>NW_027672468.1:0-1200000 GCF_964165515.1 Mesoplodon bidens | reverse complement strand
GCCAACTGCATAAATAAAACAAAAGTGTACCGTGCTTCCCTGGTGGCGCAGTGGTTGAGAGCCTGCCTGCCGATGCAGGGGACACGGCTTCGTGCCCCGGTCCGGGAAGATCCCACATGCCGCGGAGCGGCTAGGCCCCTGAGCCATGGCCGCTGAGCCTGCGTGTCCGGAGCCTGTGCTCCACAACGGGAGAGGCCACAAGAGTGAGAGGACCGTGTACCGAAAAAAAAAAAAAAAAGCATACCACCATCATCCCAAGCAGACTACAAAATAGCAAGCAGATTATAAAATAATAGTCTACAAGCCTGCTTTTTTAAATATATACCTAAATGCATTGAATATCTTATATAAAAAGCCAAGAGATAGAGATGAAACAAAATATTAAAAGTAAACATCTCCTTCCCCAAAACCCTAACTCCCTTCCAGTCACGAGGAGAACATCACACAAACCCAAGCTGAGGGACAGTCTATGAAATACGTGAACCAGGACTCTTCAAAATTGTCATTCAGAAAAGGAAAGTCTGGGACTTTCCTGGTGGTGCAGTGGTTAAGAATCCGTCTGCCAATGCAGGGGACACGGGTTCCAGCCCTGGTCTGGGAAGATCCCACATGCCGCAGAGCAACTAAGCCCGTACCTCACAACTACTGAGCCTGCGCTCTAGAGCCCGCGAGCCACAACTGCTGAGGCCACACGCCGCAACTACTGAAGCCCACGCACTCTAGGGCCTGTGTGCCGCAACTACTGAGCCCAGCTGCTGCAATTACTGAAGCCCGCACACTTAGAGCCCGTGCTCCGCAACAAGAGAAACCACAACAATCAGCAGTCCACGCACCACAACAAAGAGTAGCCCCCACTTGCCACAACCAGAGAAAGCCCGCGCGCAGCAACAAAGACCCAACACAGCCAAATATAAACAATAATAAAAATAAATAAATAAAGGCATCATCACATAAAAACAAAAGAGGAAATAATTTTTTCAAAAAACAATAACTGGTGGGGCAGTGGTTAAGAGTCCGTCTGCCAGTGCAGGAGACACGGGTTTGAGCCCTGGTCTGGGAAGATCCCACATGCTGCAGAGCAACTAAGCCCGTGAGCCACAACTACTCAGCCTGCGCGTCTGGAGCCTGTGCTCCCCAACAAGAGGGGCCCCGGCAGTGACAGGCCCACGCACCACGATGAGGAGTGGCCCCTGCTCGCCGCAACTAGAGAAGGCCCTCGCACAGAAACGAAGACCCAACACAGCCAAAAATAAATAAAAAATAAATAAAAATAAGTACATTTAAAAGGAAAACCTATACATTTCCCTTTCTGCAAATGTAGGTTTTCCAGGCAAGAGTAGAGCCTCAGAAAGAATGTCTGCAAACAGGACAATCGCTAGTTCACTAAGTACAAGATGTAGGATACTTCTGAAGAATCCCATCACAGCTAGGTAATTGGTCCCGAACCAAAAGTAAATACTGGAAGAAAAATGAAATCAACAGTGTACCACACAGGTGGTAGGCAGACTGGCCTGGACTAAGACATCTTCAGTATTAGATAATTAGGGTGCTGATTTGTAAGCATCATTCTCGTCCCACTGTGGACTTCCTTCTGCGACCGTATAAGGATACCACCAGATCATCTGGAAATCAAGTCATGAAATGTACTTTTATATTTTTAAAAATCAATTCTTGTCCTTAAATTAACTTTTCTTGTCAGTTTAGTCAGGGTCCTCTATTACTTCTAAAACATTAAATCTTATTTGATTAGAGACAGGCTTCAAAAAATAAAAATAAACTGTGATCAAATAGCAGGAACAAACAGTAGTAACTAAAATTGCTTCAATCTAAACTGAAGATGATTTCTGTATCTCTGTCTTTTACATTTGTCTCCATTGGGGAAAAAAAATTATGTACCTCATAATTAACTTGGCTGGAATGAATCAGACTGCATTTCTAAAATTTCATAAGACCAATGAGCTGTGCTAAACAGTACCACTATCCACCTGAGCAGAAATTACTATCCATAAGTTTCTTTACATAACTAACAAAACAAAAATTGAAACAAAAGAAGAACTACTAGAAAAATATTAGAGATTCATTTTTTAAGTCAGGAATTTGCCTTTAGTCAGTAATTTGCCTCATACATTATGATTTTCCCTGTGGAAACCCAATTATTATCCTGGAAACAAGACCACTTTAGAAAGCAAATGCATCGTGACAAAAGAAAGAAAAGGCAGGTTGATACATTATTAAAATAACTCACACGCCATACCCTGAGGAGTAAGGAAGCCATGGCAGAGCAGGCCCCCTTCTCCTCAATGGACAGCACAGCTGTGGGGAAGACACTGCAGCTAGCAGAAGCGTGTCACACTTCCTCAGGGAGGAAGCAAGTTACAGACCACTCTAGAGAGGGCGCCCATCAACTGATGGCCACGCTCATTACCCAACGTCCAGGCTACCCACAGGCTGACTGCAACCCAACTTTCCCACCATTCCCACAAAGGCCCCAGGAACCGTCAGGCCCCTGAGGCTCTGCCAATGCCCTTCCCCCTACCCAAATATCCTTTCCCTCCTCTCTCCGGAACTCAATCCTGCCCAGCTCTAAATGAACACACCAAGGCCTATTTCCCTAAGAATGCCTCTCTCAAAACCAAAATTACTTCCTCGAGAATGATCTGCCTCTTATTCATCCATCATTATCTTGGATTAAATACATCATGTAAGACGCCTTATCTGACCAACACAACTAATTTAGAAATAAGAGTCATGTTTTAGACCATCTATGACATGACATGGCAACCATTCAGCTCACTAAAACCATTCCATAAACACTCTAATTGAATTTCCCAAAGAGTTGACCTAAAATAACCTAAATGCCAAGCATTCCAAGAACCGTCCTGAACCAAATTCACTTCTCATTCGAATGCCAATGTCATACACAGGGACGTTGTATTGTCTTGAAATGTACTTGCCTTTATCCAAAACTAGAATCTCTGATGAATCTATGGGACACACATGTAAAATATTCTGCAAAGTCAAAAAGCTTTATTTATCGTACTGTGCTTAATATTCAGCCAGACCTGCAGTTTTCTCTAAAACTTATACAATTACTGAGTATGCAAGAAGCATTAGAAGAGAGACTAAGTCTATTAAGAAGAAAACTGGAAGCGAAGGTCATCAGTCATTTTCTACTTTGAATCATCTCTTTCATAAAGAGGTAAATGCTCCTAAATTCCAGAATGAATGGAATTCAATACAGCAGAGTAAAATGCTTTCATTACATAAAATAAATATCTTGATGGACCTTCCACCATCTGTTTTAGTAACTTCAATTATAAAAAAAACCCTAAATTTAAGAAAAGTTATATCAACAGCTAAAATTGAGATTTCTTTTCCATCTATTACTTTGATTTTCCTGACCCATGTTTGAGAATTGTCAGCATTCTACATCAAGAATTCCAAATTATTTCTTGAAGAGAGTGAGATTCCTCCCAAGTCATTTAACATGCTTACTAATCAATAAAGATATGAAAAAACAAAGAAAAACCATATTTATGAAGCAAGCAAATTATATTAAAAGACTGACTTTGAGAAAAGGTTGCTGCTTGCCAAGAAAATTTTATTATTATAAAACATTTTCTGTCATTTGTATTTCTTCATTTTCCCTTCCAGATGATCTGTGTAGCCTTGTAAACACATCATAATCCAAAGCAGTTGAGCTTTATCAATAAAATGTAAATCAATGCAAGAGAGCCAACTGCATAAATAAAACAAAAGTGTACCGTGCTTCCCTGGTGGCGCAGTGGTTGAGAGCCTGCCTGCCGATGCAGGGGACACGGCTTCGTGCCCCGGTCCGGGAAGATCCCACATGCCGCGGAGCGGCTAGGCCCCTGAGCCATGGCCGCTGAGCCTGCGTGTCCGGAGCCTGTGCTCCACAACGGGAGAGGCCACAAGAGTGAGAGGACCGTGTACCGAAAAAAAAAAAAAAGCATACCACCATCATCCCAAGCAGACTACAAAATAGCAAGCAGATTATAAAATAATAGTCTACAAGCCTGCTTTTTTAAATATATATCTAAATGCATTGAATATCTTATATAAAAAGCCAAGAGATAGAGATGAAACAAAATATTAAAAGTAAACATCTCCTTCCCCAAAACCCTAACTCCCTTCCAGTCACGAGGAGAACATCACACAAACCCAAGCTGAGGGACAGTCTATGAAATACGTGAACCAGGACTCTTCAAAATTGTCATT
Source organism: Mesoplodon bidens (assembly GCF_964165515.1). Lineage (NCBI taxonomy): Eukaryota > Metazoa > Chordata > Mammalia > Artiodactyla > Ziphiidae > Mesoplodon > Mesoplodon bidens. The sequence goes on along the minus strand of NW_027672468.1, from coordinate 1,195,761 downwards.
CAGAAAAGGAAAGTCTGGGACTTTCCTGGTGGTGCAGTGGTTAAGAATCCGTCTGCCAATGCAGGGGACACGGGTTCCAGCCCTGGTCTGGGAAGATCCCACATGCCGCAGAGCAACTAAGCCCGTACCTCACAACTACTGAGCCTGCGCTCTAGAGCCCGCGAGCCACAACTGCTGAGGCCACACGCCGCAACTACTGAAGCCCACGCACTCTAGGGCCTGTGTGCCGCAACTACTGAGCCCAGCTGCTGCAATTACTGAAGCCCGCACACTTAGAGCCCGTGCTCCGCAACAAGAGAAACCACAACAATCAGCAGTCCACGCACCACAACAGAGAGTAGCCCCCACTTGCCACAACCAGAGAAAGCCCGCGCGCAGCAACAAAGACCAAACACAGCCAAATATAAACAATAATAAAAATAAATAAATAAAGGCATCATCACATAAAAACAAAAGAGGAAATAATTTTTTCAAAAAACAATAACTGGTGGGGCAGTGGTTAAGAGTCCGTCTGCCAGTGCAGGAGACACGGGTTTGAGCCCTGGTCCGGGAAGATCCCACATGCTGCAGAGCAACTAAGCCCGTGAGCCACAACTACTCAGCCTGCGCGTCTGGAGACTGTGCTCCCCAACAAGAGGGGCCCCGGCAGTGACAGGCCCACGCACCACGATGAGGAGTGGCCCCTGCTCGCCGCAACTAGAGAAGGCCCTCGCACAGAAACGAAGACCCAACACAGCCAAAAATAAATAAAAAATAAAGAAAAATAAGTACATTTAAAAGGAAAACCTATACATTTCCCTTTCTGCAAATGTAGGTTTTCCAGGCAAGAGTAGAGCCTCAGAAAGAATGTCTGCAAACAAGACAATCGCTAGTTCACTAAGTACAAGATGTAGGATACTTCTGAAGAATCCCATCACAGCTAGGTAATTGGTCCCGAACCAAAAGTAAATACTGGAAGAAAAATGAAATCAACAGTGTACCACACAGGTGGGTAGGCAGACTGGCCTGGACTAAGACATCTTCAGTAATAGATAATAAGGGTGCTGATTTGTAAGCATCATTCTCGTCCCACAGTGGACTTCCTTCTGCGACAGTATAAGGATACCACCAGATCATCTGGAAATCAAGTCATGAAATGTACTTTTATATTTTTAAAAATCAATTCTTGTCCTTAAATTAACTTTTCTTGTCAGTTTAGTCAGGGTCCTCTATTACTTCTAAATCATTAAATCTTATTTGATTAGAGACAGGCTTCAAAAAATAAAACTAAACTGTGATCAAATAGCCGGAACAAACAGTAGTAACTAAAATTGCTTCAATCTAAACTGAAGATGATTTCTGTATCTCTGTCTTTTACATTTGTCTCCATTGGGGAAAAAAAATTATGTACCTCATAATTAACTTGGCTGGAATGAATCAGACTGCATTTGTAAAATTTCATAAGACCAATGAGCTGTGCTAAACAGTACCACTATCCACCTGAGCAGAAATTACTATCCATAAGTTTCTTTACATAACTAACAAAACAAAAATTGAAACAAAAGAAGAACTACTAGAAAAATATTAGAGATTCATTTTTTAAGTCAGGAATTTGCCTTTAGTCAGTAATTTGCCTCATACATTATGATTTTCCCTGTGGAAACCCAATTATTATCCTGGAAACAAGACCACTTTAGAAAGCAAATGCATCGTGACAAAAGAAAGAAAAGGCAGGTTGATACATTATTAAAATAACTCACACGCCATACCCTGAGGAGTAAGGAAGCCATGGCAGAGCAGGCCCCCTTCTCCTCAATGGACAGCACAGCTGTGGGGAAGACACTGCAGCTAGCAGAAGCGTGTCACACTTCCTCAGGGAGGAAGCAAGTTACAGACCACTCTAGAGAGGGCGCCCATCAACTGATGGCCACGCTCATTACCCAACGTCCAGGCTACCCACAGGCTGACTGCAACCCAACTTTCCCACCATTCCCACAAAGGCCCCAGGAACCCTCAGGCCTCTGAGGCTCTGCCAATGCCCTTCCCCCTACCCAAATATCCTTTCCCTCCTCTCTCCGGAACTCAATCCTGCCCAGCTCTAAATGAACACACCAAGGCCTATTTCCCTAAGAATGCCTCTCTCAAAACCAAAATTACTTCCTCGAGAATGATCTGCCTCTTATTCATCCATCATTATCTTGGATTAAATACATCATGTAAGACGCCTTATCTGACCAACACAACTAGTTTAGAAATAAGAGTCATGTTTTAGACCATCTATGACATGACATGGCAACCATTCAGCTCACTAAAACCATTCCATAAACACTCTAATTGAATTTCCCAAAGAGTTGACCTAAAATAACCTAAATGCCAAGCATTCCAAGAACCGTCCTGAACCAAATTCACTTCTCATTCGAATGCCAATGTCATACACAGGGACGTTGTATTGTCTTGAAATGTACTTGCCTTTATCCAAAACTAGAATCTCTGATGAATCTATGGGACACACATGTAAAATATTCTGCAAAGTCAAAAAGCTTTATTTATCGTACTGTGCTTAATATTCAGCCAGACCTGCAGTTTTCTCTAAAACTTATACAATTACTGAGTATGCAAGAAGCATTAGAAGAGAGACTAAGTCTATTGAGAAGAAAACTGGAAGCGAAGGTCATCAGTCATTTTCTACTTTGAATCATCTCTTTCATAAAGAGGTAAATGCTCCTAAATTCCAGAATGAATGGAATTCAATACAGCAGAGTAAAATGCTTTCATTACATAAAATAAATATCTTGATGGACCTTCCACCATCTGTTTTAGTAACTTCAATTATAAAAAAAACCCTAAATTTAAGAAAAGTTATATCAACAGCTAAAATTGAGATTTCTTTTCCATCTATTACTTTGATTTTCCTGACCCATGTTTGAGAATTGTCAGCATTCTACATCAAGAATTCCAAATTATTTCTTGAAGAGAGTGAGATTCCTCCCAAGTCATTTAACATGCTTACTAATCAATAAAGATATGAAAAAACAAAGAAAAACCATATTTATGAAGCAAGCAAATTATATTAAAAGACTGACTTTGAGAAAAGGTTGCTGCTTGCCAAGAAAATTTTATTATTATAAAACATTTTCTGTCATTTGTATTTCTTCATTTTCCCTTCCAGATGATCTGTGTAGCCTTGTAAACACATCATAATCCAAAGCAGTTGAGCTTTATCAATAAAATGTAAATCAATGCAAGAGAGCCAACTGCATAAATAAAACAAAAGTGTACCGTGCTTCCCTGGTGGCGCAGTGGTTGAGAGCCTGCCTGCCGATGCAGGGGACACGGCTTCGTGCCCCGGTCCGGGAAGATCCCACATGCCGCGGAGCGGCTAGGCCCCTGAGCCATGGCCGCTGAGCCTGCGTGTCCGGAGCCTGTGCTCCACAACGGGAGAGGCCACAAGAGTGAGAGGACCGTGTACCGAAAAAAAAAAAAAAAGCATACCACCATCATCCCAAGCAGACTACAAAATAGCAAGCAGATTATAAAATAATAGTCTACAAGCCTGCTTTTTTAAATATATATCTAAATGCATTGAATATCTTATATAAAAAGCCAAGAGATAGAGATGAAACAAAATATTAAAAGTAAACATCTCCTTCCCCAAAACCCTAACTCCCTTCCAGTCACGAGGAGAACATCACACAAACCCAAGCTGAGGGACAGTCTATGAAATACGTGAACCAGGACTCTTCAAAATTGTCATTCAGAAAAGGAAAGTCTGGGACTTTCCTGGTGGTGCAGTGGTTAAGAATCCGTCTGCCAATGCAGGGGACACGGGTTCCAGCCCTGGTCTGGGAAGATCCCACATGCCGCAGAGCAACTAAGCCCGTACCTCACAACTACTGAGCCTGCGCTCTAGAGCCCGCGAGCCACAACTGCTGAGGCCACACGCCGCAACTACTGAAGCCCACGCACTCTAGGGCCTGTGTGCCGCAACTACTGAGCCCAGCTGCTGCAATTACTGAAGCCCGCACACTTAGAGCCCGTGCTCCGCAACAAGAGAAACCACAACAATCAGCAGTCCACGCACCACAACAAAGAGTAGCCCCCACTTGCCACAACCAGAGAAAGCCCGCGCGCAGCAACAAAGACCCAACACAGCCAAATATAAACAATAATACAAATAAATAAATAAAGGCATCATCACATAAAAACAAAAGAGGAAATAATTTTTTCAAAAAACAATAACTGGTGGGGCAGTGGTTAAGAGTCCGTCTGCCAGTGCAGGAGACACGGGTTTGAGCCCTGGTCCGGGAAGATCCCACATGCTGCAGAGCAACTAAGCCCGTGAGCCACAACTACTCAGCCTGCGCGTCTGGAGCCTGTGCTCCCCAACAAGAGGGGCCCCGGCAGTGACAGGCCCACGCACCACGATGAGGAGTGGCCCCTGCTCGCCGCAACTAGAGAAGGCCCTCGCACAGAAACGAAGACCCAACACAGCCAAAAATAAATAAAAAATAAATAAAAATAAGTACATTTAAAAGGAAAACCTATACATTTCCCTTTCTGCAAATGTAGGTTTTCCAGGCAAGAGTAGAGCCTCAGAAAGAATGTCTGCAAACAGGACAATCGCTAGTTCACTAAGTACAAGATGTAGGATACTTCTGAAGAATCCCATCACAGCTAGGTAATTGGTCCCGAACCAAAAGTAAATACTGGAAGAAAAATGAAATCAACAGTGTACCACACAGGTGGTAGGCAGACTGGCCTGGACTAAGACATCTTCAGTAATAGATAATAAGGGTGCTCATTTGTAAGCATCATTCTCGTCCCACTGTGGACTTCCTTCTGCGACCGTATAAGGATACCACCAGATCATCTGGAAATCAAGTCATGAAATGTACTTTTATATTTTTAAAAATCAATTCTTGTCCTTAAATTAACTTTTCTTGTCAGTTTAGTCAGGGTCCTCTATTACTTCTAAATCATTAAATCTTATTTGATTAGAGACAGGCTTCAAAAAATAAAACTAAACTGTGATCAAATAGCCGGAACAAACAGTAGTAACTAAAATTGCTTCAATCTAAACTGAAGATGATTTCTGTATCTCTGTCTTTTACATTTGTCTCCATTGGGGAAAAAAAATTATGTACCTCATAATTAACTTGGCTGGAATGAATCAGACTGCATTTGTAAAATTTCATAAGACCAATGAGCTGTGCTAAACAGTACCACTATCCACCTGAGCAGAAATTACTATCCATAAGTTTCTTTACATAACTAACAAAACAAAAATTGAAACAAAAGAAGAACTACTAGAAAAATATTAGAGATTCATTTTTTAAGTCAGGAATTTGCCTTTAGTCAGTAATTTGCCTCATACATTATGATTTTCCCTGTGGAAACCCAATTATTATCCTGGAAACAAGACCACTTTAGAAAGCAAATGCATCGTGACAAAAGAAAGAAAAGGCAGGTTGATACATTATTAAAATAACTCACACGCCATACCCTGAGGAGTAAGGAAGCCATGGCAGAGCAGGCCCCCTTCTCCTCAATGGACAGCACAGCTGTGGGGAAGACACTGCAGCTAGCAGAAGCGTGTCACACTTCCTCAGGGAGGAAGCAAGTTACAGACCACTCTAGAGAGGGCGCCCATCAACTGATGGCCACGCTCATTACCCAACGTCCAGGCTACCCACAGGCTGACTGCAACCCAACTTTCCCACCATTCCCACAAAGGCCCCAGGAACCCTCAGGCCTCTGAGGCTCTGCCAATGCCCTTCCCCCTACCCAAATATCCTTTCCCTCCTCTCTCCGGAACTCAATCCTGCCCAGCTCTAAATGAACACACCAAGGCCTATTTCCCTAAGAATGCCTCTCTCAAAACCAAAATTACTTCCTCGAGAATGATCTGCCTCTTATTCATCCATCATTATCTTGGATTAAATACATCATGTAAGACGCCTTATCTGACCAACACAACTAGTTTAGAAATAAGAGTCATGTTTTAGACCATCTATGACATGACATGGCAACCATTCAGCTCACTAAAACCATTCCATAAACACTCTAATTGAATTTCCCAAAGAGTTGACCTAAAATAACCTAAATGCCAAGCATTCCAAGAACCGTCCTGAACCAAATTCACTTCTCATTCGAATGCCAATGTCATACACAGGGACGTTGTATTGTCTTGAAATGTACTTGCCTTTATCCAAAACTAGAATCTCTGATGAATCTATGGGACACACATGTAAAATATTCTGCAAAGTCAAAAAGCTTTATTTATCGTACTGTGCTTAATATTCAGCCAGACCTGCAGTTTTCTCTAAAACTTATACAATTACTGAGTATGCAAGAAGCATTAGAAGAGAGACTAAGTCTATTGAGAAGAAAACTGGAAGCGAAGGTCATCAGTCATTTTCTACTTTGAATCATCTCTTTCATAAAGAGGTAAATGCTCCTAAATTCCAGAATGAATGGAATTCAATACAGCAGAGTAAAATGCTTTCATTACATAAAATAAATATCTTGATGGACCTTCCACCATCTGTTTTAGTAACTTCAATTATAAAAAAAACCCTAAATTTAAGAAAAGTTATATCAACAGCTAAAATTGAGATTTCTTTTCCATCTATTACTTTGATTTTCCTGACCCATGTTTGAGAATTGTCAGCATTCTACATCAAGAATTCCAAATTATTTCTTGAAGAGAGTGAGATTCCTCCCAAGTCATTTAACATGCTTACTAATCAATAAAGATATGAAAAAACAAAGAAAAACCATATTTATGAAGCAAGCAAATTATATTAAAAGACTGACTTTGAGAAAAGGTTGCTGCTTGCCAAGAAAATTTTATTATTATAAAACATTTTCTGTCATTTGTATTTCTTCATTTTCCCTTCCAGATTATCTGTGTAGCCTTGTAAACACATCATAATCCAAAGCAGTTGAGCTTTATCAATAAAATGTAAATCAATGCAAGAGAGCCAACTGCATAAATAAAACAAAAGTGTACCGTGCTTCCCTGGTGGCGCAGTGGTTGAGAGCCTGCCTGCCGATGCAGGGGACACGGCTTCGTGCCCCGGTCCGGGAAGATCCCACATGCCGCGGAGCGGCTAGGCCCCTGAGCCATGGCCGCTGAGCCTGCGTGTCCGGAGCCTGTGCTCCACAACGGGAGAGGCCACAAGAGTGAGAGGACCGTGTACCGAAAAAAAAAAAAAAGCATACCACCATCATCCCAAGCAGACTACAAAATAGCAAGCAGATTATAAAATAATAGTCTACAAGCCTGCTTTTTTAAATATATATCTAAATGCATTGAATATCTTATATAAAAAGCCAAGAGATAGAGATGAAACAAAATATTAAAAGTAAACATCTCCTTCCCCAAAACCCTAACTCCCTTCCAGTCACGAGGAGAACATCACACAAACCCAAGCTGAGGGACAGTCTATGAAATACGTGAACCAGGACTCTTCAAAATTGTCATTCAGAAAAGGAAAGTCTGGGACTTTCCTGGTGGTGCAGTGGTTAAGAATCCGTCTGCCAATGCAGGGGACACGGGTTCCAGCCCTGGTCTGGGAAGATCCCACATGCCGCAGAGCAACTAAGCCCGTACGTCACAACTACTGAGCCTGCGCTCTAGAGCCCGCGAGCCACAACTGCTGAGGCCACACGCCGCAACTACTGAAGCCCACGCACTCTAGGGCCTGTGTGCCGCAACTACTGAGCCCAGCTGCTGCAATTACTGAAGCCCGCACACTTAGAGCCCGTGCTCCGCAACAAGAGAAACCACAACAATCAGCAGTCCACGCACCACAACAAAGAGTAGCCCCCACTTGCCACAACCAGAGAAAGCCCGCGCGCAGCAACAAAGACCCAACACAGCCAAATATAAACAATAATAAAAATAAATAAATAAAGGCATCATCACATAAAAACAAAAGAGGAAATAATTTTTTTCAAAAAACAATAACTGGTGGGGCAGTGGTTAAGAGTCCGTCTGCCAGTGCAGGAGACACGGGTTTGAGCCCTGGTCCGGGAAGATCCCACATGCTGCAGAGCAACTAAGCCCGTGAGCCACAACTACTCAGCCTGCGCGTCTGGAGCCTGTGCTCCGCAACAAGAGGGGCCCCGGCAGTGACAGGCCCACGCACCACGATGAGGAGTGGCCCCTGCTCGCCGCAACTAGAGAAGGCCCTCGCACAGAAACGAAGACCCAACACAGCCAAAAATAAATAAAAAATAAATAAAAATAAGTACATTTAAAAGGAAAACCTATACATTTCCCTTTCTGCAAATGTAGGTTTTCCAGGCAAGAGTAGAGCCTCAGAAAGAATGTCTGCAAACAGGACAATCGCTAGTTCACTAAGTACAAGATGTAGGATACTTCTGAAGAATCCCATCACAGCTAGGTAATTGGTCCCGAACCAAAAGTAAATACTTGAGAAAAATGAAATCAACAGTGTACCACACAGGTGGTAGGCAGACTGGCCTGGACTAAGACATCTTCAGTAATAGATAATAAGGGTGCTGATTTGTAAGCATCATTCTCGTCCCACTGTGGACTTCCTTCTGCGACCGTATAAGGATACCACCAGATCATCTGGAAATCAAGTCATGAAATGTACTTTTATATTTTTAAAAATCAATTCTTGTCCTTAAATTAACTTTTCTTGTCAGTTTAGTCAGGGTCCTCTATTACTTCTAAAACATTAAATCTTATTTGATTAGAGACAGGCTTCAAAAAATAAAAATAAACTGTGATCAAATAGCAGGAACAAACAGTAGTAACTAAAATTGCTTCAATCTAAACTGAAGATGATTTCTGTATCTCTGTCTTTTACATTTGTCTCCATTGGGGAAAAAAAATTATGTACCTCATAATTAACTTGGCTGGAATGAATCAGACTGCATTTGTAAAATTTCATAAGACCAATGAGCTGTGCTAAACAGTACCACTATCCACCTGAGCAGAAATTACTATCCATAAGTTTCTTTACATAACTAACAAAACAAAAATTGAAACAAAAGAAGAACTACTAGAAAAATATTAGAGATACATTTTTTAAGTCAGGAATTTGCCTTTAGTCAGTAATTTGCCTCATACATTATGATTTTCCCTGTGGAAACCCAATTATTATCCTGGAAACAAGACCACTTTAGAAAGCAAATGCATCGTGACAAAAGAAAGAAAAGGCAGGTTGATACATTATTAAAATAACTCACACGCCATACCCTGAGGAGTAAGGAAGCCATGGCAGAGCAGGCCCCCTTCTCCTCAATGGACAGCACAGCTGTGGGGAAGACACTGCAGCTAGCAGAAGCGTGTCACACTTCCTCAGGGAGGAAGCAAGTTACAGACCACTCTAGAGAGGGCGCCCATCAACTGATGGCCACGCTCATTACCCAACGTCCAGGCTACCCACAGGCTGACTGCAACCCAACTTTCCCACCATTCCCACAAAGGCCCCAGGAACCCTCAGGCCTCTGAGGCTCTGCCAATGCCCTTCCCCCTACCCAAATATCCTTTCCCTCCTCTCTCCGGAACTCAATCCTGCCCAGCTCTAAATGAACACACCAAGGCCTATTTCCCTAAGAATGCCTCTCTCAAAACCAAAATTACTTCCTCGAGAATGATCTGCCTCTTATTCATCCATCATTATCTTGGATTAAATACATCATGTAAGACGCCTTATCTGACCAACACAACTAGTTTAGAAATAAGAGTCATGTTTTAGACCATCTATGACATGACATGGCAACCATTCAGCTCACTAAAACCATTCCATAAACACTCTAATTGAATTTCCCAAAGAGTTGACCTAAAATAACCTAAATGCCAAGCATTCCAAGAACCGTCCTGAACCAAATTCACTTCTCATTCGAATGCCAATGTCATACACAGGGACGTTGTATTGTCTTGAAATGTACTTGCCTTTATCCAAAACTAGAATCTCTGATGAATCTATGGGACACACATGTAAAATATTCTGCAAAGTCAAAAAGCTTTATTTATCGTACTGTGCTTAATATTCAGCCAGACCTGCAGTTTTCTCTAAAACTTATACAATTACTGAGTATGCAAGAAGCATTAGAAGAGAGACTAAGTCTATTGAGAAGAAAACTGGAAGCGAAGGTCATCAGTCATTTTCTACTTTGAATCATCTCTTTCATAAAGAGGTAAATGCTCCTAAATTCCAGAATGAATGGAATTCAATACAGCAGAGTAAAATGCTTTCATTACATAAAATAAATATCTTGATGGACCTTCCACCATCTGTTTTAGTAACTTCAATTATAAAAAAACCCCTAAATTTAAGAAAAGTTATATCAACAGCTAAAATTGAGATTTCTTTTCCATCTATTACTTTGATTTTCCTGACCCATGTTTGAGAATTGTCAGCATTCTACATCAAGAATTCCAAATTATTTCTTGAAGAGAGTGAGATTCCTCCCAAGTCATTTAACATGCTTACTAATCAATAAAGATATGAAAAAACAAAGAAAAACCATATTTATGAAGCAAGCAAATTATATTAAAAGACTGACTTTGAGAAAAGGTTGCTGCTTGCCAAGAAAATTTTATTATTATAAAACATTTTCTGTCATTTGTATTTCTTCATTTTCCCTTCCAGATGATCTGTGTAGCCTTGTAAACACATCATAATCCAAAGCAGTTGAGCTTTATCAATAAAATGTAAATCAATGCAAGAGAGCCAACTGCATAAATAAAACAAAAGTGTACCGTGCTTCCCTGGTGGCGCAGTGGTTGAGAGCCTGCCTGCCGATGCAGGGGACACGGCTTCGTGCCCCGGTCCGGGAAGATCCCACATGCCGCGGAGCGGCTAGGCCCCTGAGCCATGGCCGCTGAGCCTGCGTGTCCGGAGCCTGTGCTCCACAACGGGAGAGGCCACAAGAGTGAGAGGACCGTGTACCGAAAAAAAAAAAAAAAGCATACCACCATCATCCCAAGCAGACTACAAAATAGCAAGCAGATTATAAAATAATAGTCTACAAGCCTGCTTTTTTAAATATATACCTAAATGCATTGAATATCTTATATAAAAAGCCAAGAGATAGAGATGAAACAAAATATTAAAAGTAAACATCTCCTTCCCCAAAACCCTAACTCCCTTCCAGTCACGAGGAGAACATCACACAAACCCAAGCTGAGGGACAGTCTATGAAATACGTGAACCAGGACTCTTCAAAATTGTCATTCAGAAAAGGAAAGTCTGGGACTTTCCTGGTGGTGCAGTGGTTAAGAATCCGTCTGCCAATGCAGGGGACACGGGTTCCAGCCCTGGTCTGGGAAGATCCCACATGCCGCAGAGCAACTAAGCCCGTACCTCACAACTACTGAGCCTGCGCTCTAGAGCCCGCGAGCCACAACTGCTGAGGCCACACGCCGCAACTACTGAAGCCCACGCACTCTAGGGCCTGTGTGCCGCAACTACTGAGCCCAGCTGCTGCAATTACTGAAGCCCGCACACTTAGAGCCCGTGCTCCGCAACAAGAGAAACCACAACAATCAGCAGTCCACGCACCACAACAAAGAGTAGACCCCACTTGCCACAACCAGAGAAAGCCCGCGCGCAGCAACAAAGACCCAACACAGCCAAATATAAACAATAATACAAATAAATAAATAAAGGCATCATCACATAAAAACAAAAGAGGAAATAATTTTTTCAAAAAACAATAACTGGTGGGGCAGTGGTTAAGAGTCCGTCTGCCAGTGCAGGAGACACGGGTTTGAGCCCTGGTCCGGGAAGATCCCACATGCTGCAGAGCAACTAAGCCCGTGAGCCACAACTACTCAGCCTGCGCGTCTGGAGCCTGTGCTCCCCAACAAGAGGGGCCCCGGCAGTGACAGGCCCACGCACCACGATGAGGAGTGGCCCCTGCTCGCCGCAACTAGAGAAGGCCCTCGCACAGAAACGAAGACCCAACACAGCCAAAAATAAATAAAAAATAAATAAAAATAAGTACATTTAAAAGGAAAACCTATACATTTCCCTTTCTGCAAATGTAGGTTTTCCAGGCAAGAGTAGAGCCTCAGAAAGAATGTCTGCAAACAGGACAATCGCTAGTTCACTAAGTACAAGATGTAGGATACTTCTGAAGAATCCCATCACAGCTAGGTAATTGGTCCCGAACCAAAAGTAAATACTGGAAGAAAAATGAAATCAACAGTGTACCACACAGGTGGTAGGCAGACTGGCCTGGACTAAGACATCTTCAGTAATAGATAATAAGGGTGCTGATTTGTAAGCATCATTCTCGTCCCACTGTGGACTTCCTTCTGCGACCGTATAAGGATACCACCAGATCATCTGGAAATCAAGTCATGAAATGTACTTTTATATTTTTAAAAATCAATTCTTGTCCTTAAATTAACTTTTCTTGTCAGTTTAGTCAGGGTCCTCTATTACTTCTAAATCATTAAATCTTATTTGATTAGAGACAGGCTTCAAAAAATAAAACTAAACTGTGATCAAATAGCCGGAACAAACAGTAGTAACTAAAATTGCTTCAATCTAAACTGAAGATGATTTCTGTATCTCTGTCTTTTACATTTGTCTCCATTGGGGAAAAAAAATTATGTACCTCATAATTAACTTGGCTGGAATGAATCAGACTGCATTTGTAAAATTTCATAAGACCAATGAGCTGTGCTAAACAGTACCACTATCCACCTGAGCAGAAATTACTATCCATAAGTTTCTTTACATAACTAACAAAACAAAAATTGAAACAAAAGAAGAACTACTAGAAAAATATTAGAGATACATTTTTTAAGTCAGGAATTTGCCTTTAGTCAGTAATTTGCCTCATACATTATGATTTTCCCTGTGGAAACCCAATTATTATCCTGGAAACAAGACCACTTTAGAAAGCAAATGCATCGTGACAAAAGAAAGAAAAGGCAGGTTGATACATTATTAAAATAACTCACACGCCATACCCTGAGGAGTAAGGAAGCCATGGCAGAGCAGGCCCCCTTCTCCTCAATGGACAGCACAGCTGTGGGGAAGACACTGCAGCTAGCAGAAGCGTGTCACACTTCCTCAGGGAGGAAGCAAGTTACAGACCACTCTAGAGAGGGCGCCCATCAACTGATGGCCACGCTCATTACCCAACGTCCAGGCTACCCACAGGCTGACTGCAACCCAACTTTCCCACCATTCCCACAAAGGCCCCAGGAACCCTCAGGCCTCTGAGGCTCTGCCAATGCCCTTCCCCCTACCCAAATATCCTTTCCCTCCTCTCTCCGGAACTCAATCCTGCCCAGCTCTAAATGAACACACCAAGGCCTATTTCCCTAAGAATGCCTCTCTCAAAACCAAAATTACTTCCTCGAGAATGATCTGCCTCTTATTCATCCATCATTATCTTGGATTAAATACATCATGTAAGACGCCTTATCTGACCAACACAACTAGTTTAGAAATAAGAGTCATGTTTTAGACCATCTATGACATGACATGGCAACCATTCAGCTCACTAAAACCATTCAATAAACACTCTAATTGAATTTCCCAAAGAGTTGACCTAAAATAACCTAAATGCCAAGCATTCCAAGAACCGTCCTGAACCAAATTCACTTCTCATTCGAATGCCAATGTCATACACAGGGATGTTGTATTGTCTTGAAATGTACTTGCCTTTATCCAAAACTAGAATCTCTGATGAATCTATGGGACACACATGTAAAATATTCTGCAAAGTCAAAAAGCTTTATTTATCGTACTGTGCTTAATATTCAGCCAGACCTGCAGTTTTCTCTAAAACTTATACAATTACTGAGTATGCAAGAAGCATTAGAAGAGAGACTAAGTCTATTGAGAAGAAAACTGGAAGCGAAGGTCATCAGTCATTTTCTATTTTGAAACATCTCTTTCATAAAGAGGTAAATGCTCCTAAATTCCAGAATGAATGGAATTCAATACAGCAGAGTAAAATGCTTTCATTACATAAAATAAATGTCTTGATGGACCTTCCACCAACTGTTTTAGTAACTTCAATTATAAAAAAACCCCTAAATTTAAGAAAAGTTATATCAACAGCTAAAATTGAGATTTCTTTTCCATCTATTACTTTGATTTTCCTGACCCATGTTTGAGAATTGTCAGCATTCTACATCAAGAATTCCAAATTATTTCTTGAAGAGAGTGAGATTCCTCCCAAGTCATTTAACATGCTTACTAATCAATAAAGATATGAAAAAACAAAGAAAAACCATATTTATGAAGCAAGCAAATTATATTAAAAGACTGACTTTGAGAAAAGGTTGCTGCTTGCCAAGAAAATTTTATTATTATATAACATTTTCTGTCATTTGTATTTCTTCATTTTCCCTTCCAGATGATCTGTGTAGCCTTGTAAACACATCATAATCCAAAGCAGTTGAGCTTTATCAATAAAATGTAAATCAATGCAAGAGAGCCAACTGCATAAATAAAACAAAAGTGTACCGTGCTTCCCTGGTGGCGCAGTGGTTGAGAGCCTGCCTGCCGATGCAGGGGACACGGCTTCGTGCCCCGGTCCGGGAAGATCCCACATGCCGCGGAGCGGCTAGGCCCCTGAGCCATGGCCGCTGAGCCTGCGTGTCCGGAGCCTGTGCTCCACAACGGGAGAGGCCACAAGAGTGAGAGGACCGTGTACCGAAAAAAAAAAAAAAAAGCATACCACCATCATCCCAAGCAGACTACAAAATAGCAAGCAGATTATAAAATAATAGTCTACAAGCCTGCTTTTTTAAATATATACCTAAATGCATTGAATATCTTATATAAAAAGCCAAGAGATAGAGATGAAACAAAATATTAAAAGTAAACATCTCCTTCCCCAAAACCCTAACTCCCTTCCAGTCACGAGGAGAACATCACACAAACCCAAGCTGAGGGACAGTCTATGAAATACGTGAACCAGGACTCTTCAAAATTGTCATTCAGAAAAGGAAAGTCTGGGACTTTCCTGGTGGTGCAGTGGTTAAGAATCCGTCTGCCAATGCAGGGGACACGGGTTCCAGCCCTGGTCTGGGAAGATCCCACATGCCGCAGAGCAACTAAGCCCGTACCTCACAACTACTGAGCCTGCGCTCTAGAGCCCGCGAGCCACAACTGCTGAGGCCACACGCCGCAACTACTGAAGCCCACGCACTCTAGGGCCTGTGTGCCGCAACTACTGAGCCCAGCTGCTGCAATTACTGAAGCCCGCACACTTAGAGCCCGTGCTCCGCAACAAGAGAAACCACAACAATCAGCAGTCCACGCACCACAACAAAGAGTAGCCCCCACTTGCCACAACCAGAGAAAGCCCGCGCGCAGCAACAAAGACCCAACACAGCCAAATATAAACAATAATAAAAATAAATAAATAAAGGCATCATCACATAAAAACAAAAGAGGAAATAATTTTTTCAAAAAACAATAACTGGTGGGGCAGTGGTTAAGAGTCCGTCTGCCAGTGCAGGAGACACGGGTTTGAGCCCTGGTCTGGGAAGATCCCACATGCTGCAGAGCAACTAAGCCCGTGAGCCACAACTACTCAGCCTGCGCGTCTGGAGCCTGTGCTCCCCAACAAGAGGGGCCCCGGCAGTGACAGGCCCACGCACCACGATGAGGAGTGGCCCCTGCTCGCCGCAACTAGAGAAGGCCCTCGCACAGAAACGAAGACCCAACACAGCCAAAAATAAATAAAAAATAAAGAAAAATAAGTACATTTAAAAGGAAAACCTATACATTTCCCTTTCTGCAAATGTAGGTTTTCCAGGCAAGAGTAGAGCCTCAGAAAGAATGTCTGCAAACAGGACAATCGCTAGTTCACTAAGTACAAGATGTAGGATACTTCTGAAGAATCCCATCACAGCTAGGTAATTGGTCCCGAACCAAAAGTAAATACTGGAAGAAAAATGAAATCAACAGTGTACCACACAGGTGGTAGGCAGACTGGCCTGGACTAAGACATCTTCAGTATTAGATAATTAGGGTGCTGATTTGTAAGCATCATTCTCGTCCCACTGTGGACTTCCTTCTGCGACCGTATAAGGATACCACCAGATCATCTGGAAATCAAGTCATGAAATGTACTTTTATATTTTTAAAAATCAATTCTTGTCCTTAAATTAACTTTTCTTGTCAGTTTAGTCAGGGTCCTCTATTACTTCTAAAACATTAAATCTTATTTGATTAGAGACAGGCTTCAAAAAATAAAAATAAACTGTGATCAAATAGCAGGAACAAACAGTAGTAACTAAAATTGCTTCAATCTAAACTGAAGATGATTTCTGTATCTCTGTCTTTTACATTTGTCTCCATTGGGGAAAAAAAATTATGTACCTCATAATTAACTTGGCTGGAATGAATCAGACTGCATTTGTAAAATTTCATAAGACCAATGAGCTGTGCTAAACAGTACCACTATCCACCTGAGCAGAAATTACTATCCATAAGTTTCTTTACATAACTAACAAAACAAAAATTGAAACAAAAGAAGAACTACTAGAAAAATATTAGAGATTCATTTTTTAAGTCAGGAATTTGCCTTTAGTCAGTAATTTGCCTCATACATTATGATTTTCCCTGTGGAAACCCAATTATTATCCTGGAAACAAGACCACTTTAGAAAGCAAATGCATCGTGACAAAAGAAAGAAAAGGCAGGTTGATACATTATTAAAATAACTCACACGCCATACCCTGAGGAGTAAGGAAGCCATGGCAGAGCAGGCCCCCTTCTCCTCAATGGACAGCACAGCTGTGGGGAAGACACTGCAGCTAGCAGAAGCGTGTCACACTTCCTCAGGGAGGAAGCAAGTTACAGACCACTCTAGAGAGGGCGCCCATCAACTGATGGCCACGCTCATTACCCAACGTCCAGGCTACCCACAGGCTGACTGCAACCCAACTTTCCCACCATTCCCACAAAGGCCCCAGGAACCCTCAGGCCTCTGAGGCTCTGCCAATGCCCTTCCCCCTACCCAAATATCCTTTCCCTCCTCTCTCCGGAACTCAATCCTGCCCAGCTCTAAATGAACACACCAAGGCCTATTTCCCTAAGAATGCCTCTCTCAAAACCAAAATTACTTCCTCGAGAATGATCTGCCTCTTATTCATCCATCATTATCTTGGATTAAATACATCATGTAAGACGCCTTATCTGACCAACACAACTAGTTTAGAAATAAGAGTCATGTTTTAGACCATCTATGACATGACATGGCAACCATTCAGCTCACTAAAACCATTCCATAAACACTCTAATTGAATTTCCCAAAGAGTTGACCTAAAATAACCTAAATGCCAAGCATTCCAAGAACCGTCCTGAACCAAATTCACTTCTCATTCGAATGCCAATGTCATACACAGGGACGTTGTATTGTCTTGAAATGTACTTGCCTTTATCCAAAACTAGAATCTCTGATGAATCTATGGGACACACATGTAAAATATTCTGCAAAGTCAAAAAGCTTTATTTATCGTACTGTGCTTAATATTCAGCCAGACCTGCAGTTTTCTCTAAAACTTATACAATTACTGAGTATGCAAGAAGCATTAGAAGAGAGACTAAGTCTATTGAGAAGAAAACTGGAAGCGAAGGTCATCAGTCATTTTCTACTTTGAATCATCTCTTTCATAAAGAGGTAAATGCTCCTAAATTCCAGAATGAATGGAATTCAATACAGCAGAGTAAAATGCTTTCATTACATAAAATAAATATCTTGATGGACCTTCCACCATCTGTTTTAGTAACTTCAATTATAAAAAAACCCCTAAATTTAAGAAAAGTTATATCAACAGCTAAAATTGAGATTTCTTTTCCATCTATTACTTTGATTTTCCTGACCCATGTTTGAGAATTGTCAGCATTCTACATCAAGAATTCCAAATTATTTCTTGAAGAGAGTGAGATTCCTCCCAAGTCATTTAACATGCTTACTAATCAATAAAGATATGAAAAAACAAAGAAAAACCATATTTATGAAGCAAGCAAATTATATTAAAAGACTGACTTTGAGAAAAGGTTGCTGCTTGCCAAGAAAATTTTATTATTATAAAACATTTTCTGTCATTTGTATTTCTTCATTTTCCCTTCCAGATGATCTGTGTAGCCTTGTAAACACATCATAATCCAAAGCAGTTGAGCTTTATCAATAAAATGTAAATCAATGCAAGAGAGCCAACTGCATAAATAAAACAAAAGTGTACCGTGCTTCCCTGGTGGCGCAGTGGTTGAGAGCCTGCCTGCCGATGCAGGGGACACGGCTTCGTGCCCCGGTCCGGGAAGATCCCACATGCCGCGGAGCGGCTAGGCCCCTGAGCCATGGCCGCTGAGCCTGCGTGTCCGGAGCCTGTGCTCCACAACGGGAGAGGCCACAAGAGTGAGAGGACCGTGTACCGAAAAAAAAAAAAAAAGCATACCACCATCATCCCAAGCAGACTACAAAATAGCAAGCAGATTATAAAATAATAGTCTACAAGCCTGCTTTTTTAAATATATACCTAAATGCATTGAATATCTTATATAAAAAGCCAAGAGATAGAGATGAAACAAAATATTAAAAGTAAACATCTCCTTCCCCAAAACCCTAACTCCCTTCCAGTCACGAGGAGAACATCACACAAACCCAAGCTGAGGGACAGTCTATGAAATACGTGAACCAGGACTCTTCAAAATTGTCATTCAGAAAAGGAAAGTCAGGGACTTTCCTGGTGGTGCAGTGGTTAAGAATCCGTCTGCCAATGCAGGGGACACGGGTTCCAGCCCTGGTCTGGGAAGATCCCACATGCCGCAGAGCAACTAAGCCCGTACCTCACAACTACTGAGCCTGCGCTCTAGAGCCCGCGAGCCACAACTGCTGAGGCCACACGCCGCAACTACTGAAGCCCACGCACTCTAGGGCCTGTGTGCCGCAACTACTGAGCCCAGCTGCTGCAATTACTGAAGCCCGCACACTTAGAGCCCGTGCTCCGCAACAAGAGAAACCACAAAAATCAGCAGTCCACGCACCACAACAAAGAGTAGACCCCACTTGCCACAACCAGAGAAAGCCCGCGCGCAGCAACAAAGACCCAACACAGCCAAATATAAACAATAATACAAATAAATAAATAAAGGCATCATCACATAAAAACAAAAGAGGAAATAATTTTTTCAAAAAACAATAACTGGTGGGGCAGTGGTTAAGAGTCCGTCTGCCAGTGCAGGAGACACGGGTTTGAGCCCTGGTCCGGGAAGATCCCACATGCTGCAGAGCAACTAAGCCCGTGAGCCACAACTACTCAGCCTGCGCGTCTGGAGCCTGTGCTCCCCAACAAGAGGGGCCCCGGCAGTGACAGGCCCACGCACCACGATGAGGAGTGGCCCCTGCTCGCCGCAACTAGAGAAGGCCCTCGCACAGAAACGAAGACCCAACACAGCCAAAAATAAATAAAAAATAAATAAAAATAAGTACATTTAAAAGGAAAACCTATACATTTCCCTTTCTGCAAATGTAGGTTTTCCAGGCAAGAGTAGAGCCTCAGAAAGAATGTCTGCAAACAGGACAATCGCTAGTTCACTAAGTACAAGATGTAGGATACTTCTGAAGAATCCCATCACAGCTAGGTAATTGGTCCCGAACCAAAAGTAAATACTGGAAGAAAAATGAAATCAACAGTGTACCACACAGGTGGTAGGCAGACTGGCCTGGACTAAGACATCTTCAGTAATAGATAATAAGGGTGCTGATTTGTAAGCATCATTCTCGTCCCACTGTGGACTTCCTTCTGCGACCGTATAAGGATACCACCAGATCATCTGGAAATCAAGTCATGAAATGTACTTTTATATTTTTAAAAATCAATTCTTGTCCTTAAATTAACTTTTCTTGTCAGTTTAGTCAGGGTCCTCTATTACTTCTAAATCATTAAATCTTATTTGATTAGAGACAGGCTTCAAAAAATAAAACTAAACTGTGATCAAATAGCCGGAACAAACAGTAGTAACTAAAATTGCTTCAATCTAAACTGAAGATGATTTCTGTATCTCTGTCTTTTACATTTGTCTCCATTGGGGAAAAAAAATTATGTACCTCATAATTAACTTGGCTGGAATGAATCAGACTGCATTTGTAAAATTTCATAAGACCAATGAGCTGTGCTAAACAGTACCACTATCCACCTGAGCAGAAATTACTATCCATAAGTTTCTTTACATAACTAACAAAACAAAAATTGAAACAAAAGAAGAACTACTAGAAAAATATTAGAGATACATTTTTTAAGTCAGGAATTTGCCTTTAGTCAGTAATTTGCCTCATACATTATGATTTTCCCTGTGGAAACCCAATTATTATCCTGGAAACAAGACCACTTTAGAAAGCAAATGCATCGTGACAAAAGAAAGAAAAGGCAGGTTGATACATTATTAAAATAACTCACACGCCATACCCTGAGGAGTAAGGAAGCCATGGCAGAGCAGGCCCCCTTCTCCTCAATGGACAGCACAGCTGTGGGGAAGACACTGCAGCTAGCAGAAGCGTGTCACACTTCCTCAGGGAGGAAGCAAGTTACAGACCACTCTAGAGAGGGCGCCCATCAACTGATGGCCACGCTCATTACCCAACGTCCAGGCTACCCACAGGCTGACTGCAACCCAACTTTCCCACCATTCCCACAAAGGCCCCAGGAACCCTCAGGCCTCTGAGGCTCTGCCAATGCCCTTCCCCCTACCCAAATATCCTTTCCCTCCTCTCTCCGGAACTCAATCCTGCCCAGCTCTAAATGAACACACCAAGGCCTATTTCCCTAAGAATGCCTCTCTCAAAACCAAAATTACTTCCTCGAGAATGATCTGCCTCTTATTCATCCATCATTATCTTGGATTAAATACATCATGTAAGACGCCTTATCTGACCAACACAACTAGTTTAGAAATAAGAGTCATGTTTTAGACCATCTATGACATGACATGGCAACCATTCAGCTCACTAAAACCATTCAATAAACACTCTAATTGAATTTCCCAAAGAGTTGACCTAAAATAACCTAAATGCCAAGCATTCCAAGAACCGTCCTGAACCAAATTCACTTCTCATTCGAATGCCAATGTCATACACAGGGATGTTGTATTGTCTTGAAATGTACTTGCCTTTATCCAAAACTAGAATCTCTGATGAATCTATGGGACACACATGTAAAATATTCTGCAAAGTCAAAAAGCTTTATTTATCGTACTGTGCTTAATATTCAGCCAGACCTGCAGTTTTCTCTAAAACTTATACAATTACTGAGTATGCAAGAAGCATTAGAAGAGAGACTAAGTCTATTGAGAAGAAAACTGGAAGCGAAGGTCATCAGTCATTTTCTATTTTGAAACATCTCTTTCATAAAGAGGTAAATGCTCCTAAATTCCAGAATGAATGGAATTCAATACAGCAGAGTAAAATGCTTTCATTACATAAAATAAATGTCTTGATGGACCTTCCACCAACTGTTTTAGTAACTTCAATTATAAAAAAACCCCTAAATTTAAGAAAAGTTATATCAACAGCTAAAATTGAGATTTCTTTTCCATCTATTACTTTGATTTTCCTGACCCATGTTTGAGAATTGTCAGCATTCTACATCAAGAATTCCAAATTATTTCTTGAAGAGAGTGAGATTCCTCCCAAGTCATTTAACATGCTTACTAATCAATAAAGATATGAAAAAACAAAGAAAAACCATATTTATGAAGCAAGCAAATTATATTAAAAGACTGACTTTGAGAAAAGGTTGCTGCTTGCCAAGAAAATTTTATTATTATATAACATTTTCTGTCATTTGTATTTCTTCATTTTCCCTTCCAGATGATCTGTGTAGCCTTGTAAACACATCATAATCCAAAGCAGTTGAGCTTTATCAATAAAATGTAAATCAATGCAAGAGAGCCAACTGCATAAATAAAACAAAAGTGTACCGTGCTTCCCTGGTGGCGCAGTGGTTGAGAGCCTGCCTGCCGATGCAGGGGACACGGCTTCGTGCCCCGGTCCGGGAAGATCCCACATGCCGCGGAGCGGCTAGGCCCCTGAGCCATGGCCGCTGAGCCTGCGTGTCCGGAGCCTGTGCTCCACAACGGGAGAGGCCACAAGAGTGAGAGGACCGTGTACCGAAAAAAAAAAAAAAAAGCATACCACCATCATCCCAAGCAGACTACAAAATAGCAAGCAGATTATAAAATAATAGTCTACAAGCCTGCTTTTTTAAATATATACCTAAATGCATTGAATATCTTATATAAAAAGCCAAGAGATAGAGATGAAACAAAATATTAAAAGTAAACATCTCCTTCCCCAAAACCCTAACTCCCTTCCAGTCACGAGGAGAACATCACACAAACCCAAGCTGAGGGACAGTCTATGAAATACGTGAACCAGGACTCTTCAAAATTGTCATTCAGAAAAGGAAAGTCTGGGACTTTCCTGGTGGTGCAGTGGTTAAGAATCCGTCTGCCAATGCAGGGGACACGGGTTCCAGCCCTGGTCTGGGAAGATCCCACATGCCGCAGAGCAACTAAGCCCGTACCTCACAACTACTGAGCCTGCGCTCTAGAGCCCGCGAGCCACAACTGCTGAGGCCACACGCCGCAACTACTGAAGCCCACGCACTCTAGGGCCTGTGTGCCGCAACTACTGAGCCCAGCTGCTGCAATTACTGAAGCCCGCACACTTAGAGCCCGTGCTCCGCAACAAGAGAAACCACAACAATCAGCAGTCCACGCACCACAACAAAGAGTAGCCCCCACTTGCCACAACCAGAGAAAGCCCGCGCGCAGCAACAAAGACCCAACACAGCCAAATATAAACAATAATAAAAATAAATAAATAAAGGCATCATCACATAAAAACAAAAGAGGAAATAATTTTTTCAAAAAACAATAACTGGTGGGGCAGTGGTTAAGAGTCCGTCTGCCAGTGCAGGAGACACGGGTTTGAGCCCTGGTCTGGGAAGATCCCACATGCTGCAGAGCAACTAAGCCCGTGAGCCACAACTACTCAGCCTGCGCGTCTGGAGCCTGTGCTCCCCAACAAGAGGGGCCCCGGCAGTGACAGGCCCACGCACCACGATGAGGAGTGGCCCCTGCTCGCCGCAACTAGAGAAGGCCCTCGCACAGAAACGAAGACCCAACACAGCCAAAAATAAATAAAAAATAAAGAAAAATAAGTACATTTAAAAGGAAAACCTATACATTTCCCTTTCTGCAAATGTAGGTTTTCCAGGCAAGAGTAGAGCCTCAGAAAGAATGTCTGCAAACAGGACAATCGCTAGTTCACTAAGTACAAGATGTAGGATACTTCTGAAGAATCCCATCACAGCTAGGTAATTGGTCCCGAACCAAAAGTAAATACTGGAAGAAAAATGAAATCAACAGTGTACCACACAGGTGGTAGGCAGACTGGCCTGGACTAAGACATCTTCAGTATTAGATAATTAGGGTGCTGATTTGTAAGCATCATTCTCGTCCCACTGTGGACTTCCTTCTGCGACCGTATAAGGATACCACCAGATCATCTGGAAATCAAGTCATGAAATGTACTTTTATATTTTTAAAAATCAATTCTTGTCCTTAAATTAACTTTTCTTGTCAGTTTAGTCAGGGTCCTCTATTACTTCTAAAACATTAAATCTTATTTGATTAGAGACAGGCTTCAAAAAATAAAAATAAACTGTGATCAAATAGCAGGAACAAACAGTAGTAACTAAAATTGCTTCAATCTAAACTGAAGATGATTTCTGTATCTCTGTCTTTTACATTTGTCTCCATTGGGGAAAAAAAATTATGTACCTCATAATTAACTTGGCTGGAATGAATCAGACTGCATTTGTAAAATTTCATAAGACCAATGAGCTGTGCTAAACAGTACCACTATCCACCTGAGCAGAAATTACTATCCATAAGTTTCTTTACATAACTAACAAAACAAAAATTGAAACAAAAGAAGAACTACTAGAAAAATATTAGAGATTCATTTTTTAAGTCAGGAATTTGCCTTTAGTCAGTAATTTGCCTCATACATTATGATTTTCCCTGTGGAAACCCAATTATTATCCTGGAAACAAGACCACTTTAGAAAGCAAATGCATCGTGACAAAAGAAAGAAAAGGCAGGTTGATACATTATTAAAATAACTCACACGCCATACCCTGAGGAGTAAGGAAGCCATGGCAGAGCAGGCCCCCTTCTCCTCAATGGACAGCACAGCTGTGGGGAAGACACTGCAGCTAGCAGAAGCGTGTCACACTTCCTCAGGGAGGAAGCAAGTTACAGACCACTCTAGAGAGGGCGCCCATCAACTGATGGCCACGCTCATTACCCAACGTCCAGGCTACCCACAGGCTGACTGCAACCCAACTTTCCCACCATTCCCACAAAGGCCCCAGGAACCCTCAGGCCTCTGAGGCTCTGCCAATGCCCTTCCCCCTACCCAAATATCCTTTCCCTCCTCTCTCCGGAACTCAATCCTGCCCAGCTCTAAATGAACACACCAAGGCCTATTTCCCTAAGAATGCCTCTCTCAAAACCAAAATTACTTCCTCGAGAATGATCTGCCTCTTATTCATCCATCATTATCTTGGATTAAATACATCATGTAAGACGCCTTATCTGACCAACACAACTAGTTTAGAAATAAGAGTCATGTTTTAGACCATCTATGACATGACATGGCAACCATTCAGCTCACTAAAACCATTCCATAAACACTCTAATTGAATTTCCCAAAGAGTTGACCTAAAATAACCTAAATGCCAAGCATTCCAAGAACCGTCCTGAACCAAATTCACTTCTCATTCGAATGCCAATGTCATACACAGGGACGTTGTATTGTCTTGAAATGTACTTGCCTTTATCCAAAACTAGAATCTCTGATGAATCTATGGGACACACATGTAAAATATTCTGCAAAGTCAAAAAGCTTTATTTATCGTACTGTGCTTAATATTCAGCCAGACCTGCAGTTTTCTCTAAAACTTATACAATTACTGAGTATGCAAGAAGCATTAGAAGAGAGACTAAGTCTATTGAGAAGAAAACTGGAAGCGAAGGTCATCAGTCATTTTCTACTTTGAATCATCTCTTTCATAAAGAGGTAAATGCTCCTAAATTCCAGAATGAATGGAATTCAATACAGCAGAGTAAAATGCTTTCATTACATAAAATAAATATCTTGATGGACCTTCCACCATCTGTTTTAGTAACTTCAATTATAAAAAAACCCCTAAATTTAAGAAAAGTTATATCAACAGCTAAAATTGAGATTTCTTTTCCATCTATTACTTTGATTTTCCTGACCCATGTTTGAGAATTGTCAGCATTCTACATCAAGAATTCCAAATTATTTCTTGAAGAGAGTGAGATTCCTCCCAAGTCATTTAACATGCTTACTAATCAATAAAGATATGAAAAAACAAAGAAAAACCATATTTATGAAGCAAGCAAATTATATTAAAAGACTGACTTTGAGAAAAGGTTGCTGCTTGCCAAGAAAATTTTATTATTATAAAACATTTTCTGTCATTTGTATTTCTTCATTTTCCCTTCCAGATGATCTGTGTAGCCTTGTAAACACATCATAATCCAAAGCAGTTGAGCTTTATCAATAAAATGTAAATCAATGCAAGAGAGCCAACTGCATAAATAAAACAAAAGTGTACCGTGCTTCCCTGGTGGCGCAGTGGTTGAGAGCCTGCCTGCCGATGCAGGGGACACGGCTTCGTGCCCCGGTCCGGGAAGATCCCACATGCCGCGGAGCGGCTAGGCCCCTGAGCCATGGCCGCTGAGCCTGCGTGTCCGGAGCCTGTGCTCCACAACGGGAGAGGCCACAAGAGTGAGAGGACCGTGTACCGAAAAAAAAAAAAAAAGCATACCACCATCATCCCAAGCAGACTACAAAATAGCAAGCAGATTATAAAATAATAGTCTACAAGCCTGCTTTTTTAAATATATACCTAAATGCATTGAATATCTTATATAAAAAGCCAAGAGATAGAGATGAAACAAAATATTAAAAGTAAACATCTCCTTCCCCAAAACCCTAACTCCCTTCCAGTCACGAGGAGAACATCACACAAACCCAAGCTGAGGGACAGTCTATGAAATACGTGAACCAGGACTCTTCAAAATTGTCATTCAGAAAAGGAAAGTCAGGGACTTTCCTGGTGGTGCAGTGGTTAAGAATCCGTCTGCCAATGCAGGGGACACGGGTTCCAGCCCTGGTCTGGGAAGATCCCACATGCCGCAGAGCAACTAAGCCCGTACCTCACAACTACTGAGCCTGCGCTCTAGAGCCCGCGAGCCACAACTGCTGAGGCCACACGCCGCAACTACTGAAGCCCACGCACTCTAGGGCCTGTGTGCCGCAACTACTGAGCCCAGCTGCTGCAATTACTGAAGCCCGCACACTTAGAGCCCGTGCTCCGCAACAAGAGAAACCACAAAAATCAGCAGTCCACGCACCACAACAAAGAGTAGACCCCACTTGCCACAACCAGAGAAAGCCCGCGCGCAGCAACAAAGACCCAACACAGCCAAATATAAACAATAATACAAATAAATAAATAAAGGCATCATCACATAAAAACAAAAGAGGAAATAATTTTTTCAAAAAACAATAACTGGTGGGGCAGTGGTTAAGAGTCCGTCTGCCAGTGCAGGAGACACGGGTTTGAGCCCTGGTCCGGGAAGATCCCACATGCTGCAGAGCAACTAAGCCCGTGAGCCACAACTACTCAGCCTGCGCGTCTGGAGCCTGTGCTCCCCAACAAGAGGGGCCCCGGCAGTGACAGGCCCACGCACCACGATGAGGAGTGGCCCCTGCTCGCCGCAACTAGAGAAGGCCCTCGCACAGAAACGAAGACCCAACACAGCCAAAAATAAATAAAAAATAAATAAAAATAAGTACATTTAAAAGGAAAACCTATACATTTCCCTTTCTGCAAATGTAGGTTTTCCAGGCAAGAGTAGAGCCTCAGAAAGAATGTCTGCAAACAGGACAATCGCTAGTTCACTAAGTACAAGATGTAGGATACTTCTGAAGAATCCCATCACAGCTAGGTAATTGGTCCCGAACCAAAAGTAAATACTGGAAGAAAAATGAAATCAACAGTGTACCACACAGGTGGTAGGCAGACTGGCCTGGACTAAGACATCTTCAGTAATAGATAATAAGGGTGCTGATTTGTAAGCATCATTCTCGTCCCACTGTGGACTTCCTTCTGCGACCGTATAAGGATACCACCAGATCATCTGGAAATCAAGTCATGAAATGTACTTTTATATTTTTAAAAATCAATTCTTGTCCTTAAATTAACTTTTCTTGTCAGTTTAGTCAGGGTCCTCTATTACTTCTAAATCATTAAATCTTATTTGATTAGAGACAGGCTTCAAAAAATAAAACTAAACTGTGATCAAATAGCCGGAACAAACAGTAGTAACTAAAATTGCTTCAATCTAAACTGAAGATGATTTCTGTATCTCTGTCTTTTACATTTGTCTCCATTGGGGAAAAAAAATTATGTACCTCATAATTAACTTGGCTGGAATGAATCAGACTGCATTTGTAAAATTTCATAAGACCAATGAGCTGTGCTAAACAGTACCACTATCCACCTGAGCAGAAATTACTATCCATAAGTTTCTTTACATAACTAACAAAACAAAAATTGAAACAAAAGAAGAACTACTAGAAAAATATTAGAGATACATTTTTTAAGTCAGGAATTTGCCTTTAGTCAGTAATTTGCCTCATACATTATGATTTTCCCTGTGGAAACCCAATTATTATCCTGGAAACAAGACCACTTTAGAAAGCAAATGCATCGTGACAAAAGAAAGAAAAGGCAGGTTGATACATTATTAAAATAACTCACACGCCATACCCTGAGGAGTAAGGAAGCCATGGCAGAGCAGGCCCCCTTCTCCTCAATGGACAGCACAGCTGTGGGGAAGACACTGCAGCTAGCAGAAGCGTGTCACACTTCCTCAGGGAGGAAGCAAGTTACAGACCACTCTAGAGAGGGCGCCCATCAACTGATGGCCACGCTCATTACCCAACATCCAGGCTACCCACAGGCTGACTGCAACCCAACTTTCCCACCATTCCCACAAAGGCCCCAGGAACCCTCAGGCCTCTGAGGCTCTGCCAATGCCCTTCCCCCTACCCAAATATCCTTTCCCTCCTCTCTCCGGAACTCAATCCTGCCCAGCTCTAAATGAACACACCAAGGCCTATTTCCCTAAGAATGCCTCTCTCAAAACCAAAATTACTTCCTCGAGAATGATCTGCCTCTTATTCATCCATCATTATCTTGGATTAAATACATCATGTAAGACGCCTTATCTGACCAACACAACTAGTTTAGAAATAAGAGTCATGTTTTAGACCATCTATGACATGACATGGCAACCATTCAGCTCACTAAAACCATTCAATAAACACTCTAATTGAATTTCCCAAAGAGTTGACCTAAAATAACCTAAATGCCAAGCATTCCAAGAACCGTCCTGAACCAAATTCACTTCTCATTCGAATGCCAATGTCATACACAGGGATGTTGTATTGTCTTGAAATGTACTTGCCTTTATCCAAAACTAGAATCTCTGATGAATCTATGGGACACACATGTAAAATATTCTGCAAAGTCAAAAAGCTTTATTTATCGTACTGTGCTTAATATTCAGCCAGACCTGCAGTTTTCTCTAAAACTTATACAATTACTGAGTATGCAAGAAGCATTAGAAGAGAGACTAAGTCTATTGAGAAGAAAACTGGAAGCGAAGGTCATCAGTCATTTTCTATTTTGAAACATCTCTTTCATAAAGAGGTAAATGCTCCTAAATTCCAGAATGAATGGAATTCAATACAGCAGAGTAAAATGCTTTCATTACATAAAATAAATGTCTTGATGGACCTTCCACCAACTGTTTTAGTAACTTCAATTATAAAAAAACCCCTAAATTTAAGAAAAGTTATATCAACAGCTAAAATTGAGATTTCTTTTCCATCTATTACTTTGATTTTCCTGACCCATGTTTGAGAATTGTCAGCATTCTACATCAAGAATTCCAAATTATTTCTTGAAGAGAGTGAGATTCCTCCCAAGTCATTTAACATGCTTACTAATCAATAAAGATATGAAAAAACAAAGAAAAACCATATTTATGAAGCAAGCAAATTATATTAAAAGACTGACTTTGAGAAAAGGTTGCTGCTTGCCAAGAAAATTTTATTATTATATAACATTTTCTGTCATTTGTATTTCTTCATTTTCCCTTCCAGATGATCTGTGTAGCCTTGTAAACACATCATAATCCAAAGCAGTTGAGCTTTATCAATAAAATGTAAATCAATGCAAGAGAGCCAACTGCATAAATAAAACAAAAGTGTACCGTGCTTCCCTGGTGGCGCAGTGGTTGAGAGCCTGCCTGCCGATGCAGGGGACACGGCTTCGTGCCCCGGTCCGGGAAGATCCCACATGCCGCGGAGCGGCTAGGCCCCTGAGCCATGGCCGCTGAGCCTGCGTGTCCGGAGCCTGTGCTCCACAACGGGAGAGGCCACAAGAGTGAGAGGACCGTGTACCGAAAAAAAAAAAAAAAAGCATACCACCATCATCCCAAGCAGACTACAAAATAGCAAGCAGATTATAAAATAATAGTCTACAAGCCTGCTTTTTTAAATATATACCTAAATGCATTGAATATCTTATATAAAAAGCCAAGAGATAGAGATGAAACAAAATATTAAAAGTAAACATCTCCTTCCCCAAAACCCTAACTCCCTTCCAGTCACGAGGAGAACATCACACAAACCCAAGCTGAGGGACAGTCTATGAAATACGTGAACCAGGACTCTTCAAAATTGTCATTCAGAAAAGGAAAGTCTGGGACTTTCCTGGTGGTGCAGTGGTTAAGAATCCGTCTGCCAATGCAGGGGACACGGGTTCCAGCCCTGGTCTGGGAAGATCCCACATGCCGCAGAGCAACTAAGCCCGTACCTCACAACTACTGAGCCTGCGCTCTAGAGCCCGCGAGCCACAACTGCTGAGGCCACACGCCGCAACTACTGAAGCCCACGCACTCTAGGGCCTGTGTGCCGCAACTACTGAGCCCAGCTGCTGCAATTACTGAAGCCCGCACACTTAGAGCCCGTGCTCCGCAACAAGAGAAACCACAACAATCAGCAGTCCACGCACCACAACAAAGAGTAGCCCCCACTTGCCACAACCAGAGAAAGCCCGCGCGCAGCAACAAAGACCCAACACAGCCAAATATAAACAATAATAAAAATAAATAAATAAAGGCATCATCACATAAAAACAAAAGAGGAAATAATTTTTTCAAAAAACAATAACTGGTGGGGCAGTGGTTAAGAGTCCGTCTGCCAGTGCAGGAGACACGGGTTTGAGCCCTGGTCTGGGAAGATCCCACATGCTGCAGAGCAACTAAGCCCGTGAGCCACAACTACTCAGCCTGCGCGTCTGGAGCCTGTGCTCCCCAACAAGAGGGGCCCCGGCAGTGACAGGCCCACGCACCACGATGAGGAGTGGCCCCTGCTCGCCGCAACTAGAGAAGGCCCTCGCACAGAAACGAAGACCCAACACAGCCAAAAATAAATAAAAAATAAAGAAAAATAAGTACATTTAAAAGGAAAACCTATACATTTCCCTTTCTGCAAATGTAGGTTTTCCAGGCAAGAGTAGAGCCTCAGAAAGAATGTCTGCAAACAGGACAATCGCTAGTTCACTAAGTACAAGATGTAGGATACTTCTGAAGAATCCCATCACAGCTAGGTAATTGGTCCCGAACCAAAAGTAAATACTGGAAGAAAAATGAAATCAACAGTGTACCACACAGGTGGTAGGCAGACTGGCCTGGACTAAGACATCTTCAGTATTAGATAATTAGGGTGCTGATTTGTAAGCATCATTCTCGTCCCACTGTGGACTTCCTTCTGCGACCGTATAAGGATACCACCAGATCATCTGGAAATCAAGTCATGAAATGTACTTTTATATTTTTAAAAATCAATTCTTGTCCTTAAATTAACTTTTCTTGTCAGTTTAGTCAGGGTCCTCTATTACTTCTAAAACATTAAATCTTATTTGATTAGAGACAGGCTTCAAAAAATAAAAATAAACTGTGATCAAATAGCAGGAACAAACAGTAGTAACTAAAATTGCTTCAATCTAAACTGAAGATGATTTCTGTATCTCTGTCTTTTACATTTGTCTCCATTGGGGAAAAAAAATTATGTACCTCATAATTAACTTGGCTGGAATGAATCAGACTGCATTTGTAAAATTTCATAAGACCAATGAGCTGTGCTAAACAGTACCACTATCCACCTGAGCAGAAATTACTATCCATAAGTTTCTTTACATAACTAACAAAACAAAAATTGAAACAAAAGAAGAACTACTAGAAAAATATTAGAGATTCATTTTTTAAGTCAGGAATTTGCCTTTAGTCAGTAATTTGCCTCATACATTATGATTTTCCCTGTGGAAACCCAATTATTATCCTGGAAACAAGACCACTTTAGAAAGCAAATGCATCGTGACAAAAGAAAGAAAAGGCAGGTTGATACATTATTAAAATAACTCACACGCCATACCCTGAGGAGTAAGGAAGCCATGGCAGAGCAGGCCCCCTTCTCCTCAATGGACAGCACAGCTGTGGGGAAGACACTGCAGCTAGCAGAAGCGTGTCACACTTCCTCAGGGAGGAAGCAAGTTACAGACCACTCTAGAGAGGGCGCCCATCAACTGATGGCCACGCTCATTACCCAACGTCCAGGCTACCCACAGGCTGACTGCAACCCAACTTTCCCACCATTCCCACAAAGGCCCCAGGAACCCTCAGGCCTCTGAGGCTCTGCCAATGCCCTTCCCCCTACCCAAATATCCTTTCCCTCCTCTCTCCGGAACTCAATCCTGCCCAGCTCTAAATGAACACACCAAGGCCTATTTCCCTAAGAATGCCTCTCTCAAAACCAAAATTACTTCCTCGAGAATGATCTGCCTCTTATTCATCCATCATTATCTTGGATTAAATACATCATGTAAGACGCCTTATCTGACCAACACAACTAGTTTAGAAATAAGAGTCATGTTTTAGACCATCTATGACATGACATGGCAACCATTCAGCTCACTAAAACCATTCCATAAACACTCTAATTGAATTTCCCAAAGAGTTGACCTAAAATAACCTAAATGCCAAGCATTCCAAGAACCGTCCTGAACCAAATTCACTTCTCATTCGAATGCCAATGTCATACACAGGGACGTTGTATTGTCTTGAAATGTACTTGCCTTTATCCAAAACTAGAATCTCTGATGAATCTATGGGACACACATGTAAAATATTCTGCAAAGTCAAAAAGCTTTATTTATCGTACTGTGCTTAATATTCAGCCAGACCTGCAGTTTTCTCTAAAACTTATACAATTACTGAGTATGCAAGAAGCATTAGAAGAGAGACTAAGTCTATTGAGAAGAAAACTGGAAGCGAAGGTCATCAGTCATTTTCTACTTTGAATCATCTCTTTCATAAAGAGGTAAATGCTCCTAAATTCCAGAATGAATGGAATTCAATACAGCAGAGTAAAATGCTTTCATTACATAAAATAAATATCTTGATGGACCTTCCACCATCTGTTTTAGTAACTTCAATTATAAAAAAACCCCTAAATTTAAGAAAAGTTATATCAACAGCTAAAATTGAGATTTCTTTTCCATCTATTACTTTGATTTTCCTGACCCATGTTTGAGAATTGTCAGCATTCTACATCAAGAATTCCAAATTATTTCTTGAAGAGAGTGAGATTCCTCCCAAGTCATTTAACATGCTTACTAATCAATAAAGATATGAAAAAACAAAGAAAAACCATATTTATGAAGCAAGCAAATTATATTAAAAGACTGACTTTGAGAAAAGGTTGCTGCTTGCCAAGAAAATTTTATTATTATAAAACATTTTCTGTCATTTGTATTTCTTCATTTTCCCTTCCAGATGATCTGTGTAGCCTTGTAAACACATCATAATCCAAAGCAGTTGAGCTTTATCAATAAAATGTAAATCAATGCAAGAGAGCCAACTGCATAAATAAAACAAAAGTGTACCGTGCTTCCCTGGTGGCGCAGTGGTTGAGAGCCTGCCTGCCGATGCAGGGGACACGGCTTCGTGCCCCGGTCCGGGAAGATCCCACATGCCGCGGAGCGGCTAGGCCCCTGAGCCATGGCCGCTGAGCCTGCGTGTCCGGAGCCTGTGCTCCACAACGGGAGAGGCCACAAGAGTGAGAGGACCGTGTACCGAAAAAAAAAAAAAAAGCATACCACCATCATCCCAAGCAGACTACAAAATAGCAAGCAGATTATAAAATAATAGTCTACAAGCCTGCTTTTTTAAATATATACCTAAATGCATTGAATATCTTATATAAAAAGCCAAGAGATAGAGATGAAACAAAATATTAAAAGTAAACATCTCCTTCCCCAAAACCCTAACTCCCTTCCAGTCACGAGGAGAACATCACACAAACCCAAGCTGAGGGACAGTCTATGAAATACGTGAACCAGGACTCTTCAAAATTGTCATTCAGAAAAGGAAAGTCAGGGACTTTCCTGGTGGTGCAGTGGTTAAGAATCCGTCTGCCAATGCAGGGGACACGGGTTCCAGCCCTGGTCTGGGAAGATCCCACATGCCGCAGAGCAACTAAGCCCGTACCTCACAACTACTGAGCCTGCGCTCTAGAGCCCGCGAGCCACAACTGCTGAGGCCACACGCCGCAACTACTGAAGCCCACGCACTCTAGGGCCTGTGTGCCGCAACTACTGAGCCCAGCTGCTGCAATTACTGAAGCCCGCACACTTAGAGCCCGTGCTCCGCAACAAGAGAAACCACAACAATCAGCAGTCCACGCACCACAACAAAGAGTAGACCCCACTTGCCACAACCAGAGAAAGCCCGCGCGCAGCAACAAAGACCCAACACAGCCAAATATAAACAATAATACAAATAAATAAATAAAGGCATCATCACATAAAAACAAAAGAGGAAATAATTTTTTCAAAAAACAATAACTGGTGGGGCAGTGGTTAAGAGTCCGTCTGCCAGTGCAGGAGACACGGGTTTGAGCCCTGGTCCGGGAAGATCCCACATGCTGCAGAGCAACTAAGCCCGTGAGCCACAACTACTCAGCCTGCGCGTCTGGAGCCTGTGCTCCCCAACAAGAGGGGCCCCGGCAGTGACAGGCCCACGCACCACGATGAGGAGTGGCCCCTGCTCGCCGCAACTAGAGAAGGCCCTCGCACAGAAACGAAGACCCAACACAGCCAAAAATAAATAAAAAATAAATAAAAATAAGTACATTTAAAAGGAAAACCTATACATTTCCCTTTCTGCAAATGTAGGTTTTCCAGGCAAGAGTAGAGCCTCAGAAAGAATGTCTGCAAACAGGACAATCGCTAGTTCACTAAGTACAAGATGTAGGATACTTCTGAAGAATCCCATCACAGCTAGGTAATTGGTCCCGAACCAAAAGTAAATACTGGAAGAAAAATGAAATCAACAGTGTACCACACAGGTGGTAGGCAGACTGGCCTGGACTAAGACATCTTCAGTAATAGATAATAAGGGTGCTGATTTGTAAGCATCATTCTCGTCCCACTGTGGACTTCCTTCTGCGACCGTATAAGGATACCACCAGATCATCTGGAAATCAAGTCATGAAATGTACTTTTATATTTTTAAAAATCAATTCTTGTCCTTAAATTAACTTTTCTTGTCAGTTTAGTCAGGGTCCTCTATTACTTCTAAATCATTAAATCTTATTTGATTAGAGACAGGCTTCAAAAAATAAAACTAAACTGTGATCAAATAGCCGGAACAAACAGTAGTAACTAAAATTGCTTCAATCTAAACTGAAGATGATTTCTGTATCTCTGTCTTTTACATTTGTCTCCATTGGGGAAAAAAAATTATGTACCTCATAATTAACTTGGCTGGAATGAATCAGACTGCATTTGTAAAATTTCATAAGACCAATGAGCTGTGCTAAACAGTACCACTATCCACCTGAGCAGAAATTACTATCCATAAGTTTCTTTACATAACTAACAAAACAAAAATTGAAACAAAAGAAGAACTACTAGAAAAATATTAGAGATACATTTTTTAAGTCAGGAATTTGCCTTTAGTCAGTAATTTGCCTCATACATTATGATTTTCCCTGTGGAAACCCAATTATTATCCTGGAAACAAGACCACTTTAGAAAGCAAATGCATCGTGACAAAAGAAAGAAAAGGCAGGTTGATACATTATTAAAATAACTCACACGCCATACCCTGAGGAGTAAGGAAGCCATGGCAGAGCAGGCCCCCTTCTCCTCAATGGACAGCACAGCTGTGGGGAAGACACTGCAGCTAGCAGAAGCGTGTCACACTTCCTCAGGGAGGAAGCAAGTTACAGACCACTCTAGAGAGGGCGCCCATCAACTGATGGCCACGCTCATTACCCAACGTCCAGGCTACCCACAGGCTGACTGCAACCCAACTTTCCCACCATTCCCACAAAGGCCCCAGGAACCCTCAGGCCTCTGAGGCTCTGCCAATGCCCTTCCCCCTACCCAAATATCCTTTCCCTCCTCTCTCCGGAACTCAATCCTGCCCAGCTCTAAATGAACACACCAAGGCCTATTTCCCTAAGAATGCCTCTCTCAAAACCAAAATTACTTCCTCGAGAATGATCTGCCTCTTATTCATCCATCATTATCTTGGATTAAATACATCATGTAAGACGCCTTATCTGACCAACACAACTAGTTTAGAAATAAGAGTCATGTTTTAGACCATCTATGACATGACATGGCAACCATTCAGCTCACTAAAACCATTCAATAAACACTCTAATTGAATTTCCCAAAGAGTTGACCTAAAATAACCTAAATGCCAAGCATTCCAAGAACCGTCCTGAACCAAATTCACTTCTCATTCGAATGCCAATGTCATACACAGGGATGTTGTATTGTCTTGAAATGTACTTGCCTTTATCCAAAACTAGAATCTCTGATGAATCTATGGGACACACATGTAAAATATTCTGCAAAGTCAAAAAGCTTTATTTATCGTACTGTGCTTAATATTCAGCCAGACCTGCAGTTTTCTCTAAAACTTATACAATTACTGAGTATGCAAGAAGCATTAGAAGAGAGACTAAGTCTATTGAGAAGAAAACTGGAAGCGAAGGTCATCAGTCATTTTCTATTTTGAAACATCTCTTTCATAAAGAGGTAAATGCTCCTAAATTCCAGAATGAATGGAATTCAATACAGCAGAGTAAAATGCTTTCATTACATAAAATAAATGTCTTGATGGACCTTCCACCAACTGTTTTAGTAACTTCAATTATAAAAAAACCCCTAAATTTAAGAAAAGTTATATCAACAGCTAAAATTGAGATTTCTTTTCCATCTATTACTTTGATTTTCCTGACCCATGTTTGAGAATTGTCAGCATTCTACATCAAGAATTCCAAATTATTTCTTGAAGAGAGTGAGATTCCTCCCAAGTCATTTAACATGCTTACTAATCAATAAAGATATGAAAAAACAAAGAAAAACCATATTTATGAAGCAAGCAAATTATATTAAAAGACTGACTTTGAGAAAAGGTTGCTGCTTGCCAAGAAAATTTTATTATTATATAACATTTTCTGTCATTTGTATTTCTTCATTTTCCCTTCCAGATGATCTGTGTAGCCTTGTAAACACATCATAATCCAAAGCAGTTGAGCTTTATCAATAAAATGTAAATCAATGCAAGAGAGCCAACTGCATAAATAAAACAAAAGTGTACCGTGCTTCCCTGGTGGCGCAGTGGTTGAGAGCCTGCCTGCCGATGCAGGGGACACGGCTTCGTGCCCCGGTCCGGGAAGATCCCACATGCCGCGGAGCGGCTAGGCCCCTGAGCCATGGCCGCTGAGCCTGCGTGTCCGGAGCCTGTGCTCCACAACGGGAGAGGCCACAAGAGTGAGAGGACCGTGTACCGAAAAAAAAAAAAAAAAGCATACCACCATCATCCCAAGCAGACTACAAAATAGCAAGCAGATTATAAAATAATAGTCTACAAGCCTGCTTTTTTAAATATATACCTAAATGCATTGAATATCTTATATAAAAAGCCAAGAGATAGAGATGAAACAAAATATTAAAAGTAAACATCTCCTTCCCCAAAACCCTAACTCCCTTCCAGTCACGAGGAGAACATCACACAAACCCAAGCTGAGGGACAGTCTATGAAATACGTGAACCAGGACTCTTCAAAATTGTCATTCAGAAAAGGAAAGTCTGGGACTTTCCTGGTGGTGCAGTGGTTAAGAATCCGTCTGCCAATGCAGGGGACACGGGTTCCAGCCCTGGTCTGGGAAGATCCCACATGCCGCAGAGCAACTAAGCCCGTACCTCACAACTACTGAGCCTGCGCTCTAGAGCCCGCGAGCCACAACTGCTGAGGCCACACGCCGCAACTACTGAAGCCCACGCACTCTAGGGCCTGTGTGCCGCAACTACTGAGCCCAGCTGCTGCAATTACTGAAGCCCGCACACTTAGAGCCCGTGCTCCGCAACAAGAGAAACCACAACAATCAGCAGTCCACGCACCACAACAAAGAGTAGCCCCCACTTGCCACAACCAGAGAAAGCCCGCGCGCAGCAACAAAGACCCAACACAGCCAAATATAAACAATAATAAAAATAAATAAATAAAGGCATCATCACATAAAAACAAAAGAGGAAATAATTTTTTCAAAAAACAATAACTGGTGGGGCAGTGGTTAAGAGTCCGTCTGCCAGTGCAGGAGACACGGGTTTGAGCCCTGGTCTGGGAAGATCCCACATGCTGCAGAGCAACTAAGCCCGTGAGCCACAACTACTCAGCCTGCGCGTCTGGAGCCTGTGCTCCCCAACAAGAGGGGCCCCGGCAGTGACAGGCCCACGCACCACGATGAGGAGTGGCCCCTGCTCGCCGCAACTAGAGAAGGCCCTCGCACAGAAACGAAGACCCAACACAGCCAAAAATAAATAAAAAATAAAGAAAAATAAGTACATTTAAAAGGAAAACCTATACATTTCCCTTTCTGCAAATGTAGGTTTTCCAGGCAAGAGTAGAGCCTCAGAAAGAATGTCTGCAAACAGGACAATCGCTAGTTCACTAAGTACAAGATGTAGGATACTTCTGAAGAATCCCATCACAGCTAGGTAATTGGTCCCGAACCAAAAGTAAATACTGGAAGAAAAATGAAATCAACAGTGTACCACACAGGTGGTAGGCAGACTGGCCTGGACTAAGACATCTTCAGTATTAGATAATTAGGGTGCTGATTTGTAAGCATCATTCTCGTCCCACTGTGGACTTCCTTCTGCGACCGTATAAGGATACCACCAGATCATCTGGAAATCAAGTCATGAAATGTACTTTTATATTTTTAAAAATCAATTCTTGTCCTTAAATTAACTTTTCTTGTCAGTTTAGTCAGGGTCCTCTATTACTTCTAAAACATTAAATCTTATTTGATTAGAGACAGGCTTCAAAAAATAAAAATAAACTGTGATCAAATAGCAGGAACAAACAGTAGTAACTAAAATTGCTTCAATCTAAACTGAAGATGATTTCTGTATCTCTGTCTTTTACATTTGTCTCCATTGGGGAAAAAAAATTATGTACCTCATAATTAACTTGGCTGGAATGAATCAGACTGCATTTCTAAAATTTCATAAGACCAATGAGCTGTGCTAAACAGTACCACTATCCACCTGAGCAGAAATTACTATCCATAAGTTTCTTTACATAACTAACAAAACAAAAATTGAAACAAAAGAAGAACTACTAGAAAAATATTAGAGATTCATTTTTTAAGTCAGGAATTTGCCTTTAGTCAGTAATTTGCCTCATACATTATGATTTTCCCTGTGGAAACCCAATTATTATCCTGGAAACAAGACCACTTTAG
The DNA here is from genome assembly GCF_964165515.1 of Mesoplodon bidens. Taxonomy (NCBI): domain Eukaryota; kingdom Metazoa; phylum Chordata; class Mammalia; order Artiodactyla; family Ziphiidae; genus Mesoplodon; species Mesoplodon bidens. Next base: position 1,156,752 of record NW_027672468.1, on the reverse strand, counting down.
AAAGCAAATGCATCGTGACAAAAGAAAGAAAAGGCAGGTTGATACATTATTAAAATAACTCACACGCCATACCCTGAGGAGTAAGGAAGCCATGGCAGAGCAGGCCCCCTTCTCCTCAATGGACAGCACAGCTGTGGGGAAGACACTGCAGCTAGCAGAAGCGTGTCACACTTCCTCAGGGAGGAAGCAAGTTACAGACCACTCTAGAGAGGGCGCCCATCAACTGATGGCCACGCTCATTACCCAACGTCCAGGCTACCCACAGGCTGACTGCAACCCAACTTTCCCACCATTCCCACAAAGGCCCCAGGAACCGTCAGGCCCCTGAGGCTCTGCCAATGCCCTTCCCCCTACCCAAATATCCTTTCCCTCCTCTCTCCGGAACTCAATCCTGCCCAGCTCTAAATGAACACACCAAGGCCTATTTCCCTAAGAATGCCTCTCTCAAAACCAAAATTACTTCCTCGAGAATGATCTGCCTCTTATTCATCCATCATTATCTTGGATTAAATACATCATGTAAGACGCCTTATCTGACCAACACAACTAATTTAGAAATAAGAGTCATGTTTTAGACCATCTATGACATGACATGGCAACCATTCAGCTCACTAAAACCATTCCATAAACACTCTAATTGAATTTCCCAAAGAGTTGACCTAAAATAACCTAAATGCCAAGCATTCCAAGAACCGTCCTGAACCAAATTCACTTCTCATTCGAATGCCAATGTCATACACAGGGACGTTGTATTGTCTTGAAATGTACTTGCCTTTATCCAAAACTAGAATCTCTGATGAATCTATGGGACACACATGTAAAATATTCTGCAAAGTCAAAAAGCTTTATTTATCGTACTGTGCTTAATATTCAGCCAGACCTGCAGTTTTCTCTAAAACTTATACAATTACTGAGTATGCAAGAAGCATTAGAAGAGAGACTAAGTCTATTAAGAAGAAAACTGGAAGCGAAGGTCATCAGTCATTTTCTACTTTGAATCATCTCTTTCATAAAGAGGTAAATGCTCCTAAATTCCAGAATGAATGGAATTCAATACAGCAGAGTAAAATGCTTTCATTACATAAAATAAATATCTTGATGGACCTTCCACCATCTGTTTTAGTAACTTCAATTATAAAAAAAACCCTAAATTTAAGAAAAGTTATATCAACAGCTAAAATTGAGATTTCTTTTCCATCTATTACTTTGATTTTCCTGACCCATGTTTGAGAATTGTCAGCATTCTACATCAAGAATTCCAAATTATTTCTTGAAGAGAGTGAGATTCCTCCCAAGTCATTTAACATGCTTACTAATCAATAAAGATATGAAAAAACAAAGAAAAACCATATTTATGAAGCAAGCAAATTATATTAAAAGACTGACTTTGAGAAAAGGTTGCTGCTTGCCAAGAAAATTTTATTATTATAAAACATTTTCTGTCATTTGTATTTCTTCATTTTCCCTTCCAGATGATCTGTGTAGCCTTGTAAACACATCATAATCCAAAGCAGTTGAGCTTTATCAATAAAATGTAAATCAATGCAAGAGAGCCAACTGCATAAATAAAACAAAAGTGTACCGTGCTTCCCTGGTGGCGCAGTGGTTGAGAGCCTGCCTGCCGATGCAGGGGACACGGCTTCGTGCCCCGGTCCGGGAAGATCCCACATGCCGCGGAGCGGCTAGGCCCCTGAGCCATGGCCGCTGAGCCTGCGTGTCCGGAGCCTGTGCTCCACAACGGGAGAGGCCACAAGAGTGAGAGGACCGTGTACCGAAAAAAAAAAAAAAGCATACCACCATCATCCCAAGCAGACTACAAAATAGCAAGCAGATTATAAAATAATAGTCTACAAGCCTGCTTTTTTAAATATATATCTAAATGCATTGAATATCTTATATAAAAAGCCAAGAGATAGAGATGAAACAAAATATTAAAAGTAAACATCTCCTTCCCCAAAACCCTAACTCCCTTCCAGTCACGAGGAGAACATCACACAAACCCAAGCTGAGGGACAGTCTATGAAATACGTGAACCAGGACTCTTCAAAATTGTCATTCAGAAAAGGAAAGTCTGGGACTTTCCTGGTGGTGCAGTGGTTAAGAATCCGTCTGCCAATGCAGGGGACACGGGTTCCAGCCCTGGTCTGGGAAGATCCCACATGCCGCAGAGCAACTAAGCCCGTACCTCACAACTACTGAGCCTGCGCTCTAGAGCCCGCGAGCCACAACTGCTGAGGCCACACGCCGCAACTACTGAAGCCCACGCACTCTAGGGCCTGTGTGCCGCAACTACTGAGCCCAGCTGCTGCAATTACTGAAGCCCGCACACTTAGAGCCCGTGCTCCGCAACAAGAGAAACCACAACAATCAGCAGTCCACGCACCACAACAGAGAGTAGCCCCCACTTGCCACAACCAGAGAAAGCCCGCGCGCAGCAACAAAGACCAAACACAGCCAAATATAAACAATAATAAAAATAAATAAATAAAGGCATCATCACATAAAAACAAAAGAGGAAATAATTTTTTCAAAAAACAATAACTGGTGGGGCAGTGGTTAAGAGTCCGTCTGCCAGTGCAGGAGACACGGGTTTGAGCCCTGGTCCGGGAAGATCCCACATGCTGCAGAGCAACTAAGCCCGTGAGCCACAACTACTCAGCCTGCGCGTCTGGAGACTGTGCTCCCCAACAAGAGGGGCCCCGGCAGTGACAGGCCCACGCACCACGATGAGGAGTGGCCCCTGCTCGCCGCAACTAGAGAAGGCCCTCGCACAGAAACGAAGACCCAACACAGCCAAAAATAAATAAAAAATAAAGAAAAATAAGTACATTTAAAAGGAAAACCTATACATTTCCCTTTCTGCAAATGTAGGTTTTCCAGGCAAGAGTAGAGCCTCAGAAAGAATGTCTGCAAACAAGACAATCGCTAGTTCACTAAGTACAAGATGTAGGATACTTCTGAAGAATCCCATCACAGCTAGGTAATTGGTCCCGAACCAAAAGTAAATACTGGAAGAAAAATGAAATCAACAGTGTACCACACAGGTGGGTAGGCAGACTGGCCTGGACTAAGACATCTTCAGTAATAGATAATAAGGGTGCTGATTTGTAAGCATCATTCTCGTCCCACAGTGGACTTCCTTCTGCGACAGTATAAGGATACCACCAGATCATCTGGAAATCAAGTCATGAAATGTACTTTTATATTTTTAAAAATCAATTCTTGTCCTTAAATTAACTTTTCTTGTCAGTTTAGTCAGGGTCCTCTATTACTTCTAAATCATTAAATCTTATTTGATTAGAGACAGGCTTCAAAAAATAAAAATAAACTGTGATCAAATAGCCGGAACAAACAGTAGTAACTAAAATTGCTTCAATCTAAACTGAAGATGATTTCTGTATCTCTGTCTTTTACATTTGTCTCCATTGGGGAAAAAAAATTATGTACCTCATAATTAACTTGGCTGGAATGAATCAGACTGCATTTGTAAAATTTCATAAGACCAATGAGCTGTGCTAAACAGTACCACTATCCACCTGAGCAGAAATTACTATCCATAAGTTTCTTTACATAACTAACAAAACAAAAATTGAAACAAAAGAAGAACTACTAGAAAAATATTAGAGATTCATTTTTTAAGTCAGGAATTTGCCTTTAGTCAGTAATTTGCCTCATACATTATGATTTTCCCTGTGGAAACCCAATTATTATCCTGGAAACAAGACCACTTTAGAAAGCAAATGCATCGTGACAAAAGAAAGAAAAGGCAGGTTGATACATTATTAAAATAACTCACACGCCATACCCTGAGGAGTAAGGAAGCCATGGCAGAGCAGGCCCCCTTCTCCTCAATGGACAGCACAGCTGTGGGGAAGACACTGCAGCTAGCAGAAGCGTGTCACACTTCCTCAGGGAGGAAGCAAGTTACAGACCACTCTAGAGAGGGCGCCCATCAACTGATGGCCACGCTCATTACCCAACGTCCAGGCTACCCACAGGCTGACTGCAACCCAACTTTCCCACCATTCCCACAAAGGCCCCAGGAACCCTCAGGCCTCTGAGGCTCTGCCAATGCCCTTCCCCCTACCCAAATATCCTTTCCCTCCTCTCTCCGGAACTCAATCCTGCCCAGCTCTAAATGAACACACCAAGGCCTATTTCCCTAAGAATGCCTCTCTCAAAACCAAAATTACTTCCTCGAGAATGATCTGCCTCTTATTCATCCATCATTATCTTGGATTAAATACATCATGTAAGACGCCTTATCTGACCAACACAACTAGTTTAGAAATAAGAGTCATGTTTTAGACCATCTATGACATGACATGGCAACCATTCAGCTCACTAAAACCATTCCATAAACACTCTAATTGAATTTCCCAAAGAGTTGACCTAAAATAACCTAAATGCCAAGCATTCCAAGAACCGTCCTGAACCAAATTCACTTCTCATTCGAATGCCAATGTCATACACAGGGACGTTGTATTGTCTTGAAATGTACTTGCCTTTATCCAAAACTAGAATCTCTGATGAATCTATGGGACACACATGTAAAATATTCTGCAAAGTCAAAAAGCTTTATTTATCGTACTGTGCTTAATATTCAGCCAGACCTGCAGTTTTCTCTAAAACTTATACAATTACTGAGTATGCAAGAAGCATTAGAAGAGAGACTAAGTCTATTGAGAAGAAAACTGGAAGCGAAGGTCATCAGTCATTTTCTACTTTGAATCATCTCTTTCATAAAGAGGTAAATGCTCCTAAATTCCAGAATGAATGGAATTCAATACAGCAGAGTAAAATGCTTTCATTACATAAAATAAATATCTTGATGGACCTTCCACCATCTGTTTTAGTAACTTCAATTATAAAAAAAACCCTAAATTTAAGAAAAGTTATATCAACAGCTAAAATTGAGATTTCTTTTCCATCTATTACTTTGATTTTCCTGACCCATGTTTGAGAATTGTCAGCATTCTACATCAAGAATTCCAAATTATTTCTTGAAGAGAGTGAGATTCCTCCCAAGTCATTTAACATGCTTACTAATCAATAAAGATATGAAAAAACAAAGAAAAACCATATTTATGAAGCAAGCAAATTATATTAAAAGACTGACTTTGAGAAAAGGTTGCTGCTTGCCAAGAAAATTTTATTATTATAAAACATTTTCTGTCATTTGTATTTCTTCATTTTCCCTTCCAGATGATCTGTGTAGCCTTGTAAACACATCATAATCCAAAGCAGTTGAGCTTTATCAATAAAATGTAAATCAATGCAAGAGAGCCAACTGCATAAATAAAACAAAAGTGTACCGTGCTTCCCTGGTGGCGCAGTGGTTGAGAGCCTGCCTGCCGATGCAGGGGACACGGCTTCGTGCCCCGGTCCGGGAAGATCCCACATGCCGCGGAGCGGCTAGGCCCCTGAGCCATGGCCGCTGAGCCTGCGTGTCCGGAGCCTGTGCTCCACAACGGGAGAGGCCACAAGAGTGAGAGGACCGTGTACCGAAAAAAAAAAAAAAAGCATACCACCATCATCCCAAGCAGACTACAAAATAGCAAGCAGATTATAAAATAATAGTCTACAAGCCTGCTTTTTTAAATATATACCTAAATGCATTGAATATCTTATATAAAAAGCCAAGAGATAGAGATGAAACAAAATATTAAAAGTAAACATCTCCTTCCCCAAAACCCTAACTCCCTTCCAGTCACGAGGAGAACATCACACAAACCCAAGCTGAGGGACAGTCTATGAAATACGTGAACCAGGACTCTTCAAAATTGTCATTCAGAAAAGGAAAGTCTGGGACTTTCCTGGTGGTGCAGTGGTTAAGAATCCGTCTGCCAATGCAGGGGACACGGGTTCCAGCCCTGGTCTGGGAAGATCCCACATGCCGCAGAGCAACTAAGCCCGTACCTCACAACTACTGAGCCTGCGCTCTAGAGCCCGCGAGCCACAACTGCTGAGGCCACACGCCGCAACTACTGAAGCCCACGCACTCTAGGGCCTGTGTGCCGCAACTACTGAGCCCAGCTGCTGCAATTACTGAAGCCCGCACACTTAGAGCCCGTGCTCCGCAACAAGAGAAACCACAACAATCAGCAGTCCACGCACCACAACAAAGAGTAGCCCCCACTTGCCACAACCAGAGAAAGCCCGCGCGCAGCAACAAAGACCCAACACAGCCAAATATAAACAATAATAAAAATAAATAAATAAAGGCATCATCACATAAAAACAAAAGAGGAAATAATTTTTTCAAAAAACAATAACTGGTGGGGCAGTGGTTAAGAGTCCGTCTGCCAGTGCAGGAGACACGGGTTTGAGCCCTGGTCCGGGAAGATCCCACATGCTGCAGAGCAACTAAGCCCGTGAGCCACAACTACTCAGCCTGCGCGTCTGGAGCCTGTGCTCCCCAACAAGAGGGGCCCCGGCAGTGACAGGCCCACGCACCACGATGAGGAGTGGCCCCTGCTCGCCGCAACTAGAGAAGGCCCTCGCACAGAAACGAAGACCCAACACAGCCAAAAATAAATAAAAAATAAATAAAAATAAGTACATTTAAAAGGAAAACCTATACATTTCCCTTTCTGCAAATGTAGGTTTTCCAGGCAAGAGTAGAGCCTCAGAAAGAATGTCTGCAAACAGGACAATCGCTAGTTCACTAAGTACAAGATGTAGGATACTTCTGAAGAATCCCATCACAGCTAGGTAATTGGTCCCGAACCAAAAGTAAATACTGGAAGAAAAATGAAATCAACAGTGTACCACACAGGTGGTAGGCAGACTGGCCTGGACTAAGACATCTTCAGTAATAGATAATAAGGGTGCTCATTTGTAAGCATCATTCTCGTCCCACTGTGGACTTCCTTCTGCGACCGTATAAGGATACCACCAGATCATCTGGAAATCAAGTCATGAAATGTACTTTTATATTTTTAAAAATCAATTCTTGTCCTTAAATTAACTTTTCTTGTCAGTTTAGTCAGGGTCCTCTATTACTTCTAAATCATTAAATCTTATTTGATTAGAGACAGGCTTCAAAAAATAAAACTAAACTGTGATCAAATAGCCGGAACAAACAGTAGTAACTAAAATTGCTTCAATCTAAACTGAAGATGATTTCTGTATCTCTGTCTTTTACATTTGTCTCCATTGGGGAAAAAAAATTATGTACCTCATAATTAACTTGGCTGGAATGAATCAGACTGCATTTGTAAAATTTCATAAGACCAATGAGCTGTGCTAAACAGTACCACTATCCACCTGAGCAGAAATTACTATCCATAAGTTTCTTTACATAACTAACAAAACAAAAATTGAAACAAAAGAAGAACTACTAGAAAAATATTAGAGATTCATTTTTTAAGTCAGGAATTTGCCTTTAGTCAGTAATTTGCCTCATACATTATGATTTTCCCTGTGGAAACCCAATTATTATCCTGGAAACAAGACCACTTTAGAAAGCAAATGCATCGTGACAAAAGAAAGAAAAGGCAGGTTGATACATTATTAAAATAACTCACACGCCATACCCTGAGGAGTAAGGAAGCCATGGCAGAGCAGGCCCCCTTCTCCTCAATGGACAGCACAGCTGTGGGGAAGACACTGCAGCTAGCAGAAGCGTGTCACACTTCCTCAGGGAGGAAGCAAGTTACAGACCACTCTAGAGAGGGCGCCCATCAACTGATGGCCACGCTCATTACCCAACGTCCAGGCTACCCACAGGCTGACTGCAACCCAACTTTCCCACCATTCCCACAAAGGCCCCAGGAACCCTCAGGCCTCTGAGGCTCTGCCAATGCCCTTCCCCCTACCCAAATATCCTTTCCCTCCTCTCTCCGGAACTCAATCCTGCCCAGCTCTAAATGAACACACCAAGGCCTATTTCCCTAAGAATGCCTCTCTCAAAACCAAAATTACTTCCTCGAGAATGATCTGCCTCTTATTCATCCATCATTATCTTGGATTAAATACATCATGTAAGACGCCTTATCTGACCAACACAACTAGTTTAGAAATAAGAGTCATGTTTTAGACCATCTATGACATGACATGGCAACCATTCAGCTCACTAAAACCATTCCATAAACACTCTAATTGAATTTCCCAAAGAGTTGACCTAAAATAACCTAAATGCCAAGCATTCCAAGAACCGTCCTGAACCAAATTCACTTCTCATTCGAATGCCAATGTCATACACAGGGACGTTGTATTGTCTTGAAATGTACTTGCCTTTATCCAAAACTAGAATCTCTGATGAATCTATGGGACACACATGTAAAATATTCTGCAAAGTCAAAAAGCTTTATTTATCGTACTGTGCTTAATATTCAGCCAGACCTGCAGTTTTCTCTAAAACTTATACAATTACTGAGTATGCAAGAAGCATTAGAAGAGAGACTAAGTCTATTGAGAAGAAAACTGGAAGCGAAGGTCATCAGTCATTTTCTACTTTGAATCATCTCTTTCATAAAGAGGTAAATGCTCCTAAATTCCAGAATGAATGGAATTCAATACAGCAGAGTAAAATGCTTTCATTACATAAAATAAATATCTTGATGGACCTTCCACCATCTGTTTTAGTAACTTCAATTATAAAAAAAACCCTAAATTTAAGAAAAGTTATATCAACAGCTAAAATTGAGATTTCTTTTCCATCTATTACTTTGATTTTCCTGACCCATGTTTGAGAATTGTCAGCATTCTACATCAAGAATTCCAAATTATTTCTTGAAGAGAGTGAGATTCCTCCCAAGTCATTTAACATGCTTACTAATCAATAAAGATATGAAAAAACAAAGAAAAACCATATTTATGAAGCAAGCAAATTATATTAAAAGACTGACTTTGAGAAAAGGTTGCTGCTTGCCAAGAAAATTTTATTATTATAAAACATTTTCTGTCATTTGTATTTCTTCATTTTCCCTTCCAGATTATCTGTGTAGCCTTGTAAACACATCATAATCCAAAGCAGTTGAGCTTTATCAATAAAATGTAAATCAATGCAAGAGAGCCAACTGCATAAATAAAACAAAAGTGTACCGTGCTTCCCTGGTGGCGCAGTGGTTGAGAGCCTGCCTGCCGATGCAGGGGACACGGCTTCGTGCCCCGGTCCGGGAAGATCCCACATGCCGCGGAGCGGCTAGGCCCCTGAGCCATGGCCGCTGAGCCTGCGTGTCCGGAGCCTGTGCTCCACAACGGGAGAGGCCACAAGAGTGAGAGGACCGTGTACCGAAAAAAAAAAAAAAGCATACCACCATCATCCCAAGCAGACTACAAAATAGCAAGCAGATTATAAAATAATAGTCTACAAGCCTGCTTTTTTAAATATATATCTAAATGCATTGAATATCTTATATAAAAAGCCAAGAGATAGAGATGAAACAAAATATTAAAAGTAAACATCTCCTTCCCCAAAACCCTAACTCCCTTCCAGTCACGAGGAGAACATCACACAAACCCAAGCTGAGGGACAGTCTATGAAATACGTGAACCAGGACTCTTCAAAATTGTCATTCAGAAAAGGAAAGTCTGGGACTTTCCTGGTGGTGCAGTGGTTAAGAATCCGTCTGCCAATGCAGGGGACACGGGTTCCAGCCCTGGTCTGGGAAGATCCCACATGCCGCAGAGCAACTAAGCCCGTACGTCACAACTACTGAGCCTGCGCTCTAGAGCCCGCGAGCCACAACTGCTGAGGCCACACGCCGCAACTACTGAAGCCCACGCACTCTAGGGCCTGTGTGCCGCAACTACTGAGCCCAGCTGCTGCAATTACTGAAGCCCGCACACTTAGAGCCCGTGCTCCGCAACAAGAGAAACCACAACAATCAGCAGTCCACGCACCACAACAAAGAGTAGCCCCCACTTGCCACAACCAGAGAAAGCCCGCGCGCAGCAACAAAGACCCAACACAGCCAAATATAAACAATAATAAAAATAAATAAATAAAGGCATCATCACATAAAAACAAAAGAGGAAATAATTTTTTTCAAAAAACAATAACTGGTGGGGCAGTGGTTAAGAGTCCGTCTGCCAGTGCAGGAGACACGGGTTTGAGCCCTGGTCCGGGAAGATCCCACATGCTGCAGAGCAACTAAGCCCGTGAGCCACAACTACTCAGCCTGCGCGTCTGGAGCCTGTGCTCCGCAACAAGAGGGGCCCCGGCAGTGACAGGCCCACGCACCACGATGAGGAGTGGCCCCTGCTCGCCGCAACTAGAGAAGGCCCTCGCACAGAAACGAAGACCCAACACAGCCAAAAATAAATAAAAAATAAATAAAAATAAGTACATTTAAAAGGAAAACCTATACATTTCCCTTTCTGCAAATGTAGGTTTTCCAGGCAAGAGTAGAGCCTCAGAAAGAATGTCTGCAAACAGGACAATCGCTAGTTCACTAAGTACAAGATGTAGGATACTTCTGAAGAATCCCATCACAGCTAGGTAATTGGTCCCGAACCAAAAGTAAATACTTGAGAAAAATGAAATCAACAGTGTACCACACAGGTGGTAGGCAGACTGGCCTGGACTAAGACATCTTCAGTAATAGATAATAAGGGTGCTGATTTGTAAGCATCATTCTCGTCCCACTGTGGACTTCCTTCTGCGACCGTATAAGGATACCACCAGATCATCTGGAAATCAAGTCATGAAATGTACTTTTATATTTTTAAAAATCAATTCTTGTCCTTAAATTAACTTTTCTTGTCAGTTTAGTCAGGGTCCTCTATTACTTCTAAAACATTAAATCTTATTTGATTAGAGACAGGCTTCAAAAAATAAAAATAAACTGTGATCAAATAGCAGGAACAAACAGTAGTAACTAAAATTGCTTCAATCTAAACTGAAGATGATTTCTGTATCTCTGTCTTTTACATTTGTCTCCATTGGGGAAAAAAAATTATGTACCTCATAATTAACTTGGCTGGAATGAATCAGACTGCATTTGTAAAATTTCATAAGACCAATGAGCTGTGCTAAACAGTACCACTATCCACCTGAGCAGAAATTACTATCCATAAGTTTCTTTACATAACTAACAAAACAAAAATTGAAACAAAAGAAGAACTACTAGAAAAATATTAGAGATACATTTTTTAAGTCAGGAATTTGCCTTTAGTCAGTAATTTGCCTCATACATTATGATTTTCCCTGTGGAAACCCAATTATTATCCTGGAAACAAGACCACTTTAGAAAGCAAATGCATCGTGACAAAAGAAAGAAAAGGCAGGTTGATACATTATTAAAATAACTCAGACGCCATACCCTGAGGAGTAAGGAAGCCATGGCAGAGCAGGCCCCCTTCTCCTCAATGGACAGCACAGCTGTGGGGAAGACACTGCAGCTAGCAGAAGCGTGTCACACTTCCTCAGGGAGGAAGCAAGTTACAGACCACTCTAGAGAGGGCGCCCATCAACTGATGGCCACGCTCATTACCCAACGTCCAGGCTACCCACAGGCTGACTGCAACCCAACTTTCCCACCATTCCCACAAAGGCCCCAGGAACCCTCAGGCCTCTGAGGCTCTGCCAATGCCCTTCCCCCTACCCAAATATCCTTTCCCTCCTCTCTCCGGAACTCAATCCTGCCCAGCTCTAAATGAACACACCAAGGCCTATTTCCCTAAGAATGCCTCTCTCAAAACCAAAATTACTTCCTCGAGAATGATCTGCCTCTTATTCATCCATCATTATCTTGGATTAAATACATCATGTAAGACGCCTTATCTGACCAACACAACTAGTTTAGAAATAAGAGTCATGTTTTAGACCATCTATGACATGACATGGCAACCATTCAGCTCACTAAAACCATTCCATAAACACTCTAATTGAATTTCCCAAAGAGTTGACCTAAAATAACCTAAATGCCAAGCATTCCAAGAACCGTCCTGAACCAAATTCACTTCTCATTCGAATGCCAATGTCATACACAGGGACGTTGTATTGTCTTGAAATGTACTTGCCTTTATCCAAAACTAGAATCTCTGATGAATCTATGGGACACACATGTAAAATATTCTGCAAAGTCAAAAAGCTTTATTTATCGTACTGTGCTTAATATTCAGCCAGACCTGCAGTTTTCTCTAAAACTTATACAATTACTGAGTATGCAAGAAGCATTAGAAGAGAGACTAAGTCTATTGAGAAGAAAACTGGAAGCGAAGGTCATCAGTCATTTTCTACTTTGAATCATCTCTTTCATAAAGAGGTAAATGCTCCTAAATTCCAGAATGAATGGAATTCAATACAGCAGAGTAAAATGCTTTCATTACATAAAATAAATATCTTGATGGACCTTCCACCATCTGTTTTAGTAACTTCAATTATAAAAAAACCCCTAAATTTAAGAAAAGTTATATCAACAGCTAAAATTGAGATTTCTTTTCCATCTATTACTTTGATTTTCCTGACCCATGTTTGAGAATTGTCAGCATTCTACATCAAGAATTCCAAATTATTTCTTGAAGAGAGTGAGATTCCTCCCAAGTCATTTAACATGCTTACTAATCAATAAAGATATGAAAAAACAAAGAAAAACCATATTTATGAAGCAAGCAAATTATATTAAAAGACTGACTTTGAGAAAAGGTTGCTGCTTGCCAAGAAAATTTTATTATTATAAAACATTTTCTGTCATTTGTATTTCTTCATTTTCCCTTCCAGATGATCTGTGTAGCCTTGTAAACACATCATAATCCAAAGCAGTTGAGCTTTATCAATAAAATGTAAATCAATGCAAGAGAGCCAACTGCATAAATAAAACAAAAGTGTACCGTGCTTCCCTGGTGGCGCAGTGGTTGAGAGCCTGCCTGCCGATGCAGGGGACACGGCTTCGTGCCCCGGTCCGGGAAGATCCCACATGCCGCGGAGCGGCTAGGCCCCTGAGCCATGGCCGCTGAGCCTGCGTGTCCGGAGCCTGTGCTCCACAACGGGAGAGGCCACAAGAGTGAGAGGACCGTGTACCGAAAAAAAAAAAAAAAGCATACCACCATCATCCCAAGCAGACTACAAAATAGCAAGCAGATTATAAAATAATAGTCTACAAGCCTGCTTTTTTAAATATATACCTAAATGCATTGAATATCTTATATAAAAAGCCAAGAGATAGAGATGAAACAAAATATTAAAAGTAAACATCTCCTTCCCCAAAACCCTAACTCCCTTCCAGTCACGAGGAGAACATCACACAAACCCAAGCTGAGGGACAGTCTATGAAATACGTGAACCAGGACTCTTCAAAATTGTCATTCAGAAAAGGAAAGTCTGGGACTTTCCTGGTGGTGCAGTGGTTAAGAATCCGTCTGCCAATGCAGGGGACACGGGTTCCAGCCCTGGTCTGGGAAGATCCCACATGCCGCAGAGCAACTAAGCCCGTACCTCACAACTACTGAGCCTGCGCTCTAGAGCCCGCGAGCCACAACTGCTGAGGCCACACGCCGCAACTACTGAAGCCCACGCACTCTAGGGCCTGTGTGCCGCAACTACTGAGCCCAGCTGCTGCAATTACTGAAGCCCGCACACTTAGAGCCCGTGCTCCGCAACAAGAGAAACCACAACAATCAGCAGTCCACGCACCACAACAAAGAGTAGACCCCACTTGCCACAACCAGAGAAAGCCCGCGCGCAGCAACAAAGACCCAACACAGCCAAATATAAACAATAATACAAATAAATAAATAAAGGCATCATCACATAAAAACAAAAGAGGAAATAATTTTTTCAAAAAACAATAACTGGTGGGGCAGTGGTTAAGAGTCCGTCTGCCAGTGCAGGAGACACGGGTTTGAGCCCTGGTCCGGGAAGATCCCACATGCTGCAGAGCAACTAAGCCCGTGAGCCACAACTACTCAGCCTGCGCGTCTGGAGCCTGTGCTCCCCAACAAGAGGGGCCCCGGCAGTGACAGGCCCACGCACCACGATGAGGAGTGGCCCCTGCTCGCCGCAACTAGAGAAGGCCCTCGCACAGAAACGAAGACCCAACACAGCCAAAAATAAATAAAAAATAAATAAAAATAAGTACATTTAAAAGGAAAACCTATACATTTCCCTTTCTGCAAATGTAGGTTTTCCAGGCAAGAGTAGAGCCTCAGAAAGAATGTCTGCAAACAGGACAATCGCTAGTTCACTAAGTACAAGATGTAGGATACTTCTGAAGAATCCCATCACAGCTAGGTAATTGGTCCCGAACCAAAAGTAAATACTGGAAGAAAAATGAAATCAACAGTGTACCACACAGGTGGTAGGCAGACTGGCCTGGACTAAGACATCTTCAGTAATAGATAATAAGGGTGCTGATTTGTAAGCATCATTCTCGTCCCACTGTGGACTTCCTTCTGCGACCGTATAAGGATACCACCAGATCATCTGGAAATCAAGTCATGAAATGTACTTTTATATTTTTAAAAATCAATTCTTGTCCTTAAATTAACTTTTCTTGTCAGTTTAGTCAGGGTCCTCTATTACTTCTAAATCATTAAATCTTATTTGATTAGAGACAGGCTTCAAAAAATAAAACTAAACTGTGATCAAATAGCCGGAACAAACAGTAGTAACTAAAATTGCTTCAATCTAAACTGAAGATGATTTCTGTATCTCTGTCTTTTACATTTGTCTCCATTGGGGAAAAAAAATTATGTACCTCATAATTAACTTGGCTGGAATGAATCAGACTGCATTTGTAAAATTTCATAAGACCAATGAGCTGTGCTAAACAGTACCACTATCCACCTGAGCAGAAATTACTATCCATAAGTTTCTTTACATAACTAACAAAACAAAAATTGAAACAAAAGAAGAACTACTAGAAAAATATTAGAGATACATTTTTTAAGTCAGGAATTTGCCTTTAGTCAGTAATTTGCCTCATACATTATGATTTTCCCTGTGGAAACCCAATTATTATCCTGGAAACAAGACCACTTTAGAAAGCAAATGCATCGTGACAAAAGAAAGAAAAGGCAGGTTGATACATTATTAAAATAACTCACACGCCATACCCTGAGGAGTAAGGAAGCCATGGCAGAGCAGGCCCCCTTCTCCTCAATGGACAGCACAGCTGTGGGGAAGACACTGCAGCTAGCAGAAGCGTGTCACACTTCCTCAGGGAGGAAGCAAGTTACAGACCACTCTAGAGAGGGCGCCCATCAACTGATGGCCACGCTCATTACCCAACGTCCAGGCTACCCACAGGCTGACTGCAACCCAACTTTCCCACCATTCCCACAAAGGCCCCAGGAACCCTCAGGCCTCTGAGGCTCTGCCAATGCCCTTCCCCCTACCCAAATATCCTTTCCCTCCTCTCTCCGGAACTCAATCCTGCCCAGCTCTAAATGAACACACCAAGGCCTATTTCCCTAAGAATGCCTCTCTCAAAACCAAAATTACTTCCTCGAGAATGATCTGCCTCTTATTCATCCATCATTATCTTGGATTAAATACATCATGTAAGACGCCTTATCTGACCAACACAACTAGTTTAGAAATAAGAGTCATGTTTTAGACCATCTATGACATGACATGGCAACCATTCAGCTCACTAAAACCATTCAATAAACACTCTAATTGAATTTCCCAAAGAGTTGACCTAAAATAACCTAAATGCCAAGCATTCCAAGAACCGTCCTGAACCAAATTCACTTCTCATTCGAATGCCAATGTCATACACAGGGATGTTGTATTGTCTTGAAATGTACTTGCCTTTATCCAAAACTAGAATCTCTGATGAATCTATGGGACACACATGTAAAATATTCTGCAAAGTCAAAAAGCTTTATTTATCGTACTGTGCTTAATATTCAGCCAGACCTGCAGTTTTCTCTAAAACTTATACAATTACTGAGTATGCAAGAAGCATTAGAAGAGAGACTAAGTCTATTGAGAAGAAAACTGGAAGCGAAGGTCATCAGTCATTTTCTATTTTGAAACATCTCTTTCATAAAGAGGTAAATGCTCCTAAATTCCAGAATGAATGGAATTCAATACAGCAGAGTAAAATGCTTTCATTACATAAAATAAATGTCTTGATGGACCTTCCACCAACTGTTTTAGTAACTTCAATTATAAAAAAACCCCTAAATTTAAGAAAAGTTATATCAACAGCTAAAATTGAGATTTCTTTTCCATCTATTACTTTGATTTTCCTGACCCATGTTTGAGAATTGTCAGCATTCTACATCAAGAATTCCAAATTATTTCTTGAAGAGAGTGAGATTCCTCCCAAGTCATTTAACATGCTTACTAATCAATAAAGATATGAAAAAACAAAGAAAAACCATATTTATGAAGCAAGCAAATTATATTAAAAGACTGACTTTGAGAAAAGGTTGCTGCTTGCCAAGAAAATTTTATTATTATATAACATTTTCTGTCATTTGTATTTCTTCATTTTCCCTTCCAGATGATCTGTGTAGCCTTGTAAACACATCATAATCCAAAGCAGTTGAGCTTTATCAATAAAATGTAAATCAATGCAAGAGAGCCAACTGCATAAATAAAACAAAAGTGTACCGTGCTTCCCTGGTGGCGCAGTGGTTGAGAGCCTGCCTGCCGATGCAGGGGACACGGCTTCGTGCCCCGGTCCGGGAAGATCCCACATGCCGCGGAGCGGCTGGGCCCCTGAGCCATGGCCGCTGAGCCTGCGTGTCCGGAGCCTGTGCTCCACAACGGGAGAGGCCACAAGAGTGAGAGGACCGTGTACCGAAAAAAAAAAAAAAAAGCATACCACCATCATCCCAAGCAGACTACAAAATAGCAAGCAGATTATAAAATAATAGTCTACAAGCCTGCTTTTTTAAATATATACCTAAATGCATTGAATATCTTATATAAAAAGCCAAGAGATAGAGATGAAACAAAATATTAAAAGTAAACATCTCCTTCCCCAAAACCCTAACTCCCTTCCAGTCACGAGGAGAACATCACACAAACCCAAGCTGAGGGACAGTCTATGAAATACGTGAACCAGGACTCTTCAAAATTGTCATTCAGAAAAGGAAAGTCTGGGACTTTCCTGGTGGTGCAGTGGTTAAGAATCCGTCTGCCAATGCAGGGGACACGGGTTCCAGCCCTGGTCTGGGAAGATCCCACATGCCGCAGAGCAACTAAGCCCGTACCTCACAACTACTGAGCCTGCGCTCTAGAGCCCGCGAGCCACAACTGCTGAGGCCACACGCCGCAACTACTGAAGCCCACGCACTCTAGGGCCTGTGTGCCGCAACTACTGAGCCCAGCTGCTGCAATTACTGAAGCCCGCACACTTAGAGCCCGTGCTCCGCAACAAGAGAAACCACAACAATCAGCAGTCCACGCACCACAACAAAGAGTAGACCCCACTTGCCACAACCAGAGAAAGCCCGCGCGCAGCAACAAAGACCCAACACAGCCAAATATAAACAATAATACAAATAAATAAATAAAGGCATCATCACATAAAAACAAAAGAGGAAATAATTTTTTCAAAAAACAATAACTGGTGGGGCAGTGGTTAAGAGTCCGTCTGCCAGTGCAGGAGACACGGGTTTGAGCCCTGGTCCGGGAAGATCCCACATGCTGCAGAGCAACTAAGCCCGTGAGCCACAACTACTCAGCCTGCGCGTCTGGAGCCTGTGCTCCCCAACAAGAGGGGCCCCGGCAGTGACAGGCCCACGCACCACGATGAGGAGTGGCCCCTGCTCGCCGCAACTAGAGAAGGCCCTCGCACAGAAACGAAGACCCAACACAGCCAAAAATAAATAAAAAATAAATAAAAATAAGTACATTTAAAAGGAAAACCTATACATTTCCCTTTCTGCAAATGTAGGTTTTCCAGGCAAGAGTAGAGCCTCAGAAAGAATGTCTGCAAACAGGACAATCGCTAGTTCACTAAGTACAAGATGTAGGATACTTCTGAAGAATCCCATCACAGCTAGGTAATTGGTCCCGAACCAAAAGTAAATACTGGAAGAAAAATGAAATCAACAGTGTACCACACAGGTGGTAGGCAGACTGGCCTGGACTAAGACATCTTCAGTAATAGATAATAAGGGTGCTCATTTGTAAGCATCATTCTCGTCCCACTGTGGACTTCCTTCTGCGACCGTATAAGGATACCACCAGATCATCTGGAAATCAAGTCATGAAATGTACTTTTATATTTTTAAAAATCAATTCTTGTCCTTAAATTAACTTTTCTTGTCAGTTTAGTCAGGGTCCTCTATTACTTCTAAATCATTAAATCTTATTTGATTAGAGACAGGCTTCAAAAAATAAAACTAAACTGTGATCAAATAGCCGGAACAAACAGTAGTAACTAAAATTGCTTCAATCTAAACTGAAGATGATTTCTGTATCTCTGTCTTTTACATTTGTCTCCATTGGGGAAAAAAAATTATGTACCTCATAATTAACTTGGCTGGAATGAATCAGACTGCATTTGTAAAATTTCATAAGACCAATGAGCTGTGCTAAACAGTACCACTATCCACCTGAGCAGAAATTACTATCCATAAGTTTCTTTACATAACTAACAAAACAAAAATTGAAACAAAAGAAGAACTACTAGAAAAATATTAGAGATTCATTTTTTAAGTCAGGAATTTGCCTTTAGTCAGTAATTTGCCTCATACATTATGATTTTCCCTGTGGAAACCCAATTATTATCCTGGAAACAAGACCACTTTAGAAAGCAAATGCATCGTGACAAAAGAAAGAAAAGGCAGGTTGATACATTATTAAAATAACTCACACGCCATACCCTGAGGAGTAAGGAAGCCATGGCAGAGCAGGCCCCCTTCTCCTCAATGGACAGCACAGCTGTGGGGAAGACACTGCAGCTAGCAGAAGCGTGTCACACTTCCTCAGGGAGGAAGCAAGTTACAGACCACTCTAGAGAGGGCGCCCATCAACTGATGGCCACGCTCATTACCCAACGTCCAGGCTACCCACAGGCTGACTGCAACCCAACTTTCCCACCATTCCCACAAAGGCCCCAGGAACCCTCAGGCCTCTGAGGCTCTGCCAATGCCCTTCCCCCTACCCAAATATCCTTTCCCTCCTCTCTCCGGAACTCAATCCTGCCCAGCTCTAAATGAACACACCAAGGCCTATTTCCCTAAGAATGCCTCTCTCAAAACCAAAATTACTTCCTCGAGAATGATCTGCCTCTTATTCATCCATCATTATCTTGGATTAAATACATCATGTAAGACGCCTTATCTGACCAACACAACTAGTTTAGAAATAAGAGTCATGTTTTAGACCATCTATGACATGACATGGCAACCATTCAGCTCACTAAAACCATTCAATAAACACTCTAATTGAATTTCCCAAAGAGTTGACCTAAAATAACCTAAATGCCAAGCATTCCAAGAACCGTCCTGAACCAAATTCACTTCTCATTCGAATGCCAATGTCATACACAGGGATGTTGTATTGTCTTGAAATGTACTTGCCTTTATCCAAAACTAGAATCTCTGATGAATCTATGGGACACACATGTAAAATATTCTGCAAAGTCAAAAAGCTTTATTTATCGTACTGTGCTTAATATTCAGCCAGACCTGCAGTTTTCTCTAAAACTTATACAATTACTGAGTATGCAAGAAGCATTAGAAGAGAGACTAAGTCTATTGAGAAGAAAACTGGAAGCGAAGGTCATCAGTCATTTTCTATTTTGAAACATCTCTTTCATAAAGAGGTAAATGCTCCTAAATTCCAGAATGAATGGAATTCAATACAGCAGAGTAAAATGCTTTCATTACATAAAATAAATGTCTTGATGGACCTTCCACCAACTGTTTTAGTAACTTCAATTATAAAAAAAACCCCTAAATTTAAGAAAAGTTATATCAACAGCTAAAATTGAGATTCCTTTTCCATCTATTACTTTGATTTTCCTGACCCATGTTTGAGAATTGTCAGCATTCTACATCAAGAATTCCAAATTATTTCTTGAAGAGAGTGAGATTCCTCCCAAGTCATTTAACATGCTTACTAATCAATAAAGATATGAAAAAACAAAGAAAAACCATATTTATGAAGCAAGCAAATTATATTAAAAGACTGACTTTGAGAAAAGGTTGCTGCTTGCCAAGAAAATTTTATTATTATAAAACATTTTCTGGCATTTGTATTTCTTCATTTTCCCTTCCAGATGATCTGTGTAGCCTTGTAAACACATCATAATCCAAAGCAGTTGAGCTTTATCAATAAAATGTAAATCAATGCAAGAGAGCCAACTGCATAAATAAAACAAAAGTGTACCGTGCTTCCCTGGTGGCGCAGTGGTTGAGAGCCTGCCTGCCGATGCAGGGGACACGGCTTCGTGCCCCGGTCCGGGAAGATCCCACATGCCGCGGAGCGGCTAGGCCCCTGAGCCATGGCCGCTGAGCCTGCGTGTCCGGAGCCTGTGCTCCACAACGGGAGAGGCCACAAGAGTGAGAGGACCGTGTACCGAAAAAAAAAAAAAAGCATACCACCATCATCCCAAGCAGACTACAAAATAGCAAGCAGATTATAAAATAATAGTCTACAAGCCTGCTTTTTTAAATATATATCTAAATGCATTGAATATCTTATATAAAAAGCCAAGAGATAGAGATGAAACAAAATATTAAAAGTAAACATCTCCTTCCCCAAAACCCTAACTCCCTTCCAGTCACGAGGAGAACATCACACAAACCCAAGCTGAGGGACAGTCTATGAAATACGTGAACCAGGACTCTTCAAAATTGTCATTCAGAAAAGGAAAGTCTGGGACTTTCCTGGTGGTGCAGTGGTTAAGAATCCGTCTGCCAATGCAGGGGACACGGGTTCCAGCCCTGGTCTGGGAAGATCCCACATGCCGCAGAGCAACTAAGCCCGTACGTCACAACTACTGAGCCTGCGCTCTAGAGCCCGCGAGCCACAACTGCTGAGGCCACACGCCGCAACTACTGAAGCCCACGCACTCTAGGGCCTGTGTGCCACAACTACTGAGCCCAGCTGCTGCAATTACTGAAGCCCGCACACTTAGAGCCCGTGCTCCGCAACAAGAGAAACCACAACAATCAGCAGTCCACGCACCACAACAAAGAGTAGCCCCCACTTGCCACAACCAGAGAAAGCCCGCGCGCAGCAACAAAGACCCAACACAGCCAAATATAAACAATAATAAAAATAAATAAATAAAGGCATCATCACATAAAAACAAAAGAGGAAATAATTTTTTTCAAAAAACAATAACTGGTGGGGCAGTGGTTAAGAGTCCGTCTGCCAGTGCAGGAGACACGGGTTTGAGCCCTGGTCCGGGAAGATCCCACATGCTGCAGAGCAACTAAGCCCGTGAGCCACAACTACTCAGCCTGCGCGTCTGGAGCCTGTGCTCTGCAACAAGAGGGGCCCCGGCAGTGACAGGCCCACGCACCACGATGAGGAGTGGCCCCTGCTCGCCGCAACTAGAGAAGGCCCTCGCACAGAAACGAAGACCCAACACAGCCAAAAATAAATAAAAAATAAATAAAAATAAGTACATTTAAAAGGAAAACCTATACATTTCCCTTTCTGCAAATGTAGGTTTTCCAGGCAAGAGTAGAGCCTCAGAAAGAATGTCTGCAAACAGGACAATCGCTAGTTCACTAAGTACAAGATGTAGGATACTTCTGAAGAATCCCATCACAGCTAGGTAATTGGTCCCGAACCAAAAGTAAATACTTGAGAAAAATGAAATCAACAGTGTACCACACAGGTGGTAGGCAGACTGGCCTGGACTAAGACATCTTCAGTAATAGATAATAAGGGTGCTGATTTGTAAGCATCATTCTCGTCCCACTGTGGACTTCCTTCTGCGACCGTATAAGGATACCACCAGATCATCTGGAAATCAAGTCATGAAATGTACTTTTATATTTTTAAAAATCAATTCTTGTCCTTAAATTAACTTTTCTTGTCAGTTTAGTCAGGGTCCTCTATTACTTCTAAAACATTAAATCTTATTTGATTAGAGACAGGCTTCAAAAAATAAAAATAAACTGTGATCAAATAGCAGGAACAAACAGTAGTAACTAAAATTGCTTCAATCTAAACTGAAGATGATTTCTGTATCTCTGTCTTTTACATTTGTCTCCATTGGGGAAAAAAAATTATGTACCTCATAATTAACTTGGCTGGAATGAATCAGACTGCATTTGTAAAATTTCATAAGACCAATGAGCTGTGCTAAACAGTACCACTATCCACCTGAGCAGAAATTACTATCCATAAGTTTCTTTACATAACTAACAAAACAAAAATTGAAACAAAAGAAGAACTACTAGAAAAATATTAGAGATACATTTTTTAAGTCAGGAATTTGCCTTTAGTCAGTAATTTGCCTCATACATTATGATTTTCCCTGTGGAAACCCAATTATTATCCTGGAAACAAGACCACTTTAGAAAGCAAATGCATCGTGACAAAAGAAAGAAAAGGCAGGTTGATACATTATTAAAATAACTCAGACGCCATACCCTGAGGAGTAAGGAAGCCATGGCAGAGCAGGCCCCCTTCTCCTCAATGGACAGCACAGCTGTGGGGAAGACACTGCAGCTAGCAGAAGCGTGTCACACTTCCTCAGGGAGGAAGCAAGTTACAGACCACTCTAGAGAGGGCGCCCATCAACTGATGGCCACGCTCATTACCCAACGTCCAGGCTACCCACAGGCTGACTGCAACCCAACTTTCCCACCATTCCCACAAAGGCCCCAGGAACCCTCAGGCCTCTGAGGCTCTGCCAATGCCCTTCCCCCTACCCAAATATCCTTTCCCTCCTCTCTCCGGAACTCAATCCTGCCCAGCTCTAAATGAACACACCAAGGCCTATTTCCCTAAGAATGCCTCTCTCAAAACCAAAATTACTTCCTCGAGAATGATCTGCCTCTTATTCATCCATCATTATCTTGGATTAAATACATCATGTAAGACGCCTTATCTGACCAACACAACTAGTTTAGAAATAAGAGTCATGTTTTAGACCATCTATGACATGACATGGCAACCATTCAGCTCACTAAAACCATTCCATAAACACTCTAATTGAATTTCCCAAAGAGTTGACCTAAAATAACCTAAATGCCAAGCATTCCAAGAACCGTCCTGAACCAAATTCACTTCTCATTCGAATGCCAATGTCATACACAGGGATGTTGTATTGTCTTGAAATGTACTTGCCTTTATCCAAAACTAGAATCTCTGATGAATCTATGGGACACACATGTAAAATATTCTGCAAAGTCAAAAAGCTTTATTTATCGTACTGTGCTTAATATTCAGCCAGACCTGCAGTTTTCTCTAAAACTTATACAATTACTGAGTATGCAAGAAGCATTAGAAGAGAGACTAAGTCTATTGAGAAGAAAACTGGAAGCGAAGGTCATCAGTCATTTTCTATTTTGAAACATCTCTTTCATAAAGAGGTAAATGCTCCTAAATTCCAGAATGAATGGAATTCAATACAGCAGAGTAAAATGCTTTCATTACATAAAATAAATGTCTTGATGGACCTTCCACCAACTGTTTTAGTAACTTCAATTATAAAAAAACCCCTAAATTTAAGAAAAGTTATATCAACAGCTAAAATTGAGATTTCTTTTCCATCTATTACTTTGATTTTCCTGACCCATGTTTGAGAATTGTCAGCATTCTACATCAAGAATTCCAAATTATTTCTTGAAGAGAGTGAGATTCCTCCCAAGTCATTTAACATGCTTACTAATCAATAAAGATATGAAAAAACAAAGAAAAACCATATTTATGAAGCAAGCAAATTATATTAAAAGACTGACTTTGAGAAAAGGTTGCTGCTTGCCAAGAAAATTTTATTATTATATAACATTTTCTGTCATTTGTATTTCTTCATTTTCCCTTCCAGATGATCTGTGTAGCCTTGTAAACACATCATAATCCAAAGCAGTTGAGCTTTATCAATAAAATGTAAATCAATGCAAGAGAGCCAACTGCATAAATAAAACAAAAGTGTACCGTGCTTCCCTGGTGGCGCAGTGGTTGAGAGCCTGCCTGCCGATGCAGGGGACACGGCTTCGTGCCCCGGTCCGGGAAGATCCCACATGCCGCGGAGCGGCTAGGCCCCTGAGCCATGGCCGCTGAGCCTGCGTGTCCGGAGCCTGTGCTCCACAACGGGAGAGGCCACAAGAGTGAGAGGACCGTGTACCGAAAAAAAAAAAAAAAGCATACCACCATCATCTCAAGCAGACTACAAAATAGCAAGCAGATTATAAAATAATAGTCTACAAGCCTGCTTTTTTAAATATATACCTAAATGCATTGAATATCTTATATAAAAAGCCAAGAGATAGAGATGAAACAAAATATTAAAAGTAAACATCTCCTTCCCCAAAACCCTAACTCCCTTCCAGTCACGAGGAGAACATCACACAAACCCAAGCTGAGGGACAGTCTATGAAATACGTGAACCAGGACTCTTCAAAATTGTCATTCAGAAAAGGAAAGTCTGGGACTTTCCTGGTGGTGCAGTGGTTAAGAATCCGTCTGCCAATGCAGGGGACACGGGTTCCAGCCCTGGTCTGGGAAGATCCCACATGCCGCAGAGCAACTAAGCCCGTACCTCACAACTACTGAGCCTGCGCTCTAGAGCCCGCGAGCCACAACTGCTGAGGCCACACGCCGCAACTACTGAAGCCCACGCACTCTAGGGCCTGTGTGCCGCAACTACTGAGCCCAGCTGCTGCAATTACTGAAGCCCGCACACTTAGAGCCCGTGCTCCGCAACAAGAGAAACCACAACAATCAGCAGTCCACGCACCACAACAAAGAGTAGACCCCACTTGCCACAACCAGAGAAAGCCCGCGCGCAGCAACAAAGACCCAACACAGCCAAATATAAACAATAATAAAAATAAATAAATAAAGGCATCATCACATAAAAACAAAAGAGGAAATAATTTTTTCAAAAAACAATAACTGGTGGGGCAGTGGTTAAGAGTCCGTCTGCCAGTGCAGGAGACACGGGTTTGAGCCCTGGTCTGGGAAGATCCCACATGCTGCAGAGCAACTAAGCCCGTGAGCCACAACTACTCAGCCTGCGCGTCTGGAGCCTGTGCTCCCCAACAAGAGGGGCCCCGGCAGTGACAGGCCCACGCACCACGATGAGGAGTGGCCCATGCTCGCCGCAACTAGAGAAGGCCCTCGCACAGAAACGAAGACCCAACACAGCCAAAAATAAATAAAAAATAAAGAAAAATAAGTACATTTAAAAGGAAAACCTATACATTTCCCTTTCTGCAAATGTAGGTTTTCCAGGCAAGAGTAGAGCCTCAGAAAGAATGTCTGCAAACAGGACAATCGCTAGTTCACTAAGTACAAGATGTAGGATACTTCTGAAGAATCCCATCACAGCTAGGTAATTGGTCCCGAACCAAAAGTAAATACTTGAGAAAAATGAAATCAACAGTGTACCACACAGGTGGTAGGCAGACTGGCCTGGACTAAGACATCTTCAGTAATAGATAATAAGGGTGCTGATTTGTAAGCATCATTCTCGTCCCACTGTGGACTTCCTTCTGCGACCGTATAAGGATACCACCAGATCATCTGGAAATCAAGTCATGAAATGTACTTTTATATTTTTAAAAATCAATTCTTGTCCTTAAATTAACTTTTCTTGTCAGTTTAGTCAGGGTCCTCTATTACTTCTAAAACATTAAATCTTATTTGATTAGAGACAGGCTTCAAAAAATAAAAATAAACTGTGATCAAATAGCAGGAACAAACAGTAGTAACTAAAATTGCTTCAATCTAAACTGAAGATGATTTCTGTATCTCTGTCTTTTACATTTGTCTCCATTGGGGAAAAAAAATTATGTACCTCATAATTAACTTGGCTGGAATGAATCAGACTGCATTTGTAAAATTTCATAAGACCAATGAGCTGTGCTAAACAGTACCACTATCCACCTGAGCAGAAATTACTATCCATAAGTTTCTTTACATAACTAACAAAACAAAAATTGAAACAAAAGAAGAACTACTAGAAAAATATTAGAGATTCATTTTTTAAGTCAGGAATTTGCCTTTAGTCAGTAATTTGCCTCATACATTATGATTTTCCCTGTGGAAACCCAATTATTATCCTGAAAACAAGACCACTTTAGAAAGCAAATGCATCGTGACAAAAGAAAGAAAAGGCAGGTTGATACATTATTAAAATAACTCACACGCCATACCCTGAGGAGTAAGGAAGCCATGGCAGAGCAGGCCCCCTTCTCCTCAATGGACAGCACAGCTGTGGGGAAGACACTGCAGCTAGCAGAAGCGTGTCACACTTCCTCAGGGAGGAAGCAAGTTACAGACCACTCTAGAGAGGGCGCCCATCAACTGATGGCCACGCTCATTACCCAACGTCCAGGCTACCCACAGGCTGACTGCAACCCAACATTCCCACCATTCCCACAAAGGCCCCAGGAACCCTCAGGCCTCTGAGGCTCTGCCAATGCCCTTCCCCCTACCCAAATATCCTTTCCCTCCTCTCTCCGGAACTCAATCCTGCCCAGCTCTAAATGAACACACCAAGGCCTATTTCCCTAAGAATGCCTCTCTCAAAACCAAAATTACTTCCTCGAGAATGATCTGCCTCTTATTCATCCATCATTATCTTGGATTAAATACATCATGTAAGACGCCTTATCTGACCAACACAACTAGTTTAGAAATAAGAGTCATGTTTTAGACCATCTATGACATGACATGGCAACCATTCAGCTCACTAAAACCATTCCATAAACACTCTAATTGAATTTCCCAAAGAGTTGACCTAAAATAACCTAAATGCCAAGCATTCCAAGAACCGTCCTGAACCAAATTCACTTCTCATTCGAATGCCAATGTCATACACAGGGATGTTGTATTGTCTTGAAATGTACTTGCCTTTATCCAAAACTAGAATCTCTGATGAATCTATGGGACACACATGTAAAATATTCTGCAAAGTCAAAAAGCTTTATTTATCGTACTGTGCTTAATATTCAGCCAGACCTGCAGTTTTCTCTAAAACTTATACAATTACTGAGTATGCAAGAAGCATTAGAAGAGAGACTAAGTCTATTGAGAAGAAAACTGGAAGCGAAGGTCATCAGTCATTTTCTATTTTGAAACATCTCTTTCATAAAGAGGTAAATGCTCCTAAATTCCAGAATGAATGGAATTCAATACAGCAGAGTAAAATGCTTTCATTACATAAAATAAATGTCTTGATGGACCTTCCACCAACTGTTTTAGTAACTTCAATTATAAAAAAACCCCTAAATTTAAGAAAAGTTATATCAACAGCTAAAATTGAGATTTCTTTTCCATCTATTACTTTGATTTTCCTGACCCATGTTTGAGAATTGTCAGCATTCTACATCAAGAATTCCAAATAATTTCTTGAAGAGAGTGAGATTCCTCCCAAGTCATTTAACATGCTTACTAATCAATAAAGATATGAAAAAACAAAGAAAAACCATATTTATGAAGCAAGCAAATTATATTAAAAGACTGACTTTGAGAAAAGGTTGCTGCTTGCCAAGAAAATTTTATTATTATAAAACATTTTCTGTCATTTGTATTTCTTCATTTTCCCTTCCAGATGATCTGTGTAGCCTTGTAAACACATCATAATCCAAAGCAGTTGAGCTTTATCAATAAAATGTAAATCAATGCAAGAGAGCCAACTGCATAAATAAAACAAAAGTGTACCGTGCTTCCCTGGTGGCGCAGTGGTTGAGAGCCTGCCTGCCGATGCAGGGGACACGGCTTCGTGCCCCGGTCCGGGAAGATCCCACATGCCGCGGAGCGGCTAGGCCCCTGAGCCATGGCCGCTGAGCCTGCGTGTCCGAAGCCTGTGCTCCACAACGGGAGAGGCCACAAGAGTGAGAGGACCGTGTACCGAAAAAAAAAAAAAAAGCATACCACCATCATCCCAAGCAGACTACAAAATAGCAAGCAGATTATAAAATAATAGTCTACAAGCCTGCTTTTTTAAATATATACCTAAATGCATTGAATATCTTATATAAAAAGCCAAGAGATAGAGATGAAACAAAATATTAAAAGTAAACATCTCCTTCCCCAAAACCCTAACTCCCTTCCAGTCACGAGGAGAACATCACACAAACCCAAGCTGAGGGACAGTCTATGAAATACGTGAACCAGGACTCTTCAAAATTGTCATTCAGAAAAGGAAAGTCTGGGACTTTCCTGGTGGTGCAGTGGTTAAGAATCCGTCTGCCAATGCAGGGGACACGGGTTCCAGCCCTGGTCTGGGAAGATCCCACATGCCGCAGAGCAACTAAGCCCGTACCTCACAACTACTGAGCCTGCGCTCTAGAGCCCGCGAGCCACAACTGCTGAGGCCACACGCCGCAACTACTGAAGCCCACGCACTCTAGGGCCTGTGTGCCGCAACTACTGAGCCCAGCTGCTGCAATTACTGAAGCCCGCACACTTAGAGCCCGTGCTCCGCAACAAGAGAAACCACAACAATCAGCAGTCCACGCACCACAACAAAGAGTAGCCCCCACTTGCCACAACCAGAGAAAGCCCGCGCGCAGCAACAAAGACCCAACACAGCCAAATATAAACAATAATAAAAATAAATAAATAAAGGCATCATCACATAAAAACAAAAGAGGAAATAATTTTTTCAAAAAACAATAACTGGTGGGGCAGTGGTTAAGAGTCCGTCTGCCAGTGCAGGAGACACGGGTTTGAGCCCTGGTCTGGGAAGATCCCACATGCTGCAGAGCAACTAAGCCCGTGAGCCACAACTACTCAGCCTGCGCGTCTGGAGCCTGTGCTCCCCAACAAGAGGGGCCCCGGCAGTGACAGGCCCACGCACCACGATGAGGAGTGGCCCCTGCTCGCCGCAACTAGAGAAGGCCCTCGCACAGAAACGAAGACCCAACACAGCCAAAAATAAATAAAAAATAAATAAAAATAAGTACATTTAAAAGGAAAACCTATACATTTCCCTTTCTGCAAATGTAGGTTTTCCAGGCAAGAGTAGAGCCTCAGAAAGAATGTCTGCAAACAGGACAATCGCTAGTTCACTAAGTACAAGATGTAGGATACTTCTGAAGAATCCCATCACAGCTAGGTAATTGGTCCCGAACCAAAAGTAAATACTGGAAGAAAAATGAAATCAACAGTGTACCACACAGGTGGTAGGCAGACTGGCCTGGACTAAGACATCTTCAGTATTAGATAATTAGGGTGCTGATTTGTAAGCATCATTCTCGTCCCACTGTGGACTTCCTTCTGCGACCGTATAAGGATACCACCAGATCATCTGGAAATCAAGTCATGAAATGTACTTTTATATTTTTAAAAATCAATTCTTGTCCTTAAATTAACTTTTCTTGTCAGTTTAGTCAGGGTCCTCTATTACTTCTAAAACATTAAATCTTATTTGATTAGAGACAGGCTTCAAAAAATAAAAATAAACTGTGATCAAATAGCAGGAACAAACAGTAGTAACTAAAATTGCTTCAATCTAAACTGAAGATGATTTCTGTATCTCTGTCTTTTACATTTGTCTCCATTGGGGAAAAAAATTATGTACCTCATAATTAACTTGGCTGGAATGAATCAGACTGCATTTCTAAAATTTCATAAGACCAATGAGCTGTGCTAAACAGCACCACTATCCACCTGAGCAGAAATTACTATCCATAAGTTTCTTTACATAACTAACAAAACAAAAATTGAAACAAAAGAAGAACTACTAGAAAAATATTAGAGATTCATTTTTTAAGTCAGGAATTTGCCTTTAGTCAGTAATTTGCCTCATACATTATGATTTTCCCTGTGGAAACCCAATTATTATCCTGGAAACAAGACCACTTTAGAAAGCAAATGCATCGTGACAAAAGAAAGAAAAGGCAGGTTGATACATTATTAAAATAACTCACACGCCATACCCTGAGGAGTAAGGAAGCCATGGCAGAGCAGGCCCCCTTCTCCTCAATGGACAGCACAGCTGTGGGGAAGACACTGCAGCTAGCAGAAGCGTGTCACACTTCCTCAGGGAGGAAGCAAGTTACAGACCACTCTAGAGAGGGCGCCCATCAACTGATGGCCACGCTCATTACCCAACGTCCAGGCTACCCACAGGCTGACTGCAACCCAACTTTCCCACCATTCCCACAAAGGCCCCAGGAACCCTCAGGCCTCTGAGGCTCTGCCAATGCCCTTCCCCCTACCCAAATATCCTTTCCCTCCTCTCTCCGGAACTCAATCCTGCCCAGCTCTAAATGAAAACACCAAGGCCTATTTCCCTAAGAATGCCTCTCTCAAAACCAAAATTACTTCCTCGAGAATGATCTGCCTCTTATTCATCCATCATTATCTTGGATTAAATACATCATGTAAGACGCCTTATCTGACCAACACAACTAGTTTAGAAATAAGAGTCATGTTTTAGACCATCTATGACATGACATGGCAACCATTCAGCTCACTAAAACCATTCCATAAACACTCTAATTGAATTTCCCAAAGAGTTGACCTAAAATAACCTAAATGCCAAGCATTCCAAGAACCGTCCTGAACCAAATTCACTTCTCATTCGAATGCCAATGTCATACACAGGGACGTTGTATTGTCTTGAAATGTACTTGCCTTTATCCAAAACTAGAATCTCTGATGAATCTATGGGACACACATGTAAAATATTCTGCAAAGTCAAAAAGCTTTATTTATCGTACTGTGCTTAATATTCAGCCAGACCTGCAGTTTTCTCTAAAACTTATACAATTACTGAGTATGCAAGAAGCATTAGAAGAGAGACTAAGTCTATTGAGAAGAAAACTGGAAGCGAAGGTCATCAGTCATTTTCTACTTTGAATCATCTCTTTCATAAAGAGGTAAATGCTCCTAAATTCCAGAATGAATGGAATTCAATACAGCAGAGTAAAATGCTTTCATTACATAAAATAAATATCTTGATGGACCTTCCACCATCTGTTTTAGTAACTTCAATTATAAAAAAAACCCTAAATTTAAGAAAAGTTATATCAACAGCTAAAATTGAGATTTCTTTTCCATCTATTACTTTGATTTTCCTGACCCATGTTTGAGAATTGTCAGCATTCTACATCAAGAATTCCAAATTATTTCTTGAAGAGAGTGAGATTCCTCCCAAGTCATTTAACATGCTTACTAATCAATAAAGATATGAAAAAACAAAGAAAAACCATATTTATGAAGCAAGCAAATTATATTAAAAGACTGACTTTGAGAAAAGGTTGCTGCTTGCCAAGAAAATTTTATTATTATAAAACATTTTCTGTCATTTGTATTTCTTCATTTTCCCTTCCAGATGATCTGTGTAGCCTTGTAAACACATCATAATCCAAAGCAGTTGAACTTTATCAATAAAATGTAAATCAATGCAAGAGAGCCAACTGCATAAATAAAACAAAAGTGTACCGTGCTTCCCTGGTGGCGCAGTGGTTGAGAGCCTGCCTGCCGATGCAGGGGACACGGCTTCGTGCCCCGGTCCGGGAAGATCCCACATGCCGCGGAGCGGCTAGGCCCCTGAGCCATGGCCGCTGAGCCTGCGTGTCCGGAGCCTGTGCTCCACAACGGGAGAGGCCACAAGAGTGAGAGGACCGTGTACCGAAAAAAAAAAAAAAAGCATACCACCATCATCCCAAGCAGACTACAAAATAGCAAGCAGATTATAAAATAATAGTCTACAAGCCTGCTTTTTTAAATATATATCTAAATGCATTGAATATCTTATATAAAAAGCCAAGAGATAGAGATGAAACAAAATATTAAAAGTAAACATCTCCTTCCCCAAAACCCTAACTCCCTTCCAGTCACGAGGAGAACATCACACAAACCCAAGCTGAGGGACAGTCTATGAAATACGTGAACCAGGACTCTTCAAAATTGTCATTCAGAAAAGGAAAGTCTGGGACTTTCCTGGTGGTGCAGTGGTTAAGAATCCGTCTGCCAATGCAGGGGACACGGGTTCCAGCCCTGGTCTGGGAAGATCCCACATGCCGCAGAGCAACTAAGCCCGTACCTCACAACTACTGAGCCTGCGCTCTAGAGCCCGCGAGCCACAACTGCTGAGGCCACACGCCGCAACTACTGAAGCCCACGCACTCTAGGGCCTGTGTGCCGCAACTACTGAGCCCAGCTGCTGCAATTACTGAAGCCCGCACACTTAGAGCCCGTGCTCCGCAACAAGAGAAACCACAACAATCAGCAGTCCACGCACCACAACAGAGAGTAGCCCCCACTTGCCACAACCAGAGAAAGCCCGCGCGCAGCAACAAAGACCAAACACAGCCAAATATAAACAATAATAAAAATAAATAAATAAAGGCATCATCACATAAAAACAAAAGAGGAAATAATTTTTTCAAAAAACAATAACTGGTGGGGCAGTGGTTAAGAGTCCGTCTGCCAGTGCAGGAGACACGGGTTTGAGCCCTGGTCCGGGAAGATCCCACATGCTGCAGAGCAACTAAGCCCGTGAGCCACAACTACTCAGCCTGCGCGTCTGGAGACTGTGCTCCCCAACAAGAGGGGCCCCGGCAGTGACAGGCCCACGCACCACGATGAGGAGTGGCCCCTGCTCGCCGCAACTAGAGAAGGCCCTCGCACAGAAACGAAGACCCAACACAGCCAAAAATAAATAAAAAATAAAGAAAAATAAGTACATTTAAAAGGAAAACCTATACATTTCCCTTTCTGCAAATGTAGGTTTTCCAGGCAAGAGTAGAGCCTCAGAAAGAATGTCTGCAAACAAGACAATCGCTAGTTCACTAAGTACAAGATGTAGGATACTTCTGAAGAATCCCATCACAGCTAGGTAATTGGTCCCGAACCAAAAGTAAATACTGGAAGAAAAATGAAATCAACAGTGTACCACACAGGTGGTAGGCAGACTGGCCTGGACTAAGACATCTTCAGTAATAGATAATAAGGGTGCTGATTTGTAAGCATCATTCTCGTCCCACTGTGGACTTCCTTCTGCGACAGTATAAGGATACCACCAGATCATCTGGAAATCAAGTCATGAAATGTACTTTTATATTTTTAAAAATCAATTCTTGTCCTTAAATTAACTTTTCTTGTCAGTTTAGTCAGGGTCCTCTATTACTTCTAAATCATTAAATCTTATTTGATTAGAGACAGGCTTCAAAAAATAAAAATAAACTGTGATCAAATAGCCAGAACAAACAGTAGTAACTAAAATTGCTTCAATCTAAACTGAAGATGATTTCTGTATCTCTGTCTTTTACATTTGTCTCCATTGGGGAAAAAAAATTATGTACCTCATAATTAACTTGGCTGGAATGAATCAGACTGCATTTGTAAAATTTCATAAGACCAATGAGCTGTGCTAAACAGTACCACTATCCACCTGAGCAGAAATTACTATCCATAAGTTTCTTTACATAACTAACAAAACAAAAATTGAAACAAAAGAAGAACTACTAGAAAAATATTAGAGATTCATTTTTTAAGTCAGGAATTTGCCTTTAGTCAGTAATTTGCCTCATACATTATGATTTTCCCTGTGGAAACCCAATTATTATCCTGGAAACAAGACCACTTTAGAAAGCAAATGCATCGTGACAAAAGAAAGAAAAGGCAGGTTGATACATTATTAAAATAACTCACACGCCATACCCTGAGGAGTAAGGAAGCCATGGCAGAGCAGGCCCCCTTCTCCTCAATGGACAGCACAGCTGTGGGGAAGACACTGCAGCTAGCAGAAGCGTGTCACACTTCCTCAGGGAGGAAGCAAGTTACAGACCACTCTAGAGAGGGCGCCCATCAACTGATGGCCACGCTCATTACCCAACGTCCAGGCTACCCACAGGCTGACTGCAACCCAACTTTCCCACCATTCCCACAAAGGCCCCAGGAACCCTCAGGCCTCTGAGGCTCTGCCAATGCCCTTCCCCCTACCCAAATATCCTTTCCCTCCTCTCTCCGGAACTCAATCCTGCCCAGCTCTAAATGAACACACCAAGGCCTATTTCCCTAAGAATGCCTCTCTCAAAACCAAAATTACTTCCTCGAGAATGATCTGCCTCTTATTCATCCATCATTATCTTGGATTAAATACATCATGTAAGACGCCTTATCTGACCAACACAACTAGTTTAGAAATAAGAGTCATGTTTTAGACCATCTATGACATGACATGGCAACCATTCAGCTCACTAAAACCATTCCATAAACACTCTAATTGAATTTCCCAAAGAGTTGACCTAAAATAACCTAAATGCCAAGCATTCCAAGAACCGTCCTGAACCAAATTCACTTCTCATTCGAATGCCAATGTCATACACAGGGACGTTGTATTGTCTTGAAATGTACTTGCCTTTATCCAAAACTAGAATCTCTGATGAATCTATGGGACACACATGTAAAATATTCTGCAAAGTCAAAAAGCTTTATTTATCGTACTGTGCTTAATATTCAGCCAGACCTGCAGTTTTCTCTAAAACTTATACAATTACTGAGTATGCAAGAAGCATTAGAAGAGAGACTAAGTCTATTGAGAAGAAAACTGGAAGCGAAGGTCATCAGTCATTTTCTACTTTGAATCATCTCTTTCATAAAGAGGTAAATGCTCCTAAATTCCAGAATGAATGGAATTCAATACAGCAGAGTAAAATGCTTTCATTACATAAAATAAATATCTTGATGGACCTTCCACCATCTGTTTTAGTAACTTCAATTATAAAAAAACCCCTAAATTTAAGAAAAGTTATATCAACAGCTAAAATTGAGATTTCTTTTCCATCTATTACTTTGATTTTCCTGACCCATGTTTGAGAATTGTCAGCATTCTACATCAAGAATTCCAAATTATTTCTTGAAGAGAGTGAGATTCCTCCCAAGTCATTTAACATGCTTACTAATCAATAAAGATATGAAAAAACAAAGAAAAACCATATTTATGAAGCAAGCAAATTATATTAAAAGACTGACTTTGAGAAAAGGTTGCTGCTTGCCAAGAAAATTTTATTATTATAAAACATTTTCTGTCATTTGTATTTCTTCATTTTCCCTTCCAGATGATCTGTGTAGCCTTGTAAACACATCATAATCCAAAGCAGTTGAGCTTTATCAATAAAATGTAAATCAATGCAAGAGAGCCAACTGCATAAATAAAACAAAAGTGTACCGTGCTTCCCTGGTGGTGCAGTGGTTGAGAGCCTGCCTGCCGATGCAGGGGACACAGCTTCGTGCCCCGGTCCGGGAAGATCCCACATGCCGCGGAGTGGCTAGGCCCCTGAGCCATGGCCGCTGAGCCTGCGTGTCCGGAGCCTGTGCTCCACAACGGGAGAGGCCACAAGAGTGAGAGGACCGTGTACCGAAAAAAAAAAAAAGCATACCACCATCATCCCAAGCAGACTACAAAATAGCAAGCAGATTATAAAATAATAGTCTACAAGCCTGCTTTTTTAAATATATACCTAAATGCATTGAATATCTTATATAAAAAGCCAAGAGATAGAGATGAAACAAAATATTAAAAGTAAACATCTCCTTCCCCAAAACCCTAACTCCCTTCCAGTCACGAGGAGAACATCACACAAACCCAAGCTGAGGGACAGTCTATGAAATACGTGAACCAGGACTCTTCAAAATTGTCATTCAGAAAAGGAATGTCTGGGACTTTCCTGGTGGTGCAGTGGTTAAGAATCCGTCTGCCAATGCAGGGGACACGGGTTCCAGCCCTGGTCTGGGAAGATCCCACATGCCGCAGAGCAACTAAGCCCGTACCTCACAACTACTGAGCCTGCGCTCTAGAGCCCGCGAGCCACAACTGCTGAGGCCACACGCCGCAACTACTGAAGCCCACGCACTCTAGGGCCTGTGTGCCGCAACTACTGAGCCCAGCTGCTGCAATTACTGAAGCCCGCACACTTAGAGCCCGTGCTCCGCAACAAGAGAAACCACAACAATCAGCAGTCCACGCACCACAACAAAGAGTAGCCCCCACTTGCCACAACCAGAGAAAGCCCGCGCGCAGCAACAAAGACCCAACAAAGCCAAATATAAACAATAATAAAAATAAATAAATAAAGGCATCATCACATAAAAACAAAAGAGGAAATAATTTTTTTCAAAAAACAATAACTGGTGGGGCAGTGGTTAAGAGTCCGTCTGCCAGTGCAGGAGACACGGGTTTGAGCCCTGGTCCGGGAAGATCCCACATGCTGCAGAGCAACTAAACCCGTGAGCCACAACTACTCAGCCTGCGCGTCTGGAGCCTGTGCTCTGCAACAAGAGGGGCCCCGGCAGTGACAGGCCCACGCACCACGATGAGGAGTGGCCCCTGCTCGCCGCAACTAGAGAAGGCCCTCGCACAGAAACGAAGACCCAACACAGCCAAAAATAAATAAAAAATAAATAAAAATAAGTACATTTAAAAGGAAAACCTATACATTTCCCTTTCTGCAAATGTAGGTTTTCCAGGCAAGAGTAGAGCCTCAGAAAGAATGTCTGCAAACAGGACAATCGCTAGTTCACTAAGTACAAGATGTAGGATACTTCTGAAGAATCCCATCACAGCTAGGTAATTGGTCCCGAGCCAAAAGTAAATACTGGAAGAAAAATGAAATCAACAGTGTACCACACAGGTGGTAGGCAGACTGGCCTGGACTAAGACATCTTCAGTAATAGATAATAAGGGTGCTGATTTGTAAGCATCATTCTCGTCCCACTGTGGACTTCCTTCTGCGACCGTATAAGGATACCACCAGATCATCTGGAAATCAAGTCATGAAATGTACTTTTATATTTTTAAAAATCAATTCTTGTCCTTAAATTAACTTTTCTTGTCAGTTTAGTCAGGGTCCTCTATTACTTCTAAAACATTAAATCTTATTTGATTAGAGACAGGCTTCAAAAAATAAAAATAAACTGTGATCAAATAGCAGGAACAAACAGTAGTAACTAAAATTGCTTCAATCTAAACTGAAGATGATTTCTGTATCTCTGTCTTTTACATTTGTCTCCATTGGGGAAAAAAAATTATGTACCTCATAATTAACTTGGCTGGAATGAATCAGACTGCATTTGTAAAATTTCATAAGACCAATGAGCTGTGCTAAACAGTACCACTATCCACCTGAGCAGAAATTACTATCCATAAGTTTCTTTACATAACTAACAAAACAAAAATTGAAACAAAAGAAGAACTACTAGAAAAATATTAGAGATTCATTTTTTAAGTCAGGAATTTGCCTTTAGTCAGTAATTTGCCTCATACATTATGATTTTCCCTGTGGAAACCCAATTATTATCCTGGAAACAAGACCACTTTAGAAAGCAAATGCATCGTGACAAAAGAAAGAAAAGGCAGGTTGATACATTATTAAAATAACTCACACGCCATACCCTGAGGAGTAAGGAAGCCATGGCAGAGCAGGCCCCCTTCTCCTCAATGGACAGCACAGCTGTGGGGAAGACACTGCAGCTAGCAGAAGCGTGTCACACTTCCTCAGGGAGGAAGCAAGTTACAGACCACTCTAGAGAGGGCGCCCATCAACTGATGGCCACGCTCATTACCCAACGTCCAGGCTACCCACAGGCTGACTGCAACCCAACTTTCCCACCATTCCCACAAAGGCCCCAGGAACCCTCAGGCCTCTGAGGCTCTGCCAATGCCCTTCCCCCTACCCAAATATCCTTTCCCTCCTCTCTCCGGAACTCAATCCTGCCCAGCTCTAAATGAACACACCAAGGCCTATTTCCCTAAGAATGCCTCTCTCAAAACCAAAATTACTTCCTCGAGAATGATCTGCCTCTTATTCATCCATCATTATCTTGGATTAAATACATCATGTAAGATGCCTTATCTGACCAACACAACTAGTTTAGAAATAAGAGTCATGTTTTAGACCATCTATGACATGACATGGCAACCATTCAGCTCACTAAAACCATTCCATAAACACTCTAATTGAATTTCCCAAAGAGTTGACCTAAAATAACCTAAATGCCAAGCATTCCAAGAACCGTCCTGAACCAAATTCACTTCTCATTCGAATGCCAATGTCATACACAGGGACGCTGTATTGTCTTGAAATGTACTTGCCTTTATCCAAAACTAGAATCTCTGATGAATCTATGGGACACACATGTAAAATATTCTGCAAAGTCAAAAAGCTTTATTTATCGTACTGTGCTTAATATTCAGCCAGACCTGCAGTTTTCTCTAAAACTTATTCAATTACTGAGTATGCAAGAAGCATTAGAAGAGAGACTAAGTCTATTGAGAAGAAAACTGGAAGCGAAGGTCATCAGTCATTTTCTACTTTGAATCATCTCTTTCATAAAGAGGTAAATGCTCCTAAATTCCAGAATGAATGGAATTCAAAACAGCAGAGTAAAATGCTTTCATTACATAAAATAAATATCTTGATGGACCTTCCACCATCTGTTTTAGTAACTTCAATTATAAAAAAAACCCTAAATTTAAGAAAAGTTATATCAACAGCTAAAATTGAGATTTCTTTTCCATCTATTACTTTGATTTTCCTGACCCATGTTTGAGAATTGTCAGCATTCTACATCAAGAATTCCAAATTATTTCTTGAAGAGAGTGAGATTCCTCCCAAGTCATTTAACATGCTTACTAATCAATAAAGATATGAAAAAACAAAGAAAAACCATATTTATGAAGCAAGCAAATTATATTAAAAGACTGACTTTGAGAAAAGGTTGCTGCTTGCCAAGAAAATTTTATTATTATAAAACATTTTCTGTCATTTGTATTTCTTCATTTTCCCTTCCAGATGATCTGTGTAGCCTTGTAAACACATCATAATCCAAAGCAGTTGAACTTTATCAATAAAATGTAAATCAATGCAAGAGAGCCAACTGCATAAATAAAACAAAAGTGTACCGTGCTTCCCTGGTGGCGCAGTGGTTGAGAGCCTGCCTGCCGATGCAGGGGACACGGCTTCGTGCCCCGGTCCGGGAAGATCCCACATGCCGCGGAGCGGCTAGGCCCCTGAGCCATGGCCGCTGAGCCTGCGTGTCCGGAGCCTGTGCTCCACAACGGGAGAGGCCACAAGAGTGAGAGGACCGTGTACCGAAAAAAAAAAAAAAGCATACCACCATCATCCCAAGCAGACTACAAAATAGCAAGCAGATTATAAAATAATAGTCTACAAGCCTGCTTTTTTAAATATATACCTAAATGCATTGAATATCTTATATAAAAAGCCAAGAGATAGAGATGAAACAAAATATTAAAAGTAAACATCTCCTTCCCCAAAACCCTAACTCCCTTCCAGTCACGAGGAGAACATCACACAAACCCAAGCTGAGGGACAGTCTATGAAATACGTGAACCAGGACTCTTCAAAATTGTCATTCAGAAAAGGAAAGTCTGGGACTTTCCTGGTGGTGCAGTGGTTAAGAATCCGTCTGCCAATGCAGGGGACACGGGTTCCAGCCCTGGTCTGGGAAGATCCCACATGCCGCAGAGCAACTAAGCCCGTACCTCACAACTACTGAGCCTGCGCTCTAGAGCCCGCGAGCCACAACTGCTGAGGCCACACGCCGCAACTACTGAAGCCCACGCACTCTAGGGCCTGTGTGCCGCAACTACTGAGCCCAGCTGCTGCAATTACTGAAGCCCGCACACTTAGAGCCCGTGCTCCGCAACAAGAGAAACCACAACAATCAGCAGTCCACGCACCACAACAGAGAGTAGCCCCCACTTGCCACAACCAGAGAAAGCCCGCGCGCAGCAACAAAGACCCAACACAGCCAAATATAAACAATAATAAAAATAAATAAATAAAGGCATCATCACATAAAAACAAAAGAGGAAATAATTTTTTTCAAAAAACAATAACTGGTGGGGCAGTGGTTAAGAGTCCGTCTGCCAGTGCAGGAGACACGGGTTTGAGCCCTGGTCTGGGAAGATCCCACATGCTGCAGAGCAACTAAGCCCGTGAGCCACAACTACTCAGCCTGTGCGTCTGGAGCCTGTGCTCCGCAACAAGAGGGGCCCCGGCAGTGACAGGCCCACGCACCACGATGAGGAGTGGCCCCTGCTCGCCGCAACTAGAGAAGGCCCTCGCACAGAAACGAAGACCCAACACAGCCAAAAATAAATAAAAAATAAATAAAAATAAGTACATTTAAAAGGAAAACCTATACATTTCCCTTTCTGCAAATGTAGGTTTTCCAGGCAAGAGTAGAGCCTCAGAAAGAATGTCTGCAAACAGGACAATCGCTAGTTCACTAAGTACAAGATGTAGGATACTTCTGAAGAATCCCATCACAGCTAGGTAATTGGTCCCGAACCAAAAGTAAATACTGGAAGAAAAATGAAATCAACAGTGTACCACACAGGTGGTAGGCAGACTGGCCTGGACTAAGACATCTTCAGTAATAGATAATAAGGGTGCTGATTTGTAAGCATCATTCTCGTCCCACTGTGGACTTCCTTCTGCGACAGTATAAGGATACCACCAGATCATCTGGAAATCAAGTCATGAAATGTACTTTTATATTTTTAAAAATCAATTCTTGTCCTTAAATTAACTTTTCTTGTCAGTTTAGTCAGGGTCCTCTATTACTTCTAAAACATTAAATCTTATTTGATTAGAGACAGGCTTCAAAAAATAAAAATAAACTGTGATCAAATAGCAGGAACAAACAGTAGTAACTAAAATTGCTTCAATCTAAACTGAAGATGATTTCTGTATCTCTGTCTTTTACATTTGTCTCCATTGGGGAAAAAAAATTATGTACCTCATAATTAACTTGGCTGGAATGAATCAGACTGCATTTGTAAAATTTCATAAGACCAATGAGCTGTGCTAAACAGTACCACTATCCACCTGAGCAGAAATTACTATCCATAAGTTTCTTTACATAACTAACAAAACAAAAATTGAAACAAAAGAAGAACTACTAGAAAAATATTAGAGATTCATTTTTTAAGTCAGGAATTTGCCTTTAGTCAGTAATTTGCCTCATACATTATGATTTTCCCTGTGGAAACCCAATTATTATCCTGGAAACAAGACCACTTTAGAAAGCAAATGCATCGTGACAAAAGAAAGAAAAGGCAGGTTGATACATTATTAAAATAACTCACACGCCATACCCTGAGGAGTAAGGAAGCCATGGCAGAGCAGGCCCCCTTCTCCTCAATGGACAGCACAGCTGTGGGGAAGACACTGCAGCTAGCAGAAGCGTGTCACACTTCCTCAGGGAGGAAGCAAGTTACAGACCACTCTAGAGAGGGCGCCCATCAACTGATGGCCACGCTCATTACCCAACGTCCAGGCTACCCACAGGCTGACTGCAACCCAACTTTCCCACCATTCCCACAAAGGCCCCAGGAACCCTCAGGCCTCTGAGGCTCTGCCAATGCCCTTCCCCCTACCCAAATATCCTTTCCCTCCTCTCTCCGGAACTCAATCCTGCCCAGCTCTAAATGAACACACCAAGGCCTATTTCCCTAAGAATGCCTCTCTCAAAACCAAAATTACTTCCTCGAGAATGATCTGCCTCTTATTCATCCATCATTATCTTGGATTAAATACATCATGTAAGACGCCTTATCTGACCAACACAACTAGTTTAGAAATAAGAGTCATGTTTTAGACCATCTATGACATGACATGGCAACCATTCAGCTCACTAAAACCATTCCATAAACACTCTAATTGAATTTCCCAAAGAGTTGACCTAAAATAACCTAAATGCCAAGCATTCCAAGAACCGTCCTGAACCAAATTCACTTCTCATTCGAATGCCAATGTCATACACAGGGACGCTGTATTGTCTTGAAATGTACTTGCCTTTATCCAAAACTAGAATCTCTGATGAATCTATGGGACACACATGTAAAATATTCTGCAAAGTCAAAAAGCTTTATTTATCGTACTGTGCTTAATATTCAGCCAGACCTGCAGTTTTCTCTAAAACTTATACAATTACTGAGTATGCAAGAAGCATTAGAAGAGAGACTAAGTCTATTGAGAAGAAAACTGGAAGCGAAGGTCATCAGTCATTTTCTACTTTGAATCATCTCTTTCATAAAGAGGTAAATGCTCCTAAATTCCAGAATGAATGGAATTCAAAACAGCAGAGTAAAATGCTTTCATTACATAAAATAAATATCTTGATGGACCTTCCACCATCTGTTTTAGTAACTTCAATTATAAAAAAAACCCTAAATTTAAGAAAAGTTATATCAACAGCTAAAATTGAGATTTCTTTTCCATCTATTACTTTGATTTTCCTGACCCATGTTTGAGAATTGTCAGCATTCTACATCAAGAATTCCAAATTATTTCTTGAAGAGAGTGAGATTCCTCCCAAGTCATTTAACATGCTTACTAATCAATAAAGATATGAAAAAACAAAGAAAAACCATATTTATGAAGCAAGCAAATTATATTAAAAGACTGACTTTGAGAAAAGGTTGCTGCTTGCCAAGAAAATTTTATTATTATAAAACATTTTCTGTCATTTGTATTTCTTCATTTTCCCTTCCAGATGATCTGTGTAGCCTTGTAAACACATCATAATCCAAAGCAGTTGAGCTTTATCAATAAAATGTAAATCAATGCAAGAGAGCCAACTGCATAAATAAAACAAAAGTGTACCGTGCTTCCCTGGTGGCGCAGTGGTTGAGAGCCTGCCTGCCGATGCAGGGGACACGGCTTCGTGCCCCGGTCCGGGAAGATCCCACATGCCGCGGAGCGGCTAGGCCCCTGAGCCATGGCCGCTGAGCCTGCGTGTCCGGAGCCTGTGCTCCACAACGGGAGAGGCCACAAGAGTGAGAGGACCGTGTACCGAAAAAAAAAAAAAAAGCATACCACCATCATCCCAAGCAGACTACAAAATAGCAAGCAGATTATAAAATAATAGTCTACAAGCCTGCTTTTTTAAATATATACCTAAATGCATTGAATATCTTATATAAAAAGCCAAGAGATAGAGATGAAACAAAATATTAAAAGTAAACATCTCCTTCCCCAAAACCCTAACTCCCTTCCAGTCACGAGGAGAACATCACACAAACCCAAGCTGAGGGACAGTCTATGAAATACGTGAACCAGGACTCTTCAAAATTGTCATTCAGAAAAGGAATGTCTGGGACTTTCCTGGTGGTGCAGTGGTTAAGAATCCGTCTGCCAATGCAGGGGACACGGGTTCCAGCCCTGGTCTGGGAAGATCCCACATGCCGCAGAGCAACTAAGCCCGTACCTCACAACTACTGAGCCTGCGCTCTAGAGCCCGCGAGCCACAACTGCTGAGGCCACACGCCGCAACTACTGAAGCCCACGCACTCTAGGGCCTGTGTGCCGCAACTACTGAGCCCAGCTGCTGCAATTACTGAAGCCCGCACACTTAGAGCCCGTGCTCCGCAACAAGAGAAACCACAACAATCAGCAGTCCACGCACCACAACAAAGAGTAGCCCCCACTTGCCACAACCAGAGAAAGCCCGCGCGCAGCAACAAAGACACAACACAGCCAAATATA
This sequence comes from Mesoplodon bidens, assembly GCF_964165515.1. Taxonomy (NCBI): domain Eukaryota; kingdom Metazoa; phylum Chordata; class Mammalia; order Artiodactyla; family Ziphiidae; genus Mesoplodon; species Mesoplodon bidens. The sequence goes on along the minus strand of NW_027672468.1, from coordinate 1,113,228 downwards.
AACAATAATAAAAATAAATAAATAAAGGCATCATCACATAAAAACAAAAGAGGAAATAATTTTTTCAAAAAACAATAACTGGTGGGGCAGTGGTTAAGAGTCCGTCTGCCAGTGCAGGAGACACGGGTTTGAGCCCTGGTCCGGGAAGATCCCACATGCTGCAGAGCAACTAAGCCCGTGAGCCACAAGTACTCAGCCTGCACGTCTGGAGCCAGTGCTCCGCAACAAGAGGGGCCCCGGCAGTGACAGGCCCACGCACCACGATGAGGAGTGGCCCCTGCTCGCCGCAACTAGAGAAGGCCCTCGCACAGAAACGAAGACCCAACACAGCCAAAAATAAATAAAAAATAAATAAAAATAAGTACATTTAAAAGGAAAACCTATACATTTCCCTTTCTGCAAATGTAGGTTTTCCAGGCAAGAGTAGAGCCTCAGAAAGAATGTCTGCAAACAGGACAATCGCTAGTTCACTAAGTACAAGATGTAGGATACTTCTGAAGAATCCCATCACAGCTAGGTAATTGGTCCCGAACCAAAAGTAAATACTGGAAGAAAAATGAAATCAACAGTGTACCACAGAGGTGGTAGGCAGACTGGCCTGGACTAAGACATCTTCAGTAATAGATAATAAGGGTGCTGATTTGTAAGCATCATTCTCGTCCCACAGTGGACTTCCTTCTGCGACAGTATAAGGATACCACCAGATCATCTGGAAATCAAGTCATGAAATGTACTTTTATATTTTTAAAAATCAATTCTTGTCCTTAAATTAACTTTTCTTGTCAGTTTAGTCAGGGTCCTCTATTACTTCTAAATCATTAAATCTTATTTGATTAGAGACAGGCTTCAAAAAATAAAACTAAACTGTGATCAAATAGCCGGAACAAACAGTAGTAACTAAAATTGCTTCAATCTAAACTGAAGATGATTTCTGTATCTCTGTCTTTTACATTTGTCTCCATTGGGGAAAAAAAATTATGTACCTCATAATTAACTTGGCTGGAATGAATCAGACTGCATTTGTAAAATTTCATAAGACCAATGAGCTGTGCTAAACAGTACCACTATCCACCTGAGCAGAAATTACTATCCATAAGTTTCTTTACATAACTAAGAAAACAAAAATTGAAACAAAAGAAGAACTACTAGAAAAATATTAGAGATTCATTTTTTAAGTCAGGAATTTGCCTTTAGTCAGTAATTTGCCTCATACATTATGATTTTCCCTGTGGAAACCCAATTATTATCCTGGAAACAAGACCACTTTAGAAAGCAAATGCATCGTGACAAAAGAAAGAAAAGGCAGGTTGATACATTATTAAAATAACTCACACGCCATACCCTGAGGAGTAAGGAAGCCATGGCAGAGCAGGCCCCCTTCTCCTCAATGGACAGCACAGCTGTGGGGAAGACACTGCAGCTAGCAGAAGCGTGTCACACTTCCTCAGGGAGGAAGCAAGTTACAGACCACTCTAGAGAGGGCGCCCATCAACTGATGGCCACGCTCATTACCCAACGTCCAGGCTACCCACAGGCTGACTGCAACCCAACTTTCCCACCATTCCCACAAAGGCCCCAGGAACCCTCAGGCCTCTGAGGCTCTGCCAATGCCCTTCCCCCTACCCAAATATCCTTTCCCTCCTCTCTCCGGACCTCAATCCTGCCCAGCTCTAAATGAACACACCAAGGCCTATTTCCCTAAGAATGCCTCTCTCAAAACCAAAATTACTTCCTCGAGAATGATCTGCCTCTTATTCATCCATCATTATCTTGGATTAAATACATCATGTAAGACGCCTTATCTGACCAACACAACTAGTTTAGAAATAAGAGTCATGTTTTAGACCATCTATGACATGACATGGCAACCATTCAGCTCACTAAAACCATTCCATAAACACTCTAATTGAATTTCCCAAAGAGTTGACCTAAAATAACCTAAATGCCAAGCATTCCAAGAACCGTCCTGAACCAAATTCACTTCTCATTCGAATGCCAATGTCATACACAGGGACGCTGTATTGTCTTGAAATGTACTTGCCTTTATCCAAAACTAGAATCTCTGATGAATCTATGGGACACACATGTAAAATATTCTGCAAAGTCAAAAAGCTTTATTTATCGTACTGTGCTTAATATTCAGCCAGACCTGCAGTTTTCTCTAAAACTTATACAATTACTGAGTATGCAAGAAGCATTAGAAGAGAGACTAAGTCTATTGAGAAGAAAACTGGAAGCGAAGGTCATCAGTCATTTTCTACTTTGAATCATCTCTTTCATAAAGAGGTAAATGCTCCTAAATTCCAGAATGAATGGAATTCAAAACAGCAGAGTAAAATGCTTTCATTACATAAAATAAATATCTTGATGGACCTTCCACCATCTGTTTTAGTAACTTCAATTATAAAAAAAACCCTAAATTTAAGAAAAGTTATATCAACAGCTAAAATTGAGATTTCTTTTCCATCTATTACTTTGATTTTCCTGACCCATGTTTGAGAATTGTCAGCATTCTACATCAAGAATTCCAAATTATTTCTTGAAGAGAGTGAGATTCCTCCCAAGTCATTTAACATGCTTACTAATCAATAAAGATATGAAAAAACAAAGAAAAACCATATTTATGAAGCAAGCAAATTATATTAAAAGACTGACTTTGAGAAAAGGTTGCTGCTTGCCAAGAAAATTTTATTATTATAAAACATTTTCTGTCATTTGTATTTCTTCATTTTCCCTTCCAGATGATCTGTGTAGCCTTGTAAACACATCATAATCCAAAGCAGTTGAGCTTTATCAATAAAATGTAAATCAATGCAAGAGAGCCAACTGCATAAATAAAACAAAAGTGTACCGTGCTTCCCTGGTGGCGCAGTGGTTGAGAGCCTGCCTGCCGATGCAGGGGACACGGCTTCGTGCCCCGGTCCGGGAAGATCCCACATGCCGCGGAGCGGCTAGGCCCCTGAGCCATGGCCGCTGAGCCTGCGTGTCCGGAGCCTGTGCTCCACAACGGGAGAGGCCACAAGAGTGAGAGGACCGTGTACCGAAAAAAAAAAAAAAAGCATACCACCATCATCCCAAGCAGACTACAAAATAGCAAGCAGATTATAAAATAATAGTCTACAAGCCTGCTTTTTTAAATATATACCTAAATGCATTGAATATCTTATATAAAAAGCCAAGAGATAGAGATGAAACAAAATATTAAAAGTAAACATCTCCTTCCCCAAAACCCTAACTCCCTTCCAGTCACGAGGAGAACATCACACAAACCCAAGCTGAGGGACAGTCTATGAAATACGTGAACCAGGACTCTTCAAAATTGTCATTCAGAAAAGGAATGTCTGGGACTTTCCTGGTGGTGCAGTGGTTAAGAATCCGTCTGCCAATGCAGGGGACACGGGTTCCAGCCCTGGTCTGGGAAGATCCCACATGCCGCAGAGCAACTAAGCCCGTACCTCACAACTACTGAGCCTGCGCTCTAGAGCCCGCGAGCCACAACTGCTGAGGCCACACGCCGCAACTACTGAAGCCCACGCACTCTAGGGCCTGTGTGCCGCAACTACTGAGCCCAGCTGCTGCAATTACTGAAGCCCGCACACTTAGAGCCCGTGCTCCGCAACAAGAGAAACCACAACAATCAGCAGTCCACGCACCACAACAAAGAGTAGCCCCCACTTGCCACAACCAGAGAAAGCCCGCGCGCAGCAACAAAGACCCAACACAGCCAAATATAAACAATAATAAAAATAAATAAATAAAGGCATCATCACATAAAAACAAAAGAGGAAATAATTTTTTCAAAAAACAATAACTGGTGGGGCAGTGGTTAAGAGTCCGTCTGCCAGTGCAGGAGACACGGGTTTGAGCCCTGGTCCGGGAAGATCCCACATGCTGCAGAGCAACTAAGCCCGTGAGCCACAAGTACTCAGCCTGCGCGTCTGGAGCCTGTGCTCCGCAACAAGAGGGGCCCCGGCAGTGACAGGCCCACGCACCACGATGAGGAGTGGCCCCTGCTCGCCGCAACTAGAGAAGGCCCTCGCACAGAAACGAAGACCCAACACAGCCAAAAATAAATAAAAAATAAATAAAAATAAGTACATTTAAAAGGAAAACCTATACATTTCCCTTTCTGCAAATGTAGGTTTTCCCGGCAAGAGTAGAGCCTCAGAAAGAATGTCTGCAAACAGGACAATCGCTAGTTCACTAAGTACAAGATGTAGGATACTTCTGAAGAATCCCATCACAGCTAGGTTATTGGTCCCGAACCAAAAGTAAATACTGGAAGAAAAATGAAATCAACAGTGTACCACAGAGGTGGTAGGCAGACTGGCCTGGACTAAGACATCTTCAGTAATAGATAATAAGGGTGCTGATTTGTAAGCATCATTCTCGTCCCACTGTGGACTTCCTTCTGCGACCGTATAAGGATACCACCAGATCATCTGGAAATCAAGTCATGAAATGTACTTTTATATTTTTAAAAATCAATTCTTGTCCTTAAATTAACTTTTCTTGTCAGTTTAGTCAGGGTCCTCTATTACTTCTAAAACATTAAATCTTATTTGATTAGAGACAGGCTTCAAAAAATAAAAATAAACTGTGATCAAATAGCAGGAACAAACAGTAGTAACTAAAATTGCTTCAATCTAAACTGAAGATGATTTCTGTATCTCTGTCTTTTACATTTGTCTCCATTGGGGAAAAAATTATGTACCTCATAATTAACTTGGCTGGAATGAATCAGACTGCATTTGTAAAATTTCATAAGACCAATGAGCTGTGCTAAACAGTACCACTATCCACCTGAGCAGAAATTACTATCCATAAGTTTCTTTACATAACTAACAAAACAAAAATTGAAACAAAAGAAGAACTACTAGAAAAATATTAGAGACTCATTTTTTAAGTCAGGAATTTGCCTTTAGTCAGTAATTTGCCTCATACATTATGATTTTCCCTGTGGAAACCCAATTATTATCCTGGAAACAAGACCACTTTAGAAAGCAAATGCATCGTGACAAAAGAAAGAAAAGGCAGGTTGATACATTATTAAAATAACTCACACGCCATACCCTGAGGAGTAAGGAAGCCATGGCAGAGCAGGCCCCCTTCTCCTCAATGGACAGCACAGCTGTGGGGAAGACACTGCAGCTAGCAGAAGCGTGTCACACTTCCTCAGGGAGGAAGCAAGTTACAGACCACTCTAGAGAGGGCGCCCATCAACTGATGGCCACGCTCATTACCCAACGTCCAGGCTACCCACAGGCTGACTGCAACCCAACTTTCCCACCATTCCCACAAAGGCCCCAGGAACCCTCAGGCCTCTGAGGCTCTGCCAATGCCCTTCCCCCTACCCAAATATCCTTTCCCTCCTCTCTCCGGACCTCAATCCTGCCCAGCTCTAAATGAACACACCAAGGCCTATTTCCCTAAGAATGCCTCTCTCAAAACCAAAATTACTTCCTCGAGAATGATCTGCCTCTTATTCATCCATCATTATCTTGGATTAAATACATCATGTAAGACGCCTTATCTGACCAACACAACTAGTTTAGAAATAAGAGTCATGTTTTAGACCATCTATGACATGACATGGCAACCATTCAGCTCACTAAAACCATTCCATAAACACTCTAATTGAATTTCCCAAAGAGTTGACCTAAAATAACCTAAATGCCAAGCATTCCAAGAACCGTCCTGAACCAAATTCACTTCTCATTCGAATGCCAATGTCATACACAGGGACGTTGTATTGTCTTGAAATGTACTTGCCTTTATCCAAAACTAGAATCTCTGATGAATCTATGGGACACACATGTAAAATATTCTGCAAAGTCAAAAAGCTTTATTTATCGTACTGTGCTTAATATTCAGCCAGACCTGCAGTTTTCTCTAAAACTTATACAATTACTGAGTATGCAAGAAGCATTAGAAGAGAGACTAAGTCTATTGAGAAGAAAACTGGAAGCGAAGGTCATCAGTCATTTTCTACTTTGAATCATCTCTTTCATAAAGAGGTAAATGCTCCTAAATTCCAGAATGAATGGAATTCAATACAGCAGAGTAAAATGCTTTCATTACATAAAATAAATATCTTGATGGACCTTCCACCATCTGTTTTAGTAACTTCAATTATAAAAAAACCCCTAAATTTAAGAAAAGTTATATCAACAGCTAAAATTGAGATTTCTTTTCCATCTATTACTTTGATTTTCCTGACCCATGTTTGAGAATTGTCAGCATTCTACATCAAGAATTCCAAATTATTTCTTGAAGAGAGTGAGATTCCTCCCAAGTCATTTAACATGCTTACTAATCAATAAAGATATGAAAAAACAAAGAAAAACCATATTTATGAAGCAAGCAAATTATATTAAAAGACTGACTTTGAGAAAAGGTTGCTGCTTGCCAAGAAAATTTTATTATTATAAAACATTTTCTGTCATTTGTATTTCTTCATTTTCCCTTCCAGATGATCTGTGTAGCCTTGTAAACACATCATAATCCAAAGCAGTTGAGCTTTATCAATAAAATGTAAATCAATGCAAGAGAGCCAACTGCATAAATAAAACAAAAGTGTACCGTGCTTCCCTGGTGGCGCAGTGGTTGAGAGCCTGCCTGCCGATGCAGGGGACACGGCTTCGTGCCCCGGTCCGGGAAGATCCCACATGCCGCGGAGCGGCTAGGACCTGAGCCATGGCCGCTGAGCCTGCGTGTCCGGAGCCTGTGCTCCACAACGGGAGAGGCCACAAGAGTGAGAGGACCGTGTACCGAAAAAAAAAAAAAAGCATACCACCATCATCCCAAGCAGACTACAAAATAGCAAGCAGATTATAAAATAATAGTCTACAAGCCTGCTTTTTTAAATATATATCTAAATGCATTGAATATCTTATATAAAAAGCCAAGAGATAGAGATGAAACAAAATATTAAAAGTAAACATCTCCTTCCCCAAAACCCTAACTCCCTTCCAGTCACGAGGAGAACATCAAACAAACCCAAGCTGAGGGACAGTCTATGAAATACGTGAACCAGGACTCTTCAAACTTGTCATTCAGAAAAGGAAAGTCTGGGACTTTCCTGGTGGTGCAGTGGTTAAGAATCCGTCTGCCAATGCAGGGGACACGGGTTCCAGCCCTGGTCTGGGAAGATCCCACATGCCGCAGAGCAACTAAGCCCGTACCTCACAACTACTGAGCCTGCGCTCTAGAGCCCGCGAGCCACAACTGCTGAGGCCACACGCCGCAACTACTGAAGCCCATGCACTCTAGGGCCTGTGTGCCGCAACTACTGAGCCCAGCTGCTGCAATTACTGAAGCCCGCACACTTAGAGCCCGTGCTCCGCAACAAGAGAAACCACAACAATCAGCAGTCCACGCACCACAACAGAGAGTAGCCCCCACTTGCCACAACCAGAGAAAGCCCCCGCGCAGCAACAAAGACCCAACACAGCCAAATATAAACAATAATAAAAATAAATAAATAAAGGCATCATCACATAAAAACAAAAGAGGAAATAATTTTTTCAAAAAACAATAACTGGTGGGGCAGTGGTTAAGAGTCCGTCTGCCAGTGCAGGAGACACGGGTTTGAGCCCTGGTCCGGGAAGATCCCACATGCTGCAGAGCAACTAAGCCCGTGAGCCACAACTACTCAGCCTGCGCGTCTGGAGCCTGTGCTCCGCAACAAGAGGGGCCCCGGCAGTGACAGGCCCACGCACCACGATGAGGAGTGGCCCCTGCTCGCCGCAACTAGAGAAGGCCCTCGCACAGAAACGAAGACCCAACACAGCCAAAAATAAATAAAGAAAAATAAGTACATTTAAAAGGAAAACCTATACATTTCCCTTTCTGCAAATGTAGGTTTTCCCGGCAAGAGTAGAGCCTCAGAAAGAATGTCTGCAAACAGGACAATCGCTAGTTCACTAAGTACAAGATGTAGGATACTTCTGAAGAATCCCATCACAGCTAGGTAATTGGTCCCGAACCAAAAGTAAATACTGGAAGAAAAATGAAATCAACAGTGTACCACAGAGGTGGTAGGCAGACTGGCCTGGACTAAGACATCTTCAGTAATAGATAATAAGGGTGCTGATTTGTAAGCATCATTCTCGTCCCACTGTGGACTTCCTTCTGCGACCGTATAAGGATACCACCAGATCATCTGGAAATCAAGTCATGAAATGTACTTTTATATTTTTAAAAATCAATTCTTGTCCTTAAATTAACTTTTCTTGTCAGTTTAGTCAGGGTCCTCTATTACTTCTAAAACATTAAATCTTATTTGATTAGAGACAGGCTTCAAAAAATAAAAATAAACTGTGATCAAATAGCAGGAACAAACAGTAGTAACTAAAATTGCTTCAATCTAAACTGAAGATGATTTCTGTATCTCTGTCTTTTACATTTGTCTCCATTGGGGAAAAAATTATGTACCTCATAATTAACTTGGCTGGAATGAATCAGACTGCATTTGTAAAATTTCATAAGACCAATGAGCTGTGCTAAACAGTACCACTATCCACCTGAGCAGAAATTACTATCCATAAGTTTCTTTACATAACTAACAAAACAAAAATTGAAACAAAAGAAGAACTACTAGAAAAATATTAGAGATTCATTTTTTAAGTCAGGAATTTGCCTTTAGTCAGTAATTTGCCTCATACATTATGATTTTCCCTGTGGAAACCCAATTATTATCCTGAAAACAAGACCACTTTAGAAAGCAAATGCATCGTGACAAAAGAAAGAAAAGGCAGGTTGATACATTATTAAAATAACTCACACGCCATACCCTGAGGAGTAAGGAAGCCATGGCAGAGCAGGCCATGTTATTCTTTGTTGAATAATAAAAATGTATTGAATGCCAGCAACACAGAAGCCCAAAGTAATAGCACTACCTTTCTGTTATTACCAACAACTAAAATCTGCATAACACTTCAGGCTCACAATTCACAGAGCGTTTTCTACACCTTATCTCAGGTGATTCTGTGACGCTGCCATTATTACCTCCGTCTCACAGACAAACGAAGGCTCAGAAGACGTAAGTGATTTGCCCAGGAATACTGGCAATTAATGCTACTTCTGTTCACTCTAGACCCCCACCCAGAAAGCTCAGAACATACCCTACTGAACTGTTCAGTTCTCCTTAACTACAGATACACCGAGTTCAAGTTCACCAAAATGCTTTATCTGATTTGCTTCAATAGAATTGATGGAGAGGGAGAAAACAGATGAAACAACATTACTAACTATTAAAGTTGACAACGGGTACAGTGGGATTGATTATACCCTTTCCACTTCTATACATCTGAAATTTTCCATAATACAAAAATGTAATTAAAAAATAATCTCTTTGCTCCCAACATAAGCTCTGCCACTTCCAACTTCCTATTGAGCACACCTGGGTGTGAGGAAAACACCACAGCAGAGAAGTTTCTCAGTCTGAGGCACTGATTAGAGTGCTGCACTGGGAATCAGGAAGCTTCAGTCTTCACTCTGCTTTATCTAACTGTGAGACCTCACTGGTCCCTCAAGCACCTCTGGGCCCCGAACTTCCACATCTGTTCCTTCCAGGGTTACGATTCTGATTTCACCTTTCTACTAGTTCCTTCAACTCAACACACAAAACCAAAATCGTCTTTTCTCTATTCTAAACCCCTAAGACCTGATCTTCCTCCTGACTTCTGTATTCCTGCTGTCCCATTCTGCCAGCCATCCAACCACAAATACCTCAGCATCATCTCTGACTTAAGACACAGAACTGACTGTTCCTTCCCCTCCTACCTAATCAGTCACCACATCTCTCTGTTCAACCTCCAAAGTATCTCTTGACTCCACCACCTCCTTTCATTCCCAAGCACACCAACTCAGGCACTCATCATCCCTCACCTGGAGTAGTACCATGAACCCGACTGAAAACCCTGTCTCTAGTTTCTCCTCACTCACAATCCATCATATGCATTCTCCAAAACCCAGTCATGACCTCCCAAGAGCCTCACTGTCCACTATGTTCCTTCATGTAACCCAGGGTCCGGGTAATTTGGATACTCAGTTTCCGGACATCCACCTCATTTCCAACACCACCCCTGAGTCTTTGCTCAAGCTACCGTTCCCTCCAGAATGCCCTCTTCTTGCCCTTGCGCCTCAATTTCACAGTGGTGCAATTTAAATGCCACCTCCTCAGGTGAAGTGTTCTCTTACATCCCCAAGGGGGCAGTATCACTCCCTCCACTGAACCCCTAAGCACCTTGTCTGAACCCCTCTTACAGCACCCTTCAAATTCCTATTAGTCCTTTCTCGTTTTGGTGCCCCTACTCTACTAGATGATTCGCTCCCTGTCAGAGGAAATGATGCTTTATTCATCTTTGTACCCTTCAGAACAGAGCTTCTCAAAGACTGTGCCGTGGAACTGTGGTATGCCATGAATGAGCTAAAGAGGTTCTAGTCAGTCATCCCCTCAGCCCTCCACAAAGAGACTTCAGCAGCCGAAGTGCCACAACTCAAGCCTCAAGCAGCCTCAAGCAGCCTCCTCCTTCAGCCAAGTATACGCCACGATGACTTGAGAAGCACTAAGAGGACGCAACACGTGGTACACAATGGATGCGCACTAAACATGTGCTGAGCTGAACCTTGGAATAACTCACCCGTTCCCCTTCAACCACTATGTTCTCAAGAAAACTTACCATCCAGACTAGACTCTCTGAACATTCTCCCCGAACATGTTCTGATCATCTTTTCAATAATCACCTGTTTATTAGCTGGTTATACTTGCCTTACCACCCAAAGCCCACATCGATAGTTTACTGATTAAAACAGCAAAGGATATGAACAAACAATTCACCATTAAGAGACTCAAAGAGAAAAATTCAACATTATAGAACAAAGAAGTACAAATGCCTCTTTACACTATTAAATAAGCAAAAACTTTTAAGGGAAAAATGTATTTATATCCAGTTATGGTGAAACAGGTACATCTGTATATCTGTTCGTAGTACAAACTGGTATAACATTCTTGAAAAACAGTATGGCGATATATATCAAAAGCCATAAAAACATTCATACCATTTAACACAATAATGCATTCAAAAATTTAGCCTAGAGATATAATTAGCCAGAAAAAAAATACAATAATATCTACAATAACGTAGATTAAAGTATTAACTGAAAACCAGCCAGCAACATAAATATCTAACATCAAAAGATTTAAGTAAATTATTGACGGCATGACTTGATGACGTATTTTGCAGCCTCTCAAATTGTAATCATGTCAATTAAAATTGTGACAACTATAACATGGAAATCTTTCATAATCTAATAAGTAGAAAAAATTCAAATTATATGCATTATAATTAAAAATGAGTACAATAATATATGTGTGTGCGCTGCTTAACTCATCTCCTCCAAATTAAAAAAAAATTGAAAAGGGATGACTTATTTTACATAGTAAGGAATTATAGCTAACATCCAGGAGTAATATTTAGGTTTCCTTCAAATTGATATTCAATACAGTCTTTTTAATCATCTGAGCAGTTTATACTGATCGTGGGCTCATTAATTGGTAACTTACATAGTTTTTTTTTAAATAAGAATGTTTATTTGAATACAATTATCTTATCCCTTAAAGAAGCTGGAAAGAAGATTAAATAACCCAGAAGACACAGTTGGAAACTGTAAAGAAGTATAAGAAAGAGAGTCACTGGCAGAAGAGAAGAGCAGATCTCTTGCAAAGCTGCATTCCACGTACCCTGCCTGGGTCAGACATAGTTCATCTTGAGCCGAAGATCCAGTAGAGACCCATCTGCCCAAAATGCCTTTCTCCAACTGAGAAAGAAATGCTAAGACGTATAAGAACGTTCGCTATTGTCTACAGCTAATTGAATCAGAAATCTTTAATACCATTTCTAGTCCTGAAATTCTATTATTCTACATAAAACACCTTTAAAAACAAATATATATTATCATTTCACACCCATTAGGATGGCTACTATAAAAAAAATAGAAAATAACTGTTTGAGAGGGTGTGGAGAAATTGGAACCCTTTTACATTTCTGGTGGACATAAAACGGTGCTACTGCTATGGAATACAATATGGGGATTCCTCAAAAAATTAAACACAGAATTACCATATGATCTAACAATTCTTCTGGGTATTTCCCGAAAGAACTGAAAGTAGGGACTTGAACAGATATGTATACACCCAAGTTCACAGCAACATTATTCACAACAGCCAAAAGGTGGAAGCAACCTGAGTGTCTATCAAAAACTGGATGGATTTTAAAAAATGTGGTATTTACATACAGTGGCATATTATTTAGCCTTAAAAAGGAAGAAAATGCTGCCACATGCTACAATATGGATGAACCTTGAAGACATGCTAAGTGAAATTAGCCAGTCACAAAATGACAAATATTGTATCAGTGCACTTATATGAGGTACCTATGGTATGAATGGACCCTATTCAAATTCTTAGAAACAGAAAGTAGAATGATGTTTGCCAGGTGCTTGAGGGAGAGGGGGATGGAGGGTTAGTGTTTAATGAGTACAGACTTCAATTTGGGAAGATGATGAAGTTCTGGAGATGGATGTTGGTGATGTTTGTACAACAATGTGAATGCACTTAATGACACTGAACATTGTATGCTAAAATGATTAAAATGGTAAATTTTATGTTATGTATATTTTAACAATACTCAAAAAAAAAACCCACAGGTATGCAAGCCATAATACCCTCCTAACCCTCCTTAAAAGGAATGAGGCCCATGTCCTAATCCTGATGCAAACTTAAGGAATGCTCACTGCCCATTTCCCCATCTTCCCTGCCCAGGAAGGAGAACCACGAGCTGGCCGGGCAGAGCCAGAGCCAGAGGTGGGAAGTTGGTCCTGACGTTAGTCCCACTGAAGAAACTCAGAAGAGCCACAACAGAGGGTAAGGCCCAAGAAGACGGACAGAGGCAGGCTAGGGAAGAGAAGGCAAAGGCAGAAGGAAGGAAATCCCTGAGAACATGGGCAGCTGATGACACTGGGAAGGGACACCACATCTGTGAGGGAAAGGAGGATCAGACAACAGGGGAAATCAGAGAAGGGAACTGCCCCAAGGTAAGGAAAGAGAGTAGTAGGAGAAGAAAGAAGAATTGTAAGCAAGAAGGAGATTCATTCAAGAAGAGACTCTTTTCAAGTACCAGCAGGAAAATGACTTCGTGCCACTGAGGTGGCCATTTGTATCCAAAGAAACCGAGAAAGTTGGTGAAGCCTATAAAAAGGTAGGAAGAAAAATTCTTTTCTGTGTAAGAATACTAATATACCCCCATGCACAGAGAACTGTGTACTGCCATTGTTTTCCTTTGTTTTTGTCTTTTTTTCTCCCACAAGAAGAGAACACTTACTTGTTTAGGAATAATTTCAATCAGGGCCTACCTTTTTTATTTGTACCAAACACTAGTACGCCATGAATGAGCTAAAGCATTTTAATGGCACAGGTGTAAGAGTATAGGCTTGAAGCCAGCTCTGCCTGAATCTGAATCCCGGCATTGTGACCTGAGGCAATCTGCTTAAAAATCTGCTTTAATTTCCAAATCTGCAAAATGGGAATAATAACAGTGCTACACTTCAAGGCATTACTGCAAGAATTAAATAGGGCAAAATATGAAAGCACTCAGAACAGTGTCTGGCCCACACTAATCACTATTAACGTATTAGCTTCCTATTATACTTCAGACCTAGAACATGAGTTCCAGGAGAGCTGAGATTTTGTCTGTTTTGTTCCCTGTTGAAGCCTCAGGTACCTCGCATAATTCTTTGTTGAATAATAAAAATGTGTTCAATGCCAGCAACACAGAAGCCCAAAGGAATAGCACTACCTTTCTGTTATTACCAACAACTAAAATCTGCATAACACTTCAGGCTCACAGTTCACAGAGCGTTTTCTACACCTTATCTCAGGTGATTCTGTGACACTGCCATTATTACCTCCGTCTCACAGACAAACGAAGGCTCAGAAGACGTAAATGATTTGCCCAGGAATCCTGGCAATTAATGCTACTTCTGTTCACTCTAGACCCCCACCCAGAAAGCTCAGAACATACCCTACTGAACTGTTCAGTTCTCCTTAACTACAGATACCCAGAGTTCAAGTTCACCAAAACACTTTATCTGATTTGCTTCAATAGAATTCATGGAGAGGGAGGAAACAGATGAAACAACATTACTAACTATTAAAGTTGAACAACGGGTACAGTGGGATTGATTATACCTTTTCCAATCCCATACATCTGAAATTGTCCATAATAAAAAATGTAATTGAAAAATAAGCTCTTCACTCCCAACATAAGCTCTGCCACCTCCAACATCCTATTGAGCACACCTGGGTGCGAGGAAAACACCACAGCAGAGAAGTTTCTCAGTCTGAGGCACTGAAGAGAGTGCTGCACTGGGAATCAGGAAGCTTAAGTCTTCACTCTGCTTTATCTAACTGTGAGACCTCACTGGTCCCTCAAGCTCCTCTGGGCCCCGAACTTCCTCATCTGTTCCTTCCAGGGTTAAGATTCTGATTTCACCTTTCTACTAGTTCCTTCAACTCAACACACAAAACCAAAATCGTCTTTTCTCTATTCTAAACCCCTAAGACCTGATCTTCCTCCTGACTTCTGTATTCCTGCTGTCCCATTCTGCCAGCCATCCAACCACAAATACCTCAGCATCATCTCTGACTTAAGACACAGAACTGAATGTTCCTTCCCCTCCTACCTAATCAGTCACCACATCTCTCTGTTCAACCTCCAAAGTATCTCTTGACTCCACCACCTCCTTTCATTCCCAAGCACACCAACTCAGGCACTCATCATCCCTCACCTGGAGTAGTACCATGAACCCGACTGAAAACCCTGTCTCTAGTTTCTCCTCACTCACAATCCATCATATGCATTCTCCAAAACCCAGTCATGACCTCTCAACAGCCTCAGTGTCCACTATGTTCTTTCATGTAACCCAGGGTCCGGGTGATTTGGATACTCAGTTTCCGGACATCCACCTCATTTCCAACGCCACCCCTCAGCCTTTGCTCAAGCTACCCTTCCCTCCAGAATGCGCTCTTCTTGCCCTGGCACCTCAGTTTCACAGTGGTGCAATTTAAATGCCACCTCCTCAGTTGAAGTGTTCCCTTACATCCCCAAGGGGGCAGTATCGCTCCCTCCACTGAACCCCTAAGCACCTTGTCTGAACCCCTCTTACAGCACCCTTCAAATTCCTATTAGTCCTTTCTTGTTTTGGTGCCCCTACTCTCTCTACTAGATGATTCGCTCCTTGTCAGAGGAAATGATGCTTTATTCATCTTTGTATCCTTCAGAACAGAGCTTCTCAAAGACTGTGACGTGGAACTGTGGTATGCCATGAATGAGCTAAAGAGGTTCTAGTCAGTCATCCCCTCAGCCCTCCACAAAGAGACTTCAGCAGCCAAAGTCCCACAACTCAAGCCTCAAGCAGCCTCAAGCAGCCTCCTCCTTCAGCCAAGTATACGCCACGATGACTTGAGAAGCACGAAGAGGATGCAATACGTGGTACACAATGGATGCACACTAAACATGTGCTGAGCTGAACCTTGGAATAACTCACCCGTTCCCCTTCAACCACTATGTTCTCAAGAAAACTTACCATCCAGACTAGACTCTCTGAACATTCTCCCCAAACATGTTCTGATCATCTTTTTAATAATCACCTGTTTATTAGCTGGTTATACTTGCCTTACCATCCAAAGCCCACATCGATA
This sequence comes from Mesoplodon bidens, assembly GCF_964165515.1. NCBI lineage: Eukaryota > Metazoa > Chordata > Mammalia > Artiodactyla > Ziphiidae > Mesoplodon > Mesoplodon bidens. The sequence goes on along the minus strand of NW_027672468.1, from coordinate 1,097,465 downwards.
GTTTACTGATTAAACTAGCAAAGGATATGAACAAACAATTCACCATGAAGAGACTCAAAGAGAAAAATTCAACATTATAGAACAAAGAAGTACAAATGCCTCTTTACACTATTAAATAAGCAAAATCTTTTAAGGGAAAAATGTATTTATATCCAGTTATGGTGAAACAGGTACATCTGTATATCTGTTCGTAGTACAAACTGGTATAACATTCTTGAAAAACAGTATAGCGATATATATCAAAAGCCATAAAAACATTCATACCATTTAACACAATAATGCATTCAAAAATTTATCCTAGAGATATAATTAGCCAGAAAAAAATACAATAATATCTACAATAACGTAGATTAAAGTATTAACTGAAAACCAGCCAGCAACATAAATATCTAACATCAAAAGATTTAAGTAAATTATTGACGGCATGACTTGATGACGTATTTTGCAGCCTCTCAAAGTGTAATCATGTCAATTAAAATTGTGACAACTATAACATGGAAATGTTTCATAATCTAATAAGTAGAAAAAATTCATATTATATGCATTATAATTAAAAATGAGTACAAAAATATGTGTGTGTGTGTGTATATATAGATATATATAGATATACATCTAAATATATATATTTTTTAACAGAATGCCAAAAAGAAAATCAACTGTTTTAGGGGTAGTAACCCAAATATTTAACAATTTACTTAATAACAATGCTTAAATTATTATATAATTTAAGAGAGAAAGTTCTACCATACTGAGGAAACTTAGGGGTCCCAGGATGCAAACTCGATATAGTCTCAGGAAGAGGTCCACACCTCTCTTTTACTGCTCACTTTGGCCTTAACTGAGAATGCTCATGTACTTCTTATCACAATGACCTATGACAACCCAGACCCCAGCTTTCCAAGGACCAAGAAACCAGCTCAACTAGCCTTCTGATCATCCCCAAGAACCTGTGGGGGATGAATCCTGCAAACTTCCCTAACTCAAGAAACAAAGAACCCCTACAACAATGTTTTACTTTAGCAATCAATAAGTAGCCAAGCCTAAGTTTAATTATAAACCCTAAAAGTATATAGCATTGTCTCATTATAGTGTCTGGGACTAGCATTAAAAATATATCAAAAAATAATTTTAGCACTGATGTCCCACAAGGACAATATTAAAACTGTCTTCTAATTGTTTTCTCTGCACTACTACCATTTTCTTAGTTTAATACTGAATGGCCAAGATACTATAATGGACCAAGAAGATTAATTACTGTGAAACAATAAATACTCAAGACTAAAATGTCATTCTTAGGGCATTTCAGCAGTAAACAAATAATCTAAAGGACTAATACAACCATTAGGAAAAACGTTTAACCTTCTGTTTCCATTGATATGTTCCTGGTATCCAGATCCTCAAAAATACGGATATATAGTCATTCATGACAACACACACATAGTACATAACAGGAAAACAAACAATTTAATACTTAACCCGTTCATCAGAGCACTGGGTGAACAACACTCAAGAATGTTGACACAAAAACTGAAGGATCTCTGAAGATCCAATCATATGCAGATAGGTTAAATCCCTGTGCAGTTACTCATTCAAAACAGAAGTGGAAGATTAACCTACCCTCACTTCTCTTCAAACAAACTGACAAAGCATCAGGCAGTCTGTTTGGAGTAGCTTCACCATCATCCAGTCGGCTCCAGAAGTAACCAATTCAGCCAGGTCACCACTGCTGCACCAGGGCCCTACTTCCTCCACCTTGTCCCACCTCATCTTGCTGACCAGACACCCTCCTCTAGATTAAGTCCCTTTTGTCTTTTCCTCAGGCATTACCAAGTCCTTGCTTTGTAAATAAGGCTCTCCCAGACTTTACTCACCTGCAGTTCACTGCACTGGGTATCACACAAAGAGCCCATCAGAGCTCTTTATAATTTCTGAAACAGAGAGAAGGAACCTTTTAATACATACTAGAAAACACCACTGCTGATGTATCAGTTCTGAAGCATTGTATCCAGTGGTCACAGCGTATGGTCCTTTGGTCCACAGTACTGCAGTAAAATGTAGCATAACCAGCCAGGACCAAGAGTCCTAAGATAAGGGTCCAGAGATAAGAGTTTGCTTTAATGTTGCTACTGATCAGCTGTGTGACCTTGGGAAAGTCACTTGACTTCTCCAGGCCTCAATTTCTTCATCTGAAAAATAAGACAGACTAGATAGAAGCTATAGTAAGTATACTGTGCATCTCATCATAAAATTCCACAGATGATAATTACCAACATTACTCCCAGCCCTAAGGTTACGGGAATTCAATTTCCAAATATTTATTTCCTTACAAGATCAACAAATCAAAACTTTACCAACCTGACAATGCAATTAACTGTTTGAGTGTTTCACGAACAATTCAATTACAGTTATCTTAAACTAATGGAAGTTTAAGATTATCAATATTAATTAACATCACAGGCAATAAGGGTGGAATACCTGCCTAACATCTAAGCGGGTTCAGTGGCCATGCCTTCCATGACTTCTCCCTCTGCTTTCACTACTCCCCTCGCACCTAGGCAAGAGAGGTCTTCCAAACACCAAGTAACACCAACTGCTTTCTACGGTCAGATTAGGGGGACATGGCTAACGATGGAGGAAGGAGAGCAGAGGCTTTTTATCTTTTTTCCTATATACACTTAGCACTGCTTGGATTTGTTTTCCATAGCATGCATCAGTTTTACATAAAAATAAATAATTTTTTAAACTATATTAGTTACACATATTGCCTACTGAAAGGAAGCTCGCCTCACAGGAATATTTTCACCACTAGGAGAATATCGACAGAAGAAAGCAAAAAGGCAAATTCAAATGTTCTGAGAACACCTAAAATATGGCACAGAAATAACAAAAATCACAAACATTCACACGTCACAATGGTTTACTCAAAAAAATGTGCCTGCATTCTTTGAAGAACCTAATGATGAATCAGGGTTTCTGGGGGTCAAAACAAGTTGAACACACAAATTCTGGCTTTACCAGACAACCTCCTGCCCTTGGAGAAACTGACCCCGTACAATTTACACCGGTAAACAAGTTGGTATGACTCTCTAGTAGTATGCTGAAAAACGTTCAATTTGCTTTAGACAATTGGTAGCTTTTAAAATAAAGATAGATGCGTATATAAATATATATGCACACACACATATATAGACATATAAATTAAAAATCTTCATGTTATGTCTACTATTTATTCTTGAAAGAGGAATATTAACCTTATTGAATTCAGGAAGGCTCAGAAGCATAATCCCAGCCACCGGTGAAGTGACGGACCACTACGTTTTACGCGGCTCCGAGCCAGGGCTACCGACGTCACCCTGACTCCAGCCAGCAATCTGAATGGACTACAAGCTGCTGCGGCCACACCCTCCACACATATCATACTTCTCTCCTAGAAAACAACTCAAACTATTATTTAGAAATCAAATTATATTGGCACGTATACTTATCTAAGTTGATGGAAATAAACAGCCACAACACTTCGTTTATAATTTTTAAGTAGCTCCTCCCCATCTCTTGTTTATCGACAAGTTGATAAACTTGGCCCCAAATCTACTATGCATTTAAAACTGTTAAGCATTTAAAACAACAGGCAAAGGACCTTACTTCTTGTGCTGGGCCTGTATTTAGAATCTTAAATAGAGTCTGACAGATAATTATAGACTAATTTGCATTTAATATCAATACCATGCCTACTTCTTAAACAGAGGACAAAAGTGCATGTGTAAGATCTGGTCTACTTAGTTGTAGGTCCCTCTGCACTATTCTTAGCCTTTCATGACTATGCTCTATATTTTTAAACTACACAAGGTCCTTTGCAAGTAGAAATGATTTCCCCTGTTATTTTGGCATCACTCCCTGCTCCAGTAAAACACTGGACTGTCCATAAATGTATACAGACTTTAAAACAATGTCGATTGAATACTTATGGTATTAGAAATGAAACTTCTTGCTAACAACTGCAAAAATCAAGCACACCAGCTGATAGAGAGGCACTTACTGACTCCCCAAAACTCCCGCCTTACCTAAAAATAGTGTCCCAGCTTCCCAGCCAAAAGGACAGACTAAAAAAGCTATGTCTTCATTCAACTCAAAGACACAGACCCTCGCTTCACCACAAACTTCAGTACTATGGCATTTCCCATTTTAGAATGCTTCGTGTGACAACCTGTTCAGTGGCCAACCACCAACGTCACTTTGAAGTCAATACTAACACTTCACATGGTCTACACGTGTGAAAATTGTGGAAAATGTCTTGACACAGCTCAGGCCAAACAACACTAGCCACACAAGATGACCTATTTCTAAATATTCCCTTTTGCATTATAAACAAACATCTCCATAGGCCCTAAAGTAGATCATTGGTTCTTTCCACAAAGTAATATGTATTTAAAAAAAGATAAAAGGTACAGATTGGGAGGTCTAAGGCATGAATATGCCTCCATCTGTTAGCTGAAAATAAATAAATTTTAAAATCCGTATTTGCTCTGCTAAGAATAAAAATAAAAATATATGTAATACACACAAGCACTTCTGAGTTTCAAACACAAGCAAATGTGGTGTGTGCACTTACAAAAAGATCTTGGTTTATGTCCACCTTCCTCTCCCAAGTTTTTTTTTTAAGGCAAAAATGTCAATTGTATGCCTCAACCTGGAATAAAATAAAGCACAGCTTACTCTTCTTAAACAGATGTGTGATAGAGATGAAAACTTTGTGAGTGAATTTCAAAATTCAAAGGCTACTCAGATGTGTTAAAGGAAAAACAAAACCCTGCAGTAACCAATCTACAATAACAACTTACATTTTCTCAATAAACCATAGTAAAATATTTTACAGACACACACACTCAACTCGCACTATAGTATAGTACATCTACAATGACTAAAATAAAAAAATAAAAAGATATATTTTTAAAGTTGAGAAAATTACTTGTGAAGAACGTAAAATTAGCAACACTGTCCTTCTCACCAGTACAGAATACTGACTGTTCGTTGACCCTGTATTCATAATGTTCTATAAATCCAAAGCCTTATGAGTTAGATTAAATAAAGCAACACTCTGAATTCACACACTACATGTGACCAGAAGATAATGACAAGCCAGTCTTATCCCTAATAACCTAACCAAAATGCAACACTATCATTTTTATTTCCAAATAATTATGAAGAGAGCCAAGCACTGTTCCATTTTTCAGAAAATAAAAGCAGGATTTGCCTGAAATCATTCTTTCCAATGCAAAGGGTGTACTTTACACGAGTCCCACAAACTGTAGACACACAAAATCCGCATACACAATCACTAACACTCAATGCAGACTAAGTGATGGACACCAAAGCACAGATAAAATTAAGACATTCAATTAAAGTTACACAAGGAAATTTAAATAGGCAAACTATAATTACCCCTGGTGAAGATACTAATCAAGGATGGCTGCAAATAACATTTGGCTCTGGATAAGCTCCAGTAGCTGAAAAGTTTGGTATACTTGACACAGATGTCCTTTCCAAATCTAGCCCTGCCTCTACTCCCATTTGACTGAGTGAGTGATTTGGAAATAAAGATGGCCCCATCAAGTTACTTAGTTGCAGTCTCACCCTCATGACTTGATTAAAATAAAGAAGGAAAAAAGGTAAATCATTTTTAACTGCAGTCTCACCTTACACATCTCACCAGCACTGTAGTTCTTTAGTCATCAATGATTTCATCCAATTCCTGAGATAAACAGAAAAGTAAAATATGTCTAGACAACACCAGTAAAGAGACATGTAGAAAACATTCTATCAGCCTGAAGTGAAAGGGCATATAAATTTCAAATGGAAAAAGTTACCAAAATGGTACAGTACGCAGCTTTGTAAATGAGTCTGTTTGCTTTACTTTAAAACAAAAACATTTCCTCTCTGTGTGAGAAAAGAATAATTATAAAGTGTTCTTAAAATCCAAACATAAAAATGTCATATCTCACTGAGCTTACTTTCAAAAAATCAAATGAAAAAGAAGGAGAAAAAAGAAGAGATGATGGAGAAGAAATCCATTCATACGAGTTTAAGAGAGAGCAAAATTAAGAACAAACTAGCCAGGACGACGCCTTCCTCCCGCCTCCCCCCGCCCAACTCTAGGAATACCACTGTCTCTGGAGTTACACATCTATAAACGATTTGCCTGAAAAGTGTAAGTGGTGAGGGTGAAGGAACAACAATTTTGAGTGCCAAACACAACCTGAGGGTCTCAATCCAAGAAGAATCCTAAGACCCTGATTTCCAACCCTGGCTGGACAATCCTCAGCAAAGGGGAGGGTGCAGAAGGCTCAAATAATTTGGGGGGAGAGCAATCAAAGTTCCTTAGATAAAGCTGCGGTCCCTTAGCTCAAGAAAAGGGAAGTCTTGAAGGAATCTCCAGGAAAGGATCCTCTGTTTTTGTTTTTGTTGATGTGCTTGTGGCCCAATGAGAATTTCCGAGGAGGGGGCGGAGAAAGGGGGTAAAGAAAGTGAAGCTCAGGCAACAGCCCTAGGCGGGGGAGGGAGGGGTGCACCCCTGACCCACATTTCCCCGCGCTCACACTCCGGACCCCGCCCCACACCGCGTGGAAGTCCGAGCCCAGAGGGGGCAATCGAGCGGGGCATGGGAGGCCTGCACGCTCCCCACCCCCAGCCGCGACACGGAGGAGGGGAGCGTGCAAGGCGGCTCGACTCCCCCTCCCGGCGTGCCGTGGGCTGGACAAACCTCCCGCAGGCTCGTGGCCGGGGTCTGCGAGGCCCCCTCCACGGCCTGGGCCGAGGGCTCCGCGGCCCCCAGCGGAGGGGAAGGGGGCCAGGTAGGCAAAGAAGCTGTAAGCAGCCCCAGCGTCCGGGCCTCGCCTCGTAGAGCCCCGCTTCCCAGGCCCCGCCGCGGGCCGTCTGGGCCCCAGGCCCGCCCCGGGGCCGACCCTCCCGGGACTTGGAGGACCGGAGGGGAGTCCGGTTCTCTCTCTGGAGGGCTCCGGCAGCTCGCGGAGCAATCCCAGCAGCAAAGAAGGGGGAATTCAGGACTTACCTCTCATTACTTTCTACGCCATCTTGGATCCAATATGGCAACGCCCCCACAAAGCATTATGGGTAAGAAAGAACCTTTAAAGTGACCGCTCCCCTCCCTCGGCCTCGGACTCCCGCCTCCCGCCGCCGGCACCGCCCCTCGGGCCGCACCTCCCACCTGGAAAGTTGCCCCGGGCGGCTTGGAGTCCCAGAGGCCCGCAGCCCTGTCCCCACCTCCCCCGTACTGTTTTCCTTTAAAACCGCCCCCCATGTTTAAAAACGTGGCTTTGGGTCTTTCCCGTCGCTCCTGCCCCGGCCTCCCTTCCCCCCACCCTTCGCCTCCACGCCGGTTCCCTGTACCCCGCCGCCCTCCTGTCCTGGCAGACACCCCGCGTCTGCATTTAATCAGCCCGAAGTTTCTCTGCTTCTGGCAGCAAAGAGCCGCTCATTGATTGATTTATCCGTCTGTTATTGCTCTAGATCTTCGTTGCCCGGAGGCGGGCTTCGTTGCCCGGAGACGGGCTTCGTTGCCCAGAGAGGGGTCGCCATCGGGGCCCTGCAGCTCGGCAGCCCTGCAGACCAACCGGCCCTCTGACTGCAGCATCCGCATATGGAAAGATGCTTGTGTCCTGCCAAACCGTTCCGGGGCCGTCGGGCTCTGGAACCTGGGCGGACACTGTGTCCCCGAGCCTACCGGCATTGGAGGGCGTTAGGGAGGGGGAGGGGGAGTACTAAGCGAAAAGCAACTTTTACCCCTGTTGACTCTCCCTTCCGCTGTCTCCTCCCCTCGGCCAGTAAGGCGATCTGCGACCCTCTAGATGGGGACCCCATCCCTCCCCTAGAAATGTGGTTTGGGGCTCTGCCGAATCCACCCTTTTACAGTCCGGGCTGCTTGCGCACTGGGACTTCCCGAGGCAGGTAACTCGGGGGCACAGATAGCGAGCTCTGGCCGGCGAGCAGAAGCGCGCAAGGGCTCGAGGGAGGAGCCGGGGCCGGAAGGAGGGTGCGCACGCTGCAGTCCACCTGCCGCGTCCCAGCCGGTTGGCGAGCGCCGGCGCCCGGGCGAGCGGAGGACTGCGGGCACAACTCTGGCCCAAGGCTGGTTGGGGGCCGCTTAGGTAGCCTGGCTGTGATGGGGCGCGCTGGAAGTAGGGGCGCCTAGATGCCAGCCGGGGAACCAGGCGAGCGACCCCGCAGTCCACGCCCGCCGCCTGGGCCTCTGCTCCTGCCCGAGGGCTCGCTGCAGGGGAGCTGAGCGCTCTCGCGATACTCGCCGCCCGCTTTCGGTTGCGCGGGCGAGCAGAGCTCCGTCCCGTGCCCTCGCGCGGTGGTCCCCTTGCCTCGGGGCCCGTTGGTCAGTCCGCTGCACTCTCGCCTCCCATTGCCACTGGTCTCTGCTTTGCAGACTTTGGGGGCCTACTCTAGTTGCTTTTTTGTTTCCCCCAAGCAAATTTTGACCAAGAGGTGTCCAAGGGAAAATTCCTCCAGGACACCAAGACTTGCGAAATTGTATTCGGTATAAAATGCTGTTGAAAGGCTCTGAAATTAGAAGAATGCACAGGCATTAAAACCCTCCTTCGGTGCACGGGGAGGGCCTGGGGCCTTCGGGTCCACCCAAGGGTTTTACGATCCACCAGACCCTAGGAGAAGCCTCTCTCGAGGAACCTGGACGGTTGCTGACAGAAGCCCTGCCCCCGGGGAGCTAAAAACTCCACCAGGCAATTGTCCCGGCCAAGTGAGAAGAGTGGGGTGTAGACTCCTTAAGGGATTGGCCCGGGGTCAGCGGTGAGGGAGGGAGCGAGGTGGTGAGTCACTGCAGGCCGGCTGAGAACGCGGCGTGCCAGGAGGGCCCTCACCTGAGTCACCGCTTCTCTGAGCTCCGAGTGAGTTGGGAAACTGGAGCCTGGAGCCAAGTTCTTGGACAATCCAGGCCCCACCGCCACGCGGGGCCGTGGGCTGGGGGTGGGGAGGCAGCGCTGCTCGCGACCCTCTGCCACTGCCCGCTGCAAAATGAGGCGCCCTGCCCGTCTGGAAAAGGCTCCAAAATCTCCCCTTTACGCGGTAGCCAGTTCCAGTTTCCAGTCCCTCTTCTGCACCTAGTCAACCCCTCCTATGCACTGACTTATTGGTTGCTTTCTGTTTACCCGGCACCTTAATATGTGTGGTCTGAGTTTCCTGTAATTCAGCATTCAGTAAGCTGAGGGCAAGGACTGTACCTCGCCCATGTTTCTTTAGGAGGTGCTTTTCTTGGCCTTGCATGGGCCTGGACCCAGAGAAGAGCTTGATATATATATGACTGCCTGACCCACCCGTTCGTCCAAGACAACGTGCATCCTGGCCCATCCTAGTGCAAGATGCCACCTGTGGCCTCAGCTAGAAAACCCTCCTAACTCCTTTCGCTGCCTCCACTCTGCCCCCTACTGTCTGCTCTCCATCTGACCAACCCAGTGAGGTCTGTGAAATGTTGTCACGTGAGTCCTCTGCTTAAACCCACGGGAGGTGTCCTCGTCACACTTAGAATAAAACCAAATTCCTAACCATAGCCTACAAGGTCCCATGTGAGGGGGCTCCTCACCATGATCAGGCCTTCAACATTCCCCTGCAGCACTGCAAGCCTCCCTCTAGCCAGATCCTTGACCCCCAGATCTGATGACCATCATCCTTTTAGCGCTCAGGTCTCAGCTCGGATGTCCCCTCCTGGAAGAGAATTTTCATGATCCCCTTCACCAAAGCAGGGCATTCTCTATTCTTTTACCCTGGATTAGGAATGTTCTTGTTTGTCTATTTGTTGATTGTTTATTATCTGCCCCAGCCCCCTTATGGACTATAAGCTCCAGAAGGGCACAGGCCTTGTCTAGCTTGTTCACTCAGGGCCTGGCACATATATAGGCATTCAGTAAAGATTTGTTGAATGAATGACCAAACCTTTATGAGAGCGAGGGGTGGTGGTGAAAGAGTGCAGAAGCATGGAATGAGCAGCTGACGGCCCTGCCCATCATCAGACCACTGGGATTGTACACAGCTAGATGCAGGCAGGTAGGAGTGGAGTTGGGGGGAAACAGACCCCTTGGTCACCATTAATGGTGCTCCATTCTGATTCTGATCGGATGAACCACAGCCCCAAATAATTCCCCACTCACTCCCGCTTCCTTCCCTCACTTTTTTTCTCCCCATCCCCAGCAATGGCCACATCTTATTCTGTCCAGACCTAAGGATCAGCCTTTGGGTCTCTCTTGTTCAACTACACTGCCTGCCCTTCTCTTTTGGTCTCAAGGCTTTGAGTAGCGCCTTTACCCTGAGAAAGGACTCTAAACCTGTAGCTCAAGCCCAGGGCTTTCTCCTGAGCTTCAGACCCTAGTCCAGCAGCTTTTTAGCGTCTCCACATGAAACTCGCATGGACGTCGCAAGCTCAACATGTCCAGAGGTGAGTTCTTGAGTTCCCCCGACAAACGTGCTCCACCATGGTCTTCCCTAGCTCCATCTCTTAATTGCTCAGGCCACAGCCACTCCTGTCTTTCTCTCAAACTCCATCTTCAATCCATCTACAAATCCTGCTTTGCCTTCAAATTGTATCTAGCAACCGACATCTCTTATCACCTGCATTGTTGCCACTCTGGTCCCATGCACTTTTATCTCCTTCCTTTGCCCCCATTCAGTGTATTCCCAACGTAGCCACCACACTGGTCTCGATAAAGTGCAGATCGAATCCTAGCTCTCCTCCGCTCACACCCATCTGATTTCTTCTCATCTCATTCAGAGGATAAATCTAGAGTCCCACACGATTTGCCTCTGACTTGTTTGACCTCATCTCCTGCCTCTCTCCGCTGGCTCTGTTTCAGCCATAATGGGCTCCTTTTTGAGTGTTCCCTCTTCCAGTCACACCGTCTCCCCTATATTCACATGGCTCATGCCTCTGCTTCCTTCAAGCTTTGCTCAGCCCCGTGAGTCCATCTCTCGCCAGTCTATTTAAATTTTCAATACTCCCCCCTCCCAGACACTCTATTTCTTTCCTGTATTTTTCCCATAGCATTTATCACCTCCTAAGGTAATAAATAATTTGTTATTCAGTTTCTTGTCTGTATCTTTCCACGTGAAGAATCAGTTTGCTGGTCACCAAAGACTTGTGTTTGTTACTGGGAACTACATTTCCCAGCCATGCCCTTGCCTTTGGGGCCATGTGACTAGTTCTTGCCAATAGACGTGAAGCAGAAGTGTGACTCTGAATGAGGAGGGCAGATCTGCATGACCAAAAATACATGCAAGGACTCTCAGCTGAGCAGACAACAGACCTTAATTATGTTAACCTGCTGAGAAGTTGTGATCTGTTTGTTACAGCATTTAGCACCTCAATCACTGTACCTTGGGTACAGTGGCCCACTAGAACAGAAGCTCAGTGAGGGCAAGGGCTTGTGTAGGTTTTGTTCATTTGTTTCTCCTCAGTGCCCAGGACAGAGCTTGGCATATAGTGGGTACCTAATAAATATTTGTTGAGTGAATGAATTAGTTTCCTTTTTCCACGACCAGTCATGAAAATAAGTGAATGGTTGGCAAGGAAAGGACAATGTGAAAGGAATTTTTTGTTTGTTTGCTTGTTAAACAAGTAGTAACTCTGGATTTCTACAGAAGCACTGGCTACAGGTCTTGGTCAAACTAAATGGAGCTTCCTTTAATTCTGTCCTCCCTGCTTCATCTTTCTCTTTTCTTCTTCCCACTTTTCTGCCTTCTCCATCTCTATCCCTCTAGGTCCTCCTTCTCTCTCCCCTTCTTCTTCCACTCCTTTTTCGTCCATGGATTTTCTTCTGTTTTTATTCCCACTTAATCTAAAAAAAAACTCACTGCCTGTTAATGTGAGCTACTGTGAGTACTCAGCCAGGATATCTACTCCAGGTTACTTAAAATAGAGATGTGGGAAATAACGTGGTTTAAAAAATAAAGAAATATTAAATCCATGGACTCCTACTCTCCTTCTACCTTTAAGGCCCACTTCATTTCTTTTTGAAATCCAGAAAAGAAGTGATGGTGGTCCAGATAATTCAGACTAACCCTCCCACTAAGGACTACTAAAACAAAATAGACAATGTATTCCTCAAAACATCTGCTTGGAAACATCTGGTGTGTTAATAAGAGTGAAAACTATCAGGGGTAGACAGAACAGGGAGGTGATTCTAAGGTTTGGGGTCCTTGTGCACTAAGGTCCTTTGCTTTTTTTATTTTATTTTATTTTTTTTTTTTGCAGTACGCGGGCCTCTCACTGCTGTGGCCTCTCCCGTTGCGGAGCACAGGCTCCGGACGCGCAGGCTCAGCGACCATGGCTCACGGGCCCAGCTGCTCCGCGGCATGTGGGATCTTCCCGGACCGGGGCATGAACCCGCATCCCCTGCATCGGCAAGTGGACTCTCAACCGCTCTGCCACCAGGGAAGCCCTGGCAGGTGGATTCTTAACCATTGTGCCACCAGGGAAGTCCGTATAATTTTTTTAAATAGGTAAAAAACATGAATAACAAAAACAGCACTGTAGCATTAGAATTGACTTGAACAGTTAGAGGTGCTTAAATACAATTTTGTTACTTTCCTTTTATTTTTGTGACCTTAAGCTTAAAGTATGTTATTGAAATGCCATGTAGATGAAGATTTTTCAAATGTATGAAAACGTAATAGGATTTCCATAGCCAGTTTTTCCATATTTTAATTTTTCTTTTTATTTATTTTTAAACTTGTTTCCCATATTTTAATTTTGTATGAAGTTATTTTTAACTACAATTCCATTTTCTACAATAATCAAGGATATAACTCCATTGGTCCAAAGTAAATAGGTGAAGATTAGTATTTTTCACTTATAGGCAGGATATCTAATTTATTTTACTGTGACCTCAATTTTTAAAAAAATACCAAAAGAAGGGCAGATTGATTAGAGATCTTGCAATAACAACTCCCAATTACGGCTTCCCTGGTGGCGCAGTGGTTGAGAGTCCGCCTGCCGATGCAGGGGACACGGGTTCGTGCCCCAGTCCGGGAAGATCCCACATGCCGTGGAGTGGCTAGGCCCGTGAGCCATGGCCACTGAGCCTGCGTGTCCGGAGCCTGTGCTCCACAACAGGGGAGGCCACAACAGTGAGAGGCCCTCGTACCGGAAAAAAAACAAAAAACCATCTTGGGAATTTCCCGGTGCTCCAGTGGTTAGGACTCCTTGCTCTCACTGCTGCAGGCCTGGGTTCAATCCCTGGTCAGGGAACTAAGATCCCACAAGCCACACGGTGCAGCCAAAAAATTAAAAGTTATAAAAAATGAAGGTTAAAAAAATATCCATCTTGCTGGAATATTTTCAGAATTCAAATAATGACAACTATTGTGATTTGATTTCCATTTTAGAAAGTTAGCTCTTTAAATCAACTCACAGGGTAGAGTGAATCAGAAAGGGAGGAGATTAAGGAGACAAGTTAAGAGGTCGTAGTTTTAGTTAAGAATGAAAACTACCTCAAATACGATAGCAGCATTAAAAAATAAGGATGGTGCAGATTCAAAAGTTGTGGGCAGCGTGAGTTGAGGGAAGGGGAGAAGTTAGGGCAGAGGACACAGAGAAGCAGCCCCTGGGGGCAGCTACCACTTAAATGGGATCCTCTGCACGGGTTTTGTCTGCAGGTTGGTTTGTGCCCAGGCCCCAGTGTAACCAGACCGGTTGGTCACAAGTACCCCAGTATCTACTGCCTTGGAGCCTGTATTCATCTGCCCAGGCTGCCGTAACAAAATACCACAGGCTGGGTGGCTTAAACAACACATACTCACTTCTCACAGTTCTGGAGGCTGAGAACTCCAAGATCAAGGTGCCGGCAGACTGGGTTGCTGGTGAAGGCCCTCTTCCTGGCTTGCAATGACTGCCTTCTTACTGTGTCATCACATGACAGAAAGAGACTGGGAGTTCCCTGGTGGCCTAGTGGTTAGGATTCCCGGCTTTCACTACCGTGGCCCGGGTTCAGTCCCTGGTTGGGGAACTGAGATCCTGCAAGCCTCATGGTGTGGCCAAAAAGAAAAAAAAATGAGAGAGACTGATATCTCTATTTCTGTTCTTATAAAGCCACTAATCCCATCTGGAGGGGCCCACCCTTATGACCTTATCTAACCCTAATTATCTCTCAAAAGCCCCATCTCCAAATATAGTCACATTGGAAGTTGGGCTTCAAAGTATGAATGGGGGAGGGGGACATGTGTCCATAGCACAATGTAAAGTCCATGGAAGGAGTGGGCCTCTTTTCTGAGTGAGTGTGTGTCTGTGTGTATTAGATTGGATTTTTTGCCTTTTGTCTGCTATCTTCTTTCCTTCTTCCTTCCTTTATAATTATACTACACCTGATTTTGTTTTGGGCATTCAGTTTGGCAATATTTAGTAAATTTTCAACTGTGGCCCAGCTATTTCACTTCTCTGAGTGTCCATGTAAAGGAAAAACATACTCCTGTGTGTTTCCTCTGCTCTCAGTATTCTACTAAAATGCTGATTCACTTTTTAAAAATTAATTAATTAATTAATTAATTTTTTAAATTTTATTTTTGGCTGCATTGGGTCATCATTAGCTATGTGCCGGCTTTCTCTAGTTGTGGCAAGCATGGGCTACTCTTCATTGTGGTGCACAGACTTCTCCTTGCAGTGGCTTCTCTTGTTGTGGAGAATAGGCTCTAGGTGCACAGGCTTCAGTAATTGTGGCATGCGGGCTCCGTCGTTGTGGTGCACGGGCTTAGTTGCTCCATGGCATGTGGGATCTTCCCAGACCAGGGCTCAAACTCGTGTCCCCTACATTGGCAGGCAGTTTTTTATTTATTTTTTATTTATTTATTTATTTTTTGCGGTACGCAGGCCTCTCACTGTTGTGGCCTCTCCCGTCGTGGAGCACAGGCTCTGGACACGCAGGCTCAGCGGCCATGGCTCACGGGCACAGCCACTCGGTGGCATGTGGGATCTTCCCGTCCTGGGGCAGGAAACCGTGTCCCCTGCATTGGCAGGTGGACTCCCAACCACTGCGACACCAGCAAAGCCCTGGCAGGCGGTTTTTAACCACTGTGCCACCAGGGAAGTCCCTGATTCACTTCTTTTTCCCAATTCACTTTTAATTAATTAATTTATTTATTTATTTATTTTTGGCTGCATTGGGTCTTTGTTGCTGCATGCCGCTTTCTCTAGTTGTGGTGAGCAGGGGCTACTCTTCATTGCAGTGCGCAGGCTTCTCACTGTGGTGGCTTCTCTAGTTGCAGAGCACGGGCTCCAGACACGAGGGCTTCAGTAGTAGTGGCACACGGGCTTGCTAGTTGCGGCCTACGGGCTCTAGATCACAGGCTCAGTACTTGTGTCACACAGGCTTAGTTGCTCCACGGCATGTGGGATCTTCCCAGACCAGGTTTCAAACTCATGTCCCCTGCATTGGCACGCAGATTCTTAACCACTGGGCCACCAGGGAAGTCCCTCCTGATTCACTTTTGACACTAGATGTGTGTGGGTTTTCCACACATCAGGCAGGAATTGTTAAATAAATTATAGTGTATCTATACTATAAACTGGTATTCAGCCAAAAATAAAGTAGAGCTGTATCCAGTGAGGTGCAAATATATCTATGACCACATCGTTTACCAAAAAAAGCAAGTTCCTATATAAAATGTAGAGTCTGGTTTTATTTTACTTTTTTAATATTTCTTTATTTATTTGGTTGCACTGGGTCTTAGTTTCTGCCAGCAGGCTCCTTAGTTATGGCTCACTGGCTCCTTAGTTGTGGCATGTGAACTATTAATGGGGGCTGTAGAAAGAGAATCAGTAGGCCTTTGCATCTGCCCTGGGGTGCACCGAGGTTGCGAGCCCAGGTGACTGATGGGGGTGCCGGGCGTGGGCTGGGGGACAGGCGGTGTTTGTATTAGATCCATCAAGCTGGAACTAACCCTCCATCCAAGAGGAGAAGCCCAGCAGGTACTGGGGCCTCCGCTGGTTTTGTGTTCTCTCCCTTCAGAAGAAGAGCTGTTCGTCTGCGTACCACACAAAAAAAGGAGAGATGTGTGTAATCCTGGGGAAACCTGGGGTGTTCCCGTGTCACAGCTGCTGGGTGACCTGTGTCACCTGAGCTGCGGTCTTTGTGTGGCTCCAGCAGCTGCTGGGCCTCGGGCAGGATGTGCTGGCACCACCCCCCGGGAGACAGCCAGTCCGGGTCAGGGGTGCACAGGAGTGATGAGAGGAGAGACCAGCCCTCCCTCTGCATGTCGCCTCCTGCCGCCCTTCCCAGATCCCCTTTCCTCCTCCTCGCCCCGGGCCCCTGCCCTAACCCCTCCCCTCTAACATGTTTGACTGGTGCGTACTTTTTTCCCACCCAAGAATGTGGCATCACCCCAGAAAGTGAGAACCTGACCTTGTCATCATCAGGAGCTGTTTACCAGTCGTCCTGCACAGGGACGCCTCTCTCCTCCACAGTTTCCTCCCCAGAAGGTACATGATGGTGGATGGGAACAACTGCAGGTCCTTCCCCATCAGCTGAGTCTGTAGTGCTTCAAATATTTCCTCGCAGATGGACTGGGGAGCAGCAAATTAATACCTAAGCGGCAGACAAAATAGGACCCGGCTTGAGAGGAAGTGAGACTCACTCCCTTGCAAAGAGAGGGCGGTCTAGCGGCTGAGCTGGGGGAGAAGTAGGTATCTCACTCCCAGTCCTGCTGTCGTAAGGTTTTCTTTAACAATATGACAGGGAAAAGCAAATCCCTCATCCCTGAGCTTGAGTTTGGAGCTCTAAAACATAAAGGAGCCAAACCTCGGAAAACCTTCCATCTAAACCCTATTTGGTGAGGGCAAGGCCAGGCCGCTGGTGTCCTCACTGCCCGGGTGCAGCGAGAGAGCTCTGTTCCCAGTGCACTCACAGCAGCCGGGCCTGACCTCCGTGGCCTTCCTCCAACTCCTGTCTCCAAAGACCCTGCCAGCAGCAGTCTGGCCCAGTCGGTCATGTCCATGGTGTCCTCCCAGATCAACACCGACAACGCCTACTCCATGTCCAGCTCCTACATCGCCCCTGGCATGGAAGGGGACGGGGAGGCTCTCCCCTGCTCCCGGGCCACCAGCAGGACCCCCTCAGAAGAAGCAGATGTAAGAGAGGAGCATGGGATCGCCCTCGCCACTCTGCTCTGCTGTGTACTCGAGTCCCAAGGAGCTCAGTCCAGGGCCTGCCAGGGAGATCGGCAAAGCCCCCCAGTGCTCGGGAGGGGAGCCCTGGAAAACAGGGTACCATATCCTTGAATCAAATACTCCCTCAGATGTGAGCTTCCGTGTGGCACCACTTCTGTCCTGATGACTTGGTTTGTGTTTGCTGCCAGGTGAGCTGGGTAAGAGAGCCGGTGGCAACTGCACCTTGACTTTTGTTGCTCCTTTGTAGGTGACGCCAGCGGCGTCTCCAGACTGCAACTTTGCGGGCCTCGCCACCGCCGCCAAAGAGCAGGATGCAGAGGTAGGAGCAAGGTGGACGCTGGTGCCCCTCCCCGGTCAGAGGGACTGCCAGCGCTGGCAGAGGATGCAAATAGGATGGGGGCTGTTCTGGAAGAAGCCTTCCAAGGTGGTGCACTTGGATCTGTTAGAGGCAGGGTGCAGGCAGAGGGACTGTCCGATTAGCAGAGGGCGCTGCTCTCAGCGTAATAGGCGTGGGGTGAGTTCCAGAGGGAAGTCTTCCAGGGCAGACCCTTGAGAGGGTGTTTGTCCTCCAATTCACTTAGTATTTACCTGGCACAGGCATCTCACATCTTCCTGGCACTGGGGGACACAAAGACCGAGTGACATGGCTTCTGCCTGCCCACGCCCCCAATCCACCCATCCCACCCATCCCGGAGCTCCATCTGATGGAGGAATCAGAGTTATAACTCAGCGAGAGAAGTGCTCTGATGTAGGTGAGGCCGAAGTATATGGAATGCCCAGCTCCCAGTGGGGACTCTACAACTTTCTCTTGAGCCAGATGTTCTCAAAGGAGTATCTGGATGGGATTGGGGATCGTAAAGTGTTTCTGAAAGTTTTATGATCTCACGGTTTGCTTTTTCATTTGACAACTTTTATTTCCACCTGAGAGAAACAGTGTGAGCTAAACTATTACCAAGGCTATTCCTGACAGTCCCAGGGTCCCTCTGTAAGGTGCCTCAGACATGGTCCCTCTGGAACGTGCCTCAGACCTGGTCCCTATGGGCTGATCCTGCCTCGCCAAGCAAAATCTGCCTCTGCTTGGCCTCCCAGCCGTCTCACACGGACAGGAAATGTATGGCTGCCATGAGGGTGATTAGTTCTGTCTTCTGACAATCAGTAGACTCATTTCACTGCTTTATGGACTCACAGTGTCTTCCTTCTGTCCTAGGGAAATGATGTTCTAGAAGAAGAGGACGGACCACCCACACAAGACGATGGTAAAAGACCTGGTTTTTTGCTCCCTTTTATTATATTTCTTTCACGGGTATTCTCTAAAGGGTAGAGAAAGGGGCACTGGTGTGACTTGGTGGCACTGCTCAAGGGTGTGGCTTTGGGGAAAGGTTGTCTTCTTGATGGAATATCAAAGCAAGCAGGGTATCTGAGGACCTGAGCAGCCTTCCTGGCTCTTTCTGGGCCTCTGAGCCAAGGCTGCAGAAGATACATGGAGTTCTCCATCTACGTTGAGTAGATCCTGAAGCTTCTTGGGCAACTGCCATCACCTTCCTTCCTGCTTCAGCTTCTCAGCTGAGTCTCACAGAACTGCTCTAGCAGCCCCAAAGTTCATCTGCAGCAGGAGAACAGCTTCCTCCCCTTGGGGGAACCGACTGTTAGGCAGTAGGTTTTCCTGCTTTAGTGAAGAAAACGGCTGATGTTACAGTAGCAGAAGGATCACAGCCCTGGCGGCACAGCAAAGGTGAGGTGAAGAGACGTTAGCAGCTCAGCGTGCACTAGTGTTTGTAGGCTATTGGAACGAGTCTCTTTACCATCGTTCAGGCCTCAAGTAGATATTTTTTTTTAATTGCAAGAGTTGGTTTACAATGTTGTGTTAGTTTCTGCTGTACAGCAACGTGAATCAATTATACATATACATATATCCACTCTTTTTTAGATTCTTTTCCCATATAGGCCATTACAGGGTACTGAGTAGAGTCCCCTGTGCTCTACAGCAGGTCCTTATTAGTTATCTATTTTATATATAGTAGTGTGTATATGTCACTCCCAATCTCCAGTATATCCCTCCCCTCCCTTGCCCCCCGCCATAACCATAAGTTTGTTTTCTACACCTGTGACTCTATTTCTGTTTTGTAAATAAGGTCAATTATATCTTCAGTCGGAAGAATTTTGTTTCTAGTAAGCCGAGAAGCAAAGGAACGACCTACATATAGATCAAGGAAGTGGCGGGGGATGGTTAGGCGAGCTGGTAATCCCACCTGGGAGTGTAGGACCAGGCGACCCAGGAACCGGTGTCTCTTCTCTCTGCTCCTCTGAGGTGCCTCCACAGAAGGGCAACCTCCAGAGCAAACCTGGATCCCAGCCTGGATGCAGATGTTATGCTAGTCGCTTCTGCTTTGGCCATGGCAGTTGCTTGGGGGGCGGTGTGGTGTGCAGGGGGTGCGCATGTGTACTTGACCACTCTCTCATGGGCAAGTAGTGCCGGAGGTGGGGTGGTCGCCCAGGCTGTGCCTCTGCCGCACACACACGCCAACCAAGCAGGGGATGGGCGCTACCTCCCCTCGGTTGATGTCTTCAGGGCGCAAGGCTCCGAGTTCTCCATTGTGATTGTCGTCCGCAGTAGAATATTTGCTTCTAAAAGGCACAGGGCCATACGTGGTTTCCGCCTGACATTCCATATGTGGTTTCCACCTGACATGCTGTACACAGTAGATGTATGTTTCTTCCTCTCCCTTTCACCAAGGAAAAAACAACCGGGTGGGGGGCTTGAAAAAATAACATCTAAAACTGTCCCCTTCCCATCTTACACGACTGTAGGTTTCTGGTCAGCCCCTTAAAACAACCTCAGAATAGCAAATTAAGTCTCAAAGAAAATAAATCATAATTTTGCAAGCGATGCGATTCTTTGATTTGAGGTTCAAAATTACGGGACTAAAGAGCTTTAATTGCCATTTTATGTATTAGTCATTTCGCAGAGCCTTGTGGTCATAAACACACCCCACGTGCACCGACAGACACAGGCTGGAGCCCAAGGTCAGTTCCCCCGTGGCTCTCCTAGCTCTTCCAGCCTGGCTTAGCTCTGCTCTGGGCCCGGGTCTGCGTGTCCGAATCCCACAGACCTCCCCAGGGTCTGATTTTCCAGGAATGAAGGCTGGAAAGGGGCCAGTTAAGGAAACAGAGCAGAACAGAGCGAGAACACAAACATACCCACACAATTTCCTTTATTGTCCGCTCTACACACTTAATTGTTGTCTTTTTTTTAACATATGATTTGATGTTTTCTGTCTCCATCCTTAAGATTTTTATTTTAAGGACAGCAAAGCAGAGAAAAACACAGCCAGGTCCTCTCTAACTGCCTTAACTCCGTTACAGGCCAGAGGACATTCGCATTTCTAGGTATGGAGTGTGACAATAACAATGACTTTGACAACGCCAGCATGAAAGCACTGGACAATAAGCTGTGCTCTGCGGTCTGCTTAACCGGTGAGTGGCAGTCTGCTGAACGTGAACTTGGTGGGAGACGCTCCCCTGCTCGCACCCCTGCTCTCACCCTGGGACACCCATCTCCTGCCCTGCAGTTCCTGCAAGAAGACATGGGCTTTGCTAAGGTGCTGGGAGCCAGTTGCTGAAAGGAAGTGAGGCGGCCTCGGGAGAGTCCTTGGGCAAAGAGCGACTCTGCTCTAAGCAAATCTATTTGGGCATGGAGAAAGGAACAAAAATACCTACAAAGCCTTCCGATTTGGCCTGACCGTGCCCCCTCCATCATGATCTTGCAGATCCCATGGCTGTGGGCCTGGTCTTGTTTCCATCAACCGGCAGTTTAAGGCAGACACGGCCTCTGTGATAAGGTCTTGGAAAGAGAGCCTGAGCCCTTGAAAAGGGAACCTGTAGCCCCTCAGAGGAGAGTGGTTAGTTAGGATCAGAGAGGAATTTCAAAGCCAGCATTTTATAGACTAGCTCTGTGACCCAGTGAGCCCTGGGCTACCGCCAGTTGCCTTGTGCTCCCTAGATTTGGATCCCAAAGGAATGATCAGGTGTCGAGGGTGACTCTTCTCCCTGGAGCCCTAACTCTATAAATTCAATCAGGGCCATCAACATGCCCCTTATTCCTTCTCATGACACTAAACTGAATCCGGGATGAGTTCTCAGGAGGAGCCCACCTGTCAGTCACACTCTGGGCACTGATGTCTCTCTGCTCCGTGCTCACCAAGGGCTTCACCAACCATGGCTCTAAAGCCACGTCTTGCCGGGTGGACAAGGTCGAAATTGCCCCTCCTGGGTTCACAGCAGAGACTGCCTTCATGTTGCATGGCTTGTTATCTCTTAAACATGCCCTGGACATGCTTAAGCTTCAGGACAGCCACGTCCTGTCATGGGTCCAGTGCTTTACTCTCTTGGTGACGTGGTTACAGGTGCTGGAGGGACACAAACTCCTGTGGTTGCCACTCTTCATCAGCTCGCAAAAGACCCAGGTCCTCACCCCTCTGGCCCCATGCAGGCTTGTGGTGGAGGAAGCCGTAATCCCCAGAGTCGCCTCCCACGGCCTTCCCAGGGGCTCTCCGGTCCCTTCCCACTTAGCGTTGACCCAGCCAGGCTTGGGCCAGAGTGGTTGAGGTCCAGGGTACACTTCACTTCCTGCCTTCCCACTCTTTACCTGGCTTCTGTCTGTCCAGTTGTTTCTCATGTCTTTTTGCCAAATGTACGTCTGTCTGTCCAGTTTGTTTATTTTGAAACTCATTTATGTTATCTAGACTTCGTGTGAAAGTTCATGTTCACCCACACCCAACCCCAAGCTTGCTGGGCGCACACACATCCGACGGGCCTTCGCTGAGGCTTCCATTCCTAACTGGCAAGAGCCTGTATTTAATATGCTGAAATTTTCCAGGAAAAAAAAATATTTGTGAGACTAGATTAATCCCTGTTCCACAAAAGCGTGGATGCTTCTGTGGAAAACGTTACAGGCAGGATTTGTTTTGGTCACTAGTTGGGGAAGAGGACATCTCTGCCCTCACTCTGCCCTGACTCTGTGGCAGCTGTGCTGGCCAGCCGCTCACTGGGTTTCAAGAGAGGAATCTAGGCTCCTACCTCCCCGCAGTGGCTGCCCACCAACCCACGTGTTTGGCAGAGAGAGCTCCTGGGAATTGTTTCAGCCACCCATGCTGGTGGAAACTGACCCAAGGCCTTGTGCTTCCTCTTCTCCCTAACTCCTTCCGGCCAACCTGCTGGTGGATGTTTATTCCACTCTGGGATTGCAGCAGGGGAGCGAGACCTGGAAGGAAAACAATGCCTCGGCTTCTTTACGGTGATCTCGGGAGCCAGCCATTCTCAGATTAAACTGGCTTCACGGTTCAGGCCAGACATGAAACCAAATGACAGTGGCGGCTGCCGGGAGAGGGAGTTGAGGGTCGCATCGTAGCCTCACCCCGAGGTCTCAAGGGCTCTTACGGGAGAAGGAAATTCATCTGCTCTCTTGGTAAAATGTTTCTCGGGTTCTGCTGTTAGCGTCACACTGGTAGTAAAGAGCTGGGGAACTCTCCGGAAGCATCTGTCGGGTTAATGACAGGAGCATCCACTGTGGTAGGTCCCGTGGAATCAACAGGCCTCAGCACGCTCAGCTGTAAGTTCAAAGTTCCATCCTATGACTGAGGTGCCTCAGGCTGGCTTGGCCGTCAGAACAGCTTCTCAGGCACTTGCTCCCCCTCTCCACGCTGTTTCCCTCCCCACACAGATGCCACTCGCCTCATGGAGCGCCCACATGGATGGAGCCCGGGGAGCATCCCATGGTCCACCCTCCCCAGGCCCACAGGTGCTCTGCCAGGAGCCCCAGCTGGTGGCAAGGATGGCTCAGGTCCCCATCCTCGCTGCTCTCATCACCCTTGTGGGAGTGATGCTGAGAAAGCACCTGTGTCATTCCAGCACCTCTTCCCCTAAGAAGTCCCTTGGTCTTCTTTGGCCCCAAGACCAAGGAGGCGGGTGCGGGGGCGATGGTATGTTCTGAGATTGTTCTGCAAGGTTCTCAAAGGGAGGAAATCTGAGTTGACCATTGTAGGTGGTGAGCCGATTAGAATCGCGAGGCTGTGCTAGGTAGACGGTGCTCCAAGGAATCTGATGGAGTATCACACAGGCGGCAGGATAGTGGTCAGGGGACCAGTGACAATTCTGTGAAAAGGCTCTGGGGAGTGTGATGGGAAAAAGCAAAGATAATTTGAGTTTATTAGTGGAAATACAAATGTTTTTGTTTTGTTTTGTTTTGTGGTATGCGAGCCTCTTACTGTTGTGGCCTCTCCCATTGCGGAGCACAGGCTCCGGACGTGCAGGCTCAGCGGCCATGCCTCACAAGTCCAGCCACTCCGCGGCATGTGGGATCTTCCCAGACCAGGGCACGAACCCGTGTCCCCTGCATCGGCAGGCAGACTCTCAACCACTGCACCACCAGGGAAACCCGATACAGATGTTTTTAAATGACCGCATTGGACAGGAGTGGGCATAACAATGAAATCTAGAAGTACTTATGGAGGGAATTCCCTGAGAGTCCAGTGGTTAGGACTCAGCACTTTCACTGCAGTGGCCTGGTTCAATATCTGGTCGGAGAACTAAGATCCTCCAAACCACTGCGCAGCCAAAAACAAACAAAAGTACTTATGGAGCCCTGAAATAACTCAAGACTAACACGCCAGTAGGAAAGGTTATGCTTCGCAGATACTAAGGAAAAATCTGAATTAACTTTTTCTTTTCCTGGAGAAACTCTACAAGATGGTGGAACTGTTACAGACCTTAAATTTAATTAGTGGCTGGGTAGAGGCAGGAAACAGGTGTGTGGAATCCCCCTCGATGTGCTCCCCAAATCTGCCTCTAGAGGTCTCTTCACTCCCCCGTTACTGAGCCTGAGGATGGCATTAAGTGGGAATCACCATTCTCTACCTCCCGTGAAGGATTTTGAATCTCCAGGCTCCCTTTTCTGGCTGAGGGCTGGACAGAATGGTAGCACTCGCTCAGGAAGTCCTCCTGCGCCTTCCAGGCTTACCTTCTGCATCCAGGATGCACGGAGCAGCAGGGTTTCGCCGAGGGTCTGGCAGAAGCCTTTTTAGAGGAAAGAGCACCACCGACTGTACCAAGAAGCCGGGGAGAACAGAGACTTCAGGTCTGAGTCTTGTGGCTGTTTCACAAGGAGCCAGTTTTCAGCCCTGGCTCAGAATCTGGACCGGTTGTGTTTGTAGCAAGGACTCATGAATTCAGAGCCAGGCATCCTGGCAGCCAGTGGTGGTGGTGACAAGGCTGCGGCAGTGTTTTATTTTTTTTTTTGTGGTACGCGGGCCTCTCACTGTTGTGGCCTCTCCCGTTGTGGAGCACAAGCTCGAGACGCATAGGCTCAGTGGCCGTGGCTCACGGGCCTAGCCGCTCCACGGCATGTGGGATCTTCCCAGGCCGGGGCACGAACCCATGTCTCCTGCATCGGCAGGCGGACTCTCAACCACTGCACCACCAGGGAAGCCCGTGCGGCAGTGTTTTGATTTGACTTTGTGTGTGTGTGTGTGTGTGTGTGTGTGTGTGTGTGTGACTCTTCTCTCCTGTTTACCATTTGCTTTTGGTCTTTCCTACCGAACAGCTGCAGCTCTGGATTCCTGCCCCATAAACACAGAGGAATAAGTATGAGATCTACCAAATTATATAAAATGAAGGAACAACTTATTTCATCTGGGGGTTCCTAACTTAAAAGGGCAATCTTGCCTGCTCTTCATCCTGTCACCCTTAGAGGGGAAGAGCCCTGTGGACCCATGTGCCGGACTCTGGTACCCCCAGGGAGTGGAGATCCCCCATTCCGTCTGGCTGTGAGAGATACCTAAACATTTCCTGTCCCACTCACTCCCCTTCCCCTGGGGTCCACCTCCACAAGACTATAATTAGAGCCTTAGGGCGGATTAGCACACCAGGACATTTATGGTTATACACAGTTTATACCCACTTAATCCTAGTATTTCTGCCATTAAAGGGTTTCGTGTCTTGGGCTGGCCTAACCTGAAGCTGACCCCAGACATTTGTGAGTGGCCTCCCTCAAACATGACGCAGTGAGCCTCACGCCCACCCTCCAGGGTCAGCCGGCTCCGTCCACGAACTGAGCCCTCTGAAGGGCATGGCTCTCGGCTCTGCCCTGGAGATCACCGTGTACTGGAGGATCCAGCAATTTCCACACAGCATGAGAAATGGGGTGGTGGTACGGGCCAGTGGGGGAGCACTTCGGAGCACGCTGGACCCCATCTGGCTTCAGGGGGTGCCTTCTGCAGGCAGGTGCTGGAAGAGGCAGCTCAGCAGTCCTCGGCCAGAGGATGGAATGCTTTCCCCAACCTCAGGGGGTTAGGGCTTCATCCTCTCCCTTCAGAAGGGGCATCTCGCTGCACTGGGGGGAATGAATCAGATGGGGCCAGTCTGTAGGCTGGGAGGACGAATTCGGGGAGATGAGTGTAGCCTGAACAAGGCCTGGGGGGCGGCTGGTTGTCACGCACATTCTGTGAGTCAGGCGCCCTGCTCACCACTCTCCCATGTCGCCTCGTTTAGTCTCAGAGCATCCCTGAGAGGTAAGTCCTCGTCTCCAAACCAGGGCTCCAAGTACAGGGACCTGCTCAAGGTCACACAGTACGTTACAAGCTGGGGCTGTACCCCGGTTTTCTGACTACAGATTTAGACCTTACTAGATCTTGAACAAGCAGGAGGTCATGATGGATTGTATACAGAGCATGAAGGAGAGAGAAGCACCAGGAGTGGTTTTCCAGCATGGGCAGTGGGTGCTTCTCATGAACGAACTGCAGTACAAGGGGGGAAGATGATGAGTTTCATGGATGGTACCCGGGGGACCCCAAAGCTCTGGAGCTAATGTCTCCTTGGGTTGGTGGCATCGTCTGATAGCAAATCTCGGTGTGCTGTTCGGGTTCAGAAAGAGAGGAACAGCCGTCACTCTCTTCTCTGCCATGCCATTTGGTCCCTGGCACACTGCTGGGCAGCCAGTCCCTTCCTGCCGAACCCTGGCCCCCACAGCAAACACTAACTCTGAGCCCAAATTAACACACTCTTCCTCCCCTTCACCTCCTCCTGCTCTCGTGAAAGTCTCAGCCAGACTCAGTTTCTGTTCTTGGTCTGCTGTAACACTGAGGCAAACTTCAAGACCAAATAAAGATACAAAAGTGGAGCCTAGTGCAAGCTCAGAAAACAAGGACCATCCTGCATGTCCCTCCATCAGTGGGCCACAGTGGCCATGAGTGTCCCTAGCCCAGTGGGCGCCACTGCTCCCAAGTTTCACGTGCTGTGGTTTGTACCCTCTGGGAGTTCCAGATAATGCGCATCTTGCCAGTTTTCATGCCAACCTCCCAGACTGTCCTGCCAGAGACACCATCTGGACCAAACCAAAGATCTGGTAACCTTCCTTTCTTATTCTTAGGTGCCTGGCAGGGTGACGACAACATGGTCAGTCATGGGAACACGCAGCACTGACGCTTATCATCTGGAAGCCTGGAGGACCCCGATAACAGGCTCTGCATGTGGGGTCCTTTGGCCATCTGAGAGCCTCAGACCCTGTACCAGGGCTCTCCTCCCGTTCTCACATCCCATCCTGGCCTCATGGCACCACTGACCTCCTGGGCATCCTCAGCAAGACACACGGAGACTTTTTAGACCCACATGAAAGCTGGATGCTGAGGGCACCTGACCCTTCTCCCAGACTCATCTTCTTCTGCAACCGTGATCCTTCCCCTCTCAGAAGGGACTGGAAACCTCTGTTCTCCTTGTGGGCTAAAGCCACTCGAACTGCAGCTCATGAGACCCTTTTCAGAGAGTCTCTGGAATGTTTCCACTGTATCTTGATCTTCAGGTGGAGCTGTGGTCTACAAACTGGTTATTTCTTGTGCATCTTTTTTTTTCTCCTTAGAAGGTAGACCAAGAAGACTCAAGAGTTTGGGTGACTTCATTACAAACACCCATCTGGCATTTTCTAGTCTCTGGGACATCATAACCAATCTAAAACCTGCAGTTTGGGGTGGCGTTGGGGGATGACTCCTGTGAGAAGGGAAAGCCATATCGCACTGTAAGTGGGGTTTCCCTCAAAATGCATTAGGAGCTCCTCTCTCAAGGACAAGAAGCAGTGGCAACCACCAGAAGGTTGGTTGGGAAAACAGTTCTTGCTTCTGGTAGCAGAGGCTATGCCTCGTGTGTCTGCTTAGGAAGGAGGCCTTGAATCTGAGAACCCCTCAGTTAAATGGTGACCTACCGGGGACTTCTTTATGATCAGGTGCACTCAGGAAGGCCTGGGGCTCCATCCTAAGGTGACACTGCAAAGGCATTTTTGACCCCCTCTATGTACCAGGCACTTGTTAGGGACTGTCGTATATTATCACGTTTCATCACTACCGCCCTGTCAGGTGGCATTCTTATCCCTGCTGCCCCCGTCTCCACCCCGCTTTTCTGAAAGAGTTGAAGAAAGAAGCTGAGAGAGGGGTGGACCGGTGGTTCTCATTTGGTGCCCAGGAGCCCCAAAGGAGGTAGGGGGAAGGGCTGAGCTGGGGTCAGTGGTGGTCTGGGAGGCTCCCCACCCCACCGGTTTTCCTCCCCTGTCCTCCAGATCAGCTGAGCCTGATGGGGGGAGCCGGAGGTACTGCCTTCCATAGGCTCATCAGAGATTTAGAGATATTGTTCAAATCACATGTGCACCCCACCTCACTCTGGTGTAGGGCATAGAAATAACAGCCTGAAACAGCAAGACCGTAAGCTGTTGACTGTTCCTCCCTCAACACTAGTGTTATCAATGGATTCCTCATAGCTCTCTGTTAGATGCATTGTCTGCTGGCTTTTGGAAGAGGTGGTTATTTAGTGGAGCATGAGATTGAGAAGCAAAGTGGGATCCAACATTTTGTGAGGCTGAGATATGACAGAGCCCTAGGCTATGCCCACCATGATGGCCTGAATTAGTAGTTGGAATTGTTGCCCTAGAAGAGCTTTTCAGGGTCCTTCCCAAGGCCTCAAAGAGAGCCCAGTGCCGGGGCATGTTTTGCACCTCCTGTGTGGCTGCTTTGCGCCACCAGGTGCCTGGTGACCCTCCCTGCCTGGTGGTTGTGGTTCACATCCTGCCCTGGGGGTGGCCTGTCCCGTGGGCAGATGGCGAGGGTCCCCAAAGACTGAGTTCCTGAACATTGCCCCTCATCCCTTTCCTGGCTGGCGATACATGGGGGAGGGAGGATAGGGAAGAGCTGGAAAGTGAGGAGACAGAAAGCTAGCTTCTTGCTTTGGGAAGGGACTGTACCACACCTGAGGGTGAAGTGGCTGAAGGGCTTCTCACCTCAAAAGTGGAGATCAAAGGAAATGCGAAACCTGCGCAGAGAGCTTGAGTCATGGGCTCAAAGCCACACAGGGCAAAAGAGAAAGGACAGCTCAGTGCAACATGGGGTCCTGGATTGGGATGCTGAAATGGAGAGGAGCATTACTGGGGTGATCTGGAAGACGTGAAGGGGGTCTGCGGTTACATGGGATTACCAGGTCAGTGTTCATTTCCTGATTGTGATGGTGGTACTGGGATTATGGAGGCGTGTCCTTGTTCTAAGGAAACACACACTAAAGTATCTAGTGCTAATGGGGCAGCCTGTCTGCAACTTACTGTTAAGGGCACAAAATATATATTGACTGGAATTACACTGAATCTCTAGATAAATACGGAGTCACTGAACGTTTTTTGAAAAAGCCACCCAGCCAAGGGCCGGGGCAGGGATGAATAGGAGGGACAGGATCCACTCTCGCTTCCCGCCCCCTCCACCACCAACCCCCAAACGCTGCCTGCTGAAAGGGTGTGTGAAGCCCTGTGTTCTGGCCGCTTGGGAGCCCCCTCTTAGCTTTGGCTGCTCGTTGGCAGCATCCATGGACCCTTAAAAGTGCCAGTGTTTGGGTCCCAGCCCCAGAGACGCTAGTCCCAAGCATAGGGATTTTCAGGAGCTCCTGGGGATTCTTCCTGGCAGCCAGAAGCTTCTTCAGCCTTTCCTTACCTGGCAGGCAGTTCTGCCAGGCGCTGACTTTGCCCCTCTTCCCCCAGCATGGGCCCAGGCAGAGGGTGAGGAGGGGGGACAGTGACCGGCCCCACCTGTCAATCCAGGGTGTACCCCTTTTGGCGGGGGCTGGAGGCTGAGCCTGGGGACCAGTGGAGAGACTGGAGCCCCCATGTTCCCCCAGTGCTGGGGAGCGTGGGCAGGAAGGCCGGAGGGTGGTGGGGAGAGGGAGGGAGTCGTTGCTTAGGGGGTGAAGGGAGTCTCAGAGGGAGGTTGGGGCAGCCTCCTCAGCAAGCGGTGGGAAGGGGATGGGCTGCCTCCTGAGCTCTGTAAGGCCCCAACCCGGCTGGCCCTGCAGTGTGTGCACCCTTCTGAAATAGTTGGAATAATTAGCAAGGGAAAGCAGCAAGTTGGCGGGGGAATGCCAGGTTGTCCTGGAGCCAGCCTTGAGTGCAAGGAAAGAAAGGGGCTTCAGAAGAAAGGGGCCCGTGGAGGCTGGGCAGGATTGTGTAGGACAGTGCCCATTTGTGTGTGTGTGTGTGTGTGTGTGTGTGTGTGTGTCTGTGCGCACGTGCACGTGAGTGCTGGGGGAAGGGGCTGTGCACCACAAGGGTGTGCTGGCGGGGCCAGGTGCGGGCTCGGGGGAGAGATGGGTTCCAGGCAAAGCTGGGGTGAGGGTGTTGAAAGGTGCCTGCTGAGTGTCACATATTTGCTGTGCCTCAGTTTCCCCATCAGAACTCTAGTACGTTGATTCCTCACAGGCTGTAGCTGTAGGGCCTAGGCACTCCGTCTTCCGTCTGCCCTGATGGCCTCCCTCAGCCCCAACCTGCATTGGAGGGAAGGCCCTGGG
The DNA here is from genome assembly GCF_964165515.1 of Mesoplodon bidens. Lineage (NCBI taxonomy): Eukaryota > Metazoa > Chordata > Mammalia > Artiodactyla > Ziphiidae > Mesoplodon > Mesoplodon bidens. Next base: position 1,067,422 of record NW_027672468.1, on the reverse strand, counting down.
CGGGGTGAATGAACCCCAGGGTGGCAAGTGGGGCCCCAGGGGCTGGGGACCTCTGATGTCACTCACTGTTCCATCAGGAAGGGACCAAGGGAGGGAGGAGCTGGAGACAGGCCCAGGCGAGGACCGCAGGTGAGTCTGGGCAGGCCCTCAACTTGGGCGAGGTGGGGAACGTGAGCGGAGCCCTGGGCAAGAACGGCCTTTGTGAGTGAGTCCCCAGGGCCAGGGAGGGGGCTGTGCCTCCTTTGCCGCCTGCTCCTCGGGGCTGTGGGTACAGTCTCCCCATTGCACATATAGAGGTGCCGAGGCTCTGGCTGCAGGGGACCCCCGAGGGCCGCCTCTCAGCCCCTTTCTCTCTGGGGACCCAGAGATCATGAGGAGTGCATCAGGGGACACTCTGCAGGCCTTTGGTGCCCGCCATCTTGCTCCCAGCCATTCCCCCTTGGGCCGTGGCCTCCCCAAAACTGGCCCATGCTTTTCCCCAGAGAAAGTTGCAAGCAGGTCCATTTTGAGACTTTTTAAAACTTTATTTTTAAAAATGTTTTTATTGTAAATAACTTTCTATGAAAAAGGTTAAAATGCCCGATGGGTTAGGAGAGTGGATGTGGGATGCAGCCCAGGGCGTTTATGGTGGAGCAAGACACTCCCCTGCAGGAGTGCAAGCAAGGGCACGGGGCCATCCCCCCATTCCTGGTCCCAGTGGTTCTAGCAAGCACTGCGTCCCTCCCAGTTAAGCCTCAGCTATAGCTACACTCACTACATTAGTCTGTCTGTCCCCTTTCCCTCTGCAGCTTGGCTGCCCCAGCCCCTAACCCCCAGATCCCCATCTCCCCGCTGCTCTCAGCCTCAAGTTGGGCTCAAAGATTAGGGACACATGCCCTCTGCCCCACCTCTAGGGATGAAGCCAGAAGATCCCAGAGGCCTTAGAAAATCTCCTGGCTCCACCCAGCACCCCGGCCTCCTTTCTGTCTCCTCTCTCTTCCCCCCTCCGCCTTGCTCCTCCTCACAGACTGCCGGGAGAGGCCTCTTGGGTGTTAATTTGCAGTCACCTAATCAGCATTTGTTGTACCTGGGAACTTGCTCTGGATAGAGACCTGGGGAGGAGAGCAGGAGAGAGAGAAGCTTTGAAGCTAAGGTGTTCTGGGGCGGGCCCTGTACTGATGTTTCCAGCTTGGCCAGGGCCCCTCCAAGCTGCAGCTCTCATAGTGCAGGGCCCTTAGCGTGTCTCTGGGGCAGGGAAGAAGTGGATCAATGAAACACTGTGTGTATGGGGTATTGGGGAGCGGAGGAAGCAATTTTGGTCCTGTGCCCCAATTCTCAGCCTGCTGGACTAGAATCTGAGGATGGCCTGGGCTGGGGGCCGTGTGGCCTGGTGGGTTGAACTGGCCCAGCCCCTGCCTGGGTGGTAGGGTGTCCATGGGCCTGCACTGGCGGGGAGGGGGGCAGTCTGGGCCCAGACTTCAGTGCTGTCTGGAGGTGAGGCAGGGCCTGGCTTCTTACAAGAAGGCGGCCAGGCTGGCCCAGTCATGCAGGTCAGAGGCCAGTGTGGCATCCCCGGCCTCAAAGAGGGGCTCGGGGGGCAGGGAGCTACGGGTGCTCTCATCCCAGGGGTGCTCCAGGAAGGATGGGGCCAGGAAGGTCTCATCAAAGTCCAGGCTTTCGGTAGCCTGCTCCATTGGAGGCCCCAAGGTAACAGGGCAGTCGATGTGGTGGCCAAGGATGGTGAGGTCCACGTCCCCGTGTGAGGCAGGGCTCAGCGGCGGGATCAGCTCCGAGGTCTCCAGCGTGCCCAGCTCCCCGTCCAGCGTGCCAGCGTCCAAGATGGCCTCCCAGTCAAAGTTGCCCTTGAGGGGTTCCAGCTCAGCCTGCTCCTCCTGGGTCAGCAGCAGGGGGCTGGAGGGCCGCGGGACCTTGCCCTCCTGCTTGGGCAGCGGCTGTTGACGCTTACGCCCCAGCCTGCCCTCGCCTGCACCCCAGCCCGCCTCCCCAATGGCCTCCTCGAACTCCCGCAGCAGTTGCTGGGCCTCGGCGCTCACGGTCAGTGGCCCGGCCCATGGGGCGGCGCTGGGCTCTGGCGTGGCCTGGCGGGCAAAGGCCGGGTGGATGTGGACTGGGGGCAGCCGCCGCTTCATCAAGGCCCCACTCAGCAGCCGCTCGGTGTACTGGGGGTCGATGTGCCAGAAGCCCCCATTGCCTGGCTCGTCCTTCTCCCGAGGCACCTTGATGAAGCCCTTCTTCAGGGACAGGTTGTGGCGGATGGAGTTCTGGACACAGGGAGATAGGAGAGAAGGAAGACAGCTGGGAGAGTGGGTGGGGTCAGTGATGGGGGGCTCCTAGCGCCACTGCCAGTCCCACCACCACCTTCTCTCCGATGGGGGCAGGGGAGACAGAAGCGCTGCTCTGAGCGGGAGGCTCTGGGACACCCGCCACGGGGCACCAGGAGCTGGGAGTGCTGTCGGGGGCTTTTGTTCCCATTTGCCAGGACATCTGCCTGCTGAGTCATCCGAGCCCTGAGCCGCAGGGTGGCTCTCAGTGCCAGCCTGTCCTGCCCTCCCTCCCTTACCCCGCTGCTGGCGGCCTCTGGTCAAAGGCCTTGGCTCCCCCAGGTCCTGGACGGCCATCTCCCTCTGCCTGGGCCTGGCTGGCCTTCTCTGTTTGTGAAATGAGTGAGTGGGTGTGAGGGTGTGTGTGTGTGGTGGGGGATGAAGTGTGGGAGGATCTGATGACTTTCCTTGTTTGTAGAGCCGCCTGCTGGCCTGGGCCCTCACCCACCATGTCCCCCTCCTCCCACCCCAGGCTCTGAGGCCTCAGTTGATTATTACCCAGCCAAGAGCATAGCGCTCATTCCTGGGGGCTCTCAGGCTTGGGGTAGGGTGGGGGGTGGTAGAGGGTCTCTGCTTTCTCACCAAGGTTACAAATGGTACCTGCCCCAGGGTCAGGGCCCAAGCAAACGTGGAATAGCTGTGATCACAGGAACTCTGATCCTGTTACCCGTGCCACAGGGAAGGATCTGTGCATCCTCAGGGTCTCTGTCCCCAAGTAGCCCCTGATCCTGATGGTCGAAGAGGCTGAGGGCAGTGTGTGCCCAGCCTGAATCACCATCCTGCCTTGTTCACGCCTGGGTGCACAGTCCAAACCACGCTGGGGCACAGGGGTCTGAGGCCTGGTGGTTGGGGCCGGCAGGTGAGTAGTGCGCCCTGGCAAGACTGGGAGGTTTACATGGTGGTCTGGGCCCCTTGGCTGCTCTGTGCCACGTTCCGGAGACTTGGAACATGAAGCCAGTGTGGGAGGAAAGAGCCCCTGTGGAAAGCACGTGGCTGAGATAATTGTCCCCGCAGGGAGGTTGATGAGAAGAGGGGGAGGAGTGTAGGCAGGAAACTAGGGAGGGCTTGGGGTGGGGGCTGGCACAGCAGCTTTTGGAAGGCCCCGTAGCCCTTCCACAGGGACACAGATGGCCACCACACCCTGCAGCACACCCCTCTCCCCTCCCAGAGCCCCTCCAGCCAACTGAAAGCAGGCGGGATGCAGAGCCGGGCAGCAACCATGCTCTGCCTCCAGTCAGGCCCTGACAAACTGACCTTGAGGAGGGTAGTGTGTAGGAATTCCAGGACTTGGGACACAAATGTGTCCCTCAGTCCATCAACCTACCCTGGGGGGCTGTGTCCACGCATAGTTCAGCCCTGGTCTTTGGGCTGAGCCTGCCGGATGAGGGACAAGTTCTTTCCACTTGAACCTCTATGTCGGCACCCCTGCAGCCCTCTGAACATCCTCCCTCCTCCGTCTCTGAAGTCAAAGGGGCAGCAGTCCAAGCACTGGGATCCCTTGAGGTCCTTCCTGGACGGCCTTCCTCTCTCGGGGCCCTGGCCGTACCGCGCCTACTTGGCCTGCGGATCTGGGATGTGAGTCCAGTCCGCGCGGGCATGGGCAGGGAGGGAGGGAGTGCCTCCCTACCTGCCAGGTGGGATCAGCGCGGCGGAAGTAACAGAAGTTGTCCGTGATCCACTTGTAGATGGCCGACAGGGTGATCTTGGTGGCCTTGCTGGCCTGCATGGCCATGCAGATGAGCGTGGCATACGAGTAGGGCGGCTTCACGTGCGGATTGGTGGCGTAGTCCACGTCGTCGGGAGGCGAGGCCTGCAGCCCCGAGGGGGCGCTCCGCGGCGTGCACAAGGACGTGGGCTTGCCGGGTGTGTGGCTGCCCCAGGCAGGCGGGGTCCGCCGCCAGGGGAGACCCCGGCTCGGCCGAGCCTGAAAGCTCGTGGTAGCCGTGACGGTCGGTGTCCCCTGAAGGCAGGGCGGGGACCTTGGCGTTGAGAATGGAGAATTCCTTCAGCCACTGAAGGCTGGTCAGGCTGTCATTCAGGGCGTTGGACTCCTCCAGGCCGCCTTCCGGTCCGGCCTCCTCCGCTGCCCCTGCTCCCGAGACGCATAGCCAGCTCTCCGCCATATCTGCGGGCACTCTCCGAGGGGGCTGTCAACATCCACGAGCCGAGCCGAGGGTGGCCGCCGAGCTCTCCGGCCCGCTGACTCCCGCGGCTTCAGTTACGCAGCCTCCCGGAAGCGGGCTTCCATCCCGCGATCCTGGAGTAGCCTCCTCCAAAGGGAATGTGGTGCCTGCGGGAACCAGAGCGGGAACTGAGCCCTCTTTCCACACCCCCGAAGGGAGAGTGTGTGCGAGGGGGGAGGCTCTTACTAAAATCCTTCCTGCAGCTGGGGAGGATCTTTTACTGCCGAGGTCTGGGAAACAGAAGGTGTGCCCGGGGGTCCGACCCACACGGGGTTCGCCTCGCTCTTTTCCTCTTGGATCTTTTAGAGGAGACTTAATTAGCCAAACGAGGGAATAGTGTAGGGGCATGCGAGGCCACCCCTTTCTCCCTCAAAGCGGGGAATTAACCCCCCTCTCTCCGTCCACAACCAATGGAAATGGGGCGAGAGAGTCCAGGAGGGCAGTACGACGGGTCGGGGGGCGGGGGAGGTCGTCTGATCTTTGAAAAGGGATATTAGGATGGGGATCAAGGGGAAGGAAGGAAACAATACAGAGAGTTATAAGGGGGCGGGAAGTGAGTGTCCCCCAAACGCCTCTGATGTCAGTCCCCGGGCCCACCACTTCCGTCGGGGACCGATGGGAGAGCGGGCTGCTACTGACGCCCTCCCTTCCCACGGCCTGCAGCCCTCCCCGTCCCTTACCTGGCTCAGAGCGCAGCCCGGGCCAAAGGAAGGTTCTCAAAGAAATTCCTCCCACCGCCCACCCTCACCGCGGCTCTCTGCTCCCAGCTCGAGGGCCCAGCCAGCAATCCTCGTCGCCACTCACGCCCGCCGGCGCCTCTCTGAAAGCCAGCGGCCAGGGACCGGCACTCAGTCGCCGCTCACAAGGCGTCTCCTGCTGCCGTGGCGACGCCCCGCCCATATAAACAGCTTCCGCTTCTGCCATTGGCCAGGGCATCTCCAAAGAGACCGCGGGCTCTTAACCGCTCTCTCACGCGGTAACTCTCTTCCAGCTCCCTCCTGCCGCCCTCTCCCGCGCGCGACCGAGTCCCCAACCCGCCATCGCGTCCAAGCTCCGCGCATTCCCGCCCGAGGGCCCCGCGCCGTGCTCGGAGAGGCGCGCGGCTCGGCGCTTCCCGCAGAGGCCCCGGGGCCCTCGGCGCGCAGTTCGCCGCGGGAACCATACTCCGCCCCACCCCCTTCCCATCTGGGCTGCTCAGAGGTGGCGACTGCTCCAGGGACGCAGCCCGTGGCGCGGGGGCCAGGGCTGGGTGCATGCTTGGGGCTTTCCTTTCCTCTCCTCTGGGCTGCGAGTGGCACTTCCTCACGTTTCTGCGGCCTGTCCCTGTCTCCCGACCGAGTGTCGTCTTGGTGCCCGCAAGCAGGTCTGACTCTCCGATGCCACCTGCCGCTCAGGTCCGCAGAAACCGCAGCCCCGGTCGCAGACACCCCAAGGCGGCTAGGGTAATCCAGTGTTTCCCGGTAAGCGCTCCCTCCCCGCCCCGTCCTCAGCAAGATTCCCAGAAGCTGACATTCCAGAGGCTTCTTCGCAAGTGCTCTCCCTCCTTTCCAGATAGCCGAGGAAACAGAGCCGGTGGGTGAAACCCAGGAAAGCCGTGGACTTGCCAGATTCTGTGACTGGGGTCATTTGCCCCATTAATTTCACCAGCCTTTAAGTGACGGACTAACGGTGGACTGTGGTCCTTCCTCCTCCCCTCCCCCAGCCTCCCTCTAGTCACCAGCTTTCCTGCTCTTCAATGATTGAGGAGCAGCAGTTGGAAGTTCTCTGGTTGAAGGGGGTGGGTGGAGGTGAGGGCTCCTTATCAGGCCTCTGCGCAGGAGCTGTGCCCAGGGGATGGTACACCAGCTCCCACCCAGAAACATGTCTTTCCCTCTACCCCTTGCCCTCTCTCACTCCTCCATGTCCAGCTTGTCTTGAGTCAAAGATTTTTTTTTCTTCCCAAGTATTTATTGTTTTTATTTTTATTTTTATATTATTTTTATTTTTTTATTAGTTTCTGCTTTATAACAAAGTGAATCAGTCATACATATACATCTGTTCCCACATCCCTTCCCTCATGCATCTCCCTCCCTCCCACCCCCCCCATCCCACCCCTCCAGGCGGTCACAAAGCACCGAGCTGATCTCCCTGTGCTCTGCGGCTGCTTCCCACTATCTATCTACCTTACGTTCCGTAGTGTATATATGTCCATGCCTCTCTTTCGCTTTGTCACAGCTTACCCTTCCCCCTCCCCATATCCTCAAGTCCATTCTCAAGTAGGTCTGTGACTTTATTCCTGTTTTACCCCTAGGTTCTTCATGACATTTTTTTTTAATTCCATATATATGTGTTAGCATATGGTATTTGTCGTTCTCTTTCTGACTTACTTCACTCTGTATGACAGACTCTAGGTCTATCCACCTCATTACAAATAGCTCAGTTTCGTTTCTTTTTCTGGCTGAGTAATATTCCATTGTATATATGTGCCACATCTTCTTTATCCATTCATCCGATGATGGACACTTAGGTTGTTTCCATCTCCGGGCTATTGTGAATAGAGCTGCAATGAACATTTTGGTACATGCCTCTTATTGAAGTATGGTTTTCTCAGGGTATATGCCTAGTAGTGGGATTGCTGGGTCATATGGTAGTTCTATTTTTAGTCTTTTAAGGAACCTGCATACTGTTCTCCATAGTGGCTGTACCAATTCACATTCCCACCAGCAGTGCAAGAGTGTTCCCTTTTCTCCACACCCTCTCCAGTATTTATTGTTTCTAGATTTCTTGATGATGGCCATTCTGACTGGTGTGAGATGATATCTCATTGTAGTTTTGATTTGCATTTCTCTAATGATTAATGATGTTGAGCATTCTTTCATGTGTTTGTTGGCAGTCTGTATATCTTCCTTGGAGAAATGCCTATTTATGTCTTCTGCCCATTTTTGGATTGGGTTGTTTGTTTTTTGGCTATTGAGCTGCATGAGCTGTTTTTAAATTTTGGAGATTAATCCTTTGTCAGTTGCTTCATTTGCAAATATTTTCTCCCATTCTGAGGGTTGTCTTTTGGTCTTGTTTATGGTGTCCTTTGCTGTGCAAAAGCTTTGAAGTTTCATTAGGTCCTATTTGTTTATCTTTGTTTTTATTTCCATTTCTCTAGGTGGTGGGTCCTAAAGGATCTTGCTGGGATTTATGTCCTAGAGTGTTCTGCCTATGTTTTCCTCTAAGACTTTGATAGTTTTTGGCCTTATATTTAGGTCTTTAATCCATTTTGAGCTTATTTTTGTGTATGGTGTTAGGGAATGATCTAATCTCATACTTTTACAAGTCCCTGTCCAGTTTTCCCAGCACCACTTATTGAAGAGGCTGTCCTTTCTCCACTGTACATTCCTGCCTCCTTGATCAAAGATAAGTTGACCATATGTGCGTGGGTTTATCTCTGGGCTTTCTATCCTGTTCCATTGATCTATCTTTCTGCTTTTGTGCCCGTAAAACACTGTCTTGATTACTGTAGCTTTGTAGTGTAGTCTGAAGTCAGGGAGCCTGATTCCTCCAGCTCCGTTTTTCATTCTCAAGATTGCTTTGGCTATTCGGAGTCTTTTGTTTTTCCAAACAAAGTTTGAAATGTTTTGTTCCAGTTCTGTGAAAAATGCCAGTGGTAGTTTGATAGGGATTGCATTGAACCTGTAGATTGCTTTGGGTAGTAGAGTCATTTTCACAAAATCGATTCTTCCAATCCAGGAGCATGCTATATCTCTCCATCTATTTGTATCATCTTTCATTTCTTTCATCAGTGTCTTATAATTTTCTGCATACAGGTCTTTTGTCTCCTTAGGTAGGTTTATTCCTAGGTATTTTATTCTTTTTGTTGCAATGGTAAATGGGAGTGTTTTCTTGATTTCACTTTCAGATTCTTCATCATTAGTGTACAGGAATGCCAGAGATTTCTGTGCATTAATTTTGTATCCTGCTACTTTACCAAATTCATTGATTAGCTCTAGTAGTTTTCTGGTAGCATCTTTAGGATTCTCTATGTATAGTATCATGTCATCTGCAATCAGTGACAGCTTTACATCTTTTTCCCAATTTGGATTCCTTTTATTTCCTTTTCTTCTCTGATTGCTGTGGGTGGGTGGAGGTGAGGGCTCCATATCAAGCCTCTGCGCAGGAGCTGTGCCCGGGGGATGGTACACCAGCTCCCACCCAGAAACATGTCTTTCCCTCTACCCCTTGCCCTCTCTCACTCCTCCATGTCCAGCTTGTCTTGAGTCAAAGTTTTTTTTTCTTCCCAAGTATTTATTGTTTTTATTTTTATTTTTATTTTATTTTTATTTTTTTATTAGTTTCTGCTTTATAACCAAGTGAATCAGTCATACATATACATCTGTTCCCACATCCCTTCCCTCATGCATCTCCCTCTCTCCCACCCTCCCCATCCCACTCCTCCAGGCGGTCACAAAGCACCGAGCTGATCTCCCTGTGCTCTGCGGCTGCTTCCCACTATGTATCTACCTTACGTTTGGTAGTGTATATATGTCCATGCCTCTCTTTCGCTTTGTCACAGCTTACCCTTACCCCTCCCCATATCCTCAAGTCCATTCTCAAGTAGGTCTGTGACTTTATTCCTGTTTTACCCCTAGGTTCTTCATGACATTTTTTTTTTAAATTCCATATATATGTGTTAGCATACGGTATTTGTCGTTCTCTTTCTGACTTACTTCACTCTGTATGACAGACTCTAGGTCTATCCACCTCATTACAAATAGCTCAGTTTCGTTTCTTTTTATGGCTGAGTAATATTCCATTGTATATATGTGCCACATCTTCTTTATCCATTCATCCGATGATGGACACTTAGGTTGTTTCCATCTCCGGGCTATTGTGAATAGAGCTGTAATGACCATTTTGGTACATGCCTCTTTTTGAAGTATGGTTTTCTCAGGGTATATGCCTAGTAGTGGGATTGCTGGGTCATATGGTAGTTCTATGTTTAGTCTTTTAAGGAACCTGCATACTGTTCTCCATAGTGGCTGTACCAATTCACATTCCCACCAGCAGTGCAAGAGTGTTCCCTTTTCTCCACACCCTCTCCAGCATTTATTGTTTCTAGATTTCTTGATGATGGCCATTCTGACTGGTGTGAGATGATATCTCATTGTAGTTTTTTTTTTTTTTTTTTTTTTTTTTTTTGTGGTACGCGGGCCTTCCGCCGCTGTGACCTCTCCCGCTACGGAGCACAGGTTCTGGACGCGCAGGCTCAGTGGCCATGGCTCAGGGGCCCAGCCGCTCCGCGGCAGGTGGGACCCTCCCGGGCTCGAACCTGCGTCCCTTGCATCGGCAGGCAGACTCCCAACCACTGCGCCACCAGGGAAGCCCCTCATTGTAGTTTTGATTTGCATTTCTCTAATGATTAATGATGTTGAGCATTCTTTCATGTGTTTGTTGGCAGTCTGTATATCTTCTTTGGAGAAATGCCTATTTAAGTCTTCTGCCCATTTTTGGATTGGGTTGTTTGTTTTTTGGCTCTTGAGCTGCATGAGCTGTTTTTAAATTTTGGAGATTAATCCATTGTCAGTTGCTTCATTTGCAAATATTTTCTCCCATTCTGAGGGTTGTCTTTTGGTCTTGTTTATGGTGTCCTTTGCTGTGCAAAAGCTTTGAAGTTTCATTAGGTCCCATTTGTTTATCTTTGTTTTTATTTCCATTTCTCTAGGAGGTGGGTCCAAAAGGATCTTGCTGGGATTTATGTCCTAGAGTGTTCTGCCTATGTTTTCCTCTAAGACTTTGATAGTTTCTGGCCTTACATTTAGGTCTTTAATCCATTTTGAGCTTATTTTTGTGTATGGTGTTAGGGAATGATCTAATCTCATACTTTTACAGGTCCCTGTCCAGTTTTCCTAGCACCACTTATTGTAGAGGCTGTCCTTTCTCCACTGTACATTCCTGCCTCCTTGATCAAAGATAAGTTGACCATATGTGCGTGGGTTTATCTCTGGGCTTTCTATCCTGTTCCATTGATCTATCTTTCTGTTTTTGTGCCCGTAAAACACTGTCTTGATTACTGTAGCTTTCTAGTGTAGTCTGAAGTCAGGGAGCCTGATTCCTCCAGCTCCGTTTTTCATTCTCAAGATTGCTTTGGCTATTCGGAGTCTTTTGTTTTTCCAAACAAAGTTTGAAATGTTTTGTTCCAGTTCTGTGAAAAATGCCAATGGTAGTTTGATAAGGATTGCCTTGAACCTGTAGATTGCTTTGGGTAGTAGAGTCATTTTCACAATATCGATTCTTCCAATCCAGGAGCATGGTATATCTCTCCATCTATTTGTATCATCTTTCATTTCTTTCATCAGTGTCTTATAATTTTCTGCATACAGGTCTTTTGTCTCCTTAGGTAGGTTTATTCCTAGGTATTTTATTCTTTTTGTTGCAATGGTAAATGGGACTGTTTTCTTGATTTCACTTTCAGATTCTTCATCATTAGTGTACAGGAATGCCAGAGATTTCTGTGCATTATTTTTGTATCCTGCTACTTTACCAAATTCATTGATTAGCTCTAGTAGTTTTCTGGTAGCATCTTTAGGATTCTCTATGTATAGTATCATGTCATCTGCAATCAGTGACAGCTTTACATCTTCTTTCCCAATTGGATTCCTTTTATTTCCTTTTCTTCTCTGATTGCTGTGGGTGGGTGGAGGTGAGGGCTCCATATCAAGCCTCTGCGCAGGAGCTGTGCCCGGGGGATGGTACACCAGCTCCCACCCAGAAACATGTCTTTCCCTCTACCCCTTGCCCTCTTTCACTCCTCCATGTCCAGCTTGTCTTGAGTCAAAGTTTTTTTTTCTTCCCAAGTATTTATTGTTTTTATTTTTATTTTTATTTTATTTTTATTTTTTTATTAGTTTCTGCTTTATAACCAAGTGCATCAGTCATACATATACATCTGTTCCCACATCCCTTCCCTCATGCATCTCCCTCCCTCCCACCCTCCCCATCCCACCCCTCCAGGCGGTCACAAAGCACCGAGCTGATCTCCCTGTGCTCTGCGGCTGCTTCCCACTATCTATCTACCTTATGTTCCGTAGTGTATATATGTCCATGCCTCTCTTTCGCTTTGTCACAGCTTACCCTTCCCCCTCCCCATATCCTCAAGTCCATTCTCAAGTAGGTCTGTGACTTTATTCCTGTTTTACCCCTAGGTTCTTAATGACATTTTTTTTTAATTCCATATATATGTGTTAGCATACGGTATTTGTCGTTCTCTTTCTGACTTACTTCACTCTGTATGACAGACTCTAGGTCTATCCACCTCATTACAAATAGCTCAGTTTCGTTTCTTTTTATGGCTGAGTAATATTCCATTGTATATATGTGCCACATCTTCTTTATCCATTCATCCGATGATGGACACTCTAGGTTGTTTCCATCTCCGGGCTATTGTGAATAGAGCTGCAATGACCATTTTGGTACATGCCTCTTTTTGAAGTATGGTTTTCTCAGGGTATATGCCTAGTAGTGGGATTGCTGGGTCATATGGTAGTTCTATTTTTAGTCTTTTAAGGAACCTCCATACTGTTCTCCATAGTGGCTGTACCAATTCACATTCCCACCAGCAGTGCAAGAGTGTTCCCTTTTCTCCACACCATCTCCAGCATTTATTGTTTCTAGATTTCTTGATGATGGCCATTCTGACTGGTGTGAGATGATATCTCATTGTAGTTTTGATTTGCATTTCTCTAATGATTAATGATGTTGAGCATTCTTTCATGTGTTTGTTGGCAGTCTGTATATCTTCTTTGGAGAAATGCCTATTTAAGTCTTCTGCCCATTTTTGGATTGGGTTGTTTGTTTTTTGGCTCTTGAGCTGCATGAGCTGTTTTTAAATTTTGGAGATTAATGCTTTGTCAGTTGCTTCATTTGCAAATATTTCCTCCCATTCTGAGGGTTGTCTTTTGGTCTTGTTTATGGTGTCCTTTGCTGTGCAAAAGCTTTGAAGTTTCATTAGGTCCCATTTGTTTATCTTTGTTTTTATTTCCATTTCCCTAGGAGGTGGGTCCAAAAGGATCTTGCTGGGATTTATGTCCTAGAGTGTTCTGCCTATGTTTTCCTCTAAGACTTTGATAGTTTCTGGCCTTACATTTAGGTCTTTAATCCATTTTGAGCTTATTTTTGTGTATGGTGTTAAGGAATGATCTAATCTCATACTTTTACAGGTCCCTGTCCAGTTTTCCTAGCACCACTTATTGTAGAGGCTGTCCTTTCTCCACTGTACATTCCTGCCTCCTTGATCAAAGATAAGTTGACCATATGTGCGTGGGTTTATCTCTGGGCTTTCTATCCTGTTCCATTGATCTATCTTTCTGTTTTTGTGCCCGTAAAACACTGTCTTGATTACTGTAGCTTTCTAGTGTAGTCTGAAGTCAGGGAGCCTGATTCCTCCAGCTCCGTTTTTCATTCTCAAGATTGCTTTGGCTATTCGGAGTCTTTTGTTTTTCCAAACAAAGTTTGAAATGTTTTCTTCCAGTTCTGTGAAAAATGCCAGTGGTAGTTTGATAGGGATTGCATTGAACCTGTAGATTGCTTTGGGTAGTAGAGTCATTTTCACAAAATCGATTCTTCCAATCCAGGAGCATGGTATATCTCTCCATCTATTTGTATCATCTTTCATTTCTTTCATCAGTGTCTTATAATTTTCTGCATACAGGTCTTTTGTCTCCTTAGGTAGCTTTATTCCTAGGTATTTTATTCTTTTTGGTGCAATGGTAAATGGGAGTGTTTTCTTGATTTCACTTTCAGATTCTTCATCATTAGTGTACAGGAATGCCAGAGATTTCTGTGCATTAATTTTGTATCCTGCTACTTTACCAAATTCATTGATTAGCTCTAGTAGTTTTCTGGTAGCATCTTTAGGATTCTCTATGTATAGTATCATGTCATCTGCAAACAGTGACAGCTTTGCTTCTTCTTTTCCAATTTGGATTGCTTTTATTTCCTTTTCTTCTCTGATTGCTGTGGGTGGGTGGAGGTGAGGGCTCCATATCAAGCCTCTGCGCAGGAGCTGTGCCCGGGGAATGGTACACCAGCTCCCACCCAGAAACATGTCTTTCCCTCTACCCCTTGCCCTCTCTCACTCCTCCATGTCCAGCTTGTCTTGAGTCAAAGTTTTTTTTTCTTCCCAAGTATTTATTGTTTTTATTTTTATTTTTATTTTATTTTTATTTTTTTATTAGTTTCTGCTTTATAACCAAGTGCATCAGTCATACATATACATCTGTTCCCACATCCCTTCCCTCATGCATCGCCCTCCCTCCCACCCTCCCTATCTCACCCCTCCAGGCGGTCACAATGCACCGAGCTGATCTCCCTGTTCTCTGCGGCTGCTTCCCACTATCTATCTACCTTACGTTTGGTAGTGTATATATGTCCATGCCTCTCTTTCGCTTTGTCACAGCTTACCCTTCCCCCTCCCCATATCCTCAAGTCCATTCTCAAGTAGGTCTGTGACTTTATTCCTGTTTTACCCCTAGGTTCTTCATGACATTTTTTTAAAATTCCATATATATATATTAGCATACAGTATTTGTCGTTCTCTTTCTGACTTACTTCACTCTGTATGACAGACTCTAGGTCTATCCACCTCATTACAAATAGCTCAGTTTCGTTTCTTTTTATGGCTGAGTAATATTCCATTGTATATATGTGCCACATCTTCTTTATCCATTCATCCGATGATGGACACTTAGGTTGTTTCCATCTCCGGGCTATTGTGAATAGAGCTGCAATGACCATTTTGGTACATGCCTCTTTTTGAAGTATGGTTTTCTCAGGGTATATGCCTAGTAGTGGGATTGCTGGGTCATATGGTAGTTCTATTTTTAGTCTTTTAAGGAACCTCCATACTGTTCTCCATAGTGGCTGTACCAATTCACATTCCCACCAGCAGTGCAAGAGTGTTCCCTTTTCTCCACACCCTCTCCAGCATTTATTGTTTCTAGATTTCTTGATGATGGCCATTCTGACTGGTGTGAGATGATATCTCATTGTAGTTTTGATTTGCATTTCTCTAATGATTAATGATGTTGAGCATTCTTTCATGTGTTTGTTGGCAGTCTGTATATCTTCCTTGGAGAAATGCCTATTTAGGTCTTCTGCCCATTTTTGGATTGGGTTGTTTGTTTTTTGGCTATTGAGCTGCATGAGCTGTTTTTAAATTTTGGAGATTAATCCTTTGTCAGTTGCTTCATTTGCAAATATTTTCTCCCATTCTGAGGGTTGTCTTTTGGTCTTGTTTATGGTGTCCTTTGCTGTGCAAAAGCTTTGAAGTTTCATTAGGTCCTATTTGTTTATCTTTGTTTTTATTTCCATTTCTCTAGGAGGTGGGTCCAAAAGGATCTTGCTGGGATTTATGTCCTAGAGTTTTCTGCCTATGTTTTCCTCTAAGACTTTGATAGTTTCTGGCCTTACATTTAGGTCTTTAATCCATTTTGAGCTTATTTTTGTGTATGGTGTTCGGGAATGATCTAATCTCATACTTTTACAGGTCCCTGTCCAGTTTTCCCAGCACCACTTATTGAAGAGGCTGTCCTTTCTCCACTGTACATTCCTGCCTCCTTGATCAAAGATAAGTTGACCATATGTGCGTGGGTTTATCTCTGGGCTTTCTATCCTGTTCCATTGATCTATCTTTCTGTTTATGTGCCCGTAAATCACTGTCTTGATTACTGTAGCTTTCTAGTGTAGTCTGAATTCAGGGAGCCTGATTCCTCCAGCTCCGTTTTTCATTCTCAAGATTGCTTTGGCTATTCGGAGTCTTTTGTTTTTCCAAACAAAGTTTGAAATGTTTTGTTCCAGTTCTGTGAAAAATGCCAGTGGTAGTTTGATAGGGATTGTATTGAACCTGTAGATTGTTTTGGGTAGTAGAGTCATTTTCACAATATCGATTCTTCCAATCCAGGAGCATGGTATATCTCTCCATCTATTTGTATCATCTTTCATTTCTTTCATCAGTGTCTTATAATTTTCTGCATACAGGTCTTTTGTCTCCTTAGGTAGGTTTATTCCTAGGTATTTTATTCTTTTTGTTGCAATGGTAAATGGGAGTGTTTTCTTGATTTCACTTTCAGATTCTTCATCATTAGTGTACAGGAATGCCAGAGATTTCTGTGCATTATTTTTGTATCCTGCTACTTTACCAAATTCATTGATTAGCTCTAGTAGTTTTCTGGTAGCATCTTTAGGATTCTCTATGTATAGTATCATGTCATCTGCAAACAGTGACAGCTTTACATCTTCTTTCCCAATTTGGATTCCTTTTATTTCCTTTCCTTCTCTGATTGCTGTTGGTAAAACTTCCAAAACTAAGTTGAATAAGTGTGGTGAGAGTGGGCCACCTTGTCTTGTGGCTGACCTTAGTGGAAATGGTCTCAGCTTTTCACCATTGAGGACAATGTTGCCTGTGGGTTTGTCATATATATCCTTTATTATCTTGTGGAAAGTTCCCTGTATGCCTACTTTCCGCAGGGTTTTTAACATAAATGTGTGTCGAATTTTGTCGGAAGCTTTCTCTGCATCTATTGAGATGATCATATGGTTTTTCTCCTTCAATTTGTTAATATGGTGTATCACATTGATTGATTTACGTATATTGAAGAATCCTTGCATTCCTGGAATAAACTCCACTTGATCATGGTGTTTGATCCTTTTAATGTGCTGTTGGATTCTGTTTGCTAGTATTTTGTTGAGGAATTTTGCATCTATGTTCATCAGTGACATTGGCCTGTAGTTTTCTTTCTTTGTGACATCCTTGCCTGGTTTTGGTATCAAGGTGATGGTGGCCTCGTAGAATGAGTTTGGGAGTGCTCCTCCCTCTGCTATATTTTGGAAGAGTTTGAGAAGGATAGGTGTTAACTCTTCCCTAAATGTCTGATAGAATTCGCCTGTGAAGCCATCTGGTCCTGGGCTTCTGTTTGTTGGAAGATTTTTAATCACAGTTTCCATTTCAGTGCTTGTGATTGGTCTATTCATATTTTCTATTCCTTCCTGATTCAGTCTTGGCAGGTTGTGCATTTCTAAGAATTTGTCCATTTCTTCCAGGTTGTCCATTTTATTGGCATAGAGTTTCTTGTAGTAATCTCTCATGATCTTCTATATTTCTGTAGTGTGAGTTGGCATTGGGTCAAAGAATTAAAAGCGTGCTGGAGAAAGTCGGACAGAAACTTTCACAAATAAGCCAACTGCACAATTAATAGCTCTCCTTCCCTTGTGAACAGTTTTATTCATTTTTAAGAATCATGCAGCAGTCCATAAATACTGCATCCTTGATGTCCCCACTGTCGTGTGCCCATGAGTGTACTCCAGGGAGTGAGGGGTACACAGCTGGCACAACAGTACACACATACTTACACACTCTAGGTGTGCAGATCCTAAAGCAAAGTGAGCAAGAAGCATGCCAAGGTCAGGTGAACAGGACACAAACTCTCCCCAGGTGAGATGGCTTAACGTGTGTGGATCCGTGCCCAGGAGATGCCCCAGCGTGGGCATGACCTCTGGTGGGATGGGACTGGGGAGGAGAAGGAAAAAGGGCTCTGTGAGAAGCCTGGGATCACCACACCACCCGGAAGTGAGCTCATAGGTGAGCTCCGACCTGAGTGTGGCAGGAAGGAGCCCCAGGCCTCTGGTTAGTCTGTGTCCTTGTGTGAGAAACCAGGCCCCGTCATATTCTCTGTGGGTCAACTGCTAACAACATGACCATCTCCAGATGATGACTGGGGTGGCGGTCCTGTTCCCCGATCAGGCTCTGTGCCCTTTTCCCTGATCCCAGCCCTTTTGGATGGGATATTTCTGCTCGCCAAAGAGCTAAATGAGGGCAAAGAGGTGAGGGGATGGGGGAGAGAGCAGGAACTGTCTGAGAAACAGGAGTGAAGGGCCACTTCTCATCCGGGTATGTCTTGGTTATGGAACCAAGGCCTTGAGGAATCTCTCTGAGCCTCTTCCTGGGAGAAGACAGACCCTCCAGAAAGGGTGAAGACAATGGCTTCCTCTTAGGGTTCCTGGCCACTGTGGCAACTGTTTACCTGCATCTCCTTCATCTCAGGTAACACCACACTCTGAATACTACCTGCCGGGAGAGGAGGTGGATCTGTATACCACCACCCCAGGCTAAGGGAGTGCCCCCTTCCCTAGTGCTTCTGGGACTCAGACTTCAAGGAGATCAGGAAGTGTGGTTATTGCTGGAATCATCAATATGAAAGGGGCTGTAAGAATGTTTCGGGGAAAGGAAGGACATTAAATGGGGCCTGAAACAGCAGAGCCCACTGCAGGATTTCAGAGCGGGTGGACACGGGAACTCAAGGCAGAAGCTGAGATTCAGGCTTGGCTCATGTAGTGTCTGTCAGGACCACAGGCCTCCCCCTGCCCACCCCCAGGGCAGGATGTGAACCACAACCACCAGCAGTGAGGGTCACCAGGCACCTGGTGGCGCAAAGCAGCCACACAGGAGGTGCAAAACATGCCCCGGCACTGGGCTCTCTTTGAGGCCTTGGGAAGGACCCTGAAAAGCTCTTCTAGGGCAACAATTCCAACTACTAATTCAGGCCATCATGGTGGGCATAGCCTAGGGCTCTGTCATATCTCAGCCTCACAAAATGTTGGATCCCACTTTGCTTCTCAATCTCATGCTCCACTAAATAACCACCTCTTCCAAAAGCCAGCAGACAATGCATCTATCAGAGAGCTATGAGGAATCCATTGATAACACTAGTGTTGAGGGACGAAGAGCCAACAGCTTACGGTCTTGCTGTTTCAGGCTGTTATTTCTATGCCCTACACCAGAGTGAGGTGGGGTGCACATGTGATTTGAACAATATCTCTAAATCTCTGATGAGCCTATGGAAGGCAGTACCTCCGGCTCCCCCCATCAGGCTCAGCTGATCTGGAGGACAGGGGAGGAAAACCGGTGGGGTGGGGAGCCTCCCAGACCACCACTGACCCCAGCTCAGCCCTTCCCCCTACCTCCTTTGGGGTTCCTGGGCACCAAATGAGAACCACCGGTCCACCCCTCTCTCAGCTTCTTTCTTCAACTCTTTCAGAAAAGCGGGGTGGAGACGGGGGCAGCAGGGATAAGAATGCCACCTGACAGGGCGGTAGTGATGAAAC
Source organism: Mesoplodon bidens (assembly GCF_964165515.1). NCBI lineage: Eukaryota > Metazoa > Chordata > Mammalia > Artiodactyla > Ziphiidae > Mesoplodon > Mesoplodon bidens. The sequence continues at coordinate 1,048,794 of NW_027672468.1, read as the reverse complement.
GTGATAATATACGACAGTCCCTAACAAGTGCCTGGTACATAGAGGGGGTCAAAAATGCCTTTGCAGTGTCACCTTAGGATGGAGCCCCAGGCCTTCCTGAGTGCACCTGATCATAAAGAAGTCCCCGGTAGGTCATCATTTAACTGAGGGATTCTCAGATTCAAGGCTTCCTTCCTAAGCAGACACACGAGGCATAGCCTCTGCTACCAGAAGCAAGAACTGTTTTCCCAACCAACCTTCTGGTGGTTGCCACTGCTTCTTGTCCTTGAGAGAGGAGCTCCTAATGCATTTTGAGGGAAACCCCACTTACAGTGCGATATGGCTTTCCCTTCTCACAGGAGTCATCCCCCAACGCCACCCCAAACTGCAGGTCTCAGATTGGTTATGATGTCCCAGAGACTAGAAAATGCCAGATGGGTGTTTGTAATGAAGTCACCCAAACTCTTGAGTCTTCTTGGTCTACCTCCTAAGGAGAAAAAAAAGAAAAGATGCACAAGAAATAACCAGTCTGTAGGCCACAGCTCCACCTGAAGATCAAGATACAGTGGAAACATTCCAGAGAGTCTCTGCAAAGGGTCTCATGAGCTGCAGTTCGAGTGGCTTTAGCCCACAAGGAGAAAAGAGGTTTCCAGTCCCTTCTGAGAGGGGAAGGATCACGGTTGCGGAAGAAGATGAGTCTGGGAGAAGGGTCAGGTGCCCTCAGCATCCAGCTTTCACGTGGGTCTAAAACGTCTCCGTGTGTCTTGCTGAGGATGCCCAGGAGGTCAGTGGTGCCATGAGGCCAGGATGGGATGTGAGAACGGGAGGAGAGCCCTGGTACAGGGGCTAAGGCTCTCAGATGGCCAAAGGATCCCACACGCAGAGCCTATTCTCGGGGTCCTCCAGGCTGCCAGAAGATGAGCGTCTGCACTGCGTGTTCCGACGACTCACCACGTTGTCGTCAGCCTGCCAGGCACCTGAGAAGAGGAAAGGAAGGTTACCGGACCTTTGGTTTGGTGTAGATGGTGTCTCTGGCAGGACAGTCCGGAGTTTGGCACGAAAACTGGCAAGATGCGCATTACCTGGAACTCCCACAGGGTGCAAACCACAGCACGTGAAACTTGGGAGCAATGGCGTCCACTGGGCTAGGGACAGTCATGGCCACTGTGGCCCTCTGATGGAGGGACATGCAGGATGGTCCTTGTTTTGTGAGCTTGCCGTAGGCTCCACCTTTGTATCTTTATTTGGTCTTGAAGTTTGCCTAAGTGTTACAGCGGACCAGGAAAAGAAACTGAGTCTGGCTGAGACTTTCACGAGAGCAGGAGGAGGTGAAGGGGAGGGAGAAGAGTGTGTTAATTTGGGCTCAGAGTTAGTGTTTGCTGTGGGGGCCAGGGTGGGGCAGGAAGGGACTGGCTGCCCAGCAGGGTGCCAGGGACCAAATGGCATGGCAGAGAACAGAGTGACAGCTGTTCCTCTCCTTCTGCACCTGAACAGCCCACCAAGAGTTGCTATCAGCTGGTGCCACCAACCCCAGGAGACATTAGCTCCAGAGCTTTGGGGTCCCCCGGGTACCATCCACGAAACTCATCATCTTCCCCCCTTGTACTGCAGTTCCTGCACGAGAAGCACCCGCTGCCCATGCTGGAAACCCACTCTTGATGCTTCTCTCTCCTTCATGCTCTGTATCCAATCCACCATGACCTCCTGCTTGTTCAAGCTCTAGTAAGGTCTAAATCTGTAGTCAGAAAACCGGGATACAGCCCCAGCTGGTAACGTACTGACTGTGTGACCTTGGGCAGGTCACTGTACTTGGAGCCCAGGTTTTCCCATCCATCAGATGGGAGACAAGTACTTACTCCCCAGGGATGCTGTGAGACTAAGCGAGGTGACATGGAAGAGTGGTGAGCAGGGTGCCTGACTCACAGAATGTGCGCGAAAACCATCCGCCCCCCAGGCCTTGTTCAGGCTACACTCATCTCCCCCAAGTCGTCCTCCCATCCCACAGACTGACTCCATCTGATTCAGTCCCCCCAGTGCAGCGAGATGCCCCTTCTGAAGGGAGAGGATGAAGCCCTAACCCCCTGAGTTTGGGGAAAGCCTTCCATTCTCTGGCCGAGGACTGCTGAGCTGCCTCTTCCAGCACCTGCCCCCAGAAGGCCCCCCCTGAAGCCAGATGGGGTCCAGCATGCTCCGAAGTGTTCCCCCACTGGCCCGTACGACCACCCAATTTCTCATGCTGTGTGGAAATTGCTGGATCCTCCAGCACACGGTGATCTCTTCCAGGGCAGAGCCGAGAGCCATGCCCTTCAGAGGGCTCAGTTCGTGGACGGAGCCAGCTGACCCTGGAGGGTGGGCTTGAGGCTCACTGTGTCACATTTGAGGGAGGCCACTCACCAATGTCTGGGGTCAGCTTCAGGTTAGGCCAGCCCAAGACACAAAACCCTTTAATGGCAGAAGCACTGGGATTCAGCGGGTATAAATTGTGTATACCCATAAATGTCCTGGTGTGCTAATCCGCCCTAAGGCTCTAATAATAGTCTTGTGGAGGTGGACCCCAGGGAAGGGGAGTGAGTGGGAGAGGAAATGTTTAGGTATCTCTCACAGCCAGGCGGAATGCGGGGATCTGTACTCCCTGGGGGTACCGGAGTCCGTCACATGGGTCCACAGTGCTTTACCGCTCTAAGGGTGACAGGATGAAGAGCAGGCAAGATTGCCCTTTTAAGTTAGGAACCCCCAGATGAAATAAGTTGTTCCTTCATTTTATATAATTTGGTAGATCTCATACTTATTCCTCTGTGTTTAATGGGCAGGACTCCGGAACTGTGGCTGTTTGGTATGAAAGACCAAAAGCAAATGGTAAAAAGGAGAGAAGACACACACACACACACACACACACGCACACGCACACACACACACACACACAGAAAGTCAAATCAAAACACTGCCGCAGCCTCGCCGCCACCACCACTGGCTGCCAGGCTGCCTGGCTCTGAATTCTTGAGTCCTTGCTACAAACACCACCGGTCCAGATTCTGAGCCAGGGCTGAAAACTGGCTCCTTCTGAAACAGCCTCAAGACTCAGACCTGAAGTCTCTGATCTCCCCAGCTTCTTACTACAGTCGTTGGTGCTCTTTCCTCTAAAAAGGCTTCTGCCAGACCCTCGGCGAAACCCTGCTGCTCCGTGCATCCTGGATGCAGAAGGTAAGCCTGGAAGGCGCAGGAGGACTTCCTGAGCGAGTGCTGCCATTCTGTCCAGCCCTCAGCCAGAAAAGGGAGCCTGGAGATTGAAAATCCTTCACGGGAGGTAGAGAAAGGTGGTTCCCACTTAATTCCATCCTCAGGCTCAGAAACGGGGGAGTGAGGAGACCTCTAGAGGCAGATTTGGGGAGCACATCTAGGGGGATTCCACACACCTCTTTCCTGCCTCTACCCAGCCACTAATTAAATTTAAGGTCTGTAACAGTTCCACCATCTTGTAGAGTTTCTCTCCAAGAAAAGAGAAAGTTAATTCCGATTTTTCCTTAGTATCTGCGAAGCATAACCCTTCCTAGTGGCGTCTTAGTCTTGGGTTATTTCAGGTCTCCATAAGTACTTTTCTTTGTTTTGTTTTTGGCTGTGCAGTGGCTTGGAGGATCTTACTTCTCCGACCAGGGATTGAACCAGGTCACTGAAATGAAAGTGCTGAGTCCTAACCTCTGGACTGCTAGGGAATTTCCTCCATAAGTACTTTTAGATTTCATCGGTATGCCCACTCCTGTCCAATGCCATCATTTAAAAACATCTGTATCGGGCTTCCCTGGTGGCGCAGTGGTTGAGAGTCTGCCTGCCGATGCAGAGGACACGGGTTCATGCCCCGGTCCGGGAAAATCCCAGATGCCACGGAGCGTCTGGGCCCGTGAGCCATGGCCGCTGAGCCTGCGCGTCCGGAGCCTGTGCTCCGCAATGGGAGAGGCCACAACAGTGAGAGGCACGCGTACCACAAAAAACAAAACAAAACAAAACAAAAACATTTGTATTTCCACTAATAAACTCAAATTATCTTTGCTTTTTCCCATCACACTCCCCAGAGCCTTTTCACAGAATTGTCACTGGTCCCCTGGCCACTATCCTGACGCCTGTGTGATACTCCATCAGGTTCCTTGGGGCCCCGTCTACCTAGCATGGCCTCACGCTTCTAATCGGCTCACCACCTACAATGGTCAACTCAGATTTCCTCCCTTTGAGAACCTTGCAGAACAATCTCAGAACATACCATCGACCCCCCCCACCTTGGTCTCAGGGCCAAAGAAGACCCAGAGGCTTCTTAGCGGAAGAGGTGCTGGAATGACACAGGTGCTTTCTCAACATCACTCCCACAAGGCTGATGAGAGCAGCGAGGATGGGGACCTGAGCCATCCTTGCCGCGAGCTGGGGCTCCTGGCAGAGCACCTGTGGGCCTGGGGAGGGTGGACCATGGGATGCTCCCCGGGCTCCCTCCTTGTGGGCGCTCCGTGAGGGGAGTGGCATCCATGTGGGGAGGGAAACAGCGTGGAGAGGGAGACCAAGTGCCTGAGAAGCTGTCCTGACGGCCAAGCCAGCCTGAGGCACCTCAGTCATAGGATGGAACTTTGAACTTACAGCTGAGCGTGGTGAGGTCTGTTGATTCCACGGGACCTACCACAGTGGATGCTCCTGTCATTAACCTGACATTAACCCGACAGATGCTTCCAGAGAGTCCCCCAGCTCTTTACTACCTGTGTGACGCTAACAGCAGAACCCGAGAAACATTTTACCAAGAGAGCAGATGCACTTTCCTTCTCCCGTAAGAGCCCTTGAGACCTCGGGGTGAGGCTACGATGCGACCCTCAACTCCCTCTCCCGGCAGCCGCCACTGTCATTCGGTTTCATGTCTGGCCTGAACGGTGAAGCCAGTTTAATCTGAGAATGGCTGGCTCTCGAGATCACCATAAAGAAGCCCAGGCATTGTTTTCCTTCCAGGTCTCGCTCCCCTGCCGCAATCCCAGAGTGGAATAAACATCCACCAGCAGGTTGGCCCGAAGGAGTTAGGGAGAGGAGGAAGCACAAGGCCTGGGGTCAGTTTCCACCAGCATGGGTGGCTGAAACAATTCCCAGGAGCTCTCTCTGCCCAACACGGGGGTTGGTGGGGAGCCACTGCAGGGAGGCAGGAGCCTAGATTCCTCTCTTGAAACCCAGTGAGCGGCTGGCCGGCACAGCTGCCACAGACTCAGGGCGGAGTGAGGGCAGAGATGGCATCTTCCCCAACTAGTGACCAAAACAAATCCTGCCTGTAACCTTTGCCACAGAAGCATCCCCGCTTTTGTGGAACAGGGATTAATCTAGTCTCACAAATATGTTTTTTCCTGGAAAATTTCAGCATATTAAATACAGGCTCTTGCCAGTTAGGACCGGAAGCCTCAGTGAGGGCCCCTCGGATGTGCGTGCGCCCAGCAAGCTTGGGGTTGGGTGTGGGTGAACATGAACTTTCACATGAAGTCTGGATAACCTAAATGAGTTTCAAAATAAACAAACTGGACAGACAGACGTACATTTGGCAAAAAGACATGAGAAACAAATGGACAGGCAGAAGCCAGGTAAAGAGTAGGAAGGCAGGAAGTGAAGTGTACCCTGGACCTCAGCCACTCTGGCCCAGGCCTGGCTGGGACAACGCTAAGTGGGAAGGGACCGGAGAGCCCCTGGGAAGGCCGTGGGACGTGTCTCTGGGGATTATGGCTTCCTCCACCACAAGCCTTCATGGGGCCAGAGGGGTGAGGACCTGGGTCTTTTGCAATCTGATGGAGAGTGGCAACCACAGGAGTTTGTGTCCCTCCAGCACCTGTAACCACGTCGCCAAGAGAGTAAAGCACTGGACCCATGACGGGACGTGGCTGTCCTGAAGCTTAAGTATGTCCAGGGCATGTTTAAGAGATTACAAACCACGCAACATGAAGGCAGTCTCTGCTGTGAACCCAGGAGGGGCAATTTCGACCTAGTCCACCGGGCAAGATGTGGCTTTAGAGCCATGGTTGGTGAAGCCCTTGGTGAGCACGGAGCAGAGAGACATCAGTGCGCAGAGTGTGACTGACAGGTGGGCTCCTCCTGAGAACTCATCCCGGATTCAGTTTAGTGTCATGAGAAGGAATAAGGGGCACGTTGATGGCCCTGATTGAATTTACAGAGTTAGGGCTCCAGGGAGAAGAGTCACCCTCGACCCCTGATCGTTCCTTTGGGATCCAAATCTAGGGAGCACAAGGCAACTGGTGGTCGCCCAGGGCTCACTGGGTCACAGAGCTAGTCTATAAAATGCAGGCTTTGAAATTCCTCTCTGATCCTAACTAACCACTCTCCTCTGAGGGGCTACAGGTTCCCTTTTCAAGGGCTCAGGCTCTCTTTCCAAGACCTTATCACAGAGGCCGTGTCTGCCTTAAACTGCCTGTTGATGGAAACAAGACCAGGCCCCCTGCCATGGGATCTGCAAGATCATGATGGAGGGGGCACGGTCAGGCCAAATCGGAAGGCTTTGGGGGTATTTTTGCGCCTTTCTCCATGCCCAAATAGATTCGTTTAGAGCAGAGTCGCTCTTTGCCCAAGGACTCTCCCGAGGCCGCCTCACTTCCTTTCAGCAACTGGCTCCCAGCACCTTAGCAAAGCCCATGCCTTCTTGCAGGAACTGCAGGGCAGGAGATGGGTGTCCTAGGGTGCGAGCAGGGGAGCATCTCCCACCAAGTTCATGTTCAGCACACTGCCACTCACCGGGTAAGCAGACCGCAGAGCACAGCTTATTGTCCAGTGCTTTCATGCTGGCGATGTCAAAGTCATTGTTATTGTCACACTCCATACCTAGAAATGCAAATGTCCTCTGGCCTGTAATGGAGTTAAGGCAGTTAGAGAGGACCTGGCTGTGTTTTTCTCTGCTTTGCTGACCTTAAAATAAAAATCTTAAGGATGGAGACAAAAAACATCAAATCATATGTTAAAAAAAAGACAATAATTAAGTGGGGAGAGTGGACAATAAAGGAAACTGTGTGGGAACATTTGTGTTCTCGCTCTGTTCTGCACTGTTTCCTTAACTGGCCCCTTTCCAGCCTTTGTTCCTGGGAAATCAGGCGCTGGGGAGGTCTGTGAGATTCGGACACACAGACCTGGGCCCACAGCAGAGCTAAGCCAGGCTGGAAGAGCTAGGAGAGCCACGGGGGAAGTGACCCCAGGCTCCGGCCTGTGTCTGTCGGTGCACGTGGGGTGTGTTTATGACCACAAGGCTCTGCGAAATGACTAATACATAAAATGGCAATTAAAGCTCTTTGGTCCCGTAATTTTGCACCTCAAATCAAAGAATCGCATCGCTTGCAAAATTATGATTTATTTTCTTTGAGACTTAATTTGCTATTCTGAGGATGTTTTAAGGGGCTGACCAGAAACCTACAGTCGTGTAAGATGGGAAGGGGACAGTTTTAGGTGTTATTTTTTCAAGCCCCCCACCCGTTTTCTTTTTTTTCCTTGGTGAAAGGCAGAGGAAGAAACATACATCTACTGTGTACAGCATGTCAGGTGGAAACCACATATGGAATGTCAGGCGGAAACCACGTACTGCCCTCTGCCTTTTAGAAGCAAATATTCTACTGGGGACGACAATCACAATGGAGAACTCGGAGCCTTGCACCCTGAAGACATCAACCGAGGGCAGGTAGCGCCCAACCCCGGCTTGGTTGGCGTGCGCGGGCGACAGAGGCACAGCCTGGGCGACCACCCCTCCTCCGGCACTACTTGGCCAGGAGAGAGTGGTCATGTGCACATGTGCACCCCCTGCACACCACACCACCCACCAAGCAACTGCCATGGCCAAAGCAGAAGCGACTAGCATGACATCTGCATCCAGGCTGGGATCCAGGTTTGCTCTAGAGGTTGCCCTTCTATGGAGGCACCTCAGAGGAGCAGACGGAAGAGACACCGGTTCCTGGGACGCCTGGTCCTACAATTCCAGGTGGGATTCCCAGCTCGCCTAACCTCCCCCCACACCCGCCACTTCCTTGCTCTATATGTAGGTCCTTCCTTCGCTTCTCGGCTAACTAGAAACAAAATTCTTCCGACTGAAGATATGATTGACCTTATTTAAAAAACAGAAATAGAGTCACAGGTGTAGAAAACAAACTTATGGTTATGGCGGGGGGCAAGGGAGGGGAGGGATAAATTGGGAGATTGGGATTGACATATACACACTACTATATATAAAATAGATAACTAATAAGGACCTGCTGTAGAGCACAGGGGACTCTACTCAGTACCCTGTAATGGCCTATATGGGAAAAGAATTTAAAAAAGACTGGATATATGTATATGTATAATTGATTCACGTGGCTGTACAGCAGAAACTAACACAACATTGTAAACCAACTCTTGCAATTAAAAAAAAATATCTACTTGAGGCCTGAACGATGGTAAAGAGACTCGTTCCAATAGCCTACAAACACTAGTGCACGCTGAGCTGCTAACGTCTCTTCACCTCACCTTTGCTGTGCCGCCAGGGCTGTGATCCTTCTGCTACTGTAACACCAGCCGTTTTCTTCACTAAAGCAGGAAAACCTACTGCCTAACAGTCAGTTCCCCCAAGGGGAGGAAGCTGTTCTCCTGCTGCAGATGAACTTTGGGGCTGCTAGAGCAGTTCTGTGAGACTCAGCTGAGAAGCTGAAGCAGGAAGGAAGGTGATGGCAGTTGCCCAAGAAGCTTCAGGATCTACTCAACGTAGATGGAGAACTCCATGTATCTTCTGCAGCCTTGGTTCAGAGGCCCAGAAAGAGCCAGGAAGGCTGCTGAGGTCCTTAGATACCCTGCTTGGTTTGATATTCCATCAAGAAGACGACCTTTCCCCAAAGCCACACCCTTGAGCAGTGCCACCAAGTCAAACCAGTGCCCCTTTCTCTACCCTTCAGAGAATACCCGGGAAAGAAATATAATAAAAGGGAGCAAAAGACCAGGTCTTTTACCATCTTCTTGTGTGGGTGATCCGTCCTCTTCTTCTAGAACATCATTTCCCTAGGACAGAAGGAAGGCACTGTGAGTCCATAAAGCAGTGAAATGAGTCTACTGATTGTCAGAAGACAGAACTAATCACCCTCATGGTATCCAGACATTTCCTGTCCGTGTGAGATGGCTGGGAGGCCCAGCAGAGGCAGATTTTGCTTGGCGAGGCAGGATCGGCTCGTAGGGACCAGGTCTGAGGCACGTTCCAGAGGGACCAGGTCTGAGGCACCTTACAGAGGGACCCTGGGACTGTCAGGAATAGCCTTGGTAATACTTCAGCTCACACTGTTTCTCTCAGGTGGAAATAAAAGTTGTCAAATGAAAAAGCAAACCGTGAGATCATAAAACTTTCAGGAACCCTTTAGGATCCCCAGTCCCATCCAGATACTCCTTTGAGAACATCTGGCTCAAGAGAAAGTTGTAGAGTCCCCACTGGGAGCTGGGCATTCCATATACTTCAGGCACACCTCCGTCAGAGCACTTCTCACGCTGAGTTATAACTCTGATTCCTCCATCAGATGGAGCTCCGGAAAGGGTGGGATGGGTGGATTGGGGGTGTGGGCAGGCAAAAGCCATGTCACTCGGTCTTTGTGTCCCCCAGTGCCAGGAAGATGTGAGATGCATGTGCCAGGTAAATACTAAGTGAATTGGAGGACAAACACCTCTCAAGGGTCTCGCCTGGAAGACTTCCCTCTGGAACTCACCCCACGCCTATTACGCTGAGACCAGCACCCTCTGCTAACCGGAGAGTCCCTCTGCTCTGCACCCTGCCTCTAACAGATCCAAGAGCACCACCTTGGAAGGCTTCTTCCAGAACAGCCCCCATCCTATTTGCATCCTGTGCCAGCGCCGGCAGTCCCTCTGACTGTGGAGGGGCACCAGCGTCCACCTTGCTCTTACCTCTGCATCCTGCTCTTCAGCGGTGGCGACGAGGCCCGCAAAGTTGCAGTCTGGAGACGCCGCTGGCGTCACCTGCCAAGGAGCAACAAAAGTCAAGGTGCAGATGCCACCGGCTCTCCTACCCAGCTCGCCTGGCAGCAAACCCAAACCAAGTCCTCAGGACAGAAGTGGTGCCACATGGAAGATCACATCTGAGGGAGTCTGATTCAACAACCCGGTACCGTGTTTTCCAGGGCTCCCCTCCCGAGCACTGGGGGGCTTTGCCGATCTCCCTGGCAGGCCCTGGACTGAGCTCCTTGGGACTCAAGTACACAGCAGAGCAGAGCGGGGAGGGCGATCCCATGCTCCTCTCTTACGTCTCCTTCTTCTGAGGGGGTCCTGCTGGCGGCCCGGGGGCAGGGGACAGCCTCCCCGTCCTCTTCCGTGCCAGGGGCGATGTAGGAGCCGGACATGGAGGAGACGGTGTCGGTGCTGATCTGGGAGGACACCATGGACATGACCTTCCTTCTTCAAGTCTGGGTCCCCAGTATGTTGAGGGGGGCAGAGGCGGGGAGAAGACTGTTTCCTGCCCTCAGCTCAGCTCTTCAGGAGGCCTGGCGCATTTGCTTCAGGCCAGCATGGAATCCCATCGCGGGGGCCTTCCCGTCACTGGAGCTGGGGGTGGCCTGTCCCGTGGGCAGATGGCGAGGGTCCCCAAAGACTGAGTTCCTGAACATTGCCCCTCATCCCTTTCCTGGCTGGCGATACATGGGGGAGGGAGGATAGGGAAGAGGTGGAAAGTGAGGAGACAGAAAGCTGGCTTCGTGCTTTGGGAAGGGACTGTACCACACCTGAGGGTGAAGTGGCTGAAGGGCTTCTCACCTCAAAAGTGGAGATCAAAGGAAATGCGAAACCTGCGCAGAGAGCTTGAGTCATGGGCTCAAAGCCACACAGGGCAAAAGAGAAAGGACATTTGAGTGCAACATGGGGTCCTGGATTGGGAGGCTGGAATGGAGAGGAGCATTACTGGGGTGATCTGCAAGACGTGAAGGGGGTCTGCGGTTACATGGGATTACCAGGTCAGTGTTCATTTCCTGATTGTGATGGTGGTACTGGGATTATGGAGGCGTGTCCTTGTTCTAAGGAAACACACACTAAAGTATCTAGTGCTAATGGGGCAGCCTGTCTGCAACTTACTGTAAAGGGCGCAAAGTATATATTGACTGGGATTACATTGAATCTCTAAATAAATACGGAGTCACTGAACGTTTTTTGAAAAAGCCACCCAGCCAAGGGCCGGGGCAGGGATGAATAGGAGGGACAGGTTCCACTCACGCTTCCCGCCCCCTCCACCGCCAACCCAGAAATGCTGCCTGCTGAAAGGGTGTGTGAAGCCCTGTGTTCTGGCCGCTTCGGAGCCCCCTCTTAGCTTTGGCTGCTCGTTGGCAGCATCCATGGACCCTTAAAAGTGCCAGTGTTTGGGTCCCAGCCCCAGACATGCTAGTCCCAAGCATAGGGATTTTCAGGAGCTCCTGGGGATTCTTCCTGGCAGCCAGAAGCTTCTTCAGCCTCTCCTTACCTGGCAGGCAGTTCTGCCAGCCCCTGACCTTGCCCCTCTTCCCCCAGCATGGGCCCAGGCAACGGGTGAGGAGGGGGGACAGTGACCGGCCCCACCTGTCAATCCAGGGTGTACCCCTTTTGGCGGGGGCTGGAGGCTGAGCCTGGGGACCAGTGGAGGGGCTGGAGCCCCCATGTTCCCCCAGTGCTGGGGAGCGTGGGCAGGAAGGCCGGAGGGTGGTGGGGAGAGGGAGGGAGTCGTTGCTTAGGGGGTGAAGGGAGTCTCAGAGGGAGGTTGGGGCAGCCTCCTCAGCAAGTGGTGGGAAAGGGATGGGCTGCCTCCTGAGCTCTGTAAGGCCCCAACCCGGCTGGCCCTGCAGTGTGTGCACCCTCCTGAAATATTTGGAATAATTAGCAAGGGAAAGCAGCAAGTTGGCGGGGGAATGCCAGGTTGTCCTGGAGCCAGCCTCGAGTGCAAGGAAAGAAAGGGGCTTCAGGAGAAAGGGGCCCGTGGAGGCTGGGCAGGATTGTGTGGGACAGTGCCCATTTGTGTGTGTGTGTGTGTGTGTGTGTCTGTGCGCACGTGCACGTGAGTGCTGGGGGAAGGGGCTGTGCACCACAAGGGTGTGCTGGCGGGGCCAGGTGCGGGCTCGGGGGAGAGATGGGTTCCAGGCAAAGCTGGGGTGAGGGTGTTGAAAGGTGCCTGCTGAGTGTCACATATTTGCTGTGCCTCAGTTTCCCCATCAGAACTCTAGTACGTTGATTCCTCACAGGCTGGAGCTGTAGGGTCTAGGCACCCTCTCTTCCGTCTGCCCTGATGGCCTCCCTCAGCCCCAACCTGCATTGGAGGGAAGGCCCTGGGCGGGGTGAATGAACCCCAGGGTGGCAAGTGGGGCCCCAGGGGCTGGGGCCCTATGACGTCACACCCTGTCCCTTCAGGAAGGGACCAAGGGAGGGAGGAGCTGGAGACAGGCCCAGGCGAGGACCGCAGGTGAGTCTGGGCAGGCCCTCAACTTGGGCGAGTTGGGGAACGTGAGCCGAGCCCTGGGCAAGAACGGCCTTTGTGAGTGAGTCCCCAGGGCTAGGGAGGGGGCTGTGCCTCCTTTGCCGCCTGCTCCTCGGGGCTGTGGGTACAGTCTCCCCATTGCACATATAGAGGTGCCGAGGCCCTGGCTGCAGGGGACCCCCGAGGGCCGCCTCTCAGCCCCTTTCTCTCTGGGCACCCAGAGATCATGAGGAGTGCATCAGGGGACACTCTGCAGGCCTTTGGTGCCCGCCATCTTGCTCCCAGCCATTCCCCCTTGGGCCGTGGCCTCCCCAAAACTGGCCCATGCTTTTCCCCAGAGAAAGTTGCAAGCAGGTCCATTTTGAGACTTTTTAAAACTTTATTTTTAAAAATGATTTTATTGTAAATAACTTTCTAAGAAAAAGGTTAAAATGCCCGATGGGTTAGGAGAGTGGATGTGGGATGCAGCCCAGGGCGTTTATGGTGGAGCAAGACACTCCCCTGCAGGAGTGCAAGCAAGGGCACGGGTCCATCCCCCCATTCCTGATCCCAGTAGTTCTAGCAAGCACTGCGTCCCTCCCAGTTAAGCCTCAGCTATAGCTACACTCACTACATTAGTCTGTCTGTCCCCTTTCCCTCTGCAGCTTGGCTGCCCCAGCCCCTAACCCCCAGATCCCCATCTCCCCGCTGCTCTCAGCCTCAAGTTGGGCTCAAAGATTAGGGACACATGCCCTCTGCCCCACCTCTAGGGATGAAGCCAGAAGATCCCAGAGGCCTTAGAAAATCTCCTGGCTCCACCCAGCACCCCGGCCTCCTTTCTGTCTCCTCTCTCTTCCCCCCTCCGCCTTGCTCCTCCTCACAGACTGCCGGGAGAGGCCTCTTGGGTGTTAATTTGCAGTCACCTAATCAGCATTTGTTGTACCTGGGAACTTGCTCTGGATAGAGACCTGGGGAGGAGAGCAGGAGAGAGAGAAGCTTCGAAGCTAAGGTGTTCTGGGGCGGGCCCTGTACTGATGTTTCCAGCTTGGCCAGGGCCCCTCCAAGCTGCAGCTCTCATAGTGCAGGGCCCTTAGCGTGTCTCTGGGGCAGGGAAGAAGTGGGTCAATGAAACACTGTGTGTATGGGGGGCTGGGGATCGGAGGCAGCAATTTTGGTCCTGGGCCCCAATTCTCAGCCTGCTGGACTAGAATCTGAGGATGGCCTGGGCTTGGGGCCATGTGGCCTGGTGGGTTGACCTGGCCCAGCCCCTGCCTGGGTGGTAGGGTGTCCATGGGCCTGCACTGGCGGGGAGGGGGGCAGTCTGGGCCCAGACTTCGGTGCTGTCTGGAGGTGGGGCAGGGCCTGGCTTCTTACAAGAAGGCGGCCAGGCTGGCCCAGTCATGCAGGTCAGAGGCCAGTGTGGCATCCCCGGCCTCAAAGAGGGGCTCGGGGGGCAGGGAGCTACGGGTGCTCTCGTCCCAGGGGTGCTCCAGGAAGGATGGGGCCAGGAAGGTCTCATCAAAGTCCAGGCTGTCGGTAGCCTGCTCCACTGGAGGCCCCAAGGTAACAGGGCAGTCGATGTGGTGGCCATGGATGGTGAGGTCCACGTCCCCGTGTGAGGCAGGGCTCAGTGGTGGGATCAGCTCCGAGGTCTCCAGCGTGCCCAGCTCCCCGTCCAGCATGCCAGCGTCCAAGATGGCCTCCCAGTCAAAGTTGCCCTTGAGGGGTTCCAGCTCAGCCTGCTCCTCCTGGGTCAGCAGCAGGGAGCTGGAGGGCCGCGGGACCTTGGCCTCCTGCTTGGGCAGCGGCTGTTGACGCTTACGCCCCAGCCTGCCCTCGCCTGCACCCCAGCCCGCCTCCCCAGTGGCCTCCTCGAACTCCCGCAGCAGCTGCTGGGCCTCGGCGCTCACGGTCAGTGGCCCGGCCCATGGGGCGGCGCTGGGCTCTGGCGCGGCCTGGCGGGCAAAGGCCGGGTGGATGTGGACTGGGGGCAGCCGCCGCTTCTTCAAGGCCCCACTCAGCAGCCGCTCGGCCTACTGGGGGTCGATGCGCCAGAAGCCCCCCTTGCCTGGCTCGTCCTTCTCCCGAGGCACCTTGATGAAGCCCTTCTTCAGGGACAGGTTGTGGCGGATGGAGTTCTGGACACAGGGAGATAGGAGAGAAGGAAGACAGCTGGGAGAGTGGGTGGGGTCAGTGATGGGGGGCTCCTAGCGCCACTGCCAGTCCCACCACCACCTTCTCTCCGATGGGGGCAGGGGAGACAGAAGCGCTGCTCTGCGCGGGAGGCTCTGGGACACCCGCCACGGGGCACCAGGAGCTGGGAGTGCTGTCGGGGGCTTTTGTTCCCATTTGCCAGGACATCTGCCTGCTCAGTCATCCGAGCCCTGAGCCGCAGGGTGGCTCTCAGTGCCAGCCTGTCCTGCCCTCCCTCCCTGACCCCGCTGCTTGCGGCCTCTGGTCAAAGGCCTTGGCTCCCCCAGGTCCTGGACGGCCATCTCCCTCTGCCTGGGCCTGGCTGGCCTTCTCTGTTTGTGAAATGTGTGAGTGTGTGTGAGGGTGTGTGTGTGTGGTGGGGGATGAAGTGTGGGAGGATCTGATGACTTTCCTTGTTTGTAGAGCCGCCTGCTGGCCTGGGCCCTCACCCACCATGTCCCCCTCCTCCCACCCCAGGCTCTGAGGCCTCAGTTGATTATTACCCAGCCAAGAGCATAGCGCTCATTCCTGGGGTCTCTCAGGCTTGGGGTAGGGTGGGGGGTGGTCGAGGGTGTCTGCTTTCTCACCAAGGTTACAAATGGTACCTGCCCCAGGGTCAGGGCCCAAGCAAACGTGGAATAGCTGTGATCACAGGAACTCTGGTCCTGTGACCTGTGCCACAGGGAAGGATCTGTGCATCCTCAGGGTCTCTGTCCCCAAGTAGCCCATGATCCTGATGGTCGAAGAGGCTCAGGGCAGTGTGTGCCCAGCCTGAATCACCATCCTGCCTTGTTCACGCCTGGGTGCACAGTCCAAACCACGCTGGGGCACAGGGGTCTGGGGCCTGGTGGGTGGGGCCGGCAGGTGGGTAGTGCACCCTGGCAAGACTGGGAGGTTTACATGGTGGTCTGGGCCCCTTGGCTGCTCTGTGCCAGGTTCCGGAGACTTGGAACATGAAGCCAGTGTGGGAGGAAAGAGCCCCTGTGGAAAGCACGTGGCTGAGATAATTGTCCCCGCAGGGAGGTTGATGAGAAGAGGGGGAGGAGTGTTGGCAGGAAACTAGGGAGGGCTTGGGGTGGGGGCTGACACAGCAGCTTTCGGAAGGCCCCGTAGCCCTTCCACTGGGACACAGATGGCCTTCACACCCTGCAGCACACCCCTCTCCCCTCCCAGAGCCCCTCCAGCCAACTGAAAGCAGGCGGGATGCAGAGCCTGGCAGCAACCATGCTCTGCCTCCAGTCAGGCCCTGACAAACTGACCTTGAGGAGGGTAGTGTGTAGGAATTCCAGGACTTGGGACACAAATGTGTCCCTCAGTCCATCAACCTACCCTGGGGGGCTGTGTCCACGCATAGTTCAGCCCTGGTCTTTGGGCTGAGCCTGCCGGATGAGGGACAAGTTCTTTCCACTTGAACATCTATGTCGGCACCCCTGCAGCCCTCTGAACATCCTCCCTCCTCCGTCTCTGAAGACAAAGGGGAAGCAGTCCAAGCACTGGGCTCCCTTGAGGTCCTTCCTGGACGGCCTTCCTCTCTCGGGGCCCTGGCCCTACCGCGCCTACTTGGCCTGCGGATCTGGGATGTGAGTCCAGTCCACGCGGGCATGGGCAGGGAGGGAGGGAGTGCCTCCCTACCTGCCAGGTGGGATCAGCGTGGCGGAAATAACAGAAGTTCTCCGTGATCCACTTGTAGATGGCCGACAGGGTGATCTTGGTGGCCTTGCTGGCCTGCATGGCCATGCAGATGAGCGTGGCATACGAGTAGGACGGCTTCACGTGCGGGTTGGTGGCGTAGTCCACGTCGTCGGGAGGCGAGGCCTGCAGCCCCGAGGGGGCGCTCCGCGGCGTGCACAAGTACGTGGGCTTGCCGAGTGTGTGCGGCTGCCCCAGGCAGGCGGGGTCCGCCGCCAGGGGAGACCCTGGCTCGGCCGAGCCTGACAGCTCGTGGTAGCCGTGAGGGTCGGTGTCCCCTGAAGGCAGGGCGGGGACCCTGGCGTTGAGAATGGAGAATACCTGCAGCCACTGCAGGCTGGTCAGGCTGTCATTCAGGGCGTTGGACTCCTCCAGGCCGCCTTCCGGTCCGGCCTCCTCCGCTGCCCCTGCTCCCGAGACGCGTAGCCAGCTCTCCGCCATATCTGCGGGGACTCTCCGAGGGGGCCGTCAACATCCACGAGCCGAGCCGAGGGTGGCCGCCGAGCTCTCCGGCCCGCTGACTCCCGCGGCTTCAGTTACGCAGCCTCCCGGAAGCGGGCTTCCATCCCGCGATCCGGGAGTAGCCTCCTCCAAAGGGAATGTGGTGCCTGCGGGAACCAGAGCGGGAACTGAGCCCTCTTTCCACACCCCCGAGGGGAGAGTGTGGGCGAGGGGGGAGGCTCTTACTAAAATCCTTCCTGCAGCTGGGGAGGATCTTTTACTGCCGAGGTCTGGGAAACAGAAGGTGTGCCCGGGGGTCCGACCCACAGGGGGTTCGCCTCGCTCTTTTCCTCTTGGATCTTTTAGAGGAGACTTAATTAGCCAAACGAGGGAATAGTGTAGGGGCATGCGAGGCCACCCCTTTCTCCCTCAAAGCGGGGAATTAACCCCCCTCTCTCCGTCCACAACCAATGGAAATGGAGCGAGAGAGTCCAGGAGGGCAGAACGACGGGTCGGGTGGCGGGGGAGGTCGTCTGATCTTTGAAAAGGGATATTAGGATGGGGATCAAGGGGAAGGAAGGAAACAATACAGAGAGTTATAAGGAGGCGGGAAGTGAGTGTCCCCCAAACGCCTCTGATGTCAGTCCCCGGGCCCACCACTTCCGTCGGGGACGGATGGGAGAGCGGGCTGCTACTGACGCCCTCCCTTCCCACGGCCTGCAGCCCTCCCCGTCCCTTACCTGGCTCAGAGCGCAGCCCGGGCCAAAGGAAGGTTCTCAAAGAAATTCCTCCCACCGCCCACCCTCACCGCGGCTCTCTGCTCCCAGCTCGAGGGCCCAGCCAGCAATCCTCGGCGCCACTCACGCCCGCCGGCGCCTCTCTGAAAGCCAGCGGCCAGGGACCGGCACTCAGTCGCCACTCACAAGGCGTCTCCTGCTGCCGTGGCGACGCCCCGCCCATATAAACAGCTTCCGCTTCTGCCATTGGCCAGGGCATCTCCAAAGAGACCGCGGGCTCTTAACCGCTCTCTCACGCGGTAACTCTCTTCCAGCTCCCTCCTGCCGCCCTCTCCCGCGCGCGACCCCGTCCCCTACCCGCCATCGCGTCCCGGCTCCGCGCATTCCCGCCCGAGGGCCCCGCGCAGGGCTCGGAGAGGCGCGCGGCTCGGCGCTCCCGCAGAGGCCCCGGGGCCCTCGGCGAGCAGTTCGCCGCGGGAACCGTACTCCGCCCCACCCCCTTCCCATCTGGGCTGCTCAGAGGTGGCGACGGCTCCTGGGACGCAGCCCGTGGCGCGGGGGCCAGGGCTGGGTGCATGCTTGGGGCTTTCCTTTCCTCTCCTCTGGGCTGCGAGTGGCACTTCCTCACGTTTCTGCGGCCTGTCCCTGTCTCCCGACCGAGTGTCGTCTTGGTGCCCGCAAGCAGGTCTGACTCTCCGATGCCACCTGCCGCTCAGGTCCGCAGAAACCGCAGCCCCGGTCGCAGACACCCCAAGGCGGCTAGGGTAATCCAGTGTTTCCCGGTAAGCGCTCCCTCCCCGCCCCGTCCTCAGCAAGATTCCCAGAAGCTGACATTCCAGAGGCTTCTTCGCAAGTGCTCTCCCTCCTTTCCAGATAGCCGAGGAAACAGAGCCGGTGGGTGAAACCCAGGAAAGCCGTGGACTTGCCAGATTCTGTGACTGGGGTCATTTGCCCCATTAATTTCACCAGCCTTTAAGTGACGGACTAACGGTGGACTGTGGTCCTTCCTCCTCCCCTCCCCCAGCCTCCCTCTAGTCACCAGCTTTCCTGCTCTTCAATTATTGAGGAGCAGCAGTTGGAAGTTCTCTGGTTGAAGGGGGTGGGTGGAGGTGAGGGCTCCTTATCAGGCCTCTGCGCAGGAGCTGTGCCCAGGGGATGGTACACCAGCTCCCACCCAGAAACATGTCTTTCCCTATACCCCTTGCCCTCTCTCACTCCTCCATGTCCAGCTTGTCTTGAGTCAAAGTTTTTTTTTTTCTTCCCAAGAATTTATTGTTTTTATTTTTATTTTTATTTTATTTTTTTATTAGTTTCTGCTTTATAACAAAGTGAATCAGTCATACATATACATCTGTTCCCACATCCCTTCCCTCATGCATCTCCCTCCCTCCCACCCTCCCCATCCCACCCCTCCAGGCGGTCACAAAGCACCGAGCTGATCTCGTGCTCTGCGGCTGCTTCCCATTATCTATCTACCTTACGTTTGGTAGTGTATATATGTCCATGCCTCTCTTTCGCTTTGTCACAGCTTACCCTTCCCCCTCCCCATATCCTCAAGTCCATTCTCAAGTAGGTCTGTGACTTTATTCCTGTTTTACCCCTAGGTTCTTCATGACATTTTTGTTTAAATTCCATATATATGTGTTAGCATACGGTATTTGTCGTTCTCTTTCTGACTTACTTCACTCTGTATGACAGACTCTAGGTCTATCCACCTCATTACAAATAGCTCAGTTTCGTTTCTTTTTATGGCTGAGTAATATTCCATTGTATATATGTGCCACATCTTCTTTATCCATTCATCCGATGATGGACACTTAGGTTGTTTCCATCTCTGGGCTATTGTGAATAGAGCTGCAATGAACATTTTGGTACATGCCTCTTTTTGAAGTATGGTTTTCTCAGGGTATATGCCTAGTAGTGGGATTGCTGGGTCATATGGTAGTTCTATTTTTAGTCTTTTAAGGAACCACCATACTGTTCTCCATAGTGGCTGTACCAATTCACATTCCCACCAGCAGTGCAAGAGTGTTCCCTTTTCTCCACACCCTCTCCAGCATTTATTGTTTCTAGATTTCTTGATGATGGCCATTCTGACTGGTGTGAGATGATATCTCATTGTAGTTTTGATTTGCATTTCTCTAATGATTAATGATGTTGAGCATTCTTTCATGTGTTTGTTGGCAGTCTGTATATCTTCCTTGGAGAAATGCCTATTTATGTCTTCTGCCCATTTTTGGATTGGGTTGTTTGTTTTTTGGCTATTGAGCTGCATGAGCTGTTTTTAAATTTTGGAGATTAATCCTTTGTCAGTTGCTTCATTTGCAAATATTTTCTCCCATTCTGAGGGTTGTCTTTTGGTCTTGTTTATGGTGTCCTTTGCTGAGCAAAAGCTTTGAAGTTTCATTATTTCCCATTTGTTTATCTTTGTTTTTATTTCCATTTCTCTAGGAGGTGGGTCCAAAAGGATCTTGCTGGGATTTATGTCCTAGAGTGTTCTGCCTATGTTTTCCTCTAAGACTTTGATAGTTTCTGGCCTTACATTTAGGTCTTTAATCCATTTTGAGCTTATTTTTGTGTATGGTGTTAGGGAATGATCTAATCTCATACTTTTACAGGTCCCTGTCCAGTTTTCCCAGCACCACTTATTGAAGAGGCTGTCCTTTCTCCACTGTACATTCCTGCCTCCTTGATCAAAGATAAGTTGACCATATGTGCGTGGGTTTATCTCTGGGCTTTCTATCCTGTTCCATTGATCTATCTTTCTGTTTTTGTGCCCGTAAAACACTGTGTTGATTACTGTAGCTTTCTAGTGTAGTCTGAAGTCAGGGAGCCTGATTCCTCCAGCTCCGTTTTTCATTCTCAAGATTGCTTTGGCTATTCGGAGTCTTTTGTTTTTCCAAACAAAGTTTGAAATGTTTTGTTCCAGTTCTGTGAAAAATGCCAGTGGTAGTTTGATAGGGATTGCATTGAACCTGTAGATTGCTTTGGGTAGTAGAGTCATTTTCACAATATCGATTCTTCCAATCCAGGAGCATGCTATATCTCTCCATCTATTTGTATCATCTTTCATTTCTTTCATCAGTGTCTTATAATTTTCTGCATACAGGTCTTTTGTCTCCTTAGGTAGGTTTATTCCTAGGTATTTTATTCTTTTTGTTGCAATGGTAAATGGGAGTGTTTTCTTGATTTCACTTTCAGATTCTTCATCATTAGTGTACAGGAATGCCAGAGATTTCTGTGCATTAATTTTGTATCCTGCTACTTTACCAAATTCATTGATTAGCTCTAGTAGTTTTCTGGTAGCATCTTTAGGATTCTCTATGTATAGTATCATGTCATCTGCATACAGTGACAGCTTTACTTCTTCTTTTTCAATTTGGATTCCTTTTATTTCCTTTTCTTCTCTGATTGCTGTGGGTGGGTGGAGGTGAGGGCTCCATATCAAGCCTCTGCGCAGGAGCTGTGCCCGGGGAATGGTACACCAGCTCCCACCCAGAAACATGTCTTTCCCTCTACCCCTTGCCCTCTCTCACTCCTCCATGTCCAGCTTGTCTTGAGTCAAAGATTTTTTTTTCTTCCCAAGTATTTATTGTTTTTATTTTTATTTATATTTTATTTTTATTTTTTTATTAGTTTCTGCTTTATAACAAAGTGCATCAGTCATACATATACATCTGTTCCCACATCCCTTCCCTCATGCATCTCCCTCCCTCCCACCCTCCCCATCCCACCCCTTCAGGCGGTCACAAAGCACCGAGCTGATCTCTCTGTGCTCTGCGGCTGCTTCCCACTATCTATCTACCTTACGTTCCGTAGTGTATATATGTCCATGCCTCTCTTTCGCTTTGTCACAGCTTACCCTTCCCCCTCCCCATATCCTCAAGTCCATTCTCAAGTAGGTCTGTGACTTTATTCCTGTTTTACCCCTAGGTTCTTCATGACATTTTTTTTTAAATTCCATATATATGTGTTAGCATACGGTATTTGTCGTTCTCTTTCTGACTTACTTCACTCTGTATGACAGACTCTAGGTCTATCCACCTCATTACAAATAGCTCAGTTTCGTTTCTTTTTATGGCTGAGTAATATTCCATTGTATATATGTGCCACATCTTCTTTATCCATTCATCCGATGATGGACACTTAGGTTGTTTCCATCTCCGGGCTATTGTGAATAGAGCTGCAATGAACATTTTGGTACATGCCTCTTATTGAAGTATGGTTTTCTCAGGGTATATGCCTAGTAGTGGGATTGCTGGGTCATATGGTAGTTCTATGTTTAGTCTTTTAAGGAACCTCCATACTGTTCTCCATAGTGGCTGTACCAATTCACATTCCCACCAGCAGTGCAAGAGTGTTCCCTTTTCTCCACACCATCTCCAGCATTTATTGTTTCTAGATTTCTTGATGATGGCCATTCTGACTGGTGTGAGATGATATCTCGTAGTTTTGATTTGCATTTCTCTAATGATTAATGATGTTGAGCATTCTTTCATGTGTTTGTTGGCAGTCTGTATATCTTCTTTGGAGAAATGCCTATTTAAGTCTTCTGCCCATTTTTGGATTGGGTTGTTTGTTTTTTTGCTCTGGAGCTGCATGAGCTGTTTTTAAATTTTGGAGATTAATCCTTTGTCAGTTGCTTCATTTGCACATATTTTCTCCCATTCTGAGGGTTGTCTTTTGGTCTTGTTTATGGTGTCCTTTGCTGTGCAAAAGCTTTGAAGTTTCATTATTTCCCATTTGTTTATCTTTGTTTTTATTTCCATTTCTCTATGAGGTGGGTCCAAAAGGATCTTGCTGGGATTTATGTCCTAGAGTGTTCTGCCTATGTTTTCCTCTAAGACTTTGATAGTTTCTGGCCTTACATTTAGGTCTTTAATCCATTTTGAGCTTATTTTTGTGTATGGTGTTAGGGAACGATCTAATCTCATACTTTTACAGGTCCCTGTCCAGTTTTCCAGCACCACTTATTGAAGAGACTGTCCTTTCTCCACTGTACATTCCTGCCTCCTTGATCAAAGATAAGTTGACCATATGTGCGTGGGTTTATCTCTGGGCTTTCTATCCTGTTCCATTGATCTATCTTTCTGTTTTTGTGCCCGTAAAACACTGTCTTGATTACTGTAGCTTTGTAGTGTAGTCTGAAGTCAGGGAGCCTGATTCCTCCAGCTCCGTTTTTCATTCTCAAGATTGCTTTGGTTATTCGGAGTCTTTTGTTTTTCCAAACAAAGTTTGAAATGTTTTGTTCCAGTTCTGTGAAAAATGCCAGTGGTAGTTTGATAGGGATTGCATTGAACCTGTAGATTGCTTTGGGTAGTAGAGTCATTTTCACAATATCGATTCTTCCAACCCAGGAGCATGCTATATCTCTCCATCTATTTGTATCATCTTTCATTTCTTTCATCAGTGTCATAATTTTCTGCATACAGGTCTTTTGTCTCCTTAGGTAGGTTTATTCCTAGGTATTTTATTCTTTTTGTTGCAATGGTAAATGGGAGTGTTTTCTTGATTTCTCTTTCACATTCTTCATCATTAGTGTACAGGAATGCCAGAGATTTCTGTGCATTAATTTTGTATCCTGCTACTTTACCAAATTCATTGATTAGCTCTAGTAGTTTTCTGGTAGCATCTTTAGGATTCTCTATGTATAGTATCATGTCATCTGCAAACAGTGACAACTTTACATCTTCTTTCCCAATTTGGATTCCTGTTATTTCATTTTCTTCTCTGATTGCTGTGGGTGGGGGGAGGTGAGGGCTTCATATCAAGCCTCTGCGCAGGAGCTGTGCCCGGGGGATGGTACACCAGCTCCCACCCAGAAACATATCTTTCCCTCTACCCCTTGCCCTCTCTCACTCCTCCATGTCCAGCTTGTATTGAGTCAAAGTTTTTTTTTTTCTTCCCAAGTATTTATTGTTTTTATTTTTATTTTTATTTTATTTTTATTTTTTATTAGTTTCTGCTTTATAACAAAGTGCATCAGTCATACATATACATCTGTTCCCACATCTCTTCCCTCATGCATCTCCCTCCCTCCCACCCTCCCCATCCCACCCCTCCAGGCGGTCACAAAGCACCGAGCTGATCTCCCTGTGCTCTGCGGCTCCTTCCCACTATCTATCTACCTTACGTTTGGTAGTGTATATATGTCCATGCCTCTGTTTCGCTTTGTCACAGCTTACCCTTCCCCCTCCCCATATCCTCAAGTCCATTCTCAAGTAGGTCTGTGACTTTATTCCTGTTTTACCCCTAGGTTCTTCATGACATTTTTTTTAAAATTCCATATATATGTGTTAGCATACGGTATTTGTCGTTCTCTTTCTGACTTACTTCACTCTGTATGACAGACTCTAGGTCTATCCACCTCATTACAAATAGCTCAGTTTCGTTTCTTTTTATGGCTGAGTAATATTCCATTGTATATATGTGCCACATCTTCTTTATCCATTCATCCGATGATGGACACTTAGGTTGTTTCCATCTCCGGGCTATTGTGAATAGAGCTGCAATGAACATTTTGGTACATGCCTCTTATTGAAGTATGGTTTTCTCAGGGTATATGCCTAGTAGTGGGATTGCTGGGTCATATGGTAGTTCTATGTTTAGTCTTTTAAGGAACCTCCATAGTGTTCTCCATAGTGGCTGTACCAATTCACATTCCCACCAGCAGTGCAAGAGTGTTCCCTTTTCTCCACACCCTCTCCAGCATTTATTGTTTCTAGATTTCTTGATGATGGCCATTCTGACTGGTGTGAGATGATATCTCATTGTAGTTTTGATTTGCATTCCTCTAATTATTAATGATGTTGAGCATTCTTTCATGTGTTTGTTGGCAGTCTGTATATCTTCCTTGGAGAAATGCCTATTTAAGTCTTCTGCCCATTTTTGGATTGGGTTGTTTGTTTTTTGGCTATTGAGCTGCATGAGCTGTTTTTAAATTTTGGAGATTAATCCTTTGTCAGTTGCTTCATTTGCAAATATTTTCTCCCATTCTGAGGGTTGTCTTTTGGTCTTGTTTATGGTGTCCTTTGCTGTGCAAAAGCTTTGAAGTTTCATTAGGTCCCATTTGTTTATCTTTGTTTTTATTTCCATTTCTCTAGGAGGTGGGTCCAAAAGGATCTTGCTGGGATTTATGTCCTAGAGTTTTCTGCCTATGTTTTCCTCTAAGACTTTGATAGTTTCTGGCCTTACATTTAGGTCTTTAATCCATTTTGAGCTTATTTTTGTGTATGGTGTTAGGGAATGATCTAATCTCATACTTTTACATGTCCCTGTCCAGTTTTACCAGCACCACTTACTGAAGAGGCTGTCCTTTCTCCACTGTACATTCCTGCCTCCTTCATCAAAGATAAGTTGACCATATGTGCGTGGGTTTATCTCTGGGCTTTCTATCCTGTTCCATTGATCTATCTTTCTGTTTTTGTGCCCATAAAACAGTGTCTTGATTACTGTAGCTTTCTAGTGTATTCTGAAGTCAGGGAGCCTGATTCCTCCAGCTCCGTTTTTCATTCTCAAGATTGCTTTGGCCATTCGGAGTCTTTTGTTTTTCCAAACAAAGTTTGAAATGTTTTGTTCCAGTTCTGTGAAAAATGCCAGTGGTAGTTTGATAGGGATTGCATTGAACCTGTAGATTGCTTTGGGTAGTAGAGTCATTTTCACAGTATCGATTCTTCCAATCCAGGAGCATGCTATATCTCTCCATCTATTTGTATCATCTTTCATTTCTTTCATCAGTGTCTTATAATTTTCTGCATACAGGTCTTTTGTCTCCTTAGGTAGCTTTATTCCTAGGTATTTTATTCTTTTTGTTGCAATGGTAAATGGGAGTGTTTTCTTGATTTCACTTTCAGATTCTTCATCATTAGTGTACAGTAATGCCAGAGATTTCTGTGCATTAATTTTGTATCCTGCTACTTTACCAAATTCATTGATTAGCTCTAGTAGTTTTCTGGTAGCATCTTTAGGATTCTCTATGTATAGTATCATGTCATCTGCAAACAGTGACAGCTTTACTTCTTCTTTTCCAATTTGGATTCCTTTTATTTCCTTTTCTTCTCTGATTGCTGTTGCTAAAACTTCCAAAACTAATTTGAATAAGTGTGGTGAGAGTGGGCCACCTTGTCTTATTCCTGATCTTAGTGGAAATGGTCTCAGCTTTTCACCATTGAGGACAATGTTGGCTGTGGGTTTGTCATATATGGCCTTTATTATCTTGTGGAAAGTTCCCTGTATGCCTACTTTCTGCAGGGTTTTTATCATAAATGGCTGTTGAATTTTGTCGAAAGCTTTCTCTGCATCTATTGAGATGATCATATGGTTTTTCTCCTTCAATTTGTTAATATGGTGTATCACATTGATTGATTTGTGTATATTGAAGAATCCTTGCATTCCTGGAATAAACCCCACTTGATCATGGTGTTTGATCCTTTTAATGTGCTGTTGGATTCTGTTTGCTAGTATTTTGTTGAGGATTTTTACATCTATGTTCATCAGTGACATTGGCCTGTAGGTTTCTTTCTTTGTGACATCCTTGCCTGGTTTTGGTATCAAGGTGATGGTGGCCTCGTAGAATGAGTTTGGGAGTGCTCCTCCCTCTGCTATATTTTGGAAGAGTTTGAGAAGGATAGGTGTTAGCTCTTCTCTAAATGTCTGATAGAATTCGCCTGTGAAGCCATCTGGTCCTGGGCTTCTTCTGTTTGTTGGAAGATTTTTAATCACAGTTTCCATTTCAGTGCTTGTGATTGGTCTATTCATATTTTCTATTCCTTCCTGATTCAGTCTTGGCAGGTTGGGCATTTCTAAGAATTTGTCCATTTCTTCCAGGTTGTCCATTTTATTGGCATAGAGTTTCTTGTAGTAATCTCTCATGATCTTCTATATTTCTGCAGTGTGAGTTGTTATTGAGTCAAAGTATTAAAAGCGTGCTGGAGAAAGTCGGACAGAAACTTTCACAAATAAGCCAACTGCGCAATTAATAGCTCTCCTTCCCTTGTGAACAGTTTTATTCATTTTTAAGAATCATGCAGCAGTCCATAAATATTGCATCCTTGACGTCCCCACTGTAGTGTGCCCATGAGTGTACTCCAGGGAGTGAGGGGTACACAGCTGGCACAACAGTACACACATACTTACACACACTAGGTGTGCAGATCCTAAAGCAAAGTGAGCAAGCAGCTTGCCAAGGTCAGGTGAACAGGACACAAACTCTCCCAAGGTGAGATGGCTTAACGTGTGTGGATCCGTGCCCAGGAGATGCCCCAGCGTGGCCATGACCTCTGGTGGGATGGGACTGGGGAGGAGAAGGAAAAAGGACTCTGTGAGAAGGCTGGGATCACCACACCACCCGGAAGTGAGCTCATAGGTGAGGTCCCACCTGAGTGTGGCAGGAAGGAGCCCCAGGCCTCTGGTTAGTCTGTGTCCTTGTGTGAGAAACCAGGCCCCGTCATATTCTCTGTGGGTCAACTGCTAACAACATGACCATCTCCAGATGATGACTGGGGCGGCTGTCCTGTTCCCCGACCAGGCTCTGTGCCCTGTTCCCTGATCCCAGCCCTTTTGGATGGGATATTTCTGCTCGCCAAAGAGCTAAATGAGGGCAAAGAGGTGAGGGGATGGGGGAGAGAGCAGGAACTGTCTGAGAAACAGGAGTGAAGGGCCACTTCTCACCCGGGTATGTCTTGGTTATGGAACCAAGGCCTTGAGGAATCTCTCTGAGCCTCTTCCTGGGAGAAGACAGACCCTCCAGAAAGGGTGAAGACAATGGCTTCCTCTTAGGGTTCCTGGCCACTGTGGCAACTGTTTACCTGCATCTCCTTCATCTCAGGTAACACCACACTCTGAATACTACCTGCCGGGAGAGGAGGTGGATCTGTATACCACCATCCCAGGCTAAGGGAGCGCCCCCTTCCCTAGTGCTTCTGGGACTCAGACTTCAAGGAGATCAGGAAGTGTGGTTATTGCTGGAATCATCAATATGAAAGGGGCTGTAAGAATGTTTCGGGGAAAGGAAGGACATTAAATGGGGCCTGAAACAGCAGAGCCCACTGCAGGATTTCAGAGCGGGTGGACACGGGAACTCAAGGCAGAAGCTGAGATTCAGGCTTGGCTCATGTAGTGTCTGTCAGGACCACAGGCCTCCCCCTGCCCACCCCAAGGGCAGGATGTGAACCACAACCACCAGGCAGTGAGGGTCACCAGGCACCTGGTGGCGCAAAGCAGCCACACAGGAGGTGCAAAATATTCCCCGGCACTGGGCTCTCTTTGAGGCCTTGGGAAGGACCCTGAAAAGCTCTTCTAGGGCAACAATTCCAACTACTAATTCAGGCCATCATGGTGGGCATAGCCTAGGGCTCTGTCATATCTCAGCCTCACAAAATGTTGGATCCCACTTTGCTTCTCAATCTCATGCTCCACTAAATAACCACCTCTTCCAAAAGCCAGCAGACAATGCATCTATCAGAGAGCTATGAGGAATCCATTGATAACACTAGTGTTGAGGGACAAAGAGCCAACAGCTTACGGTCTTGCTGTTTCAGGCTGTTATTTCTATGCCCTACACCAGAGTGAGGTGGGGTGCACATGTGATTTGACCAATATCTCTAAATCTCTGTTGAGCCTATGGAAGGCAGTACCTCCGGCTCCCCCCATCAGGCTCAGCTGATCTGGAGGACAGGGGAGGAAAACCGGTGGGGTGGGGAGCCTCCCAGACCACCACTGACCCCAGCTCAGCCCTTCCCCCAACCTCCTTTGGGGTTCCTGGGCACCAAATGAGAACCACCGGTCCACCCCTCTCTCAGCTTCTTTCTTCAACTCTTTCAGAAAAGCGGGGTGGAGACGGGGGCAGCAGGGATAAGAATGCCACCTGACAGGGCGGTAGTGATGAAACGTGATAATATACGACAGTCCCTAACAAGTGCCTGGTACATAGAGGGGGTCAAAAATGCCTTTGCAGTGTCACCTTAGGATGGAGCCCCAGGCCTTCCTGAGTGCACCTGATCATAAAGAAGTCCCCGGTAGTTCATCATTTAACTGAGGGATTCTCAGATTCAAGGCCTCCTTCCTAAGCAGACACACGAGGCATAGCCTCTGCTACCAGAAGCAAGAACTGTTTTCCCAACCAACCTTCTGGTGGTTGCCACTGCTTCTTGTCCTTGAGAGAGGAGCTCCTAATGCATTTTGAGGGAAACCCCACTTACAGTGCAATATGGCTTTCCCTTCTCACAGGAGTCATCCCCCAACGCCACCCCAAACTGCAGGTCTCAGATTGGTTATGATGTCCCAGAGACTAGAAAATGCCAGATGGGTGTTTGTAATGAAGTCACCCAAACTCTTGAGTCTTCTTGGTCTACCTCCTAAGGAGAAAAAAAAGAAAAGATGCACAAGAAATAACCAGTCTGTAGGCCACAGCTCCACCTGAAGATCAAGATACAGTGGAAACATTCCAGAGAGTCTCTGCAAAGGGTCTCATGAGCTGCAGTTCGAGTGGCTTTAGCCCACAAGGAGAAAAGAGGTTTCCAGTCCCTTCTGAGAGGGGAAGGATCACGGTTGCGGAAGAAGATGAGTCTGGGAGAAGGGTCAGGTGCCCTCAGCATCCAGCTTTCACGTGGGTCTAAAACGTCTCCGTGTGTCTTGCTGAGGATGCCCAGGAGGTCAGTGGTGCCATGAGGCCAGGATGGGATGTGAGAACGGGAGGAGAGCCCTGGTACAGGGGCTAAGGCTCTCAGATGGCCAAAGGATCCCACACGCAGAGCCTGTTCTCGGGTCCTCCAGGCTGCCAGAAGATGAGCGTCTGCACTGCGTGTTCCGACGACTCACCACGTTGTCGTCAGCCTGCCAGGCACCTGAGAAGAGGAAAGGAAGGTTACCGGACCTTTGGTTTGGTGTAGATGGTGTCTCTGGCAGGACAGTCCGGAGTTTGGCACGAAAACTGGCAAGATGCGCATTACCTGGAACTCCCACAGGGTGCAAACCACAGCACGTGAAACTTGGGAGTAGTGGCGTCCACTGGGCTAGGGACAGTCATGGCCACTGTGGCCCTCTGATGGAGGGACATGCAGGATGGTCCTTGTTTTGTGAGCTTGCCGTAGGCTCCACCTTTGTATCTTTATTTGGTCTTGAAGTTTGCCTAAGTGTTACAGCGGACCAGGAAAAGAAACTGAGTCTGGCTGAGACTTTCACGAGAGCAGGAGGAGGTGAAGGGGAGGGAGAAGAGTGTGTTAATTTGGGCTCAGAGTTAGTGTTTGCTGTGGGGGCCAGGGTGGGGCAGGAAGGGACTGGCTGCCCAGCAGGGTGCCAGGGACCAAATGGCATGGCAGAGAACAGAGTGACAGCTGTTCCTCTCCTTCTGCACCTGAACAGCCCACCGAGAGTTGCTATCAGCTGGTGCCACCAACCCCAGGAGACATTAGCTCCAGAGCTTTGGGGTCCCCCGGGTACCATCCACGAAACTCATCATCTTCCCCCCTTGTACTGCAGTTCCTGCACGAGAAGCACCCGCTGCCCATGCTGGAAACCCACTCTTGATGCTTCTCTCTCCTTCATGCTCTGTATCCAATCCACCATGACCTCCTGCTTGTTCAAGCTCTAGTAAGGTCTAAATCTGTAGTCAGAAAACCGGGATACAGCCCCAGCTGGTAACGTACTGACTGTGTGACCTTGGGCAGGTCACTGTACTTGGAGCCCAGGTTTTCCCATCCATCAGATGGGAGACAAGTACTTACTCCCCAGGGATGCTGTGAGACTAAGCGAGGTGACATGGAAGAGTGGTGAGCAGGGTGCCTGACTCACAGAATGTGCGCGAAAACCATCCGCCCCCCAGGCCTTGTTCAGGCTACACTCATCTCCCCCAAGTCGTCCTCCCATCCCACAGACTGACTCCATCTGATTCAGTCCCCCCAGTGCAGCGAGATGCCCCTTCTGAAGGGAGAGGATGAAGCCCTAACCCCCTGAGTTTGGGGAAAGCCTTCCATTCTCTGGCCGAGGACTGCTGAGCTGCCTCTTCCAGCACCTGCCCCCAGAAGGCCCCCCCTGAAGCCAGATGGGGTCCAGCATGCTCCGAAGTGTTCCCCCACTGGCCCGTACGACCACCCAATTTCTCATGCTGTGTGGAAATTGCTGGATCCTCCAGCACACGGTGATCTCTTCCAGGGCAGAGCCGAGAGCCATGCCCTTCAGAGGGCTCAGTTCGTGGACGGAGCCAGCTGACCCTGGAGGGTGGGCTTGAGGCTCACTGTGTCACATTTGAGGGAGGCCACTCACCAATGTCTGGGGTCAGCTTCAGGTTAGGCCAGCCCAAGACACAAAACCCTTTAATGGCAGAAGCACTGGGATTCAGCGGGTATAAATTGTGTATACCCATAAATGTCCTGGTGTGCTAATCCGCCCTAAGGCTCTAATAATAGTCTTGTGGAGGTGGACCCCAGGGAAGGGGAGTGAGTGGGAGAGGAAATGTTTAGGTATCTCTCACAGCCAGGCGGAATGCGGGGATCTGTACTCCCTGGGGGTACCGGAGTCCGTCACATGGGTCCACAGTGCTTTACCGCTCTAAGGGTGACAGGATGAAGAGCAGGCAAGATTGCCCTTTTAAGTTAGGAACCCCCAGATGAAATAAGTTGTTCCTTCATTTTATATAATTTGGTAGATCTCATACTTATTCCTCTGTGTTTAATGGGCAGGACTCCGGAACTGTGGCTGTTTGGTATGAAAGACCAAAAGCAAATGGTAAAAAGGAGAGAAGACACACACACACACACACACACACGCACACGCACACACACACACACACACAGAAAGTCAAATCAAAACACTGCCGCAGCCTCGCCGCCACCACCACTGGCTGCCAGGCTGCCTGGCTCTGAATTCTTGAGTCCTTGCTACAAACACCACCGGTCCAGATTCTGAGCCAGGGCTGAAAACTGGCTCCTTCTGAAACAGCCTCAAGACTCAGACCTGAAGTCTCTGATCTCCCCAGCTTCTTACTACAGTCGTTGGTGCTCTTTCCTCTAAAAAGGCTTCTGCCAGACCCTCGGCGAAACCCTGCTGCTCCGTGCATCCTGGATGCAGAAGGTAAGCCTGGAAGGCGCAGGAGGACTTCCTGAGCGAGTGCTGCCATTCTGTCCAGCCCTCAGCCAGAAAAGGGAGCCTGGAGATTGAAAATCCTTCACGGGAGGTAGAGAAAGGTGGTTCCCACTTAATTCCATCCTCAGGCTCAGAAACGGGGGAGTGAGGAGACCTCTAGAGGCAGATTTGGGGAGCACATCTAGGGGGATTCCACACACCTCTTTCCTGCCTCTACCCAGCCACTAATTAAATTTAAGGTCTGTAACAGTTCCACCATCTTGTAGAGTTTCTCTCCAAGAAAAGAGAAAGTTAATTCCGATTTTTCCTTAGTATCTGCGAAGCATAACCCTTCCTAGTGGCGTCTTAGTCTTGGGTTATTTCAGGTCTCCATAAGTACTTTTCTTTGTTTTGTTTTTGGCTGTGCAGTGGCTTGGAGGATCTTACTTCTCCGACCAGGGATTGAACCAGGTCACTGAAATGAAAGTGCTGAGTCCTAACCTCTGGACTGCTAGGGAATTTCCTCCATAAGTACTTTTAGATTTCATCGGTATGCCCACTCCTGTCCAATGCCATCATTTAAAAACATCTGTATCGGGCTTCCCTGGTGGCGCAGTGGTTGAGAGTCTGCCTGCCGATGCAGAGGACACGGGTTCATGCCCCGGTCCGGGAAAATCCCAGATGCCACGGAGCGTCTGGGCCCGTGAGCCATGGCCGCTGAGCCTGCGCGTCCGGAGCCTGTGCTCCGCAATGGGAGAGGCCACAACAGTGAGAGGCACGCGTACCACAAAAAACAAAACAAAACAAAACAAAAACATTTGTATTTCCACTAATAAACTCAAATTATCTTTGCTTTTTCCCATCACACTCCCCAGAGCCTTTTCACAGAATTGTCACTGGTCCCCTGGCCACTATCCTGACGCCTGTGTGATACTCCATCAGGTTCCTTGGGGCCCCGTCTACCTAGCATGGCCTCACGCTTCTAATCGGCTCACCACCTACAATGGTCAACTCAGATTTCCTCCCTTTGAGAACCTTGCAGAACAATCTCAGAACATACCATCGACCCCCCCCACCTTGGTCTCAGGGCCAAAGAAGACCCAGAGGCTTCTTAGCGGAAGAGGTGCTGGAATGACACAGGTGCTTTCTCAACATCACTCCCACAAGGCTGATGAGAGCAGCGAGGATGGGGACCTGAGCCATCCTTGCCGCGAGCTGGGGCTCCTGGCAGAGCACCTGTGGGCCTGGGGAGGGTGGACCATGGGATGCTCCCCGGGCTCCCTCCTTGTGGGCGCTCCGTGAGGGGAGTGGCATCCATGTGGGGAGGGAAACAGCGTGGAGAGGGAGACCAAGTGCCTGAGAAGCTGTCCTGACGGCCAAGCCAGCCTGAGGCACCTCAGTCATAGGATGGAACTTTGAACTTACAGCTGAGCGTGGTGAGGTCTGTTGATTCCACGGGACCTACCACAGTGGATGCTCCTGTCATTAACCTGACATTAACCCGACAGATGCTTCCAGAGAGTCCCCCAGCTCTTTACTACCTGTGTGACGCTAACAGCAGAACCCGAGAAACATTTTACCAAGAGAGCAGATGCACTTTCCTTCTCCCGTAAGAGCCCTTGAGACCTCGGGGTGAGGCTACGATGCGACCCTCAACTCCCTCTCCCGGCAGCCGCCACTGTCATTCGGTTTCATGTCTGGCCTGAACGGTGAAGCCAGTTTAATCTGAGAATGGCTGGCTCTCGAGATCACCATAAAGAAGCCCAGGCATTGTTTTCCTTCCAGGTCTCGCTCCCCTGCCGCAATCCCAGAGTGGAATAAACATCCACCAGCAGGTTGGCCCGAAGGAGTTAGGGAGAGGAGGAAGCACAAGGCCTGGGGTCAGTTTCCACCAGCATGGGTGGCTGAAACAATTCCCAGGAGCTCTCTCTGCCCAACACGGGGGTTGGTGGGGAGCCACTGCAGGGAGGCAGGAGCCTAGATTCCTCTCTTGAAACCCAGTGAGCGGCTGGCCGGCACAGCTGCCACAGACTCAGGGCGGAGTGAGGGCAGAGATGGCATCTTCCCCAACTAGTGACCAAAACAAATCCTGCCTGTAACCTTTGCCACAGAAGCATCCCCGCTTTTGTGGAACAGGGATTAATCTAGTCTCACAAATATGTTTTTTCCTGGAAAATTTCAGCATATTAAATACAGGCTCTTGCCAGTTAGGACCGGAAGCCTCAGTGAGGGCCCCTCGGATGTGCGTGCGCCCAGCAAGCTTGGGGTTGGGTGTGGGTGAACATGAACTTTCACATGAAGTCTGGATAACCTAAATGAGTTTCAAAATAAACAAACTGGACAGACAGACGTACATTTGGCAAAAAGACATGAGAAACAAATGGACAGGCAGAAGCCAGGTAAAGAGTAGGAAGGCAGGAAGTGAAGTGTACCCTGGACCTCAGCCACTCTGGCCCAGGCCTGGCTGGGACAACGCTAAGTGGGAAGGGACCGGAGAGCCCCTGGGAAGGCCGTGGGACGTGTCTCTGGGGATTATGGCTTCCTCCACCACAAGCCTTCATGGGGCCAGAGGGGTGAGGACCTGGGTCTTTTGCAATCTGATGGAGAGTGGCAACCACAGGAGTTTGTGTCCCTCCAGCACCTGTAACCACGTCGCCAAGAGAGTAAAGCACTGGACCCATGACGGGACGTGGCTGTCCTGAAGCTTAAGTATGTCCAGGGCATGTTTAAGAGATTACAAACCACGCAACATGAAGGCAGTCTCTGCTGTGAACCCAGGAGGGGCAATTTCGACCTAGTCCACCGGGCAAGATGTGGCTTTAGAGCCATGGTTGGTGAAGCCCTTGGTGAGCACGGAGCAGAGAGACATCAGTGCGCAGAGTGTGACTGACAGGTGGGCTCCTCCTGAGAACTCATCCCGGATTCAGTTTAGTGTCATGAGAAGGAATAAGGGGCACGTTGATGGCCCTGATTGAATTTACAGAGTTAGGGCTCCAGGGAGAAGAGTCACCCTCGACCCCTGATCGTTCCTTTGGGATCCAAATCTAGGGAGCACAAGGCAACTGGTGGTCGCCCAGGGCTCACTGGGTCACAGAGCTAGTCTATAAAATGCAGGCTTTGAAATTCCTCTCTGATCCTAACTAACCACTCTCCTCTGAGGGGCTACAGGTTCCCTTTTCAAGGGCTCAGGCTCTCTTTCCAAGACCTTATCACAGAGGCCGTGTCTGCCTTAAACTGCCTGTTGATGGAAACAAGACCAGGCCCCCTGCCATGGGATCTGCAAGATCATGATGGAGGGGGCACGGTCAGGCCAAATCGGAAGGCTTTGGGGGTATTTTTGCGCCTTTCTCCATGCCCAAATAGATTCGTTTAGAGCAGAGTCGCTCTTTGCCCAAGGACTCTCCCGAGGCCGCCTCACTTCCTTTCAGCAACTGGCTCCCAGCACCTTAGCAAAGCCCATGCCTTCTTGCAGGAACTGCAGGGCAGGAGATGGGTGTCCTAGGGTGCGAGCAGGGGAGCATCTCCCACCAAGTTCATGTTCAGCACACTGCCACTCACCGGGTAAGCAGACCGCAGAGCACAGCTTATTGTCCAGTGCTTTCATGCTGGCGATGTCAAAGTCATTGTTATTGTCACACTCCATACCTAGAAATGCAAATGTCCTCTGGCCTGTAATGGAGTTAAGGCAGTTAGAGAGGACCTGGCTGTGTTTTTCTCTGCTTTGCTGACCTTAAAATAAAAATCTTAAGGATGGAGACAAAAAACATCAAATCATATGTTAAAAAAAAGACAATAATTAAGTGGGGAGAGTGGACAATAAAGGAAACTGTGTGGGAACATTTGTGTTCTCGCTCTGTTCTGCACTGTTTCCTTAACTGGCCCCTTTCCAGCCTTTGTTCCTGGGAAATCAGGCGCTGGGGAGGTCTGTGAGATTCGGACACACAGACCTGGGCCCACAGCAGAGCTAAGCCAGGCTGGAAGAGCTAGGAGAGCCACGGGGGAAGTGACCCCAGGCTCCGGCCTGTGTCTGTCGGTGCACGTGGGGTGTGTTTATGACCACAAGGCTCTGCGAAATGACTAATACATAAAATGGCAATTAAAGCTCTTTGGTCCCGTAATTTTGCACCTCAAATCAAAGAATCGCATCGCTTGCAAAATTATGATTTATTTTCTTTGAGACTTAATTTGCTATTCTGAGGATGTTTTAAGGGGCTGACCAGAAACCTACAGTCGTGTAAGATGGGAAGGGGACAGTTTTAGGTGTTATTTTTTCAAGCCCCCCACCCGTTTTCTTTTTTTTCCTTGGTGAAAGGCAGAGGAAGAAACATACATCTACTGTGTACAGCATGTCAGGTGGAAACCACATATGGAATGTCAGGCGGAAACCACGTACTGCCCTCTGCCTTTTAGAAGCAAATATTCTACTGGGGACGACAATCACAATGGAGAACTCGGAGCCTTGCACCCTGAAGACATCAACCGAGGGCAGGTAGCGCCCAACCCCGGCTTGGTTGGCGTGCGCGGGCGACAGAGGCACAGCCTGGGCGACCACCCCTCCTCCGGCACTACTTGGCCAGGAGAGAGTGGTCATGTGCACATGTGCACCCCCTGCACACCACACCACCCACCAAGCAACTGCCATGGCCAAAGCAGAAGCGACTAGCATGACATCTGCATCCAGGCTGGGATCCAGGTTTGCTCTAGAGGTTGCCCTTCTATGGAGGCACCTCAGAGGAGCAGACGGAAGAGACACCGGTTCCTGGGACGCCTGGTCCTACAATTCCAGGTGGGATTCCCAGCTCGCCTAACCTCCCCCCACACCCGCCACTTCCTTGCTCTATATGTAGGTCCTTCCTTCGCTTCTCGGCTAACTAGAAACAAAATTCTTCCGACTGAAGATATGATTGACCTTATTTAAAAAACAGAAATAGAGTCACAGGTGTAGAAAACAAACTTATGGTTATGGCGGGGGGCAAGGGAGGGGAGGGATAAATTGGGAGATTGGGATTGACATATACACACTACTATATATAAAATAGATAACTAATAAGGACCTGCTGTAGAGCACAGGGGACTCTACTCAGTACCCTGTAATGGCCTATATGGGAAAAGAATTTAAAAAAGACTGGATATATGTATATGTATAATTGATTCACGTGGCTGTACAGCAGAAACTAACACAACATTGTAAACCAACTCTTGCAATTAAAAAAAAATATCTACTTGAGGCCTGAACGATGGTAAAGAGACTCGTTCCAATAGCCTACAAACACTAGTGCACGCTGAGCTGCTAACGTCTCTTCACCTCACCTTTGCTGTGCCGCCAGGGCTGTGATCCTTCTGCTACTGTAACACCAGCCGTTTTCTTCACTAAAGCAGGAAAACCTACTGCCTAACAGTCAGTTCCCCCAAGGGGAGGAAGCTGTTCTCCTGCTGCAGATGAACTTTGGGGCTGCTAGAGCAGTTCTGTGAGACTCAGCTGAGAAGCTGAAGCAGGAAGGAAGGTGATGGCAGTTGCCCAAGAAGCTTCAGGATCTACTCAACGTAGATGGAGAACTCCATGTATCTTCTGCAGCCTTGGTTCAGAGGCCCAGAAAGAGCCAGGAAGGCTGCTGAGGTCCTTAGATACCCTGCTTGGTTTGATATTCCATCAAGAAGACGACCTTTCCCCAAAGCCACACCCTTGAGCAGTGCCACCAAGTCAAACCAGTGCCCCTTTCTCTACCCTTCAGAGAATACCCGGGAAAGAAATATAATAAAAGGGAGCAAAAGACCAGGTCTTTTACCATCTTCTTGTGTGGGTGATCCGTCCTCTTCTTCTAGAACATCATTTCCCTAGGACAGAAGGAAGGCACTGTGAGTCCATAAAGCAGTGAAATGAGTCTACTGATTGTCAGAAGACAGAACTAATCACCCTCATGGTATCCAGACATTTCCTGTCCGTGTGAGATGGCTGGGAGGCCCAGCAGAGGCAGATTTTGCTTGGCGAGGCAGGATCGGCTCGTAGGGACCAGGTCTGAGGCACGTTCCAGAGGGACCAGGTCTGAGGCACCTTACAGAGGGACCCTGGGACTGTCAGGAATAGCCTTGGTAATACTTCAGCTCACACTGTTTCTCTCAGGTGGAAATAAAAGTTGTCAAATGAAAAAGCAAACCGTGAGATCATAAAACTTTCAGGAACCCTTTAGGATCCCCAGTCCCATCCAGATACTCCTTTGAGAACATCTGGCTCAAGAGAAAGTTGTAGAGTCCCCACTGGGAGCTGGGCATTCCATATACTTCAGGCACACCTCCGTCAGAGCACTTCTCACGCTGAGTTATAACTCTGATTCCTCCATCAGATGGAGCTCCGGAAAGGGTGGGATGGGTGGATTGGGGGTGTGGGCAGGCAAAAGCCATGTCACTCGGTCTTTGTGTCCCCCAGTGCCAGGAAGATGTGAGATGCATGTGCCAGGTAAATACTAAGTGAATTGGAGGACAAACACCTCTCAAGGGTCTCGCCTGGAAGACTTCCCTCTGGAACTCACCCCACGCCTATTACGCTGAGACCAGCACCCTCTGCTAACCGGAGAGTCCCTCTGCTCTGCACCCTGCCTCTAACAGATCCAAGAGCACCACCTTGGAAGGCTTCTTCCAGAACAGCCCCCATCCTATTTGCATCCTGTGCCAGCGCCGGCAGTCCCTCTGACTGTGGAGGGGCACCAGCGTCCACCTTGCTCTTACCTCTGCATCCTGCTCTTCAGCGGTGGCGACGAGGCCCGCAAAGTTGCAGTCTGGAGACGCCGCTGGCGTCACCTGCCAAGGAGCAACAAAAGTCAAGGTGCAGATGCCACCGGCTCTCCTACCCAGCTCGCCTGGCAGCAAACCCAAACCAAGTCCTCAGGACAGAAGTGGTGCCACATGGAAGATCACATCTGAGGGAGTCTGATTCAACAACCCGGTACCGTGTTTTCCAGGGCTCCCCTCCCGAGCACTGGGGGGCTTTGCCGATCTCCCTGGCAGGCCCTGGACTGAGCTCCTTGGGACTCAAGTACACAGCAGAGCAGAGCGGGGAGGGCGATCCCATGCTCCTCTCTTACGTCTCCTTCTTCTGAGGGGGTCCTGCTGGCGGCCCGGGGGCAGGGGACAGCCTCCCCGTCCTCTTCCGTGCCAGGGGCGATGTAGGAGCCGGACATGGAGGAGACGGTGTCGGTGCTGATCTGGGAGGACACCATGGACATGACCTTCCTTCTTCAAGTCTGGGTCCCCAGTATGTTGAGGGGGGCAGAGGCGGGGAGAAGACTGTTTCCTGCCCTCAGCTCAGCTCTTCAGGAGGCCTGGCGCATTTGCTTCAGGCCAGCATGGAATCCCATCGCGGGGGCCTTCCCGTCACTGGAGCTGGGGGTGGCCTGTCCCGTGGGCAGATGGCGAGGGTCCCCAAAGACTGAGTTCCTGAACATTGCCCCTCATCCCTTTCCTGGCTGGCGATACATGGGGGAGGGAGGATAGGGAAGAGGTGGAAAGTGAGGAGACAGAAAGCTGGCTTCGTGCTTTGGGAAGGGACTGTACCACACCTGAGGGTGAAGTGGCTGAAGGGCTTCTCACCTCAAAAGTGGAGATCAAAGGAAATGCGAAACCTGCGCAGAGAGCTTGAGTCATGGGCTCAAAGCCACACAGGGCAAAAGAGAAAGGACATTTGAGTGCAACATGGGGTCCTGGATTGGGAGGCTGGAATGGAGAGGAGCATTACTGGGGTGATCTGCAAGACGTGAAGGGGGTCTGCGGTTACATGGGATTACCAGGTCAGTGTTCATTTCCTGATTGTGATGGTGGTACTGGGATTATGGAGGCGTGTCCTTGTTCTAAGGAAACACACACTAAAGTATCTAGTGCTAATGGGGCAGCCTGTCTGCAACTTACTGTAAAGGGCGCAAAGTATATATTGACTGGGATTACATTGAATCTCTAAATAAATACGGAGTCACTGAACGTTTTTTGAAAAAGCCACCCAGCCAAGGGCCGGGGCAGGGATGAATAGGAGGGACAGGTTCCACTCACGCTTCCCGCCCCCTCCACCGCCAACCCAGAAATGCTGCCTGCTGAAAGGGTGTGTGAAGCCCTGTGTTCTGGCCGCTTCGGAGCCCCCTCTTAGCTTTGGCTGCTCGTTGGCAGCATCCATGGACCCTTAAAAGTGCCAGTGTTTGGGTCCCAGCCCCAGACATGCTAGTCCCAAGCATAGGGATTTTCAGGAGCTCCTGGGGATTCTTCCTGGCAGCCAGAAGCTTCTTCAGCCTCTCCTTACCTGGCAGGCAGTTCTGCCAGCCCCTGACCTTGCCCCTCTTCCCCCAGCATGGGCCCAGGCAACGGGTGAGGAGGGGGGACAGTGACCGGCCCCACCTGTCAATCCAGGGTGTACCCCTTTTGGCGGGGGCTGGAGGCTGAGCCTGGGGACCAGTGGAGGGGCTGGAGCCCCCATGTTCCCCCAGTGCTGGGGAGCGTGGGCAGGAAGGCCGGAGGGTGGTGGGGAGAGGGAGGGAGTCGTTGCTTAGGGGGTGAAGGGAGTCTCAGAGGGAGGTTGGGGCAGCCTCCTCAGCAAGTGGTGGGAAAGGGATGGGCTGCCTCCTGAGCTCTGTAAGGCCCCAACCCGGCTGGCCCTGCAGTGTGTGCACCCTCCTGAAATATTTGGAATAATTAGCAAGGGAAAGCAGCAAGTTGGCGGGGGAATGCCAGGTTGTCCTGGAGCCAGCCTCGAGTGCAAGGAAAGAAAGGGGCTTCAGGAGAAAGGGGCCCGTGGAGGCTGGGCAGGATTGTGTGGGACAGTGCCCATTTGTGTGTGTGTGTGTGTGTGTGTGTCTGTGCGCACGTGCACGTGAGTGCTGGGGGAAGGGGCTGTGCACCACAAGGGTGTGCTGGCGGGGCCAGGTGCGGGCTCGGGGGAGAGATGGGTTCCAGGCAAAGCTGGGGTGAGGGTGTTGAAAGGTGCCTGCTGAGTGTCACATATTTGCTGTGCCTCAGTTTCCCCATCAGAACTCTAGTACGTTGATTCCTCACAGGCTGGAGCTGTAGGGTCTAGGCACCCTCTCTTCCGTCTGCCCTGATGGCCTCCCTCAGCCCCAACCTGCATTGGAGGGAAGGCCCTGGGCGGGGTGAATGAACCCCAGGGTGGCAAGTGGGGCCCCAGGGGCTGGGGCCCTAGGACGTCACACCCTGTCCCTTCAGGAAGGGACCAAGGGAGGGAGGAGCTGGAGACAGGCCCAGGCGAGGACCGCAGGTGAGTCTGGGCAGGCCCTCAACTTGGGCGAGTTGGGGAACGTGAGCCGAGCCCTGGGCAAGAACGGCCTTTGTGAGTGAGTCCCCAGGGCTAGGGAGGGGGCTGTGCCTCCTTTGCCGCCTGCTCCTCGGGGCTGTGGGTACAGTCTCCCCATTGCACATATAGAGGTGCCGAGGCCCTGGCTGCAGGGGACCCCCGAGGGCCGCCTCTCAGCCCCTTTCTCTCTGGGCACCCAGAGATCATGAGGAGTGCATCAGGGGACACTCTGCAGGCCTTTGGTGCCCGCCATCTTGCTCCCAGCCATTCCCCCTTGGGCCGTGGCCTCCCCAAAACTGGCCCATGCTTTTCCCCAGAGAAAGTTGCAAGCAGGTCCATTTTGAGACTTTTTAAAACTTTATTTTTAAAAATGATTTTATTGTAAATAACTTTCTAAGAAAAAGGTTAAAATGCCCGATGGGTTAGGAGAGTGGATGTGGGATGCAGCCCAGGGCGTTTATGGTGGAGCAAGACACTCCCCTGCAGGAGTGCAAGCAAGGGCACGGGTCCATCCCCCCATTCCTGATCCCAGTAGTTCTAGCAAGCACTGCGTCCCTCCCAGTTAAGCCTCAGCTATAGCTACACTCACTACATTAGTCTGTCTGTCCCCTTTCCCTCTGCAGCTTGGCTGCCCCAGCCCCTAACCCCCAGATCCCCATCTCCCCGCTGCTCTCAGCCTCAAGTTGGGCTCAAAGATTAGGGACACATGCCCTCTGCCCCACCTCTAGGGATGAAGCCAGAAGATCCCAGAGGCCTTAGAAAATCTCCTGGCTCCACCCAGCACCCCGGCCTCCTTTCTGTCTCCTCTCTCTTCCCCCCTCCGCCTTGCTCCTCCTCACAGACTGCCGGGAGAGGCCTCTTGGGTGTTAATTTGCAGTCACCTAATCAGCATTTGTTGTACCTGGGAACTTGCTCTGGATAGAGACCTGGGGAGGAGAGCAGGAGAGAGAGAAGCTTCGAAGCTAAGGTGTTCTGGGGCGGGCCCTGTACTGATGTTTCCAGCTTGGCCAGGGCCCCTCCAAGCTGCAGCTCTCATAGTGCAGGGCCCTTAGCGTGTCTCTGGGGCAGGGAAGAAGTGGGTCAATGAAACACTGTGTGTATGGGGGGCTGGGGATCGGAGGCAGCAATTTTGGTCCTGGGCCCCAATTCTCAGCCTGCTGGACTAGAATCTGAGGATGGCCTGGGCTTGGGGCCATGTGGCCTGGTGGGTTGACCTGGCCCAGCCCCTGCCTGGGTGGTAGGGTGTCCATGGGCCTGCACTGGCGGGGAGGGGGGCAGTCTGGGCCCAGACTTCGGTGCTGTCTGGAGGTGGGGCAGGGCCTGGCTTCTTACAAGAAGGCGGCCAGGCTGGCCCAGTCATGCAGGTCAGAGGCCAGTGTGGCATCCCCGGCCTCAAAGAGGGGCTCGGGGGGCAGGGAGCTACGGGTGCTCTCGTCCCAGGGGTGCTCCAGGAAGGATGGGGCCAGGAAGGTCTCATCAAAGTCCAGGCTGTCGGTAGCCTGCTCCACTGGAGGCCCCAAGGTAACAGGGCAGTCGATGTGGTGGCCATGGATGGTGAGGTCCACGTCCCCGTGTGAGGCAGGGCTCAGTGGTGGGATCAGCTCCGAGGTCTCCAGCGTGCCCAGCTCCCCGTCCAGCATGCCAGCGTCCAAGATGGCCTCCCAGTCAAAGTTGCCCTTGAGGGGTTCCAGCTCAGCCTGCTCCTCCTGGGTCAGCAGCAGGGAGCTGGAGGGCCGCGGGACCTTGGCCTCCTGCTTGGGCAGCGGCTGTTGACGCTTACGCCCCAGCCTGCCCTCGCCTGCACCCCAGCCCGCCTCCCCAGTGGCCTCCTCGAACTCCCGCAGCAGCTGCTGGGCCTCGGCGCTCACGGTCAGTGGCCCGGCCCATGGGGCGGCGCTGGGCTCTGGCGCGGCCTGGCGGGCAAAGGCCGGGTGGATGTGGACTGGGGGCAGCCGCCGCTTCTTCAAGGCCCCACTCAGCAGCCGCTCGGCCTACTGGGGGTCGATGCGCCAGAAGCCCCCCTTGCCTGGCTCGTCCTTCTCCCGAGGCACCTTGATGAAGCCCTTCTTCAGGGACAGGTTGTGGCGGATGGAGTTCTGGACACAGGGAGATAGGAGAGAAGGAAGACAGCTGGGAGAGTGGGTGGGGTCAGTGATGGGGGGCTCCTAGCGCCACTGCCAGTCCCACCACCACCTTCTCTCCGATGGGGGCAGGGGAGACAGAAGCGCTGCTCTGCGCGGGAGGCTCTGGGACACCCGCCACGGGGCACCAGGAGCTGGGAGTGCTGTCGGGGGCTTTTGTTCCCATTTGCCAGGACATCTGCCTGCTCAGTCATCCGAGCCCTGAGCCGCAGGGTGGCTCTCAGTGCCAGCCTGTCCTGCCCTCCCTCCCTGACCCCGCTGCTTGCGGCCTCTGGTCAAAGGCCTTGGCTCCCCCAGGTCCTGGACGGCCATCTCCCTCTGCCTGGGCCTGGCTGGCCTTCTCTGTTTGTGAAATGTGTGAGTGTGTGTGAGGGTGTGTGTGTGTGGTGGGGGATGAAGTGTGGGAGGATCTGATGACTTTCCTTGTTTGTAGAGCCGCCTGCTGGCCTGGGCCCTCACCCACCATGTCCCCCTCCTCCCACCCCAGGCTCTGAGGCCTCAGTTGATTATTACCCAGCCAAGAGCATAGCGCTCATTCCTGGGGTCTCTCAGGCTTGGGGTAGGGTGGGGGGTGGTGGAGGGTGTCTGCTTTCTCACCAAGGTTACAAATGGTACCTGCCCCAGGGTCAGGGCCCAAGCAAACGTGGAATAGCTGTGATCACAGGAACTCTGGTCCTGTGACCTGTGCCACAGGGAAGGATCTGTGCATCCTCAGGGTCTCTGTCCCCAAGTAGCCCATGATCCTGATGGTCGAAGAGGCTCAGGGCAGTGTGTGCCCAGCCTGAATCACCATCCTGCCTTGTTCACGCCTGGGTGCACAGTCCAAACCACGCTGGGGCACAGGGGTCTGGGGCCTGGTGGGTGGGGCCGGCAGGTGGGTAGTGCACCCTGGCAAGACTGGGAGGTTTACATGGTGGTCTGGGCCCCTTGGCTGCTCTGTGCCAGGTTCCGGAGACTTGGAACATGAAGCCAGTGTGGGAGGAAAGAGCCCCTGTGGAAAGCACGTGGCTGAGATAATTGTCCCCGCAGGGAGGTTGATGAGAAGAGGGGGAGGAGTGTTGGCAGGAAACTAGGGAGGGCTTGGGGTGGGGGCTGACACAGCAGCTTTCGGAAGGCCCCGTAGCCCTTCCACTGGGACACAGATGGCCTTCACACCCTGCAGCACACCCCTCTCCCCTCCCAGAGCCCCTCCAGCCAACTGAAAGCAGGCGGGATGCAGAGCCTGGCA
This sequence comes from Mesoplodon bidens, assembly GCF_964165515.1. Classification (NCBI taxonomy): domain Eukaryota; kingdom Metazoa; phylum Chordata; class Mammalia; order Artiodactyla; family Ziphiidae; genus Mesoplodon; species Mesoplodon bidens. The sequence goes on along the minus strand of NW_027672468.1, from coordinate 1,004,606 downwards.
GCAACCATGCTCTGCCTCCAGTCAGGCCCTGACAAACTGACCTTGAGGAGGGTAGTGTGTAGGAATTCCAGGACTTGGGACACAAATGTGTCCCTCAGTCCATCAACCTACCCTGGGGGGCTGTGTCCACGCATAGTTCAGCCCTGGTCTTTGGGCTGAGCCTGCCGGATGAGGGACAAGTTCTTTCCACTTGAACATCTATGTCGGCACCCCTGCAGCCCTCTGAACATCCTCCCTCCTCCGTCTCTGAAGACAAAGGGGAAGCAGTCCAAGCACTGGGCTCCCTTGAGGTCCTTCCTGGACGGCCTTCCTCTCTCGGGGCCCTGGCCCTACCGCGCCTACTTGGCCTGCGGATCTGGGATGTGAGTCCAGTCCACGCGGGCATGGGCAGGGAGGGAGGGAGTGCCTCCCTACCTGCCAGGTGGGATCAGCGTGGCGGAAATAACAGAAGTTCTCCGTGATCCACTTGTAGATGGCCGACAGGGTGATCTTGGTGGCCTTGCTGGCCTGCATGGCCATGCAGATGAGCGTGGCATACGAGTAGGACGGCTTCACGTGCGGGTTGGTGGCGTAGTCCACGTCGTCGGGAGGCGAGGCCTGCAGCCCCGAGGGGGCGCTCCGCGGCGTGCACAAGTACGTGGGCTTGCCGAGTGTGTGCGGCTGCCCCAGGCAGGCGGGGTCCGCCGCCAGGGGAGACCCTGGCTCGGCCGAGCCTGACAGCTCGTGGTAGCCGTGAGGGTCGGTGTCCCCTGAAGGCAGGGCGGGGACCCTGGCGTTGAGAATGGAGAATACCTGCAGCCACTGCAGGCTGGTCAGGCTGTCATTCAGGGCGTTGGACTCCTCCAGGCCGCCTTCCGGTCCGGCCTCCTCCGCTGCCCCTGCTCCCGAGACGCGTAGCCAGCTCTCCGCCATATCTGCGGGGACTCTCCGAGGGGGCCGTCAACATCCACGAGCCGAGCCGAGGGTGGCCGCCGAGCTCTCCGGCCCGCTGACTCCCGCGGCTTCAGTTACGCAGCCTCCCGGAAGCGGGCTTCCATCCCGCGATCCGGGAGTAGCCTCCTCCAAAGGGAATGTGGTGCCTGCGGGAACCAGAGCGGGAACTGAGCCCTCTTTCCACACCCCCGAGGGGAGAGTGTGGGCGAGGGGGGAGGCTCTTACTAAAATCCTTCCTGCAGCTGGGGAGGATCTTTTACTGCCGAGGTCTGGGAAACAGAAGGTGTGCCCGGGGGTCCGACCCACAGGGGGTTCGCCTCGCTCTTTTCCTCTTGGATCTTTTAGAGGAGACTTAATTAGCCAAACGAGGGAATAGTGTAGGGGCATGCGAGGCCACCCCTTTCTCCCTCAAAGCGGGGAATTAACCCCCCTCTCTCCGTCCACAACCAATGGAAATGGAGCGAGAGAGTCCAGGAGGGCAGAACGACGGGTCGGGTGGCGGGGGAGGTCGTCTGATCTTTGAAAAGGGATATTAGGATGGGGATCAAGGGGAAGGAAGGAAACAATACAGAGAGTTATAAGGAGGCGGGAAGTGAGTGTCCCCCAAACGCCTCTGATGTCAGTCCCCGGGCCCACCACTTCCGTCGGGGACGGATGGGAGAGCGGGCTGCTACTGACGCCCTCCCTTCCCACGGCCTGCAGCCCTCCCCGTCCCTTACCTGGCTCAGAGCGCAGCCCGGGCCAAAGGAAGGTTCTCAAAGAAATTCCTCCCACCGCCCACCCTCACCGCGGCTCTCTGCTCCCAGCTCGAGGGCCCAGCCAGCAATCCTCGGCGCCACTCACGCCCGCCGGCGCCTCTCTGAAAGCCAGCGGCCAGGGACCGGCACTCAGTCGCCGCTCACAAGGCGTCTCCTGCTGCCGTGGCGACGCCCCGCCCATATAAACAGCTTCCGCTTCTGCCATTGGCCAGGGCATCTCCAAAGAGACCGCGGGCTCTTAACCGCTCTCTCACGCGGTAACTCTCTTCCAGCTCCCTCCTGCCGCCCTCTCCCGCGCGCGACCCCGTCCCCTACCCGCCATCGCGTCCCGGCTCCGCGCATTCCCGCCCGAGGGCCCCGCGCAGGGCTCGGAGAGGCGCGCGGCTCGGCGCTCCCGCAGAGGCCCCGGGGCCCTCGGCGAGCAGTTCGCCGCGGGAACCGTACTCCGCCCCACCCCCTTCCCATCTGGGCTGCTCAGAGGTGGCGACGGCTCCTGGGACGCAGCCCGTGGCGCGGGGGCCAGGGCTGGGTGCATGCTTGGGGCTTTCCTTTCCTCTCCTCTGGGCTGCGAGTGGCACTTCCTCACGTTTCTGCGGCCTGTCCCTGTCTCCCGACCGAGTGTCGTCTTGGTGCCCGCAAGCAGGTCTGACTCTCCGATGCCACCTGCCGCTCAGGTCCGCAGAAACCGCAGCCCCGGTCGCAGACACCCCAAGGCGGCTAGGGTAATCCAGTGTTTCCCGGTAAGCGCTCCCTCCCCGCCCCGTCCTCAGCAAGATTCCCAGAAGCTGACATTCCAGAGGCTTCTTCGCAAGTGCTCTCCCTCCTTTCCAGATAGCCGAGGAAACAGAGCCGGTGGGTGAAACCCAGGAAAGCCGTGGACTTGCCAGATTCTGTGACTGGGGTCATTTGCCCCATTAATTTCACCAGCCTTTAAGTGACGGACTAACGGTGGACTGTGGTCCTTCCTCCTCCCCTCCCCCAGCCTCCCTCTAGTCACCAGCTTTCCTGCTCTTCAATTATTGAGGAGCAGCAGTTGGAAGTTCTCTGGTTGAAGGGGGTGGGTGGAGGTGAGGGCTCCTTATCAGGCCTCTGCGCAGGAGCTGTGCCCAGGGGATGGTACACCAGCTCCCACCCAGAAACATGTCTTTCCCTATACCCCTTGCCCTCTCTCACTCCTCCATGTCCAGCTTGTCTTGAGTCAAAGTTTTTTTTTTTCTTCCCAAGAATTTATTGTTTTTATTTTTATTTTTATTTTATTTTTTTATTAGTTTCTGCTTTATAACAAAGTGAATCAGTCATACATATACATCTGTTCCCACATCCCTTCCCTCATGCATCTCCCTCCCTCCCACCCTCCCCATCCCACCCCTCCAGGCGGTCACAAAGCACCGAGCTGATCTCGTGCTCTGCGGCTGCTTCCCATTATCTATCTACCTTACGTTTGGTAGTGTATATATGTCCATGCCTCTCTTTCGCTTTGTCACAGCTTACCCTTCCCCCTCCCCATATCCTCAAGTCCATTCTCAAGTAGGTCTGTGACTTTATTCCTGTTTTACCCCTAGGTTCTTCATGACATTTTTGTTTAAATTCCATATATATGTGTTAGCATACGGTATTTGTCGTTCTCTTTCTGACTTACTTCACTCTGTATGACAGACTCTAGGTCTATCCACCTCATTACAAATAGCTCAGTTTCGTTTCTTTTTATGGCTGAGTAATATTCCATTGTATATATGTGCCACATCTTCTTTATCCATTCATCCGATGATGGACACTTAGGTTGTTTCCATCTCTGGGCTATTGTGAATAGAGCTGCAATGAACATTTTGGTACATGCCTCTTTTTGAAGTATGGTTTTCTCAGGGTATATGCCTAGTAGTGGGATTGCTGGGTCATATGGTAGTTCTATTTTTAGTCTTTTAAGGAACCACCATACTGTTCTCCATAGTGGCTGTACCAATTCACATTCCCACCAGCAGTGCAAGAGTGTTCCCTTTTCTCCACACCCTCTCCAGCATTTATTGTTTCTAGATTTCTTGATGATGGCCATTCTGACTGGTGTGAGATGATATCTCATTGTAGTTTTGATTTGCATTTCTCTAATGATTAATGATGTTGAGCATTCTTTCATGTGTTTGTTGGCAGTCTGTATATCTTCCTTGGAGAAATGCCTATTTATGTCTTCTGCCCATTTTTGGATTGGGTTGTTTGTTTTTTGGCTATTGAGCTGCATGAGCTGTTTTTAAATTTTGGAGATTAATCCTTTGTCAGTTGCTTCATTTGCAAATATTTTCTCCCATTCTGAGGGTTGTCTTTTGGTCTTGTTTATGGTGTCCTTTGCTGAGCAAAAGCTTTGAAGTTTCATTATTTCCCATTTGTTTATCTTTGTTTTTATTTCCATTTCTCTAGGAGGTGGGTCCAAAAGGATCTTGCTGGGATTTATGTCCTAGAGTGTTCTGCCTATGTTTTCCTCTAAGACTTTGATAGTTTCTGGCCTTACATTTAGGTCTTTAATCCATTTTGAGCTTATTTTTGTGTATGGTGTTAGGGAATGATCTAATCTCATACTTTTACAGGTCCCTGTCCAGTTTTCCCAGCACCACTTATTGAAGAGGCTGTCCTTTCTCCACTGTACATTCCTGCCTCCTTGATCAAAGATAAGTTGACCATATGTGCGTGGGTTTATCTCTGGGCTTTCTATCCTGTTCCATTGATCTATCTTTCTGTTTTTGTGCCCGTAAAACACTGTGTTGATTACTGTAGCTTTCTAGTGTAGTCTGAAGTCAGGGAGCCTGATTCCTCCAGCTCCGTTTTTCATTCTCAAGATTGCTTTGGCTATTCGGAGTCTTTTGTTTTTCCAAACAAAGTTTGAAATGTTTTGTTCCAGTTCTGTGAAAAATGCCAGTGGTAGTTTGATAGGGATTGCATTGAACCTGTAGATTGCTTTGGGTAGTAGAGTCATTTTCACAATATCGATTCTTCCAATCCAGGAGCATGCTATATCTCTCCATCTATTTGTATCATCTTTCATTTCTTTCATCAGTGTCTTATAATTTTCTGCATACAGGTCTTTTGTCTCCTTAGGTAGGTTTATTCCTAGGTATTTTATTCTTTTTGTTGCAATGGTAAATGGGAGTGTTTTCTTGATTTCACTTTCAGATTCTTCATCATTAGTGTACAGGAATGCCAGAGATTTCTGTGCATTAATTTTGTATCCTGCTACTTTACCAAATTCATTGATTAGCTCTAGTAGTTTTCTGGTAGCATCTTTAGGATTCTCTATGTATAGTATCATGTCATCTGCATACAGTGACAGCTTTACTTCTTCTTTTTCAATTTGGATTCCTTTTATTTCCTTTTCTTCTCTGATTGCTGTGGGTGGGTGGAGGTGAGGGCTCCATATCAAGCCTCTGCGCAGGAGCTGTGCCCGGGGAATGGTACACCAGCTCCCACCCAGAAACATGTCTTTCCCTCTACCCCTTGCCCTCTCTCACTCCTCCATGTCCAGCTTGTCTTGAGTCAAAGATTTTTTTTTCTTCCCAAGTATTTATTGTTTTTATTTTTATTTATATTTTATTTTTATTTTTTTATTAGTTTCTGCTTTATAACAAAGTGCATCAGTCATACATATACATCTGTTCCCACATCCCTTCCCTCATGCATCTCCCTCCCTCCCACCCTCCCCATCCCACCCCTTCAGGCGGTCACAAAGCACCGAGCTGATCTCTCTGTGCTCTGCGGCTGCTTCCCACTATCTATCTACCTTACGTTCCGTAGTGTATATATGTCCATGCCTCTCTTTCGCTTTGTCACAGCTTACCCTTCCCCCTCCCCATATCCTCAAGTCCATTCTCAAGTAGGTCTGTGACTTTATTCCTGTTTTACCCCTAGGTTCTTCATGACATTTTTTTTTAAATTCCATATATATGTGTTAGCATACGGTATTTGTCGTTCTCTTTCTGACTTACTTCACTCTGTATGACAGACTCTAGGTCTATCCACCTCATTACAAATAGCTCAGTTTCGTTTCTTTTTATGGCTGAGTAATATTCCATTGTATATATGTGCCACATCTTCTTTATCCATTCATCCGATGATGGACACTTAGGTTGTTTCCATCTCCGGGCTATTGTGAATAGAGCTGCAATGAACATTTTGGTACATGCCTCTTATTGAAGTATGGTTTTCTCAGGGTATATGCCTAGTAGTGGGATTGCTGGGTCATATGGTAGTTCTATGTTTAGTCTTTTAAGGAACCTCCATACTGTTCTCCATAGTGGCTGTACCAATTCACATTCCCACCAGCAGTGCAAGAGTGTTCCCTTTTCTCCACACCATCTCCAGCATTTATTGTTTCTAGATTTCTTGATGATGGCCATTCTGACTGGTGTGAGATGATATCTCGTAGTTTTGATTTGCATTTCTCTAATGATTAATGATGTTGAGCATTCTTTCATGTGTTTGTTGGCAGTCTGTATATCTTCTTTGGAGAAATGCCTATTTAAGTCTTCTGCCCATTTTTGGATTGGGTTGTTTGTTTTTTTGCTCTGGAGCTGCATGAGCTGTTTTTAAATTTTGGAGATTAATCCTTTGTCAGTTGCTTCATTTGCACATATTTTCTCCCATTCTGAGGGTTGTCTTTTGGTCTTGTTTATGGTGTCCTTTGCTGTGCAAAAGCTTTGAAGTTTCATTATTTCCCATTTGTTTATCTTTGTTTTTATTTCCATTTCTCTATGAGGTGGGTCCAAAAGGATCTTGCTGGGATTTATGTCCTAGAGTGTTCTGCCTATGTTTTCCTCTAAGACTTTGATAGTTTCTGGCCTTACATTTAGGTCTTTAATCCATTTTGAGCTTATTTTTGTGTATGGTGTTAGGGAACGATCTAATCTCATACTTTTACAGGTCCCTGTCCAGTTTTCCAGCACCACTTATTGAAGAGACTGTCCTTTCTCCACTGTACATTCCTGCCTCCTTGATCAAAGATAAGTTGACCATATGTGCGTGGGTTTATCTCTGGGCTTTCTATCCTGTTCCATTGATCTATCTTTCTGTTTTTGTGCCCGTAAAACACTGTCTTGATTACTGTAGCTTTGTAGTGTAGTCTGAAGTCAGGGAGCCTGATTCCTCCAGCTCCGTTTTTCATTCTCAAGATTGCTTTGGTTATTCGGAGTCTTTTGTTTTTCCAAACAAAGTTTGAAATGTTTTGTTCCAGTTCTGTGAAAAATGCCAGTGGTAGTTTGATAGGGATTGCATTGAACCTGTAGATTGCTTTGGGTAGTAGAGTCATTTTCACAATATCGATTCTTCCAACCCAGGAGCATGCTATATCTCTCCATCTATTTGTATCATCTTTCATTTCTTTCATCAGTGTCATAATTTTCTGCATACAGGTCTTTTGTCTCCTTAGGTAGGTTTATTCCTAGGTATTTTATTCTTTTTGTTGCAATGGTAAATGGGAGTGTTTTCTTGATTTCTCTTTCACATTCTTCATCATTAGTGTACAGGAATGCCAGAGATTTCTGTGCATTAATTTTGTATCCTGCTACTTTACCAAATTCATTGATTAGCTCTAGTAGTTTTCTGGTAGCATCTTTAGGATTCTCTATGTATAGTATCATGTCATCTGCAAACAGTGACAACTTTACATCTTCTTTCCCAATTTGGATTCCTGTTATTTCATTTTCTTCTCTGATTGCTGTGGGTGGGGGGAGGTGAGGGCTTCATATCAAGCCTCTGCGCAGGAGCTGTGCCCGGGGGATGGTACACCAGCTCCCACCCAGAAACATATCTTTCCCTCTACCCCTTGCCCTCTCTCACTCCTCCATGTCCAGCTTGTATTGAGTCAAAGTTTTTTTTTTTCTTCCCAAGTATTTATTGTTTTTATTTTTATTTTTATTTTATTTTTATTTTTTATTAGTTTCTGCTTTATAACAAAGTGCATCAGTCATACATATACATCTGTTCCCACATCTCTTCCCTCATGCATCTCCCTCCCTCCCACCCTCCCCATCCCACCCCTCCAGGCGGTCACAAAGCACCGAGCTGATCTCCCTGTGCTCTGCGGCTCCTTCCCACTATCTATCTACCTTACGTTTGGTAGTGTATATATGTCCATGCCTCTGTTTCGCTTTGTCACAGCTTACCCTTCCCCCTCCCCATATCCTCAAGTCCATTCTCAAGTAGGTCTGTGACTTTATTCCTGTTTTACCCCTAGGTTCTTCATGACATTTTTTTTAAAATTCCATATATATGTGTTAGCATACGGTATTTGTCGTTCTCTTTCTGACTTACTTCACTCTGTATGACAGACTCTAGGTCTATCCACCTCATTACAAATAGCTCAGTTTCGTTTCTTTTTATGGCTGAGTAATATTCCATTGTATATATGTGCCACATCTTCTTTATCCATTCATCCGATGATGGACACTTAGGTTGTTTCCATCTCCGGGCTATTGTGAATAGAGCTGCAATGAACATTTTGGTACATGCCTCTTATTGAAGTATGGTTTTCTCAGGGTATATGCCTAGTAGTGGGATTGCTGGGTCATATGGTAGTTCTATGTTTAGTCTTTTAAGGAACCTCCATAGTGTTCTCCATAGTGGCTGTACCAATTCACATTCCCACCAGCAGTGCAAGAGTGTTCCCTTTTCTCCACACCCTCTCCAGCATTTATTGTTTCTAGATTTCTTGATGATGGCCATTCTGACTGGTGTGAGATGATATCTCATTGTAGTTTTGATTTGCATTCCTCTAATTATTAATGATGTTGAGCATTCTTTCATGTGTTTGTTGGCAGTCTGTATATCTTCCTTGGAGAAATGCCTATTTAAGTCTTCTGCCCATTTTTGGATTGGGTTGTTTGTTTTTTGGCTATTGAGCTGCATGAGCTGTTTTTAAATTTTGGAGATTAATCCTTTGTCAGTTGCTTCATTTGCAAATATTTTCTCCCATTCTGAGGGTTGTCTTTTGGTCTTGTTTATGGTGTCCTTTGCTGTGCAAAAGCTTTGAAGTTTCATTAGGTCCCATTTGTTTATCTTTGTTTTTATTTCCATTTCTCTAGGAGGTGGGTCCAAAAGGATCTTGCTGGGATTTATGTCCTAGAGTGTTCTGCCTATGTTTTCCTCTAAGACTTTGATAGTTTCTGGCCTTACATTTAGGTCTTTAATCCATTTTGAGCTTATTTTTGTGTATGGTGTTAGGGAATGATCTAATCTCATACTTTTACATGTCCCTGTCCAGTTTTACCAGCACCACTTACTGAAGAGGCTGTCCTTTCTCCACTGTACATTCCTGCCTCCTTCATCAAAGATAAGTTGACCATATGTGCGTGGGTTTATCTCTGGGCTTTCTATCCTGTTCCATTGATCTATCTTTCTGTTTTTGTGCCCATAAAACAGTGTCTTGATTACTGTAGCTTTCTAGTGTATTCTGAAGTCAGGGAGCCTGATTCCTCCAGCTCCGTTTTTCATTCTCAAGATTGCTTTGGCCATTCGGAGTCTTTTGTTTTTCCAAACAAAGTTTGAAATGTTTTGTTCCAGTTCTGTGAAAAATGCCAGTGGTAGTTTGATAGGGATTGCATTGAACCTGTAGATTGCTTTGGGTAGTAGAGTCATTTTCACAGTATCGATTCTTCCAATCCAGGAGCATGCTATATCTCTCCATCTATTTGTATCATCTTTCATTTCTTTCATCAGTGTCTTATAATTTTCTGCATACAGGTCTTTTGTCTCCTTAGGTAGCTTTATTCCTAGGTATTTTATTCTTTTTGTTGCAATGGTAAATGGGAGTGTTTTCTTGATTTCACTTTCAGATTCTTCATCATTAGTGTACAGTAATGCCAGAGATTTCTGTGCATTAATTTTGTATCCTGCTACTTTACCAAATTCATTGATTAGCTCTAGTAGTTTTCTGGTAGCATCTTTAGGATTCTCTATGTATAGTATCATGTCATCTGCAAACAGTGACAGCTTTACTTCTTCTTTTCCAATTTGGATTCCTTTTATTTCCTTTTCTTCTCTGATTGCTGTTGCTAAAACTTCCAAAACTAATTTGAATAAGTGTGGTGAGAGTGGGCCACCTTGTCTTATTCCTGATCTTAGTGGAAATGGTCTCAGCTTTTCACCATTGAGGACAATGTTGGCTGTGGGTTTGTCATATATGGCCTTTATTATCTTGTGGAAAGTTCCCTGTATGCCTACTTTCTGCAGGGTTTTTATCATAAATGGCTGTTGAATTTTGTCGAAAGCTTTCTCTGCATCTATTGAGATGATCATATGGTTTTTCTCCTTCAATTTGTTAATATGGTGTATCACATTGATTGATTTGTGTATATTGAAGAATCCTTGCATTCCTGGAATAAACCCCACTTGATCATGGTGTTTGATCCTTTTAATGTGCTGTTGGATTCTGTTTGCTAGTATTTTGTTGAGGATTTTTACATCTATGTTCATCAGTGACATTGGCCTGTAGGTTTCTTTCTTTGTGACATCCTTGCCTGGTTTTGGTATCAAGGTGATGGTGGCCTCGTAGAATGAGTTTGGGAGTGCTCCTCCCTCTGCTATATTTTGGAAGAGTTTGAGAAGGATAGGTGTTAGCTCTTCTCTAAATGTCTGATAGAATTCGCCTGTGAAGCCATCTGGTCCTGGGCTTCTTCTGTTTGTTGGAAGATTTTTAATCACAGTTTCCATTTCAGTGCTTGTGATTGGTCTATTCATATTTTCTATTCCTTCCTGATTCAGTCTTGGCAGGTTGGGCATTTCTAAGAATTTGTCCATTTCTTCCAGGTTGTCCATTTTATTGGCATAGAGTTTCTTGTAGTAATCTCTCATGATCTTCTATATTTCTGCAGTGTGAGTTGTTATTGAGTCAAAGTATTAAAAGCGTGCTGGAGAAAGTCGGACAGAAACTTTCACAAATAAGCCAACTGCGCAATTAATAGCTCTCCTTCCCTTGTGAACAGTTTTATTCATTTTTAAGAATCATGCAGCAGTCCATAAATATTGCATCCTTGACGTCCCCACTGTAGTGTGCCCATGAGTGTACTCCAGGGAGTGAGGGGTACACAGCTGGCACAACAGTACACACATACTTACACACACTAGGTGTGCAGATCCTAAAGCAAAGTGAGCAAGCAGCTTGCCAAGGTCAGGTGAACAGGACACAAACTCTCCCAAGGTGAGATGGCTTAACGTGTGTGGATCCGTGCCCAGGAGATGCCCCAGCGTGGCCATGACCTCTGGTGGGATGGGACTGGGGAGGAGAAGGAAAAAGGACTCTGTGAGAAGGCTGGGATCACCACACCACCCGGAAGTGAGCTCATAGGTGAGGTCCCACCTGAGTGTGGCAGGAAGGAGCCCCAGGCCTCTGGTTAGTCTGTGTCCTTGTGTGAGAAACCAGGCCCCGTCATATTCTCTGTGGGTCAACTGCTAACAACATGACCATCTCCAGATGATGACTGGGGCGGCTGTCCTGTTCCCCGACCAGGCTCTGTGCCCTGTTCCCTGATCCCAGCCCTTTTGGATGGGATATTTCTGCTCGCCAAAGAGCTAAATGAGGGCAAAGAGGTGAGGGGATGGGGGAGAGAGCAGGAACTGTCTGAGAAACAGGAGTGAAGGGCCACTTCTCACCCGGGTATGTCTTGGTTATGGAACCAAGGCCTTGAGGAATCTCTCTGAGCCTCTTCCTGGGAGAAGACAGACCCTCCAGAAAGGGTGAAGACAATGGCTTCCTCTTAGGGTTCCTGGCCACTGTGGCAACTGTTTACCTGCATCTCCTTCATCTCAGGTAACACCACACTCTGAATACTACCTGCCGGGAGAGGAGGTGGATCTGTATACCACCATCCCAGGCTAAGGGAGCGCCCCCTTCCCTAGTGCTTCTGGGACTCAGACTTCAAGGAGATCAGGAAGTGTGGTTATTGCTGGAATCATCAATATGAAAGGGGCTGTAAGAATGTTTCGGGGAAAGGAAGGACATTAAATGGGGCCTGAAACAGCAGAGCCCACTGCAGGATTTCAGAGCGGGTGGACACGGGAACTCAAGGCAGAAGCTGAGATTCAGGCTTGGCTCATGTAGTGTCTGTCAGGACCACAGGCCTCCCCCTGCCCACCCCAAGGGCAGGATGTGAACCACAACCACCAGGCAGTGAGGGTCACCAGGCACCTGGTGGCGCAAAGCAGCCACACAGGAGGTGCAAAATATTCCCCGGCACTGGGCTCTCTTTGAGGCCTTGGGAAGGACCCTGAAAAGCTCTTCTAGGGCAACAATTCCAACTACTAATTCAGGCCATCATGGTGGGCATAGCCTAGGGCTCTGTCATATCTCAGCCTCACAAAATGTTGGATCCCACTTTGCTTCTCAATCTCATGCTCCACTAAATAACCACCTCTTCCAAAAGCCAGCAGACAATGCATCTATCAGAGAGCTATGAGGAATCCATTGATAACACTAGTGTTGAGGGACAAAGAGCCAACAGCTTACGGTCTTGCTGTTTCAGGCTGTTATTTCTATGCCCTACACCAGAGTGAGGTGGGGTGCACATGTGATTTGACCAATATCTCTAAATCTCTGTTGAGCCTATGGAAGGCAGTACCTCCGGCTCCCCCCATCAGGCTCAGCTGATCTGGAGGACAGGGGAGGAAAACCGGTGGGGTGGGGAGCCTCCCAGACCACCACTGACCCCAGCTCAGCCCTTCCCCCAACCTCCTTTGGGGTTCCTGGGCACCAAATGAGAACCACCGGTCCACCCCTCTCTCAGCTTCTTTCTTCAACTCTTTCAGAAAAGCGGGGTGGAGACGGGGGCAGCAGGGATAAGAATGCCACCTGACAGGGCGGTAGTGATGAAACGTGATAATATACGACAGTCCCTAACAAGTGCCTGGTACATAGAGGGGGTCAAAAATGCCTTTGCAGTGTCACCTTAGGATGGAGCCCCAGGCCTTCCTGAGTGCACCTGATCATAAAGAAGTCCCCGGTAGTTCATCATTTAACTGAGGGATTCTCAGATTCAAGGCCTCCTTCCTAAGCAGACACACGAGGCATAGCCTCTGCTACCAGAAGCAAGAACTGTTTTCCCAACCAACCTTCTGGTGGTTGCCACTGCTTCTTGTCCTTGAGAGAGGAGCTCCTAATGCATTTTGAGGGAAACCCCACTTACAGTGCAATATGGCTTTCCCTTCTCACAGGAGTCATCCCCCAACGCCACCCCAAACTGCAGGTCTCAGATTGGTTATGATGTCCCAGAGACTAGAAAATGCCAGATGGGTGTTTGTAATGAAGTCACCCAAACTCTTGAGTCTTCTTGGTCTACCTCCTAAGGAGAAAAAAAAGAAAAGATGCACAAGAAATAACCAGTCTGTAGGCCACAGCTCCACCTGAAGATCAAGATACAGTGGAAACATTCCAGAGAGTCTCTGCAAAGGGTCTCATGAGCTGCAGTTCGAGTGGCTTTAGCCCACAAGGAGAAAAGAGGTTTCCAGTCCCTTCTGAGAGGGGAAGGATCACGGTTGCGGAAGAAGATGAGTCTGGGAGAAGGGTCAGGTGCCCTCAGCATCCAGCTTTCACGTGGGTCTAAAACGTCTCCGTGTGTCTTGCTGAGGATGCCCAGGAGGTCAGTGGTGCCATGAGGCCAGGATGGGATGTGAGAACGGGAGGAGAGCCCTGGTACAGGGGCTAAGGCTCTCAGATGGCCAAAGGATCCCACACGCAGAGCCTGTTCTCGGGTCCTCCAGGCTGCCAGAAGATGAGCGTCTGCACTGCGTGTTCCGACGACTCACCACGTTGTCGTCAGCCTGCCAGGCACCTGAGAAGAGGAAAGGAAGGTTACCGGACCTTTGGTTTGGTGTAGATGGTGTCTCTGGCAGGACAGTCCGGAGTTTGGCACGAAAACTGGCAAGATGCGCATTACCTGGAACTCCCACAGGGTGCAAACCACAGCACGTGAAACTTGGGAGTAGTGGCGTCCACTGGGCTAGGGACAGTCATGGCCACTGTGGCCCTCTGATGGAGGGACATGCAGGATGGTCCTTGTTTTGTGAGCTTGCCGTAGGCTCCACCTTTGTATCTTTATTTGGTCTTGAAGTTTGCCTAAGTGTTACAGCGGACCAGGAAAAGAAACTGAGTCTGGCTGAGACTTTCACGAGAGCAGGAGGAGGTGAAGGGGAGGGAGAAGAGTGTGTTAATTTGGGCTCAGAGTTAGTGTTTGCTGTGGGGGCCAGGGTGGGGCAGGAAGGGACTGGCTGCCCAGCAGGGTGCCAGGGACCAAATGGCATGGCAGAGAACAGAGTGACAGCTGTTCCTCTCCTTCTGCACCTGAACAGCCCACCGAGAGTTGCTATCAGCTGGTGCCACCAACCCCAGGAGACATTAGCTCCAGAGCTTTGGGGTCCCCCGGGTACCATCCACGAAACTCATCATCTTCCCCCCTTGTACTGCAGTTCCTGCACGAGAAGCACCCGCTGCCCATGCTGGAAACCCACTCTTGATGCTTCTCTCTCCTTCATGCTCTGTATCCAATCCACCATGACCTCCTGCTTGTTCAAGCTCTAGTAAGGTCTAAATCTGTAGTCAGAAAACCGGGATACAGCCCCAGCTGGTAACGTACTGACTGTGTGACCTTGGGCAGGTCACTGTACTTGGAGCCCAGGTTTTCCCATCCATCAGATGGGAGACAAGTACTTACTCCCCAGGGATGCTGTGAGACTAAGCGAGGTGACATGGAAGAGTGGTGAGCAGGGTGCCTGACTCACAGAATGTGCGCGAAAACCATCCGCCCCCCAGGCCTTGTTCAGGCTACACTCATCTCCCCCAAGTCGTCCTCCCATCCCACAGACTGACTCCATCTGATTCAGTCCCCCCAGTGCAGCGAGATGCCCCTTCTGAAGGGAGAGGATGAAGCCCTAACCCCCTGAGTTTGGGGAAAGCCTTCCATTCTCTGGCCGAGGACTGCTGAGCTGCCTCTTCCAGCACCTGCCCCCAGAAGGCCCCCCCTGAAGCCAGATGGGGTCCAGCATGCTCCGAAGTGTTCCCCCACTGGCCCGTACGACCACCCAATTTCTCATGCTGTGTGGAAATTGCTGGATCCTCCAGCACACGGTGATCTCTTCCAGGGCAGAGCCGAGAGCCATGCCCTTCAGAGGGCTCAGTTCGTGGACGGAGCCAGCTGACCCTGGAGGGTGGGCTTGAGGCTCACTGTGTCACATTTGAGGGAGGCCACTCACCAATGTCTGGGGTCAGCTTCAGGTTAGGCCAGCCCAAGACACAAAACCCTTTAATGGCAGAAGCACTGGGATTCAGCGGGTATAAATTGTGTATACCCATAAATGTCCTGGTGTGCTAATCCGCCCTAAGGCTCTAATAATAGTCTTGTGGAGGTGGACCCCAGGGAAGGGGAGTGAGTGGGAGAGGAAATGTTTAGGTATCTCTCACAGCCAGGCGGAATGCGGGGATCTGTACTCCCTGGGGGTACCGGAGTCCGTCACATGGGTCCACAGTGCTTTACCGCTCTAAGGGTGACAGGATGAAGAGCAGGCAAGATTGCCCTTTTAAGTTAGGAACCCCCAGATGAAATAAGTTGTTCCTTCATTTTATATAATTTGGTAGATCTCATACTTATTCCTCTGTGTTTAATGGGCAGGACTCCGGAACTGTGGCTGTTTGGTATGAAAGACCAAAAGCAAATGGTAAAAAGGAGAGAAGACACACACACACACACACACACACACGCACACGCACACACACACACCGAAAGTCAAATCAAAACACTGCCGCAGCCTCGCCGCCACCACCACTGGCTGCCAGGCTGCCTGGCTCTGAATTCTTGAGTCCTTGCTACAAACACCACCGGTCCAGATTCTGAGCCAGGGCTGAAAACTGGCTCCTTCTGAAACAGCCTCAAGACTCAGACCTGAAGTCTCTGATCTCCTCAGCTTCTTAGTACAGTCGTTGGTGCTCTTTCCTCTAAAAAGGCTTCTGCCAGACCCTCGGCGAAACCCTGCTGCTCCGTGCATCCTGGATGCAGAAGGTAAGCCTGGAAGGCGCAGGAGGACTTCCTGAGCGAGTGCTGCCATTCTGTCCAGCCCTCAGCCAGAAAAGGGAGCCTGGAGATTGAAAATCCTTCACGGGAGGTAGAGAAAGGTGGTTCCCACTTAATTCCATCCTCAGGCTCAGAAACGGGGGAGTGAGGAGACCTCTAGAGGCAGATTTGGGGAGCACATCTAGGGGGATTCCACACACCTCTTTCCTGCCTCTACCCAGCCACTAATTAAATTTAAGGTCTGTAACAGTTCCACCATCTTGTAGAGTTTCTCTCCAAGAAAAGAGAAAGTTAATTCCGATTTTTCCTTAGTATCTGCGAAGCATAACCCTTCCTAGTGGCGTCTTAGTCTTGGGTTATTTCAGGTCTCCATAAGTACTTTTCTTTGTTTTGTTTTTGGCTGTGCAGTGGCTTGGAGGATCTTACTTCTCCGACCAGGGATTGAACCAGGTCACTGAAATGAAAGTGCTGAGTCCTAACCTCTGGACTGCTAGGGAATTTCCTCCATAAGTACTTTTAGATTTCATCGGTATGCCCACTCCTGTCCAATGCCATCATTTAAAAACATCTGTATCGGGCTTCCCTGGTGGCGCAGTGGTTGAGAGTCTGCCTGCCGATGCAGAGGACACGGGTTCATGCCCCGGTCCGGGAAAATCCCAGATGCCACGGAGCGTCTGGGCCCGTGAGCCATGGCCGCTGAGCCTGCACGTCCGGAGCCTGTGCTCCGCAATGGGAGAGGCCACAACAGTGAGAGGCACGCGTACCACAAAAAACAAAACAAAACAAAACAAAAACATTTGTATTTCCACTAATAAACTCAAATTATCTTTGCTTTTTCCCATCACACTCCCCAGAGCCTTTTCACAGAATTGTCACTGGTCCCCTGGCCACTATCCTGACGCCTGTGTGATACTCCATCAGGTTCCTTGGGGCCCCGTCTACCTAGCATGGCCTCACGCTTCTAATCGGCTCACCACCTACAATGGTCAACTCAGATTTCCTCCCTTTGAGAACCTTGCAGAACAATCTCAGAACATACCATCGACCCCCCCCACCTTGGTCTCAGGGCCAAAGAAGACCCAGAGGCTTCTTAGCGGAAGAGGTGCTGGAATGACACAGGTGCTTTCTCAACATCACTCCCACAAGGCTGATGAGAGCAGCGAGGATGGGGACCTGAGCCATCCTTGCCGCGAGCTGGGGCTCCTGGCAGAGCACCTGTGGGCCTGGGGAGGGTGGACCATGGGATGCTCCCCGGGCTCCCTCCTTGTGGGCGCTCCGTGAGGGGAGTGGCATCCATGTGGGGAGGGAAACAGCGTGGAGAGGGAGACCAAGTGCCTGAGAAGCTGTCCTGACGGCCAAGCCAGCCTGAGGCACCTCAGTCATAGGATGGAACTTTGAACTTACAGCTGAGCGTGGTGAGGTCTGTTGATTCCACGGGACCTACCACAGTGGATGCTCCTGTCATTAACCTGACATTAACCCGACAGATGCTTCCAGAGAGTCCCCCAGCTCTTTACTACCTGTGTGACGCTAACAGCAGAACCCGAGAAACATTTTACCAAGAGAGCAGATGCACTTTCCTTCTCCCGTAAGAGCCCTTGAGACCTCGGGGTGAGGCTACGATGCGACCCTCAACTCCCTCTCCCGGCAGCCGCCACTGTCATTCGGTTTCATGTCTGGCCTGAACGGTGAAGCCAGTTTAATCTGAGAATGGCTGGCTCTCGAGATCACCATAAAGAAGCCCAGGCATTGTTTTCCTTCCAGGTCTCGCTCCCCTGCCGCAATCCCAGAGTGGAATAAACATCCACCAGCAGGTTGGCCCGAAGGAGTTAGGGAGAGGAGGAAGCACAAGGCCTGGGGTCAGTTTCCACCAGCATGGGTGGCTGAAACAATTCCCAGGAGCTCTCTCTGCCCAACACGGGGGTTGGTGGGGAGCCACTGCAGGGAGGCAGGAGCCTAGATTCCTCTCTTGAAACCCAGTGAGCGGCTGGCCGGCACAGCTGCCACAGACTCAGGGCGGAGTGAGGGCAGAGATGGCATCTTCCCCAACTAGTGACCAAAACAAATCCTGCCTGTAACCTTTGCCACAGAAGCATCCCCGCTTTTGTGGATCAGGGATTAATCTAGTCTCACAAATATGTTTTTTCCTGGAAAATTTCAGCATATTAAATACAGGCTCTTGCCAGTTAGGACCGGAAGCCTCAGCGAGGGCGCCTCGGATGTGCGTGTGCCCAGCAAGCTTGGGGTTGGGTGTGGGTGAACATGAACTTTCACATGAAGTCTGGATAACCTAAATGAGTTTCAAAATAAACAAACTGGACAGACAGACGTACATTTGGCAAAAAGACATGAGAAACAAATGGACAGGCAGAAGCCAGGTAAAGAGTAGGAAGGCAGGAAGTGAAGTGTACCCTGGACCTCAGCCACTCTGGCCCAGGCCTGGCTGGGTCAACGCTAAGTGGGAAGGGACCGGAGAGCCCCTGGGAAGGCCGTGGGACGTGTCTCTGGGGATTATGGCTTCCTCCACCACAAGCCTTCATGGGGCCAGAGGGGTGAGGACCTGGGTCTTTTGCAATCTGATGGAGAGTGGCAACCACAGGAGTTTGTGTCCCTCCAGCACCTGTAACCACGTCACCAAGAGAGTAAAGCACTGGACCCATGACGGGACGTGGCTGTCCTGAAGCTTAAGTATGTCCAGGGCATGTTTAAGAGATTACAAACCACGCAACATGAAGGCAGTCTCTGCTGTGAACCCAGGAGGGGCAATTTCGACCTAGTCCACCGGGCAAGATGTGGCTTTAGAGCCATGGTTGGTGAAGCCCTTGGTGAGCACGGAGCAGAGAGACATCAGTGCGCAGAGTGTGACTGACAGGTGGGCTCCTCCTGTGAACTCATCCCGGATTCAGTTTAGTGTCATGAGAAGGAATAAGGGGCACGTTGATGGCCCTGATTGAATTTATAGAGTTAGGGCTCCAGGGAGAAGAGCCACCCTCGACCCCTGATCGTTCCTTTGGGATCCAAATCTAGGGAGCACAAGGCAACTGGTGGTCGCCCAGGGCTCACTGGGTCACAGAGCTAGTCTATAAAATGCAGGCTTTGAAATTCCTCTCTGATCCTAACTAACCACTCTCCTCTGAGGGGCTACAGGTTCCCTTTTCAAGGGCTCAGGCTCTCTTTCCAAGACCTTATCACAGAGGCCGTGTCTGCCTTAAACTGCCTGTTGATGGAAACAAGACCAGGCCCCCTGCCATGGGATCTGCATGATCATGATGGAGGGGGCACGGTCAGGCCAAATCGGAAGGCTTTGGGGGTATTTTTGCGCCTTTCTCCATGCCCAAATAGATTCGTTTAGAGCAGAGTCGCTCTTTGCCCAAGGACTCTCCCGAGGCCGCCTCACTTCCTTTCAGCAACTGGCTCCCAGCACCTTAGCAAAGCCCATGCCTTCTTGCAGGAACTGCAGGGCAGGAGATGGGTGTCCTAGGGTGAGAGCAGGGGTGCGAGCAGGGGAGCATCTCCCACCAAGTTCATGTTCAGCAGACTGCCACTCACCGGGTAAGCAGACCGCAGAGCACAGCTTATTGTCCAGTGCTTTCATGCTGGCGATGTCAAAGTCATTGTTATTGTCACACACCATACCTAGAAATACGAATGTCCTCTGGCCTGTAACGGAGTTAAGGCAGTTAGAGAGGGCCTGGCTGTGTTTTTCTCTGCTTTGCTGTCCTTAAAATAAAAATCTTAAGGATGGAGACAAAAAACATCAAATCATATGTTAAAAAAAAGACAATAATTAAGTGGGGAGAGTGGACAATAAAGGAAACTGTGTGGGTACGTTTGTGTTCTCGCTCTGTTCTGCACTGTTTCCTTAACTGGCCCCTTTCCAGCCTTTGTTCCTGGGAAATCAGGCGCTGGGGAGGTCTGTGGGTTTCGGACACACAGACCCGGGCCCACAGCAGAGCTAAGCCAGGCTGGAAGAGCTAGGAGAGCCACGGGGGAAGTGACGCCAGGCTCCGGCCTGTGTCTGTCGGTGCACGTGGGGTGTGTTTATGACCACAAGGCTCTGCGAAATGACTAATACATAAAATGGCAATTAAAGCTCTTTGGTGCCGTAATTTTGTACCTCAAATCAAAGAATCGCATCGCTTGCAAAATTATGATTTATTTTCTTTGAGACTTAATTTGCTATTCTGAGGATGTTTTAAGGGGCTGACCAGAAACCTACAGTCGTGTAAGATGGGAAGGGGACAGATTTAGATGTTATTTTTTCAAGCCCCCCACCCTGTTTTTTTTTTTCCTTGGTGAAAGGCAGAGGAAGAAACATACATCTACTGTGTACAGCATGTCAGGTGGAAACCACATATGGAATGTCAGGCGGAAAGCACGTAAGGCCCAGTGCCTTTTAGAAGCAAATATTCTACTGGGGACGACAATCACAATGGAGAACTCGGAGCCTTGTGCCCTGAAGACATCAACCGAGGGGAGGTAGCGCCCAACCCCGGCTTGGTTGGCGTGTGCGGGCGACAGAGGCACAGCCTGGGCGACCACCCCTCCTCCGGCACTACTTGGCCAGGAGAGAGTGGTCATGTGCACATGTGCACCCCCTGCACACCACACCACCCACCAAGCAACCGCCATGGCCAAAGCAGAAGCGACTAGCATGACATCTGCATCCAGGCTGGGATCCAGGTTTGCTCTAGAGGTTGCCCTTCTGTGGAGGCACCTCATAGGAGCAGAAGGAAGAGACACCGGTTCCGGGGACGCCTGGTCCTACAATTCCAGGTGGGATTCCCAGCTCGCCTAACGCCTCCCCACCCGCCACTTCCTTGCCCTATATGTAGGTCCTTCCTTCGCTTCTCGGCTTACTAGAAACAAAATTCTTCCGACTGAAGATAAGATTGACCTTATTTACAAAAAAGAAATAGAGTCACAGGTGTAGAAAACAAACTTATGGTTATGGTGGGGGGCAAGGGAGGGGAGGGATAAATTGGGAGATTGGGATTGACATATACACACTACTATATATAAAATAGATAACTAATAAGGACCTGCTGTAGAGCACAGAGGACTCTACTCAGTACCCTGTAATGGCCTATATGGGAAAAGAATCTAAAAAAAGAGCGGATATATGTATATGTATAATTGATTCACGTGGCTGTACAGCAGAAACTCACACAACATTGTAAACCAACTCTTGCAATTAAAAAAAAAATCTACTTGAGGCCTGAACGATGGTAAAGAGACTCGTTCCAATAGCCTACAAACACTAGTGCATGCTGAGCTGCTAACGTCTCTTCACCTCACCTTTGCTGTGCCGCCAGGGCTGTGATCCTTTTGCTACTGTAACACCAGCCGTTTTCTTCACTAAAGCAGGAAAACCTACTGCCTAACAGTCGGTTCCCCCAAGGGGAGGAAGCTGTTCTCCTGCTGCAGATGAACTTTGGGGCTGCTACAGCAGTTCTGTGAGACTCAGCTGAGAAGCTGAAGCAGGAAGGAAGGTGATGGCAGTTGCCCAAGAAGCTTCAGGATCTACTCAACGTAGATGGAGAACTCCATGTATCTTCTGCAGCCTTGGTTCAGAGGCCCAGAAAGAGCGAGGAAGGCTGCTGAGGTCCTCAGATACCCTGCTTGCTTTGATATTCCATCAAGGAGACAACCTTTCCCCAAAGCCACACCCTTGAGCAGTGCCACCAAGTCACACCAGTGCCCCTTTCTCTACCCTTCAGAGAATACCCGGGAAAGAAATATAATAAAAGGGAGCAAAAGACCAGGTCTTTTTCCATCTTCTTGTGTGGGTGATCCGTCCTCTTCTTCTAGAACATCATTTCCCTCGGACAGAAGGAAGGCACTGTGAATCCATAAAGCAGTGAAATGAGTCTACTCATTGTCAGAAGACAGA
Source organism: Mesoplodon bidens (assembly GCF_964165515.1). Classification (NCBI taxonomy): domain Eukaryota; kingdom Metazoa; phylum Chordata; class Mammalia; order Artiodactyla; family Ziphiidae; genus Mesoplodon; species Mesoplodon bidens. Next base: position 982,989 of record NW_027672468.1, on the reverse strand, counting down.
ACTAATCACCCTCATGTTATGCAGACATTTCCAGTCCGTGTGAGATGGCTGGGAGGCCCAGCAGAGGCAGATTTTGCTTGGCGAGGCAGGATCGGCCCATAGGGACCAGGTCTGAGGCACGTTCCAGAGGGACCAGGTCTGAGGCGCCTTACAGAGGGACCCTGGGACTGCCAGGAATAGCCTTGGTAATAGTTTAGCTCACACTGATTCTCTCAGGTGGAAATAAAAGTTGTCAAATGAAAAAGCAAACTGTGAGATCATAAAACTTTCAGGAACCCTTTAGGATCCCCAGTCCCATCCAGATACTCCTTTGAGAACATCTGGCTCAAGAGAAAGTTGTAGAGTCCCCACTGGGAGCTGGGCATTCCATATACTTCAGGCACACCTCCGTAAGAGCACTTCTCACGCTGAGTTATAACTCTGATTCCTCCATCAGTTGGAGCTCCGGGATGGGTGGGATGGGTGGATTGGGGGCGTGGGCAGGCAAAAGCCATGTCACTCGGTCTTTGTGTCCCCCAGTGCCAGGAAGATGTGAGATGCCTGTGCCAGGTAAATACTAAGTGAATTGGAGGACAAACACCCTCTCAAGTGTCTGGCCTGAAAGACTTCCCTCTGGAACTCACCCCACGCCTATTACGCTGAGACCAGCACCCTCTGCTAACCGGAGAGTCCCTCTGCTCTGCACCCTGCCTCTAACAGATCCAAGCGCACCACCTTGGAGGGCTTCTTCCAGAACAGCCCCCATCCTATATGCATCCTCTGCCAGCGCCGGCAGTCCCTCTGACCGGGGAGGGGCACCAGCGTCCTCCTTGCTCTTACCTCTGCATCCTGCACTTCAGCGGTGGCGACGAGGCCCGCAAAGTTGCAGTCTGGAGACGCCGCTGGCGTCACCTGCAAAGGAGCAACAAAAGTCAAGGTGCAGATGCCACCGGTTCTCCTACCCAGCTCGCCTGGCAGCAAACCCAAACCAAGTCCTCAGGACAGAAGTGGTGCCACATGGAAGATCACATCTGAGGGAGTCTTTGATTCAACAACCCGGTACCGTGTTTTCCAGGGCTCCCCTCCCGAGCACTGGGGGGCTTTGCCGATCTCCCTGGCAGGCCCTGGACTGAGCTCCTTGAGACTGGAGTACACAGCAGAGCAGAGCGGCGAGGGCGATCCCATGCTCCTCTCTTACGTCTCCTTCTTCTGAGGGGGTCCTGCTGGCGGCCCGGGGGCAGGGGACAGCCTCCCCGTCCTCTTCCGTGCCAGGGGCGATGTAGGAGCCAGACATGGTGGAGACGGTGTCGGTGCTGATCTGGGAGGACACCATGGACATGACCTTCCTTCTTCAAGTCTGGGTCCCCAGTATGTTGAGGGGGGCAGAGGCGGGGAGAAGAGTGTTTCCTGCTCTCAGCTCAGCTCCTCAGGAGGCCTGGCACATTTGCTTCAGGCCAGCATGGAATCCCATCCCGGGAGGCTTCCCGTCACTGGAGCTGGGGGTGGCCTGTCCCGTGGGCAGACGGCGAGGGTCCCCAAAGACTGAGTTCCTGAACATTGCCCCTCATCCCTTTCCTGGCTGGCGATACATGGGGGAGGGAGGATAGGGAAGAGGTGGGAAGTGAGGAGACAGAAAGCTGGCTTCGTGCTTTGGGAAGGGACTGTACCACACCTGAGGGTGAAGTGGCTGAAGGGCTTCTCACCTCAAAAGTGGAGATCAAAGGAAATGCGAAACCTGCGCAGAGAGCTTGAGTCATGGGCTCAAAGCCACACAGGGCAAAAGAGAAAGGACATTTGAGTGCAACATGGGGTCCTGGATTGGGAGGCTGGAATGGAGAGGAGCATTACTGGGGTGATCTGCAAGACGTGAAGGGGGTCTGCGGTTACATGGGATTACCAGGTCAGTGTTCATTTCCTGATTGTGATGGTGGTACTGGGATTATGGAGGCGTGTCCTTGTTCTAAGGAAACACACACTAAAGTATCTAGTGCTAATGGGGCAGCCTGTCTGCAACTTACTGTTAAGGGCGCAAAATATATATTGACTGGGATTACATTGAATCTCTAAATAAATACGGAGTCACTGAACGTTTTTTGAAAAAGCCACCCAGCCAAGGGCCGGGGCAGGGATGAATAGGAGGGACAGGATCCACTCACGCTTCCTGCCCCCTCCACCGCCAACCCCCAAACGCTGCCTGCTGAAAGGGTGTGTGAAGCCCTGTGTTCTGGCCGCTTCGGAGCCCCCTCTTAGCTTTGGCTGCTCGTTGGCAGCATCCATGGACCCTTAAAAGTGCCAGTGTTAGGGTCCCAGCCCCAGAGACGCTAGTCCCAAGCATAGGGATTTTCAGGAGCTCCTGGGGATTCTTCCTGGCAGCCAGAAGCTTCTTCAGCCTTTCCTTACCTGGCAGGCAATTCTGCCAGCCCCTGACCTTGCCCCTCTTCCCCCAGCATGGGCCCAGGCAGAGGGTGAGGAGGGGGGACAGTGACCGGCCCCACCTATCAATCCAGGGTGTACCCCTTTGGGCGGGGGCTGGAGGCTGAGCCTGGGGACCAGTGGAGAGGCTGGAGCCCCCATGTTCCCCCAGTGCTGGGGAGTGTGGGCAGGAAGGCTGGAGGGTGGTGGGGAGAGGGAGGGAGTCGTTGCTTAGGGGGTGAAGGGAGTCTCAGAGGGAGGTTGGGGCAGCCTCCTCAGCAAGCGGTGGGAAGGGGATGGGCTGCCTCCTGAGCTCTGTAAGGCCCCAACCCGGCTGGCCCTGCAGTGTGTGCACCCTTCTGAAATATTTGGAATAATTAGCAAGGGAAAGCAGCAAGTTGGCGGGGGAATGCCAGGTTGTCCTGGAGCCAGCCTCGAGTGCAAGGAAAGAAAGGGGCTTCAGGAGAAAGGGGCCCGTGGAGGCTGGGCAGGATTGTGTAGGACAGTGCCCATTTGTGTGTGTGTGTGTGTGTGTGTGTGCGTGTCTGTGCGCACGTGCACGTGAGTGCTGGGGGAAGGGGCTGTGCACCACAAGGGTGTGCTGGCGGGGCCAGGTGCGGGCTCGGGGGAGAGATGGGGTTCCAGGCAAAGCTGGGGTGAGGGTGTTGAAAGGTGCCTGCTGAGTGTCACATATTTGCTGTGCCTCAGTTTCCCCATCAGAACTCTAGTACGTTGATTCCTCACAGGCTGGAGCTGTAGGGTTTAGGCACCCCAACTACCGTCAGCACTGATGGCCTCCCTCAGCCCCAACCTGCATCGGAAGGAAGGCCCTGGGCGGGGTGAATGAACCTCAGGGTGGCAAGTGGGGCACCAGGGGCTGGGGCCCTCTGACGTCACACCCTGTCCCTTCAGGAAGGGACCAAGGGAGGGAGGAGCTGGAGACAGGCCCAGGCGAGGACCGCAGGTGAGTCTGGGCAGGCCCTCAACTTGGGCGAGGTGGGGAACGTGAGCCGAGCCCTGGGCAAGAACGGCCTTTGTGAGTGAGTCCCCAGGGCCAGGGAGGGGGCTGTGCCTCCTTTGCCGCCTGCTCCTCGGGGCTGTGGGTACAGTCTCCCCATTGCACATATAGAGGTGCCGAGGCCCTGGCTGCAGGGGAACCCCGAGGGCCGCTTCTCAGCCCCTTTATCTCTGGGCACCCAGAGATCATGAGGAGTGCATCAGGGGACACTCTGCAGGCCTTTGGTGCCCGCCATCTTGCTCCCAGCCATTCCCCCTTGGGCCGTGGCCTCCCCAAAACTGGCCCATGCTTTTCCCCAGAGAAAGTTGCAAGCAGGTCCATTTTGAGACTTTTTAAAACTTTATTTTTAAAAATGTTTTTATTGTAAATAACTTTCTATGAAAAAGGTTAGAATGCCCGATGGGTTAGGAGAGTGGATGTGGGATGCAGCCCAGGGCGTTTATGGTGGAGCAAGACACTCCCCTGCAGGAGTGCAAGCAAGGGCCGGGGCCATCCCCCCATTCCTGGTCCCAGTGGTTCTAGCAAGCACTGCGTCCCTCCCAGTTAAGCCTCAGCTATAGCTACACTCACTACATTAGTCTGTCTGTCCCCTTTCCCTCTGCAGCTTGGCTGCCCCAGCCCCTAACCCCCAGATCCCCATCTCCCCGCTGCTCTCAGCCTCAAGTTGGGCTCAAAGATTAGGGACACATGCCCTCTGCCCCACCTCTTAGGGATGAAGCCAGAAGATCCCAGAGGCCTTAGAAAATCTCCTGGCTCCACCCAGCACCCCGGCCTCCTTTCTGTCTCCTCTCTCTTCCCCCCTCCGCCTTGCTCCTCCTCACAGACTGCCGGGAGAGGCCTCTTGGGTGTTAATTTGCAGTCACCTAATCAGCATTTGTTGTACCTGGGAACTTGCTCTGGATAGAGACCTGGGGAGGAGAGCAGGAGAGAGAGAAGCTTTGAAGCTAAGGTGTTCTGGGGCGGGCCCTGTACTGATGTTTCCAGCTTGGCCAGGGCCCCTCCAAGCTGCAGCTCTCATAGTGCAGGGCCCTTAGCGTGTCTCTGGGGCAGGGAAGAAGTGGATCAATGAAACACTGTGTGTATGGGGGGCTGGGGAGCGGAGGCAGCAATTTTGGTCCTGGGCCCCAATTCTCAGCCTGCTGGACTAGAATCTGAGGATGGCCTGGGCTGGGGGCCGTGTGGCCTGGTGGGTTGACCTGGCCCAGCCCCTGCCTGGGTGGTAGGGTGTCCATGGGCCTGCACTGGCGGGGAGGGGGGCAGCCTCGGCCCAGACTTCGGTGCTGTCTGGAGGTGGGGCAGGCCCTGGATTCTTACAAGAAGGCGGCCAGGCTGTCCCAGTCATGCAGGTCAGAGGCCAGTGTGGCATCCCCGGCCTCAAAGAGGGGCTCGGGGGGCAGGGAGCTACGGGTGCTCTCGTCCCAGGGGTGCTCCAGGAAGGATGTGGCCAGGAAGGTCTCATCAAAGTCCAGGCTTTCGGTAGCCTGCTCCACTGGAGGCCCCCAGGTAACAGGGCAGTCGATGTGGTGGCCATGGATGGTGAGGTCCACGTCCCCGTGTGAGGCAGGGCTCAGCGGCGGGATCAGCTCCGAGGTCTCCAGCGTGCCCAGCTCCCCGTCCAGCGTGCCAGAGTCCAAGAGGGCCTCCCAGTCAAAGTTGCCCTTGAGGGGTTCCAGCTCAGCCTGCTCCTCCTGGGTCAGCAGCAGGGGGCTGGAGGGCCGCGGGACCTTGGCCTCCTGCTTGGACAGCGGCTGTTGACGCTTACGCCCCAGCCTGCCCTCGCCTGCACCCCAGCCCACCTCCCCAGTGGCCTCCTCGAACTCCCGCAGCAGCTGCTGGGCCACGGCGCTCACGGTCAGTGGCCCGACCCATGGGGCGGCGCTGGGCTCTGGCGCGGCCTGGCGGGCTGAGGCCGGGTGGATGTGGACTGGGGGCAGCCGCCGCTTCATCAAGGCCCCACTCAGCAGCCGCTCGGCGTACTGGGGGTCGATGCGCCAGAAGCCCCCCTTGCCTGGCTCGTCCTTCTCCCGAGGCACCTTGATGAAGCCCTTCTTCAGGGACAGGTTGTGGCGGATGGAGTTCTGGACACAGGGAGATAGGAGAGAAGGAAGACAGCTGGGAGAGTGGGTGGTGTCAGTGATGGGGGGCTCCTAGCGCCACTGCCAGTCCCACCACCACCTTCTCTCCGATGGGGGCAGGGGAGACAGAAGCGCTGCTCCGAGCGAGAGGCTCTGGGACACCCGCCACGGGGCACCAGGAGCTGGGAGTGCTGTCGGGGGCTTTTGTTCCCTTTTGCCAGGACATCTGCCTGCTCAGTCATCCGAGCCCTGTGCCGCAGTGTGGCTCTCAGTGCCAGTCTGTCCTGCCCTCCGTCCCTTACCCCGCTGCTTGCAGCCTCTGGTCAAAGGCCTTGGCTCCCCCAGGTCCTGGACGGCCATCTCCCTCTGCCTGGGCCTGGCTGGCCTTCTCTGTTTGTGAAATGAGTGAGTGGGTGTGAGGGTGTGTGTGTGTGGTGGGGGATGAAGTGTGGGAGGATCTGATGACTTTCCTTGTTTCTAGAGCCGGCTGCTGGCCTGGGCCCTCACCCACCATGTCCCCCTCCTCCCACCCCAGGCTCTGAGGCCTCAGTTGATTATTACCCAGCCAAGAGCATAGCGCTCATTCCTGGGGGCTCTCAGGCTTGGGGTAGGGTGGGGGGTGGTGGAGGGTGTCTGCTTTCTCACCAAGGTTACAAATGGTACCTGCCCCAGGGTCAGGGCCCAAGCAAACGTGGAATAGCTGTGATCACAGGAACTCTGATCCTGTGACCTGTGCCACAGGGAAGGATCTGTGCATCCTCAGGGTCTCTGTCCCCAAGTAGCCCCTGATCCTGATGGTCGAAGAGGCTCAGTGCAGTGTGTGCCCAGCCTGAATCACCATCCTGCCTTGTTCACGCCTGGGTGCACAGTCCAAACCACGCTGGGGCACAGGGGTCTGGGGCCTGGTGGGTGGGGCCGGCATGTGAGTAGTGCCCCCTGGCAAGACTGGGAGGTTTACATGGTGGTCTGGGCCCCTTGGCTGCTCTGTGCCAGGTTCCGGAGATTTGAACATGAAGCCAGTGTGGGAGGAAAGGAGGAAAGAGCCCCTGTGGAAAGCACGTGGCTGAGATAATTGTCCCCCCAGGGAGGTTGATGAGAAGAGGGGGAGGAGTGTAGGCAGGAATCTAGGGAGGGCTTGGGGTGGGGGCTGGCACTGCAGCTTTCGGAAGGCCCCGTAGCCCTTCCACTGGGACACAGATGGCCTTCACACTCTGCAGCACACCCCTCTCCCCTCCCAGAGCCCCTCCAGCCAACTGAAAGCAGGCGGGATGCAGAGCCGGGCAGCAACCATGCTCTGCCTCCAGTCAGACCCTGACAAACTGACCTTGAGGAGGGTAGTGTGTAGGAATTCCAGGACTTGGGACACAAATGTGTCCCTCAGTCCATCAACCTACCCTGGGGGGCTGTGTCCATGCATAGTTCAGCCCTGGTCTTTGGGCTGAGCCTGCCGGATGAGGGACAAGTTCTTTCCACTTGAACCACTATGTCGGCACCCCTGCAGCCCTCTGAACATCCTCCCTCCTCCGTCTCTGAAGTCAAAGGGGCAGCAGTCCAAGCACTGGGCTCCCTTGAGGTCCTTCCTGGACGGCCTTCCTCTCTCGGGGCCCTGGCCGTACCGCGCCTACTTGGCCTGCGGATCTGGGATGTGAGTCCAGTCCGCGCGGGCATGGGCAGGGAGGGAGGGAGTGCCTCCCTACCTGCCAGGTGGGATCAGCGTGGCGGAAGTAACAGAAGTTGTCCGTGATCCACTTGTAGATGGCCGACAGGGTGATCTTGGTGGCCTTGCTGGCCTGCATGGCCATGCAGATGAGCGTGGCATACGAGTAGGGCGGCTTCACGTGCGGGTTGGTGGCGTAGTCCACGTCGTCGGGAGGCGAGGCCTGCAGCCCCGAGGGGGCGCTCCGCGGCGTGCACAAGGACGTGGGCTTGCCGGGTGTGTGCGGCTGCCCCAGGCAGGCGGGGTCCGCCGCCAGGGGAGACCCCGGCTCGGCCGAGCCTGACAGCTCGTGGTAGCCGTGAGGGTCGGTGTACCCCGAAGGCAGGGCGGGGACCTTGGCGTTGACAATGGAGAATTCCTGCAGCCACTGCAGGCTGGTCAGGCTGTCATTCAGGGCGTTGGACTCCTCCAGGCCGCCTTCCGGTCCGGCCTCCTCCGCTGCCCCTGCTCCCGAGACACGTAGCCAGCTCTCCGCCATATCTGCGGGGACTCTCCGAGGGGGCTGTCAACATCCACGAGCCGAGCCGAGGGTGGCCGCCGAGCTCTCCGGCCCGCTGACTCCCGCGGCTTCAGTTACGCAGCCTCCCGGAAGCGGGCTTCCATCCCGCGATCCGAGGGTAGCCTCCTCCAAACGGAATGTGGTGCCTGCGGGGACCAGAGCGGGAACTGAGCCCTCTTTCCACACCCCCGAAGGGAGAGTGTGTGCGAGGGGGGAGGCTCTTACTAAAATCCTTCCTGCAGCTGGGGAGGATCTTTTACTGCCGAGGTCTGGGAAACAGAAGGTGTGCCCGGGGGTCCGACCCACACGGGGTTCGCCTCGCTCTTTTCCTCTTGGATCTTTTAGAGGAGACTTAATTAGCCAAACGAGGGAATAGTGTAGGGGCATGCGAGGCCACCCCTTTCTCCCTCAAAGCGGGGAATTAACCCCCCTCTCTCCGTCCACAACCAATGGAAATGGGGCGAGAGAGTCCAGGAGGGCAGTACGACGGGTCGGGGGGCGGGGGAGGTCGTCTGATCTTTGAAAAGGGATATTAGGATGGGGATCAAGGGGAAGGAAGGAAACAATACAGAGAGTTATAAGGGGGCGGGAAGTGAGTGTCCCCCAAACGCCTCTGATGTCAGTCCCCGGGCCCACCACTTCCGTCGGGGACCGATGGGAGAGCGGGCTGCTACTGACGCCCTCCCTTCCCACGGCCTGCAGCCCTCCCCGTCCCTTACCTGGCTCAGAGCGCAGCCCGGGCCAAAGGAAGGTTCTCAAAGAAATTCCTCCCACCGCCCACCCTCACCGCGGCTCTCTGCTCCCAGCTCGAGGGCCCAGCCAGCAATCCTCGTCGCCACTCACGCCCGCCGGCGCCTCTCTGAAAGCCAGCGGCCAGGGACCGGCACTCAGTCGCCGCTCACAAGGCGTCTCCTGCTGCCGTGGCGACGCCCCGCCCATATAAACAGCTTCCGCTTCTGCCATTGGCCAGGGCATCTCCAAAGAGACCGCGGGCTCTTAACCGCTCTCTCACGCGGTAACTCTCTTCCAGCTCCCTCCTGCCGCCCTCTCCCGCGCGCGACCCCGTCCCCTACCCGCCATCGCGTCCCGGCTCCGCGCATTCCCGCCCGAGGGCCCCGCGCAGGGCTCGGAGAGGCGCGCGGCTCGGCGCTCCCGCAGAGGCCCCGGGGCCCTCGGCGAGCAGTTCGCCGCGGGAACCGTACTCCGCCCCACCCCCTTCCCATCTGGGCTGCTCAGAGGTGGCGACGGCTCCTGGGACGCAGCCCGTGGCGCGGGGGCCAGGGCTGGGTGCATGCTTGGGGCTTTCCTTTCCTCTCCTCTGGGCTGCGAGTGGCACTTCCTCACGTTTCTGCGGCCTGTCCCTGTCTCCCGACCGAGTGTCGTCTTGGTGCCCGCAAGCAGGTCTGACTCTCCGATGCCACCTGCCGCTCAGGTCCGCAGAAACCGCAGCCCCGGTCGCAGACACCCCAAGGCGGCTAGGGTAATCCAGTGTTTCCCGGTAAGCGCTCCCTCCCCGCCCCGTCCTCAGCAAGATTCCCAGAAGCTGACATTCCAGAGGCTTCTTCGCAAGTGCTCTCCCTCCTTTCCAGATAGCCGAGGAAACAGAGCCGGTGGGTGAAACCCAGGAAAGCCGTGGACTTGCCAGATTCTTTGACTGGGGTCATTTGCCCCATTAATTTCACCAGCCTTTAAGTGACGGACTAACGGTGGACTGTGGTCCTTCCTCCTCCCCTCCCCCAGCCTCCCTCTAGTCACCAGCTTTCCTGCTCTTCAATGATTGAGGAGCAGCAGTTGGAAGTTCTCTGGTTGAAGGGGGTGGGTGGAGGTGAGGGCTCCTTATCAGGCCTCTGCGCAGGAGCTGTGCCCAGGGGATGGTACACCAGCTCCCACCCAGAAACATGTCTTTCCCTCTACCCCTTGCCCACTCTCACTCCTCCATGTCCAGCTTGTCTTGAGTCAAAGTTTTTTTTTTCTTCCCAAGTATTTATTGTTTTTATTTTTATTTTATTTTTATTTTTTATTAGTTTCTGCTTTATAACAAAGTGAATCAGTCATACATATACATCTGCTCCCACATCCCTTCCCTCATGCATCTCCCTCCCTCCCACCCTCCCCATCCCACCCCTCCAGGCGGTCACAAAGCACCGAGCTGATCTCCCTGTGCTCTGCGGCTGCTTCCCACTATCTATCTACCTTACGTTTGGTAGTGTATATATGTCCATGCCTCTCTTTCGCTTTGTCACAGCTTACCCTTGGTTGAGAGTCCGCCTGCCGATGCAGAGGACACGGGTTCGTGCCCCGGTCCGGGAAGATCCCACATGCCACGGAGCGGCTTGGCCCGTGAGCCATGGTGCTGAGCCGGTGCGTCCGGAGCCTGTGCTCTGCAACGGGAGAGGCCACAACAGTGAGAGGCCCACGTACCACAAAAAACAAAACAAAACAAAACAAAAACATTTGTATTTCCACTAATAAACTCAAATTATCTTTGCTTTTTCCCATCACACTCCCCAGAGCCTTTTCACAGAATTGTCACTGTTCCCCTGGCCACTATCCTGCCGCCTGTGTGATACTCCATCAGATTCCTTGGAGGCCCGTCTACCTAGCACGGCCTCGTGATTCTAATCAGCTCACCACCTACAATGGTCAACTCAGATTTCCTCCCTTTGAGAACCTTGCAGAACAATCTCAGAACATACCATCGCCCCCCCCCCCACCTTGGTCTCAGGGCCAAAGAAGACCCAGAGGCTTCTTAGCGGAAGAGGTGCTGGAATGACACAGGTGCTTTCTCAGCATCACTCCCACAAGGCTGATGAGAGCAGCGAGGATGGGGACCTGAGCCATCCTTGCCGCCAGCTGGGGCTCCTGGCAGAGCACCTGTGGGCCTGGGGAGGGTGGACCAGGGGATGCTCCCCTGGCTCCCTCCTTGTGGGCGCTCCGTGAGGGGAGTGGCATCCGTGTGGGGAGGGAAACAGCGTGGAGAGGGAGACCAAGTGCCTGAGAAGCTGTCCTGACGGCCAAGCCAGCCTGAGGCACCTCAGTCATAGGATGGAACTTTGAACTTACAGCTGAGCGTGGTGAGGTCTGTTGATTCCACGGGAACTACCACAGTGGATGCTCCTGTCATTAACCTGACATTAACCCGACAGATGCTTCCAGAGAGTTCCCCAGCTCTTTATTACCAGTGTGACGCTAATAGCAGAACCCGAGAAACATTTTACCAAGAGAGCAGATGCACTTTCCTTCTCCCGTAAGAGCCCTTGAGACCTCGAGGTGAGGCTACGATGCGACCCTCAACTCCCTCTCCCGGCAGCCGCCACTGTCATTCGGTTTCATGTCTGGCCTGAACGGTGAAGCCAGGTTAATCTCAGAATGGCTGGCTCTCGAGATCACCGTAAGGAAGCCCAGGCATTGTTTTCCTTCCAGGTCTCGCTCCCCTGCCGCAATCCCAGAGTGGAATAAACATCCACCAGCAGGTTGGCCCGAAGGAGTTAGGGAGAGGAGGAAGCACAAGGCCTGTGGTCAGTTTCCACCAGCATGGGTGGCTGAAACAATTCCCAGGAGCTCTCTCTGCCAAACTCGGGGGTTGGTGGGCGGCCACTGCGGGGAGGCAGGAGCCTAGATTCCTCTCTTGAGGCCCAGTGAGCGGCTGGCCGGCACAGCTGCCACAGACTCAGGGCGGAGTGAGGGCAGAGATGGCATCTTCCCCAACTAGTGACCAAAACAAATCCTGCCTGTAACCTTTGCCACAGAAGCATCCCCGCTTTTGTGGATCAGGGATTAATCTAGTCTCACAAATATGTTTTTTCCTGGAAAATTTCAGCATATTAAATACAGGCTCTTCCCAGTTAGGAATGGAAGCCTCAGCGAGGGCCCCTCGGATGTGCACGTGCCCAGCAAGCTTGGGGTTGGGTGTCGGTGAACATGAACTTTCACATGAATTCTGGATAGCCTAAATGAGTTTCAAAATAAACAAACTGGACAGACAGACGTACATTTGGCAAAAAGACATGAGAAACAAATGGACAGACAGAAGCCAGGTAAAGAGTAGGAAGGCAGGAAGTGAAGTGTACCCTGGACCTCAGCCGCTCTGGTCCAGGCCTGGCTGGGTCAACACTAAGTGGATAGGCTGGCAAGCCCCTGGGAAGGCCGTGGGAGGTGTCTCTGGGGATTACGGCTTCCTCCACCACAAGCCTGCATGGGACCAGAGGGGTGAGGACCTGGGTCTTTTGCAATCTGATGGAGAGTGGCAACCACAGGAGTTTGTGTCCCTCCAGCACCTGTAGCCACGTTGCCAAGGGAGTAAAGCACTGGAACCACGATGGGACGTGGCTGTCCTGAAGCTTAAACATGTCCAGGGCATGTTTAAGAGATTACAAACCATGCAACATGAAGGCAGTCTCTGCCGTGAACCCAGAAGGGGCAATTTCGACCTAGTCCACCGGGCAAGATGTGGCTTTAGAGCCATGGTTGGTGAAGCCCTTGGTGAGCATGGAGCAGGGGAACATCAGTGCCCAGAGTGTGACTGACAGGTGGGCTCCTCCTGAGAACTCATCCCGGATTCAGTTTAGTGTCATGAGAAGGAATAAGGGGCACGTTGATGGCCCTGATTGAATTTACAGAGTTAGGGCTCCAGGGAGAAGAGTCACCCTCGACCCCTGATCGTTCCTTTGGGATCCAAATCTAGGGAGCACAAGGCAACTGGTGGTCGCCCAGGGCTCACTGGGTCACAGAGCTAGTCTATAAAATGCAGGCTTTGAAATTCCTCTCTGATCCTAACTAACCACTCTCCTCTGAGGGGCTACAGGTTCCCTTTTCAAGGGCTCAGGCTCGCTTTGCAAGACCTTATCACAGAAGCTGTGTCTGCCTTAAACTGCCTGTTGATGGAAACAAGACCAGGCCCCCTGCCATGGGATCTGCAAGATCATGATGGAGGGGGCACGGTCAGGCCAAATTGGAAGGCTTTGGAGGTATTTTTGCGCCTTTCTCCATGCCCAAATAGTTTTGCTTAGAGCAGATTCACTCTTTGCCCAAGGACTCTCCCGAGGCCGCCTCACTTCCTTTCAGCAACTGGCTCCCAGCACCTTAGCAAAGCCCATGCCTTCTTGCAGGAACTGCAGGGCAGGAGATGGGTGTCCCAGGATGAGAGCAGGGGAGCGTCTCCCACCAAGTTCATGTTCAGCAGACTGCCACTCACCGGGTAAGCAGACCGCACAGCACAGCTTATTGTCCAGTGCTTTCATGCTGGCGATGTCAAAGTTATTATTATTGTCACACTCCGTACCTAGAAATGCGAATGTCCTCTGGCCTGTAATGGAGTTAAGGCAGTTAGAGAGGACCAGGCTGTGTTTTCCTCTGCTTTGCTGTCCTTAAAATAAAAATCTTAAGGATGGAGACAAAAAACATCAAATCATATGTTAAAAAGAAGACAATAATTAAGTGGGTAGAGTGGACAATAAAGGAAACTGTGTGGGTACGTTTGTGTTCTCGCTCTGTTCTGCTCTGTTTCCTTAACTGGCCCCTTTCCAGCCTTCGTTCCTGGGAAATCAGACCCTGGGGAGGTCTGTGGGATTCGGACATGCAGACCCGGGCCCACAGCAGAGCTAAGCCAGGCTGGAAGAGCTAGGAGAGCCTCGGGGGAAGTGACCCCCGACTCCGGCCTGTGTCTGTCGGTGCACGTGGGGTGTGTTTATGACCACAAGGCTCTGCGAAATGACTAATACATAAAATGACAATTAAAGCTCTTTGGTCCCGTAATTTTGCACCTCAAATCAAAGAATCGCATTGTTCTCAAAATTATGATTTATTTTCTTTGAGACTTAATTTGCTATTCTGAGGATGTTTTAAGGGGCTGACCAGAAACCTACAGTCGTGTAAGATGGGAAGGGGACAGTTTTAGATGTTATTTTTCCAAGCTCCCCACTCGGTTTTTTTTCCTTGGTGAAAGGGAGAGGAAGAAACATACATCTACTGCGTACGGCATGTCAGGTGGAAACCACATATGGAATGTCAGGCGGAAACCACGTACTGCCCTGTGCCTTTTAGAAGCAAATATTCTACTGGGGACGACAATCACAATGGAGATCTCGGAGCCTTGTGCCCTGAAGACATCAACCGAGGGGAGGTAGCGCCCAACCCCGGCTTGGTTGGTGTCTGCGTGCGGCAGAGGCACAGCCTGGGCGACCACCCCTCCTCCGGCACTACTTTGCCAGAAGAGAGTGGTCATGTGCGCATGCGCACCCCTGCACACCACACCGCCCCCCAAGCAACTGCCATGGCCAAAGCAGAGGTGACTAGTGTGACATTTGCATCCAGGCTGGGATCCAGGTTTGCTCTAGAGGTTGCCCTTCTGTGGAGGCACCTCAGAGGAGCAGATGGAAGAGATACCGGTTCCTGGGACGCCTGGTCCTACACTCCCAGGTGGGATTTCCAGGTCACCTCCGCACCCCCACTTCCTTGCTCTATATGTAGGTCGTGCCTTCACTTCTCGGCTTACTAGAAACAAACTTCTTCCGATTGAAGATATGATTGACCTTATTTAAAAAACAGAAATAGAGTCACAGGTGTAGAAAACAAACTTATGGTTATGGCGGGGGGCAAGGGAGGGGAGGGATAAATTGGGAGATTGGGATTGACATATACACACTACTATATATAAAATAGATAACTAATAAGGACCTGCTGTAGAGCACAGGGGACTCTACTCAGTACCCTGTAATGGCCTATATGGGAAAAGAATCTAAAAAAAGAGTGGATATATGTATATGTATAATTGATTCACGTGGCTGTACAGCAGAAACTCACACAACATTGTAAACCAACTCTTGGAATTAAAAAAAAATATCTACTTGAGGCCTGAACGATGGTAAAGAGACTCGTTCCAATAGCCTACAAACACTAGTGCACGCTGAGCTGCTAACGTCTCTTCACCTCACCTTTGCTGTGCCGCCAGGGCTGTGATCCTTCTGCTACTGTAACACCAGCCGTTTTCTTCACTAAAGCAGGAAAACCTACTGCCTAACAGTCGGTTCCCCCAAGGGGAGGAAGCTGTTCTCCTGCTGCAGATGAACTTTGGGGCTGCTACAGCAGTTCTGTGAGACTCAGCTGAGAAGCTGAAGCAGGAAGGAAGGTGATGGCAGTTGCCCAAGAAGCTTCAGGATCTACTCAACGTAGATGGAGAACTCCATGTATCTTCTGCAGCCTTGGCTCAGAGGCCCAGAAAGAGCCAGGAAGGCTGCTGAGGTCCTTAGATACCCTGCTTGGTTTGATATTCCATCAAGAAGACGACCTTTCCCCAAAGCCACACCCTTGAGCAGTGCCACCAAGTCACACCAGTGCCCCTTTCTCTACCCTTCAGAGAATACCCGGGAAAGAAATATAATAAAAGGGAGCAAAAGACCAGGTCTTTTACCATCTTCTTGTGTGGGTGATCCGTCCTCTTCTTCTAGAACATCATTTCCCTAGGACAGAAGGAAGGCACTGTGAGTCCATAAAGCAGTGAAATGAGTCTACTGATTGTCAGAAGACAGAACTAATCACCCTCATGGTATCCAGACATTTCCTGTCCGTGTGAGATGGCTGGGAGGCCCAGCAGAGGCAGATTTTGCTTGGCGAGGCAGGATCGGCCCATAGGGACCAGGTCTGAGGCACGTTCCAGAGGGACCAGGTCTGAGGCACCTTACAGAGGGACCCTGGGACTGTCAGGAATAGCCTTGGTAATAGTTCAGCTCACACTGTTTCTCTCAGGTGGAAATAAAAGTTGTCAAATGAAAAAGCAAACCGTGAGATCATAAAACTTTCAGGAACCCTTTAGGATCCCCAGTCCCATCCAGATACTCCTTTGAGAACATCTGGCTCAAGAGAAAGTTGTAGAGTCCCCACTGGGAGCTGGGCATTCCATATACTTCAGGCACACCTCCGTCAGAGCACTTCTCACGCTGAGTTATAACTCTGATTCCTCCATCAGATGGAGCTCCGGAAAGGGTGGGATGGGTGGATTGGGGGTGTGGGCAGGCAAAAGCCATGTCACTCGGTCTTTGTGTCCCCCAGTGCCAGGAAGATGTGAGATGCATGTGCCAGGTAAATACTAAGTGAATTGGAGGACAAACACCTCTCAAGGGTCTCGCCTGGAAGACTTCCCTCTGGAACTCACCCCACGCCTATTACGCTGAGACCAGCACCCTCTGCTAACCGGAGAGTCCCTCTGCTCTGCACCCTGCCTCTAACAGATCCAAGAGCACCACCTTGGAAGGCTTCTTCCAGAACAGCCCCCATCCTATTTGCATCCTGTGCCAGCGCCGGCAGTCCCTCTGACTGTGGAGGGGCACCAGCGTCCACCTTGCTCTTACCTCTGCATCCTGCTCTTCAGCGGTGGCGACGAGGCCCGCAAAGTTGCAGTCTGGAGACGCCGCTGGCGTCACCTGCCAAGGAGCAACAAAAGTCAAGGTGCAGATGCCACCGGCTCTCCTACCCAGCTCGCCTGGCAGCAAACCCAAACCAAGTCCTCAGGACAGAAGTGGTGCCACATGGAAGATCACATCTGAGGGAGTCTGATTCAACAACCCGGTACCGTGTTTTCCAGGGCTCCCCTCCCGAGCACTGGGGGGCTTTGCCGATCTCCCTGGCAGGCCCTGGACTGAGCTCCTTGGGACTCAAGTACACAGCAGAGCAGAGCGGGGAGGGCGATCCCATGCTCCTCTCTTACGTCTCCTTCTTCTGAGGGGGTCCTGCTGGCGGCCCGGGGGCAGGGGACAGCCTCCCCGTCCTCTTCCGTGCCAGGGGCGATGTAGGAGCCGGACATGGAGGAGACGGTGTCGGTGCTGATCTGAGAGGACACCATGGACATGACCTTCCTTCTTCAAGTCTGGGTCCCCAGTATGTTGAGGGGGGCAGAGGCGGGGAGAAGACTGTTTCCTGCCCTCAGCTCAGCTCTTCAGGAGGCCTGGCGCATTTGCTTCAGGCCAGCATGGAATCCCATCGCGGGGGCCTTCCCGTCACTGGAGCTGGGGGTGGCCTGTCCCGTGGGCAGATGGCGAGGGTCCCCAAAGACTGAGTTCCTGAACATTGCCCCTCATCCCTTTCCTGGCTGGCGATACATGGGGGAGGGAGGATAGGGAAGAGGTGGAAAGTGAGGAGACAGAAAGCTGGCTTCGTGCTTTGGGAAGGGACTGTACCACACCTGAGGGTGAAGTGGCTGAAGGGCTTCTCACCTCAAAAGTGGAGATCAAAGGAAATGCGAAACCTGCGCAGAGAGCTTGAGTCATGGGCTCAAAGCCACACAGGGCAAAAGAGAAAGGACATTTGAGTGCAACATGGGGTCCTGGATTGGGAGGCTGGAATGGAGAGGAGCATTACTGGGGTGATCTGCAAGACGTGAAGGGGGTCTGCGGTTACATGGGATTACCAGGTCAGTGTTCATTTCCTGATTGTGATGGTGGTACTGGGATTAAGGAGGCGTGTCCTTGTTCTAAGGAAACACACACTAAAGTATCTAGTGCTAATGGGGCAGCCTGTCTGCAACTTACTGTTAAGGGCGCAAAGTATATATTGACTGGGATTACATTGAATCTCTAAAATAAATACGGAGTCACTGAACGTTTTTTGAAAAAGCCACCCAGCCAAGGGCCGGGGCAGGGATGAATAGGAGGGACAGGATCCACTCACGCTTCCTGCCCCCTCCACCGCCAACCCCCAAACGCTGCCTGCTGAAAGGGTGTGTGAAGCCCTGTGTTCTGGCCGCTTCGGAGCCCCCTCTTAGCTTTGGCTGCGCGTTGGCAGCATCCATGGACCCTTAAAAGTGCCAGTGTTTGGGTCCCAGCCCCAGAGACGCTAGTCCCAAGCATAGGGATTTTCAGGAGCTCCTGGGGATTCTTCCTGGCAGCCAGAAGCTTCTTCAGCCTCTCCTTACCTGGCAGGCAGTTCTGCCAGCCCCTGACCTTGCCCCTCTTCCCCCAGCATGGGCCCAGGCAACGGGTGAGGAGGGGGGACAGTGACCGGCCCCACCTGTCAATCCAGGGTGTACCCCTTTGGGCGGGGGCTGGAGGCTGAGCCTGGGGACCAGTGGAGGGGCTGGAGCCCCCATGTTCCCCCAGTGCTGGGGAGCGTGGGCAGGAAGGCCGGAGGGTGGTGGGGAGAGGGAGGGAGTCGTTGCTTAGGGGGTGAAGGGAGTCTCAGAGGGAGGTTGGGGCAGCCTCCTCAGCAAGTGGTGGGAAAGGGATGGGCTGCCTCCTGAGCTCTGTAAGGCCCCAACCCGGCTGGCCCTGCAGTGTGTGCACCCTTCTGAAATATTTGGAATAATTAGCAAGGGAAAGCAGCAAGTTGGCGGGGGAATGCCAGGTTGTCCTGGAGCCAGCCTCGAGTGCAAGGAAAGAAAGGGGCTTCAGGAGAAAGGGGCCCGTGGAGGCTGGGCAGGATTGTGTAGGGCAGTGCCCATTTGTGTGTGTGTGTGGTTGTGTGTGTGTGTGTCTGTGCGCACGTGCACGTGAGTGCTGGGGGAAGGGGCTGTGCACCACAAGGGTTTGCTGGCGGGGCCAGGTGCGGGCTCGGGGGAGAGATGGGGTTCCAGGCAAAGCTGGGGTGAGGGGGTTGAAAGGTGCCTGCTGAGTGTCACATATTTGCTGTGCCTCAGTTTCCCCATCAGAACTCTAGTACGTTGATTCCTCACAGGCTGGAGCTGTAGGGTCTAGGCACCCCGTCTTCCGTCTGCCCTGATGGCCTCCCTCAGCCCCAACCTGCATTGGAGGGAAGGCCCTGGGTGTGGTGAATGAACCCCAGGGTGGCAAGTGGGGCCCCAGGGGCTGGGGCCCTAGGACGTCACACCCTGTCCCTTCAGGAAGGGACCAAGGGAGGGAGGAGCTGGAGACAGGCCCAGGCGAGGACCGCAGGTGAGTCTGGGCAGGCCCTCAACTTGGGCGAGGTGGGGAACGTGAGCCGAGCCCTGGGCAAGAACGGCCTTTGTGAGTGAGTCCCCAGGGCCAGGGAGGGGGCTGTGCCTCCTTTGCCGCCTGCTCCTCGGGGCTGTGGGTACAGTCTCCCCATTGCACATATAGAGGTGCCGAGGCCCTGGCTGCAGGGGAACCCCGAGGGCCGCCTCTCAGCCCCTTTCTCTCTGGGGACCCAGAGATCATGAGGAGTGCATCAGGGGACACTCTGCAGGCCTTTGGTGCCCCCCATCTTCCCCCAGCCATTCCCCCTTGGGCCGTGGCCACCCCAAAACTGGCCCATGCTTTTCCCCAGAGAAAGTTGCAAGCAGGTCCATTTAGAGACTTTTTAAAACTTTATTTTTAAAAATGATTTTATTGTAAATAACTTTCTATGAAAAAGGTTAAAATGCCCGATGGGTTAGGAGAGTGGATGTGGGATGCAGCCCAGGGCGTTTATGGTGGAGCAAGACACTCCCCTGCAGGAGTGCAAGCAAGGGCACGGGTCCATCCCCCCATTCCTGATCCCAGTAGTTCTAGCAAGCACTGCGTCCCTCCCAGTTAAGCCTCAGCTATAGCTACACTCACTACATTAGTCTGTCTGTCCCCTTTCCCTCTGCAGCTTGGCTGCCCCAGCCCCTAACCCCCAGATCCCCATCTCCCCGCTGCTCTCAGCCTCAAGTTGGGCTCAAAGATTAGGGACACATGCCCTCTGCCCCACCTCTAGGGATGAAGCCAGAAGATCCCAGAGGCCTTAGAAAATCTCCTGGCTCCACCCAGCACCCCGGCCTCCTTTCTGTCTCCTCTCTCTTCCCCCCTCCGCCTTGCTCCTCCTCACAGACTGCCGGGAGAGGCCTCTTGGGTGTTAATTTGCAGTCACCTAATCAGCATTTGTTGTACCTGGGAACTTGCTCTGGATAGAGACCTGGGGAGGAGAGCAGGAGAGAGAGAAGCTTCGAAGCTAAGGTGTTCTGGGGCGGGCCCTGTACTGATGTTTCCAGCTTGGCCAGGGCCCCTCCAAGCTGCAGCTCTCATAGTGCAGGGCCCTTAGCGTGTCTCTGGGGCAGGGAAGAAGTGGATCAATGAAACACTGTGTGTATGGGGGGCTGGGGAGCGGAGGCAGCAATTTTGGTCCTGGGCCCCAATTCTCAGCCTGCTGGACTAGAATCTGAGGATGGCCTGGGCTGGGGGCCGTGTGGCCTGGTGGGTTGACCTGGCCCAGCCCCTGCCTGGGTGGTAGGGTGTCCATGGGCCTGCACTGGCGGGGAGGGGGGCAGCCTCGGCCCAGACTTCGGTGCTGTCTGGAGGTGGGGCAGGCCCTGGATTCTTACAAGAAGGCGGCCAGGCTGTCCCAGTCATGCAGGTCAGAGGCCAGTGTGGCATCCCCGGCCTCAAAGAGGGGCTCGGGGGGCAGGGAGCTACGGGTGCTCTCGTCCCAGGGGTGCTCCAGGAAGGATGTGGCCAGGAAGGTCTCATCAAAGTCCAGGCTTTCGGTAGCCTGCTCCACTGGAGGCCCCCAGGTAACAGGGCAGTCGATGTGGTGGCCATGGATGGTGAGGTCCACGTCCCCGTGTGAGGCAGGGCTCAGCAGCGGGATCAGCTCCGAGGTCTCCAGCGTGCCCAGCTCCCCGTCCAGCGTGCCAGAGTCCAAGAGGGCCTCCCAGTCAAAGTTGCCCTTGAGGGGTTCCAGCTCAGCCTGCTCCTCCTGGGTCAGCAGCAGGGGGCTGGAGGGCCGCGGGACCTTGGCCTCCTGCTTGGGCAGCGGCTGTTGACGCTTACGCCCAAGCCTGCCCTCGCCTGCACCCCAGCCCGCCTCCCCAGTGGCCTCCTCGAACTCCCGCAGCAGCTGCTGGGCCACGGCGCTCACGGTCAGTGGCCCGACCCATGGGGCGGCGCTGGGCTCTGGCGCGGCCTGGCGGGCTGAGGCCGGGTGGATGTGGACTGGGGGCAGCCGCCGCTTCATCAAGGCCCCACTCAGCAGCCGCTCGGCGTACTGGGGGTCGATGCGCCAGAAGCCCCCCTTGCCTGGCTCGTCCTTCTCCCGAGGCACCTTGATGAAGCCCTTCTTCAGGGACAGGTTGTGGCGGATGGAGTTCTGGACACAGGGAGATAGGAGAGAAGGAAGACAGCTGGGAGAGTGGGTGGGGTCAGTGATGGGGGGCTCCTAGCGCCACTGCCAGTCCCACCACCACCTTCTCTCCGATGGGGGCAGGGGAGACAGAAGCGCTGCTCCGAGCGAGAGGCTCTGGGACACCCGCCACGGGGCACCAGGAGCTGGGAGTGCTGTCGGGGGCTTTTGTTCCCTTTTGCCAGGACATCTGCCTGCTCAGTCATCCGAGCCCTGTGCCGCAGTGTGGCTCTCAGTGCCAGTCTGTCCTGCCCTCCGTCCCTTACCCCGCTGCTTGCGGCCTCTGGTCAAAGGCCTTGGCTCCCCCAGGTCCTGGACGGCCATCTCCCTCTGCCTGGGCCTGGCTGGCCTTCTCTGTTTGTGAAATGAGTGAGTGGGTGTGAGGGTGTGTGTGTGTGGTGGGGGATGAAGTGTGGGAGGATCTGATGACTTTCCTTGTTTCTAGAGCCGCCTGCTGGCCTGGGCCCTCACCCACCATGTCCCCCTCCTCCCACCCCAGGCTCTGAGGCCTCAGTTGATTATTACCCAGCCAAGAGCATAGCGCTCATTCCTGGGGGCTCTCAGGCTTGGGGTAGGGTGGGGGGTGGTGGAGGGTGTCTGCTTTCTCACCAAGGTTACAAATGGTACCTGCCCCAGGGTCAGGGCCCAAGCAAACGTGGAATAGCTGTGATCACAGGAACTCTGATCCTGTGACCTGTGCCACAGGGAAGGATCTGTGCATCCTCAGGGTCTCTGTCCCCAAGTAGCCCCTGATCCTGATGGTCGAAGAGGCTCAGGGCAGTGTGTGCCCAGCCTGAATCACCATCCTGCCTTGTTCACGCCTGGGTGCACAGTCCAAACCACGCTGGGGCACAGGGGTCTGGGGCCTGGTGGGTGGGGCCGGCATGTGAGTAGTGCCCCCTGGCAAGACTGGGAGGTTTACATGGTGGTCTGGGCCCCTTGGCTGCTCTGTGCCAGGTTCCGGAGATTTGAACATGAAGCCAGTGTGGGAGGAAAGGAGGAAAGAGCCCCTGTGGAAAGCACGTGGCTGAGATAATTGTCCCCCCAGGGAGGTTGATGAGAAGAGGGGGAGGAGTGTAGGCAGGAATCTAGGGAGGGCTTGGGGTGGGGGCTGGCACTGCAGCTTTCGGAAGGCCCCGTAGCCCTTCCACTGGGACACAGATGGCCTTCACACTCTGCAGCACACCCCTCTCCCCTCCCAGAGCCCCTCCAGCCAACTGAAAGCAGGCGGGATGCAGAGCCGGGCAGCAACCATGCTCTGCCTCCAGTCAGACCCTGACAAACTGACCTTGAGGAGGGTAGTGTGTAGGAATTCCAGGACTTGGGACACAAATGTGTCCCTCAGTCCATCAACCTACCCTGGGGGGCTGTGTCCATGCATAGTTCAGCCCTGGTCTTTGGGCTGAGCCTGCTGGATGAGGGACAAGTTCTTTCCACTTGAACCACTATGTCGGCACCCCTGCAGCCCTCTGAACATCCTCCCTCCTCCGTCTCTGAAGTCAAAGGGGCAGCAGTCCAAGCACTGGGCTCCCTTGAGGTCCTTCCTGGACGGCCTTCCTCTCTCGGGGCCCTGGCCGTACCGCGCCTACTTGGCCTGCGGATCTGGGATGTGAGTCCAGTCCGCGCGGGCATGGGCAGGGAGGGAGGGAGTGCCTCCCTACCTGCCAGGTGGGATCAGCATGGCGGAAGTAACAGAAGTTGTCCGTGATCCACTTGTAGATGGCCGACAGGGTGATCTTGGTGGCCTTGCTGGCCTGCATGGCCATGCAGATGAGCGTGGCATACGAGTAGGGCGGCTTCACGTGCGGGTTGGTGGCGTAGTCCACGTCGTCGGGAGGCGAGGCCTGCAGCCCCGAGGGGGCGCTCCGCGGCGTGCACAAGGACGTGGGCTTGCCGGGTGTGTGCGGCTGCCCCAGGCAGGCGGGGTCCGCCGCCAGGGGAGACCCCGGCTCGGCCGAGCCTGACAGCTCGTGGTAGCCGTGAGGGTCGGTGTACCCCGAAGGCAGGGCGGGGACCTTGGCGTTGACAATGGAGAATTCCTGCAGCCACTGCAGGCTGGTCAGGCTGTCATTCAGGGCGTTGGACTCCTCCAGGCCGCCTTCCGGTCCGGCCTCCTCCGCTGCCCCTGCTCCCGAGACACGTAGCCAGCTCTCCGCCATATCTGCGGGGACTCTCCGAGGGGGCTGTCAACATCCACGAGCCGAGCCGAGGGTGGCCGCCGAGCTCTCCGGCCCGCTGACTCCCGCGGCTTCAGTTACGCAGCCTCCCGGAAGCGGGCTTCCATCCCGCGATCCGAGGGTAGCCTCCTCCAAACGGAATGTGGTGCCTGCGGGGACCAGAGCGGGAACTGAGCCCTCTTTCCACACCCCCGAAGGGAGAGTGTGTGCGAGGGGGGAGGCTCTTACTAAAATCCTTCCTGCAGCTGGGGAGGATCTTTTACTGCCGAGGTCTGGGAAACAGAAGGTGTGCCCGGGGGTCCGACCCACACGGGGTTCGCCTCGCTCTTTTCCTCTTGGATCTTTTAGAGGAGACTTAATTAGCCAAACGAGGGAATAGTGTAGGGGCATGCGAGGCCACCCCTTTCTCCCTCAAAGCGGGGAATTAACCCCCCTCTCTCCGTCCACAACCAATGGAAATGGGGCGAGAGAGTCCAGGAGGGCAGTACGACGGGTCGGGGGGCGGGGGAGGTCGTCTGATCTTTGAAAAGGGATATTAGGATGGGGATCAAGGGGAAGGAAGGAAACAATACAGAGAGTTATAAGGGGGCGGGAAGTGAGTGTCCCCCAAACGCCTCTGATGTCAGTCCCCGGGCCCACCACTTCCGTCGGGGACCGATGGGAGAGCGGGCTGCTACTGACGCCCTCCCTTCCCACGGCCTGCAGCCCTCCCCGTCCCTTACCTGGCTCAGAGCGCAGCCCGGGCCAAAGGAAGGTTCTCAAAGAAATTCCTCCCACCGCCCACCCTCACCGCGGCTCTCTGCTCCCAGCTCGAGGGCCCAGCCAGCAATCCTCGTCGCCACTCACGCCCGCCGGCGCCTCTCTGAAAGCCAGCGGCCAGGGACCGGCACTCAGTCGCCGCTCACAAGGCGTCTCCTGCTGCCGTGGCGACGCCCCGCCCATATAAACAGCTTCCGCTTCTGCCATTGGCCAGGGCATCTCCAAAGAGACCGCGGGCTCTTAACCGCTCTCTCACGCGGTAACTCTCTTCCAGCTCCCTCCTGCCGCCCTCTCCCGCGCGCGACCCCGTCCCCTACCCGCCATCGCGTACCGGCTCCGCGCATTCCCGCCCGAGGGCCCCGCGCCGGGCTCGGAGAGGCGCGCGGCACGGCGCTTCCCGCAGAGGCCCCGGGGCCCTCGGCGAGCAGTTCGCCGCGGGAACCATACTCCGCCCCACCCCCTTCCCATCTGGGCTGCTCAGAGGTGGTGACTGCTCCAGGGACGCAGCCCGTGGCGCAGGGGCCAGTGCTGGGTGCATCCTTGGGGCTTTCCTTTCCTCTCCTCTGGGCTGCGAGTGGCACTTCCTCACGTTTCTGCGGCCTGTCCCTGTCTCCCGACCGAGTGTCGTCTTGGTGCCCGCAAGCAGGTCTGACTCTCCGATGCCACCTGCCGCTCAGGTCCGCAGAAACCGCAGCCCCGGTCGCAGACACCCCAAGGCGGCTAGGGTAATCCAGTGTTTCCCGGTAAGCGCTCCCTCCCCGCCCCGTCCTCAGCAAGATTCCCAGAAGCTGACATTCCAGAGGCTTCTTCGCAAGTGCTCTCCCTCCTTTCCAGATAGCCGAGGAGACAGAGCCGGTGGGTGAAACCCAGGAAAGCCGTGGACTTGCCAAATTCTTTGACTGGGGTCATTTGCCCCATTAATTTCACCAGCCTTTAAGTGACGGACTAACGGTGGACTGTGGTCCTTCCTCCTCCCCTCCCCCAGCCTACCTCTAGTCACCAGCTTTCCTGCTCTTCAGTTATTGAGGAGCAGCAGTTGGAAGTTCTCTGGTTGAAGGGGGTGGGTGGAGGTGAGGGCTCCTTATCAGGCCTCTGCGCAGAAGCTGTGCCCAGGGGATGGTACACCAGCTCCCACCCAGAAACATGTCTTTCCCTATACCCCTTGCCCTCTCTCACTCCTCCATGTCCAGCTTGTCTTGAGTCAAAGTTTTTTTTCCTTCCCAAGTATTTATTGTTTTAATTTTTATTTAATTTTTATTTTTTTATTAGTTTCTGCTTTATAACAAAGTGAATCAGTCATACATATACATCTGTTCCCACATCCCTTCCCTCATGCATCTCCCTCCCTCCCACCCTCCCCATCCCACCCCTCCAGGCGGTCACAAAGCACCGAGCTGATCTCCCTGTGCTCTGCGGCTGCTTCCCACTATCTATCTACCTTACGTTCCGTAGTGTATATATGTCCATGCCTCTCTTTCGCTTTGTCACAGCTTACCCTTCCCCCTCCCCATATCCTCAAGTCCATTCTCAAGTAGGTCTGTGACTTTATTCCTGTTTTACCCCTAGGTTCTTCATGACATTTTTTTTTAATTCCATATATATGTGTTAGCATACGGTATTTGTCGTTCTCTTTCTGACTTACTTCACTCTGTATGACAGACTCTAGGTCTATCCACCTCATTACAAATAGCTCAGTTTCGTTTCTTTTTATGGTTGAGTAATATTCCATTGTATATATGTGCCACATCTTCTTTATCCATTCATCCGATGATGGACACTTAGGTTGTTTCCATCTCCGGGCTATTGTGAATAGAGCTGCAATGAACATTTTGGTACATGCCTCTTTTTGAAGTATGGTTTTCTCAGGGTATATGCCTAGTAGTGGGATTGCTGGGTCATATGGTATTTCTATGTTTAGTCTTTTAAGGAACCTCCATACTGTTCTCCATAGTGGCTGTACCAATTCACATTCCCACCAGCAGTGCAAGAGTGTTCCCTTTTCTCCACACCCTCTCCAGCATTTATTGTTTCTAGATTTCTTGATGATGGCCATTCTGACTGGTGTGAGATGATATCTCATTGTAGTTTTGATTTGCATTTCTCTAATGATTAATGATGTTGAGCATTCTTTCATGTGTTTGTTGGCAGTCTGTATATCTTCTTTGGAGAAATGCCTATTTAAGTCTTCTGCCCATTTTTGGATTGGGTTGTTTGTTTTTTTGGCTCTTGAGCTGCATGAGCTGTTTTTTAATTTTGGAGATTAATCCTTCGTCAGTTGCTTCATTTGCAAATATTTTCTCCCATTCTGAGGGTTGTCTTTTGGTCTTGTTTATGGTGTCCTTTGCTGTGCAAAAGCTTTGAAGTTTCATTAGGTCCCATTTGCTTATCTTTGTTTTTATTTCCATTTCTCTAGGAGGTGGGTCCAAAAGGATCTTGCTGGGATTTATGTCCTAGAGTGTTCTGCCTATGTTTTCCTCTAAGACTTTGATAGTTTCTGGCCTTACATTTAGGTCTTTAATCCATTTTGAGCTTATTTTTGTGTATGGTGTTAGGGAATGATCTAATCTCATACTTTTACAAGTCCCTGTCCAGTTTTCCCAGCACCACTTATTGAAGAGGCTGTCCTTTCTCCACGGTACATTCCTGCGTCCTTGATCAAAGTTAAGTTGACCAAATGTGCGTGGGTTTATCTCTGGGCTTTCTATCCTGTTCCATTGATCTATATTTCTGTGTTTGTGCCCGTAAAACACTGTCTTGATTACTGTAGCTTTGTAGTGTAGTCTGAAGTCAGGGAGCCTGATTCCTCCAGCTCCGTTTTTCATTCTCAAGATTGCTTTGGCTATTCGGAGTCTTTTGTTTTTCCAAACAAAGTTTGAAATGTTTTGTTCCAGTTCTGTGAAAAATGCCAGTGGTAGTTTGATAGGGATTGCATTGAACCTGTAGATTGCTTTGGGTAGTAGAGTCATTTTCACAATATCGATTCTTCCAATCCAGGAGCATGGTATATCTCTCCATCTATTTGTATCATCTTTCATTTCTTTCATCAGTGTCTTATAATTTTCTGCATACAGGTCTTTTGTCTCCTTAGGTAGGTTTATTCCTAGGTATTTTATTCTTTTTGGTGCAATGGTAAATGGGAGTGTTTTCTTGATTTCACTTTCAGATTCTTCATCATTAGTGTACAGGAATGCCAGAGATTTCTGTGCATTAATTTTGTATCCTGCTACTTTACCAAATTCAATGATTAGCTCTAGTAGTTTTCTGGTAGCATCTTTAGGATTCTCTATGTATAGTATCATGTCATCTGCAAACAGTGACAGCTTTACTTCTTCTTTTCAAATTTGGATTCCTTTTATTTCCTTTTCTTCTCTGATTGCTCTTGCTAAAACTTCCAAAACTAAGTTGAATAAGTGTGGTGAGAGTGGGCCACCTTGTCTTGTTCCTGACCTTAGTGGAAATGGTCTCAGCTTTTCACCATTGAGGACAATGTTGCCTGTGGGTTTGTCATATATGGCCTTTATTATCTTGTGGAAAGTTCCCTGTATGCCTACTTTCCGCAGAGTTTTTATCATAAATGTGTGTTGAATTTTGTCGGAAGCTTTCTCTGCATCTGTTGAGATGATCATATGGTTTTTCTCCTTCAATTTGTTAATATGGTGTATCACATTGATTGATTTGCGTATATTGAAGAATCCTTGCATTCCTGGAATAAACCCCACTTGATCATGGTGTTTGATCCTTTTAATGTGCTGTTGGATTCTGTTTGCTAGTATTTTGTTGAGGATTTTTGCATCTATGTTCATCAGTGACATTGGCCTGTAGTTTTCTTTCTTTGTGACATCCTTGCCTGGTTTTGGTATCAAGGTGATGGTGGCCTCGTAGAATGAGTTTGGGAGTGCTCCTCCCTCTGCTATATTTTGGAAGAGTTTCAGAAGGATAGGTGTTAGCTCTTCTCTAAATGTCTGATAGAATTCGCCTGTGAAGCCATCTGGTCCTGGGCTTCTGTTTGTTGGAAGATTTTTAATCACAGTTTCCATTTCAGTGCTTGTGATTGGTCTATTCATATTTTCTATTCCTTCCTGATTCAGTCTTGACAGGTTGTGCATTTCTAAGAATTTGTCCATTTCTTCCAGGTTGTCCATTTTATTGGCATAGAATTTCTTGTAGTAATCTCTCATGATCTTCTATATTTCTGCAGTGTGAGTTGTTATTGAGTCAAAGTATTAAAAGCGTGCTGGAGAAAGTCGGAGAGAAACTTTCACAAATAAGCCAACTGCGCAATTAATAGCTCTCCTTCCCTTGTGAACAGTTTTATCCATTTTTAAGAATCATGCAGCAGTCCATAAATATTGCATCCTTGACGTCCCCACTGTAGTGTGCCCATGAGTGTACTCCAGGGAGTGAGGGGTACACAGCTGGCACAACAGTACACACATACTTACACACAGTAGGTGTGCAGATCCTAAAGCAAAGTGAGCAAGCAGCCTGCCAAGGTCAGATGAGCAGGACACAAACTCTCCCCAGGTGAGATGGCTTAACGTGTGTGGATCCGTGCCCAGGAGATGCCCCAGCGTGGGCATGACCTCTGGTGGGATGGGACTGGGGAGGAGAAGGAAAAAGGGCTCTGTGAGAAGGCTGGGATCACCACACCACCCGGAAGTGAGCTCATATGTGAGCTCCGACCTGAGTGTGGCAGGAAGGAGCCCCAGGCCTCTGGTTAGTCTGTGTCCTTGTGTGAGAAACCAGGCCCCGTCATATTCTCTGTGGGTCAACTGCTAACAACATGACCATCTCCAGATGATGACTGGGGCGGCTGTCCTGTTCCCCGACCAGGCTCTGTGCCCTGTTCCCTGATCCCAGCCCTTTTGGATGGGATATTTCTGCTCGCCAAAGAGCTAAATGAGGGCAAAGAGGTGAGGTGATGGGGAGAGAGCAGGAACTGCCTGAGAAACAGGAGTGAAGGGCCACTTCTCACCCGGGTATGTCTTGGTTATGGAACCAAGGCCTTGAGAAATCTCTCTGAGCCTCTTCCTGGGAGAAGACAGACGCTCCAGAAAGGGTGAAGACAATGACTTCCTCTTAGGGTTCCTGGCCACTGTGGCAACTGTTTACCTGCATCTCCTTCATCTCAGGTAACACCACACTCTGAATACTACCTGCCGGGAGAGGAGGTGGATCTGTATACCACCACCCCAGGCTAAGGGAGCGCCCCCTTCCCTAGTGCTTCTGGGACTCAGACTTCAAGGAGATCAGGAAGTGTGGTTATTGCTGGAATCATCAATATGAAAGGGGCTGTAAGAATGTTTCGGGGAAAGGAAGGACATTAAATGGAGCCTGAAACAGCAGAGCCCACTGCAGGATTTCAGAGCGGGTGGACACGGGAACTCAAGGCAGAAGCTGAGATTCAGGCTTGGCTCATGTAGTCTCTGTCAAGACCACAGGCCTCCCCCTGCCCACCCCCAGGGCAGGAAGTGAACCACAACCACCAGGCAGGGAGGGTCACCACGCACCTGGTGGCGCAAAGCAGCCACACAGGAGGTGCAAAACATGCCCTGGCACTGGGCTCTCTTTGAGGCCTTGGGAAGGACCCTGAAAAGCTCTTCTAGGGCAACAATTCCAACTACTAATTCAGGCCATCATGGTGGGCATAGCCTAGGGCTCTGTCATATCTCAGCCTCACAAAATGTTGGATCCCACTTTGCTTCTCAATCTCATGCTCCACTAAATAACCACCTCTTCTAAAAGCCAGCAGACAATGCATCTATCAGAGAGCTATGAGGAATCCATTGATAACACTAGTGTTGAGGGACGAAGAGCCAACAGCTTACGGTCTTGCTGTTTCAGGCTGTTATTTCTATGCCCTACACCAGAGTGAGGTGGGGTGCACATGTGATTTGAACAATATCTCTAAATCTCTGATGAGCCTATGGAAGGCAGTACCTCCGGCTCCCCCCATCAGGCTCAGCTGATCTGGAGGACAGGGGAGGAAAACCGGTGGGGTGGGGAGCCTCCCAGACCACCACTGACCCCAGCTCAGCCCTTCCCCCAACCTCCTTTGGGGTTCCTGGGCACCAAATGAGAACCACCGGTCCACCCCTCTCTCAGCTTCTTTCTTCAACTCTTTCAGAAAAGCGGGGTGGAGACGGGGGCAGCAGGGATAAGAATGCCACCTGACAGGGCGGTAGTGATGAAACGTGATAATATACGACAGTCCCTAACAAGTGTCTGGTACATAGAGGGGGTCAAAAATGCCTTTGCAGTGTCACCTTAGGATGGAGCCCCAGGCCTTCCTGAGTGCACCTGATCATATAGAAGTCCCCAGTAGGTCATCATTTAACTGCGGGTTTCTCAGATTCAAGGCCTCCTTCCTAAGCAGACACACGAGGCATAGCCTCTGCTACCAGAAGCAAGAACTGTTTTCCCAACCAACCTTCTGGTGGTTGCCACTGCTTCTTGTCCTTGAGAGAGGAGCTCCTAATGCATTTTGAGGGAAACCCCACTTACAGTGCAATATGGCTTTCCCTTCTCACAGGAGTCATCCCCCAACGCCACCCCAAACTGCAGGTCTCAGATTGGTCATGATGTCCCAGAGACTAGAAAATGCCAGATGGGTGTTTGTAATGAAGTCACCCAAACTCTTGAGTCTTCTTGGTCTACCTCCTAAGGAGAAAATAAAGAAAAGATGCACAAGAAATAACCAGTCTGTAGGCCACAGCTCCACCTGAAGAACAAGATACAGTGGAAACATTCCAGAGAGTCTCTGCAAAGGGTCTCATGAGCTGCAGTTCGAGTGGCTTTAGCCCACAAGGAGAAAAGAGGTTTCCAGTCCCTTCTGAGAGGGGAAGGATCACGGTTGCGGAAGAAGATGAGTCTGGGAGAAGGGTCAGGTGCCCTCAGCATCCAGCTTTCACGTGGGTCTAAAACGTCCCCGTGTGTCTTGCTGAGGATGCCCAGGAGGTCAGTGGTGCCATGAGGCCAGGATGGGATGTGAGAACGGGAGGAGAGCCCTGGTACAGGGGCTAAGGCTCTCAGATGGCCAAAGGATCCCACACGCAGAGCCTATTCTCGGGGTCCTCCAGGCTGCCAGAAGATGAGCGTCTGCACTGCGTGTTCCGACGACTCACCACGTTGTCGTCAGCCTGCCAGGCACCTGAGAAGAGGAAAGGAAGGTTACCGGACCTTTGGTTTGGTGTAGATGGTGTCTCTGGCAGGACAGTCCGGAGTTTGGCACGAAAACTGGCAAGATGCGCATTACCTGGAACTCCCACAGGGTGCAAACCACAGCACGTGAAACTTGGGAGCAGTGGCGTCCACTGGGCTAGGGACAGTCATGGCCACTGTGGCCCTCTGATGGAGGGACCTGCAGGATGGTCCTTGTTTTGTGAGCTCTCCGTAGGCTCCACCTTTGTATCTTTATTTGGTCTTGAAGTTTGCCTAAGTGTTACAGCGGACCAGGAAAAGAAACTGAGTCTGGCTGAGACTTTCACGAGAGCAGGAGGAGGTGAAGGGGAGGGAGAAGAGTGTGTTAATTTGGGCTCAGAGTTAGTGTTTGCTGTGGGGGCCAGGGTGGGGCAGGAAGGGACTGGCTGCCCAGCAGGGTGCCAGGGACCAAATGGCATGGCAGAGAACAGAGTGACAGCTGTTCCTCTCCTTCTGCACCTGAACAGCCCACCAAGAGTTGCTATCAGCTGGTGCCACCAACCCCAGGAGACATTAGCTCCAGAGCTTTGGGGTCCCCCGGGTACCATCCACGAAACTCATAATCTTCCCCCCTTGTAATGCAGTTCCTGCACGAGAAGCACCCGCTGCCCATGCTGGAAACCCACTCTTGATGCTTCTGTCTCCTTCATGCTCTTTATCCAATCCACCATGACCTCCTGCTTGTTCAAGCTCTAGTAAGGTCTAAATCTGTAGTCAGAAAACCGGGTTACAGCCCCAGCTTGTAACGTACTGACTGTGTGACCTTGGGCAGGTCACTGTACTTGGAGCCCAGGTTTTCCCATCCATCAGATGGGAGACAAGTACTTACTCCCCAGGGATGCTGTGAGACTAAGCGAGGTGACATTGAAGAGTGGTGAGCAGGGCGCCTGACTCACAGAATGTGCGCGAAAACCATCGGCCCCCAGGCCTTGCTCAGGCTACACTCATCTCCCCCAAGTCGTCCTCCCATCCCACAGACTGACTCCATCTGATTCAGTCCCCCCAGTGCAGCGAGATGCCCCTTCTGAAGGGAGAGGATGAAGCCCTAACCCCCTGAGTTTGGGGAAAGCCTTCCATTCTCTGGCCGAGGACTGCTGAGCTGCCTCTTCCAGCACCTGCCCCCAGAAGGCCCCCCCTGAAGCCAGATGGGGTCCAGCATGCTCCGAAGTGTTCCCCCACTGGCCCGTACGACCACCCAATTTCTCATGCTGTGTGGAAATTGCTGGATCCTCCAGCACACGGTGATCTCTTCCAGGGCAGAGCCGAGAGCCATGCCCTTCAGAGGGCTCAGTTCGTGGACGGAGCCAGCTGACCCTGGAGGGTGGGCGTGAGGCTCACTGTGTCACATTTGAGGGAGGCCACTCACCAATGTCTGGGGTCAGCTTCAGGTTAGGCCAGCCCAAGACACGAAACCCTTTAATGGCAGAAGCACTGGGATTCAGCGGGTATAAATTGTGTATACCCATAAATGTCCTGGTGTGCTACTCCGCCCTAAGGGTCTAATAATAGTCTTGTGGAGGTGGACTCCAGGGGAAGGGGAGTGAGTGGGACAGGAAAAGTTTAGGTATCTCTCACAGCCAGATGGAATGCGGGGATCTGTACTCCCTGGGGGTACCGGAGTCCGGCACATGGGTCCACAGTGCTTTACCGCTCTAAGGGTGACAGGATGAAGAGCAGGCAAGATTGCCCTTTTAAGTTAGGAACCCCCAGATGAAATAAGTTGTTCCTTCATTTTATATAATTTGGTAGATCTCATACTTATTCCTCTGTGTTTAATGGGCAGGACTCCGGAACTGCGGCTGTTTGGTATGAAAGACCAAAAGCAAATGGTAAAAAGGAGAGAAGACACACACACACACACACACACGCGCGCACACACACGCGCACACACACACACACACAGAAAGTCAAATCAAAACACTGCCGCAGCCTCGCCGCCACCACCACTGGCTGCCAGGCTGCCTGGCTCTGAATTCTTGAGTCCTTGCTACAAACACCACTGGTCCAGATTCTGAGCCAGGGCTGAAAACTGGCTCCTTCTGAAACAGCCTCAAGACTCAGACCTGAAGTCTCTGATCTCCTCAGCTTCTTAGTACAGTCGTTGGTGCTCTTTCCTCTAAAAAGGCTTCTGCCAGACCCTCGGCGAAACCCTGCTGCTCCGTGCATCCTGGATGCAGAAGGTAAGCCTGGAAGGCGCAGGAGGACTTCCTGAGCGAGTGCTGCCATTCTGTCCAGCCCTCAGCCAGAAAAGGGAGCCTGGAGATTGAAAATCCTTCACGGGAGGTAGAGAAAGGTGGTTCCCACTTAATTCCATCCTCAGGCTCAGAAACGGGGGAGTGAGGAGACCTCTAGAGGCAGATTTGGGGAGCACATCTAGGGGGATTCCACACACCTGTTTCCTGCCTCTACCCAGCCACTAATTAAATTTAAGGTCTGTAATAGTTCCACCATCTTGTAGAGTTTCTCTCCAAGAAAAGAGAAAGTTAATTCCGATTTTTCCTTAGTATCTGCGAAGCATAACCCTTCCTAGTGGCGTCTTAGTCTTGGGTTATTTCAGGTCTCCATAAGTACTTTTCTTTGTTTTGTTTTTGGCTGTGCAGTGGCTTGGAGGATCTTAGTTCTCCGACCAGGGATTGAACCAGGCCACTGAAATGAAAGTGCTGAGTCCTAACCTCTGGACGGCCAGGGAATTCCCTCCATAAGTACTTTTAGATTTCATCGGTATGCCCACTCCTGTCCAATGCCATCATTTAAAAACATCTGAATCGGGCTTCCCTGGTGGCGCCGTGTTTGAGAGTCTGCCTGCCGATGCAGAGGACACGGGTTCATGCCCCGGTCCGGGAAAATACCAGATGCCACGGAGCGTCTGGGCCCGTGAGCCATGGCCGCTGAGCCTGCACGTCCGGAGCCTGTGCTCCGCAATGGGAGAGGCCACAACAGTGAGAGGCACGCGTACCACACAAAACAAAACAAAACAAAACAAAAGCATTTGTATTTCCACTAATAAACTCAAATTATCTTTGCTTTTTCCCATCACACTCCCCAGAGCCTTTTCACAGAATTGTCACTGGTCCCCTGGCCACTATCCTGACGCCTGTGTGATACTCCGTCAGGTACCTTGGGGCCCCGTCTACCTAGCATGGCCTCACGCTTCTAATCGGCTCACCACCTACAATCATCAACTCAGATTTCCTCCCTTTGAGAACCTTGCAGAACAATCTCAGAACATACCATCGCCCCCCCCCACCTTGGTCTCAGGGCCAAAGAAGACCCAGAGGCTTCTTAGCGGAAGAGCTGCTGGAATGACACAGGTGCTTTCTCAACATCACTCCCACAAGGCTGATGAGAGCAGCGAGGATGGGGACCTGAGCCATCCTTGCCGCGAGCTGGGGCTCCTGGCAGAGCACCTGTGGGCCTGGGGAGGGTGGACCATGGGATGCTCCCCGGGCTCCCTCCTTGTGGGCGCTCCGTGAGGGGAGTGGCATCCATGTTGGGAGGGAAACAGCGTGGAGAGGGAGACCAAGTGCCTGAGAAGCTGTCCTGACGGCCAAGCCAGCCTGAGGCACCACAGTCATAGGATGGAACTTTGAATTTACAGCTGAGCGTGGTGAGGTCTGTTGATTCCACGGGACCTACCACAGTGAATGCTCCTGTCATTAACCTGACATTAACCCGACAGATGCTTCCAGAGAGTTCCCCAGCTCTTTACTACCTGTGTGACGCTAACAGCAGAACCCGAGAAACATTTTACCAAGAGAGCAGATGCACTTTCCTTCTCCCGTAAGAGCCCTTGAGACCTCGGGGTGAGGCTACGATGCGACCTTCAACTCCCTCTCCCGGCAGCCGCCACTGTCATTCGGTTTCATGTCTGGCCTGAACGGTGAAGCCAGTTTAATCTGAGAATGGCTGGCTCTCGAGATCACCATAAAGAAGCCCAGGCATTGTTTTCCTTCCAGGTCTCGCTCCCCTGCCGCAATCCCAGAGTGGAATAAACATCCACCAGCAGGTTGGCCCGAAGGAGTTAGGGAGAGGAGGAAGCACAAGGCCTGGGGTCAGTTTCCACCAGCATGGGTGGCTGAAACAATTCCCAGGAGCTCTCTCTGCCCAACACGGGGGTTGGTGGGGAGCCACTGCAGGGAGGCAGGAGCCTAGATTCCTCTCTTGAAACCCAGTGAGCGGCTGGCCGGCACAGCTGCCACAGACTCAGGGTGGAGTGAGGGCAGAGATGGCATCTTCCCCAACTAGTGACCAAAACAAATCCTGCCTGTAACCTTTGCCACAGAAGCATCCCCGCTTTTGTGGATCAGGGATTAATCTAGTCTCACAAATATGTTTTTTCCTGGAAAATTTCAGCATATTAAATACAGGCTCTTGCCAGTTAGGACCGGAAGCCTCAGCGAGGGCCCCTCGGATGTGCGTGCGCCCAGCAAGCTTGGGGTTGGGTGTGGGTGAACATGAACTTTCACATGAAGTCTGGATAACCTAAATGAGTTTCAAAATAAACAAACTGGACAGACAGACGTACATTTGGCAAAAAGACATGAGAAACAAATGGACAGACAGAAGCCAGGTAAAGAGTAGGAAGGCAGGAAGTGAAGTGTACCCTGGACCTCAGCCGCTCTGGTCCAGGCCTGGCTGGGTCAACACTAAGTGGATAGGCTGGCAAGCCCCTGGGAAGGCCGTGGGAGGTGTCTCTGGGGATTACGGCTTCCTCCACCACAAGCCTGCATGGGACCAGAGGGGTGAGGACCTGGGTCTTTTGCAATCTGATGGAGAGTGGCAACCACAGGAGTTTGTGTCCCTCCAGCACCTGTAGCCACGTTGCCAAGGGAGTAAAGCACTGGAACCACGATGGGACGTGGCTGTCCTGAAGCTTAAACATGTCCAGGGCATGTTTAAGAGATTACAAACCATGCAACATGAAGGCAGTCTCTGCCGTGAACCCAGAAGGGGCAATTTCGACCTAGTCCACCGGGCAAGATGTGGCTTTAGAGCCATGGTTGGTGAAGCCCTTGGTGAGCATGGAGCAGGGGAACATCAGTGCCCAGAGTGTGACTGACAGGTGGGCTCCTCCTGAGAACTCATCCCGGATTCAGTTTAGTGTCATGAGAAGGAATAAGGGGCACGTTGATGGCCCTGATTGAATTTATAGAGTTAGGGCTCCAGGGAGAAGAGTCACCCTCAACCCCTGATCGTTCCTTTGGGATCCAAATCTAGGGAGCACAAGGCAACTGGTGGTCGCCCAGGGCTCACTGGGTCACAGAGCTAGTCTATAAAATGCAGGCTTTGAAATTCCTCTCTGATCCTAACTAACCACTCTCCTCTGAGGGGCTACAGGTTCCCTATTCAAGGGCTCAGGCTCTCTTTCCAAGACCTTATCACAGAGGCCGTGTCTGCCTTAAACTGCCTGTTGATGGAAACAAGACCAGGCCCCCTGCCATGGGATCTGCAAGATCATGATGGAGGGGGCACGGTCAGGCCAAATCGGAAGGCTTTGGGGGTATTTTTGCGCCTTTCTCCATGCCCAAATAGATTCGTTTAGAGCAGAGTCGCTCTTTGCCCAAGGACTCTCCCGAGGCCGCCTCACTTCCTTTCAGCAACTGGCTCCCAGCACCTTAGCAAAGCCCATGCCTTCTTGCAGGAACTGCAAGGCAGGAGATGGGTGTCCTAGGGTGAGAGCAGGGGTGCGAGCAGGGGAGCATCTCCCACCAAGTTCATGTTCAGCAGACTGCCACTCACCGGGTTAGCAGACCGCAGAGCACAGCTTATTGTCCAGTGCTTTCATGCTGGCGATGTCAAAGTCATTGTTATTGTCACACACCATACCTAGAAATACGAATGTCCTCTGGCCTGTAACGGAGTTAAGGCAGTTAGAGAGGGCCTGGCTGTGTTTTTCTCTGCTTTGCTGTCCTTAAAATAAAAATCTTAAGGATGGAGACAAAAAACATCAAATCATATGTTAAAAAAGACAATAATTAAGTGGGGAGAGTGGACAATAAAGGAAACTGTGTGGGTACGTTTGTGTTCTCGCTCTGTTCTGCACTGTTTCCTTAACTGGCCCCTTTCCAGCCTTTGTTCCTGGGAAATCAGGCGCTGGGGAGGTCTGTGGGATTCGGACACACAGACCTGGGCCCACAGCAGAGCTAAGCCAGGCTGGAAGAGCTAGGAGAGCCACGGGGGAAGTGACCCCAGGCTCCGGCCTGTGTCTGTCGGTGCACGTGGGGTGTGTTTATGACCACAAGGCTCTGCGAAATGACTAATACATAAAATGGCAATTAAAGCTCTTTGGTCCCGTAATTTTGCACCTCAAATCAAAGAATCGCATTGTTCTCAAAATTATGATTTATTTTCTTTGAGACTTAATTTGCTATTCTGAGGATGTTTTAAGGGGCTGACCAGAAACCTACAGTCGTGTAAGATGGGAAGGGGACAGTTTTAGGTGTTATTTTTTCAAGCCCCCCACCCTGTTTTTTTTTTCTTTTCTTTGGTGAAAGGCAGAGGAAGAAACATACATCTACTGTGTACAGCATGTCAGGTGGAAACCACATATGGAATGTCAGGCGGAAACCACGTACTGCCCTCTGCCTTTTAGAAGCAAATATTCTACTGGGGACGACAATCACAATGGAAAACTCGGAGCCTTGCACCCTGAAGACATCAACCGAGGGCAGGTAGCGCCCAACCCCGGCTTGGTTGGTGTGCGCGGGCGACAGAGGCACAGCCTGGGCGACCACCCCTCCTCCGGCACTACTTGGCCAGGAGAGAGTGGTCATGTGCACATGTGCACCCCCTGCACACCACACCACCCACCAAGCAACTGCCATGGCCAAAGCAGAAGCGACTAGCATGACATCTGCATCCAGGCTGTGATCCAGGTTTGCTCTAGAGGTTGCCCTTCTGTGGAGGCACCTCAGAGGAGCAGACGGAAGAGACACCGGTTCCTGGGATGCCTGGTCCTACAATTCCACGTGGGATTCCCAGCTTGCCTAACCCCCCCCACCCGCCACTTCCTTGCTCTATATGTAGGTCCTTCCTTCGCTTCTCGGCTTACTAGAAACAAACTTCTTCCGACTGAAGATATGATTGACCTTATTTACAAAACAGAAATAGAGTCACAGGTGTAGAAAACAAACTTATGGTTATGGCGGGGGGCAAGGGAGGGGAGGGATAAATTGGGAGATTGGGATTGACATATACACACTACTATATATAAAATAGATAACTAATAAGGACCTGCTGTAGAGCACAGGGCACTCTACTCAGTACCCTGTAATGGCCTATATGGGAAAAGAATTTAAAAAAGAGTGGATATATGTATATGTATAATTGATTCACGTGGCGGTACAGCAGAAACTCACACAACATTGTAAACCAACTCTTGGAATTAAAAAAAAATATCTACTTGAGGCCTGAACGATGGTAAAGAGACTCGTTCCAATAGCCTACAAACACTAGTGCACGCTGAGCTGCTAACGTCTCTTCACCTCACCTTTGCTGTGCCGCCAGGGCTGTGATCCTTCTGCTACTGTAACACCAGCCGTTTTCTTCACTAAAGCAGGAAAACCTACTGCCTAACAGTCGGTTCCCCCAAGGGGAGGAAGCTGTTCTCCTGCTGCAGATGAACTTTGGGGCTGCTACAGCAGTTCTGTGAGACTCAGCTGAGAAGCTGAAGCAGGAAGGAAGGTGATGGCAGTTGCCCAAGAAGCTTCAGGATCTACTCAACGTAGATGGAGAACTCCATGTATCTTCTGCAGCCTTGGCTCAGAGGCCCAGAAAGAGCCAGGAAGGCTGCTGAGGTCCTTAGATACCCTGCTTGGTTTGATATTCCATCAAGAAGACGACCTTTCCCCAAAGCCACACCCTTGAGCAGTGCCACCAAGTCACACCAGTGCCCCTTTCTCTACGCTTCAGAGAATACCCGGGAAAGAAATATAATAAAAGGGAGCAAAAGACCAGGTCTTTTACCGTCTTCTTGTGTGGGTGATCCGGCCTCTTCTTCTAGAACATCATTTCCCTAGGACAGAAGGAAGGCACTGTGAGTCCATAAAGCAGTGAAATGAGTCTACTGATTGTCAGAAGACAGAACTAATCACCCTCATGGTATCCATACATTTCCTGTCCGTGTGAGATGGCTGGGAGGCCCAGCAGAGGCAGATTTTGCTTGGCGAGGCAGGATCGGCCCATAGGGACCAGGTCTGAGGCACGTTCCAGAGGGACCAGGTCTGAGGCACCTTACAGAGGGACCGTGGGACTGTCAGGAATAGCCTTGGTAATAGTTTAGCTCACACTGTTTCTCCCAGGTGGAAATAAAAGTGGTCAAATGAAAAAGCAAACCGTGAGATCATAAAACTTTCAGAAACCCTTTAGGATCCCCAATCCCATCCAGATACTCCTTTGAGAACATCTGGCTCAAGAGAAAGTTGTAGAGTCCCCACTGGGAGCTGGGCATTCCATATACTTCGGCCACACCTCCATCAGAGCACTTCTCACGCTGAGTTATAACTCTGATTCCTCCATCAGACGGAGCTCCGGGCTGGGTGGGATGGGTGGATTGGGGGCGTGGGCAGGCAAAAGCCATTTCACTCTGTCTTTGTGTCCCCCAGTGCCAGGAAGATGTGAGATGCCTGTGCCAGGTAAATACTAAGTGAATTGGAGGACAAACACCCTCTCAAGGGTCTGGCCTGGAAGACTTCCCTCTGGAACTCACCCCACGCCTATTACGCTGAGACCAGCACCCTCTGCTATCTGGACAGTCCCTGTGCCTGCACCCTGCCTCTAACAGATCCAAGTGCACAACCGTGGAAGGCTTCTTCCAGAACAGCCCCCATCCTATTTGCCTCCTCTGCCAGTGTCGGCAGTCCCTCTGACCGGGGAGGGGCACCAGCGTCCACCTTGCTCTTACCTCTGCATCCTGCTCTTCGGCGGTGGCAGCGAGGCCCGCAAAGGTGCCTTCTGGAGACGCCGCTGGCGTCACCTGCAAAGGAGCAACAAAAGTCAAGGTGCAGATGCCACCGGCTCTCCTACCCAGCTCGCCTGGCAGCAAACCAAACCAAGTCCTCAGGACAGAAGTGGTGCCACATGGAAGATCACATCTGAGGGAGTCTCTGATTCAACGACACGGTGCCCTGTGTTCCAGGGCTCCCCTCCCGAGCACTGGGGTGCTTTGCCGATCTCCCTGGCAGGCCCTGGACTGAGCTCCTTGGGACTCGAGTACAGAGCAGAGCAGAGCGGCGAGGGTGATCCTATGCTCCTCTCTTACGTCTCCTTCTTCTGAGGGGGTCCTGCTGGCAGCCCGGGGGCAGGGGAGAGCCTCTCCGTCCTCTTCTGTGCCAGGGGCGATGTAGGAGCCGGACATGGATTAGGCGGTGTCGGTGGTGATCTGGGAGGACACCATGGACATGACCGACTGGGCCAGACTGCTGCTGGCAGCGTCTTTTGAGACAGGAATTGGAGGAAAGACACGGAGGTCAGGCCCGGCTGCTGTGAGTGCACTGGGAGCAGAGCTCTCTCGCTGCACCCGGGCAGTGAGGACACCAGCGGCCTAGCCTTGCCCTCACCAAATAGGGTTTAGATGGAAGGTTTTCCAAGGTTTGGCTCCTTTATGTTTTAGAAATCCAAACTCAACCTCAGGGATGAGGGATTTGCTTTTCCCTGTCATAATGTTAAAGAAACACTTATGACAGCAGGACTGGGAGTGAGATACCTGCTTCTCCCCCAGCTCAGCTGCTAGACCGCCCTCTCATTGCAAGGGAGCGAGTCTCACTTCCTCTCAAGCTGGGGCCTATTTTGTCTGCCGCTTAGGTATTAAAGTGCTGCTCCCTAGTCCATCCAGGAGGAAATATTAGAAGCACTATGGACTCGGCTGATGGGGAAGGACCTGCAGTTGTTCCCACCCACCATCATGTACCTTCTGGGGAGGAAATTGTGGAGGAGAGAGGCATCCCCGTGCAGGACGACTGGTCAATAGCTCCTTTCGGTGACAAGGTCAGGTTCTCACTTTCTGGGGTGATGCCACATTCCTGGGTGGGAAAGAAGTAAGCGCCAGTCAAACATGTTAGAGGGGAGGAGACAGGGCAGGGCACCCGTGCGAGGAGGAGGAAAGGGGATCTGGGAAGGGCGGCAGGAGGCGACATGCAGAGGGAGGGCTGGTCTCTCCTCTCATCACTCCTGTGCACCCCTGACCCGGACTGGCTGTCTCCCGGGGGGAGGTGCCAGCACATCCTGCCCGAGGCCCAGCAGCTGCTGGAGCCACACAAAGACCGCAGCTCAAGTGACACTGGTCACCCAGTAGCTGTGACACGGGAACACCCCAGGTTTCCCCAGGATTACTAATAGCTCTCCTTTTTTTTTTTTTTTTGTGGTACGCGGACAAATAGCTCTTCTTCTGAAGGGAGAGAACACAGAACCAGCGGAGGCCCCGGTACCTGCTGGGCTTCTCCTCTTGGATGGAGGGTTAGTTCCAGCTTGATGGATCTTATACAAACACCGCCTGTCCCTCAGCCCACGCCCGGCACCCCCATCAGTCACCTGGGCTCGCAACCTCGGTGCACCCCAGGGCAGATACAAAAGCCTACTGATTCTCTTTCTACAGCCACAACGAAAAGTTCACATGCCACAACTAAGGAGCCAGTGAGCCATAACTAAGGAGCCTGCTGGCAGAAACTAAGACCCAGTGCAACCAAATAAATAAAGAAATATTAAACAAATAAAATAAAGAAATGAATCCAGACTCTACATTATATATACGAACTTGCTTTTTTTTTGGTAAACGATGTGGTCCTAGATATATTTGCACCTCATTGGATACAGCTCTACTTTAGTTTTGGCTGAATACCAGTTCATAGTATAGATTCACTATAATTTATTTAACAATTCCTGCCTGATGTGTGGAAAACCCACACACAGCTAGTGTCAATAGTGAATCAGGAGGGACTTCCCTGGTGGCCCAGTGGTTAAGAATCTGCCTGCCAATGCAGGGGACCTGAGTTTGAAACCTGGTCTGGGAAGATCCCACATGCCGTGGAGCAACTAAGCCAGCATGCCACAACTACTGAGCCTGTGCTCTAGAGCCCGTAAGCCGCAACTACAGAGCCCGTGTGCCACAACTACTGAAGCCCGCATTCCTGGAGCCCGTGCTCTGCAAGAAGAGAAGCGACTGCAGTGAGAAGCCTGCGCACTGCAATGAAGAGTAGCCCCTGCTCACCACAACTAGAGAGAGCCGCATGCAGCAACAAAGATCCAATGCAGCCAAAAATAAATAAATAAATAAATAAATAAATAAATAATATGTGCATTGGGGGAAAAAAGTGAATCAGGATCTTCCCTGGTGGCACAGTGGTTAAAAACCGCCTGCCAGGGCTTCCCTGGTGGCACAGTGGTTGGGAGTCCACCTGCCTATGCAGGGGACACGGGTTCCTGCCCCGGTCCGGGAAGATCCCACATACCGCAGAGTGGCTGGGCCCGTGAGCCATGGCCGCTGAGCCTGCACGTCCAGAGCCTGTGCTCCGTGACGGGAGAGGCCATAACAGTGAGAGGGCTGCGTACCGCAAAAAATAAATAAATAAATAAATAAATAAATAAATAAATAAATAAATAAATAAAAATAAAATAAATAAAAAACTGCCTGCCAGCCCTCATGAATGGGATTAATGCCCTTATAATAAGAGAGTCGAGAGAAATAATGTCTCTTCACCATGTGAGATACAGCAAGAAGGCATCTATCTGCAAACCGGGAGAAGTGCTCTCACCAAGAAATGAGGCTGCCATCTCCTTGATCTTGGACTTCCAGCTTTCAGACTGTGAGAAACAAATTTCTGTTGTTTAAGCCACCCAGTCTATGGTATTTTTCCTATAACAACCCAAACTAGGACAATACAGAATGGAAAATGAAGAATTGCTGGGGTTTAATTAAAAGAGGATAAGCTCCAGTTCCTAAATGAATAGAGGCGTTGGCTTTGATAGGACAAATGCTTTCTAATCTAAGTGCTTTTTTTTCCAGAATAAATACACTAATTGCTTCTAAAAAAAAAAAAAACTGCCTGCCAATGTAGGGGACACAGGTTTGAGTCCGGTTCTGGGAAGATCCCACATGCCATGAAGCAACTAAGCCAGTGCACCACAACTACTGTGCTCGCATGCCTCAATTACTGAGGCCTGCGCACCTAGAGCCATGCTCCACAACAAGAGAAGCCACTGCAAGGAGAAGTCTGTGCACCACAATGAAGAGTAACCCCTGCTCACCACAACTAAAGAAAGCCGGCGCATAGCTAACGAAGACCCAACGCAGCCAAAAATAAAATAAATAAAAATTAATTAATTAATTAATTAATTTTAAACATGTGAATCAGCATTGTAGTAGAATACTGAGAGAAGAGGAAACACACAGGAGTATGTTTTTCCTTTACATGGACACTCAGAGAAGTGAAATAGCTGGGCCACAGCTGAAAATTTACTAAATATTGCCAAACTGAATGCCCAAAACTAAAACAGTTGTACTACAGTTATAAAGGAAGGAAGAAGGAAAGAAGATAGCAGACAAAAGGCAAAAAATCCAATCTAATACACACACACACACACACACACACTCGGTAAAGAGGCCCATTCCTTCCATGGACTTTACATTGTGCTATGGACTCATGTCCCCCTCCCCCATTCATACCTTGAAGCTCAACTTCCAATGTGACTATATTTGGAGAATGGGCTTTTGAGAGGTAATTAGGGTTAGATAAGGTCATAAGGGTGGGCCCCTCCAGATGGAATTAGTGGCTTTATAAGAACAGAGAGAGAGATATCAGTCTCTCTCTCTTTTTTTTTGTTTTTGGCCACACCGTGAGGCTTGCAGGATCTCAGTTCCCCAACCAGGGACTGAACCCGGGCCACGGTAGTGAAAGCCGGGAATCCTAACCACTAGGCCACCAGGGAACTCCCAGTCTCTTTCTGTCATGTGAGGACACAGTAAGAAGGCAGTCATTGCAAGCCAGGAAGAGGGCCTTCACCAGCAACCCAGTCTGCCGGCACCTTGATCTTGGAGTTCTCAGCCTCCAGAACTGTGAGAAGTGAGTGTGTGTTGTTTAAGCCACCCAGCCTGTGGTATTTTGTTACGGCTGCCTGGGCAGATGAATACAGGCTCCAAGGCAGTAGATACTGGGGTACTTGTGACCAACCGGTCTGGTTACACTGGGGCCTGGGCACAAACCAACCTGCAGACAAAACCCGTGCAGAGGATCCCATTTAAGTGGCAGCTGCCCCCAGGGACTGCTCCTCCGTGTCCTCTGCCTTAACTTCTCCCCTTCCCTCAACTCACACTGCCCACAACTTTTGAATCTGCACCATCCTTATTTTTTAATGCTGCTATCCTAGTTCAGGTAGTTTTCATTCTTAACTAAAACTACGACCTCTTAACTGGTCTCCTTAATCTCCTCCCTTTCTGATTCACTCTACACTGTGAGTTGATTTAAAGAGCTAACT
The DNA here is from genome assembly GCF_964165515.1 of Mesoplodon bidens. Lineage (NCBI taxonomy): Eukaryota > Metazoa > Chordata > Mammalia > Artiodactyla > Ziphiidae > Mesoplodon > Mesoplodon bidens. Next base: position 938,642 of record NW_027672468.1, on the reverse strand, counting down.
TTCTACAATGGAAATCAAATCACAATAGTTGTCATAATTTGAATTCTGAAAATATTCCAGCAAGATGGATTTTTTTTTAACTTTTTTTTTAATATTTAATTTTTTGGCTGCACTGTGTGGCTTGTGGGATCTTAGTTCCCTGACCAGGGATTGAACCCAGGCCTGCAGCAGTGGGAGCATGGAGTCCTAACCACTGGAGCACCGGGAAATTCCTAAGATGGTTTTTTGTTTTTTTTCCGGTACAAGGGCCTCTCACTGTTGTGGCCTCTCCCGTTGTGGAGCACAGGCTCTGGACGCACAGGCTCAGCGGGCATGGCTCACGGGCCTACCGATCTGCGGCATGTGGGATCTTCCTGGACCGGGGAATGAACCCGTGTCCCCTGCATCGGCAGGCAGACTCTCAACCACTGCGCCACCAGGGAAGCCCTAATTGGGAGTTGTTATTGCCAGATCTCTAATCAATCTTCGCTTCTTTTGGTATTTTTTTAAAACTTGAGGTCACAGTAAAATAAATTAGATATCCTGCCTATAAGTGGAAAATACTAATCTTCACCTATTTACTTTTGGACCAATGGAGTTATATCCTTGATTATTGTAGAAAATGGAATTGTACTTAAAAATAACTTCATACAAAATTAAAATATGGGAAAAAAATTAAAAAGAAATAAAAAGAAAAGGAAATAAAAAGCAAAATTAAAATATGGAAAAACTGGTTATGGAAATCCTATTACGTTTTCATATATTTGAAAAATCTTCATCTACATGGCATTTCAATAACATACTTTAAGCTTAAGGTCACAAAAATAAAAGGAAAGTAACAAAATTGTATTTAAGCACCTCTAATTGTTCAAGTCAATTCTAATGCTACAGTGCTGCTTTTGTTATTCATGTTTTTTACCTATTTAAAAAAATTATACGGACTTCCCTGGTGGCGCAATGGTTAAGAATCCACCTGCCAATGCAGGGGACACGTGTTCGAGCTCTTCACCAGGAAGATCCCGCTTGCCGCGGAGCAACTAAGCCCGTGCGCCACAACTACTGAGCCCACGTGCCACAACGACTGAAGCCTATGTGCCTAGAGTCCGTGCTCCGCACCAAGAGAAGCCACCTCAATGAGAAGTTCATGCACCGCAACGAAGAGTAGCTCCCGCTTGCTGCAACTAGAGAAAGCCCGCGCCCAGCAGCGAAGACACAACACAGCAAAAAATAAATTAAATAAATAAACAAAATTTAAAAATTATATAAGTAATACATGTCTTTGACAAAAAAAAAATACAAAGAAGTACGTAATTTAAAAAGTGATAATCTGGGCTTCCCTGGTGGCGCAGTGGTTGAGAGTCTGCCTGCCAATGTAGGGGACACGGGTTCGTGCCCAGGTCTGGGAAGATCCCACATGCCACGGAGCGGCTGCGCCCGTGAGCCATGGCCGCTGAGCCTGCGCGTCTGGAGCCTGTGCTCCGCAACGGGAGAGGCCACAACAGTGAGAGGCCCGTGTACCATGAGAAAAAAAAAAGTGATAATCCAACACTATGAAAGGTAACTCCATTATTAACAATCAGTTTGCAGCCTTCCAGATTTTCCTATACATATATAAACACATTCAGGTTTTCTGTTTTGCTTTATTTTGATATTTAACCTAATTGGGATATTACTCATATTGATCTGCATGTTGTTTTTTTTCCTAATGTACTGTACTCATCTTTCCATGTCTGTACTTACGGATTGATCTCATTGCCTCGTTGTTGTTTTTTTTGGCCCGCTGCGAGCAGCTTGCGGGATCTTAGTTCCCCAAACAGGGGCTGAACCCGGGCCTCAGCAGTGAAAGCGCCACAGTTCTAACCACTGGACTGCCAGGGAATTCCCAAACTCATTGTTCTTAATGACTACATAAGAACCACCTCTTGGGCTTCCCTGATGGCGCAGTGGTTGAACGTCCGCCTGCCGATGCAGGGGGCACGGGTTCGTGCCCCGGTTCGGGAAGATCCCACATGCCGCGGAGCGGCTGGGCCAATGAGTCATGGCCGCTGAGCCTGGGCGTCCGGAGCCTGTGTTCCGCAAGGGGAGAGGCCCCAACAGTGAGAGGCCTGCATACCGCAAACAAAAAAAAAAAGAAAGAAAGAAAGAAAGAATTTTCAAATATGTAGATATTTTCTTAGTTTTTTTCTTGTTTTCTATCTTAATTGCATCACTGTCTGAGAATGTACTCTGTATGATTTAGAGCAGTTGAATTTGTTGAGACTTGTTATATGGCCCAGCATTTTCATAAACATTCCATGTAGACTGGAGAAGAATTTGTGATCTGCAGTTGTGGGTGCAGTATTCTCTATATATCTATTAGGTAAGGTCTGCTTATCCAGTTGTTCAGATCTCTTTCTTACTAGCTCTCCATCTGCTCATTTTAAGAGTTACTGATATATGCATCTTTCACTATATTTGTAGATTTGTCTCTACATTCTTGCAATTCTGTCCATGGTTTTGCTTTCTATATTTTGAGGCTATGTGTATTAGGCACACACAAATTCAGAACTGTTATGTCTTCTTGGTGAATGAAGCATTCCATCATTATGAAGCATCCCTCTTTACTTCCAGTCATGCTTTTTTGCCATAATGCCTACCTTCTTTTGGTAGTTTTTGCATGGTTTGTCTTGTTAAATTTTTGTTCTTCTTTCAAAAATTGTGGTACAATGCACAATTTACTGTCTTAACCATTAAAAGTTTTAAAAATTGTGGTAAAAACTCTGTTAACATGAAGTTTACCATTTTAGTCATTTTAAAGTGTACAGTAAAGTACATTTACATTGTTCTGCAATTAATCTCCAGAGGTCTTTTCATCTTACCACACTGAAGACGCTATATGTGTATCCAGTTAACAATTCCCCATCCTTCCTTCCCACCCCCTGCTTGGCAATCACCCTTCCTACTCTCGAAGAATTTGTCTACTCTAGATGCCCTCATACAAATACAATCAGTTATTTGTTTCTTGCTGCTGGTTTATTCCACATAGCACAATGTTGTCAAGGTTCATCCATGTTGTAGCATGTGTAGCATTTCCTCCCTTTTGAAGGCTGAGTAATATTCCATGGTGTGTATATACCACAATAAAAAAAACCTATTCATCTGTTGATGGACGCTTGGGTTCCTCCCACCTTTTTGTGATTGTGAATAATGCTGCTATGATCATGAGTGTTTAATATCTGTTTGAGTCCTTGCTTTCAATTCTTTTGGTTATATACCCAGAAGTGGAAGTGCTGGGTTATATGGTCATTGTTTAATTTTTTGAGAAACTGCCATAATGTTTTCCATAGTGGTCGCACCATTTTACATTCCTACCCGCAATGGACAAGTATTTTAATTTCACTACATCTTTGCCAACGCTTGTTATTTTCTGTTTTTTGTTTTGGTTTTGATAACAGTTGTCTAAATGTGTGCGAGGTGATACTTACTCTGGACTTAAGTTGCTGTCAAAAGCAAAGGACCTTAGGGCACAAGGACCCCAAATCTTAGAATCACCTCCCTGTTCTGTCTACCCCTGATAGTTTTCACTCTTATTAACCTACCAGATGTTTCCAAGCAGATGTTTTGAGGAATACATTGTCTATTTTGTTTTAGTAGTCCTTAGTGGGGGGGGGGTTAGTCTGAATTATCTGGACCACCATCACTTCTTTTCTGTATTTCAAGAAGAAATGAAGTGGGCCTTAAAGGTAGAAGGAGAGTAGGAGTCCATGGATTTAATATTTCTTTATTTTTTAACCCACGTTATTATTTCCCACGTCTATATTTTAAGTAACCTGGAGTAGATATCCTGGCTGAGTACTCGCAGTAGCTCACATTAACAGGCAGTGAATTTTTTTTTTAGATTAAGTGGGAATAAAAAGAGAAGAAAATCCATGGGAGAAAAAGGAGTGGAAGAAGAAAGGGAGAGAGAAGGAGGACCTAGAGGGATAGAGATGGAGAAGGCAGAAAAGCGGGAAAAAGAAAAGAGAAAGATGAAGCGGGGAGAACAGAATTAAAGGAAGCTCCATTTAGTTTGACCAAGACCTGTAGCCAGCGCTTCTGTAGAAATCCAGAGTTACTACCTGCTTAACAAGCAAACAAACAAAAAATTCCTTTCACATTGTCCTTTCCTTGCCAACCATTCACTTATTTTCATGACTGGTCGTGGAAAAAGGAAACTAATTCATTCACTCAACAAATATTTATTAGGTACCCACTATATGCCAAGCTCTCTTCTGGGCACTGAGGAGAAACAAATGAACAAAACCTACACAAGCCCTTGCCCTCACTGAACTTCTGTTCTAGTGGGCCACTGTACCCAAGGTACAGTGATTGAGGTGCTAAATGCTGTAACAAACAGATCACAACTTCTCAGCAGGTTAACATAATAAAGGTCTGTTGTCTGCTCAGCTGAGAGTCCTTGCATGTATTTTTGGTCATGCAGATCTGCCCTGCTCATTCAGAGTCACACTTCTGCTTCACGTCTATTGGCAAGAACTAGTCACATGGCCCCAAAGGCAAGGGCATGGCTGGGAAATGTAGTTCCCAGTAACAAACACAAGTCTTTGGTGATCAGCAAACTGATTCTTCACATGGAAAGATACAGACAAGAAACTGAATAACAAATTATTTATTACTTTCGGAGGTGATAAATGCTATGGGAAAAATGCAGGAAAGAAATAGAGTGTCTGGGAGGGGGGGAGTATTGAAAATTTAAATAGACTGGTGAGAGACGGACTCACTGGGCTGAGCAAAGCTTGAAGGAAGCAGAGGCGTGAGCCATGTGAATATAGGGGAGACGGTGTGACTGGAAGAGGAAACACTCAAAAAGGAGCCCATTATGGCTGAAACAGAGCCAGCGGAGAGAGGCAGGAGATGAGCTCAAACAAATCAGAGGCAAATCGTGTGAGACTCTAGATTTATCCTCTGAATGAGACGAGAAGAATCAGATGGGTGTGAGCAGAGGAGAGCTAGGATTTGATCTGCACTTTATTGAGACCAGTGTGGTGGCTACGTTGGGAATACAGTGAATGGGGGCAAAGGGAAGGAGATAAAAGTGCATGGGACCAGAGTGGCAACAATGGAGGTGATGAGAGATGTAGATTGCTAGATACAATTTGAAGGCAAAGCAGGATTTGTAGATGGATTGAAGATGGAGTTTGAGAGAAAGACAGGAGTGACTGTGGCCTGAGCAATTAAGAGATGGAGCTAGGGAAGACCATGGTGGAGCACGTTTGTGGGGGGAACTCAAGAACTCACCTCTAGACATGTTGAGCTTGTGACGTCCATGAGAGTTTCACGTGGAGATGCTAAGAAGCTGCTGGACTAGGGTATGAAGCTCAGGAGAAAGCCCTGGGCTTGAGCTACAGGTTTAGAGTCCTTTCTCAGGGTAAAGACGCTACTCAAAGCCTTGAGAGCGAAAGAGAAGGGCAGGCAGTGTAGTTGAAAAAGAGAGACCCAAGGACTGTGCCTTAGGTCTGGACAGAATAAGATGTGGCCATTGCTGGGGATGGGGAGAAAAAAAGTGAGGGAAGGAAGCGGGCGTGAGTGGGGAATTATTTGGGGCTGTGGTTCATCAGATCAGAATCAGAATGGAGCACCATTAATGGTGACCAAGGGGTCTGTTTCCCCCCAACTCCACTCCTACCTGCCTGCCTCTAGCTGTGTACAATCCCAGTGGTCTGATGATGGGCAGGGCCATCAGCTGCTCATTCCATGCTTCTGCACTCTTTCAACACCACCCCTCGCTCTCATAAAGGTTTGGTCATTCATTCAACAAATCTTTGCTGAATGCCTATATATGTGCCAGGCCCTGAGTGAACAAGCTAGACAAGGCCTGTGCCCTTCTGGAGCTTATACTCCATAAGGGGGCTGGGGCAGATAATAAACAATCAACAAATAGACAAACAAGAACATTCCTAATCCAGGGTAAAAGAATAGAAAATGCCCTGCTTTGGTGAAGGGGATCATGAAAATTCTCTTCCACGAGGGGACATCCGAGCTGAGACCTGAGCGCTAAAAGGATGATGGCCATCAGATCTGGGGGTCAAGGATCTGGCTGGAGGGAGGCTTGCAGTGCTGCAGGGGAATGTTGAAGGCCAGTGTGCTGATCATGGTGAGGAGCCCCCTCACATGGGACCTTGTAGGCTATGGTTAGGAATTTGGTTTTATTCTAAGTGTGACGAGGACACCTCCCGTGGGTTTAAGCAGAGGACTCACGTGACAACATTTCACAGACCTCACTGGGTTGGTCAGATGGAGAGCAGACAGTAGGGGGCAGAGTGGAGGCAGCGAAAGGAGTTAGGAGGGTTTTCGAGCTGAGGCCACAGGTGGCATCTTGCACTAGGATGGGCCAGGATGCACGTTGTCTTGAACGAACGGTTGGGTCAGGCAGTCATACATATATCAAGCTCTTCTCTGGGTCCAGGCCTATGCAAGGCCAAGAAAAGCACCTCCTAAAGCAACATGAGCGAGGTGCAGTCCTTGCCCTCAGTTTACTGAACGCTGAATTACAGGAAACTCAGACCACACATATTAAGGTGCCGGGTAAACACAAAGCAACCATTAAGTCAGTGCATAGGAGAGGCTGACTAGGTGCAGAAGGGGGACTGGAAACAGTAACTGGCTACCGCGTAAAGGGGAGACTTTGGAGCCTTCTCCAGACGGGCGGGGCGGCTCATTTTCCAGCGGGCAGCGGCAGAGGGTCGCGAGCAGCGCTGCCTCCCCACCCCCAGCCCACGGCCCCGCGTGGCGGCGGGGCCTGGATTGTCCAAGAACTTGGCTCCGGGCTCCAGTTTCCCAACTCACTCGGAGCTCAGAGAAGCGGTGACAAAGGCGAGGGCCCTCCCGACACGCCGCGTTCTCAGCCGGCCTGCAGTGACTCACCACCTCGCTCCCTCCCTCACCGCTGACCCCGGGCCAATCCCTTAAGGAGTCTACACCCCACTCTTCTCACTTGGCCGGGACAATTGCCTGGTGGAGTTTTTAGCTCCCCGGGGGCAGGGCTTCTGTCAGCAACCGTCCAGGTTCCTCGAGAGAGGCTTCTCCTAGGGGCTGGTGGAGCGTAAAACCTTTGGGTGGACCTGAAGGCCCCAGGCCCTCCCCGTGCACTGAAGGAGGGCTTTAATGCCTGTGCAGTCTTCTAATTTCAGAGCCTTTCAACAGCATTTTATACCGAATACAATATCGCAAGTCTTGGTGTCCTGGAGGAATTTTCCCTTGGACACCTCTTGGTCAAAATGTGCTTGGGGAAAACAAAAAAGCAACCAGAGTAGGCCCCCAAAGTCTGCAAAGCAGAGACCAGTGGCAATGGGAGGTGAGAGTGCGGCGGACTGACCAACGGGCCCCGGGGCAAGGGGACCACCGCGCGAGGGCGCGGGCCGAAGCTCTACTCGCCCGCGCAACCGAAAGCGGGCGGCGAGTATCGCGAGAGCGCTCAGCTCCCCTGCAGCGAGCCCTCGGGCAGGAGCAGAGGCCCAGGCGGCGGGCGTGGGCTGCGGGGTCGCTCGCCTGGTTCTCCGGCTGGCATCTCGGCGCCACTACTTCCAGCGCGCCCCGTCACAGCCAGGCGACCTGAGCGTCCCCCAACCAGCCTTGGGCTGGAGTGCTTCCCGCAGTCTTCCGCTCGCCCGCGCCGGCGCTCGCCGCCCGCCGCCCGGCCGCCGGCGCCCGCCGCCCAGCCGCCGGTGCCCGCCGCCCGCCGCCCGGCCGCCGGCGCTCGCCGCCCGGCTGGGACCCGGCAGGTGGACTGCGGCGGGCGCACCCTCCTTCCGGCCCCGGCCCCTCCCTCGAGCCCTGGCGCCCCTCTGCTCCCCGGCCAGAGCTCGCCATCTGCGCCCCCGAGTTACCTGCCTCGGGAAGTCCCAGTTCGCAAGCAGCCGGGACTGTAAAAGGGTGGATTCGGCAGAGCCCCAAACCACATTTCTAGGGGAGGGGTGGGGTCCCCATCTAGAGGGTCGCAGATCGCATTACCGGCCGAGGGGAAGAGACAGCGGAAGGGAGAGTCAACAGAGGTAAAAGTTGCTTTTCGCTTACTACTCCCCCTCCCCCTCCCTTACGCGCTGCGATGCCGGTAGGCTCGGGGACACAGTGTCCGCCCCGGAACGGTTTGGCAGGACAGAGGTATCTTTCCATACGCGGATGCTGCAGTCAGAGCGCCGCTTGGCCTGCAGGGCTGCCGGGCTCGGGGGCCCCGAGGGCGACCCCCGTCTGCCCGGGGGCCGGAAGCAGAAGCCCGCCTCCGGGCACCGAAGATCTAGAGCAATAACAGACGCATAAATAAACCAATGAGCGGCTCTTTGCTGCCAGCAGCAGGGAAACCTCGGGCTGATTAAATGCAGACGCGGGGTGTCTGCCAGGACAGGAGGGCGGCGGGGTAGAGGGAACCGGCGTGGAGGCGAAGGGTGGGGGAAGGGAGGCCTGGGCGTGAGCGAGGGGAAAGACCCAAAGCCACGTTTTTAAACATGGCGGGGGGCGGTTTTAAAGGCAACCAGTACGGGGGAGGGGGGGACCGGTCTGCGGGCCTCTGGACCTTTTTTAATACATATTAGTTTTAATACATATTACCATGTGAAGTGTTAGTATTCACTTCAAAGTGAAGTTGGTGGTTGGCCACCGAATAGGTTGTCACACGAAGCATTCTAAAATGGGAAATGCCATAGTACTGAAGTTTGTGGTGAAGCGAGGGTCTGTGTCTTTGAAGACATAGCTTTTTTAGTCTGTCCTTTTGGCTGGGAAGCTGGGACACTATTTTTAGGTAAGGCGGGAGTTTTGGGGAGTCAGTAAGTGCCTCTCTATCAGCTGGTGTGCTTGATTTTTGCAGTTGTTAGCAAGAAGTTTCATTTCTAATACCGTAAGTATTCAATCGACATTGTTTTAAAGTCTGTATACATTTATGGACAGTCCAGTGTTTTACTGGAGCAGGGAGTGATGCCAAAATAACAGGGGAAATCATTTCTACTTGCAAAGGACCTTGTGTAGTTTAAAACTATAGAGCATATTCATGAAAGGCTAAGAATATTGCAGAGGGACGTACAACTAAGTAGACCAGATCTTACACATGCACTTTTGTCCTCTGTTTAAGAAGTAGGCATGGTATTGATATTAAATGCAAATTAGTCTATAATTATCTGTCAGACTCTATTTAAGATTCTAAATACAGGCCCAGCACAAGAAGTAAGGTCCTTTGCCTGTTGTTTTAAATGCTTAACAGTTTTAAATGCATAGTAGATTTGGGGCCAAGTTTATCAACTTGTCAATAAACAAGAGATGGGGAGGAGCTACTTAAAAATTATAAACGAAGTGTTATGGCTGTTTATTTCCATCAACTTAGATAAGTATACGTGCCAATATAATTTGATTTCTAAATAATAGTTTGAGTTGTTTTCTAGGAGAGAAGTATGATATGTGTGGAGGGTGTGGCCGCAGCAGCTTGTAGTCCATTCCGATTGCTGGCTGGAGTCAGGGTGACGTCGGTAGCCCTGGCTCGGAGCCGCGTAAAACGTAGTGGTCCGTCACTTCACCGGTGGCTGGGATTATGCTTCTGAGCCTTCCTGAATTCAATAAGGTTCATATTCCTCTTTCAAGAATAAATAGTAGACATAACATGAAGATTTTTAATTTATATGTCTATATATGTGTGTGTGCATATATATTTATATACGCATCTATCTTTATTTTAAAAGCTACCAATTGTCTAAAGCAAATTGAACGTTTTTCAGCATACTACTAGAGAGTCATACCAACTTGTTTACCGGTGTAAATTGTACGGGGTCAGTTTCTCCAAGGGCAGGAGGTTGTCTGGTAAAGCCAGAATTTGTGTGTTCAACTTGTTTTGACCCCCAGAAACCCTGATTCATCATTAGGTTCTTCAAAGAATGCAGGCACATTTTTTTGAGTAAACCATTGTGACGTGTGAATGTTTGTGATTTTTGTTATTTCTGTGCCATATTTTAGGTGTTCTCAGAACATCTGAATTTGCCTTTTTGCTTTCTTCTGTCGATATTCTCCTAGTGGTGAAAATATTCCTGTGAGGCGAGCTTCCTTTCAGTAGGCAATATGTGTAACTAATATAGTTTAAAAACTTATTTATTCTTATGTAAAACTGATGCATGCTATGGTAAACAAATCCAAGCAGTGCTAAGTGTATATAGGAAAAAAGATAAAAAGCCTCTGCTCTCCTTCCTCCATCGTTAGCCATGTCCCCCTAATCTGACCGTAGAAAGCAGTTGGTGTTACTTGGTGTTTGGAAGACCTCTCTTGACTCGGTGCGCGGGCAGTAGTGAAAGCAGAGGGAGAAGTCATGGAAGGCATGGCCACGGAACCCGTTTAGATGTTAGGCAGGTATTCCACCCTTATTTCCTGTGATGTTAATTAATATTGATAATCTTAAACTTCCATTAGTTTAAGATAACTGTAATTGAATTGTTAGTGAAACACTCAAACAGTTAATTGCATTGTCACGTTGGTAAAGTTTTGATTTGTTGATCTTGTAAGGAAATAACTATTTGGAAATTGAATTCACGTAACCTTAGGGCTGGGAGTAATGTTGGTAATTATCATTTGTGGAATTTTATGATGAGATGCACAGTATACTTACTCTAGGCTTTTTATAACTCATTATGTTTCCTTTAGTTTTCAGAACAACTCCAAGATAGCTGTTATTTCTGCTTTGCAGAGGAAATTTAGGTTAAATGTGAATTAACGAACATAATGTCGCAAGACCAGTAAGTAGTGGTGCTGGCGTTGTGCCTTGGAAAGGGTGTTCTCTTTCCACTGCAGTATGCTCTGCTGCTTCTATCTAGTCTGTCTTATTTTCCAGATGAGGAAATTGAGGCCTGGAGAAGTCAAGTGACTTTCCCAAGGTCATACAGCTGATTAGTAGTAACATTAAACCAAACTTTTATCTCTGGACCCTTATCTTAGGACTCTTGGTCCTGGCTGGTTATGCTACATTTTACTGAAGTACTGTGGACCAAAGGACCATATGCTGTGACCACTGGATACAAATGCTTCAGAACTGATACATCAGCAGTGGTGTTTTCTAGTATGTATTAAAAGGTTCCTTCTCTCTCTTTCAGAAATTATAAAGAGCTCTGATGGGCTCTTTGGGTGATACCCAGTGCAGTGAACTGCAGGTGAGTAAGGTCTGGGAGAGCCTTCTTTACAAAGCAAGGACTTGGTAATGCCTGAGGTAAAGACAAAAGGGACTTAATCTAGAGGAGGGTGTCTGGTCAGCAAGATGAGCTGGGACAAGGTGGAGGAAGTAGGGCCCTGTTGCAGCAGCGGTGACCTGACTGAATTGGCTACTTCTGGGGCCGACTGGATGATGGTGAACCTACTCCAAACAGACTGCCTGATGCTTTGTCAGTTTGTTTGAAGAGAAGGGAGGGTAGGTTAATCTTCCACTTCTGTTTTGAATGAGTAACTGCACAGGGATTCAACCTATCTGCATATGATTGGATCTTCAGAGGTCCTTCAGTTTTTGTGTCAACATTCTTGAGTGTTGATCGCCCAGTGCTCTGATGAACAGGTTAAGTGTTAAATTGTCTGTTTTTCCTGTTATCTACTATGTGTGCATTGTCATGAATGACTATATATCTGCATTTCTGAGGATCTGGATACCAGGAACATATCAATGGAAACAGAAGGTTAAACTTTTTTCCTAATGGTTGTATTAGTCCTTCAAATTATTTGTTTATTGCTGAAATGCCCTAAGAATGACACTTTAGTCTTGAGTATTTAGTATTTCACAGTAATTAATCTTCTTGGTCCATTATAGTATCTTGGCCATTCAGTATTAAACTAAGAAAATGGTAATACTACAGAAAAACAATTAGAAGACTGTTCTAATATTGTCCTTGTGGGGCATCAGTGCTAAAATTATTTTTGGATGTATTTTTAATGCTAGTCCCAGAGACTTTAATGAGACAATGCTATATACTTTTAGGGTTTATAATTAAACTTAGGCTTGGCTACTTATTGATTGCTAAAGTAAAACATTGTTGTAGGGGTTCTTTGTTTCTTGAGTTAGGGTAGTTTGCACGATTCATCCCCCACAGGTTCATGGGGATGATCAGAAGGCTAGCTGAGCTGGTTTCTTGGTCCTTGGAAAGCTGGGGTCTGGGCTGTCATAGGTCATTGTGATAAGAAGTACATGAGCGTTCTCAGTTAAGGCCAAAGTGAGCAATAAAAGAGAGGTGTGGACCTCTTCCTGAGACTATATCGAGTTTGCATCCTGGGACCCCTAAGTTTGCTCAGTATGGTAGAACTTTCTCTCTTAAATTATAAAATAATTTAAGAATTGTTATTAAGTTAATTGTTAAATATTTGGGTTACTACCCCTAAAACAGTTGATTTTATTTTTGGCATTCTGTTAAAAATATATATAGAGAGATATATATCTCTCTAGATCTATATATATATACATACACACACACATAGATTATTGTACTCCTTTTTAATTATAATGTATATAATTTGAATTTTTCCTACTTATTAGATTATGAAACATTTCCATGTTATAGTTGTCACAATTTTAATTGACATGATTACACTTTGAGAGGCTGCAAAATATTTCACCAAGTCATGCCGTCAATAATTTACTTAACTCTTTTTATGTTAGTTATTTATGTTGCTGGCTCGTTTTCAGTTAATACTTTAATGTACATTATTGTAGATATTATTGTACTTTTCTTCTGGCTAATTATATCTCTAGGATAAATTTTTGAATGCATTATTGTGTTAAATGGTATGAATGTTTTTATGGCTTTTGATATATATATCGCCATACTGTTTTTCAAGAATGTTATACCAGTTTGTACTACTAAGAGATATACAGATGTACCTGTTTTGCCATAACTGGATATAAATACATTGTTTCCTTAAAAGTTTTTGCTTATTTAATAGTGTAAAGTGGCATTTGTACTTCTTTGTTCTATAATGTTGAATTTTTCTCTTTGAGTCTCTTCATGGTGAATTGTTTGTTCATATCCTTTGCTAGTTTAATTAGTAAACTATCAATGTGGGCTTTGGATGGTAAGGCAAGTATAACCAGCTAATAAACAGGTGATTATTAAAAAGATGATCAGAACCTGTTCGGAGAGAGTGTTCAGAGAGAGTCTAGTCTGGATGGTACGTTTTCTTGAGAACATAGTGGTTGAAGGGGAACGGGTGAGTTATTCCAAGGTTCAGCTCAGCACATGTTTAGTGCGCATCCATTGTGTACCACGTGTTGCGTCCTCTTAGTGCTTCTCAAGTCATCGTGGCGTATACTTGGCTGAAGGAGGAGGCTGCTTGAGGCTGCTTGAGGCTTGACTTGTGGGACTTTGGCTGCTGAAGTCTCTTTGTGGAGGGCTGAGGGGATGACTGACTAGAACCTCTTTAGCTCATTCATGGCATACCACAGTGCCACGGCACAGTCTTTGAGAAGCTCTGTTCTGAAGGATACAAAGACGAATAAAGCATCATTTCCTCTGACAAGGAGCGAATCATCTAGTAGAGAGAGTAGGGGCACCAAAACAAGAAAGGACTAATAGGAATTTGAAGGGTGCTGTAAGAGGGGTTCAGACAAGGTGCTTAGGGGTTCAGTGGAGGGAGTGATACTGCCCCCTTGCGGATGTAAGGGAACACTTCAACTGAGGAGGTGGCATTTAAATTGCACCACTGTGAAATTGAGGCGCCAGGGCAAGAAGAGCGCATTCTGGAGGGAAGGGTAGCTTGAGCAAAGGCTGAGGGGTGGTGTTGGAAATGAGGTGGATGTCCGGAAACTGAGTATCCAAATTACCCGGACCCTGGGATACATGAAAGAACATAGTGGACAGTGAGGCTGTTGAGAGGTCATGACTGGGTTTTGGAGAATGCATATGATGGATTGTGAGTGAGGAGAAACTAGAGACAGGGTTTTCAGTCGAGTTCATGGCACTACTCCAGGTGAGGGATGATGAGTGCCTGAGTTAGTGTGCTTGGGAATGAAAGGAGGTGGTGGAGTCAAGAGGTACTTTGGAGGTTGAACAGAGAGATGTGGTGACTGATTAGGTAGGAGGGGAAGGAACAGTCAGTTCTGTGTCTTAAGTCAGAGATGATGCTGAAGTGTTTGTGGTTGGATGGCTGGCAGAATGGGACAGCAGGAATACAGAAGTCAGGAGGAAGAGCAGGTCTTAGGGGTTTAGAATAGAGAAAAGATGATTTTGGTTTTGTGTGTTGAGTTTAAGGAACTAGTAGAAAGGTGAAATCAGCATCTTAACCCTGGAAGGAACAGATGAGGAAGTTCAGGGCCCAGAGGAGCTAGAGGGACCAGTGAGGTCTCACAGTTAGATAAAGCAGAGTGAAGACTGAAGCTTCCTGATTCCCAGTGCAGCACTCTCTTCAGTGCCTCAGACTGAGAAACTTCTCTGCTGTGGTGTTTTCCTCGCACCCAGGTGTGCTCAATAGGAAGTTGGAAGTGGCAGAGCTTATGTTGGGAGTGAAGAGTTTATTTTTTAATTACATTTTTTTATTATGGAAAATTTCAGATGTATAGAAGTGGAAAGGGTATAATCAATCCCACTGTACCCATTGTTCAACTTTAATAGTTAGTAATGTTGTTTCATCTGTTTCCTCCCTCTCCATCAATTCTATTGAAGCAAATCGGATAAAGTGTTTTGGTGAACTTGAACTCTGGGTATCTGTAGTTAAGGAGAATTGAACAGTTCAGTAGGGTATGTTCTGAGCTTTCTGGGTGGGGGTCTAGAGTGAACAGAAGTAGCATTAATTGCCAGAATTCCTGGGCAAGTCACTTACGTCTTCTGAGCCTTCGTTTGTCTGTGAGACGGAGGTAATAATGGCAGCGTCACAGAATCACCTGAGATAAGGTATAGAAAACCCTCTGTGAACTGTGAGCCTGAAGTGTTATGCAGATTTTAGTTGTTGGTAATAACAGAAAGGTAGTGCTATTCCTCCGGGCTTCTGTGTTGCTGGCATTCAATACATTTTTATTATTCAACAAAGAATTATGTGAGGTACCTGAGGCTTCAACAGGGAACAAAACAGACAAAATCTCAGCTCTCCTGGAACTCATGTTCTAGGTCTGGAGTATAAAAGGAAGCTAATACCTTAATAGTGATTAGTGTGGGCCAGACACTGTTCTAAGTGCTTTCATATTTTACCCTATTTAATTCTTGCAGTAATGCCTTGAAGTGTAGCCGTGTTATTATTCCCATTTTGCAGATTTGGAAATCAAAGCAGATTTTTAAGCAGATTGCCTCAGGTCACAATGCCAGGATTCAGATTCAGGCAGAGCTGGCTTCAAGCCTGTACTCTTACCCCTGTGCCATTAAAACGCTTTAGCTCATTCATGGCGTACTAGTGTTTGGTACAAATAAAAAAGGTAGGCCCTGATTGAAATTATTCCTAAACAAGTAAGTGTTCTCTTCTTGAGGGAGAAAAAAAAGACAAAACCAAATGAAAAAAATGGCTGTACACAGTTCTCTGTGGATGGGGGTATATTAGTATTCTTACACAGAAAAGAATGTTTCTTCCTAACTTTTTATAGGCTTCAGCAACTTTCTTGGTTTCTTTGATACAAATGGCCACCTCAGTGGAACGAAGTCATTTTCCTGCTGGTACTTGGGAAGAGTCTCTTCTTGAATGAATCTCCTTCTTGCTTACAATTCTTCTTTTTTCTCCTACTCCTCTCTTTCCTTACCTTGGGGCAGTTCCCTTCTCTGATTTCCCCTGTTGTCTGATCCTCCTTTTCCTCACAGCTGTGGTGTCCCTTCCCAGTGTCATCAGCTGCCCGTGTTCTCAGGGATTTCCTTCCTTCTGCTTTTGCCTTCTCTTCCCTAGCCTGCCTCTGTCCGTCTTCTTGGGCCTTACCCTCTGTTGTGGCTCTTCTGAGTTTCTTCAGCGGGACTAACGTCAGGACCAATTTCCCGCCTCTGGCTCTGGCTCTGCCTTGCCAGCTCGTGGTTCTTCTTCCTGGGCAGGGAAGATGGGGAAATGGGCAGTGAGCATTCCTTAAGTTTGCATCAGGATTAGGACATGGGCCTCACTCCTTTTAAGGACGGTTAGGAGGGTATTATGGCTTGCATACCTGTGGGGTTTTTTTGGAATATTGTTAAAATATACATAACATAAAATTTACCATTTTAATCATTTTAGCATACAATTCAGTGTCATTAAGTGCATTCACATTGTTGTACAACCATCACCACCATCCATCTCCAGAACTTCATCTTCCCAAATTGAAGTCTGTACTCATTAAACACTAACCTTCCATCCCCCTCTCCCTCAAGCACCTGGCAAACATCATTCTACTTTCTGTTTCTAAGAATTTGAATAGGGTCCATTCATACCATAGGTACCTCATATAAGTGCACTGATACAATATTTGTCTTTTTGTGACTGGCTAATTTCACTTAGCCTGTCTTCAAGGTTCATCCATATTGTAGCATGTGGCAGCATTTTCTTCCTTTTTAAGGCTAAATACTATGCCATTGTATGTAAATACCACATTTTTAAAAATCCATCCAGTTTTTGATAGACACTCAGGTTGCTTCCACCTTTTGGCTGTTGTGAATAATCTTGCTGTGAACTTGGGTGTATACATATCTGTTCAGGTTCCTACTTTCAGTTCTTTCAGGAAATACCCAGAAGAATTGTTAGATCATATGGTAATTCTGTGTTTAATTTTTTGAGGAATCCCCATATTGTATTCCATAGCAGTAGCACCGTTTGATGTCCACCAGAAATGTAAAAGGGTTCCACTTTCTCCACATCCTCGCAAACAGTTATTTTCTATTTTTTGGATAGTAGCCATCCTAATGGGTGTGAAATGATAATATATACTTGTTTTTAAAGGTGTTTTATGTAGAATAATAGAATTTCAGGACTGGAAATGGTATTAAAGATTTCTGGTTCAATTAGCTGTAGACAGCAACAAATGTTCTCATATGTCTTAGCATTTTCACTTCTTTCTCAGTTGGAGAAAGGCATTTTGGGCAGATGGGTCTCTACTGGATCTTCGGCTCAAGATGAACTATGTCTGACCTAGGCAGGGTACATGGAATGCAGCTTTGCCAGAGATCTGCTCTTCTGCCAGTGACTCTCTTTCTTATACTTCTTTACAGTTTCCAACTGTGTCTTCTGGGTTATTTAATCTTCTTTCCAGCTTCTTTAAGGGATAAGGTAATTGTATTCAAATAAACATTTTTATTTAAAAAAACTAGGTAGGTTAGCAATTAATGAGCCCAAGATCAGTATAAACTGCTCAGATGATTAAAAAGACTCTATTCAATATCAATTTGAAGGAAACCTAAATATTACTCCTGGATGTTAGCTATAATTCGTTACTATGGAAAATAAGTCACCCCTTTTCAATTTTTTTTTAATTTGGAGGAGATGAGTTAAGCAGCATAAAATAAAATATATTTTGTATTTACGAGAAGATTATAACTTCTGGATTAGTTTGGGTTTTGAATCATTTTTAAGTTAAAGAAAACTGTTAGTTTAATTTATATTATGAAAATCTTTACGCCTACAGCAAAGTTGTAAGAATAGTATAATCAATACCCAATTGTTAGCGTTATGTCATAATTTGCCTTGTCTCCCTTTCTCTGTCAAATAGATAGAATTTTTTTTTCCTGAGCCAGCTGAAAGTAAGTGGCAGACATCTTACATGGCATTTCATTCATACTTCATCATGTGTCTCCTAAGATTGAGGACATATTTCTTCATAAACATAATACCATTATCACACCTAAGAAGATAATTCAGTAATACTAATAGTTATACTATCAGATATCAAGTCCATGTATAATTTTTTCCTATTTCTTCCCAAAATATATTTTATTTCTTTAGTTTGTTTTTGACTCTTTAGTTTCTTTTTTTTAAATTAATTTATTTAATGTATTTATTTTTGGCTGCGTTGGGTCTTCGTTGCTGTGTGTGGGCTTTCTCTAGTTGCGGCGAGCAGGGGCTACTCTTCATTGCGGTGCACACGCTTCTCACTGTGTTGGCTTCCCTTGTTGTGGGGCACGGGCTCTAGGCGTGTGGGCTTCAGCAGTTGTGGCGCACGGGCTTACTTGCTCTGCAGCATGTTGGATCTTCCCGTACCAGGGCTCAAACCCGTGTCCCCTGCACTGGCAGGCGGATTCTTTACCACTGCCCCACCAGTTATTCTTTTATAAAAAAATTATTTCCTCATTTGTTTTTATGTGATGATGCCTTTATTTATTTATTTTTATTATTGTTTATTTTTGGCTGTGTTGGGTCTTTGTTGCTGCGTGCAGGCTTTCTCTAGTTGTGGCAAGTGGGGGCTACTCTATTGTGGTGCGCAGAATTCTCATTGTGGTGGCTTCTCTTGTTGCGGAGCACGGGCTCTAAGTGCGCGGGCTTCAGTAATTGCAGCACCCAGGCTCAGTAGTTGCGGCACACAGGCCCTAGAGTGCGTGGGCTTCAGTAGTTGCGGCGTGTGGCCTCAGTAGTTGTGGCTCGCAGGCTGTAGAGCGCAGGCTCAGTAGTTGTGACGTACGGGCTTAGTTGCTCTGCGGCATGTGGGATCTTCTCGGATCAGGGGTGGAACCCGTGTCCCCTGCATTGGCAGATGGATTCTTAACCACTGCACCACCAGGAAAGTCCCAGACGTTCCTTTTTTTAATGACAATTTTGAAGAGTCCTGGTTCATGTATTTCATAGACTGTCCCTCAACTTGGGTTTGTGTGATGTTCTCCTCATGACTGGAATGGAGTTAGGGTTTTGGGGAAGGAGATGTTTACTTTTTTTTTTTTTTTAATGAACTAGACAGGGTCTTTTTCTTTTTTTGGGGGGGTGGGTGGGTGGGTAGGAGTTTATTAATTAAGTTATTTATTTTTGCTGTGTTGGGTCTTCGTTTCTGCGCAAGGGCTTTCTCTAGTTGTGGCAAGGGGGGGCCACTCTTCATCGCGGTGCGCGGGCCTCTCACTATCGCGGCCTCTCTTACTGCGGAGCACAAGCTCCAGATGTGCAGGCTCAGTAGTTGTGGCTCACAGGCCTAGTTGCTCCGTGACATGTGGGATCCTCCCAGACCAGAGCTCGAACCCCTGTCCCCTGCATTAGCAGGCAGACTCTCAACCACTGCGCCACCAGGGAAGCCCCGGAGATGTTTACTTTTAATATTTTGTTTCATCTCTCTCTCTTGGCTTTTTATATAAGATATTCAGTGCATATAGATATATATTTTAAAAAGCATGCTTGTAGACTATTATTTTATAATCTGCTTGCTATTTTGTAATCTGGTTGGGATGATGGTGGTATGCTATTTTTTTTTTTCAGTACGCGGCCTCTCACTGTTGTGGCCTCTCCCATTGCGGAAAACAGGCTCCGGACGCGCAGGTTCAGTGGCCATGGCTCATGGGCCAGGCCTCTCTGCGGCATGTGGGATCTTCCCAGACCGGGGCACAAACCCGTGTCCCCTGCATCGGCAGGCGGACTCTCAACCACTGCGCCACCAGGGATGCCCATTTTTTATTTTTTTGCGGTACGCGGGCCTCTCACTGTTGTGGCCTCTCCTGTTGTGGAGCACAGGCGCCGGACGCGCAGGCTCAATGGCCATGGCTCACGGGCCCAGCCGATCCACGGCATGTGGGATCTTCCCAGACTGGGGCACGAACCCGTGTCCCCTGCATCGGCAGGCAGACTCTCAACCACTGCGCCACCAGGGAAGCCTGGTACACTTTTGTTTTAATTATGCAGTTGGCTCTCTTGCGTTGATTTACATTTTATTTATAAAGCTCCACTGCTTTGTATTATGATGTGTTTACAAGGCTACACAGATAATCTGGAAGGGAAAATGAAGAAATACAAATGACAGAAAATATTTTATAATAATAAAATTTTCTTGGCAAGCAGCAACATTTTCTCAAAGTCAGTCTTTTAATATAATTTGCTTGCTTCATAAATATGGATTTTTTGTTTTTTCATATCTTTATTGATTAGTAAGCATATTAAATGACTTGGGAGGAATCTCACTCTCTTCAAGAAATAATTTGGAATTATTGATCCAGAATGCTGACAGTTCTCAAAAATGGGTCAGGAAAATCAAAGTAATAGATGGAAAAAAAATCTCAATTTTAGCTCTTGATATAACTTTTCTTAAATTTAGGGTTCTTTTTTATAATTTAAGTTACTAAAACAGATGGTGGAAGGTCCATCAAGATATTTATTTTATGTATTTAAAGCATTTTACTTTGCTGTATTGAATTCCATTCATTCTGGAATTTAGGAGAATTTACCTCTTTATGAAAGAGATTATTCAAAGTAGAAAATGATTGATGACCTTCGCTTCCAGTTTTCTTCTCAATAGACTTAGTCTCTCTTCTAATGCTTTTTGCATACTCAGTAATTGTATAAGTTTTAGAGAAAAATGCAAGTCTGGCTGAATATTAAGCAGAGTACAATAAATAAAGCTTTTTTCCTTTGCAGAATATTTTACATGTGTGTCCCATAGATTCATCAGAGATTCTAGTTTTGGATAAAGGCAAGTACATTAAAGACAATACAACATCCCTATCTATGACATTGGCATTCAAATGAGAAGTGAATTTGGTTCAGGACAGTTCTTGAAATGCTTAGCATTTAGGTTATTTTAGGTCAACTCTTTGGGAAATTCAATTAGAGTATTTATTGAATGGTTTTAGTGAGCTGATTGGTTGTCATGTCATGTCATAGATGATATAAAACATGACTCCTATTTATAAAATAGTTCTGTTGGTCAGATAAGGCATCTTACATGATGTATTTAATCCAAGATAATGGATGGGTAAGAGGCAGATCATTGTCTAGGAAGTAATTCTGGTTTTGAGAGAGGCATTCTTAGGGAAATAGGCCTTGGTGTGTTCATTTAGAGCTGGGCAGGATTGAGGTCCGGAGAGAGGAGGGAAAGGATATTTGGGTAGAGGGAAGGGCATTGGCAGAGCCTCAGAGGCCTGACGGTTCCTGGGGCCTGTGTGGGAATGGTGGGAAAGTTGGGTTGCAGTCAGCCTGTGGGTGGCCTGGACGTTGGGTAATGAGCGTGGCTGTCAGTTTATGGGCGCCCTCTCTAGAGCGGTGTGTAACTTGCTTCCTCCCTGAAGAAGTGTGACACGCTTCTGCTAGCTGCAGTGTCTTCCCCACAGCTGTGCTGTCCATTGAGGAGAAAGGGGCCTGCTCTGCCATGGCTTCCTTACTCCTCAGGGTATGGCGTGTGAGTTATTTTAATAATGTATCAATCTGCCTTTTCTTTCTTTTGTCACAATGCATTTACTTTCTAACGTGGTCTTGTTTTCAGGGTAATAATTGGGTTTCCACAGGGAAAATAATAAAGTATGAGGCAAATTATTGACTTAAAAAATGCATCTCTAATATTTTTCTAGTAGTTCTTCTTTTGTTTAAATTTTTGTTTCATTAGTTATGTAAAGAAACTTATGGATAGTAATTTCTGCTCAGGTGGATAGTGGTACTGTTTAGCACAGCTCATTGGTCTTCTGAAACCTTTACAAATGCAGTCTGATTCATTCCAGCCAAGTTAATTATGACTCACATCATTTTTTTTCCCTTAATGGAGGCAAATGTAAAAGACAGAGATACAGAAATCATCTTCAGTTTAGATTGAAGAAATTTTAGTTACTACTCTTTGTTCCTGCTATTTGATCACAGTTTATTTTTATTTTTTGAAGTCTGTCTCTAATCAAATAAGATTTAATGTTTTAGAAGTAATAGAGGACCATGACTAAACTAATAAGAAAAGTTAATTTAAGGACAAGAATTGATTTTTAAAAATATAAAAGTACATTTCTTTACTTGATTTCAAGATGATCTGGTGGTATCCTTATACTGTCGCAGAAGGAAGTCCACAGTGGGACGAGAATGATGCTTACAAATCAGCACCCTTATTATCTATGACTGAACATGTCTTAGTCCAGGCCAGTCTGCCTACCACCTCTGTGGAACACTGTTGATTTCCTTTTTCTTCCGGTATTTACTTTTGGTTCTGGACCAGTTATCTAGCTGTGATGGGATTCTTCAAAAGTATCCTACATTTTGTACTTAGTGAACTAGTGATTGTTCTGTTTGCAGACATTCTTTCTGAGGCTCTACTCTTGCCTCGAAAACCTACATTTGCAGAAAGGGAAATGTATAGGTTTTCCTTTTCAATGTATTTATTTTTATTTATTTTTTATTTATTTTTGTCTGTGTTGGGTCTTCGTTTCTGTGAAAGGGCATTCTCTAGTTGTGGCGAGCGGGGGCCACTCCTCATCATGGTGTGTGGGCCTCTCACTGCCGTGGCCCCTCTTGTTGCGGAGCACAGGCTCTAGACGCGCATGCTCAGTAGTTGTGGCTCACGGGCCCAGTTGCCCCGTGGCATGTGGGATCCTCCCATTCCAGGTCTCGAACCCGTGTCCCCCCCATCGGCAGGCAGACTCTGAACCACTGCGCCACCAGGGAAGCCCAGGTTTTCCTTTTATTAACAAACTTATCCTTCTTTATTTCCTTCCAGTTTTTAAAAACCGTGTCCATTGTGACATTGAGATTCATATTTAAAAATAATTTTAAAATTTTATTCTTAAAATTATCATACAGTAAAACTAACTTTTTTCTTTTATCCTGTTAATTTAACACGTGTAGTTTGTGCAACCATCACTACAATCAGAATACAGAATAATATTATCACCCCCCAGAATTCCCTGATGCTATCCTTTTATAGTTAACTGTCCCCATCCTATAACCTCTGCAGCCACTGACCTTTTCTCCATCCCTATAGTTTTGTCTTTTTGAGAATGTCCTATACATGGAATCATACATGTAAGCTTTTGAGACTGGGTTCTTTTACTCTGTCTTTGAGATTCATCTAAGTTATTGCATGTATTGAAAGTTTATTCCTTTTTATTACTGAGTAGTTTTCCATTGTCACTCATTAAAGGACATTTGCATTGTTTCCAATTTTTAACATTTAAGAATAGAGCTGCTGTAAACATTTGTGTACAGACTTTTGTGCAAACATAGTTTTCATTTCTCTATCTCTAGGGTAGCTGTCTCTGGGGAGAGGGGATTGCTGGGTGATATAGTGAGTATATTTTTAACTTTATAAGAAACTGTCAACCCTTTTTCCAGAGTGTCTGTACCATTTTATATTCTCCCACTAGCAATGTACGAGAATTCCACCTATTCCACATCACTGACACTATCAGTGATTTTAATTTAGCCATTCTAATAGGTATGTGGTAACATCTTATCATGGTTTTAATTTGCATTTCTCTGATGACTAATGCCATTGGACATCTTTTCATGTGCTTATTTGCCATCATTAGATCCTCTTAGTGGAGTGCCGTTGAAATCTTTTGCCTAGCTTTTAATTGGGTTGTTTTCTTACTGTTGAGTTTTGAGAATTCTTTATATATTTGGATACAAATCCTTTTTCAGGTATGTGATTTGCCGTTGGTTTTTTCTCAGTCTTTAGCTTGGCTTCGTATCCTTCTAACATAATAGTGTCTTTCAAAGAGGAAAAAGGTTTAATTTTGAGAAAGTCCAGTTCATAAATTTTTTTCTTTTTTATATTATACTAAGATGGGTAGATTTTAAAATAATTTTCTGTTCTATAAAAGCGGTGAAAAGTAACTTAGTGATGGGAATGTCCTCATAAAGTTGACTTTGTGGAAGGTGCAAATGTTATTTTCTGGAAAGGTAGTACTAATTAATATACCTCTTAGTCTTGGGAACATCTAGGACTTTTGTTTAACCAAAGGATGCAATTGGTTGAGGTTTGTGAGGGTTTTCACACTTTTTAAAAAAATGATAATCACTAATGTGGTTAAATATGTATACTTTCATAATGCAGAACTATGTAGGAATTAGTCCTTAAGACTCTTCCAGGGTTAAAATAGTGGTATATTACATTCCCATTTGATGCTTTGGGGAGTGCCTGAGTTTGAGTTTCTGCTTCACTGGAACAGCATTAGAACTCTGAGTGTAGGTTCAGATTCAGTGTCATGGCTAAAAGCACGAGCTGCATCAGAATGTCTGCATTTGAATCCTGCCTTTTATTTATAGTGTAACTGTGGGTGAGTAACTTAACTTGTCTGTGCTTCAGGTTCCTTATCTGTTAGTGGGAATGATAATAATAACATCCACCTTGTAAGGTCATTATGAGGACTCAAGCAGATTACATAATATAGTCATTTCAAGGGCCTCTGGCCCACAGGAAGCATTCAGCAAATGGCTCTTGTTATTCTTCTTCTTATTATTGCTGAAATAGCTTTATGATAAAATTGTTTAAACAAATGTTTTGGAATATTTTCAAGAGTCAGAATAACCACATATCACACTAAGTCATTTCTCTCCCATGCCCACTTTTTTCTCTTTGCACTTGTTATTATTAATCAATACCTGTGACCAGTGTTTTTAATAATCATGTATATATACACTGTTTTACAAGCCAGCTATCAGTTCATTCCATTTTTCACATCCTGTGAGGTACTAATCAGATATACACATATACATCAGTTTGCTTCAGCTGCCTGAAATATCAACCTAAATCGGCTTAAGCTGGAAAGAAATTTGAGTTAGGCTCACCTAACTGCAAAGTCAGGCACAGCTAGCTGGATTCAGGGCTCAAGTAAAGTCATCAGGACTCAGGTTCTCCCCACGAGTCAACTCTGCCTTTTCCTGTATGGACTTCAGTTGTAGGAACTGTATGTTAGAAACTTGGCTGTAGCATATTCACCCCCTGTAGCCTGTCAGTGTTTAGATTCAGCCGGAAAGAGCGCCTGTCTCTTTCCCAGAAGCCTCAGCAAAAGTCTCATGATGTCTCATTGGCTCTTATGGGGTCACATGTCTGACCTGGAGCCAATCGCTGTTTGAGGCTGTGAGACTGGGATTGGCCAGTTCTGGTCACGTGTCACCCGTGGCTCTTTGGCAGAGTCGAGCCCACCGGAGCCACGCTGACTGAGAGGCGGGGAGAGGTACCTACTCTGAGGGAATTTGTGGGCTTTTATTACCAGAAAAAGGGATGGACGCTGGCTGGTCAAACGACTAATGTGCTGTTAGGCTCTTTTTGTAGATCGGCAACGGATCACAGGGGTTAATGGATTTGAATTAGAGTGGATTTGAATTAGAACCTTGGTTACTGATTCCAGCTTTTTTGTCTCCAGGAATGCCGTTCCCCACAGGGGCAGGAGTTTGCAGAAAGTTAGTGTTGTGTATTCTTTTGGTGAAAGTTGGATAATTTTTAACAGGAAGAGAAAGAGTCAAGGCAAATAGGGGTGGCGTTCTCAATGGGTGGACGTGGTGCTTCTTCCCACACTGGTGGGTTTAAGCGACTCAGCGCCCTTCTCCGGGCCTTTCTGTCCCCGTGGCAGAGGCTGTACAAGACCCAGCTTGGTCAGTGTCTGTCCGCTACATGGCAGGGTTGCGTGCTGTAGACACGGGTGTATCCGTGTATCCTGGCCAAGAGTGTTGGCTACATGGTGAGGTGTGTCTGGTGCTGGCGTCGTTTAGAGGTCGTTTCTAGATCTCTGTATTTTTTATAGTCCATTTTAGTGTGGCTTGAGACATTGTCTCACTTTGACTTCGGCTGGCAGTTTCTGTTTTATGTTTTTCAAGAAGACGCTTGAACTTCTTCAGGAGTATGTGTAGCCAGGTCATGCTGTTTTCTGAAGAACCAGAGAAGGCAGTTACCAGAGACCTGCCTTGTATGGAGAGCTACGCTACAGAAGTACCCGCAGTGAGGTTCAGGGAGACTGCAGTTAGAAATGAACTGTTGGGACCTGATTAATTGTGGTAGGCATCTTCATATCCAGTGCTGAGGTGGGCACCTGAGCCTACATATCAGAGACATTAACTCTTGAAATTAAGTCACTTCCCCCCATAGCTCCCGGAGTTAGTAATTCTGTCCCTAATCTCTACTTCTGTGTTACTTTTATTGAGATATCCCTGGCTAATATGTTTGGTGATTAATGTTGACGGTAGGCTTTGTGATCTCCCCTCAGAGCCAGTTTTAGGGGTTAGCTTGTGTTTGTCAGTGATGTACAAGTACACTTGTTTCTCCAATGGCTATTGGAGAGCATAATCATTCTTATGATTGCATAATCATAACCATTATTATTTTACCGAGATGGTGAAAATGGGTGAAAATAATTCCTCTGTCAAGTAGATAAAGTAGTTACATAGCATGATATTTTATTTTCTAAAAATAGAGTGTTGTATGTTGAAATCTGTAAAGTGATTTCCACTTTGTATAAATTGAAAATATGGAATTTTAGTGAAATAACAATAGCTAACACTTACTGAGCACTCACTGTATGCCAGGCATTCTTTTAAGCACTTTACACGTATTATTTCGCTTAATTCTTAAGTGAAAATAAATAACCATAGGAGGTAGGTATTAGTTGTCTGCTTGCCATTTTAGAGGTGAGCAAGTTGAGATACTTGAGGCTAAGTCATTTGCTCCAGGTCACACAGCTGGTGAGTGACACAGTTGGTGAGTGACAGCTGGTGAGTTCTGAATGTAAGTCCTCTGGCTCCAAGTCTGTGCTTTGGATCACTATGCTGTGTTCTGTCCCTAGTAAAGATTTTAGCTCATGTGTTGTTAGTTTTTCTTTTCATTTTGCTTCTTTTTGTAATATTCTCTAGATGTGGGCTAGGAGTTTTATAGAGAAGATTTGCTAATTCTAGGACCTTTGGAATCCATGGATTTATCCATCTTCTGTTGCTGTTATTTGGCAAGCAAACACTATATGCTTGTTTATATCAGTAGGTGTCAACCAGGAATGATTTTGCCCCCCAGGGGACATTTGCTGATGTCTGGAGACAGACATCTTTAGTTGTCGTAAGTCAGGAGACGTGCTCCTGGCACCTAGTGGTCAGAGGCCAGGATGCTGCTGAAACATTTATGAAGCACAGGACAGCCTTCCGCAACAAAGAATTGTTCAGCCCAAAATGTCAATAGCATCAACTCTGGCCTATAGAATAAGTGACTGATGATCTTGTAATGCCATTCTGATCTCTAATGGGCAAAGTCACATTAGTAATGTAGAAATGATTACTTTTGATGTTTGTTTCATAATTGATTTCCCCAAATTAATGCATGTTTGTATAAGGGACATAAACACCAACCATAACTTAAATATTGAAGTTCCCTTAAAGTAAACTGGGAATTATAGCCCACTGAGGGAGAGCTGAGGAAGTTTAAAGGGAGGCCATGTAATGCCTGAGGATACAATACTCTAAATATTTGTTGGATTACCTTGTGAATTACACAATTAGATTTCATTTTTTGTGTTGTATTAACTTGTCAAATGTATAAACATTTTAAATATCCTGTAATTTTTAAAACCATGATTTGGTATTTTTTTAATTAAAAATTTCATGCTGAGAAAAGTGGAGAATATTACATTGTACCCCGTGTATGTACCACCCATATTTAACAAATGCTAACAAATACTGAAGTGCATTTTGAGCTCTTTCTCATCCCATCCCTTAGGTGTTTCTACATTTTTTATTATACCAAACATCTCAAAAGTTGAAGGGGCCTGGAACTCTTCCGTTGTCTGTCGTCAGGCCTCACTCACTGCTGCTGCCTTTTGTCTGCATGTCAGCTTCTCCCCTCATCTTTCACTGCAGTATATAGGCGGTAGAGGGCGGAGCCAGGTTGTCTTTTCAAAGCTGGAAAGGCCAGGCCGAGAGTGGATGCGTAGGCTGGAGGGAGGCGGGAGGACAATAAGTATGGGTTCCCCCCAATGACTGAAAGCAAAGCGTTCCCATGAAACCTTTCATAAGCCGAAGTGGCGTAAAGCAAAGAAGCAGTGACCATAGGACACATCTTGCTAACGGATGCACAAAATAAATTGAGCTAAAGTACAGAAGCTCAGTGACAGTTCAAAGCTATGGTGGCTTGATGCTGAGGTGCTGAGTGTGGTTCCCAGAAAGGAGCTGGGTGGTGCCCCTTGCACCCGCTTTTGCAGTGCACAGTGCGAATTGCCTCTGTACGGGCTGCTGCACAACACGTGCCGGGCACTGTTCTCATTTTCCCCCCTTTTTTGTGAAAATAGATACCTCTTTGGATTTCTTTTGGTTGGGAAAACAGGCACTAACGTGGGTCTTTCTTAAAAGCGAAGTGGCATAAATTGAGCTTTGGAAGGATGGAGGAGACCTGTACCTTGGGGCCGTTTGGTGAGGTAGAAAGTGGGGAGAGTGAGCGAGGGTGGGAAGAGGCAAGAAGAGCAGTCTCGGAACCGACAGAGATGGTGGTGGGAGGTCTGCAAGCGTGGTCCGCCGGAGCAGTGTTGTGACTGTCAGGTCAGAGGATCTTAGGTCTTCTTTGCCCAGGATTGCTGCTCCCTGCATTATGAGTGGTATAGCTCAGGAGAGGCTGCGCTTGAATTTTCAGTCTCTATTACTTGGACTGCTTAGTGGTCTGTTATTAATGGCAATGCCTGCTTATCACCAGTTGTTCACAGGACTTCTACATGATAGGTTCCTTCTTTTTTTTTTTTGACCACACCATGCCGCCTGCGGGATCTTAGTTCCTCGACCAGGGATCAAACCCTCCCCCCACCCCTTTCCGCCATGGAGGAAGCGCGGAGTCCCAACCACTGCACTGCCCGATAGGTTCCTCCTTTATTTAAACACCTCCCATCATGCTCCATTGCTATGGAATAAAGCCCTCACTTCTTGTGGCATTGGAGGGCATTCTTAGCTCCTTTCCCTCTTTCTCTGACACACCTGGAGTGTATCATGTGCTTTTTCTTGTCTTGGTGACTTCTTGTGCATTCTCTCTGATAAACTCCCCTGTGCTCTCCCTATCATCTCTGCACAGTGAACTTGTGTTCTTCTTTTGAGGGCAGCTCATGCCTTTCGGCAGATGGAAGGTATTTCTTGCTATTTTCCATTTGTGCTTTGCCTGTCTTGCTAGAATCTGAGTTTCTTGAAAGCAGTGATGGCATGCTTCCTCTTTGCGTATAGTGCTGCTAACACAGGGCCTGGCCTCAGGAAATGTTTGCTGAACTGAATTAATAGCCAGTTCGAACTTGCCCTTGAGCCAGTGTTTTGTACTGGTGGGAAAAATCCTACACGGTGTGGACTTTGATTCTCTGAAGTGTCAGTTACAGTATTGTACGACGGAAGATAGGAGTCTGGGATAGGAAACAGTTTTGCACCTTCTGTTTTTTTTTTTTTTGCGGTACGCGGGCCTCTCACTGTTGTGGCCTCTCCCGTTGCGCAGCACAGACTCTGGACGCGCAGGCACAGCAGCCATGGCTCATGGGCCCAGCCACTCTGCGGCATGTGGGATCTTCCTGAACCGGGACACAAACCCGTGTCCCCTGCATCGGCAGGCGGACTCTCAAACACCGTGCCACCAGGTAAGCCCTAGATTTCTTTTGTTAATGCAGAGCCTGAGTTTACAACCCACACCCCCGATATTGTTACCTACTTTAATTATGTGTTCTTTTTAAATTTTAATTATTTATTTATTTGGTTGCACCGGGTCTTAGTTGCAGCAGGTTGGCTCCTTAGTTGCGGCTCAAGGGCTCCCCAGTTGCAGCAGGCAGGCTCCTTTAGGTGCGGCTCGCAGGTTCCTGAACTGTGGCGTGTGAACTCTTAGTTGCAGCATGCATGTGAGACCTAGTTCCCTGACCAGGGATCGAACCCGGGCTCCCTGCATTGGGAGCACAGAGTTTTAACCACTGCACCAGCAGGGAAGTTCCAGTTATGTGTTCCTTTATTCATTGGCATGTATACATAATTCTTATCATTTTCCCCCTGTATTTTTATAAATACAGAAAAGTGAATAACATCTTAAAATAAAATGAAGGAAAGGCCTAATGTATCTGAGTTTTTCTCAGTAGCACGAAGGGAAATGTTTGCCAGCAAGAACTGTGGCAAGGTTATCCCAGATGTCAACTGTCTCTACTACCAGGGGCTCAGAGCCCTTCTGAAGCTTCCTAATTGTCCAGGACAGCTCCATTATGACTCACCGTACAGGGCCTAGCCTCTCATGCGACACTCAACATTTAAAAATTAGTCTTCATTTCTCCTTCCCAGCAGGCAGCTTCAGTTGGAGAAAGTAATTTCATTTTCTTATGTACTCGTTCATTCACTCAGTCAACAGACCATCACTCCTCTATTATATGCCAAGATCTATGCTTGCTTCTGGTAACAAGGAAAGAATAATATATGGTTCCTTCAAGCACTTAAGGAGCTCATAAACTAGTGACAGAGGAAGATGCACAAACCAATCAATAAAGAATTAACAATGCTTTGACTTTATTTGTATTATTTGAATTTTTATGAGTATATTTATATACTACACCCTGTTCAAAGTGGAAAGAGATATTTAAGAAAGAACTAGTGATGTAAAAAATCCACAGTAATATGTAAGTTATTTAGAGAGTTAAGACTGGAAATATTTGCACTCTCCAAGAAGCTTGTTCATGCAGATGAACCCCTACTTCTTTTGGTTGCTTTATTTACATTTATAGAGGTATAGGTATTCCCTCTTCTAACAGGGTTAGTAACTTGGGGAGGGGGTGCTACAGATTAAGGTCCTGATTCAGTGGCAGGTCCATCTTACCTCCTCTTCAGGTCATATTCTCAAGCAGGAGCTACAGGATGAGACAAGTAAAACAGTTCACTTCCTTTGCTTACCCACAGCCCCATGATAGGCTTCTGCTGGGCTTCCTTGGTTGTTTTCATCATCACTTTCACCACCAGAGGTCAGGGAACCTTCCGGTTAATCAGGGGCCCTGGAAATGATGCAGAAAAGTACTGACTTAAAAATAATAAATAACATTTATTTAGGGCTGACTGTGAGCTCATTGCTTAAAATGTCCTACTTAATCTTCACAACCACTCTAGGAAATTGGTATTGATAAATCTCAGGTATATCCAAAACAAGTCTCTATGTAGGATTGTGATATTTTTAGGACTTTTATGTCTTTAGGTTCGTCTTGGCACGAGACATAAGGCGGTTCAACATAATACGCTGGCCCTAAACAGCTCCAGATGCCAAGAATTGGCAAATCACTACTTTGGTTTCAATGGGTGGTCAAGAAGGATCATCAAGGTGAACTCTGTAGATTTTCTTTGACTAACCAGACTCCTTTCAACATTGAACTCCTAGACTTTAGAGAGAAGAATAGAACAGGGCTATGGGGAGGAGATGTGAGAGCCTTCCACATGGAAGTATGTGAGCATTGGCCTGCCACCTAGAATTAGTGATAATCTCAATGACTTGGATGGCGGTGTCCATAATTTTCTCCAGTATCTGTATGGTATATGATAAAAAATAGTTGTCCATATCTAGTCATTCATTTGCAAGTCCCAACTTGATTTTGAAGCTATTGCATACCTAAACTATTACCTGGGATTGCTGGAGTTTTGTTTTTATTTCTAACAACAGGATATTTTGAAGTCTAGCCTTTAATTCATAATCCTAAGAGCTTCAGGATCTTTCTAACCTTGAAGAAAGGGAAAATGAAGCTATTGTGACATCAATTCAGAAGCAAAGCCTGAAGTTCTTCTGTGCTTTAGAGGTGGTGTTGCCCTCCCATGAGTGCAGGAGTCCCAGAGTTGTCATGGCTGAGGAAGCTTTGCATAAGTTGGAGGAAGGTCTGTTTTCCAGTGTGTTTGTGTGTGGGGAGGTGAGGGAGTGGGATTTCTCTTTTTTCCTTTCTTTCTGAAACTCACCTTTTCAGATACATCATCACTTTTCTAAGCCACTAAAGCCCTGGGCAGATTTTTTCTGCCTGACAATATAGGTTTTTATCTTAGGCAATACCTGACAGCACCTTAAACTTTAGAATTTTAGAACTGACCGCCTGCCAAGAAGCTTAGGAGGAAGGAAAATGAGTGAGTTTTTGTTGTTGTTATTGTTAATAATTTGTTATGTGCTAAAATATTCCTTCAAATACAGATGTCTTCTGGCCTTCAGTTATCCCAAGAAAATCATTGTCTAAAGATTGAAATAAACTCTTGTGTAAATATTCAGTCCTTTGCCTCCTATAGAAGGGCCTGAGCAGAAAAAGTTAATGTAGATCCCTAGAAAGGGGATTCCGATTGGTACTGAGTTTTTTCCTAGAATCCATGGCACTTGGGCTTAGGGTTTTAACTCAGAGGCAGAGCTGTTAGCGAATGGAGTGGAGGAGGCTCCACCATCCACCTGAGTGGGTGATGGTTGAGGAGAGGCCAGATCATCTACACTACCACCAAATCTATCTCACTGTATGAATCCAGCCCTTTACGCACAGGAGAGCAGGGTCTGTAGCAGTGCAGCCTCAGCTTGTCCATTTGAAATCTGTGAGTAGTATGAGGTTTGTGCATGTTCTTGGTTTGCATTTCCCATCGAGTATTTTAGGAACTTCCAGAACAGATCTGAGCAGTAAAAATGTGCCATGCCAGGGTATACCTGCAACAGAGACATTCACCCGTACCCCAGTGTTGTGCCTGCCCTTAATCACTAAGATAATGATCTAAGAATCACAGATGCATTTTTAGTTTTACACACATAACCTAGAAATCAGTTATGCAGACAGGCATTTTAAACTCATCTGTTTTGGTTGGATTTCGGGTCATTATCATTCCTTATGGAAAGGAAGGTAACCCAGAAGCTTGCTATTCAGAAGGCTATGACAGACGCATTCCAGAAACTGCTGATTGTGGCCTTAGGTAAGACCTTTTTGATTGTCCTTGAAGTACTTCAGTTTCAGTGAGCAAATAAAGTTACTTGAAAAGTTAATTGGATGAAAATAATGGTTGTCTAAAACATTACATATTCTTTCGCTCACCAGATGCTTTCACAGCAGCAGTCTTAAATGTGTTCTCTGTGGCATTTATGAGAAAAATGACAGCAAATATTATTGTCCCCAGTGTTTAGATGTAGAGTGACTTGCCACAGTTCATACAGAAAGTGTTTGATCCAGTTCTTCCCCAATTGCTTGCTTATCTTACAGAATAGTGCAGTGATTATAAGCCTTGGGCACCTGTGTTTGAGTCCTAACTTTGTCTCTTAGATTTTGTTGTTGTTGTTGTTGTTGCAATTTTAGGTTTTTCTAGCCAGAGACATTTGAAGGTATTTAATATCTCTAAGCTGCAATTTCTTTATCTGCAAATAGGATTAGTAATACAGCTTATCACCTAATGGAGGATATTGTAAGAGTAAATGAGATGATGAATGTAAAAAGCTTAGAACTATGCCTGAAACATAGTAAGCAGAGAAAATATATTGACTATTATTATTATCGTTGTTTTCTTGTTGAAGAGTTTATTAGATTATGTTTTTGAAATCAGTTTAATTTCAGTTTTCATTTCTGATATATTGGGTGAATATGATTCTTATATAATAATTGGCTACGTTTTTGTGAGCCTTGAAAATGGTCATGCTATTGAATAGTGTTGATTGTGTTCCCTATCGAGTTATACAGCAGTGAGAATGTCACAGGCTGTGCCCAAAGGAAACTTTATGATGAGTAGATTCCCGGAACAGAATTGCTCCCCTGCTTCACAGCCCTGCAGGCTTAGAGAAAATCCGAGCTAAGTTGTCAGAGACCTTATTTGCTTGTAAGAGTTGACCCTGGATTGGTCTTGGCCTTCCAGCCTGGGCAGTCCTTCCAGTGAAGTTTGACTTCCCTGGTCATCAGGCAGAATCTCCATCAGCTGTCAACTGTGGGTAACAACCTTTAAGAACCAAACTAAACGTCTGGGTTGTTTGTCCCTAATATGCCAAGGTATTCCTTGTATGTACTCCAAACTCCTTAGACCCAAAAGCCTGGTGGCTCTAGCTTGCCTTGAGGAAAGCTGTATTGTCCAAAAGGTACATGGGGTAGTTTCTGCCAGTAGAGTGTTCAAATGCTGTCTCTCTCTGTCTCTGTCTCCAAAGCTTTGTTCATTGTATCTGGTAGAAGTTTGATCCCAAGGAGTAGGCACTTGCCTTGCTTCTAATATGAAGTATCTATTATAGTCCAGTGGTATCTCTCCAGGTTTGAACTCATTTTGACCCCCACCTAATGTCTTCCTATTTCATTCTACTGTGATTGAACATTTTTGTTTCCACAGCTTTTACTTTCTATGTCATTATTCCTTAGTTCTTATTTCTAAGATCATAAAGGTTTTTGAACCAAAGTTGATACTTCTTATATACTTTTTCACAAATAATTATGATAAAAACTGGAGTGTCAGATGAGGGAACTTCTAGGAAAATGCTCTTATTTTCTGCTTTTAGAAATCAAAAGAATGTCTAATTATTGGGTGCTACCATTGTATACAGGAAGTTTTAGAACAAGAAAACTTCTGAATTGATCCTTGTTAACTTTATTTCAGAAATTGGTAAAACAGCCGTGGCATATAGACTCTGTGAAGACGTCACAGATGCTAGAACCAAAGAGGAACTACAGGATTTAATTCAAGTATGTGGAGATACAAACTCAAGGGGTACACAGCCAGTGTAGCCATAATTCAAAACAAGCAGCAGGATTTGGAAGACTTTGGCATGTCTACTCAGCTCTGTCTTCCTTAGGAAAATGTGAACTCTGAAACTGCTTTTGAGGCAGGGAATTTCTAGGACTTTTCCAAGTCCCGAGCCTTGTCTCTGGCCCATTATTTGAAGTTTGGAGAGCAGGATTGAGGGCCATCAGTGTACGTCTACAATTGTGGACACAGGAGAAGACACAGGCCCTTTAGAACTTCCCTCAAATAGAATTGCAGGGATTTGGGAACAAAGTAACTATGGCCTTAAGTGTGATTATGCTACAGTGTTTTAAAACTATTCATGCCTTTCAAGTAACGTATATTACCCCGATCTCAGCATCTCATATATATCTTGTGTTAAATATTTTGCCGAAGCACCTTTCTGTAAACCAATTATATGGATGCCTCGAATTAGGGATTAAGTTGTCAACGTAATTTCTAAAAGAAAACATTAATGTACTGTATATAGGATTTTTATTAAAAAGGAGCAAAAAATGTGTTTCATGTCATTGAGAGCTTATTTTGGGGCTAGTTTTCTGATTA
Organism: Mesoplodon bidens; assembly: GCF_964165515.1. NCBI lineage: Eukaryota > Metazoa > Chordata > Mammalia > Artiodactyla > Ziphiidae > Mesoplodon > Mesoplodon bidens. The sequence continues at coordinate 903,656 of NW_027672468.1, read as the reverse complement.
TTTAACTCACCCCAACGTTGCAAAGTTTGTTTTGAAGGGAAGAAAGTAGAGAAAGAAAAGGTGGTTATGTTCTGAAAAATGTAAAAATTTTGAAAGTTTTTCCTGTACGAAATAATTATTTTAATTCAATTGAAATCAGTCAAGGAAACTTCAAACGTATCCATGTTTGGACATTAAGAAGTCTAGCTTCCTGTGAAATGTGAGAGGAAAGGACTCCGTATTGATAGTAAAGATTTCGGAAAACTGATTATAACAACAGATCCATTCCTAAATGAGACCCATCTTGGAATCGGTTCCATTGAGAAACCATTATGTGCCAGGCACTGGAAATAAGATGAAGCTCCTTCTCTCTTGGAGTTTAGATGTTACAGGTGTACCAGACAATTAAAAAGGACTAAAATTAAATAGATTATGAAAAAGACTGTGAAGAAAGTAAACTGGGTGCTAGTTACAGTATTTGGAGAAAACTACTTAACATGCTGACTTTAATATTCTAAGTGTCTTCTCCATGTCTGCACACAGGGTAGACCTCTGAAAAGTGACACAGTAGTTTTTTCTAGATTAATGGTTCTGTTGAGACAAGGTGGGATGGGGGAAGTTTTCCCATGCTAATATAAAGGGCCATTCACTTGGTTTTAGACACTCTTTCCCAGGATGAATTGCTCACCTGCCCCAAACCCCTCCTATAGATGTTCTGGAGTCATCACTGATTCAGTGGTAACCTCTGATAACAGAGTGGTGAATTGATAATGAGACGTGAATACTGAGAGTTTGGAGGAAATGGCAACATTTTAGAATAATTGTAAGGTGTGTTCCCCTCCCGCCACCCTGACTGGTGCTCACTTTGCAGGTCAGCTACTTTTCTTGTCAGCCCTGTAGCCAAAGGGAGGAAGAATGTCTCTCAGACTTCAGCTTCGGGGAGGAAGTGTTCAGATTGCCAGAACTGGACTAGCACTTTTGAATTTCCCAGAATGCCACATCCTGTGGTTTCCTCGGGAAGCTCTGCATCCTTCCCAACTCCCCTCCACCCCTGGGCTGCTGGAGGTTGTGGCCACTGGGGTCTGCAGCCCAAATCCCGCCTCATTGTTTGGGCCCTGGGAGGGCAGGGCAGGGTTGGGAAGGGGGCCCGGAAGGAGGTAATTGTCACCTTTGCAAGGGGAAGGGTGGCTTGTGCCCTGGGGACTCTGGGAAAAAGGCTCACTCTGGTGGTGTGCATTGGATCTCCGCAGGAGCCTAATAAAGGTGGAGTAACTACAGATGTCATAAATAACGGGTGGGACATTAGGTGGGGGAGGGACACGCGGTTGCTAACGGTTGCTAACGGTGAGCCCTCGCGTTGCAGCGCTGGCATAACGGTTCAGTTCGGCTCTGAAGGACGATGTGGCTCTGGCTCCTCACTGGCCTGGGTCACTGTGCCTGGGAGCGGCCGTATGTTATGTCCTGGCTGTGCCTCTGTGTCCCTGCTGCGCCCCACGGCTCCTCCTCACATGGCAACGACTGTGGCTTCTAGTCCAGGCAGTTCAGCCTCTGGAGTGGGCCCTGGGCCCCATCCAGGTGACCCCCTACCCCCCGCGGCTCACCGAGTCTTGGTCTTCATACGCCTGACACAGCCCTCCCAAAATGCCCCATGCCCTTACACCCCTGGCAGAAGGCGGGGGCTTTAATTACTTGACGTCCTCGTCTCCAGTCCAGATGTTGGCCCCACCTCATCAGGAGTTGACTGAGACTGAGGCTCCATACCCGGACATGAGTTCCGTTGGAGAGCTCCCTACAGGGCCAGATCAGTTTGCTGTTCCATATCAGTATCTGAATAACGAGCAAATCCAACATCAAAAGCTCCCAGAGGCGGTTCCAGTGCTAGAGTGGGATCAGAATCAGCCCTTGGTTCTGCCTCCTCGACACAAAAGTAAGACTAAACATATAGGTCTAGATCAGGCTGAAGGTCACTAATCATTTGAAATACTTGTTCCACCTCTAGGTAGTAAGAGCTCAAAACCAATGAGCTTTATTGTTTCACCCCCAAACCTGAAGAAAGATCTAGTTCAGCATCGACGGCTTGCCAAAGTTGTTGTTGGAACTATAGGCCAATTTGAAAAAAAACACTCAGGATCTAGAACAACAGTTGCAGGGTGATTATTTACATCCCAGTATGGATGCCTTTTATCCTGAGGAGAGCATACCTAGGGATTTTCTGGGGAGCCCAGATGAACCTCCAGAGTCCCCTGAGGAAGCTGAAATGTCTGCATCCCAGCAGGAGGCCCAAACTCGTCATCCGGAGCTCACTGAGGAGGCTGAATCTTTACCTCATCAAGAGGCCCCTGCTCAGCATCCACAGACCCCTGAGGACGTTGAATCTTTTTCACCCCAGGCAGAGGCCCAGGCTCAGCATGCAGAGCCCACTGTGGAGGTAGAACCACCTCCACTTCCGCAGGGGGCTCCATCTCAGCCTTCAGAGGCCCCTGAGGAACTAGAAACTTCAAGGCCTCAGGAGGCCCTCGCCCGGCCTTTGGAGACACTTAAGGAGGTTGTAGTTTGACCATGTGTTCATCATGGGGTAAATGAAGCTCAGCAGTCACACTTGTACAATGTCACTGTTAAATCTCTGGCTCTGGCACTTCCCATAAATCCACAGGTCACTAAAGAGGTTGAACGTTCTCCAGTCCAGCAGAAGCCCCCATCTCGGCCTCCAGAGCTCCTTACGGAAGTTGTAGCTCAGTCTCCATTGTATCCCGAGGTGACAGATCCAGCACAGAGCAGGACCGTGCTGAGCACCCAACATCAGCCAGTATCAAGAGCAGTGGTTCTCACCCAGGGTGATTGTGCACACAGGTGACATTTGGTAGTGTCTGGAGACAGTTTTGCTTGTCAGAACTGTATATGCTACTGGCATCTAGTGGACAGAGACCAGAGATGCTACTAAACATCCAACAGTGTACAGGAGAGCCTCCCACAGCAAAGAATTATCCAGCCCAAAGTGTCAGTAGTGCTGCCTAGCTAGAGAAATAAAGATCACTTAACACAAGTATTTAATGAGCATTTAGTATTTTGTATCTAATGCAGCACATATATAATCATGAAAGTATAAATCATAATATCTCCCACAGTGAGATTTCTTTAGTGTATGGAGGGAGTAGTGATGTTATGTTTCATCATATATAAATTAGAATTATTGCCAAAGGATAAATGTTCTGAAAGAATATCTATTTTTCTAATTCTTTTGCTTGTGTCTTTTTTTGTAGAAATCTTGGTTGCAATTTACTCCCAGAACTGAGCTTTGGAACGTTTCAGGCCTGGCATGGAATGCAGTTTTTACACAAGTTGTAAGTGAAATAGAAGATGAATACATGTAAACAACTGTGTGTAAAAACAATCATGCAGTTATTGGTTAGCTGGGTGTAAGTAAGCCCAGTATGAATTCTGGAAAGTATGTCTTGAGAGCCATTTATTTTTTTTTTTCAAATGAGGCAACTAAGGTACAAAGAGGCCAAGAGACTTGTTTAACTCATATATATGAAAGGCTCTGCTTTCCATAGTACTGATCTTTGGCATGGTCAATTAAAGGCACCAAACAAAAACACTCAGATTAGCATTGTCATGGAATCCCAGGGATGCCTCTCCATTATGCGAGTGGTCCAGGGACTTCCACTTTTGAATTTCACTTTGATTCCTTTTCATGTGCAAAGTTCCTAACTGCTTAAAATGTATGCAACACAGAGCTGCAGAGAACTAAGTTTAGCAGGGTGTGGTTCAGTGGGTGTGGGTGCTTCCCCAACCATCATTAGCTCTTTTAAATGGTAAAGCAGAAAGAATTCCTGAACACCCACCACAGGGCTCTCCCCAGCCTCCCAGAACATTATTTTTCAAAAAAGCATATATTGCTGAAGTGAATTATCTGTGGCCAATAGGAACCTTTGAGGTATGGAAAAAGACGTTGTTTGTGTTCAGCTGTAGTGTGAAAAATATAAAGAAAAGACTTTGCTGCGGCCTAATTCAATATGTTTTCTTTGCTGACTACTCTTCAATAAGAAGTGTGGGTTTTACACCCCTTCAGCTCAAAACTTCTCTGATTTCTCATGGCACAAGGAAATGATAGTGGGTACGTTCAATGGCCCGAAGGCGATTTTAGACTCAAGGTAAAGAGCTCTTCTACACCAGGCTTTGGAAAAGACTCTCTTACCTGTCTTGTGGTTCAGAAATCCAGTTTCACACAGTTCACATATTTTGGGTTAATGAAGGTGTTGAGGCTGTGTCTGGAGCTGGATTAACAATTCCTGCAGATGCCTATCTTTAGCGGCCTCCTTGCTTTCCCTTGTTAGTTTGCTGACGCCTACCTTGGGGAGAGAGCACCAAGGGTCGGTTTTTCTTTTGTTAGCACACCGGAGAGCAGGCTCGTGAGGTCCCTTCACCAGGAGGTTTTAGTAGCGTCAGTACAACGTCTGAAACTCACCACTTTTCCTAAACATCCTAGAACACCAAGAGTTCCTTATAAGAATCAGAGTTTCACTATAGTTATGTAGGTAACACAGGAAAATACATTGTGGAAATAAATAAATAAATCACTGAGTGCCATGCCCACTGTCTGTGAACACTGTACTAAGTGCTGGGGATACAAAGACGCATAGGCAGGGACTTTGTCCCCAAGAAGCTTTCATACTGGAAGGAGAAATATGGATGTCGATGGGAAAACATATATGAGAGCCATTCTAGCATCTATGCAGCAGGGTAACAAGGAGAGGGAGGGGGGTGATGAAGTAGAAAATGGGTGGTAGGTTAGAAAAGATTTGTAATGGAAGAGGCACCAACTTGTTCCTTTGGAATTTGTGCTCCTCTTAAATGACAGAAAAAGGTAGTGAAAGAATCAGAACTATCTGGTGTTGTAAATAAATTAGTACTGTACTCCGAAAACTCATTCACAGTTACTTTCAAAAGATTGTCACAGTATAGTAAGTCTTTGTTTTGGACTAAGTCTTTCTAATAGACAAAGCTAATTTGCTTCAGGAAACATTTGCCATGGTGAGATCTAAACTTTATTGCATCTCTTACCAAAGGCAAGCCACCAAGGGAAGATGCCACCCTCGAGTTAAATCATTTTACTACCTATAATGACATATTACTGGGGTGTTTATAAGTTGCCGGCATTAAATAAGTTTGGAAAAGGGCCCCAGCTGAGGTGGACTTATCATGAATTCAATGAACCTTAGGCTTCAGGGCTCCTCACTTGCATAGGTCCCTTCCAAAGTCTTGAGAGGGGTCCTAGCGATTTTTCTATTTATAACTTTGCATGTTTTTATTAGATAGGATTTCCCAAAGTAGATGAGGTTCAGGCCCCACAAAACCTTGATTCATCACCGGGTGTCAGGTAATTATAAGGCAGTAGGTTTCTTGAATGAAGCCTCTATGTTATTGAGAAATATCAGGTGAAGTAGTTAGCAGTGTGGTAGTCTATTTTAAATCCGAAATCTACCTCAAAGATGAGGCAAGAGCTTATTAATTTATAAAGTACCACTTTTTGAATGGTGGTAGTAATCATATCTCTTTCAGATAAAATCAGGAATGAAATATTCTATGGAAAACCGGCAGTGGCTGATAATCCTAAATGTTAAGTATGCTTTTTTCTCTGACTGTAAAGTGTTTCTCCTTCATTCACCTATGCACGTCCAGACTGATGGCTTATTTTTAAAAATTCTTTTAGTCACTTCATTGGATCTAACAATACAAGCTCCATGATTTTAGAAACTGAAGGACTGTACAATGTAGAAAGGCTATATATAACTTCACCAGACAGAGCACATTCACATGCTGGCTTGTCCGTGGTACATCAATATTGTACCAAGAACATAAGCACGAAGAGAGAATAAGAGGAAAATCAAAGCCTTATCCCTATTGAATTATTTACCCCATTGTTGAGAATATCAGTGTGGGAGGTGTGGCCACACTATGAAGGCAAATTGAGCTGCGGTCACAGAGCCGCCCTAATGCTCCCCCAGTCAGCTAGCATTGGTTTCCTTTACATAGCTATGTACACACAAAAGCTTACACACTTGAGGGTGTTGTCCTCCCTTTTTGCTATGTACTAGAATCCTGGCAGCTTCTCAGATTTAGAAAGGCATAAACACTAAAAGCAAAAATAACTTGGGTCTGCCCTTTGGGGTGATTCAGGGTGGCTGTTTTATTTGTAATAGTTCAAAATTTTGAGATTGTCACACCTAGCAACTACTATACTTTTCTCCTCCCAACTGCATCTTATTCTTCCCACCTGTAGTATTTTCTCCCATTCTATATGTTTATTCACTTTCTCGATAGTGTCCTTTGAAGCACAAACTTTATAGTTTTTATAAAATCCAATTCATCTATTTTTCCTTTGGTTGTTTGTGCTTCTGGTATCATATCTAAGAAACTGTTGTCTAAAGCAAGGTCATAAAGATTTACCCCTGTGTTTTCTAAGCTCTTACATTTGGATATTTGATCCATTTGGAGTTAATTTTCATATACGGTGTGAAGCTTCATTATTTTGTGTGTGGATGTACAGTTGTCCCAGCATCATTTGAAAAGACTGTTCTTTCCACATTGAATTGTTTTGGCACCCTTGTTGAAAATCAATAGACCATAAATATGAGGGTTTATTTCTATATTGTCAATTCTGTTCCATTGATTTCCATGTCTGTTCTTATTCCAGTACCACACTGTGATTGCAGTAGCTTTGAACTGAGTTTTGAAACCAGGATGTGTGAGTCCTCCCACTTTGTTCTTTACCGACATTGTTTTGGTTATTCTGTTTCCTTGAATTGCCATAGGAATTTTAGAAACAGCTTGGCAATTTCTGGAAAGAAGTCAGCTGGGATTTTGATAGGAATTGCAATGGAACCATAGGTCGATTTGGGAAGTAGTGAAATTTTAATAAGATTATCTTCCAGTCCATGAATCCAGCATGTCTTTATACTTATTTAGATCTTCTTCAATTTCTTTCAACAGTTTTGTACTTTTCAGTGTGAATCTTGCACTTACTTGGTAAAATATTCCCCTAAGTATTATATTTGTTTTGATGCTGTTCCACATGGAATTGTTTTCTAAATTCCATTTTTCGATTACTCATTGCTGGTGTGTAGAAATAATATTGATCTTATATCCTACAACCTTGCTGAACTCATTTATTAATGCTAACAGTTATTTTCCTAGATGCCCAGGAATATGTCTTGTGGTCTTCCAGTTTCCCAGGAATACACTGGAATATTGCAAAGTGTCTGTGGACATCTCATTCCTCAGCTTTTCTTTTAAAGCTTTGCGGTTGGGTTGTTTTTTGCCCCAAACTGTTATCCGTTACCTCATGCCACCGCCATGTTAAAATATTTGCTTGAAAATGTTTTCCAGAAATGCCACCTGAGCAGAGGCTTTTCTCACTAGACAGCCCTCAGTCAGGTCAAAGGCAAGCCTTTCAAGTGAGGTCTTCCAGGGGACCACCAGACATGTAAAACAATGAGAGTTCTTTGGGAATGAGGCTTTGAAGGACCTCCCAGTCCATGCTGCTCATTCTGGTACCAGGGATGTGGGCTGTTTTTCAAGGCTACCACTGGCATGGAGAGCAAAGGTCGAGGGCAAGTTAAAGCAACACAGATCTCGTTGTTCTTACAGAAATTAATTTGTTTTCCTTGAATAAATTGCTCCCCCATTTACTGCCAGCATGTTGGTTAAGTTTCCAGAGTTCAGAAGAAGTTGATTCTGACCATTTTTGCCAGTTTTGTTGTTGTTGTTATTGTTGCTTCTATGCAGGGATGAATTTTCAGATGTCCTTCCTCCATCATTTTTACTGATTTTCCTGCAATTAAAAAAAAATCTATAAAGTCTCAATGGCCATAGGCTAATTAAATATTTATCATGAGAGATGATTAAGGAAAAAATAAATAAAAAGAGAAATAAATAAATAAATAAATAAAAAGAGAAAATATAATTCTCATAGAGGCTTTCCCAGATGGGTAGATGAAGTTTGAAAAGGTATTTCTATATTTAGTGCTGTCAAAATTAAGGTTAAAGTAACAGATGTTTCAAAAAAAAAACACCCTTTCTTTTCATTCAGGTTAAACGCAGGCTTTAGAGTCAGAACTGAGTTCAAATTCCAGCTCTGCTTCTTACGAGCTTGATGACTTAAGACAAGTTATGTAACTTCTCTGTGCCTCAGTTTCCTCATTTGTACAATTGTGTAATATATATATCACATAAGGTTACTGTGAGGATGAAATGTTAAATGCTGATCACATATGCATGGCAACCCAAAGGATATTAGTTTTGCTAATTATCTTTATAATATTCTGCAAAAGTACACTAATAATTCTTGAGTAGAGTTAACCTAAAGTCAGATATTCTCTTCTTTCTTCCTGTTTCTTTTCTGTTTTTTTCCCCCTTATTTGTTTTAAAGAACTAAGGGGAAAAAAAAGAAAGAAAGAAAGAACTATGAAGAAAATCTATTCCAACATTTTGGAATAAAATTTTGTTCCCCAAAATTAATTTGTTTATTTTATTGATATATAAATAAAATGTTATTTATTTATTCAGCAAACATTTATTAAATGCCTAGTAAATCTTAGGCACTATGTCAGGCACAGGAATAATAATGACAATAAAGTGTGGTCTCTGCTCTCAAGTTGCTGACAATCTAGGAGAGTGACAAGTAAACAGTTGATTACATACACAGTAACAAAGGCTATAGCACAAGAATACACACGGGACTATGTGATGGGAGTATGGCTTTCACCAGTTCCTCTTGGATTTCTCTCTTCTTTGGCTCCAGAACCAAGGAATTAGCCTTATTTTTGTCTTTAGCTGGGTAGTTTAAATCATGAAATTTTTCAAACTTTGTAGAGATGAAAGAAAAACACCTTGAATTATGGAAGACACTAGAAATAGTACTTTTTTACAGAGCAAGGGCTTCCTACCAGCATAGTCACTTCAAGGGTTTTTAACGTGAAAAGTACTTTGGCATATTTTTTCTTTGCTAGCCACTTTTTTTCTATTTTATTGTTTGTTTGTTTGTTTCTCTTCTCCACTTTATCATCTAGAGACCTGGGTAGCTCCCAGTGAAAGAGTGTTTTACAGATTCTAAGGCTGATATATAGGTAAAGACAGAAAATGATTTTTTTAACCTTCAAGTTCCATACCAAAAAAAATGACTATAAACTTTCATGGAAGTAATTGAAAATGCAGATAATTTTAATTCCATTCCATTTTTCAGAATTCTCAATCGTAATCCTTTGCCAACAGTTGAAGATTCTTGTCTTTTTAAAGTGCCAGCATTAAACTATTTGTAAGTATTGTAACAGTTTCATGGCTTATGAGATAATTTCTGCTCCTTTTTACTTTCGTCAAAAATTGAGTACTTTGGCTAAACAGTCATAATTTAGATTTTAACTGTGTTATTGAAAATAAGAGTTATTGGCAAAGAAAAGGATTAAGAAAGAATATATATGGGTAAGAGAGCCAGCAGAGGATGAGAACAGTGTTGAAGAACACATATAGATATGGAACATGAATATACATATAGGAATAGTATTTATCCAAGAAAGCAAAAAGGAATAAGGGGTACATTATTTTTTTTTTAAAAAAGAGTGATCGGGCTTCCCTGGTGGCGCAGTGGTTGAGAGTCCGCCTGCCGGTGCAGGGGACACGGGTTCGTGCCCCGGTTTGGGAAGGATCCCACATGCTGCGGAGCGGCTGGGCCCGTGAGCCATGGCCGCTGGGCCTGCGCGTCCGGAGCCTGTGCTCCGCAATGGGAGAGGCCACAACAGTGAGAGGCCCACATACTGAAAAAAAAAAAAAAAAAAAAAAAAAAAAAAAAAAAAAAAGAGTGATCAAAAGAGGTAGATGCAATTGAAAAGGAGAAGTGAGGATAATAGAAAATGATTGTACTGTTCAGCACCAAGGTCATTAATTTGATGATGCAAATTTAAATTTCTTCCAAAAGAGCTCTTTGGAATTATCATCTATGGCAAGTAAGAAGCCAAAGTGGAAGTAATCACATGTTAAGTATCTTCTTCAGTTTAGAAATTTTGTCTTTGGGTTTTATATCATGCATGTTTGGGCTACTCCTTCAGAGACATGGGAACAGCACAAGTGTCACTTACAGCAATTGAAAGCATCCTCATGATGACCCTTGAATTGGAAACACTGTAAGTTGATTTTTCTTACATTGATTTTCACTCAATTGTATTTTTAGGTTTGTTTGATTATCTTCTTAAGTCAGGTTTATTTATGTATAATTTTCATTTAACAAAATTCACTCTTTTTAAATATACAGTGTGATGTGTTTTGACAAACGTATAGTTCTATAGCCACCACCACATTTGAGGTAAAGAAAACTTCTGCACTCCCAAAAGACCCCTCCTGTCCCTCTGTAGTCAATCCATCCTCCTGTCACTACGAGCCCCTGGCAACCACCAATCTGATTTTTGTCCGTATAATGTTGCCTTTGCCAGATTATTTGATAAATGAAATCATGTGGTATGTAGTTTTTTGTTTTTGGCTCCTTTCACTTAGCCAGTCTCTTTGGAGATTTATCTGTTTTGTTGCACCTGTCAGTAGCTCATTCCTTTTGAGCGCTGAGCAGTATTCTACTTGTGTGGATACACATTCATTGTTTGATGCACATTTGAGTTTCTTCTTGTTTTTTGCCTATTATGAACAAAGCCTCTGAAAACACTCACATGTGTGTGTGAACATATGTCTTGTGTGAGCATATGTTTTCATTTCTTTGGGGTAAAATACCTCAGGGTGGGATTGCTTTATCATATGCTAAGTGCCTGTTGAACTTTTTAAGAAACTGCTGAACTGTTTTCTAAAGTGCCTGTGCCATGTTGCTTTCCCACAAGCAGTCTATGAGAGTTGCAGATGCTCTACCTCTTCACCTGATCCTTATATTAGTTTTTTTAAAACATTTTAGCCTTTCTAGTAGGTGTGTAGTTGAATCTCGTGGTTTTTGCCACATTTTGCATTTCTGTAATAGCTGATGATGTTGAGTGTCTATTCATGTGCAAATATCTTTTTAAATGAAGTGTCTGTTCAAATCCATTTTTAATTGGATATTTGTATTGAGAATTAAGAGTGCTTTATATAAAAAGCAACGGAAAAAGTCCTTGCTCTCAGATATGTGTTTAGTAAATATCTTCTCCCAGATTGTGACTTATCTTCATTATATTAAAGCGTCTCTGAAAACTAGAAGTGTTAAATTTTTGATGAACTCTAATTTAGCAATTTTTCTTAATTTTTCATATTTATTTAATTTATTTATTTGGCTGTGCTGGGTCTTAGTTGCAGCAGATGGGCCCCTTAGTTGCGGCTCATGGGCTTCTTAGATCTGGCATGCGAACTCATAGTTGAGGCATGCATGTGGGACCTAGTTCCCTGACCAGGGATCGATCCCGGGCCCCCAGCATTGGGAACTTGGAGTCTTAACCACCAGGGAAGTCCCTTAGCAATTTTTCTTAGATGGTTTCTGCTTTTTTGTGTCTTAATCTAAGAAATCTTTCTCTGAGACCCCACTGTGTAACCCAAAATCACAAAGATTTTCTCCTACGTATTCTTCCAGACGTTGTATAGCTACATTTAGGTCTATGATTCATTTTGAGTTAATTTTCATATACGTTGTGAGGGAAGGGTCAAGTTTTATTTTTTTGCGGTTTAAGAAACTATTTCTGTAGGACCCTATTGTGACAGTTTATTACACAACGTACTGCACCTTAAATTGTGCCATCCCCCCTCCAATATGGCAAGCTAATAGAAACTTTCTGTTACGCCAAGGCTAGCTGAGGGGATTGCGTGAGATTAGTATGCGGAAACGGCCCTGCATTTAGCAGTCTGTTCCAACCGTCTTTGTCAGGTCACCTGACAAATGACTGTCTTCACCGTGCCGTCACGCATTGGTCACTGCTCTAGCCTCATCTTCCTCAGCGTCCCACAGCATCTGCCACAATTGTGATCCCTCTCTTGTCAGCTACATGCCCTCCTCTCTGGATATAAAAAACTATTTCCCTGTGTAACGACGTTACTGTTGATACACAGTATTGAAGAAATTAAATTCCTACACAATAATATTACCTAATAAAGTGTTGCTATTCAAATTTCCCCAATTGTCTCTCTTATATAATATCATTTCTTTTAACAGCTTTTTGAGGTACAATTGACGTGCAGTAATCTGTGTTCACACACACACATACTTACACACCATGAAAACATCACGAAAATCAAAATGTCCATCACCTCAGAAAGTTTCTTAATGTCTCTTTGTAATTCTTCCTTCCCATCGTTCCTTGCACTTCCCAGTCGCCATGCAACCATTGATCTGCTTTCTGTTTGCATTTTCTAGAATTTTATGCAAATGGAATCATGCAGTGTATACTTTTTTCTAACTGGCTTCTAACCCAGCATGATTATTTTAATCTTCATCCATATTGTTGTCTATATCAGTAATTCATTTCTGTTTATTGCTGAATAGCATTCCTTTATATGGATGTACCACCATTTATGTATTGACCATTGATGGACATTTGAGTTGTTTGAGTCTTTGTCTATTACAGATAAAGTTGCTATGAATATTTGTGTACAAGTCTTGTATGGATGTTTACTTCCATTTCTCCTGGGTAAGTGCCTGCCTGTAGAATGGCTGCATCATTGGTAAGTGTATGTTTAAGTTTTTTAAAAATACCTATTTTCCATAGTGGTTTGATCATTTTACATCTCTACCAGCAGTCTATGAGAGCTGCATTTTCTTCACGTTGTGGCCAACATTTGCTATGCTCAGTATTTTTAATTTTAGATAGTTTAATAGGTGTGTAGTTGTATCTCACTGTAGCATCCCTAATGATTAATCATGTCAAACATCTTTTCATATGCTTATTTTCCACCTGTATATCTTTGAATCTTTTATCTATATTTTTCTGGAGTTTTGAGAGTTCTTTATATATTCTGGAAATTAGTCCTTTATCCAATAGGTAAGTTGCTAGGTATTTTCTCCCATTCTGTGACTCATCTTTTCGTTCACTCAGGAGTGTCTTTTGCAGGGCAGAAATTCTTAATTTCGATGGTGTCTAATTTATCTATTTTTTTCTTTTATGCATTATGCTTTTGGTGTTGTATCTAAGAAATCTTGCCGAACTCAAGGTCATAAAATTTTTCACCTGTTTTGTTCTAGACGTTTTATAGTTTTATGTTTTACATTTAGATCTTTGAACCAAGTTGAGTTCACTTCTGTATATGGTTTAGATGGAAGTTCATTTTTTTTTTCTTTTTGCACCTGGATATTCAGTTGTTCCAGCATCATTTGTTGAAAAGACTATCATTTCTCCACTGAAATGCCTTTGAACCTGAAAGTCAGTTCTCCACCTCTCTCTACTTCAGAACTTTGTATTCTGTTCCTTTGGTCTTTTTGTCTATCTTTACACTACTATCACAATGTCTTGAAGATGTAGCTTCATAATCCTTGAAATCAGTTGCTGTTAGTTCTTCAACTTTGTTCTTTCTCAAAGTTGTTTTAGTTATTCTAAATTTTATTTCCATATGAATTTTAGAATTAGCTTGTCAATGTCTATAGAAAAGCCTACTGGGGTTTTGATGTATAAATCGATTTGGGGAGAATTGATGTCTCAACAATATTGAATCTTCTGATCCATGAATACTTTATATCTCTCCATTTATTTAGGTCTTTCTTAATTTCCCCCGGCAATATTTTACAGTTTTCAGTGTGCAAGTCTTTTGTCAGATTTATTCTAAGTATTTTATATGTTGGATTCTTTTATAAGTAACATTTTAAAACTTGGATCTCTGATTGTTTGTTGAGACAAATTCATCTTTTTATATGTTGATCTTGTACCCTGCAAACTTGATAGACTCATTTATTAGTTCCAGTAGCATTTTCGTAGCTTCTATCAGGTTTTCTACATAATCATGTTATCTGCAAATAAAGATAGTTTTACTTCTTCCTTTCCATTCTGAATATGTCTTTTCTTTTTGTTGCCCTATTGCACTGGCTAGAACCTTCAGTGCAATGTCAAATAGAAGCAATGAGAGCAGATATCCTTGCCTTGTTCCTGATCCTGGTGAGAAAGTACTTTGTCCTTCACCATTAAGTATGATGTTAGGTTTTTTGTAGAAGTCTTTTATCAAGTTGAGGAAGTCTCCTTCCATTCCTAGTCTACTGAGGGCTGTTTTTTTTTTCTTTAATCAGGAATGTATGTTAGATGTTTTCATTCTTTTCCTGCATCTATTGCAGTGATTATATGATTTTTCCCTTCTTTTCTTAATTTGTTTATTTATTTTTGGTTGAATTGGGTTTTCATTGCTGTATGTATCCAGTATTCTTAATCTTTTATGTAGATCCATATTCCAATCTGGTGTCATTTTCCTTCTGCTTAAAAATACTTCTTTTAACATTTCTTATTGTGAAAGTCTACTAGCAATGAATTCTTTCAGCTTCTGTATGTCTGAGATAGTCTTTATTTTGCTTTTGTTTTGACAGATCTGGGTATAAAATTCTAGCTTGATAGAATTCAATTCACTACTTTAAAGATGTTATTCCACTGAGTTCTCGTTTACGATTTTTCAAGCAAGAATTCTGCTGTCATTGTCATCTTTGTTCCTCTGTATGTAGTGTATAAGTTTTTTCCTCTGGCTCCTTTTAAATTCTTCTCTTTATTGCTGGTTTTGAGCAATTCGATTATTTTCTGTGCCTTGGTGTAGTTTTGTCCATGTTTCTTATGCTTAAAGTTCATTGATCTTCTTGACTTTGTGGGTTTATAGTGTTTACCAATTTGGAAAATTTTTGGCTATTATTTCTTCAAATTTTTATATTTCTCCTCTCCTTCATGGACTCTAAGTACACATGTATTAGGCCACTTGAAGTTGTTGCACAAGTCACTGAGGCTCTATTCATTTTGTTGTTGTTTTGTTACTCCTTTTGTTTCATTTTGGATAGTTTCTGTTGCTATGCCTTAATGTTCACTGACCTTCTGCCGTGTCTAATTAGCCTTTAACCTCCTGCAATATCTTTTTCATTTAGACATTGTTTTTAATCTCTAGAAGCTCAATTTAGGTCTGTTTTACATTTTCCATGCCTGTACTTAACATTTTCAGTGTTTAGTCTGGGTTTTTTAGCATATGAAATACAGTTATAATAACTTTTCTTCATGTATAATAACTTTTTAAAAGTTCTTTTCTGACAATTCTAACATCTGTATCGATTATGGGTTATTGTTGATTGATTGCCTTTTCTCCTCAGTATGGGTCATATTTTCCTACTTCTTTACATGCTTGCATGCAATTTTTCATATGATCCCAGATATTGTGAGTTTTAGTTTATTGTGTGCTAGTATATTTATATTCCTGTAAAATGCCTGGGCTTTGTTTTGGGTGAAATTAGGTTACTCAAAACAGTTGTATTCTTTTAGGTCTAGCTTTTAAGTTTCGTTGGGTAGGAGTCCAAGTAGCCTTTAGTCTGGAGCTCATTATTTGCAACTACTGAGACAAGTCCTTTCTGAGTATCATGAGGTTTTCCAGTCTGACTTGTAGGAACAGGTACTATTCCTACAACCCTGTGTGATATCCAGTTGTTCTTCTTATTAATCCTTTCATGTGGTTCTTTTCCTGGCATCAAGTTATTCCTCACACAAATGTACTGACCCATACTTTGTTGAATTCTCAAGAGATCCCTCTGCATATCTCCAGAGTTCTTTGTCTGTGCACTTCTTTTCTCTCTGATACTCTGCTTTGTGAACTCTAGTTACCTTGGTTCTCCCAGACTCTTATCTCCATTTCATCTGTCAGGGAGCCCACTAGTCTCTGTCTGGACTTCTCTTCCCTGTACCATGACGTGAATACTCTCTCAGAGAAGTAAGGGAATTATAGGGATCACTTCATTTATTTCCCATCTCCTCGGGAATCACTGAAATTTATTGCCTGAGGTTCAGTTTCTTGAAAACTGTTTTTTCATTATGTTCCATCTGATTTTTTCCTTGTTTCAGGTGGGAGGTTAAGTTGGCCCTTGTACTTCATCTTGGCCAGAAGCCAATAACATTCTTTAAGTCTGTTTTGTTTTGATACAGGATCCAATTAAAGATTAGGCATTGCATGTCATGTCTGTGTTTCCGTTAATCTAGAATTTTTCCCTAGTATTTTTTTTGGTCTTTTATGACATTGGCTTTTTTGAAGAGTCTAAGCCAGTTGTCCTGTAAATTGCCCCACAACCTGTATTTGTCTGTTTCCTCATTAGATTCGAAGTAAACATTTTGGGGAAGAATACTACATAGGTGATGTATTCTTCATACTTCATCACTTGAGGTGGCCCAGTGCTAAGTTTGATCACGTGCTTAAGGTGGTCTATTCCATATCTCTCCATTGTAAAGTTATTTTTCCCCTTGGTAATTGATAAATAATATGTGGGGTGATCCTTGGGATCAGTGAAGATCCTACTTTCAAACAACTCTTCACCCAACTGTGCATCAATGATAATCCTTGTCTGAATCGATTATTACATTGATAGTTGCAAAATAACACTTTCCTAATTCTATCCTTCCTTTTGCATTTATTAGCTGACATTATTCTATAAAGAAGAGCTCCCCCACTTTTCATTTGGAGTATCATTATGAACTCATGTGCTTTTTTTTCAATTAACTACGTTATACCTTATTATAATGATAATGTTATTCTTTGGAATGTTCCTTTTGTCCAGATTTGGTCAATGCGATCTCTGTTATTGTTTAGCCACATGATGCTTTTTTATTACTAGAATAATTTCTAATATATTACTCCTCACAAATAGGAACTGAGAATGTGCGGTCTTATTCATACTCTTCTTAGAAGTCTGCCTTCTTCCTGTGTACTCTCAACCCAAAGTGAGGCTTTCGGGTTGGAAGGAGAAACTTCTGAATTAAACTACAGTTCAGTGTCACCCAATTCTAATCGCTATTCCCTTTTTTCTAGGCATATCATACCTACTGCCATCCTAATCCTTCTGTTGGGCACCTCTCTCCTCCTCTATATTTATTTCCAACAGTCAAGGGCAGCAATTGGCCAACCGGCCCCTATCCAGTTCTATAGTCCATATGCCCCAAGAACTCCTTTTTGCACTGGTCTGTGGTGGCCTTGGCCTACCTCTTCTACCTACTCAGGTAACTCTTTTACCACGAATTTAATTACCTGTGTTTCCATTTATAGGATCTTACCCAGCCGTAGGGCCTGCTACCTCTGCCAATTTAAAAATACTATTGAGGTTGTCTGTGAGACAGTCAAGCTGCGTTGTGACAGTGAACGCCTGAGGGACGTCACACGTTGTGGTGAGTCTCAATTGCGGGATAATACATTTTTAATTTTTAATTTAATTTTTTATTTTTAATCAAGGATGATACATTTTAAAACTAATGATGTAATTACATTATTTTAATACATTCATTTAGAGTTCCAGCTCCCTAAATTTCTAAGAAATACCCCCTTGCTAAAAATCAGATTCTTGGTTACATTATTAAGCTAATGATAGCTCAGTTACATTATTAGCTTCATAATGTAACTGATCTGCATATATAAAGGAACCAGAGAAAGGAATGGAAGGGGGAAGGGAATTCACATTAATGGCCACATATCCTATGCTGCCCTCTGTGCAAATGACAACTTATTCACATAGTACATCACAGTTTGTAAACTGATTTTATATACATTAGGTCTCAAGTACCCTTTGTCTTATAAGACAGGTGTAAATATATTTTTGTTTATTTGGTTTGTTTCTGCAATTTTATAAAGAGTACAAGTGATGCTGTTTTATGTCCTATCTGGAGCCTGAGAGTTTCTGGTTCCATAACCAGAAGCTGCTACCAAGCCCTTCTAATGCGTGGGAGAGCTAGTTATTTCTCTGACTGTCCAGCTCTGAACTTGCTCTGAATCGCAAGTTTTTCTATCCACAAAACACTCAGGGGCTTTCAACTATTTTTCTATACATTAGATTTATGGGCACTAACTTGATGACTTCCAAAATGTGCTTTCATGCCCAGGTAGCTTGAATACAGGTCTCTTTCAGTGATCTAGAGCGCATCATAAATAATAACACTTTGCCACTTATATAAAGACAATATTGCTGATTTTTCAACACAGTTTTTTTTTTTTCCTTTGGCCACCAAGCTGGTGGGATCTTAGTTCCCCCAGCAGGGATTGAACCCGGGCCACAGCAGGGAAAGTGCCGGGTCCTAACCACTAGACCACCTGGGAACTCCCCCAAACATTTTTTTTACTAATTATATTACTCCCTTCTCCCCCAGAAGTGGGCAGAAAAGGCATTTTTACTCTCCTTTTACAGGTGAGGAAAAAGAAGATCAGAGGTGTTAAGTGCTATGACCCTAGTGCCCCGATCTCCTGTCCCCAGTTTGGGGCTCTCTGCTAGCCTCTGCTCCTCCTTTCTCATGACCCTTCCCTCCTCCTTTGACCCTCACCAAAAATACTTTTAATCCTTTTGGAAGACAAACCCAGCTACACAATGGTACACATTACCTTCACACAGTCAGAAGATTTGGATGGTTCCCCAAGTAGAGCTGGAAATATTAGAAGTAAAATGAATTGAAAGCAAAGTAGCCATCTGACAGAAGTTGCTTTTTCCCGTCTACATTTTAGGGCCTCAAGTATTATTCCATTGATTTGTTGAACATTCCACATGGGTATACAATCTGGCAAATCTCTAAACTTATACCCGAGATCCCTGCCCAAATTTTAGCAAAGAGCCAGGGCGGACATAGTGTTTTTTTCTGTATAGAGCCTTCTGTTATGGGGACTGGGATATATAGAAGCAGGGACTAAGCAAAGGACTCAGTGGGTAGTTGGAGAAGGACATGTCCACATGACGACCTGTTAGCGGCGGTGGTTGTCGTGGAGATCTGTGATAGCAGCAAGAACACAAGCACACTGAAGAGGTGGAGAGAGGAAGCCTCACACTCCTGTGCCTTTGAGGCAGGACAGGATGGGGTATATGAATGTGAGGAGTCACAGTAGATCTGCAGAGAGTCCAGCTGATTAGGGGAATATTTGTCTTCCAGCCTTGGCTTTTCTTGAGTACTGGCCCCTGGGAACCAGTGGAGTAATCCTGAATATAGTTCCTATATTTCACGCTACAGAATTTTCTGAGTAGATAGCCCCCTTTTCAAGAGAGACCTTTCTCACATTTTGTTGTTGCCAGTCATAGGCTTAAGTGTGGGTTTCTTTTTCTCCTAAGTGGCACTCAAACTTTGACTGATTCCTAATTTCTTTGGCTGTGGACTGACAAAAGGCTGTCCCATCAGTCTTCAATGATCAAAAACAGTCCCTTCTCTTTTGACAGATGAAGAAACATCTATAGAGAATGCAGGAGGATCGTTGATGAAGGTGTTACAAGCCCAGAAGAAGAACAACAGCACCGAGCTGACTATTGAGTCAGAGAGGATGTCCTCACCTAACAGTGCTGTCAGCTTGTCAGGTTTCAGGAATGAGCAGCTGGACTCTAATAATAAAAGTGATATTATCAGTGCACTAAGTTACATACTGCCTTATATCTCAGAGGGAAATCTAGGAGATGTGGAATCAACATTATTACCATTCATTCAACTTCTTTTTTCAAATACACAAGATGGAGATATGCCACTGGGCCTTTTGAAAATCAATACAAGGAGCCCTTCTGTTAAAGCTGTACCCAACAATTCAACTAATAAAAACAAATTGAGGGAACTCCATTTTGTGGAAAATTTGTTAGATGCAGAAACTCAAGAAAAAATTGATGAGGTAAAAAAGGAAGAAACACCTGCCACGCATACGCGTTCCAACCTTTTAACTGCCATGTTTACACGCTACATCTTTCAAAAGAAATTAGAAACTGCCCAACCACAGAAAGACAGCCTAGCAAAGATGGAGAATACAGAGGAAAAGCTGCTGAGAGTGAACAAGGTCCTCAAGGGGCATACAGAAAATGCACCTCAAAGCAGTGGGAGATGAGAGCGTCAGGAGGAAACAGAATGCCCAGCCATCTGTGGCGAACACTGCCAAAGAATGAAAGCTAGGGAGGCCATCCCCAAGAAAGCTGAAACAGCTTCTCGTGGTGCAGAGGCCCAGGAAGCTGTTGGGAATGTCCTC
Organism: Mesoplodon bidens; assembly: GCF_964165515.1. NCBI lineage: Eukaryota > Metazoa > Chordata > Mammalia > Artiodactyla > Ziphiidae > Mesoplodon > Mesoplodon bidens. Next base: position 883,541 of record NW_027672468.1, on the reverse strand, counting down.
CAATGCAGAGTCTTCATTCATAAAGGAACACAAGGCCGCAGGCTCCTCTTCCCTGAAACCGTACTTCAAGGGCAGGCCTTGTGCCTCCATCCCGCCAAAATCCCCATCTGAGGTTAAAAGCAAATCAAAAGACTTATCCAACGCTATTCATGTTTTCGAAGATGCAAAGGCAAGAGTTAGAAATGTTAAGGACTTCGAATTAATCTCACATTCTGGAAAAAAAATACATCTTCCATAAAATTAGGTCTCCTTGGGTCCACAGAAAACCCAAAGTTAAAAGGAGTCGAGGGGCTTCCCTGGTGGCACAGTGGTTGGGAGTCCGCCTGCCGATGCAGGAGACACAGGTTCGTGTCCTGGTCCGGGAAGATCCCACATGCCGTGGAGCGGCTGGGCCCGTGAGCCATGGCTGCTGAGCCTGCGCGTCCGGAGCCTGTGCTCCGCAACGGAAGAGGCCACAATGGTGAGAGGCCTGTGTACCGCAAAAAAAAAAAAAAAAGGGAGTCGAAAGTTCAGAAAGAAAAGTTCACTTGATAGAATGATGCTTGCAAGCCCTCCATTCCCTGTCGTGAGGAGTCTCATAAATTCCCCTCCACGAGAGGCTGTTTCGTCTTCAGGAGAAGTGACTTCTTCTCTTTCAGACCCTTCTGCAGAAAACACTACTTCAGTAAACAATACTGCACAAAATGTTTCTGAAGCAATTATTTCTACAGGAAACGCTACTCTGCCAGGAGGAACCGGCCCTGGAAACACTAGCCATAGGAACGTCTCCACTGCACATTCTACTGTTGCTGCAGACAACAGTATGCCAGCTGTTCAACACAGCAACAAAACACAATGGGAGCACCACAACATGGTCACTGAATTATCCTCTAAGCCCACAGGCTTCACTTCCCCAGGGCTCGCATCCCCGGGTGATCCAGTTGAAACTCAGCTAAACCAGCAGCTCTGGTCCCTCATCCCCAACAATGACGTGCAAAGGCTCATTTCTCATGTTATCCAGACTTTGAAAATAGACTGCTCGGACACCCACGTGCAGCTGGCCTGTGCCAACCTCATCTCTAGAACAGGCCTCCTGCTGAAGCTTCTCAGCAAGCAGCAAGAAGTAAATGTGTCCAAAGCGGAATGGGATATGGACCAGTGGAAAGCTGACAGCTATATCAGTGAGAGCACAGAAGCCCAGAGTGAGCAGAAAGAGCAGGAGTCAAGTGAGGTGAGGATAACCCCTGACACATAGGACTTGGACTTTTACTCAGTTTAGGACATGCCATTAACGTGCCCAAGCGGGAATACCACGGGCTCCTAGTCAGTATCTTATCTTCAGCCATGAAACGGGCTAAGACAGTGATCTCCAACTTTGCTCATTGAGAGCGTGTGTCACTATTCCTAGGGTAGACGTGAAAAGGACATAACACAAGATAAATAAATTGTAGATAAATTGTAGAAGAAAATGCTAATGATAAGACTAATAACATTAAATTTGGCTTGTTCTTATAGAAGCTACTCGCCTGAAAGGATTGGGTTTCATAGTAGTTTAAGAATAGTTAGCTATCGTTTAGAATAGGATTAAGAATCGTAAGTTTTCATCCCTTCTATCTCCTTGTTTTTAAAAATTGTGATATATTTCTTTAGCTCACAAAAGAAGTTCCAGGTTATGACTATAACAACTAACTCATCTTGGCAGTTCTGTACCTGTAGTAGTGACGATTTGCGTTACAATTTTCTGTCTCAGTGAGGGAAGGACAATAATTAATTCAGATTGAGAACCCAGAAACTGAGAATCAAATCCACCTTTCCACCTGCTACTACTTGATTCTTCCCTTTAGCCATGAGGACTGACATACACTTTGTTCTTTTAATGAAAAGTATATTCCCAGGATGTTTTTGTGTGTGTGTGTGTGTGTGTTTTTTTTTTTGGCTGCGTTGGGTCTTCATTGCAGTGCATGGGCTTCTTACTGAGGTGGCGTCTCTTGTTGTGGAGTACGGGCTGTAGATGCACGGGCTCAGGAGTTGTGGCACACTGACTTAGTTGCTCCGCAGCATGTGGGACCTCCCCAGACCAGGGATCGAACCTGTGTGCCCTGTGCTGGCAGGCGGATCCTTAACCATTTCACCACCAGGGAAGTCCCCACAGGACTTTTAAAAGGAACTTCACTCCCAGGAGATCCCTATGGAATTGGATCCCTGATAACAAGCTATTGGACTCTTTTGAGAAGTGAAGTTTATAAGAAGGCCAGAGTTGACATGATAATAAATTTTCTTCAACTCAACAAAGTATGCTGATTTGAGGTACTCACCAGTCACTCTCATTCTACCGTTGATTTCTTTCCTTCTTGGCTGAAGTGATGAGAGATATAGGATCTCCATACTCAAGGAGCTATCAGTCACCCTGGGAGGGCTAATAGGACATGCCTAAAAGACACAAGTGTGATCTCGTCAATTCCTCAGGTTTACTTAGCAGCTTTCTTCTCCGGTGTATTAGGAATTGTGTAGTTAGGTTCCATTAAAACACTGCAAGTAAAATCTTGCAGCAGGCTACCCTCAAATATTTATAGTAGCCTATTCGTGGAGCTAGCCTGTTTACCTTTTGTTCAGTTACATAGTGGTTTATTACTTTTCCCAGCAGGCAGTTGCTAACATTAAAAGAGTGATTTTAATAGGCTGACAGTCTTGATTCTACCCTACCACTCCACATTACTTTAGTTATCTTTTCTCCTGTAATGGCAGCCCTCCATTCCAGCCAAAGCAGCTCCTCACTATACGCTAGTTACACCATACCCATTCCTACTTTTGTCTGTGCCTTTGTCCCTCGAAAATTCCTTTATTTTGCTTTGCCTGTGGAACTCCTATGAATCTCTGAAAAGCCAACTCAAGTTCAGATATCTTTCTCTGTAAAGCCTTCCCTGAATACTCCAGCCCTCCTGATCCTAGTCCTGTGAGGTTTGTCACCATTTCTTAGGGGCCATAGCAAAGCAGTCCCCTCCCCTCAGAACTCACAAAAGTGGTAAGCAGTGTTTTGAAAGGCAGCCCCCCAGGAGAGAGCCACCAAGGTTAGCACATCATGGAGCTGAGCAGAGACGTGTAAGGACCAATGGCTTCCTGGCCTATCACACTTGAATCAAACCTGGCATGATGTACTAACTTCTAAAGAGAAATGTGTCTATCTGCAGGAGGGTTGGTCACTAGTGAAAGCATAGAAAAGGTGAGGAGAGACCAACATGGGCAGTGCCCATCCTCACATTGCCCAAGAGTAGAGATGGCACCTTAGGCAGCATAACTGAAGAGTCAGGCCCACTAGCCAGGCTGCCTGTTGAGGAGATGGATGGATCCAGTTACCTCAGGCCTTCCCATTAAACTCTGGATTCAGCTGATTCCTTTTCTAATTCTGTTGTCACCAAGTAGCCTTTGATTCTGTGATTGTGCTTTAGTGTGCCACGGAGGCCTGTCCCCGCAGAAGGTAATTCTCTGATTGTGTAGACACAGATGCCCTGTGTGTAGAACAGATGTATTTCTCATTGTCAAGTAATAATTTGGCATTCTGATGTTTGATCCATCCTGTGATATTGCTAAAGTGAGATTGCCACAACAGGAATACGTCAGTTCTCGCTTGGTGAGGAAGAGTGTGATTTCTGAGCCTAGGAGGCTGGGGACTAGCTTGCTAGTCATTGGCCATTGCCCAGACTGTACCCTCTACATCTCAGGTGGCATATGGCCTTTGGCATTTTTAGAATTTCTGTAAAGTCCCCTTTTTATTGTTTTTAACTTCTTGCATTTGTTTTGTTTTGTTTAGTTTTGTTTGGGCCTGTGTGATCTTAGTTCCCCAAGCAGGGATTGGACCTGTTCCCTCAGCAGTGAAAGTGAGGAGTCCTAACCGTTATTTCCTCTCCCCACATATACGATAAACTTTTGGAGGACAGGGGCCATGCAGTGTTCTTCCTTTGGTAGACAATAATGGTGTCCAACGGAAGAGAGATGAGGCGTTATGTCAATTCCACAGTGAGGAATAATGCAACCGAATATTTATTTGAAGTAGGATAGAGTCCAGCAATAGACCCCTGTGTTCTTAAGACCTTTGAAATGTCATGTTTTAATATTGCAATCAGGGGAAGAAAATGAATAAATGGTGATAGAATAGCTGCCTAAGTATTTGGGGGGTAAATAGCAGATCCCCATGTTTCATGTTAAATAAACATATATCCATAAATGTGAAAAAAGACCACATAAAGGTATTAGAAGAAAATAAAAGCAATATTTCTATAATCTTCTGGTGGGAAAGAGCCTTCAGAGGCTGATGCCACAAGCAGAGCCTTTGATATATTCCACCATCTTGTCTGTGACACCAGCTTAGCACTGATTCATGCCAAGCATAAGATGAAGAGTTTTCCATATATTGTCTGATTTAAAGCCCACAGTCCTGTGAGGATGATATTACTATCCCTCCCTCATAGATGAAGGAGATCAGTGTAAGGCCCCAGCGGCCAAACCAAAAGCAGAAGGCAGTTTCACCCGACTGCAAAGCTGGTGCTCCCTACTCCACTCTTTTGTCTTGTCTCCTTAGAGACAAAAACACTGGAAATATTCGAAACACTGAAATTCAATGAAAGCCAGTATTTCTTTACCATAAAGAGTTTTTGTTTGTTTGTTTCGAAGTGGTGGGGTTTGGCCATGCTGTGCAGCTTGCAGGATCTTAGTTCCTTGACAAGGGATTGAACCTCGGGCCACAGCAGTGAAAGAGCCACGCCCTAACCAGTGGACCACCAGGGAACTCCCAAGAGTTTTATAAGTCAACAAGAAGAAGACAAACAGTCCAGGGGAAAAGGGGGCAAGGGCTGTGAAGAGTAGGAGGTGTGTTGACAGTCTGCCACCATATCTGCCTGTCGTCTCCTCATGGCTCATGTGGGGTGGGTTTTGTTAGCCAGGCCTTTGTCACCTCGTGACGTAAAAATCATCTCTAATATTTTCTTCAAGTACTTTTATAATCTGTCCAGAATTTGTTGTATTTGTTTGTTCGTGTGGTTGAGGTAGGGGATCTAACTTTTTCCCCCTACATGAAGATCTGATTCTTTTCAAATCTTTCACTGAATGGTTTATTCTTTCTTCCCTGGTCTAATATGCTATCTTCATCTGGATGCTGTTCTGTGATCCAGTTATCTTGTCCTGTACCAGTACTGATATCACACTGCTTAATTCCAGTTGCTCTATAACATATTTTATATCTGGTAGGGCAAGGTCCTACTCTTTGACCTTCTTTCATAACTATTCTAACATATATTCTCTATCAAATGTCAGCAGGCCAGGTTTTATTTAGAAATTATTTTGGCTATAAAATGGATTACATTGAATTTTTAGTTTCATTTCAGGAGAACTGTGCTCTTTAAAACATTCTAGGAGGATGGTATCTCATACCATGTAAGTACTTCTTAATGTCTTTCAGAAAAGTTTTTATATTTTCATCACATAGGTCTTACAAATTTGTGGCTAAATTTATTCCTAGGTACTTTATGCATTTTTTATTGATATAGTAAATGGGATGTTTCTTCTGTTTTTTAGTTAGTTAGTTGTGTTATATGGGAAAGCTATTGAGGCTAATATGTTGATCTCTTGATTTTGTATGGAGCCATCTTACTCATGTTACTTCCAATAAAATTTCAGTTGATTCTTTTGGTCTTTTTGGGTCCCTTGTTTCATATGCAGATATGTTTGTCTCTTCTTTCCAATGCTTCGTTTTTCTTATCGTACTGATTAAGACCTCCTCCACAATGCTCAATAGTAGCAGTAATGATTGGGCATCCTACTCTTGTTCTTGACTTTAAAACAATGCTTAGGTTTCTGCCAGATACTTTTATTTTCTTTTCCTACTTCTAAGAGTTTTTATTAGGAATTATCTGTTGAACATTATCTAAAACAGTCAATAAAATATATCACCAGCTGCATGCAAGACCCTAAGTTAGGTACTGTGGAAGAGTCAAAGGATTCTTAATCAGGGTAGAATTCCTTTCCTTGAAAGAGTTATCATCTTACTGGATAGATAAGATTTAAAGTAAAAAGGAATGAATAAGGATTTGGAAATAGTTGTAATGGATAATCATGATCCTGTTTTCTTTCAAAACAGATTTCTTCTCATAGAATTGCAAAAGAGGAAGATAGAAAAAGAAGCAGAAGGTAAATATTGGTCTTTGAAAGCAGAATTTTACAACTAGAGGAGAACTTAGAACTCATCTATTTCAATTTCCTCACCAAAGGCAGGAGGAATGTTTAATTACCCTAAAGGTTTACCCTAGTTTATTTATCAGCAGAATTAGCTCCCCAGCCCAAGCTGAGTTAGAACAGGACTGGCACACATTCATCTGCTCTCACTAGACCTCTAAGGAAAGAGGGTGGACGGGGAGAGGTTTTGGTTGTACCTGTTCCTGCTGGGCTGATGCCTGGTTCCTAGGCATCAGGCCAGGCCAGAGGCCTTCTAGGAGGCTCTGGGGTAGGGAGGGCCACATGGTTGGGGATCTAGGGGCTGGCCTCACTCAAAGCTGACGAAAGGTAGAACATATGAGTCCCTCCTGGAAAGTGGCAAGAAAACTTCCCTTCTCATCCTACTGTTTTTCAGGCCCCTATTCTCTATTCCCTTTATCCAAACCTCATAGAATTTTAACCGGGAGAAGCTTTAGACAGTAGTTTGTCTCTTCCTTTTGTAATAAGTAAATGGAGAAAGAGAAAGGGAAAATATCTTGCCCCATGGTCATACTGCTAGTAATTACCAAGAAGAAGATGGTCCCTTTCCACTGAGGACTTCTCCACTGATCACATTGTGCTTGGGCTGTGAGCTACGTTTTATGTCACAGTTGAGTAGACACATATATATGGACATAAGTAGTTTCTGAAACAAACTTATTGCGCACTGTGAATTTTTTCTATTCTATTTGTATTCGAAAAGTGTATTTTGTGCTTCCCTGCTGGTCATGGCCTTTAAACGGATTCCACAATTCACTGACACCTGAGTGACAGCCTGCAGAGTGAAAGTCAGAGAGCTATAGATGACTTTGCTCGTTGGGTTCAGGTGTTTAATTGGTGTGATTCAACTTATAGGATAGAGCAGCCAGGAAAATAAAATCACCTTCTCCCCACACCCACACCCCCAGCAAATGCTGCATGTGCGACTAAGTGCGAAGCGGACTGGTGTGAAGCGCGTCTAAGGGAGTAACAAGTTTCTGCCCAGTGCCGTTGTGCAGTATTTTCACTGCACGAGGGCAGTTGGCCAAGGGCAAAGAAAGGTGAACGGGGCTGAAAATCCTGCCTATGCTCCATGCTAAGCCACATACAAACGTCTCCCCAGAGACACTTGGGGTCCATTTTGGACAGACACAGAGAACTTCTGGAAGGCCAGCATGCATGCAATGATTTTCATGATCCCGGGTCTGTGGTGATTTTGCTCATTGTGATTATGAAGTGAGGTACCCTTTTAGTCCTAATGAAAGCAGACATGACACATTGTGAGAGAGATGAAAAGTGACATGTAACACTCACTGTGTGTGTTTTCCTCCAAGGGCCTTTTTTTGATTTCTGCTGCATAAGAGAAGCTCAAGGGAAAGTGAGAGTCAGGTAGATGTGAGGAGGGTAAAGTACTGTGGCCAGAGAAAGCAGAGGAGATGCAGAATTAATATTTCCCTTTCTGTGTTCTAGGAGGGCTTTTTCGGGAGAAGGCGGCCACTTTGGCTTAGGGATATGTATAGGCCTCTCAGCGCCACACGCAAGGAACACATGGCACAAAAGCTACACGACAGGGAGTCTTCTGATGAGGATGAGATATTTCTTCATCCCAGCAGGAGGCCCAAACTCCTCATCCAGAGCTCACTGAGGAGGCTGAATCTTTACCCAGCAGGAGGGGCCTGCTCAGCATCCACAGACCCCTGAGGACGTTGCATCTTTTTCACCCCAGGCAGAGGCCCAGGCTCAGCATGCAGAGCCCACTCAAGAGGTAGAACCACCTCCACTTCCGCAGGAGGCTCCATCTCAGCCTTCAGAGGCCCCTGAGGAACTAGAAACTTCAAGTCCTCAGGAGGCCCTCGCCCGGCCTTTGGAGACACTTAAGGAGGTTGTAGTTCGACTAGAAGCACATCACGGGGTAAATGAAGCTCAGCAGTCACACTTGTACAATGGCACTGTTAAGTCTCTGGATCTGGCACTTCCCATAAATCCACAGGTCACTAAAGAGGTTGAACCTTCTCCAGTCCAGGAGGAGACCCCATCTCAGCCTCCAGAGCACCCTGAGGAGATTGATCCTTCTCTACTCCATCAAGAGGCCCCAAGTGCGGCTCCAGCTTTCCCTACTGAGTATGTACTTCAAATTCCAGTGACTGATGAGGTAGCGTCTCTACCTGGCGTTCAGCGTCACGCTCCTTCAAACTTGCCCCGTGTTCCACTGCAACCTCTGGATTTGGAATTTACCATGAATCCAGAGGCCACTACGGAAGCTGAGTTTCCTACAGCTCAGCAGGAGGCCCTGGCTCCACCTCTTGAGCATCCTGAGGAGACAGAATCTTCTCCAACCCAACAAGAGACCACAGCTCAGCCTCCAGAGCCTCCTGGAGAGGATGAGACTTCAAGGGAGCAGTAGCAGCCAGCTCAGCCTTCTGAGCCTCCTGGGGAAGTTGAACCTTCTCCAACCCAGCAGGAGCCCACAGGTCAGCCTCCAGAGCCTCTTGTGGAAGCTGAGCCTTCTCCAAGGGAACAGGAACAACCGACTCAGCCTTCGGAACCTACAGAGCCTCCTGAGGAGGTGAAAGCAGCAACCCAGCAGGAGACCCCAGCTCAGCTTTCAGAGTCTTTTGGAGAAGCTGACACTTCTGCAACCCAGCAGGAAGCCTCAGCTCCGTCTCTAGAGCCTCCTAATGAGGCAGAATCTTCTCCAAGCCAGCAGGAGATCCCAGCTCTGTCTCCTCCGGAGATAGGACCTTCTGCAACCCTGCAGGAGCAACCAGCTCAGCCTCCAGAGCCTTCTACAGGGGAGGTGCAACCTTCTCCAACTCAACAGGAACAGCCAGCTCAAGCTCCAGAGCATCAGGAAATGACAGTTTCACCTCCAAGTCACCCTCATGCTCAGCATTCAAAGTTATCCAGTGTCGCTGTCAAACCTGCAGATGTGGAGCTTACCATCACAGAAGAACCCACTCCAGAGGTGGGACCTTGTCCAAATCAGCACAAGCCTTCAGCTCAGCCCTCAGTGCCCCTTACTAATGCAGAATTTTCTACACCCCAGCATGAGGCCCGCACGCTGCCTTCACAGCCATCTGAGGAGGTTGAACCTTTGCCATTTCAACAGGAGGCTCCAGCCCAAACGCCAGAAGCCAGTTCACATAATAAACCTTCAGTAAAAGAGGAGACCCCAGCTCAGGATCCAGAGCATCCTGGAGAAGAAGTTATACCTGCCACAAGCCAGCAGGAGACCCCAGCTCAGCTTTCAGAGACTTTTGGAGAAGCTGAAACTTCTGCAACCATGGAGGAAGCCTCAGGTGGAGCAAGACACTCCACCGCAGGAGTGCAAGCAAGGGCACGGGGCCATCCCCCCTTCCTGGTCCCAGTGGTTCTAGCAAGCACTGCGTCCCTCCCAGTTAAGCCTCAGCTGTAGCTACACTCACTACATTAGACTGTCTGTCCCCTTTCCCTCTGCAGCTTGGCTGCCCCAGCCCCTAACCCCCAGATCCCCAACTCCCCACTGCTCTCAGCCTCAAGTTGGGCTCAAAGATTAGGGACACATACCCTCTGCCCCAACTCTACGGATGAAGCCAAAAGATCCCAGAGGCCTTAGAAAATCTCCTGGCTCCACCCGGCACCCCGGCCTCCTTTCTGTCTCCTCTCTCTTCCCCCCTCCGCCTTGCTCCTCCTCACAGACTGCCGGGAGAGGCCTCTTGGGTGTTAATTTGCAGTCACCTACTCAGCATTTGTTATACCTGGGAACATTCCCTGGATAGAGACCTGGGGAGGAGAGCAGGAGAGAGAGAAGCTTCGAAGCTAAGGTGTTCTGGGGCGTGCCCTGTACTGATGTTTCCAGCTTGGCCAGGGCCCCTCCAAGCCGCAGCTCTCATAGTGCAGGGCCCTTAGCGTGTCTCTGGGGCAGGTAAGAAGTGGATCAGTGAAACACTGTGTGTATGGGGGGCTGGGGAGCGGAGGCAGCAATTTTGGTCCTGGGCCCCAATTCTCAGCCTGCTGGACTAGAATCTGAGGATGGCCTGGGCTGGGGGCCGTGTGGCCTGGTGGGTTGACCTGGCCCAGCCCCTGCCTGGGTGGTAGGGTGTCCATGGGCCTGCACTGGCGTGGAGGGGGGCAGTCTGGGCCCAGACTTCGGTGCTGTCTGGAGGTGGGGCAGGGCCTGGCTTCTTACAAGAAGGCGGCCAGGCTGGCCCAGTCATGCAGGTCAGAGGCCAGTGTGGCATCCCCGGCCTCAAAGAGGGGCTCGGGGGGCAGGGAGCAACGGTTGCTCTCGTCCCAGGGGTGCTGCAGGAAGGATGTGGCCAGGAAGGTCTCATCAAAGTCCAGGCTGTCGGTAGCCTGCTCCACTGGAGGCCCCCAGGTAACAGGGCACTCGATGTGGTGGCCATAGGTGGTAAGGTCCACGTCCCCGTGTGAGGCAGGGCTCAGCGGCAGGATCAGCTCCGAGGTCTCTAGCGTGCCCAGCTCCCCGTCCAGTGTGCCAGTGTCCAAGATGGCCTCCCAGTCAAAGTTGCCCTTGAGGGGTTCCAGCTCACCCTGCTCCTCCTGGGTCAGCAAGCAGCAGGGGACTGGAGGGCCGCGGGACCTTGGCCTCCTGCTTGGGCAGCGGCTGTTGATGCTTACGCCCCAGCCTGCCCTCGCCTGCACCCCAGCCCGCCTCCTCAGTGGCCTCCTCGAACTACCGCAGCAGCTGCTGGGCCTCAGTGTTCACGGTCAGTGGCCCGGCCCATGGGGTGGCCCTGGGAACAGGCGCGGCCGGGCGGGCAAAGGCCGGGTGGATGTGGACTGGGGTCAGCTGCTGCTTTTTCAAGGCCCCACTCAGCAGCCCCTCGGCATACTGGTGGTCGATGCGCCAGAAGGCCCCTTGCTTGGCTCGTGCTTCTCCCGAGGCACATTGATGAAGCCGTTGTTCAGGGACAGGTTGTGGCGAATGGAGTTCTGAACACAGGGAGATAGGAGAGAAGGAAGACAGCTGTGTGAGTGGGTGGGGTCAGTGATGGGGGGCTCCTAGCACCATTGCCAGTCCCACCACTAACTTCTCTCTAATGGGGGCAGGGAGACAGAGGCGCTGCTCTGACTGTGAGGCTCTGGGACACCAGCCACGGGACACCAGGAGCTGGGAGTGCTGTCAGGGGCTTTTGTTCCCTTTTGTCAGGATATCTGCCTGCTCAGTCATCCGAGCCCTGAGCCGCAGGGTGGTTCTCAGTGCCAGCCTGTTCTGCCCTCCCTCCCTTACCCCACCGCTTGCGGCCTCTGGCCAAAGGCCTTGGCTCCCCCTGGGCCTGGACGGCCATCTCCCTCTGCCTGGGCCTGGCTGGCCTTCTCTGTTTGTGAAATGAGTGAGTGGGTGTGAGGGTGTGTGTGAGGGGTGTACGAAGTGCGGGAGGATCTGATGACTTTCCTTATTTGTAGAGCCGGCTGCTGGCCTGGGCCCTCACCCACCATGTCCCCCTCCTCCCACTCCACGCTCTGAGGCCTCAGTTGATTATTACCCAGCCAAGAGCATAGCGCTCATTCCTGGGGGCTCTCAGTCTTGGGTTAGGCTGGGGAGTGGTGGAGGGTCTCTGCTTTATCACCAAGGTTACAAATGGTACTTGCCCCAGGGTCAGGGCCCAAGCAAACGTGGAGTAGCTGTGATCACAGGAACTTTGATCCTGTGGCCTGTACCACAGGGAAGGATCTGTGCATCCTCAGGGTCACTGTCCCCAAGTAGCCCCTGATCCTGATGGTCGAAGAGGCTCAGGGCAGTGTGTGCCCAGCCTGAATCACCATCCTGCCTTGTTCACGCCTGGGTTCACAGTCCAAACCACGCTGGGGCACAGGGATCTGGGGCCTGGTGGGTGTGGCCGGCAAGTGAGTAGTGCGCCCTGGCAAGACTGGGATGATTACATGGTGGCCTGGGCCCCTTGGCTGCTCTGTGCCAGGTTCCGGAGACTTGGAACATGAAGCCAGTGTGGGAGGAAAGAGCCCCTGTGGAAAGCACGTGGCTGAGGTAATTGTCGCCCCAGGGAGGTTGATGAGAAGGGGGGGCAGAGTGTAGGCAGGAAACTAGGGAGGGCTTGGGGTGGGGGCTGGCACAGCAGCTTTCGGAAGGCCCCGTAGCCCTTCCACTGGGACACAGATGGCCTTCACACCCTGCAGCACACCCCTCTCCCCTCCCAGAGCCCCTCCAGCCAACTGAAAGCAGGCGGGATGCAGAGCCTGGCAGGAACGATACTATGCTTCCAGTCACGCCCTGTCAAACTGACCTTGAGGAGGGTAGTGTCTAGGAATTCCAGGACTTGTGACAAAAATGTGTCCCCCAGTCCATCAACCTACCCTGGGGGCTGTGTCCACGCATAGTTCAGCCCAGATCTTTGGGCTGAGCCTGCCGGATGAGTGACAAGTTCTTGCCTCTTGAACCTCTATGTTGGTACCCCTACAGCCCTCTGAACATCCTCCCTCCTCCGTCTCTGAAGTCAAAGGGGCAGCAGTCCAAGCACTGGGCTCCCTTGAGGTCTTTCCTGGACGGCCTTCCTCTCTCGGGGCCCTGGCCGTACCGCGCCTACTTGGCCTGCGGATCTGGGATGTGAGTCCAGTCCGCGCGGGCATGGGGAGGGAGGGAGGGAGTGCCTCCCTACCTGCCAGGTGGGATCAGCGTGGCGGAAGTAGCAGAAGCTGTCTGTGTTCCATTTGTAGATGGCCGACAGGGTGATCTTGGTGGCCTTGCTGGCCTGCATGGCCATGCAGATGAGCTTGGAATACAAGTAGAGTGGCTTCACTTGCGGGTGGGTGGCGTAGTCCACGTCGTCGGGAGGCGAGGCCTGCAGCCCCGAGGGGGCGCTCCGCGACGTGCACGAGGACGTGGGCTTGCCGGCTGTGTGCGGCTGCCCCAGCCAGGCGGGGTCCGCTGCCAGGGGTGACCCTAGCTCGTGGTAGCCGTGGGTGTCAGTGTCCCCCGAAGGCAGGGAGGGAGCTTGGCGTTGAGAACAGTGAATTCCTGCAGCCACTGCAGGCTGGTCAGGCTGTCATTCAGGGCGTTGGACTCCAGGACGCCTTCCGGTCCGGCCTCCTCCGCTGCCCCTGCTCCCGAGACGCGTAGCCAGCTCTCCGCCATATCTGCGGGCACTCTCCGAGGGGGCTGTCAACATCCTCGAGCCGAGCTGAGGGTGGCCGCCGAGCTCTCCGGCCCGCTGACTCCCACGGCTTCAGTTACGCAGCCTCCCGGAAGCGGGCTTCCATCCCGCGATCCGAGGGTAGCCTCCTCCAAACGGAATGTGGTGCCTGCGGGGACCAGAGCGGGAACTGAGCCCTCTTTCCCCACCCCCGAGGGGAGAGTGTGTGCGACGGGGGAGGCTCTTACTAAAATCCTTCCTGCAGCTGGGGAGGATCTTTTACTGCCGAGGTCTGGGAAACAGAAGGTGTGCCCGGGGGTCCGACCCACACGGGGTTCGCCTCGCTCTTTTCCTCTTGGATCTTTTAGAGGAGACTTAATTAGCCAAACGAGGGAATAGTGTAGGGGCATGCGAGGCCACCCCTTTCTCCCTCAAAGCGGGGAATTAACCCCCCTCTCTCCGTCCACAACCAATGGAAATGGGGCGAGAGAGTCCAGGAGGGCAGTACGACGGGTCGGGGGGCGGGGGAGGTCGTCTGATCTTTGAAAAGGGATATTAGGATGGGGATCAAGGGGAAGGATGGAAACAATACAGAGAGTTATAAGGGGGCGGGAAGTGAGTGTCCCCCAAACGCCTCTGATGTCAGTCCCCGGGCCCACCACTTCCGTCGGGGACCGATGGGAGAGCGGGCTGGTACTGACGCCATCCCTTCCCACGGCCTGCAGCCCTCCCCGTCCCTTACCTGGCTCAGAGCGCAGCCCGGGCCAAAGGAAGGTTCTCAAAGAAATTCCTCCCACCGCCCACCCTCACCGCGGCTCTCTGCTCCCAGCTCGAGGGCCCAGCCAGCAATCCTCGTCGCCACTGACGCCTGACGGCGCCACTCTGAAAGCCAGCAGCCTAGGACAGGCACTCAGTAGCCGCTCGCAAGGCGTCTCCTGCTGCCGTGGAGACGCCCCGCCCATATAAACAGCTTCCGCTTCTGCCATTGGCCAGGGCGTCTCCAAAGAGACTGCGGGCTCTTAACCGCTCTCTCACGCGGTAACTCTCTTCAAACTCCCTCCTGCTGCCCTCTCTTATGTTGAGGAAAGTTCCCTCTATGCCTACTTTCTGCAGGGTTTTTATCATAAATGGGTGTTGAATTTTGTGGAAAGCTTTCTCTGCGTCTGTTGAGATGATCATATGTTTTTTCTCCTTCAATTTGTTAATATGGTGTATCACATTGATTGATTTGTGTATATTCAAGAATCCTTGCATTCCTGGAATAAACCCCACTTGATCATGGTGTATGATATTTTTAATGTGCTGTTGGATTCTGTTTGCTAGAATTTTGTTGAGGATTTTTGCATCTATGTTCATCAGTGATATTGGCCTGTAGTTTTCTTTCTTTGTGACATCCTTGACTGGTTTTGGTACCAATGTGATGGTGGCCTCGTAGAATGAGTTTGGGAGTGCTCCTCCCTCTGCTATATTTTGGAAGAGTTTGAGGAGGATAGGTGTTAGCTCTTCTCTAAATATTTGATAGAATTCGCCTGTGAAGCCATCTGGTCCTGGGCTTCTGTTTGTTGGAAGATATTAATCACAGTTTCCATTTCAGTGCTTGTGATTGGTCTATTCATATTTTCTATTCCTTCCTGATTCAGTCTTGGCAGGTTGTGCATTTCTAAGAATTTGTCCATTTCTTCCAGGTTGTCCATTTTATTGGCATAGAGTTTCTTGTAGTAATCTCTCATGATCTTCTATATTTCTGCAGTGTGAGTTGTTATTGAGTCAAAGTATTAAAAGCGTGCTGGAGAAAGTCGGACAGAAACTCACAAATAAGCCAACTGCGCAGTTAACAGCTCTCCTTCCCTTGTGAACAGTTTTATTCATTTTTAAGAATCATGCTGCTATCCATAAATATTGCCTCCTTGACGTCCCCACTGTAGTGTTCCCATGAGTGTACTCCAGGGAGTGAGGGGTACACAGCTGGCACAACAGTACACACATACTTACACACACTAGGTGTGCAGATCCTAAAGCAAAGTGAGCAACCAGCGTGCGAAGGTAAGGCGTACAGGACACAAACTCTCCCCAGGTGAGATGGCTTAACGTGTGTGGATCCGTGCCCAGGAGATGCCCCAGCGTGGGCATGACCTCTGGTGGGATGGGACTGGGGAGGAGAAGGAAAAAGGGCTCTGTGAGAAGGCTGGGATCACCACACCACCTGGAAGTGAGCTCACAGGTGAGCTCCGACCTGAGTGTGGCAGGAAGGAGCCCCAGGCCTCTGGTTAGTCTGTGTCCTTGTGTGAGAAACCAGGCCCCGTCATATTCTCTGTGGGTCAACTGCTAACAACATGACCATCTCCAGATGATGACTGGGGCGGCTGTCCTGTTCCCCGACCAGGCTCTGTGCTCCGTTCCCTGATCCCAGCCCTTTTGGATGGGATATTTCTGCTCGCCAAAGAGCTAAATGAGGGCAAAGAAGTGAGGGGATGGGGGAGAGAGCAGGAACTGTCTGAGAAACAGGAGTGAAGGGCCACTTCTCACCCGGGTATGTCTTGGTTATGGAACCAAGGCCTTGAGGAATCTCTCTGAGCCTCTTCCTGGGAGAAGACAGACCCTCCAGAAAGGGTGAAGACAATGGCTTCCTCTTAGGGTTCCTGGCCACTGTGGCAACTGTTTACCTGCATCTCCTTCATCTCAGGTAACACCACACTCTGAATACTACCTGCCGGGAGAGGAGGTGGATCTGTATACCACCACCCAAGGCTAAGGGAGCGCCCCCTTCCCTAGTGCTTCTGGGACTCAGACTTCAAGGAGATCAGGAAGTGTGGTTATTGCTGGAATCATCAATATGAAAGGGGCTGTAAGAATGTTTCGGGGAAAGGAAGGACATTAAATGGAGCCTGAAACAGCAGAGCCCACTGCAGGATTTCAGAGCGGGTGGACACGGGAACTCAAGGCAGAAGCTGAGATTCAGGCTTGGCTCATGTGTCTGTCAAGACCACAGGCCTCCCCCTGCCCACCCCCAGGGCAGGATGTGAACCACAACCACCAGGCAGTGAGTGTCACCAGGCACCTGGTGGCGCAAAGCAGCCACACAGGAGGTGCAAAACATGCCCTGCCACTGGGCTCTCTTTGAGGCCTTGGGAAGGACCCTGAAAAGCTCTTGTAGGGCAACAATTCCAACTACTAATTCAGGCCATCATGGTGGGCATAGCCTAGGGCTCTGTCATATCTCAGCCTCACAAAATGTTGGATCCCACTTTGCTTCTCAATCTCATGCTCCACTAAATAACCACCTCTTCCAAAAGCCAGCAGACAATGCATCTATCAGAGAGCTATGAGGAATCCATTGATAACAATAGTGTTGAGGGAGGAACAGCCAACAGCTTACGGTCTTGCTGTTTCAGGCTGTTATTTCTATGCCCTACACCAGAGTGAGGTGGGGTGCACATGTGATTTGAACAATATCTCTAAATCTCTGATGAGCCTATGGAAGGCAGTACCTCCGGCTCCCCCCATCAGGCTCAGCTGATCTGGAGGACAGGGGAGGAAAACCGGTGGGGTGGGGAGCCTCCCAGACCACCACTGACCCCAGCTCAGCCCTTCCCCCAACCTCCTTTGGGGTTCCTGGGCACCAAATGAGAACCACCGGTCCACCCCTCTCTCAGCTTCTTTCTTCAACTCTTTCAGAAAAGCGGGGTGGAGACGGGGGCAGCAGGGATAAGAATGCCACCTGACAGGGCGGTAGTGATGAAACGTGATAATATACGACAGTCCCTAACAAGTGCCTGGTACATAGAGGGGGTCAAAAATGCCTTTGCAGTGTCACCTTAGCATGGAGCCCCAGGCCTTCCTGAGTGCACCTGATCATAAAGAAGTCCCCGGTAGGTCATCATTTAACTGAGGGGTTCTCAGATTCAAGGCCTCCTTCCTAAGCAGACACACGAGGCATAGCCTCTGCTACCAGAAGCAAGAACTGTTTTCCCAACCAACCTTCTGGTGGTTGCCACTGCTTCTTGTCCTTGAGAGAGGAGCTCCTAATGCATTTTGAGGGAAACCCCACTTACAGTGCAATATGGCTTTCCCTTCTCACAGGAGTCATCCCCCAACGCCACCCCAAACTGCAGGTCTCAGATTGGTTATGATGTCCCAGAGACTAGAAAATGCCAGATGGGTGTTTGTAATGAAGTCACCCAAACTCTTGAGTCTTCTTGGTCTACCTCCTAAGGAGAAAAAAAAAAGATGCACAAGAAATAACCAGTCTGTAGGCCACAGCTCCACCTGAGGATCAAGATACAGTGGAAACATTCCAGAGACTCTCTGCAAAGGGTCTCATGAGCTGCAGTTCGAGTGGCTTTAGCCCACAAGGAGAAAAGAGGTTTCCAGTCCCTTCTGAGAGGGGAAGGATCACGGTTGCGGAAGAAGATGAGTCTGGGAGAAGGGTCAGGTGCCCTCAGCATCCAGCTTTCACGTGGGTCTCAAAAGTCTCCGTGTGTCTTGCTGAGGATGCCCAGGAGGTCAGTGGTGCCATGAGGCCAGGATGGGATGTGAGAACGGGAGGAGAGCCCTGGTACAGGGGCTAAGGCTCTCAGATGGCCAAAGTATCCCACACGCAGAGCCTGTTCTCGGGGTCCTCCAGGCTGCCAGAAGATGAGCGTCTGCACTGCGTGTTCTGACAACTGACCACGTTGTCGTCAGCCTGCCAGGCACCTGAGAAGAGGAAAGGAAGGTTACCGGACCTTTGGTTTGGTGCAGATGGTGTCTCTGGCAGGACAGTCCGGGAGTTTGGCACGAAAACTGGCAAGATGCGCATTACCTGGAACTCCCACAGGGTGCAAACCACAGCACGTGAAACTTGGGAGCAGTGGCGTCCACTGGGTGAGGGACAGTCATGGCCACTGTGGCCCACTGATGGAGGGACATGCAGGATGGTCCTTGTTTCGTGAGCTTGCCGTAGGCTCCACCTTTGTATCTTTATTTGGTCTTGAAGTTTGCCTAAGTGTTACAGCGGACCAGGAAAAGGAACTGAGTCTGGCTGAGACATTCACGAGAGCAGGAGGAGGTGAAGGGGAGGGAGAAGAGTGTGTTAATTTGGGCTCAGAGTTAGTGTTTGCTGTGGGGGCCAGGGGGGGGCAGGAAGGGACTGGCTGCCCAGCAGGGTGCCAGGGACCAAATGGCATGGCAGAGAACAGAGTGACAGCTGTTCCTCTCCTTCTGCACCTGAACAGCCCACCGAGAGTTGCTATCAGCTGGTGCCACCAACCCCAGGAGACATTAGCTCCAGAGCTTTGGGGTCCCCCGGGTACCATCCACGAAACTCATCATCTTCCCCCCTTGTACTGCAGTCCCTGCACGAGAAGCACCCACTGCCCATGCTGGAAACCCACTCTTGGTGCTTCTCTCTCCTTCAGGCTCTGTATCCAATCCATCCTGACCTCCTGCTTGTTGAAGCTCTAGTAAGGTCTAAATCTGTAGTCAGAAAACCGGGATACAGCCCCAGCTTGTAACGTACTGACTGTGTGACCTTGGGCAGGTCACTGTACTTGGAGCCCAGATTTTCCCATCCATCAGATGGGAGACAAGTACTTACTCCCCAGGGATGCTGTGAGACTAAGCGAGGTGACATGGAAGAGTGGTGAGCAGGGCGCCAGACTCACAGAATGTGCGTGAAAACCATCCGCCCCCCAGGCCTTGTTCAGGCTACACTCATCTCCCCCAAGTCGTCCTCCCATCCCACAGACTGACTCCATCTGATTCAGTCACCCCAGTGGCGTGAGATGCTCCTTCTGAAGGGAGAGGATGAAGCCCTAACCCCCTGAGTTTGGGGAAAGCCTTCCATTCTCGGGCCGAGGACTGCTGAGCTGCCTCTTCCAGCACCTGCCCCCAGAAGGCCCCCCCTGAAGCCAGATGGGGTCCAGCGTGCTCCGAAGTGTTCCCCCACTGGCCCGTACGACCACCCAATTTCTCATGCTGTGTGGAAATTGCTGGGTCCTCCAGCACACGGTGATCTCCTCCAGGGCAGAGCCGAGAGCCATGCCCTTCAGAGGGCTCAGTTCGTGGACGGAGCCAGCTGACCCTGGAGGGTGGGCGTGAGGCTCACTGTGTCACATTTGAGGGAGGCCACTCACCAATGTCTGGGGTCAGCTTCAGGTTAGGCCAGCCCAAGACACGAAACCCTTTAATGGCACTAGGATTCAGCGTGTATAAATTGTGTATACTCATAAATGTCCTGGTGTGCTAATCCGCCCTAAGGCTCTAATAATAGTCTTGTGGAGGTGGACCCCAGGGGAAGGGGAGTGAGTGGGACAGGAAATGTTTAGGTATCTCTCACAGCCAGATGGAATGCGGGGATCCTTACTCCCTGGGGGTACCGGAGTCCGGCACATGGGTCCACAGTGCTTTACCGCTCTAAGGGTGACAGGATGAAGAGCAGGAAAGATTGCCCTTTTAAGTTAGGAAGCCCCAGAAGAAATAAGTTGTTCCTTCATTTTATATAATTTGGTAGATCTCATACTTATTCCTCTGTGTTTAATGGGCAGGACTCCGGAACTGCGGCTGTTTGGTACGAAAGACCAAAAGCAAATGGTAAAAAGGAGAGAAGACACACACACACACACACACACACACACACACACGCGCACACACACACACACACACACACAAAGTCAAATCAAAACACTGCCGCAGCCTCGCCGCCACCACCACTGGCTGCCAGGCTGCCTGGCTCTGAATTCTTGAGTCCTTGCTACAAACACCACCGGTCCAGATTCTGAGCCAGGGCTGAAAACTGGCTCCTTCTGAAACAGCCTCAAGACTCAGACCTGAAGTCTCTGATATCCCCAGCTTCTTGGTACAGTCGGTGGTGCTCTTTCCTCTAAAAAGGCTTCTGCCAGACCCTCGGCGAAACCCTGCTGCTCCGTGCATCCTGGATGCAGAAGGTAAGCCTGGAAGGCGCAGGAGGACTTCCTGAGCGAGTGCTGCCATTCTGTCCAGCCCTCAGCCAGAAAAGGGAGCCTGGAGATTGAAAATCCTTCATGGGAGGTAGAGAAATGTGGTTCCCACTTAATTCCATCCTCAGGCTCAGAAACAGGGGCGTGAGGAGACCTCTAGAGGCAGATTTGGGGAGCACATCTAGGGGGATTCCACACACCTCTTTCCTGCCTCTACCCAGCCACTAATTAAATTTAAGATTTGTAACAGTTCCACCATCTTGTAGAGTTTCTCTCCAGGAAAAGAGAAAGTTAATTCCGATTTTTCCTTAGTATCTGCGAAGCATAACCCTTCCTAGTGGCGTCTTAGTCTTGGGTTATTTCAGGTCTCCATAAGTACTTTTCTTTGTTTTGTTTTTGGCTGCACAGTGGCTTGGAAGATCTTAGTTCTCCGACCAGGGATTGAACCAGGCCACTGCAGTGCAAGTGCTGAGTCCTAACCACTGGACGGCCAGGGAATTCCCTCCATAAGTACTTTTAGATTTCATCGGTATGCCCACTCCTGTCCAATGCCATCATTTAAAAACATCTGTATCGGGCTTCCCTGGTGGCGCAGTGGTTGAGAGTCTGCCTGCCGATGCAGGGGACATGGGTTCGTGCCCCGGTCCGGGAAAATACCAGATGCCACGGAGTGGCTGGGCCCGTGAGGCATGGCCGCTCAGCCTGCACGTCCGGAGCCTGTGCTCCGCAATGGGAGAGGCCACAACAGTGAGAGGCACGCGTACCACAAAAAACAAAAAAAAACAAAGCAAAAACATTTGTATTTCCACTAATAAACTCAAATTATCTTTGCTTTTTCCCATCACACTCCCCAGAGCCTTTTCACAGAATTGTCACTGGTCCCCTGGCCACTATCCTGACGCCTGTGTGATACTCCATCAGGTTCCTTGGGGCCCCATCTACCTAGCATGGCCTCACGCTTCTAATCGGCTCACCACCTACAATGGTCAACTCAGATTTCCTCCCTTTGAGAACCTTGCAGAACAATCTCAGAACATACCATCGCCCCCGCCCACCTTGGTCTCAGGGCCAAAGAAGACCCAGAGGCTTCTTAGCGGAAGAGGTGCTGGAATGACACAGGTGCTTTCTCAACATCACTCCCACAAGGCTGATGAGAGCAGCGAGGATGGGGACCTGAGCCATCCTTGCCGCGAGCTGGGGCTCCTGGCAGAGCACCTGTGGGCCTGGGGAGGGTGGACCACGGTATGCTCCCCGGGCTCCCTCCTTGTGGGCGCTCCGTGAGGGGAGTGGCATCCATGTGGGGAGGGAAACAGCGTGGAGAGGGAGACCAAGTGCCTGAGAAGCTGTCCTGACGGCCAAGCCAGCCTGAGGCACCTCAGTCATAGGATGGAACTTTGAACTTACAGCTGAGCGTGGTGAGGTCTGTTGATTCCACGGGACCTACCACAGTGGATGCTCCTGTCATTAACCTGACATTGACCCGACAGATCCTTCCAGAGAGTCCCCCAGGTCTTTACTACCAGTGTGACGCTAACAGCAGAACCCGAGAAACATTTTACCAAGAGAGCAGATGCACTTTCCTTCTCCCGTAAGAGCCCTTGAGACCTCGGGGTGAGACTACGATGCGACCCTCAACTCCCTCTCCCGGCAGCCGCCACTGTCATTCGGTTTCATGTCTGGCCTGAACGGTGAAGCCAGTTTAATCTGAGAATGGCTGGCTCTCGAGATAAACATAAAGAAGCCCAGCATTGTTTTCCTTACAGGTCTCGCTCCCTGCCGCAATCCTAGAGTGGAATAAACATCCACCAGCAGGTTGGCCCGAAGGAGTTAGGGAGAGGAGGAAGCAAAAGGCCTGGGGTCAGTTTCCACCAGCATGGGTGGCTGAAACAATTCCCAGGAGCTCTCTCTGCCCAACACGGGGGTTGGTGGGGAGCCACTGCAGGGAGGCAGGAGCCTAGATTCCTCTCTTGAAACCCAGTGAGCGGCTGGCCGGCACAGCTGCCACAGACTCAGGGCGGAGTGAGGGCAGAGATGGCATCTTCCCCAACTAGTGACCAAAACAAATCCTGCCTGTAACCTTTGCCACAGAAGCATCCCCGCTTTTGTGGAACAGGGATTAATCTAGTCTCACAAATATTTCTTTCCAGGAAAATTTCAGCATATTAAATACAGGCTCTTGCCAGTTAGGAACGGAAGCCTCAGCGAGGGCCCCTCAGATGTGCGTGTGCCCAGCAAGTTTGGGGTTGGGTGTGGGTGAACATGAACTTTCACACGAAGTCTGGATAACCTAAATGAGTTTCAAAATAAACAAACTGGACAGACAGACGTACATTTGGCAAAAAGACATGAGAAACAAATGGACAGGCAGCAGCCAGGTAAATAGTAGGAAGGCAGGAAGTGAAGTGTACCCTGGACCTCAGCCACTCTGGCCCAGGCCTGGCTGGGTCAACGCTAAGTGGGAAGGGACCGGAGAGCCCCTGGGAAGGCCGTGGGAGGTGTCTCTGGGGATTATGGCTTCTTCCACCACAAGCCTTCATGGGGCCAGAGGGGTGAGGACCTGGGTCTTCTGCAATCTGATGGAGAGTGGCAACCACAGGAGTTTGTGTCCCTCCAGCACCTGTAACCACGTCGCCAAGAGAGTAAAGCACTGGACCCATGACGGGACGTGGCTGTCCTGAAGCATAAGTATGTCCCGGGCATGTTTAAGAGATTACAAACCACGCAACATGAAGGCAGTCTCTGCTGTGAACCCAAGAGGGGCAATTTCGACCTAGTCCACCGGGCAAGATGTGGCTTTAGAGCCATGGTTGGTGAAGCCCTTGGTGAGCACGGAGCAGAGAGACATCAGTGCGCAGAGTGTGACTGACAGGTGGGCTCCTCCTGAGAACTCATCCCGGATTCAGTTTAGTGTCATGAGAAGGAATAAGGGGCACGTTGATGGCCCTGATTGAATTTATAGAGTTAGGGCACCAGGGAGAAGAGTCACCCTCGACCCCTGATCGTTCCTTTGGGATCCAAATCTAGGGAGCACAAGGCAACTCGTGGTCGCCCAGGGCTCACTGGTTCACAGAGATAGTCTATAAAATGCAGGCTTTTAAATTCCTCTCTGATCCTAACTAACCACTCTCCTCTGAGGGGCTACAGGTTCCCTTTTCAAGGGCTCAGGCTCTCTTTCCAAGACCTTATCACAGAGGCCGTGTCTGCCTTAAACTGCCTGTTGATGGAAACAAGACCAGGCCCGCTGCCATGGGATCTGCAAGATCATGATGGAGGGGGCACGGTCAGGCCAAATCGGAAGGCTTTGGGGGTATTTTTGCGCCTTTCTCCATGCCCAAATAGATTCGTTTAGAGCAGAGTCGCTCTTTGCCCAAGGACTCTCCCGAGGCCGCCTCACTTCCTTTCAGCAACTGGCTCCCAGCACCTTAGCAAAGCCCATGCCTTCTTGCAGGAACTGCAGGGCAGGAGATGGGTGTCCTAGGGCGAGAGCAGGGGTGCGAGCAGGGGAGCATCTCCCACCAAGTTCATGTTCAGCAGACTGCCACTCACCGGGTAAGCAGACCGCAGAGCACAGCTTATTGTCCAGTGCTTTCATGCTGGCGATGTCAAAGACATTGTTATTGTCACACACCATACCTAGAAATGCGAATGTCCTCTGGCCTGTAACGGAGTTAAGGCAGTTAGAGAGGACCTGGCTGTGTTTTTCTCTGCTTTGCTGTCCTTAAAATAAAAATCTTAAGGATGGAGACAAAAAACATCAAATCATATGTTAAAAAAAAGACAATAATTAAGTGGGGAGAGTGGACAATAAAGGAAACTGTGTGGGTACGTTTGTGTTCTCGCTCTGTTCTGCACTGTTTCCTTAACTGGCCCCTTTCCAGCCTTTGTTCCTGGGAAATCAGGCGCTGGGGAGGTCTGTGGGATTCGGACACACAGACCCGGGCCCACAGCAGAGCTAAGCCAGGCTGGAAGAGCTAGGAGAGCCACGGGGGAAGTGACCCCAGGCTCCGGCCTGTGTCTGTCGGTGCACGTGGGGTGTGTTTATGACCACAAGGCTCTGCGAAATGACTAATACATAAAATGGCAATTAAAGCTCTTTGGTCCCGTAATTTTGCACCTCAAATCAAAGAATCGCATCACTTGCAAAATTATGATTTATTTTCCTTGAGACTTAATTTGCTATTCTGAGGATGTTTTAAGGGGCTGACCAGAAACCTACAGTCGTGTAAGATGGGAAGGGGACAGTTTTAGGTGTTATTTTTTCAAGGCCCCCACCCGTTTTTTTTTTTTTCCTTGGTGAAAGGCAGAGGAAGAAACATACATCTACTGTGTACAGCATGTCAGGTGGAAACCACATATGGAATGTCAGGCGGAAAGCACGTACTGCCCTGTGCCTTTTAGAAGCAAATATTCTACTGGGGACAACAATCACAATGGAGAACTCGGAGCCTTGCGCCCTGAAGACATCAACCGAGGGGAGGTAGCGTCCAACCCCGGCTTGGTTGGCGTGCGCGGGCGACAGAAGCACAGCCTGGGCGACCACCCCTCCTCCGGCACTACTTGGCCAGGAGAGAGTGGTCATGTGCACATGTGCACCCCCTGCACACCACACCACCCACCAAGCAACCGCCATGGCCAAAGCAGAAGCGATTAGCATGACATTTGCATCCAGGCTGGGATCCAGGTTTGCTCTAGAGGTTGCCCTTCTGAGGAGGCACCTCAGAGGACCAGACGGAAGAGACACCGGGTCCTGGGACGCCTGATCCTACAATCCCAGGTGGGATTCCCAGCTCGCCTAACCCCCCCCCCCACCCGCCACTTCCTTGCTCTATATGTAGGTCCTTCCTTCGCTTCTCGGCTTACTAGAAACAAAATTCTTCCGACTGAAGATATGATTGACCTTATTTACAAAACAGAAATAGAGTCACTGGTGTAGAAATCAAACTTATGGTTATGGCGGGGTGCAAGGGAGGGGAGGGATAAATTGGGAGATTGGGATTGACATATACACACTACTACATATAAAATAGATAACTAATAAGGACCTGCTGTAGAGCACAGGGGACTCTACTCAGTACCCTGTAATGGCCTATATGGGAAAAGAATCTAAAAAAAGAGTGGATATATGTATATGTATAATTGATTCACGTGGCTGTACAGCAGAAACTAACACAACATTGTAAACCAACTCTGGCAATTAAAAAAAAAATCTACTTGAGTCCTGAACGATGGTAAAGAGACTCGTTCCAATAGCCTACAAACACTAGTGCATGCTGAGCTGCTAACGTCTCTTCACCTCACCTTTGCTGTGCCGCCAGGGCTGTGATCCTTCTGCTACTGTAACATCAGCCGTTTTCTTCACTAAAGCAGGAAAACCTACTGCCTAACAGTCGGTTCCCCCAAGGGGAGGAAGCTGTTCTCCTGCTGCAGATGAACTTTGGGGCTGCTAGAGCAGTACTGTGAGACTCAGCTGAGAAGCTGAAGCAGGAAGGAAGGTGATGGCAGTTGCCCAAGAAGCTTCAGGATCTACTCAACGTAGATGGAGAACTCCATGTATCTTCTGCAGCCTTGGCTCAGAGGCCCAGAAAGAGCCAGGAAGGCTGCTGAGGTCCTCAGATACCCTGCTTGCTTTGATATTCCATCAAGGAGACAACCTTTCCCCAAAGCCACACCCTTGAGCAGTGCCACCAAGTCATACCAGTGCCCCTTTCTCTACCCTTTAGAGAATACCCGTGAAAGAAATATAATAAAAGGGAGCAAAAGACCAGGTCTTTTACCATCTTCTTCTGTGGGTGGTCCGTCCTCTTCTTCTAGTACATCATTTCCCTAGGACAGAAGGAAGACACTGTGAGTCCATAAAGCAGTGAAATGAGTCTACTGATTGTCAGAAGACAGAACTAATCACCTTCATGGCAGCCATACATTTCCTGTCCGTGTGAGACGGCTGGGAGGCCAAGCAGAGGCAGATTTTGCTTGGAGAGGCAGGATCAGCCCATAGGGACCAGGTCTGAGGCACGTTACAGAGGGACCATGTCTGAGGCACCTTACAGAGGGACCCTGGGACTGTGAGGAATGGCCTTGGTAATAGTTTAGCTCACACTGTTTCTCTCAGGTGGAAATAAAAGTTGTCAAATGAAAAAGCAAACCGTGAGATCATAAAACTTTCAGAAACACTTTACGATCCCCAATCCCATCCAGATACTCCTTTGAGAACATCTGGCTCAAGAGAAAGTTGCGGAGTCCCCACTGGGAGCTGGGCATTCCATATACTTCGGCCCCACCTACATCAGAGCACTTCTCACGCTGAGTTATAACTCTGATTCCTCCATCAGATGGAGCTCCGGGATGGGTGGGATGGGTGGATTGGGGGCGTGGGCAGGCAGAAGCCATGTCACTCGGTCTTTCTGTCCCACAGTGCCAGGAAGATGTGAGATGCCTGTGCCAGGTAAATACTAAGTGAATTGGAGGACAAACAACCTCTCAAGGGTCTGCCCTGGAAGACTTCCCTCTGGAACTCACCCCACGCCTATTACGCTGAGAGCAGCGCCCTCTGCTAATCGGACAGTCCCTCTGCCTGCACCCTGCCTCTAACAGATCCAAGTGCACCACCTTGGAAGGCTTCTTCCAGAACAGCCCCCATCCTATTTGCATCCTCTGCCAGCGCTGGCAGTCCCTCTGACCGGGGAGGGGCACCAGCGTCCACCTTGCTCTTACCTCTGCATCCTGCTCTTTGGCGGCGGTGGCGAGGCCCGCAAAGTTGCAGTCTGGAGACGCCGCTGGCGTCACCTACAAAGGAGCAACAAAAGTCAAGGTGCAGTTGCCACCGGCTCTCTTACCCAGCTCACCTGGCAGCAAACACAAACCAAGTCATCAGGACAGAAGTGGTGCCACACGGAAGATCACATCTGAGGGAGTATTTGATTCAAGGATATGGTACCCTGTTTTCCAGGGCTCCCCTCCCGAGCACTGGGGGGCTTTGCCGATCTCCCTGGCAGGCCCTGGACTGAGCTCCTTGGGACTCGAGTACATAGCAGAGCAGAGTGGCGAGGGCGATCCCATGCTCCTCTCTTACCTCTGCTTCTTCTGAGGGGGTCCTGCTGGTGGCCCGGGGGCAGGGGAGAGCCTCCCCGTCCCCTTCCATGCCAGGGGCAATGTAGGAGCCGGACATGGAGTAGGCGGTGTCGGTGTTGATCTGGGACGACACCATGGACATGACCGACTGGGCCAGACTGCTGCTGGCAGGGTCTTTGGAGACAGGAGTTGGAGGAAGGCCACGGAGGTCAGGCACGGCTGCTGTGAGTGCACTGGGAACAGAGCTCTCTCGCTGCACCTGGGCAGTGAGGACACCAGCGGCCTGGCCTTGCCCTCACCAAATAGGGTTTAAATGGAAGGTTTTCCGAGGTTTGGCTCCTTTATGTTTTAGAGCTCCAAACTCAACCTCAGGGATGAGGGATTTGCTTTTCCCTGTCATATTGTTAAAGAAAACCTTACGACAGCAGGACTGGGAGTGAGATACCTGCTTCTCCCCCAGCTCAGCCGCTAGACCGCCCTCTCTTTGCAAGGGAGTGAGTCTCACTTCCTCTCAAGCCGTGTCCTATTTTGTCTGCCGCTTACGTATTAGTTTGCTGCTCCCCAGTCCATCTGCGAGGAAATATTTGAAGCACTACAGACTCAGCTGACGGGGAAGGACCTGCAGTTGTTCCCATCCACCATCATGTACCTTCTGGGGAGGAAATTGTGGAGGAGAGAGGCGTCCCTGTGCAGGACGACTGGTAAACAGCTCCTGACGATGACAAGGTCAGGTTCTCACTTTCTGGGGTGATGCCACATTCTTGGGTGGGAAAAAAGTAAGCACCAGTCAAACATGTTAGAGGGGAGGGGTTAGGGCAGGGGCCCGGGGCGAGGAGGAGGAAAGGGGATCTGGGAAGGGCGGCAGGAGGCGACATGCAGAGGGAGGGCTGGTCTCTCCTCTCATCACTCCTGTGCACCCCGGACCCGGACTGGCTGTCTCCCGGGGGGAGGTGCCAGCACATCCTGCCCGAGGCCCAGCAGCTGCTGGAGCCACACAAAGACCGCAGCTCAGGTGACACTGGTCACCCAGCAGCTGTGACACGGGAACACCCCAGGTTTCCCCAGGATTACACACATCTCTCCTTTTTTTGTGTGGTACGCAGACGAACAGCTCTTCTTCTGAAGGGAGAGAACACAAAACCAGCGGAGGCCCCAGTACCTGCTGGGCTTCTCCTCTTGGATGGAGGGTTAGTTCCAGCTTGATGGATCTAATACAAACACCGCCTGTCCCCCAGCCCACGCCCGGCACCCCCATCAGTCACCTGGGCTCGCAACCTCGGTGCACCCCAGGGCAGATGCAAAGGCCTACTGATTCTCTTTCTACAGCCCCAATTAATAGTTCATATGCCACAACTAAGGAGCCAGTGAGCCATAACTAAGGAGCCTGCTGGCAGAAACTAAGACCCAGTGCAACAAAATAAATAAATAAATATTAAAAAAGTAAAATAAAACCAGACTCTACATTTTATATAGGAACTTGCTTTTTTTGGTAAACGATGTGGTCATAGATATATTTGCACCTCAGTGGATACAGCTCTACTTTATTTTTGGCTGAATACCAGTTTATAGTATAGATACACTATAATTTATTTAACAACTCCTGCCTGATGTGTGGAAAACCCACACACATCTAGTGTCAAAAGTGAATCACAAGGGACTTCCCTGGTGGCCCAGTGGTTAAGAATCTGCGTGCCAATGCAGGGGACATGAGTTTGAAACCTGGTCTGGGAAGATCCCACATGCCGTGGAGCAACTAAGCCTGTGTGACACAAGTACTGAGCCTGTGATCTAGAGCCCGTAGGCCGCAACTAGCAAGCCCGTGTGCCACTAGTACTGAAGCCCGCGTGTCTGGAGCCCGTGCTCTGCAACTAGAGAAGCCACCACAGTGAGAAGCCTGCGCACTGCAATGAAGAGTAGCCCCTGCTCACCACAACTAGAGAAAGCGGCATGCAGCAACAAAGACCCAATGCAGCCAAAAATAAATAAATTAATTAATTAATTAATTAAAAGTGAATTGGGAAAAAGAAGTGAATCAGGGACTTCCCTGGTGGCACAGTGGTTAAAAACCGCCTGCCAGGGCTTTGCTGGTGTCGCAGTGGTTGGGAGTCCACCTGCCAATGCAGGGGACACGGTTTCCTGCCCCAGGACGGGAAGATCCCACATGCCACCGAGTGGCTGTGCCCGTGAGCCATGGCCGCTGAGCCTGCGTGTCCAGAGCCTGTGCTCCACGACGGGAGAGGCCACAACAGTGAGAGGCCTGCGTACCGCAAAAAATAAATAAATAAATAAATAAATAAAAAATAAATAAAAAACTGCCTGCCAATGTAGGGGACACGAGTTTGAGCCCTGGTCTGGGAAGATTCCACATGCCATGGAGCAACTAAGCCAGTGCACCACAATGACGGAGCCCGCATGCCACAATTACTGAAGCCTGTGCACCTAGAGCCCATTCTCCACAACAAGAGAAGCCACTGCAAGGAGAAGTCTGTGCACCACAATGAAAAGTAGCCCATGCTTGCCACAACTAGAGAAAGCCGGCACATAGCTAATGATGACCCAATGCAGCCAAAAATAAAATTTAAAAAATTAATTAATTAATTAATTAATTTTTAAAAAGTGAATCAGCATTTTAGTAGAATACTGAGAGCAGAGGAAACACACAGGAGTATGTTTTTCCTTTACATGGACACTCAGAGAAGTGAAATAGCTGGGCCACAGTTGAAAATTTACTAAATATTGCCAAACTGAATGCCCAAAACAAAATCAGGTGTAGTACAATTATAAAGGAAGGAAGAAGGAAAGAAGATAGCAGACAAAAGGCAAAAAATCCAATCTAATACACACAGACACACACTCACTCAGAAAAGAGGCCCACTCCTTCCATGGACTTTACATTGTGCTATGGACACATGTCCCCCTCCCCCATTCATACGTTGAAGCCCAACTTCCAATGTGACTATATTTGGAGATGGGGCTTTTGAGAGATAATTAGGGTTAGATAAGGTCATAAGGGTGGGCCCCTCCAGATGGGATTAGTGGCTTTATAAGAACAGAAATAGAGATATCAGTCTCTCTCTTTTTTTTTCTTTTTGGCCACACCATGAGGCTTGCAGGATCCCAGTTCCCCAACCAGGGACTGAACCCGGGCCACGGTAGTGAAAGCCGGGAATCCTAACCACTAGGCCACCAGGGAACTCCCAGTCTCTTTCTGTCATGTGATGACACAGTAAGAAGGCAGTCATTGCAAGCCAGGAAGAGGGCCTTCACCAGCAACCCAGTCTGCCGGCACCTTGATCTTGGAGTTCTCAGCCTCCAGAACTGTGAGAAGTGAGTATGTGTTGTTTAAGCCACCCAGCCTGTGGTATTTTGTTACGGCAGCCTGGGCAGATGAATACAGGCTCCAAGGCAGTAGATACTGGGGTACTTGTGACCAACCGGTCTGGTTACACTGGGGCCTGGGCACAAACCAACCTGCAGACAAAACCCGTGCAGAGGATCCCATTTAAGTGGTAGCTGCCCCCAGGGGCTGCTTCTCCGTGTCCTCTGCCCTAACTTCTCCCCTTCCCTCAACTCACACTGCCCACAACTTTTGAATCTGCACCATCCTTATTTTTTAATGCTGCTATCCTAGTTGAGGTAGTTTTCATTCTTAACTAAAACTACGACCTCTTAACTTGTCTCCTTAATCTCCTCCCTTTCTGATTCACTCTACCCTGTGAGTTGATTTAAAGAGCTAACTTTCTAAAATGGAAATCAAATCACAATAGTTGTCATTATTTGAATTCTGAAAATATTCCAGCAAGATGGATATTTTTTTAACCTTCTTTTTTTTAAATTTTTAATTTTTTGGCTGCACCGTGTGGCTTGTGGGATCTTAGTTCCCTGACCAGGGATTGAACCCAGGCCTGCAGCAGTGAGAGCATGGAGTCCTAACTACTGGAGCACCGGGAAATTCCCAAGATGGTTTTTTGTTTTTTTTTCCGGTATGAGGGCCTCTCACTGTTGTGGCCTCCCCTGTTGTGGAGCACAGGCTCCGGACACGCAGGCTCAGTGGCCATGGCTCACGGGCCTAGCCACTCCACGGCATGTGGGATCTTCCCGGACTGGGGCACGAACCCGTGTCCCCTGCATCGGCAGGCGGACTCTCAACCACTGCGCCACCAGGGAAGCCGTAATTGGGAGTTGTTATTGCAAGATCTCTAATCAATCTGCCCTTCTTTTGGTATTTTTTTAAAAATTGAGGTCACAGTAAAATAAATTAGATATCCTGCCTATAAGTGAAAAATACTAATCTTCACCTATTTACTTTGGACCAATGGAGTTATATCCTTGATTATTGTAGAAAATGGAATTGTAGTTAAAATAACTTCATACAAAATTAAAATATGGGAAACAAGTTTAAAAATAAATTAAAAGAAAAATTAAAATATGGAAAAACTGGCTATGGAAATCCTATTACGTTTTCATACATTTGAAAAATCTTCATCTACATGGCATTTCAATAACATACTTTAAGCTTAAGGTCACAAAAATAAAAGGAAAGTAACAAAATTGTATTTAAGCACCTCTAACTGTTCAAGTCAATTCTAATGCTACAGTGCTGTTTTTGTTATTCATGTTTTTTACCTATTTAAAAAAATTATACGGACTTCCCTGGTGG
This sequence comes from Mesoplodon bidens, assembly GCF_964165515.1. Taxonomy (NCBI): domain Eukaryota; kingdom Metazoa; phylum Chordata; class Mammalia; order Artiodactyla; family Ziphiidae; genus Mesoplodon; species Mesoplodon bidens. Next base: position 851,586 of record NW_027672468.1, on the reverse strand, counting down.
CACAATGGTTAAGAATCCACCTGCCAGGGCTTCCCCGGTGGCACAGCGGTTGAGAGTCCGCCTGTCAAAGCAGGGGATACGGGTTTGTGCCCCGGTCCGGGAAGATCCCACATGCCGCAGAGCGGCTGGGCCCGTGAGCCATGGCCGCTGAGCCTGCGCGTCGGGAGCCTGTGCTCCACAACGGGAGAGGCCACAACAGTGAGAGGCACGCATACCGCAAAAAAAAAAAAAAAACAACCAAACAAACAAAAAAAACTCACAGAAGAATCCACCTGCCAATGCAGGGGACACGTGTTCGAGCTCTTGTCCGGGAAGATCAGGCATGCCGCGGAGCAACTAAATCCGTGTGCCACAACTACTGAGCCCACATGCCACAACGACTGAAGCCTACGTGCCTAGACCCCGTGCTCCGCAACAAGAGAAGCCACCTCAATGAGAAGTTCACGCACCACAATGAAGAGTAGCTCCCGCTTGCTGCAACTAAAGAAAGCCCACACCCAGCAGCAAAGACCCAACACAGCGTAAAATAAATTAAATAAATAAACAAAATTTAAAAATTATATAAGTAATACATGTCTTTGACAAAAAAAAATACAAAGAAGTACGTAATTTAAAAAGTGATCATCTGGGCTTCCCTGGTGGCGCAGTGGTTGAGAGTCTGCCTGCCAATGCAGGGGACACGGGTTCGTGCCCAGGTCTAGGAAGATCCCACGTGCCACGGAGCGGCTGGGCCCATGAGCCATGGCCACTGAGCCTGTGCATCTGGAGCCTTCGCTCTGCAACGGGAGAGGCCACAACAGTGAGAGGCCCGCGTACGATGAGAAAAAAAAAGTGATAATCCAACACTATGAAAGGTAACTCCATTATTAACAATCAGTTTGCAGCCTTCCAGGTTTTCCTGTACATATATAAACACATTCAGGTTTTCTGTTTTGCTTTATTTTGATATTCAACCTAATTGGGATATTACTCATATTGATCTGCATGTTGCTTTTTTTCCTAATGTACTGTAGGCATCTTTCCATGTCTGTACTTACGGATTGACCTCATTGCCTCATTGGTTTTTTTTTTTGCCCACTGCGAGCACCTTGCGGGATCTTAGTTCCCCAAACTGGGGCTGACCCCGGGCCTCAGCAGTGAAAGCGCCAGAGTTCTAACCACTGGACTGCCAGGGTATTCCCAAACTCATTGTTCTTAATGACTACATAATAACCACCTCTTGGGTTTCCCTGATGGCGCAGTGGTTGAACGTCCGCCTGCCGATGCAGGGGATACGTCTTCGTGCCCAGGTCCATGAAGATCCCACATGCTGTGGAGTGGCTGGGCCCGTGAGTCATGGCCGCTGAGCCTGCGCGTCCGGAGCCTGTGCTCCACAACGGGAGAGGCCCCAACAGTGAGAGGCCGGCATACCGCAAAAAAAAAAAAAAAAAAAAAAAAAAGAATTTTGAAATATGTAGATATTTTCTTACTTGTTTTCTATCTTAATTGCATCACTGTCTGAGAATGTACTCTGTATGATTTAGAGCATTTGAATTTGTTGAGACTTGTTATATGGCCCAGCATTTTCATAAACATTCCATGTAGACTGGAGAAGAATTTGTGATCTGCAGTTGTGGGTGCAGTATTCTCTATATATCTATTAGGTAAGGTCTGCTTATCCAGTTGTTGAGATCTATTTCTTACTAGCTCTCCATCTGCTTGTTTTAACAGTTACTGATATATGCATCTTCCACTATATTTGTAGATTTGTCTCTACCTTCTTGCAATTCTGTCCATGGTTTTGCTTTCTATATTTTGAGACTATGTGTATTAGGCACACACAAATTCAGAACTGTTATGTCTTCTTGGTGAATGAAGCATACCATCATTATGAAGCATCCCTCTTTACTTCCAGTCATGCTTTTTTGCCATAATGCCTACTTTCTTTTGGTAGTTTTTGCATGGTTTGTCTTTTTAAATTTTTGTTCTTCTTTCAAAAATTGTGGTGCAATGCACAATTTACTGTCTTAACCATTAAAAGTTTTAAAAATTGCGGTAAAATCTCTGTTCACATGAAGTTTACCATTTTAGTCATTTTAAAGTGTACAGTAAAGTACATTTACATTGTTCTGCAATTAATCTCCAGAAGTCTTTTCATCTTACCACACTGAAGACGCTATATGTGTATCCAGGTAACAATTCCCCATCCTTCCTCCCCACCCCCTGCTTGGTAATCACCCTTCCTACTCTCTAAGAATTTGTCTACTCTAGATGCCCTCGTACAAATACAATCAGACAGTTGTTTGTTTCTTGCTGCTGGTTTATTCCACATAGCACAATGTTGTCAAGGTTCATCCATGTTGTAGCATGTGTAGCATTTCCTCCCTTTTTAAGGCTGAGTAATATTCCATGGTGTGTATATTCCACATTAAAAAATATCTGTTCATCTCTTGATGGACGCTTGGGTTGCTCTCACCTTTTTGTGATTGTGAATAATGCTGCTATGAACATGAGTGTTTAATATCTGTTTGAGTCCTTGCTTTGAATTCTTTTGGTTATATACCCAGAAGTGGAAGTGCTGGGTCATATGGTCATTGTTTAACTTTTTTTGAGAAACTGCCATAATGTTTTCCATGGTGGTCGCACCATTTTACATTCCTACCAGCAATGCACAAGTATTTTAATTTCACTACATCTTTGCCAACACTTGTTATTTTCTGTTTTTTGTTTTTGTTTTGATAACAGTTGTCTTAATGTGTGCGAGGTGATACTTACTCTGGACTTAAGTTGCTGTCAAAAGCAAAGGACCGGGCTTCCCTGGTGGCGCAGTGGTTGAGAGTCCACTTGCCGATGCAGGGGATGCGGGTTCATGCCCCGGTCCGGGAAGATCCCACATGCCGCGGAGCAGCTGGGCCCGTGAGCCATGGTCGCTGAGCCTGCGCGTCCGGAGCCTGTGCTCCGCAATGGGAGAGGCCACAGCAGTGAGAGGCCCGCGTACTGCAAAAAAAAAAAAAAAAAAAAAAAAATGCAAAGGACCTTAGGGCACAAGGACCCCAAACCTTAGAATCACCTCCCTGTTCTGTCTACCCCTGATAGTTTTCACTCTTATTAACCTACCAGATGTTTCCAAGCAGATGTTTTGAGGAATACATTGTCTATTTTGTTTTAGTAGTCCTTAGTGGGAGGGTTAGTCTGAATTATCTGGACCACCATCACTTCTTTTCTGGATTTCAAAAAGAAATGAAGTGGGCCTTAAAGGTAGAAGGAGAGTAGGAGTCCATGGATTTAATATTTCTTTATTTTTTAAACCACGTTATTTCCCACATCTCTATTTTAAGTAACCTGGAGTAGATATCCTGGCTGAGTACTCACAGTAGCTCACATTAACAGGCAGTGAATTTTTTTAGATTAAGTGGGAATAAAAACAGAAGAAAATCCATGGAAGAAAAAGGAGTGGAAGAAGAAGGGGAGAGAGAAAGAGGACCTAGAGGGATAGAGATGGAGAAGGCAGAAAAGTGGGAAGAAGAAAAGAGAAAGATGAAGCAGGGAGGACAGAATTAAAGGAAGCTCCATTTAGTTTGACCAAGACCTGTAGCCAGTGCTTCTGTAGAAATCCAGAGTTACTACTTGTTTAACAAACAAACAAACAAAAAATTTCTTTCACATTGTCCTTTCCTTGCCAACCATTCACTTATTTTCTTGACTGGTCGTGGAAAAAGGAAACTAATTCATTCACTCAACAAATATTTATTAGGTACCCACTATATGCCAAGCTCTGTTCTGGGCACTGAGGAGAAACAAATGAACAAAACCTACACAAGCCCTTGCCCTCACTGAGCTTCTGTTCTAGTGGGCCACTGTACCCAAGGTACAGTGATTGAGGTGCTAAATGCTGTAACAAACAGATCACAACTTCTCAGCAGGTTAACATAATTAAGGTCTGTTGTCTGCTCAGCTGAGAGTCCTTGCATGTATTTTTGGTCATGCAGATCTGCCCTCCTCATTCAGAGTCACACTTCTGCTTCACGTCTATTGGCAAGAACTAGTCACATGGCCCCAAAGGCAAGGGCATGGCTGGGAAATGCAGTTCCCAGTAAGAAACACAAGTCTTTGGTGACCAGCAAACTGATTCTTCACGTGGAAAGATACAGACAAGAAACTGAATAACAAATTATTTATTACCTTAGGAGGTGATAAATGCTATGGGAAAAATACAGGAAAGAAATAGAGTGTCTGGGAGGGGGGAGTATTGAAAATTTAAATAGACTGGCGAGAGATGGACTCACGGGGCTGAGCAAAGCTTGAAGGAAGCAGAGGCATGAGCCATGTGAATATAGGGGAGACGGTGTGACTGGAAGAGGGAACACTCAAAAAGGAGCCCATTATGGCTGAAACAGAGCCAGCAGAGAGAGGCAGGAGATGAGGTCAAACAAATCAGAGGCAAATCGTGTGGGACTCTAGATTTATCCTCTGAATGAGATGAGAAGAAATCAGATGGGTGTGAGCGGAGGAGAGCTAGGATTCGATCTGCACTTTATCGAGACCAGTGTGGTGGCTACGTTGGGAATACACTGAATGGGGGCAAAGGGAAGGAGATAAAAGTGCATGGGACCAGAGTGGCAACAATGGAGGTGATAAGAGATGTCGGTTGCTAGATACAATTTGAAGGCAAAGCAGGATTTGTAGATGGATTGAAGATGGAGTTTGAGAGAAAGACAGGAGTGACTGTGGCCTGAGCAATTAAGAGATGGAGCTAGGGAAGACCATGGTGGAGCACGTTTGTGGGGGGAACTCAAGAACTCACCTCTGGACATGTTGAGCTTGCGACGTCCATGCGAGTTTCATGTGGAGACGCTAAAAAGCTGCTGGACTAGGGTCTGAAGCTCAGGAGAAAGCCCTGGGCTTGAGCTACAGGTTTAGAGTCCTTTCTCAGGGTAAAGGCGCTACTCAAAGCCTTGAGACCAAAAGAGAAGGGCAGGCAGTGTAGTTGAACAAGAGAGACCCAAAGGCTGATCCTTAGGTCTGGACAGAATAAGATGTGGCCATTGCTGGGGATGGGGAGAAAAAAAGTGAGGGAAGGAAGCGGGCGTGAGTGGGGAATTATTCGGGGCTGTGGTTCATCCGATCAGAATCAGAATGGAGCACCATTAATGGTGACCAAGGGGTCTGTTTCCCCCCAACTCCACTCCTACCTGCCTGCATCTAGCTGTGTACAATCCCAGTGGTCTGATGATGGGCAGGGCCATCAGCTGCTCATTCCATGCTTCTGCACTCTTTCACCACCACCCCTCGCTCTCATAAAGGTTTGGTCATCCATTCAACAAATCTTTACTGAATGCCTATATATGTGCCAGGCCCTGAGTGAACAAGCTAGACAAGGCCTGTGCCCTTCTGGAGCTTATACTCCATAAGGGGGCTGGGGCAGATAATAAACAATCAACAAATAGACAAACAAGAACATTCCTAATCCAGGGTAAAAGAATAGAGAATGCCCTGCTTTGGTGAAGGGGATCATGAAAATTCTCTTCCAGGAGGGGACATCCGAGCTGAGACCTGAGCGCTAAAAGGATGATGGCCATCAGATCTGGGGGTCAAGGATCTGGCTGGAGGGAGGCTTGCAGTGCTGCAGGGGAATGTTGAAGGCCAGATTATGGTGAGGAGCCCCCTCACATGGGACCTTGTAGGCTATGGTTAGGAATTTGGTTTTATTCTAAGTGTGACGAGGACACCTCCCATGGGTTTAAGCAGAGGACTCACGTGACAACATTTCACAGACCTCACTGGGTTGGTCAGATGGAGAGCAGACAGTAGGGGGCAGAGTGGAGGCAGCGAAAGGAGTTAGGAGGGTTTTCTAGCTGAGGCCACAGGTGGCATCTTGCACTAGGATGGGCCAGGATGCACGTTGTCTTGGACGAACGGGTGGGTCAGGCAGTCATATATATATCAAGCTCTTCTCTGGGTCCAGGCCTATGCAAGGCCAAGAAAAGCACCTCCTAAAGAAACATGGGCGAGGTACAGTCCTTGCCCTCAGCTTACTGAATGCTGAATTACAGGAAACTCAGACCACACATATTAAGGTGCCGGGTAAACAGAAAGCAAGCAATAAGTCAGTGCATAGGAGGGGTTGACTAGGTGCAGAAGAGGGACTGGAAACTGTAACTGGCTACCACGTAAAGGGGAGATTTTGGAGCCTTTTCCAGACGGGCAGGGCGCCTCATTTTGCAGCGGGCAGTGGCAGAGGGTCGCGAGCAGCGCTGCCTCCCCACCCCCAGCCCACGGCCCCGCGTGGCGGCGGGGCCTGGATTGTCCAAGAACTTGGCTCCAGGCTCCAGTTTCCCAACTCACTCGGAGCTCAGAGAAGCGGTGACTCAGGTGAGGGCCCTCCTGGCACGCCGCGTTCTCAGCCGGCCTGCAGTGACTCACCACTTCGCTCCCTCCCTCACCGCTGACCCCGGGCCAATCCCTTAAGGAGTCTACACCCCACTCTTCTCACTTGGCCGGGACAATTGCCTGGTGGAGTTTTTAGCTCCCCGGGGGCAGGGCTTCTGTCAGCAACCGTCCAGGTTCCTCGAGAGAGGCTTCTCCTAGGGGCTGGTGGAGCGTAAAACCCTTGGGTGGACCCGAAGGCCCCAGGCCCTCCCCGTGCACCGAAGGAGGGCTTTAATGCCTGTGCATTCTTCTAATTTCAGAGCCTTTCAACAGCATTTTATACCGAATACAATTTCGCAAGTCTTGGTGTCCTGGAGGAATTTTCCCTTGGACACCTCTTGGTCAAAATTTGCTTGGGGGAAACCAAAAAGCAGCCAGCTTAGGCCCCCAAAGTCTGCAAAGCAGAGACCAGTGGCAATGGGAGGCGAGAGTGCGGCGGACTGACCAACGGGCCCCGAGGCAAGGGGACCACCGCGCGAGGGCGCGGGCCGAAGCTCTGCTCGCCTGCACAACCGAAAGCGGGCGGCAAGTATCGCGAGAGCGCTCAGCTCCCCTGCAGCGAGCCCTCGGGCAGGAGCAGAGGCCCAGGCGGCGGGCGTGGTCTGCGGGGTCGCTCGCCTCGTTCCCCAGCTGGCATCTAGGCGCCCCTACTTCCAGCGCGCCCCATCGCAGCCAGGCGACCTGAGCGGCCCCCAACCAGCCTTGGGCCAGAGTTCTGCCCGCAGTCCTCCGCTCGCCGCCCGGCTGGGACCCGGCAGGTGGACTGTGGCGTGTGCACCCTCCTCCCGGCCCCGGCCCCTGTCCCGGACCCTCCCTTGAGCCCTTGCGTGCCTCTGCTCGCCGGCCAGAGCTCGCTATCTGCGCCCCCGTGTTACCTGCCTCGGGAAGTCCCAGTTCGCAGGCAGCCCGCACTGTAAAAGGGTGGATTCGGCAGAGCCCAAAACCACATTCCTAGGGGAGGGGTGGGGTCCCCATCTAGAGGGTCGCAGATCGCATTACCGGCCGAGGGGAGGAGACAGCGGAAGGGAGAGTCAACAGGGGTAAAATTTGCTTTTCGCTTAGTACTCCCCCTCCCCCTCCCTAAAGCGCTGCGATGCCTGTAGGCTCGGGGACACAGTGTCCGCCCAGGTTCCGGAGCCCGACGGCCCCAGAACGGTTTGGCAGGACACAAGCATCTTTCCATACGCGGATGCTGCAGTCAGAGCACCGGTTGGCCTGCAGGGCTGCCAGGCTCCAGGGCCCCGAGGGCGACCCCTCTCCGGGCAACGAAGCCCGCCTCCGGGCACCGAAGATCTAGAGCAATAACAGACGCATAAATCAATCAATGAGCGGCTCTTTGCTGCCAGCAGCAGAGAAACCTCGGGCTGATTAAATGCAGACGCGGGGTGTCTGCCAGGACAGGAGGGCGGCGGGGTACAGGGAACCGGCGTGGAGGCGAAGGGTGGGGGGAAGGGAGGCCGGGGCAGGAGCGAGGGGAAAGACCCAAAGCCACGTTTTTAAACATGGGGGGCGGTTTTAAAGGAAAACAGTACGGGGGAGGTGGGGACAGGGCTGCGGGCCTCTGGGACTCCAAGCCGCCGGGGGCAACTTTCCAGGTGGGAGGTGCGGCCCGAGGGGCGGTGCAGGCGGCGGGAGGCGGGAGTCCGAGGCCGAGGGAGGGGAGCGGTCACTTTAAAGGTTCTTTCTTACCCATAATGCTTTGTGGGGGCGTTGCCATATTGGATCCAAGATGGCGTAGAAAGTAATGAGAGGTAAGTCCTGAATTCCCCCTTCTTTGCTGCTGGGATTGCTCCGCGAGCTGCCGGAGCCCTCCAGAGAGAGAACCGGGCTCCCCTCCGGTCCTCCAAGTCCCGGGAGGGTCGGCCCCGGGGCGGGCCTGGGGCCCAGACGGCCCGCGGCGGGGCCTGGGAAGCGGGGCTCTACGAGGCGAGGCCCGGACGCTGGGGCTGCTTACAGCTTCTTTCCCTCCCTGGCCCCCTTCCCCTCCGCTGGGGGCCGCGGAGCCCTCGGCCCAGGCCGTGGAGGGGGCCTCGCAGACCCCGGCCACGAGCCTGCGGGAGGTTTGTCCAGCCCACGGCACGCCGGGAGGGGGAGTCGAGCCGCCTTGCACGCTCCCCTCCTCCGTGTCGCGGCTGGGGGTGGGGAGCGTGCAGGCCTCCCATGCCCCGCTCGATTGCCCCCTCTGGGCTCTGACTTCCACGCGGGGTGGGGCGGGGGCCGGAGGGTGAGCGCGGGGAAAAGTGGGTCAGGGGTGCACCCCTCCCTCCCCCGCCTAGGGCTGTTGCCTGAGCTTCACTTTTACCCCCTCTCTCCGCCCCCTCCTCGGAAATTCTCATTGGGCCACAAGCACATCAACAAAAACAAAAACAGAGGATCCTTTCCTGGAGATTCCTTCAAGACTTCCCTTTTCTTGAGCTAAGGGACCGCAGCTTTATCTAAGGAACTTTGATTGCTCTCCCCCCAAATTATTTGAGCCTTCTGCACCCTCCCCTTTGCTGAGGATCGATCGTCCAGCCAGGGTTGGAAATCAGGGTCTTAGGATTCTTCTTGGATTGAGACCCTCAGGTTGTGTTTGGCACTCAAAATTGTTGTTCCTTCACCCTCACCACTTACACTTTTCAGGCAAATCGTTTATAGATGTGTAACTCCAGAGACAGTGGTATTCCTAGAGTTGGGCGGGGGGAGGCGGGAGGAAGGCGTCGTCCTGGCTAGTTTGTTCTTAATTTTGCCCTCTCTTAAACTCGTATGAATGGATTTCTTCTCCATCATCTCTTCTTTTTTCTCCTTCTTTTTCATTTGATTTGTTGAAAGTAAGCTCAGTGAGATATGACATTTTTATGTTTGGATTTTAAGAACACTTTATAATTATTCTTTTCTCACACAGAGAGGAAATGTTTTTGTTTTAAAGTAAAGCAAACAGACTCATTTACAAAGCTGTGTACTGTACCATTTTGGTAACTTTTTCCATTTGAAATTTATATGCCCTTTCACTTCAGGCTGATAGAATGTTTTCTACATGTCTCTTTACTGGTGTTGTCTAGACATATTTTACTTTTCTGTTTATCTCAGGAATTGGATGAAATCATTGATGACTAAAGAACTACAGTGCTGGTGAGATGTGTAAGGTGAGACTGCAGTTAAAAATGATTTACCTTTTTTCCTTCTTTATTTTAATCAAGTCATGAGGGTGAGACTGCAACTAAGTAACTTGATGGGGCCATCTTTATTTCCAAATCACTCACTCAGTCAAATGGGAGTAGAGGCAGGGCTAGATTTGGAAAGGACATCTGTGTCAAGTATACCAAACTTTTCAGCTACTGGAGCTTATCCAGAGCCAAATGTTATTTGCAGCCATCCTTGATTAGTATCTTCACCAGGGGTAATTATAGTGTGCCTATTTAAATTTCCTTGTGTAACTTTAATTGAATGTCTTAATTTTATCTGTGCTTTGGTGTCCATCACTTAGTCTGCATTGAGTGTTAGTGATTGTGTATGCGGATTTTGTGTGTCTACAGTTTGTGGGACTCGTGTAAAGTACACCCTTTGCATTGGAAAGAATGATTTCAGGCAAATCCTGCTTTTATTTTCTGAAAAATGGAACAGTGCTTGGCTCTCTTCATAATTATTTGGAAATAAAAATGATAGTGTTGCATTTTGGTTAGGTTATTAGGGATAAGACTGGCTTGTCATTATCTTCTGGTCACATGTAGTGTGTGAATTCAGAGTGTTGCTTTATTTAATCTAACTCATAAGGCTTTGGATTTATAGAACATTATGAATAGAGTGTCAGTGAACAGTCAGTATTCTGTACTGGTGAGAAGGACAGTGTTGCTAATTTTACATTCTTCACAAGTAATTTTCTCAACTTTAAAAATATATCTTTTTATTTTTTTATTTTAGTCATTGTAGATGTACTATACTATAGTGCGAGTTGAGTGTGTGTGTCTGTAAAATATTTTACTATGGTTTATTGAGAAAATGTAAGTTGTTATTGTAGATTGGTTACTGCAGGGTTTTGTTTTTCCTTTAACACATCTGAGTAGCCTTTGAATTTTGAAATTCACTCACAAAGTTTTCATCTCTATGACACATCTGTTTAAGAAGAGTAAGCTGTGCTTTATTTTATTCCAGGTTGAGGCATACAATTGACATTTTTGCCTTAAAAAAAAAACTTGGGAGAGGAAGGTGGACATAAACCAAGATCTTTTTGTAAGTGCACACACCACATTTGCTTGTGTTTGAAACTCAGAAGTGCTTGTGTGTATTACATATATTTTTATTTTTATTCTTAGCAGAGCAAATACGGATTTTAAAATTTATTTATTTTCAGCTAACAGATGGAGGCATATTCATGCCTTAGACCTCCCAATCTGTACCTTTTATCTTTTTTTAAATACATATTACTTTGTGGAAAGAACCAATGATCTACTTTAGGGCCTATGGAGATGTTTGTTTATAATGCAAAAGGGAATATTTAGAAATAGGTCATCTTGTGTGGCTAGTGTTGTTTGGCCTGAGCTGTGTCAAGACATTTTCCACAATTTTCACACGTGTAGACCATGTGAAGTGTTAGTATTGACTTCAAAGTGAAGTTGGTGGTTGGCCACTGAACAGGTTGTCACACGAAGCATTCTAAAATGGGAAATGCCATAGTACTGAAGTTTGTGGTGAAGCGAGGGTCTGTGTCTTTGAGTTGAATGAAGACATAGCTTTTTTAGTCTGTCCTTTTGGCTGGGAAGCTGGGACACTATTTTTAGGTAAGGCGGGAGTTTTGGGGAGTCAGTAAGTGCCTCTCTATCAGCTGGTGTGCTTGATTTTTGCAGTTGTTAGCAAGAAGTTTCATTTCTAATACCATAAGTATTCAATCGACATTGTTTTAAAGTCTGTATACATTTATGGACAGTCCAGTGTTTTACTGGAGCAGGGAGTGATGCCAAAATAACAGGGGAAATCATTTCTTCTTGCAGAGGACCTTGTGTAGTTTAAAAATATAGAGCATATTCATGAAAGGCTAAGAATATTGCAGAGGGACGTACAACTAAGTAGACCAGATCTTACACATGCACTTTTGTCCTCTGTTTAAGAAGTAGGCATGGTATTGATATTAAATGCAAATTAGTCTATAATTATCTGTCAGACTCTATTTAAGATTCTAACTACAGGCCCAGCACAAGAAGTAAGGTCCTTTGCCTGTTGTTTTAAATGCTTAGCAGTTTTAAATGCATAGTAGATTTGGGGCCAAGTTTATCAACTTGTCGATAAACAAGAGATGGGGAGGAGCTACTTAAAAATTATAAACGAAGTGTTATGGCCGTTTATTTCCATCAACTTAGATAAGTATACGTGCCAATATAATTTGATTTCTAAATAATAGTTTGAGTTGTTTTCTAGGAGAGAAGTATGATATGTGTGGAGGGTGTGGCCGCAGCAGCTTGTAGTCCATTCAGGTTGCTGGCTGGAGTCAGGGTGACGTCGGTGGCCCTGGCTCGGAGCCGCGTAAAGCGTAGTGGTCTGTCACTTCACCGGTGGCTGGGATTCTGCTTCTGAGCCATCCTGAATTCAATAAGGTTCATATTCCTCGTTCAAGAATAAATAGTAGACATAGCATGGAGATTTTTAATTTATATGTCTATATGTGTGTGTGTGCATATATATTTATATACGCATCTATCTTTATTTTAAAAGCTACCAATTGTCTAAAGCAAATTGAACGTTTCTCAGCATACTACTAGAGAGTCATACCAACTTGTTTACCGGTGTAAATTGTACGGGGTCAGTTTCTCCAAGGGCAGGAGGTTGTGTGGTAAAGCCAGAATTTGTGTGTTCAACTTGTTTTGACCCCCAGAAACCCTGATTCATCATTAGGTTCTTCAAAGAATGCAGGCACATTTTTTTGAGTAAACCATTGTGACGTGTGAATGTTTGTGATTTTTGTTATTTCTGTGCCATATTTTAGGTGTTCTCAGAACATCTGAATTTGCCTTTTTGCTTTCTTCTGTCGATATTCTCCTAGTGGTGAAAATATTCCTGTGAGGCGAGCTTCCTTTCAGTAGGCAATATGTGTAACTAATATAGTTTAAAAACTTATTTATTCTTATGTAAAACTGATGCATGCTATGGTAAACAAATCCAAGCAGTGCTAAGTGTATATAGGAAAAAAGATAAAAAGCCTCTGCTCTCCTTCCTCCATCGTTAGCCATGTCCCCCTAATCTGACCGTAGAAAGCAGTTGGTGTTACTTGGTGTTTGGAAGACCTCTCTTGACTCGGTGCGCGGGCAGTAGTGAAAGCAGAGGGAGAAGTCATGGAAGGCATGGCCACTGAACCCGCTTAGATGTTAGGCAGGTATTCCACCCTTATTTCCTGTGATGTTAATTAATATTGATAATCTTAAACTTCCATTAGTTTAAGATAACTGTAATTGAATTGTTAGTGAAACACTCAAACAGTTAATTGCATTGAAAGGTTGGTAAAGTTTTGATTTCTTGATCTTGTAAGGAAATGAATATTTGGAAATTGAATTCATGTAACCTTAGGGCTGGGAGTAATGTTGGTAATTATCATCTGTGGAATTTTATGATGAGATGCACAGTATACTTACTATAGCTTCTATCTAGTCTGTCTTATTTTCCAGATGAGGAAATTGAGGCCTGGAGAAGTCAAGTGACTTTCCCAAGGTCACACAGCTGATTAGTAGCAACATTAAAGCAAACTTTTATCTCTGGACCCTTAACTCACGACTCTTGGTCCTGGCTGGTTATGCTACATTTTACTGCAGTACTGTGGACCAAAGGACCATATGCTGTGACCACTGGATACAAATGCTTCAGAACTGATACATCAGCAGTGGTGTTTTCTAGTATGTATTAAAAGGTTCCTTCTCTCTCTTTCAGAAATTATAAAGAGCTCTGATGGGCTCTTTGGGTGATAGCCAGTGCAGTGAACTGCAGGTGAGTAAGGTCTGGGAGAGCCTTATTTACAAAGCAAGGACTTGGTAATGCCTGAGGAAAAGACAAAAGGGACTTAACCTAGAGGAGGGTGTCTGGTCAGCAAGATGAGGTGGGACAAGGTGGAGGAAGTAGGGCCCTGGTGCAGCAGTGGAGACCTGGCTGAATTGGTTACTTCTGGAGCCGACTGGATGATGGTGAAGCTACTCCAAACAGACTGCCTGATGCTTTGTCAGTTTGTTTGAAGAGAAGTGAGGGTAGGTTAATCTTCCACTTCTGTTTTGAATGAGTAACTGCACAGGGATTCAACCTATCTGCATATGATTGGATCTTCAGAGGTCCTTCAGTTTTTGTGTCAACATTCTTGAGTGTTGATCACCCAGTGCTCTGATGAACGGGTTAAGTATGAAATTGTTTGTTTTCCTGTTATGTACTATGTGTGTGTTGTCATGAATGACTATATATCCGTATTTTTGAGGATCTGGATACCAGGAACATATCAATGGAAACAGAAGGTTAAACGTTTTTCCTAATGGTTGTATTAGTCCTTTAGATTATTTGTTTACTGCTGAAATGCCCTAAGAATGACATTTTAGTCTTGAGTATTTATTATTTCACAGTAATTAATCTTGGTCCATTATAGTATCTTGGCCATTCAGTATTAAACTAAGAAAATGGTAGTAATGCAGAGAAAACAATTAGAAGACAGTTTTAATATTGTCCTTGTGGGGCATCAGTGCTAAAATTATTCTTTGATATATTTTTAATGCTAGTCCCAGACACTATAATGAGACAATGCTATATACTTTTAGGGTTTATAATTAAACTTAGGCTCGGCTACTTATTGGTTGCTAAAGTAAAACATTGTTGTAGGGGTTCTTTGTTTCTTGAGTTAGGGAAGTTTGCAGGATTCATCCCCCACAAGTTCATGGGGATGATCAGAAGGCTGGTTGAGCTGGTTTCTTGGTCCTTGGAAACCTGGGGTCTGGGTTGTCATAGGTCATTGTGATAAGAAGTACATGAGCATTCTCAGTTAAGGCCAAAGTGAGCAGTAAAAGAGAGGTGTGGACCTCTTCCTGAGACTATATCGAGTTTGCATCCTGGGACCCCTAAGTTTCCTCAGTATGGTAGAACTTTCTCTCTTAAATTATATAATAATTTAAGCATTGTTATTAAGTAAATTGTTAAATATTTGGGTTACTACCCCTAAAACAGTTGATTTTCTTTTTGGCATTCTGTTAATATATATATTTAGATGTATATCTATATATATCTATATATACACACACACACACATATTATTGTACTCATTTTTAATTATAATGCATATAATATGAATTTTTTCTACTTATTAGATTATGAAACATTTCCATGTTATAGTTGTCACAATTTTAATTGACATGATTACACTTTGAGAGGCTGCAAAATACGTCATCAAGTCATGCCGTCAATAATTTACTTAAATCTTTTGATGTTAGATATTTATGTTGCTGGCTGGTTTTCAGTTAATACTTTAATCTACGTTATTGTAGATATTATTGTATTTTTTTTCTGGCTAATTATATCTCTAGGATAAATTTTTGAATGCATTATTGTGTTAAATGGTATGAATGTTTTTATGGCTTTTGATATATATCGCCATACTGTTTTTCAAGAATGTTATACCAGTTTGTACTACGAACAGATATACAGATGTACCTGTTTCACCATAACTGGATATAAATACATTTTTTCCTTAAAAGATTTTGCTTATTTAATAGTGTAAAGTGGTATTTGTACTTCTTTGTTCTATAATGTTGAATTTTTCTCTTTGAGTCTCTTCATGGTGAATTGTTCGTTCATATCCTTTGCTAGTTTAATCAGTAAACTATCGATGTGGGCTTTGGATGGTAAGGCAAGTATAACCAGCTAATAAACAGGTGATTATTAAAATGATGATCAGAACATGTTTGGGGAGAATGTTCAGAGAGTCTAGTCTGGATGGTAAGTTTTCTTGAGAACATAGTGGTTGAAGGGGAACGGGTGAGTTATTCCAAGGTTCAGCTCAGCACATGTTTAGTGTGCATCCATTGTGTACCACGTGTTGCATCCTCTTAGTGCTTCTCAAGTCATCGTGGCGTATACTTGGCTGAAGGAGGAGGCTGCTTGAGGCGGCTTGAGGCTTGACTTGTGGGACTTTGGCTGCTGAAGTCTCTTTGTGGAGGGCTGAGGGGATGACTGACTAGAACCTCTTTAGCTCATTCAGGGCATACCACAGTGCCACGGCACAGTCTTTGAGAAGCTCTGTTCTGAAGGATACAAAGATGAATAAAGCATCATTTCCTCTGACAAGGAGCGAATCATCTAGTAGAGAGAGTAGGGGCACCAAAACAAGAAAGGACTAATAGGAATTTGAAGGGTGCTGTAAGAGGGGTTCAGACAAGGTGCTTAGGGGTTCAGTGGAGGGAGCGATACTGCCCCCTTGGGGATGTAAGGGAACACTTCAACTGAGGAGGTGGCATTTAAATTGCACCACTGTGAAATTGAGGTGCCAGGGCAAGAAGAGGGCATTCTGGAGGGAAGGGTAGCTTGAGCAAAGGCTGAGGGGTGGCGTTGGAAATGAGGTGGATGTCCGGAAACTGAGTATCCAAATCACCCGGACCCTGGGTTACATGAAAGAACATAGTGGACAGTGAGGCTGTTGAGAGGTCATGACTGGGTTTTGGAGAATGCATATGATGGATTGTGAGTGAGGAGAAACTAGAGACAGGGTTTTCAGTCGGGTTCATGGTACTACTCCAGGTGAGGGATGATGAGTGCCTGAGTTGGTGTGCTTGGGATTGAAAGGAGGTGGTGGAGTCAAGAGATACTTTGGAGGTTGAACAGAGAGATGTGGTGACTGAGTAGGTAGGAGGGGAAGGAACAGTCAGTTCTGTGTCTTAAGTCAGAGATGATGCTGAGGTATTTGTGGTTGGATGGCTGGCAGAATGGGACAGCAGGAATACAGAAGTCAGGAGGAAGAGCAGGTCTTAGGGGTTTAGAATAGAGAAAAGACGATTTTGGTTTTGTGTGTTGAGTTTAAGGAACTAGTAGAAAGGTGAAATCAGAATCTTAACCCTGGAAGGAACAGATGAGGAAGTTCGGGGCCCAGAGGAGCTTGAGGGACCAGTGAGGTCTCACAGTTAGATAAAGCAGAGTGAAGACTTAAGCTTCCTGATTCCCAGTGCAGCACTCTCTTCAGTGCCTCAGACTGAGAAACTTCTCTGCTGTGGTGTTTTCCTCACACCCAGGTGTGCTCAATAGGATGTTGGAGGTGGCAGAGCTTATGTTGGGAGTGAAGAGCTTATCTTTCAATTACATTTTTTATTATGGACAATTTCAGATGTATAGAATTGGAAAAGGTATAATCAATCCCACTGTACCTGTTGTTCAACTTTAATAGTTAGTAATGTTGTTTCATCTGTTTCCTCCCTCTCCATGAATTCTATTGAAGCAAATCGGATAAAGTGTTTTGGTGAACTTGAACTCTGTGTATCTGTAGTTAAGGAGAATTGAACAGTTCAGTAGGGTATGTTCTGAGCTTTCTGGGTGGGGGTCTAGAGTGAACAGAAGTAGCATTAATTGCCAGGATTCCTGGGCAAATCATTTACGTCTTCTGAGCCTTCGTTTGTCTGTGAGACGGAGGTAATAATGGCAGTGTCACAGAATCACCTGAGATAAGGTGTAGAAAACGCTCTGTGAACTGTGAGCCTGAAGTGTTATGCAGATTTTAGTTGTTGGTAATAACAGAAAGGTAGTGCTATTCCTTTGGGCTTCTGTGTTGCTGGCATTGAACACATTTTTATTATTCAACAAAGAATTATGCGAGGTACCTGAGGCTTCAACAGGGAACAAAACAGACAAAATCTCAGCTCTCCTGGAACTCATGTTCTAGGTCTGGAGTATAATAGGAAGCTAATACGTTAATAGTGATTAGTGTGGGCCAGACACTGTTCTGAGTGCTTTCATATTTTGCCCTATTTAATTCTTGCAGTAATGCCTTGAAGTGTAGCACTGTTATTATTCCCATTTTGCAGATTTGGAAATTAAAGCAGATTTTTAAGCAGATTGCCTCAGGTCACAATGCCGGGATTCAGATTCAGGCAGAGCTGGCTTCAAGCCTATACTCTTACACCTGTGCCATTAAAATGCTTTAGCTCATTCATGGCGTACTAGTGTTTGGTACAAATAAAAAAGGTAGGCCCTGATTGAAATTATTCCTAAACAAGTAAGTGTTCTCTTCTTGTGGGAGAAAAAAAGACAAAAACAAAGGAAAACAATGGCAGTACACAGTTCTCTGTGCATGGGGGTATATTAGTATTCTTACACAGAAAAGAATTTTTCTTCCTACCTTTTTATAGGCTTCACCAACTTTCTCGGTTTCTTTGGATACAAATGGCCACCTCAGTGGCACGAAGTCATTTTCCTGCTGGTACTTGAGAAGAGTCTCTTCTTGAATGAATCTCCTTCTTGCTTACAATTCTTCTTTCTTCTCCTACTACTCTGTTTCCTTACCTTGGGGCAGTTCCCTTCTCTGATTTCCCCTGTTGTCTGATCCTCCTTTCCCTCACAGATGTGGTGTCCCTTCCCAGTGTCATCAGCTGCCCATGTTCTCAGGGATTTCCTTCCTTCTGCCTTTGCCTTCTCTTCCCTAGCCTGCCTCTGTCCGTCTTCTTGGGCCTTACCCTCTGTTGTGGCTCTTCTGAGTTTCTTCAGTGGGACTAACGTCAGGACCAACTTCCCACCTCTGGCTCTGGCTCTGCCCTGCCAGCTCGTGGTTCTCCTTCCTGGGCAGGGAAGATGGGGAAATGGGCAGTGAGCATTCCTTAAGTTTGCATCAGGATTAGGACATGGGCCTCATTCCTTTTAAGGAGGGTTAGGAGGGTATTATGGCTTGCATACCTGTGGGTTTTTTTTTTGAGTATTGTTAAAATATACATAACATAAAATTTACCATTTTAATCATTTTAGCATACAATGTTCAGTGTCATTAAGTGCATTCACATTGTTGTACAACCATCACCAACATCCATCTCCAGAACTTCATCATCTTCCCAAATTGAAGTCTGTACTCATTAAACACTAACCCTCCATCCCCCTCTCCCTCAAGCACCTGGCAAACATCATTCTACTTTCTGTTTCTAAGAATTTGAATAGGGTCCATTCATACCATAGGTACCTCATATAAGTGCACTGATACAATATTTGTCATTTTGTGACTGGCTAATTTCACTTAGCATGTCTTCAAGGTTCATCCATATTGTAGCATGTGGCAGCATTTTCTTCCTTTTTAAGGCTAAATACTATGCCATTGTATGTAAATACCACATTTTTAAAAATCCATCCAGTTTTTGATAGACACTCAGGTTGCTTCCACCTTTTGGCTGTTGTGAATAATGTTGCTGTGAACTTGGGTGTATACATATCTGTTCAAGTCCCTACTTTCAGTTCTTTCGGGAAATACCCAGAAGAATTGTTAGATCATATGGTAATTCTGTGTTTAATTTTTTGAGGAATCCCCATATTGTATTCCATAGCAGTAGCACCGTTTTATGTCCACCAGAAATGTAAAAGGGTTCCAATTTCTCCACACCCTCTCAAACAGTTATTTTCTATTTTTTTTGATAGTAGCCATCCTAATGGGTGTGAAATGATAATATATACTTGTTTTTAAAGGTGTTTTATGTAGAATAATAGAATTTCAGGACTAGAAATGGTATTAAAGATTTCTGATTCAATTAGCTGTAGACAATAGCGAACGTTCTTATACGTCTTAGCATTTCTTTCTCAGTTGGAGAAAGGCATTTTGGGCAGATGGGTCTCTACTGGATCTTCGGCTCAAGATGAACTATGTCTGACCCAGGCAGGGTACGTGGAATGCAGCTTTGCAAGAGATCTGCTCTTCTCTTCTGCCAGTGACTCTCTTTCTTATACTTCTTTACAGTTTCCAAATGTGTCTTCTGGGTTATTTAATCTTCTTTCCAGCTTCTTTAAGGGATAAGATAATTGTATTCAAATAAACATTCTTATTTAAAAAAAAAACTATGTAAGTTAGCAATTAATGAGCCCACAATCAGTATAAACTGCTCAGATGATTAAAAAGACTGTATTGAATATCAATTTGAAGGAAACCTAAATATTACTCCTGGATGTTAGCTATAATTCCTTACTATGTAAAATAAGTCATCCCTTTTCAATTTTTTTTTTTAATTTGGAGGAGATGAGTTAAGCAGCGCACACACATATATTATTGTACTCATTTTTAATTATAATGCATATAATTTGAATTTTTTCTACTTATTAGATTATGAAAGATTTCCATGTTATAGTTGTCACAATTTTAATTGACATGATTACACTTTGAGAGGCTGCAAAATACGTCATCAAGTCATGCCGTCAATAATTTACTTAAATCTTTTGATGTTAGATATTTATGTTGCTGGCTGGTTTTCAGTTAATACTTTAATATATGTTATTGTAGATATTATTGTATTTTTTTTCTGGCTAATTATATCTCTAGGATAAATTTTTGAATGCATTATTGTGTTAAATGGTATGAATGTTTTTAAGGCTTTTGATATATATCGCCATACTGTTCTTCAAGAATGTTATACCAGTTTGTACTACGAACAGATATACAGATGTACCTGTTTCACCATAACTGGATATAAATACATTTTTTCCTTAAAAGTTTTTGCTTATTTAATAGTGTAAAGAGGCATTTGTACTTCTTTGTTCTATAATGTTGAATTTTTCTCTTTGAGTCTCTTCATGGTGAATTGTTTGTTCATATCCTTTGCTGTTTTAATCAGTAAACTATCGATGTGGGCTTTGGGTGGTAAGGCAAGTATAACCAGCTAATAAACAGGTGATTATTAAAAAGATGATCAGAACATGTTCGGGGAGAATGTTCAGAGAGTCTAGTCTGGATGGTAAGTTTTCTTGAGAACATAGTGGTTGAAGGGGAACGGGTGAGTTATTCCAAGGTTCAGCTCAGCACATGTTTAATGCGCATCCATTGTGTACCACGTGTTGCGTCCTCTTAGTGCTTCTCAAGTCATCATGGCGTATACTTGGCTGAAGGAGGAGGCTGCTTGAGGCTGCTTGAGGCTTGAGTTGTGGCACTTCGGCTGCTGAAGTCTCTTTGTGGAGGGCTGAGGGGATGACTGACTAGAACCTCTTTAGCTCATTCATGGCATACCACAGTGCCATGGCACAGTCTTTGAGAAGCTCTGTTCTGAAGGGTACAAAGAAGAATAAAGCATCATTTCCTCTGACAAGGAGCGAATCATCTAGTAGAGTAGGGGCACCAAAACGAGAAAGGACTAATAGGAATTTGAAGGGCGCTGTAAGAGGGGTTCAGACAAGGTGCTTAGGGGTTCAGTGGAGGGAGTGATACTGCCCCCTTGGGGATGTAAGAGAACACTTCACCTGAGGAGGTGGCATTTAAATTGCACCACTGTGAAATTGAGGCGCAATGGCAAGAAGAGGGCATTCTGGAGGGAAGGGTAGCTTGAGCAAAGACTCAGGGGTGGTGTTGGAAATGAGGTGGATGTCCGGAAACTGAGTATCCAAATTACCCGGACCCTGGGTTACATGAAGGAACATAGTGGACAGTGAGGCTCTTGGGAGGTTATGACTGGGTTTTGGAGAATGCATATGATGGATTGTGAGTGAGGAGAAACTAGAGACAGGGTTTTCAGTCGGGTTCATGGTACTACTCCAGGTGAGGGATGATGAGTGCCTGAGTTAGTGTGCTTGGGAATGAAAGGAGGTGGTGGAGTCAAGAGATACTTTGGAGGTTGAACAGAGAGATGTGGTGACTGAGTAGGTAGGAGGGGAAGGAACAGTCAGTTCTGTGTCTTAAGTCAGAGATGATGCTGAGGTATTTGTGGTTGGATGGCTGGCAGAATGGGACAGCAGGAATACAGAAGTCAGGAGGAAGAGCAGGTCTTAGGGGTTTAGAATAGAGAAAAGACGATTTTGGTTTTGTGTGTTGAGTTGAAGGAACTAGTAGAAAGGTGAAATCAGAATCGTAACCCTGGAAGGAACAGATGTGGAAGTTCGGGGCCCAGAGGAGCTTGAGGGACCAGTGAGTCTCACAGTTAGATAAAGCAGAGTGAAGACTGAAGCTTCCTGATTCCCAGTGCAGCACACTCTTCAGTGCCTCAGACTGAGAAACTTCTCTGCTGTGGTGTTTTCCTCACACCCAGGTGTGCTCAATAGGAAGTTGGAAGTGGCAGAGCTTATGTTGGGAGCAAAGAGATTATTTTTTAATTACATTTTTGTATTATGGAAAATTTCAGATGTATAGAAGTGGAAAGGGTATAATCAATCCCACTGTACCCGTTGTTCAACTTTAGTAGTTAGTAATGTTGTTTCATCTGTTTCCTCCCTCTGCATCAATTCTATTGAAGCAAATCAGAAAAAGCATTTTGGTGAACTTGAACTCGGTGTATCTGTAGTTAAGGAGAATTGAACAGTTCAGTAGGGTATGTTCTGAGCTTTCTGGGTGGGGGTCTAGAGTGAACAGAAGTAGCATTAATTGCCAGGATACCTGGGCAAATCACTTACGTCTTCTGAGGCTTCGTTTGTCTGTGAGATGGAGGTAATAATGGCAGCGTCACAGAATCACCTGAGATAAGGTGTAGAAAACGCTCTGTGAATTGTGAGCCTGAAGTGTTATGCAGATTTTAGTTGTTGGTAATAACAGAAAGGTAGTGCTATTCCTTTGGGCTTCTGTGTTGCTGGCATTCAATACATTTTTATTATTCAACAAAGAATAACATGGCCTGCTCTGCCATGGCTTCCTTACTCCTCAGGGTATGGCGTGTGAGTTATTTTAATAATGTATCAACCTGCCTTTTCTTTCTTTTGTCACGAGGCATTTGCTTTCTATAGTGGTCTTGTTTTCAGGATAATAATTGGGTTTCCACAGGGAAAATAATAATGTATGAGGCAAATTACTGACTAAAGGCAAATTCCTGACTTAAAAAATGAATCTCTAATATTTTTCTAGTAGTTCTTCTTTTGTTTCAATTTTTGTTTTGTTAGTTATGTAAAGAAACTTATGGATAGTAATTTCTGCTCAGGTGGATAGTGGTACTGTTTAGCACAGCTCATTGGTCTTCTGAAACTTTTACAAATGCAGTCTGACTCATTCCAGCCAAGTTAATTATGAGGTATATAATTTTTTTCCCCTAATGGAGACAAATGTAAAAGACAGAGATACAGAAATCATCTTCAGTTTAGATTGAAGTAATTTCAGTTACTACTGTTTGTTCCTGCTATTTGATCACAGTTTATTTTTATTTTTTGAAGTCTGTCTCTAATCAATTAAGATTTAATGTTTTAGAAGTAATAGAGGACCATGACTAAACTAATAAGAAAAGTTAATTTAAGGACAAGAATTGATTTTTAAAACTATAAAAGTACATTTCATGACTTGATTTCCAGATGATCTGGTGGTATCCTTATACTGTCGCAGAAGGAAGTCCACAGTGGGACGAGAATGATGCTTACAAATCAGCACCCTTATTATCTATGACTGAAGATGTCTTAGTCCAGGCCAGTCTCCCTACCACCTGTGTGGTACACTGTTGATTTCATTTTTCTTCCAGTATTTACTTTTGGTTCGGGACCAATTACCTAGCTGTGATGGGATTCTTGAAAAGTATCCTACATCTTGTACTTAGTGAACTAGTGATTGTCCTGTTTGCAGACATTCTTTCTGAGGCTCTACTCTTGCCTCGAAAACCTACATTTTCAGAAAGGGAAATGTATAGGTTTTCCTTTTAAATGTATTTATTTTTATTTATTTTTTATTTATTTTTGGCTCTGTTGGGTCTTCGTTTCTGTGTGAGGGCCTTCTCTAGTTGCGTTTACCATGGGCCACTCCTCATCGTCGTGCGTGGGACTCTCAATGCTGTGGCCCCTCTTGTTGCATAGCACAGGCTCCAGATGCACTGGCTGAATAGTTGGGGCTCACGGGCTTACTAGCTCTGCAGCATGTGGGATCTTCCCGGACCAAGGCTCAAACCTGTTTTCCCTGCACTGCCACGCGGATTCCTAACCACTGCCCTACCCGTTGTTCTTTTATTAAAAAAATTACTTCCTCATTTGTTTTTATGTGATGATGCCTTTATTTATTTATTTTTATTATTGTTTATATTTGGCTGTGTTGGGTCTTTGTTGCTGCGCGCGGGCTTTCTCTGGTTGTGGCAAGTGGGGGCTACTCTTTGTTGTGGTGCGCGGACTGCTGATTGTGGTGGCTTCTTTTGTTGCGGAGCATGGGCTCTAAGTGTGTGGGCTTCAGTAATTGCAGCACCTGGGCTCAGTAGTTGCGGCACACAGGCCCTAGAGTGCGCGAGCTTCAGTAGTTGCGGCGTGAGGTCTCAGTAGTTGTGGCTCGCGGGCTGTAGAGCGCAGGCTCAGTAGTTGTGACCAACGGGCTTAGTTGCTCTGCGGCATGTGGGATCTTCCCAGACCAGGGCTGGAACCCATGTCCCCTGCATTGGCAGATGGATTCTTAACCAGTGCACCACCAGGAAAGTCCCAGACTTTCCTTTTCTTAATGACAATTTTGAAGAGTCCTGGTTCACGTATTTCATAGACTGTCCTTCAACTTGGGTTTGTGTGATGTTCTCCTCATGACTGGAAGGGAGTTAGGGTTTTGGGGAGGGAGATGTTTACTTTTAATATTTTGTTTTATCTCTATCCCTTGGCTTTTTATATATGACATTCAATGCATTTAGATATATATTTTAAAAAGCAGGCCTGTAGACTATTATTTTATAATCTGCTTGCTATTTTGTAATCTGCTTGGGATGATCGTCTTATGCTTTTTTTTTTCAGTATGCAGGCCTCTCACTGTTGTGTACTCTCCCGTTGCGGAACAGAGGCTCTGGACACGCAGGCTCATCGGCCATGGCTGAGTGGCCTAGATGCTCCGCGTCATGTGGGATCTTCCCGGACCGGGGCAAAAACCCGTGTCCCCTGCATCGGCAGGAAGGCTCTCAACCAGTGCTCCACCTGGGAAGCCAGGTACATTTTTGTTTTAATTATGCAGATGGCTCTCTTGCGTTGATTTACATTTAATTGATAAAGCTCAACTGCTTTGATTTATGATGTGTTTACAAGGTTACACAGATAATCTGGAAGGGAAAATGAAGAAATGCAAATGACAGAAAATGTTTTATAATAATAAAATTTTCTTGGCAAGCAGCAACCTTTTCTCAAAGTCAGTGTTTTAATTTAATTTGCTTGCTTGATAAATATGGGTTTTTTTGTTTTTCCATATCTTTATTGATTAGTAAGCATGTTAAATGACTTGGGAGGAATCTCACTCTCTTCAAGAAATAATTTGGAATTATTGATCCAGAATGGTGACTATTCTCAAAAATGGGGCAGGAGAATCAAGGTAATAGATGGAAAAACAATCTCAATTTGAGCTCTTGATACAACTTTTCTTAAATTTAGGGTTTTTTTTATACTTGAAGTTACTCAAACAGATGGTGGAAGGTCCATCAAGATACTTATTTTATGTATTTAAATCATTTTACTTTGCTGTATTGAATTCCATTCATTCTGGTATTTAGGAGAATTTACTTCTTTATGAAAGAGATTATTCAAAGTAGAAAATGATTGATGACCTTTGCTTCCAGTTTTCTTCTCAATAGACTTAGTCTCTCTTCTAATGCTTCTTGCATACTCAATAATTGTATAAGTTTTAGAGCAAAATGAAGGTCTGGCTGAATATTAAGCACAGTACAGTAAATAAAGCTTTTTTCTTTTCAGAATATTTTACATGTGTGATCCATAGATTCATCAGAGATTCTACTTTTGGATAAAGGCAAGTACATTTAAAGACAATACAACATCCCTGTCTATGACATTGGCATTCAAATGACAAGTGAAATTGGTTCAGGAAGGTTCTTGGAATGCTTGGCATTTAGGTTAATTTATGTCAACTCTTTGGGAAATTCAATTAGAGTATTTATTGGATGGTTTTAGTGAGCTGAATGGTTTTCATGTCATGTCATAGATGGTCTAAAACATGACTCTTATTTCTAAACTAGTTGTGTTGGTCAGATAAGGCATCTTGCATGATGTATTTAATCCAAGATAATGATGGATGTGTAAGAGGCAGATCATTCTCTAGGAAGTAATTTTGGTTTTGAGAGAGGCATTCTTAGGGAAAGAGGCCTTGGAGTGTTCATTTAGAGCTGGGCAGGATTGAGTTCCGGAGAGAGGAGGGAAAGGATATTTGGGGAGAGGGAAGGGCATTGGCAGAGCCTCAGAGGCCTGACGGTTCCTGGGGCCTTTGTGGGAATGGTGGGAAAGTTGGGTTGCAGTCAGCCTGTGGGTGGCCTGACGTTGGGTAATGAGCGTGGCCGTCAGTATATGGGCGCCCTCTCTAGAGTGGTCTGTAACTTGCTTCCTCCCTGAGGAAGTGTGACACGCTTCTGCTAGCTGCAGTGTCTTCCCCACAGCAGTTCTGTCCATGGAGGGGAAGGGGGCCTGCTCTGCCATGGCTTCCTTACTCCTCAGGGTATGGCGTGTGAGTTATTATAATAATGTATCAATCTGCTTTTTCTTTCATTGTCACAATGAATTTACTATCTAAAGGGGTCTTGTTTTCAGGATAATAATTGGTTTCCACAGGGAAAATAATAATGTATGAGGCAAATTACTGACTAAAGGCAAATTACTGACTTAAACAATGAATCTCTAATGTTTTTCTAGTAGTTCTACTTTTGTTTAAATTTTTGTTTTGTTTGTTATGTAAAGAAACTTATGTCTAGTAATTTCTACTGAGGTGGATAGTGGTACTGTTTAGCACAGCTCATTGGTCTTCTGAAACTTTTACAAATGCAATCTGACTCATTCCAGCCAAGTTAATTATGAGGTATATAATTTTTTCCCCTAATAGAGACAAATGTAAAACACAGAGATGCAGAAATCATCTTCAGTTTTGATTGAAGTAATTTCATTTATTACAGTTTGTTCCTGCTATTTGATCACAGTTTATTTTTATTTTTTTAAGTCTGTCTCTAATCAAATAATATTTAATGTTTTAGAAGTAATAGTGGACCGTGACTAAACTAATAAGAAAAGTTAATTTAAGGACAAAAATTGATTTTTAAAATATAAAAGTACATTTCATGACTTGATTTCAAGATGATCTGGTGGTATCCTTATACTGTCACAGAAGGAAGTCCACAGTGGGTCGAGAATGATGCTTACAAATCAGCACCCTTATTATCTATTACTGAAGATGTCTTAGTCCAGGCCAGTCTGCCTACCACCTCTGTGGTACACTGTTGATTTCATTTTTCTTCCAGTATTTACTTTTGGTTCGGGACCAATTATCTAGCTGTGATGGGATTCTTCAAAAGTATCCTACATCTTGTACTTAGTGAACTAGTGATTGTCCTGTTTGCAGACATTCTTTCTGAGGCTCTACTCTTGCCTGGAAAACCTACATTTGCAGAAAGGGAAATGTATAGGTTTTCCTTTTCAATGTACTTATTTTTATTTATTTTTTATTTATTTTTGGCTGTGTTGGGTCTTCGTTTCTGTGCGAGGGCCTTCTGTAGTTGCGGCGAGCAGGGGCCACTCCTCATCGTGGTGCGTGGGCCTCTCACTGCCGCGGCCCCTCTTGTTGCACAGCACAGGCTCCAGACGCGCAGGCTGAGTAGTTGTGGCTCACGGGCTTAGTTGCTCTGCAGCATGTGGGATCTTCCCGGACCAGGGCTCAAACCCGTGTCTCCTGCACTGGCAGACGGACTCTTAACCACTGTCCCACCAGTTATTGTTTTTTGAAAAAATTATTTCCTCTTTTGTTTTTATGTGAGGATGCCTTTATTTATTTATTTTTATTATTGTTTATATTTGGCTGTGTTGGGTCTTTGTTGCTGCGCGCGGGCTTTCTCTGGTTGTGGCAAGTGGGGGCTACTCTTTGTTGTGGTGCGTGGACTGCTGATTGTTGTGGTTTCTCTTGTTGCGGAGCACGGGCTCTAAGGGTGCGGGCTTCAGTAATTGCAGCAGCTGGGCTCAGTAGTTGCGGCACACATGCCCTAGAGTGCGTGGGCTTCAGTAGTTGCGGCGTGTGGCCTCAGCAGCTGTGGCTCGCGAGCTCTAGAGCGCAGGCTCAGTAGTTGTGACGTACGGGCTTAGTTGCTCTGCGGCATGTGGGATCTTCCCAGACCAGGGCTGGAACCCGTGTCCCCTGCATTGGCAGACGGATTCTTAACCACTGCACCACCAGGAAAGTCCCAGACTTTCCTTTTCTTAATGACAATTTTGAAGAGTCCTGGTTCACGAATTTCATAGACTGTCCCTCAGCTTGGGTTTGTGTGATGTTCTCCTCATGAGTGGATGGGAGTTAGGGTTTTGGGGAAGGAGATGTTTACTTTTAATATTTTGTTTCATCTCTGTCTCTTGGCTTTTTATATAAGATATTCAATGCATTTAGATATATATTTTAAAAAGCAGGCTTGTAGACTATTATTTTATGATCTGCTTGCTATTTTGTAGTCTGCTTGGGATGATGGTGGTATGCATTTTTTTTTTTTTTTCCGTACAGGGCCTCTCACTCTTGTGGCCTCTCCCGTTGTGGAGCACAGGCTCCGGACACGCAGGCTCATCGGCCATGGCTCAGGGGCCTAGCCGCTCCGCGGCATGTGGGATCTTCCCGGACCGGGGCACGAAGCCGTGTCCCCTGCATCGGCAGGCAGGCTCTCAACCACTGCTCCACCTGGGAAGCACGGTACACTTTTGTTTTATTTTTGCAGTTGGCTCTCTTGCATTGATATACATTTTATTGATAAAGCTCAACTGCTTTGGATTATGATGTGTTTACAAGGCTACACAGATCATCTGGAAGGGAAAATGAAGAAATACAAATGACAGAAAATGTTTTATAAGAATAAAATTTTCTTGGCAAGCAGCAACCTTTTCTCAAAGTCAGTGTTTGAATATAATTTGCTTGCTTCATAAATACGGTTATTTTCGTTTTTTCATATCTTTATTGATTAGTAAGCATGTTAAATGACTTGGGAGGAATCTCACTCTCTTCAAGAAATAATTTGGAATTCTTGATCTAGAATGCTGACAATTCTCAAAAATGGGTCAGGAAAATGCAAGTAATAGATGGAAAAAATATCTCAATTTTAGCTGTTGATATAACTTTTCTTAAATTTAGGGTTTTTTTAATAATTGAAGTTACTAAAACAGATGGTGGAAGGTCCATCAAGATATTTATTTTATGTAATGAAAGCATTTTACTTTGCTGTATTGAATTCCATTCATTCTGGAATTTAGGAGCATTTACCTCTTTATGAAAGAGATGATTCAAAGTAGAAAATGATTGATGACCTTCGCTTCCAGTTTTCTTCTCAATAGACTTAGTCTCTCTTCTAATGCTTCTTGCATACTCAGTAATTGTATAAGTTTTCGAGAAAAATGCAGGTCTGGCTGAATATTAAGCACAGTACGATAAATAAAGCTTTTTGACTTTGCAGAATATTTTACACGTGTGTCCCATAGATTCATCAGAGATTCTAGTTTTGGATAAAGGCAAGTACATTTCAAGACAATACAACATCCCTGTGTATGACATTGGCATTCGAATGAGAAGTGAATTTGGTTCAGGACGGTTCTTGGAATGCTTGGCATTTAGGTTATTTTAGGTCAACTCTTTGGGAAATTCAATTAGACTGTTTATGGAATGGTTTTAGTGAGCTGAATGGTTGCCATGTCATGTCATAGATGGTCTAAAACATGACTCTTATTTCTAAACTAGTTGTGTTGGTCAGATAAGGCATCTTACATGATGTATTTAATCCAAGATAATGATGGATGAGTAAGAGGCAGATCATTCTCGAGGAAGTAATTTTGGTTTTGAGAGAGGCATTCTTAGGGAAGTAGGCCTTGGTGTGTTCATTTAGAGCTGGGCAGGATTGAGTTCCGGAGAGAGGAGGGAAAGGATATTTGGGTAGAGGGAAGGGCATTGGCAGAGCCTCAGAGGCCTGAGGGTTCCTGGGGCCTTTGTGGGAATGGTGGGAAAGTTGGGTTGCAGTCAGCCTCTGGGTAGCCTGGACGTTGGGTAATGAGCGTGGTCATCAGTTTATGGGCGCCCTCTCTAGAGTGGTCTGTAACTTGCTTCCTCCCTGAGGAAGTGTGACACGCTTCTGCTAGCTGCAGTGTCTTCCCCACAGCTGTGCTGTCCATTGAGGAGAAGGGGGCCTGCTCTGCCATGGCTTCCTTACTCCTCAGGGTATGGCATGTGAGTTATTTTAATAATGTATCAACCTGCCTTTTCTTTCTTTTGTCACGATGCATTTGCTTTCTAAAGTGGTCTTGTTTTCAGGATAAATAATTGGGTTTCCACAGGGAAAATAATAATGTATGAGGCAAATTACTGACTAAAGGCAAATTCCTGACTTAAAAAATGAATCTCTAATATTTTTCTACTAGTTCTTCTTTTGTTTCAGTTTTTGTTTTGTTAGTTATGTAAAGAAACTTATGGATAGTAATTTCTGCTGAGGTGGATAGTGGTACTGTTTAGCACAGCTCATTGGTCTTACGAAATTTTACAAATGCAGTCTGATTCATTCCAGCCAAGTTAATTATGAGGTACATAATTTTTTTTCCCCAATGGAGACAAATGTAAAAGACAGAGATACAGATATCATCTTCAGTTTAGATTGAAGCAATTTTAGTTACTACTGTTTGTTCCTGCTATTTGATCACAGTTTATTTTAATTTTTTGAAGCCTGTCTCTAATCAAATAAGATTTTATGATTTAGAAGTAATAGAGGACCCTGACTAAACTGACAAGAAAAGTTAATTTAAGGACAAGAATTGATTTTTAAAACTATAAAAGTACATTTCATGACTTGATTTCAAGATGATCTGGTGGTATCCTTATACTGTCGCAGAAGGAAGTCCACAGTGGGACGAGAATGATGCTTACAAATCAGCACCCTTATTATCTATTACTGAAGATGTCTTAGTCCAGGCCAGTCTGCCTACCACCTGTGTGGTACACTGTTGATTTCATTTTTCTTCCAGTATTTACTTTTGGTTCGGGACCAATTATCTAGCTGTGATGGGATTCTTGAAAAGTATCCTACATCTTGTACTTAGTGAACTGGTGATTGTCCTGTTTGCAGACATTCTTTCTGAGGCTCTACTCTTGCCTCGAAAACCTACATTAGCAGAAAGGGAAATGTATAGGTTTTCCTTTTCAATGTACTTATTTTTATTTAGTTTTTAATTTATTTTTGGCTGTGTTGGGTCTTCGTTTCTGTGCGAGGGCCTTCTGTAGTTGCGGCGAGCAGGGGCCACTCCTCATCGTGGTGCATGGGCCTGTCACTGCCGCGGCCCCTCTTGTTGCGGAGCACAGGCTCCTGACGCGCAGGCTGAGTAGTTGTGGCTCATGGGCTTAGTTGCTCTGCAGCATGTGGGATCTTCCCGGACCAGGGCTCAAACCCGTGTCTCCTGCACTGGCTGACGGACTCTTAACCACTGCCCCACCAGTTATTGTTTTTTGAAAACTTTATTTCCTTTTTTGTTTTTATGTGATGATGCCTTTATTTATTAATTTTTATTTTTGTTTATATTTGGCTGTGTTGGGTCTTTGTTGCTGCGCGCGGGCTTTCTCTGGTTGTGGCAAGTGGGGGCTACTCTTTGTTGTGGTGCGTGGACTGCTGATTGTTGTGGTTTCTCTTGTTGCGGAGCACGGGCTCTAAGTGTGCGGGCTTCAGTAATTGCAGCATCTGGGCTCAGTAGTTGCGGCACACAGGCCCTAGAGTGCGTGGGCTTCAGTAGTTGCGGCGTGTGGCCTCAGCAGTTGTGGCTCGCGGGCTCTAGAGCACAGGCTCAGTAGTCGTGATTTACGGGCTTAGTTGCTCTGCGGCATGTGGGATCTTCCCAGACCAGGGCTGGAACCCGTGTCCCCTGCATTGGCAGACGGATTCTTAACCACTGCACCACCAGGAAAGTCCCAGACTTTCCTTTTCTTAATGACAATTTTGCAGAGTCTTGGTTCACGTACTTCATAGACTGTCCCTCAGCTTGGGTTTGTGTGATGTTCTCCTCATGACTGGAAGGGAGTTAGGGTTTTGGGGAAGGAGATGTTTACTTTTAATATTTTGTTTCCTCTCTATCTCTTGGCTTTTTATATAAGATATTCAATGCATTTAGATATATATTTTAAAAAGCAGGCTTGTAGACTATTATTTTATAATCTGCTTGCTATTTTGTAGTCTGCTTGGGATGATGGTGGTATGCTTTTTTTTTTTTTTTTCGGTACACGGGCCTCTCACTCTTGTGGCCTCTCCCGTTGTGGAGCACAGGCTCCGGACACGCAGGCTCATCGGCCATGGCTCAGGGGCCTAGCCGCTCCGCGGCATGTGGGATCTTCCCGGACCGGGGCACGAAGGCGTGTCCCCTGCATCGGCAGGCAGGCTCTCAACCACTGCTCCACCAGGGAAGCACGGTACACTTTTGTTTTATTTTTGCAGTTGGCTCTCTTGCATTGATATACATTTTATTGATAAAGCTCAACTGCTTTGGATTATGATGTGTTTACAAGGCTACACAGATAATCTGGAAGGGAAAATGAAGAAATACAAATGACAGAAAATGTTTTATAATAATAAAATTTTCCTGGCAAGCAGCAAACTTTTCTCATAGTCAGTGTTTGAATATAATTTGCTTGCTTCATAAATACGGTTATTTTCGTTTTTTCATATCTTTATTGATTAGTAAGCATGTTAAATGACTTGGGAGGAATCTCACTCTCTTCAAGAAATAATTTGGAATTCTTGATCTAGAATGCTGACAATTCTCAAAAATGGGTCAGGAAAATCAAAGTAATAGATGGAAAAAAATGTCAATTTAGCTGTTGTTATAACTTTTCTTAAATTTAGGGATATTTTTTATAATTGAAATTACTAAAACAGATGGTGGAAGGTCCATCAAGATATTTATTTTATGTAATGAAAGCATGTTACTTTGCTGTATTGAATTCCATTCATTCTGGAATTTAGGAGCATTTACCTCTTTATGAAAGAGATGATTCAAAGTAGAAAATGATTGATGACCTTCGCTTCCAGTTTTCTTCTCAATAGACTTAGTCTCTCTTCTAATGCTTCTTGCATACTCAGTAATTGTATAAGTTTTCGAGAAAAATGCAGGTCTGGCTGAATATTAAGCACAGTACGATAAATAAAGCTTTTTGACTTTGCAGAATATTTTACACGTGTGTCCCATAGATTCATCAGAGATTCTAGTTTTGGATAAAGGCAAGTACATTTCAAGACAATACAACATCCCTGTGTATGACATTGGCATTCGAATGAGAAGTGAATTTGGTTCAGGACGGCTCTTGGAATGCTTGGCATTTAGGTTATTTTAGGTCAACTCTTTGGGAAATTCAATTAGAGTGTTTATGGAATGGTTTTAGTGAGCTGAATGGTTGCCATGTCATGTCATAGATGGTCTAAAACATGACTCTTATTTCTAAACTAGTTGTGTTGGTCAGATAAGGCATCTTACATGATGTATTTAATCCAAGATAATGATGGATGAGTAAGAGGCAGATCATTCTCGAGGAAGTAATTTTGGTTTTGAGAGAGGCATTCTTAGGGAAGTAGGCCTTGGTGTGTTCATTTTGAGCTGGGCAGGATTGAGTTCCGGACAGAGGAGGGAAAGGATATTTGGGTAGAGGGAAGGGCATCGGCAGAGCCTCAGAGGCCTGACGGTTCCTGGGGCCTTTGTGGGAATGGTGGGAAAGTTGGGTTGCAGTCAGCCTGTGGGTAGCCTGGACGTTGGGTAATGAGCGTGGCCATCAGTTGATGGGCGCCCTCTCTAGAGTGGTCTGTAACTTGCTTCCTCCCTGAGGAAGTGTGACACGCTTCTGCTAGCTGCAGTGTCTTCCCCACAGCTGTGCTGTCCATTGAGGAGAAGGGGGCCTGCTCTGCCATGGCTTCCTTACTCCTCAGGGTATGGCGTGTGAGTTATTTTAATAATGTATCAACCTGCCTTTTCTTTCTTTTGTCACGATGCATTTGCTTTCTAAAGTGGTCTTGTTTTCAGGATAAATAATTGGGTTTCCACAGGGAAAATAATAATGTATGAGGCAAATTACTGACTAAAGGCAAAGTCCTGACTTAAAAAATGAATCTCTAATATTTTTCTACTAGTTCTTCTTTTGTTTCAATTTTTGTTTTGTTAGTTATGTAAAGAAACTTATGGATAGTAATTTCTGCTCAGGTGGATAGTGGTACTGTTTAGCACAGCTCATTGGTCTTACGAAATTTTACAAATGCAGTCTGATTCATTGCAGCCAAGTTAATTATGAGGTACGTAATTTTTTTTTCCAGTGGAGAAAAATGTAAAAGACAGAGGTACAGAAATCATCTTCAGTTTAGATTGAAGCAATTTTAGTTACTACTGTTTGTTCCTGCTCTTTGATCACAGTTTATTTTTATTTTTTGAAGCCTGTCTCTAATCAAATAAGATTTAATGTTTTAGAAGTAATAGAGGACCATGACTAAACTGATAAGAAAAGTTAATTTAAGGACAAGAATTGATTTTTAAAAATATAAAAGAACATTTCATGACTTGATTTCAAGATGATCTGGTGGTATCCTTATACTGTCGCAGACGGAAGTCCACAGTGGGACGAGAATGATGCTTACAAATCAGCACCCTTATTATCTATGACTGAAGATGTCTTAGTCCAGGCCAGTCTGCCTACCACCTCTGTGGTACACTGTTGATTTCATTTTTCTTCCAGTATTTACTTTTGGTCCTGGACCAATTATCTAGCTGTGAAGGGATTCTTCACAAGTATCCTACATTTTGTACTTAGTGAACTAGTGATTGTCCTGTTTGCAGACATTCTTTCTGAGGCTCTACTCTTGCCTCGAAAACCTACATTTGCAGAAAGGGAAATGTATAGATTTTCCTTTTCAATGTACTTATTTTTATTTATTTTTTTATTTATTTTTGGCTGTGTTGGGTCTTCGTTTCTGTGCGAGGGCCTTCTCTAGTTGCGGCGAGCAGGGGCCACTCCTCATCGTGGTGCGTGGGCCTGTCACTGCCGCGGCCACTCTTGTTGCGGAGCACAGGTTCCAGACGCGCAGGCTGAGTAGTTGTGGCTCACGGGCTTAGTTGCTCTGCAGCCCGTGGGATCTTCCCGGACGAGGGCTTAAACCCGTGTCTCCTGCACTGGCAGACGGACTCTTAACCACTGCCCCACCAGTTATTGTTTTTTGAAAAAATTCTTTCCTCTTTTGTTTTTATGTGATGATGCCTTTATTTATTTATTTTTATTATTGTTTATATTTGGCTGTGTTGGCTCTTTGTTGCTGCGCGCGGGCTTTCTCTGGTTGTGGCAAGTGGGGGCTACTCTTTGTTGTGGTGCGTGGACTGCTGATTGTTGTGGTTTCTCTTGTTGCGGAGCACGGGCTCTAAGTGTGCGGGCTTCAGTAATTGCAGCAGCTGGGCTCAGTAGTTGCGGCACACAGGCCCTAGAGTGCGTGGGCTTCAGTAGTTGCGGCGTGTGGCCTCAGCAGTTGTGGCTCGCGGGCTCTAGAGCGCAGGCTCAGTAGTTGTGACGTACGGGCTTAGTTGCTCTGCGGCATGTGGGATCTTCCCAGACCAGGGCTGGAACCCGTGTCCCCTGCATTGGCAGACGGATTCTTAACCACTGCACCACCAGGAAAGTCCCAGACTTTCCTTTTCTTAATGACAATTTTGCAGAGTCCTGGTTCACGTATTTCATAGACTGTCCCTCAGCTTGGGTTTGTGTGATGTTCTCCTCATGACTGGAAGGGAGTTAGGGTTTTGGGGAAGGTGATGTTTACTTTTAATATTTTGTTTCATCTCTATCTCTTGGCTTTTTATATAAGATATTCAATGCAGTTAGATATATATTTAAAAAAGCAGGCTTGTAGACTATTATTTTATAATCTGCTTGCAATTTTGTAGTCTATGGGATGATGGTTGTATGCTTTTTTTTTTTTTTTTTCGGTACACGGGCCTCTCACTCTTGTGGCCTCTCCCGTTGTGGAGCACAGGCTCCGGACACGCAGGCTCAGCGGCCATGGCTCAGGGGCCTAGCCGCTCCGCGGCATGTGGGATCTTCCCGGACCGGGGCACGAAGCCGTGTCCCCTGCATCGGCAGGCAGGCTGTCAACCACTGCTCCACCACGGAAGCACGGTACACTTTTGTTTTATTTTTGCAGTTGGCTCTCTTGCATTGATTTACATTTTTTTGATAAACCTCAACAGCTTTGGATTATGATGTGTTTACAAGGCTACACAGATCATCTGGAAGGGAAAATGAAGAAATACAAATGACAGAAAATGTTTTATAATAATAAAATTTTCCTGGCAAGCAGCAACCTTTTCTCAAAGTCACTGTTTTAATATAATTTGCTTGCTTCATAAATACGGTTATTTTCGTTTTTTCATATCTTTATTGATTAGTAAGCATGTTAAATGACTTGGGAGGAATCTCACTCTCTTCAAGAAATAATTTGGAATTCTTGATCTAGAATGCTGACAATTCTCAAAAATGGGTCAGGAAAATGAAAGTAATAGATGGAAAAAAAATCTCAATTTTAGCTGTTGATATAACTTTTCTTAAATTTAGGGTTTTTTTTATAATTGAAGTTACTAAAACAGATGGTGGAAGGTCCATCAAGATATTTATTTTATGTAATGAAAGCATTGTAGTTTGCTGTATTGAATTCCATTCATTCTGGAATTTAGGAGCATTTACCTCTTTATGAAAGAGATGATTCAAAGTAGAAAATGATTGATGACCTTCGCTTCCAGTTTTCTTCTCAATAGACTTAGTCTCTCTTCTAATGCTTCTTGCATACTCAGTAATTGTATAAGTTTTCGAGAAAAATGCAGGTCTGGCTGAATATTAAGCACAGTACGATAAATAAAGCTTTTTGACTTTGCAGAATATTTTACACGTGTGTCCCATAGATTCATCAGAGATTCTAGTTTTGGATAAAGGCAAGTACATTTCAAGACAATACAACATCCCTGTGTATGACATTGGCATTCGAATGAGAAGTGAATTTGGTTCAGGACGGTTCTGGAATGCTTGGCATTTAGGTTATTTTAGGTCAACTCTTTGGGAAATTCAATTAGGGTGTTTATTGAATGGTTTTAGTGAGCTGAATGGTTGCCATGTCATGTCATAGATGGTCTAAAACATGACTCTTATTTCTAAAATAGTTGTGTTGGTCAGATAAGGCATCTTGCATGATGTATTTAATCCAAGATAATGATGGATGAGTAAGGGGCAGATCATTCTCGAGGAAGTAATTTTGGTTTTGAGAGAGGCATTCTTAGGGAAGTAGGCCTTGGTGTGTTCATTTAGAGCTGGGCAGGATTGAGTTCCGGAGAGAGGAGGGAAAGGATATTTGGGTAGAGGGAAGGGCATTGGCAGAGCCTCAGAGGCCTGACGGTTCCTGGGGCCTTTGTGGGAATGGTGGGAAAGTTGGTTTGCAGTCAGCCTGTGGGTAGCCTGGACGTTGGGTAATAAGCGTGGCCATCAGTTGATGGGCGCCCTCTCTAGAGTGGTCTGTAACTTGCTTCCTCCCTGAGGAAGTGTGACACGCTTCTGCTAGCTGCAGTGTCTTCCCCACAGCTGTGCTGTCCATTGAGGAGAAGGGGGCCTGCTCTGCCATGGCTTCCTTACTCCTCAGGGTATGGCGTGTGAGTTATTTTAATAATGTATCAACCTGCCTTTTCTTTCTTTTGTCACGATGCATTTGCTTTCTAAAGTGGTCTTGTTTTCAGGATAAATAATTGGGTTTCCACAGGGAAAATAATAATGTATGAGGCAAATTACTGACTAAAGGCAAAGTCCTGACTTAAAAAATGAATCTCTAATATTTTTCTACTAGTTCTTCTTTTGTTTCAATTTTTGTTTTGTTAGTTATGTAAAGAAACTTATGGATAGTAATTTCTGCTCAGGTGGATAGTGGTACTGTTTAGCACAGCTCATTGGTCTTACGAAATTTTACAAATGCAGTCTGATTCATTGCAGCCAAGTTAATTATGAGGTACGTAATTTTTTTTTCCAGTGGAGAAAAATGTAAAAGACAGAGGTACAGAAATCATCTTCAGTTTAGATTGAAGCAATTTTAGTTACTACTGTTTGTTCCTGCTCTTTGATCACAGTTTATTTTTATTTTTTGAAGCCTGTCTCTAATCAAATAAGATTTAATGTTTTAGAAGTAATAGAGGACCATGACTAAACTGATAAGAAAAGTTAATTTAAGGACAAGAATTGATTTTTAAAAATATAAAAGAACATTTCATGACTTGATTTCAAGATGATCTGGTGGTATCCTTATACTGTCGCAGAAGGAAGTCCACAGTGGGACGAGAATGATGCTTACAAATCAGCACCCTTATTATCTATGACTGAAGATGTCTTAGTCCAGGCCAGTGTGCCTACCACCTCTGTGGTACACTGTTGATTTCATTTTTCTTCCAGTATTTACTTTTGGTCCTGGACCAATTATCTAGCTGTGAAGGGATTCTTCACAAGTATCCTACATTTTGTACTTAGTGAACTAGTGATTGTCCTGTCTGCAGACATTCTTTCTGAGGCTCTACTCTTGCCTCGAAAACCTACATTTGCAGAAAGGGAAATGTATAGATTTTCCTTTTCAATGTACTTATTTTTATTTATTTTTTTATTTATTTTTGGCTGTGTTGGGTCTTCGTTTCTGTGCGAGGGCCTTCTCTAGTTGCGGCGAGCAGGGGCCACTCCTCATCGTGGTGCGTGGGCCTGTCACTGCCGCGGCCACTCTTGTTGCGGAGCACAGGTTCCAGACGCGCAGGCTGAGTAGTTGTGGCTCACGGGCTTAGTTGCTCTGCAGCCTGTGGGATCTTCCCGGACGAGGGCTTAAACCCGTGTCTCCTGCACTGGCAGACGGACTCTTAACCACTGCCCCACCAGTTATTGTTTTTTGAAAAAATTCTTTCCTCTTTTGTTTTTATGTGATGATGCCTTTATTTATTTATTTTTATTATTGTTTATATTTGGCTGTGTTGGCTCTTTGTTGCTGCGCGCGGGCTTTCTCTGGTTGTGGCAAGTGGGGGCTACTCTCTGTTGTGGTGCGTGGACTGCTGATTGTTGTGGTTTCTCTTGTTGCGGAGCACGGGCTCTAAGTGTGTGGGCTTCAGTAATTGCAGCAGCTGGGCTCAGTAGTTGCGGCACACAGGCCCTAGAGTGCGTGGGCTTCAGTAGTTGCGGCGTGTGGCCTCAGCAGTTGTGGCTCGCGGGCTCTAGAGCGCAGGCTCAGTAGTTGTGACGTACGGGCTTAGTTGCTCTGCGGCATGTGGGATCTTCCCAGACCAGGGCTGGAACCCGTGTCCCCTGCATTGGCAGACGGATTCTTAACCACTGCACCACCAGGAAAGTCCCAGACTTTCCTTTTCTTAATGACAATTTTGCAGAGTCCTGGTTCACGTATTTCATAGACTGTCCCTCAGCTTGGGTTTGTGTGATGTTCTCCTCATGACTGGAAGGGAGTTAGGGTTTTGGGGAAGGTGATGTTTACTTTTAATATTTTGTTTCATCTCTATCTCTTGGCTTTTTATATAAGATATTCAATGCAGTTAGATATATATTTAAAAAAGCAGGCTTGTAGACTATTATTTTATAATCTGCTTGCAATTTTGTAGTCTATGGGATGATGGTTGTATGCTTTTTTTTTTTTTTTCGGTACACGGGCCTCTCACTCTTGTGGCCTCTCCCATTGTGGAGCACAGGCTCCGGACACGCAGGCTCATCGGCCATGGCTCAGGGGTCCACCCGCTCCGCGGCATGTGGGATCATCCCGGACCGGGGCTCGAAGTCGTGTCCCCTGCATCGGCAGGCAGGCTCTCAACCACTGCTCCACCAGGGAAGCACGGTACACTTTTGTTTTATTTATGCAGTTGGCTCTCTTGCATTGATTTTCAGTTTATTGATAAAGCTCAACTGCTTTGGATTATGATGTGTTTACAAGGCTACACAGATCATCTGGAAGGGAAAATGAAGAAATACAAATGAGAGAAAATGTTTTATAATAATAAAATTTTCTTGGCAAGCAGCAACCTTTTCTCAAAGTCAGTGTTTTAATATAATTTGCTTGCTTCATAAATACGGTTATTTTCGTTTTTTCATATCTTTATTGATTAGTAAGCATGTTAAATGACTTGGGAGGAATCTCACTCTCTTCAAGAAATAATTTGGAATTCTTGATCTAGAATGCTGACAATTCTCAAAAATGGGTCAGGAAAATCAAAGTAATAGATGGAAAAAAAATCTCAATTTTAGCTGTTGATGTAACTTTTCTTAAATTTAGGGTTCTTTTTATAATTGAAGTTACTAAAACAGGTGGTGGAAGGTCCATGAAGATATTTATTTTATGTAATGAAAGCATTTTACTTTGCTGTATTGAATTCCATTCATTCTGGAATTTAGGAGCATTTACCTCTTTATGAAAGAGATGATTCAAAGTAGAAAATGATTGATGACCTTCGCTTCCAGTTTTCTTCTCAATAGACTTAGTCTCTCTTCTAATGCATCTTGCATACTCAGTAATTGTATAAGTTTTCGAGAAAAATGCAGGTCTGGCTGAATATTAAGCACAGTACGATAAATAAAGCTTTTTGACTTTGCAGAATATTTTACACGTGTGTCCCATAGATTCATCAGAGATTCTAGTTTTGGATAAAGGCAAGTACATTTCAAGACAATACAACATCCCTGTGTATGACATTGGCATTCGAATGAGAAGTGAATTTGGTTCAGGACGGTTCTTGGAATGCTTGGCATTTAGGTTATTTTAGGTCAACTCTTTCGGAAATTCAATTAGAGTGTTTATTGAATGGTTTTAGTGAGCTGAATGGTTGCCATGTCATGTCATAGATGGTCTAAAACATGACTCTTATTTCTAAAATAGTTGTGTTGGTCAGATAAGGCATCTTACATGATGTATTTAATCCAAGATAATGATGGATGAGTAAGAGGCAGATCATTCTCGAGGAAGTAATTTTGGTTTTGAGAGAGGCATTCTTAGGGAAGTAGGCCTTTGTGTGTTCATTTAGAGCTGGGCAGGATTGAGTTCCGGAGAGAGGAGGGAAAGGATATTTGGGTAGAGGGAAGGGCATTGGCAGAGCCTCAGTGGCCTGAGGGTTCCTGGGGCCTTTGTGGGAATGGTGGGAAAGTTGGGTTGCAGTCAGCCTGTGGGTAGCCTGGACGTTGGGTAATGAGCGTGGCCATCAGTTTATGGGTGCCCTCTCTAGAGTGGTCTGTAACTTGCTTCCTCCCTGAGGAAGTGTGACACGCTTCTGCTAGCTGCAGTGTCTTCCCCACAGCTGTGCTGTCCATTGAGGAGAAGGGGGCCTTCTCTGCCATGGCTTCCTTACTCCTCAGGGTATGGCATGTGAGTTATTTTAATAATATATCAACCTGCCTTTTCTTTCTTTTGTCACGATGCATTTGCTTTCTAAAGTGGTCTTGTTTTCAGGATAATAATTGGGTTTCCACGGGGAAAATAATAATGTATGAGGCAAATTACTGACTAAAGGCAAATTCCTGACTTAAAAAATGAATCTCTAATATTTTTCTACTAGTTCTTCTTTTGTTTCAGTTTTTGTTTTGTTAGTTATGTAAAGAAACTTATGGATAGTAATTTCTGCTCAGGTGGATAGTGGTACTGTTTAGCACAGCTCATTGGTCTTACGAAATTTTACAAATGCAGTCTGATTCATTCCAGCCAAGTTAATTATGAGGTACATAATTTTTTTCCCCAATGGAGACAAATGTAAAAGACAGAGATACAGAAATCATCTTCAGTTTAGATTGAAGCAATTTTAGTTACTACTGTTTGTTCCTGCTATTTGATCACAGTTTATTTTAATTTTTTGAAGCCTGTCTCTAATCAAATAAGATTTAAAGTTTTAGAAGTAATAGAGGACCATGACTAAACTGATAAGAAAAGTTAATTTAAGGACAAGAATTGATTTTTATACTATAAAAGTACATTTCATGACTTGATTTCAAGATGATCTGGTGGTATCCTTATACTGTCGCAGAAGGAAGTCCACAGAGGGACGAGAATGATGCTTACAAATCAGCACCCTTATTATCTATTACTGAAGATGTCTTAGTCCAGGCCAGTCTGCCTACCACCTGTGTGGTACACTGTTGATTTCATTTTTCTTCCAGTATTTACTTTTGGTTCTGGACCAGTTATCTAGCTGTGATGGGATTCTTCACAAGTATCCTACATCTTGTACTTAGTGAACTAGTGATTGTCCTGTTTGCAGACATTCTTTCTGAGGCTCTACTCTTGCCTCGAAAACCTACATTTGCAGAAAGGGAAATGTATAGGTTTTCCTTTTCAATGTACTTATTTTTATTTATTTTTTTTATTTATTTTTGGCTGTGTTGGGTCTTCGTTTCTGTGCGAGGGCCTTCTCCAGTTGCGGCGAGCAGGGGCCACTCCTCATCGTGGTGCGTGGGCCTGTCACTGCCGCGGCCCCTCTTGTTGCGGAGCACAGGCTCCAGACGCGCAGGCTGAGTAGTTGTGGCTCACGGGCTTAGTTGCTCTGCAGCCTGTGGGATCTTCCCGGACCAGGGCTCAAACCCGTGTCTCCTGCACTGGCAGACGGACTCTTAACCACTGCCCCACCAGTTATTGTTTTTTGAAAAAATTCTCTCCTCTTTTGTTTTTATGTGATGATGCCTTTATTTATTTATTTTTATTATTGTTTATATTTGGCTGTGTTGGGTCTTTGTTGCTGCGCGCGGGCTTTCTCTGGTTGTGGCAAGTGGGGGCTACTCTTTGTTGTGGTGCGTGGACTGCTGATTGTTGTGGTTTCTCTTGTTGCGGAGCACGGGCTCTAAGTGTGCAGGCTTCAGTAATTGCAGCAGCTGGGCTCAGTAGTTGTGGCACACAGGCCCTTGAGTGCGTGGGCTTCAGTAGTTGCGGCGTGTGGCCTCAGCAGTTGTGGCTCACAGGCTCTAGACCGCAGGCTCAGTAGTTGTGACGTACGGGCTTAGTTGCTCTGCGGCATGTGGGATCTTCCCAGACCAGGGCTGGAACCTGTCTCCCCTGCATTGGCAGACGGATTCTTAACCACTGCACCACCAGGAAAGTCCCAGACTTTCCTTTTCTTAATGACAATTTTGCAGAGTCTTGGTTCACGTATTTCATAGACTGTCCCTCAGCTTGGGTTTGTGTGATGTTCTCCTCATGACTGGAAGGGAGTTAGGGTTTTGGGGAAGGAGATGTTTACTTTTAATATTTTGTTTCCTCTCTATCTCTTGGCTTTTTATGTAAGACATTCAATGCATTTACATATATATTTTAAAAAGCAGGCTTGTAGACTATTATTTTATGATCTGCTTGCTATTTTGTAGTCTGCTTGGGATGATGGTGGTATGCTTTTTTTTTTTTTTTTTCGGTACAGGGCCTCTCACTCTTGTGGCCTCTCCCGTTGTGGAGCACAGGCTCCGGACACGCAGGCTCATCGGCCATGGCTCAGGGGCCTAGCCGCTCCACGGCATGTGGGATCTTCCCGGACCGGGGCACGAAGCCGTGTCCCCTGCATCGGCAGGCAGGCTCTCAACCACTGCTCCACCAGGGAAGCACGGTACACTTTTGTTTTATTTTTGCAGTTGGCTCTCTTGCATTGATATACATTTTATTGATAAAGCTCAACTGCTTTGGATTATGATGTGTTTACAAGGCTACACAGATCATCTGGAAGGGAAAATGAAGAAATACAAATGACAGAAAATGTTTTATAAGAATAAAATTTTCTTGGCAAGCAGCAACCTTTTCTCAAAATCAGTGTTTGAATATAATTTGCTTGCTTCATAAATACGGTTATTTTCGTTTTTTCATATCTTTATTGATTAGTAAGCATGTTAAATGACTTGGGAGGAATCTCACTCTCTTCAAGAAATAATTTGGAATTTTTGATCTAGAATGCTGACAATTCTCAAAAATGGGTCAGGAAAATGAAAGTAATAGATGGAAAAAATATCTCAATTTTAGCTGTTGATATAACTTTTCTTAAATTTAGGGTTTTTTTAATAATTGAAGTTACTAAAACAGATGGTGGAAGGTCCATCAAGATATTTATTTTATGTAATGAAAGCATTTTACTTTGCTGTATTGAATTCCATTCATTCTGGAATTTAGGAGCATTTACCTCTTTATGAAAGAGATGATTCAAAGTAGAAAATGATTGATGACCTTCGCTTCCAGTTTTCTTCTCAATAGACTTAGTCTCTCTTCTAATGCTTCTTGCATACTCAGTAATTGTATAAGTTTTCAAGAAAACTGCAGGTCTGGCTGAATATTAAGCACAGTACGATAAATAAAGCTTTTTGACTTTGCAGAATATTTTACACGTGTGTCCCATAGATTCATCAGAGATTCTAGTTTTGGATAAAGGCAAGTACATTTCAAGACAATACAACATCCCTGTGTATGACATTGGCATTCGAATGAGAAGTGAATTTGGTTCAGGACGGCTCTTGGAATGCTTGGCATTTAGGTTATTTTAGGTCAACTCTTTGGGAAATTCAATTAGAGTGTTTATGGAATGGTTTTAGTGAGCTGAATGGTTGCCATGTCATGTCATAGATGGTCTAAAACATGACTCTTATTTCTAAAATAGTTGTGTTGGTCAGATA
Source organism: Mesoplodon bidens (assembly GCF_964165515.1). NCBI lineage: Eukaryota > Metazoa > Chordata > Mammalia > Artiodactyla > Ziphiidae > Mesoplodon > Mesoplodon bidens. Next base: position 807,464 of record NW_027672468.1, on the reverse strand, counting down.
AGGCATCTTACATGAAGTATTTAATCCAAGATAATGATGGATGAGTAAGAGGCAGATCATTCTCGAGGAAGTAATTTTGGTTTTGAGAGAGGCATTCTTAGGGAAGTAGGCCTTGGTGTGTTCATTTAGAGCTGGGCAGGATTGAGTTCCGGAGAGAGGAGGGAAAGGATATTTGGGTAGAGGGAAGGGCATTGGCAGAGCCTCAGAGGCCTGAGGGTTCCTGGGGCCTTTGTGGGAATGGTGGGAAAGTTGGGTTGCAGTCAGCCTCTGGGTAGCCTGGACGTTGGGTAATGAGCGTGGTCATCAGTTTATGGGCGCCCTCTCTAGAGTGGTCTGTAACTTGCTTCCTCCCTGAGGAAGTGTGACACGCTTCTGCTAGCTGCAGTGTCTTCCCCACAGCTGTGCTGTCCATTGAGGAGAAGGGGGCCTGCTCTGCCATGGCTTCCTTACTCCTCAGGGTATGGCATGTGAGTTATTTTAATAATGTATCAACCTGCCTTTTCTTTCTTTTGTCACGATGCATTTGCTTTCTAAAGTGGTCTTGTTTTCAGGATAAATAATTGGGTTTCCACAGGGAAAATAATAATGTATGAGGCAAATTACTGACTAAAGGCAAATTCCTGACTTAAAAAATGAATCTCTAATATTTTTCTACTAGTTCTTCTTTTGTTTCAGTTTTTGTTTTGTTAGTTATGTAAAGAAACTTATGGATAGTAATTTCTGCTGAGGTGGATAGTGGTACTGTTTAGCACAGCTCATTGGTCTTACGAAATTTTACAAATGCAGTCTGATTCATTCCAGCCAAGTTAATTATGAGGTACATAATTTTTTTTCCCCAATGGAGACAAATGTAAAAGACAGAGATACAGATATCATCTTCAGTTTAGATTGAAGCAATTTTAGTTACTACTGTTTGTTCCTGCTATTTGATCACAGTTTATTTTAATTTTTTGAAGCCTGTCTCTAATCAAATAAGATTTTATGATTTAGAAGTAATAGAGGACCCTGACTAAACTGACAAGAAAAGTTAATTTAAGGACAAGAATTGATTTTTAAAACTATAAAAGTACATTTCATGACTTGATTTCAAGATGATCTGGTGGTATCCTTATACTGTCGCAGAAGGAAGTCCACAGTGGGACGAGAATGATGCTTACAAATCAGCACCCTTATTATCTATTACTGAAGATGTCTTAGTCCAGGCCAGTCTGCCTACCACCTGTGTGGTACACTGTTGATTTCATTTTTCTTCCAGTATTTACTTTTGGTTCGGGACCAATTATCTAGCTGTGATGGGATTCTTGAAAAGTATCCTACATCTTGTACTTAGTGAACTGGTGATTGTCCTGTTTGCAGACATTCTTTCTGAGGCTCTACTCTTGCCTCGAAAACCTACATTAGCAGAAAGGGAAATGTATAGGTTTTCCTTTTCAATGTACTTATTTTTATTTAGTTTTTAATTTATTTTTGGCTGTGTTGGGTCTTCGTTTCTGTGCGAGGGCCTTCTGTAGTTGCGGCGAGCAGGGGCCACTCCTCATCGTGGTGCATGGGCCTGTCACTGCCGCGGCCCCTCTTGTTGCGGAGCACAGGCTCCTGACGCGCAGGCTGAGTAGTTGTGGCTCATGGGCTTAGTTGCTCTGCAGCATGTGGGATCTTCCCGGACCAGGGCTCAAACCCGTGTCTCCTGCACTGGCTGACGGACTCTTAACCACTGCCCCACCAGTTATTGTTTTTTGAAAACTTTATTTCCTTTTTTGTTTTTATGTGATGATGCCTTTATTTATTAATTTTTATTTTTGTTTATATTTGGCTGTGTTGGGTCTTTGTTGCTGCGCGCGGGCTTTCTCTGGTTGTGGCAAGTGGGGGCTACTCTTTGTTGTGGTGCGTGGACTGCTGATTGTTGTGGTTTCTCTTGTTGCGGAGCACGGGCTCTAAGTGTGCGGGCTTCAGTAATTGCAGCATCTGGGCTCAGTAGTTGCGGCACACAGGCCCTAGAGTGCGTGGGCTTCAGTAGTTGCGGCGTGTGGCCTCAGCAGTTGTGGCTCGCGGGCTCTAGAGCACAGGCTCAGTAGTCGTGATTTACGGGCTTAGTTGCTCTGCGGCATGTGGGATCTTCCCAGACCAGGGCTGGAACCCGTGTCCCCTGCATTGGCAGACGGATTCTTAACCACTGCACCACCAGGAAAGTCCCAGACTTTCCTTTTCTTAATGACAATTTTGCAGAGTCTTGGTTCACGTACTTCATAGACTGTCCCTCAGCTTGGGTTTGTGTGATGTTCTCCTCATGACTGGAAGGGAGTTAGGGTTTTGGGGAAGGAGATGTTTACTTTTAATATTTTGTTTCCTCTCTATCTCTTGGCTTTTTATATAAGATATTCAATGCATTTAGATATATATTTTAAAAAGCAGGCTTGTAGACTATTATTTTATAATCTGCTTGCTATTTTGTAGTCTGCTTGGGATGATGGTGGTATGCTTTTTTTTTTTTTTTTTCTGTACACGGGCCTCTCACTCTTGTGGCCTCTCCCGTTGTGGAGCACAGGCTCCGGACACGCAGGCTCATCGGCCATGGCTCAGGGGCCTAGCCGCTCCGCGGCATGTGGGATCTTCCCGGACCGGGGCACGAAGGCGTGTCCCCTGCATCGGCAGGCAGGCTCTCAACCACTGCTCCACCAGGGAAGCACGGTACACTTTTGTTTTATTTTTGCAGTTGGCTCTCTTGCATTGATATACATTTTATTGATAAAGCTCAACTGCTTTGGATTATGATGTGTTTACAAGGCTACACAGATAATCTGGAAGGGAAAATGAAGAAATACAAATGACAGAAAATGTTTTATAATAATAAAATTTTCCTGGCAAGCAGCAAACTTTTCTCAAAGTCAGTGTTTGAATATAATTTGCTTGCTTCATAAATACGGTTATTTTCGTTTTTTCATATCTTTATTGATTAGTAAGCATGTTAAATGACTTGGGAGGAATCTCACTCTCTTCAAGAAATAATTTGGAATTCTTGATCTAGAATGCTGACAATTCTCAAAAATGGGTCAGGAAAATCAAAGTAATAGATGGAAAAAAATGTCAATTTAGCTGTTGTTATAACTTTTCTTAAATTTAGGGATATTTTTTATAATTGAAGTTACTAAAACAGATGGTGGAAGGTCCATCAAGATATTTATTTTATGTAATGAAAGCATGTTACTTTGCTGTATTGAATTCCATTCATTCTGGAATTTAGGAGCATTTACCTCTTTATGAAAGAGATGATTCAAAGTAGAAAATGATTGATGACCTTCGCTTCCAGTTTTCTTCTCAATAGACTTAGTCTCTCTTCTAATGCTTCTTGCATACTCAGTAATTGTATAAGTTTTCGAGAAAAATGCAGGTCTGGCTGAATATTAAGCACAGTACGATAAATAAAGCTTTTTGACTTTGCAGAATATTTTACACGTGTGTCCCATAGATTCATCAGAGATTCTAGTTTTGGATAAAGGCAAGTACATTTCAAGACAATACAACATCCCTGTGTATGACATTGGCATTCGAATGAGAAGTGAATTTGGTTCAGGACGGCTCTTGGAATGCTTGGCATTTAGGTTATTTTAGGTCAACTCTTTGGGAAATTCAATTAGAGTGTTTATGGAATGGTTTTAGTGAGCTGAATGGTTGCCATGTCATGTCATAGATGGTCTAAAACATGACTCTTATTTCTAAACTAGTTGTGTTGGTCAGATAAGGCATCTTACATGATGTATTTAATCCAAGATAATGATGGATGAGTAAGAGGCAGATCATTCTCGAGGAAGTAATTTTGGTTTTGAGAGAGGCATTCTTAGGGAAGTAGGCCTTGGTGTGTTCATTTAGAGCTGGGCAGGATTGAGTTCCGGACAGAGGAGGGAAAGGATATTTGGGTAGAGGGAAGGGCATCGGCAGAGCCTCAGAGGCCTGACGGTTCCTGGGGCCTTTGTGGGAATGGTGGGAAAGTTGGGTTGCAGTCAGCCTGTGGGTAGCCTGGACGTTGGGTAATGAGCGTGGCCATCAGTTGATGGGCGCCCTCTCTAGAGTGGTCTGTAACTTGCTTCCTCCCTGAGGAAGTGTGACACGCTTCTGCTAGCTGCAGTGTCTTCCCCACAGCTGTGCTGTCCATTGAGGAGAAGGGGGCCTGCTCTGCCATGGCTTCCTTACTCCTCAGGGTATGGCGTGTGAGTTATTTTAATAATGTATCAACCTGCCTTTTCTTTCTTTTGTCACGATGCATTTGCTTTCTAAAGTGGTCTTGTTTTCAGGATAAATAATTGGGTTTCCACAGGGAAAATAATAATGTATGAGGCAAATTACTGACTAAAGGCAAAGTCCTGACTTAAAAAATGAATCTCTAATATTTTTCTACTAGTTCTTCTTTTGTTTCAATTTTTGTTTTGTTAGTTATGTAAAGAAACTTATGGATAGTAATTTCTGCTCAGGTGGATAGTGGTACTGTTTAGCACAGCTCATTGGTCTTACGAAATTTTACAAATGCAGTCTGATTCATTCCAGCCAAGTTAATTATGAGGTACGTAATTTTTTTTTCCAGTGGAGAAAAATGTAAAAGACAGAGGTACAGAAATCATCTTCAGTTTAGATTGAAGCAATTTTAGTTACTACTGTTTGTTCCTGCTCTTTGATCACAGTTTATTTTTATTTTTTGAAGCCTGTCTCTAATCAAATAAGATTTAATGTTTTAGAAGTAATAGAGGACCATGACTAAACTGATAAGAAAAGTTAATTTAAGGACAAGAATTGATTTTTAAAAATATAAAAGAACATTTCATGACTTGATTTCAAGATGATCTGGTGGTATCCTTATACTGTCGCAGACGGAAGTCCACAGTGGGACGAGAATGATGCTTACAAATCAGCACCCTTATTATCTATGACTGAAGATGTCTTAGTCCAGGCCAGTCTGCCTACCACCTCTGTGGTACACTGTTGATTTCATTTTTCTTCCAGTATTTACTTTTGGTCCTGGACCAATTATCTAGCTGTGAAGGGATTCTTCACAAGTATCCTACATTTTGTACTTAGTGAACTAGTGATTGTCCTGTTTGCAGACATTCTTTCTGAGGCTCTACTCTTGCCTCGAAAACCTACATTTGCAGAAAGGGAAATGTATAGATTTTCCTTTTCAATGTACTTATTTTTATTTATTTTTTTATTTATTTTTGGCTGTGTTGGGTCTTCGTTTCTGTGCGAGGGCCTTCTCTAGTTGCGGCGAGCAGGGGCCACTCCTCATCGTGGTGCGTGGGCCTGTCACTGCCGCGGCCACTCTTGTTGCGGAGCACAGGTTCCAGACGCGCAGGCTGAGTAGTTGTGGCTCACGGGCTTAGTTGCTCTGCAGCCCGTGGGATCTTCCCGGACGAGGGCTTAAACCCGTGTCTCCTGCACTGGCAGACGGACTCTTAACCACTGCCCCACCAGTTATTGTTTTTTGAAAAAATTCTTTCCTCTTTTGTTTTTATGTGATGATGCCTTTATTTATTTATTTTTATTATTGTTTATATTTGGCTGTGTTGGCTCTTTGTTGCTGCGCGCGGGCTTTCTCTGGTTGTGGCAAGTGGGGGCTACTCTTTGTTGTGGTGCGTGGACTGCTGATTGTTGTGGTTTCTCTTGTTGCGGAGCACGGGCTCTAAGTGTGCGGGCTTCAGTAATTGCAGCAGCTGGGCTCAGTAGTTGCGGCACACAGGCCCTAGAGTGCGTGGGCTTCAGTAGTTGCGGCGTGTGGCCTCAGCAGTTGTGGCTCGCGGGCTCTAGAGCGCAGGCTCAGTAGTTGTGACGTACGGGCTTAGTTGCTCTGCGGCATGTGGGATCTTCCCAGACCAGGGCTGGAACCCGTGTCCCCTGCATTGGCAGACGGATTCTTAACCACTGCACCACCAGGAAAGTCCCAGACTTTCCTTTTCTTAATGACAATTTTGCAGAGTCCTGGTTCACGTATTTCATAGACTGTCCCTCAGCTTGGGTTTGTGTGATGTTCTCCTCATGACTGGAAGGGAGTTAGGGTTTTGGGGAAGGTGATGTTTACTTTTAATATTTTGTTTCATCTCTATCTCTTGGCTTTTTATATAAGATATTCAATGCAGTTAGATATATATTTAAAAAAGCAGGCTTGTAGACTATTATTTTATAATCTGCTTGCAATTTTGTAGTCTATGGGATGATGGTTGTATGCTTTTTTTTTTTTTTTTTCGGTACACGGGCCTCTCACTCTTGTGGCCTCTCCCGTTGTGGAGCACAGGCTCCGGACACGCAGGCTCAGCGGCCATGGCTCAGGGGCCTAGCCGCTCCGCGGCATGTGGGATCTTCCCGGACCGGGGCACGAAGCCGTGTCCCCTGCATCGGCAGGCAGGCTGTCAACCACTGCTCCACCACGGAAGCACGGTACACTTTTGTTTTATTTTTGCAGTTGGCTCTCTTGCATTGATTTACATTTTTTTGATAAACCTCAACAGCTTTGGATTATGATGTGTTTACAAGGCTACACAGATCATCTGGAAGGGAAAATGAAGAAATACAAATGACAGAAAATGTTTTATAATAATAAAATTTTCCTGGCAAGCAGCAACCTTTTCTCAAAGTCACTGTTTTAATATAATTTGCTTGCTTCATAAATACGGTTATTTTCGTTTTTTCATATCTTTATTGATTAGTAAGCATGTTAAATGACTTGGGAGGAATCTCACTCTCTTCAAGAAATAATTTGGAATTCTTGATCTAGAATGCTGACAATTCTCAAAAATGGGTCAGGAAAATGAAAGTAATAGATGGAAAAAAAATCTCAATTTTAGCTGTTGATATAACTTTTCTTAAATTTAGGGTTTTTTTTATAATTGAAGTTACTAAAACAGATGGTGGAAGGTCCATCAAGATATTTATTTTATGTAATGAAAGCATTGTAGTTTGCTGTATTGAATTCCATTCATTCTGGAATTTAGGAGCATTTACCTCTTTATGAAAGAGATGATTCAAAGTAGAAAATGATTGATGACCTTCGCTTCCAGTTTTCTTCTCAATAGACTTAGTCTCTCTTCTAATGCTTCTTGCATACTCAGTAATTGTATAAGTTTTCGAGAAAAATGCAGGTCTGGCTGAATATTAAGCACAGTACGATAAATAAAGCTTTTTGACTTTGCAGAATATTTTACACGTGTGTCCCATAGATTCATCAGAGATTCTAGTTTTGGATAAAGGCAAGTACATTTCAAGACAATACAACATCCCTGTGTATGACATTGGCATTCGAATGAGAAGTGAATTTGGTTCAGGACGGTTCTGGAATGCTTGGCATTTAGGTTATTTTAGGTCAACTCTTTGGGAAATTCAATTAGGGTGTTTATTGAATGGTTTTAGTGAGCTGAATGGTTGCCATGTCATGTCATAGATGGTCTAAAACATGACTCTTATTTCTAAAATAGTTGTGTTGGTCAGATAAGGCATCTTGCATGATGTATTTAATCCAAGATAATGATGGATGAGTAAGGGGCAGATCATTCTCGAGGAAGTAATTTTGGTTTTGAGAGAGGCATTCTTAGGGAAGTAGGCCTTGGTGTGTTCATTTAGAGCTGGGCAGGATTGAGTTCCGGAGAGAGGAGGGAAAGGATATTTGGGTAGAGGGAAGGGCATTGGCAGAGCCTCAGAGGCCTGACGGTTCCTGGGGCCTTTGTGGGAATGGTGGGAAAGTTGGTTTGCAGTCAGCCTGTGGGTAGCCTGGACGTTGGGTAATAAGCGTGGCCATCAGTTGATGGGCGCCCTCTCTAGAGTGGTCTGTAACTTGCTTCCTCCCTGAGGAAGTGTGACACGCTTCTGCTAGCTGCAGTGTCTTCCCCACAGCTGTGCTGTCCATTGAGGAGAAGGGGGCCTGCTCTGCCATGGCTTCCTTACTCCTCAGGGTATGGCGTGTGAGTTATTTTAATAATGTATCAACCTGCCTTTTCTTTCTTTTGTCACGATGCATTTGCTTTCTAAAGTGGTCTTGTTTTCAGGATAAATAATTGGGTTTCCACAGGGAAAATAATAATGTATGAGGCAAATTACTGACTAAAGGCAAAGTCCTGACTTAAAAAATGAATCTCTAATATTTTTCTACTAGTTCTTCTTTTGTTTCAATTTTTGTTTTGTTAGTTATGTAAAGAAACTTATGGATAGTAATTTCTGCTCAGGTGGATAGTGGTACTGTTTAGCACAGCTCATTGGTCTTACGAAATTTTACAAATGCAGTCTGATTCATTGCAGCCAAGTTAATTATGAGGTACGTAATTTTTTTTTCCAGTGGAGAAAAATGTAAAAGACAGAGGTACAGAAATCATCTTCAGTTTAGATTGAAGCAATTTTAGTTACTACTGTTTGTTCCTGCTCTTTGATCACAGTTTATTTTTATTTTTTGAAGCCTGTCTCTAATCAAATAAGATTTAATGTTTTAGAAGTAATAGAGGACCATGACTAAACTGATAAGAAAAGTTAATTTAAGGACAAGAATTGATTTTTAAAAATATAAAAGAACATTTCATGACTTGATTTCAAGATGATCTGGTGGTATCCTTATACTGTCGCAGAAGGAAGTCCACAGTGGGACGAGAATGATGCTTACAAATCAGCACCCTTATTATCTATGACTGAAGATGTCTTAGTCCAGGCCAGTGTGCCTACCACCTCTGTGGTACACTGTTGATTTCATTTTTCTTCCAGTATTTACTTTTGGTCCTGGACCAATTATCTAGCTGTGAAGGGATTCTTCACAAGTATCCTACATTTTGTACTTAGTGAACTAGTGATTGTCCTGTCTGCAGACATTCTTTCTGAGGCTCTACTCTTGCCTCGAAAACCTACATTTGCAGAAAGGGAAATGTATAGATTTTCCTTTTCAATGTACTTATTTTTATTTATTTTTTTATTTATTTTTGGCTGTGTTGGGTCTTCGTTTCTGTGCGAGGGCCTTCTCTAGTTGCGGCGAGCAGGGGCCACTCCTCATCGTGGTGCGTGGGCCTGTCACTGCCGCGGCCACTCTTGTTGCGGAGCACAGGTTCCAGACGCGCAGGCTGAGTAGTTGTGGCTCACGGGCTTAGTTGCTCTGCAGCCTGTGGGATCTTCCCGGACGAGGGCTTAAACCCGTGTCTCCTGCACTGGCAGACGGACTCTTAACCACTGCCCCACCAGTTATTGTTTTTTGAAAAAATTCTTTCCTCTTTTGTTTTTATGTGATGATGCCTTTATTTATTTATTTTTATTATTGTTTATATTTGGCTGTGTTGGCTCTTTGTTGCTGCGCGCGGGCTTTCTCTGGTTGTGGCAAGTGGGGGCTACTCTTTGTTGTGGTGCGTGGACTGCTGATTGTTGTGGTTTCTCTTGTTGCGGAGCACGGGCTCTAAGTGTGTGGGCTTCAGTAATTGCAGCAGCTGGGCTCAGTAGTTGCGGCACACAGGCCCTAGAGTGCGTGGGCTTCAGTAGTTGCGGCGTGTGGCCTCAGCAGTTGTGGCTCGCGGGCTCTAGAGCGCAGGCTCAGTAGTTGTGACGTACGGGCTTAGTTGCTCTGCGGCATGTGGGATCTTCCCAGACCAGGGCTGGAACCCGTGTCCCCTGCATTGGCAGACGGATTCTTAACCACTGCACCACCAGGAAAGTCCCAGACTTTCCTTTTCTTAATGACAATTTTGCAGAGTCCTGGTTCACGTATTTCATAGACTGTCCCTCAGCTTGGGTTTGTGTGATGTTCTCCTCATGACTGGAAGGGAGTTAGGGTTTTGGGGAAGGTGATGTTTACTTTTAATATTTTGTTTCATCTCTATCTCTTGGCTTTTTATATAAGATATTCAATGCAGTTAGATATATATTTAAAAAAGCAGGCTTGTAGACTATTATTTTATAATCTGCTTGCAATTTTGTAGTCTATGGGATGATGGTTGTATGCTTTTTTTTTTTTTTTTCGGTACACGGGCCTCTCACTCTTGTGGCCTCTCCCATTGTGGAGCACAGGCTCCGGACACGCAGGCTCATCGGCCATGGCTCAGGGGTCCACCCGCTCCGCGGCATGTGGGATCATCCCGGACCGGGGCTCGAAGTCGTGTCCCCTGCATCGGCAGGCAGGCTCTCAACCACTGCTCCACCAGGGAAGCACGGTACACTTTTGTTTTATTTATGCAGTTGGCTCTCTTGCATTGATTTTCAGTTTATTGATAAAGCTCAACTGCTTTGGATTATGATGTGTTTACAAGGCTACACAGATCATCTGGAAGGGAAAATGAAGAAATACAAATGAGAGAAAATGTTTTATAATAATAAAATTTTCTTGGCAAGCAGCAACCTTTTCTCAAAGTCAGTGTTTTAATATAATTTGCTTGCTTCATAAATACGGTTATTTTCGTTTTTTCATATCTTTATTGATTAGTAAGCATGTTAAATGACTTGGGAGGAATCTCACTCTCTTCAAGAAATAATTTGGAATTCTTGATCTAGAATGCTGACAATTCTCAAAAATGGGTCAGGAAAATCAAAGTAATAGATGGAAAAAAAATCTCAATTTTAGCTGTTGATGTAACTTTTCTTAAATTTAGGGTTCTTTTTATAATTGAAGTTACTAAAACAGGTGGTGGAAGGTCCATGAAGATATTTATTTTATGTAATGAAAGCATTTTACTTTGCTGTATTGAATTCCATTCATTCTGGAATTTAGGAGCATTTACCTCTTTATGAAAGAGATGATTCAAAGTAGAAAATGATTGATGACCTTCGCTTCCAGTTTTCTTCTCAATAGACTTAGTCTCTCTTCTAATGCATCTTGCATACTCAGTAATTGTATAAGTTTTCGAGAAAAATGCAGGTCTGGCTGAATATTAAGCACAGTACGATAAATAAAGCTTTTTGACTTTGCAGAATATTTTACACGTGTGTCCCATAGATTCATCAGAGATTCTAGTTTTGGATAAAGGCAAGTACATTTCAAGACAATACAACATCCCTGTGTATGACATTGGCATTCGAATGAGAAGTGAATTTGGTTCAGGACGGTTCTTGGAATGCTTGGCATTTAGGTTATTTTAGGTCAACTCTTTCGGAAATTCAATTAGAGTGTTTATTGAATGGTTTTAGTGAGCTGAATGGTTGCCATGTCATGTCATAGATGGTCTAAAACATGACTCTTATTTCTAAAATAGTTGTGTTGGTCAGATAAGGCATCTTACATGATGTATTTAATCCAAGATAATGATGGATGAGTAAGAGGCAGATCATTCTCGAGGAAGTAATTTTGGTTTTGAGAGAGGCATTCTTAGGGAAGTAGGCCTTTGTGTGTTCATTTAGAGCTGGGCAGGATTGAGTTCCGGAGAGAGGAGGGAAAGGATATTTGGGTAGAGGGAAGGGCATTGGCAGAGCCTCAGTGGCCTGAGGGTTCCTGGGGCCTTTGTGGGAATGGTGGGAAAGTTGGGTTGCAGTCAGCCTGTGGGTAGCCTGGACGTTGGGTAATGAGCGTGGCCATCAGTTTATGGGTGCCCTCTCTAGAGTGGTCTGTAACTTGCTTCCTCCCTGAGGAAGTGTGACACGCTTCTGCTAGCTGCAGTGTCTTCCCCACAGCTGTGCTGTCCATTGAGGAGAAGGGGGCCTTCTCTGCCATGGCTTCCTTACTCCTCAGGGTATGGCATGTGAGTTATTTTAATAATATATCAACCTGCCTTTTCTTTCTTTTGTCACGATGCATTTGCTTTCTAAAGTGGTCTTGTTTTCAGGATAATAATTGGGTTTCCACGGGGAAAATAATAATGTATGAGGCAAATTACTGACTAAAGGCAAATTCCTGACTTAAAAAATGAATCTCTAATATTTTTCTACTAGTTCTTCTTTTGTTTCAGTTTTTGTTTTGTTAGTTATGTAAAGAAACTTATGGATAGTAATTTCTGCTCAGGTGGATAGTGGTACTGTTTAGCACAGCTCATTGGTCTTACGAAATTTTACAAATGCAGTCTGATTCATTCCAGCCAAGTTAATTATGAGGTACATAATTTTTTTCCCCAATGGAGACAAATGTAAAAGACAGAGATACAGAAATCATCTTCAGTTTAGATTGAAGCAATTTTAGTTACTACTGTTTGTTCCTGCTATTTGATCACAGTTTATTTTAATTTTTTGAAGCCTGTCTCTAATCAAATAAGATTTAAAGTTTTAGAAGTAATAGAGGACCATGACTAAACTGATAAGAAAAGTTAATTTAAGGACAAGAATTGATTTTTATACTATAAAAGTACATTTCATGACTTGATTTCAAGATGATCTGGTGGTATCCTTATACTGTCGCAGAAGGAAGTCCACAGAGGGACGAGAATGATGCTTACAAATCAGCACCCTTATTATCTATTACTGAAGATGTCTTAGTCCAGGCCAGTCTGCCTACCACCTGTGTGGTACACTGTTGATTTCATTTTTCTTCCAGTATTTACTTTTGGTTCTGGACCAGTTATCTAGCTGTGATGGGATTCTTCACAAGTATCCTACATCTTGTACTTAGTGAACTAGTGATTGTCCTGTTTGCAGACATTCTTTCTGAGGCTCTACTCTTGCCTCGAAAACCTACATTTGCAGAAAGGGAAATGTATAGGTTTTCCTTTTCAATGTACTTATTTTTATTTATTTTTTTTATTTATTTTTGGCTGTGTTGGGTCTTCGTTTCTGTGCGAGGGCCTTCTCCAGTTGCGGCGAGCAGGGGCCACTCCTCATCGTGGTGCGTGGGCCTGTCACTGCCGCGGCCCCTCTTGTTGCGGAGCACAGGCTCCAGACGCGCAGGCTGAGTAGTTGTGGCTCACGGGCTTAGTTGCTCTGCAGCCTGTGGGATCTTCCCGGACCAGGGCTCAAACCCGTGTCTCCTGCACTGGCAGACGGACTCTTAACCACTGCCCCACCAGTTATTGTTTTTTGAAAAAATTCTCTCCTCTTTTGTTTTTATGTGATGATGCCTTTATTTATTTATTTTTATTATTGTTTATATTTGGCTGTGTTGGGTCTTTGTTGCTGCGCGCGGGCTTTCTCTGGTTGTGGCAAGTGGGGGCTACTCTTTGTTGTGGTGCGTGGACTGCTGATTGTTGTGGTTTCTCTTGTTGCGGAGCACGGGCTCTAAGTGTGCAGGCTTCAGTAATTGCAGCAGCTGGGCTCAGTAGTTGTGGCACACAGGCCCTTGAGTGCGTGGGCTTCAGTAGTTGCGGCGTGTGGCCTCAGCAGTTGTGGCTCACAGGCTCTAGACCGCAGGCTCAGTAGTTGTGACGTACGGGCTTAGTTGCTCTGCGGCATGTGGGATCTTCCCAGACCAGGGCTGGAACCTGTCTCCCCTGCATTGGCAGACGGATTCTTAACCACTGCACCACCAGGAAAGTCCCAGACTTTCCTTTTCTTAATGACAATTTTGCAGAGTCTTGGTTCACGTATTTCATAGACTGTCCCTCAGCTTGGGTTTGTGTGATGTTCTCCTCATGACTGGAAGGGAGTTAGGGTTTTGGGGAAGGAGATGTTTACTTTTAATATTTTGTTTCCTCTCTATCTCTTGGCTTTTTATGTAAGACATTCAATGCATTTACATATATATTTTAAAAAGCAGGCTTGTAGACTATTATTTTATGATCTGCTTGCTATTTTGTAGTCTGCTTGGGATGATGGTGGTATGCTTTTTTTTTTTTTTTTTCGGTACAGGGCCTCTCACTCTTGTGGCCTCTCCCGTTGTGGAGCACAGGCTCCGGACACGCAGGCTCATCGGCCATGGCTCAGGGGCCTAGCCGCTCCACGGCATGTGGGATCTTCCCGGACCGGGGCACGAAGCCGTGTCCCCTGCATCGGCAGGCAGGCTCTCAACCACTGCTCCACCAGGGAAGCACGGTACACTTTTGTTTTATTTTTGCAGTTGGCTCTCTTGCATTGATATACATTTTATTGATAAAGCTCAACTGCTTTGGATTATGATGTGTTTACAAGGCTACACAGATCATCTGGAAGGGAAAATGAAGAAATACAAATGACAGAAAATGTTTTATAAGAATAAAATTTTCTTGGCAAGCAGCAACCTTTTCTCAAAATCAGTGTTTGAATATAATTTGCTTGCTTCATAAATACGGTTATTTTCGTTTTTTCATATCTTTATTGATTAGTAAGCATGTTAAATGACTTGGGAGGAATCTCACTCTCTTCAAGAAATAATTTGGAATTTTTGATCTAGAATGCTGACAATTCTCAAAAATGGGTCAGGAAAATGAAAGTAATAGATGGAAAAAATATCTCAATTTTAGCTGTTGATATAACTTTTCTTAAATTTAGGGTTTTTTTAATAATTGAAGTTACTAAAACAGATGGTGGAAGGTCCATCAAGATATTTATTTTATGTAATGAAAGCATTTTACTTTGCTGTATTGAATTCCATTCATTCTGGAATTTAGGAGCATTTACCTCTTTATGAAAGAGATGATTCAAAGTAGAAAATGATTGATGACCTTCGCTTCCAGTTTTCTTCTCAATAGACTTAGTCTCTCTTCTAATGCTTCTTGCATACTCAGTAATTGTATAAGTTTTCAAGAAAACTGCAGGTCTGGCTGAATATTAAGCACAGTACGATAAATAAAGCTTTTTGACTTTGCAGAATATTTTACACGTGTGTCCCATAGATTCATCAGAGATTCTAGTTTTGGATAAAGGCAAGTACATTTCAAGACAATACAACATCCCTGTGTATGACATTGGCATTCGAATGAGAAGTGAATTTGGTTCAGGACGGCTCTTGGAATGCTTGGCATTTAGGTTATTTTAGGTCAACTCTTTGGGAAATTCAATTAGAGTGTTTATGGAATGGTTTTAGTGAGCTGAATGGTTGCCATGTCATGTCATAGATGGTCTAAAACATGACTCTTATTTCTAAACTAGTTGTGTTGGTCAGATAAGGCATCTTACATGATGTATTTAATCCAAGATAATGATGGATGAGTAAGAGGCAGATCATTCTCGAGGAAGTAATTTTGGTTTTGAGAGAGGCATTCTTAGGGAAGTAGGCCTTGGTGTGTTCATTTAGAGCTGGGCAGGATTGAGTTCCGGAGAGAGGAGGGAAAGGATATTTGGGTAGAGGGAAGGGCATTGGCAGAGCCTCAGAGGCCTGAGGGTTCCTGGGGCCTTTGTGGGAATGGTGGGAAAGTTGGGTTGCAGTCAGCCTGTGGGTAGCCTGGACGTTGGGTAATGAGCGTGGCCATCAGTTTATGGGCGCCCTCTCTAGAGTGGTCTGTAACTTGCTTCCTCCCTGAGGAAGTGTGACACGCTTCTGCTAGCTGCAGTGTCTTCCCCACAGCTGTGCTGTCCATTGAGGAGAAGGGGGCCTGCTCTGCCATGGCTTCCTTACTCCTCAGGGTATGGCATGTGAGTTATTTTAATAATGAATCAACCTGCCTTTTCTTTCTTTTGTCACGATGCATTTGCTTTCTAAAGTGGTCTTGTTTTCAGGATAAATAATTGGGTTTCCACAGGGAAAATAATAATGTATGAGGCAAATTACTGACTAAAGGCAAAGTCCTGACTTAAAAAATGAATCTCTAATATTTTTCTACTAGTTCTTCTTTTGTTTCAGTTTTTGTTTTGTTAGTTATGTAAAGAAACTTATGGATAGTAATTTCTGCTCAGGTGGATAGTGGTACTGTTTAGCACAGCTCATTGGTCTTACGAAATTTTACAAATGCAGTCTGATTCATTCCAGCCAAGTTAATTATGAGGTACATAATTTATTTTCCCCAATGGAGACAAATGTAAAAGACAGAGATACAGATATCATCTTCAGTTTAGATTGAAGCAATTTTAGTTACTACTGTTTGTTCCTGCTATTTGATCACAGTTTATTTTAATTTTTTGAAGCCTGTCTCTAATCAAATAAGATTTAATGATTTAGAAGTAATAGAGGACCCTGACTAAACTGACAAGAAAAGTTAATTTAAGGACAAGAATTGATTTTTAAAACTATAAAAGGACATTTCATGACTTGATTTCAAGATGATCCGGTGGTATCCTTATACTGTCGCAGAAGGAAGTCCACAGTGGGACGAGAATGATGCTTACAAATCTGCACCCTTATTATCTATTACTGAAGATGTCTTAGTCCAGGCCAGTCTGCCTACCACCTGTGTGGTACACTGTTGATTTCATTTTTCTTCCAGTATTTACTTTTGGTTCGGGACCAATTATCTAGCTGTGATGGGATTCTTGAAAAGTATCCTACATCTTGTACTTAGTGAACTAGTGATTGTCCTGTTTGCAGACATTCTTTCGGAGGCTCTACTCTTGCCTCGAAAACCTACATTTGCAGAAAGGGAAATGTATAGGTTTTCCTTTTCAATGTACTTATTTTTATTTATTTATTTATTTATTTTTGGCTGTGTTGGGTCTTCGTTTCTGTGCGAGGGCCTTCTCTAGTTGTGGCGAGCAGGGGCCACTCCTCATCGTGGTGCGTGGGCCTGTCACTGCCGCGGCCCCTCTTGTTGCGGAGCACAGGCTCCTGACGCGCAGGCTGAGTAGTTGTGGCTCATGGGCTTAGTTGCTCTGCAGCATGTGGGATCTTCCCGGACCAGGGCTCAAACCCGTGTCTCCTGCACTGGCTGACGGACTCTTAACCACTGCCCCACCAGTTATTGTTTTTTGAAAACTGTATTTCCTCTTTTGTTTTTATGTGATGATGCCTTTATTTATTAATTTTTATTATTGTTTATATTTGGCTGTGTTGGGTCTTTGTTGCTGCGCGCGGGCTTTCTCTGGTTGTGGCAAGTGGGGGCTACTCTTTGCTGTGGTGCGTGGACTGCTGATTGTTGTGGTTTCTCTTGTTGCGGAGCACGGGCTCTAAGTGTGCGGGCTTCAGTAATTGCAGCAGCTGGGCTCAGTAGTTGCGGCACACAGGCCCTAGAGTGCGTGGGCTTCAGTAGTTGCGGCGTGTGGCCTCAGCAGTTGTGGCTCGCGGGCTCTAGAGCACAGGCTCAGTAGTCGTGACGTACGGGCTTAGTTGCTCTGCGGCATGTGAGATCTTCCCAGACCAGGGCTGGAACCCGTGTCCCCTGCATTGGCAGATGGATTCTTAACCACTGCACCACCAGGAAAGTCCCAGACTTTCCTTTTCTTAATGACAATTTTGCAGAGTCTTGGTTCACGTACTTCATAGACTGTCCCTCAGCTTGGGTTTGTGTGATGTTCTCCTCATGACTGGAAGGGAGTTAGGGTTTTGGGGAAGGAGATGTTTACTTTTAATATTTTGTTTCCTCTCTATCTCTTGGCTTTTTATATAAGATATTCAATGCATTTAGATATATATTTAAAAAAGCAGGCTTGTAGACTATTATTTTATTATCTGCTTGCTATTTTGTAGTCTGCTTGGGATGATGGTGGTATGCTTTTTTTTTTTTTTTTTTCGGTACACGGGCCTCTCACTCTTGTGGCCTCTCCCGTTGTGGAGCACAGGCTCCGGACACGCAGGCTCATCGGCCATGGCTCAGGGGCCTAGCCCCTCTGCGGCATGTGGGATCTTCCCGGACCGGGGCACGAAGCCGTGTCCCCTGCATCGGCAGGCAGGCTCTCAACCACTGCTCCACCAGGGAAGCACGGTACACTTTTGTTTTATTTTTGCAGTTGGCTCTCTTGCATTGATATACATTTTATTGATAAAGCTCAACTGCTTTGGATTATGATGTGTTTACAAGGCTACACAGATAATCTGGAAGGGAAAATGAAGAAATACAAATGACAGAAAATGTTTTATAAGAATAAAATTTTCCTGGCAAGCAGCAACCTTTTCTCAAAGTCAGTGTTTGAATATAATTTGCTTGCTTCATAAATACGGTTATTTTCGTTTTTTCATATCTTTATTGATTAGTAAGCATGTTAAATGACTTGGGAGGAATCTCACTCTCTTCAAGAAATAATTTGGAATTCTTGATCTAGAATGCTGACAATTCTCAAAAATGGGTCAGGAAAATCAAAGTAATAGATGGAAAAAAATGTCAATTTAGCTGTTGTTATAACTTTTCTTAAATTTAGGGATATTTTTTATAATTGAAGTTACTAAAACAGATGGTGGAAGGTCCATCAAGATATTTATTTTATGTAATGAAAGCATGTTACTTTGCTGTATTGAATTCCATTCATTCTGGAATTTAGGAGCATTTACCTCTTTATGAAAGAGATGATTCCAAGTAGAAAATGATTGATGACCTTCGCTTCCAGTTTTCTTCTCAATAGACTTAGTCTCTCTTCTAATGCTTCTTGCATACTCAGTAATTGTATAAGTTTTCGAGAAAAATGCAGGTCTGGCTGAATATTAAGCACAGTACGATAAATAAAGCTTTTTGACTTTGCAGAATATTTTACACGTGTGTCCCATAGATTCATCAGAGATTCTAGTTTTGGATAAAGGCAAGTACATTTCAAGACAATACAACATCCCTGTGTATGACATTGGCATTCGAATGAGAAGTGAATTTGGTTCAGGACGGCTCTTGGAATGCTTGGCATTTAGGTTATTTTAGGTCAACTCTTTGGGAAATTCAATTAGAGTGTTTATGGAATGGTTTTAGTGAGCTGAATGGTTGCCATGTCATGTCATAGATGGTCTAAAACATGACTCTTATTTCTAAACTAGTTGTGTTGGTCAGATAAGGCATCTTACATGATGTATTTAATCCAAGATAATGATGGATGAGTAAGAGGCAGATCATTCTCGAGGAAGTAATTTTGGTTTTGAGAGAGGCATTCTTAGGTAAGTAGGCCTTGGTGTGTTCATTTAGAGCTGGGCAGGATTGAGTTCCGGAGAGAGGAGGGAAAGGATATTTGGGTAGAGGGAAGGGCATCGGCAGAGCCTCAGAGGCCTGACGGTTCCTGGGGCCTTTGTGGGAATGGTGGGAAAGTTGGGTTGCAGTCAGCCTGTGGGTAGCCTGGACGTTGGGTAATGAGCGTGGCCATCAGTTTATGGGTGCCCTCTCTAGAGTGGTCTGTAACTTGCTTCCTCCCTGAGGAAGTGTGACACGCTTCTGCTAGCTGCAGTGTCTTCCCCACAGCTGTGCTGTCCATTGAGGAGAAGGGGGCCTGCTCTGCCATGGCTTCCTTACTCCTCAGGGTATGGCGTGTGAGTTATTTTAATAATGTATCAACCTGCCTTTTCTTTCTTTTGTCACGATGCATTTGCTTTCTAAAGTGGTCTTGTTTTCAGGATAATAATTGGGTTTCCACAGGGAAAATAATAATGTATGAGGCAAATTACTGACTAAAGGCAAATTCCTGACTTAAAAAATGAATCTCTAATATTTTTCTAGAAGTTCTTCTTTTGTTTCAATTTTTGTTTTGTTAGTTATGTAAAGAAACTTATGGATAGTAATTTCTGCTCAGGTGGATAGTGGTACTGTTTAGCACAGCTCATTGGTCTTACGAAATTTTACAAATGCAGTCTGATTCATTCCAGCCAAGTTAATTATGAGGTACGTAATTTTTTGCCCCAATGGAGACAAATGTAAAAGACAGAGATACAGAAATCATCTTCAGTTTAGATTGAAGAAATTTTAGTTACTACTGTTTGTTCCTGCTATTTGATCACAGTTTATTTTTATTTTTTGAAGCCTGTCTCTAATCAAATAAGATTTAATGTTTTAGAAGTAATAGAGGACCATGACTAAACTGATAAGAAAAGTTAATTTAAGGACAAGAATTGATTTTTAAATATATAACAGTACATTTCATGACTTGATTTCAAGATGATCTGGTGGTATCCTTATACTGTCGCAGAAGGAAGTCCACAGTGGGACGAGAATGATGCTTACAAATCAGCACCCTTATTATCTATTACTGAAGATGTCTTAGTCCAGGCCAGTCTGCCTACCACCTGTGTGGTACACTGTTGATTTCATTTTTCTTCCAGTATTTACTTTTGGTTCTGGACCAGTTATCTAGCTGTGATGGGATTCTTCACAAGTATCCTACATCTTGTACTTAGTGAACTAGTGATTGTCCTGTTTGCAGACATTCTTTCTGAGGCTCTACTCTTGCCTCGAAAACCTACATTTGCAGAAAGGGAAATGTATAGGTTTTCCTTTTAAATGTACTTATTTTTATTTATTTTTTTAATTATTTTTGGCTGTGTTGGGTCTTCGTTTCTGTGCGAGGGCCTTCTCTAGTTGCGGCGAGGAGGGGCCACTCCTCATCGTGGTGCGTGGGCCTGTCACTGCCGCGGCCCCTCTTGTTGCGGAGCACAGGCTCCAGACGCGCAGGCTGAGTAGTTGTAGCTCACGGGCTTAGTTGCTCTGCAGCCTGTGGGATCTTCCTGGACCAGGGCTCAAACCCGTGTCTCCTGCACTGGCAGACGGACTCTTAACCACTGCCCCACCAGTTATTGTTTTTTGAAAAAATTATTTCCTCTTTTGTTTTTATGTGATGATGCCTTTATTTATTTATTTTTATTATTGTTTATATTTGGCTGTGTTGGGTCTTTGTTGCTGCGCGCGGGCTTTCTCTGGTTGTGGCAAGTGGGGGCTACTCTTTGTTGTGGTGCGTGGACTGCTGATTGTTGTGGTTTCTCTTGTTGCGGAGCACGGGCTCTAAGTGTGTGGGCTTCAGTAATTGCAGCAGCTGGGCTCAGTAGTTGCGGCACACAGGCCCTTGAGTGCGTGGGCTTCAGTAGTTGCGGCGTGTGGCCTCAGCAGTTGTGGCTCGCGGGCTCTAGAGCACAGGCTCAGTAGTCGTGACGTACGGGCTTAGTTGCTCCGTGGCATGTGGGATCTTCCCAGACCAGGGCTGGAACCTGTCTCCCCTGCATTGGCAGACGGATTCTTAACTAGTGCACCACCAGGAAAGTCCCAGACTTTCCTTTACTTAATGACAATTTTGCAGAGTCTTGGTTCACGTATTTCATAGACTGTCCCTCACCTTGGGTTTGTGTGATGTTTTCTTCATGACTGGAAGGGAGTTAGGGTTTTGGGGAAGGAGATGTTTACTTTTAATATTTTGTTTCATCTCTATCTCTTGGCTTTTTATATAAGATATTCAATGCATTTAGATATATATTTAAAAAGCAGGCTTGTAGACTATTATTTTATAATCTGCTTGCTATTTTGTAGTCTCCTTGGGCTGATGGTGGTATGCTTTTTTTTTTTTTTTTTCGGTACACGGGCCTCTCACTCTTGTGGCCTCTCCTGTTGTGGAGCACAGGCTCCGGACACGCAGGCTCATCGGCCATGGCTCAGCGGCCTAACCGCTCCGCGGCATGTGGGATCATCCCGGACCGGGGCACGAAGCCGTGTCCCCTGCATCGGCAGGCAGTCTCTCAAACACTGCTCCACCAGGGAAGCACGGTACACTTCTGTTTTATTTATGCTGTTGGCTCTCTTGCATTGATTTACAGTTTATTGATAAAGCTCAACTGCTTTGGATTATGATGTGTTTACAAGGCTACACAGATCATCTGGAAGGGAAAATGAAGAAATACAAATGAGAGAAAATGTTTTATAATAATAAAATTTTCTTGGCAAGCAGCAACCTTTTCTCAAAGTCAGTGTTTTAATATAATTTGCTTGCTTCATAAATACGGTTATTTTCGTTTTTTCATATCTTTATTGATTAGTAAGCATGTTAAATGACTTGGGAGGAATCTCACTCTCTTCAAGAAATAATTTGGAATTCTTGATCTAGAATGCTGACAATTCTCAAAAATGGGTCAGGAAAATCAAAGTAATAGATGGAAAAAAACTCTCAATTTTAGCTGTTGATATAACTTTTCTTAAATTTAGGGTGTTTTTTATAATTTAAGTTACTAAAACAGATGGTGGAAGGTCCACCAAGATATTTATTTTATGTATTTAAAGCATTTTACTTTGCTGTATTGAATTCCATTCATTCTGGAATTTAGGAGCATTTACCTCTTTATGAAAGAGATTATTGAAAGTAGAAAATGATTGATGACCTTCGCTTCCAGTATTCTTCTCAATAGACTTAGTCTCTCTTCTAATGCTTCTTGCATACTAAGTAATTGTATAAGGTTTAGAGAATAATGCAGGTCTGGCTGAACATTAAGCACAGTACACTAAATAAAGCTTTTTCACTTTGCAGAATATTTTACATGTGTGTCCCATAGATTCATCAGAGATTCTAGTTTTTGATAAAGGCAAGTACATTTAAGGACAATACAGCATCCCTGTCTGTGACATTGGCATTCGAATGAGAAGTGAATTTGGTTCAGGACGGTTCTTGGAATGCTTGGCATTTAGGTTATTTTAGGTCAACTCTTTGGGCAATTCAATTAGAGTATTTATTGAATGGTTTTCGTGAGCTGAATGGTTGTCATGTCATGTCATAGATGGTCTAAAACATGACTCTTATTTCTAAAATAGTTGTGTTGGTCAGATAAGGCATCTTACATGAAGTATTTAATCCAAGATAATGATGCATGAGTAAGAGGCAGATCATTCTCGAGGAAGTAATTTTGGTTTTGAGAGAGGCATTCTTAGGGAAATAGGCCTTGCCGTGCTCATTTAGAGCTGGGCAGGATTGAGGTCCGGAGAGAGGAGGGAAAGGGTATTTGGGTAGAGGGAAGGGCATTGGCAGAGCCTCAGAGGCCTGACGGTTCCTGGGGCCTGTGTGGGAATGGTGGGAAAGTTGGGCTGCAGTCAGCCTGTGGGTGGCCTGGACGTTGGGTAATGAGCGTGGCCGTCAGTTTATGGGTGCCCTCTGTAGAGTTGTCTGTAACTTGCTTCCTCCCTGAGGAAGTGTGACACGCTTCTGCTAGCTGCAGTGTCTTCCCCACAGCTGTGCTGTCCATTGAGGAGAAGGGGGCCTGCTCTGCCATGGATTCCTTACTCCTCAGGGTATGGCGTGTGAGTTATTTTAATAATGTATCAATCTGCCTTTTCTTTCTTTTGTCACAATGCATTTGCTTTCTAAAGTGGTCTTGTTTTCAGGATAATAATTGGGTTTCCACAGGGAAAATCATAATGTATGAGGCAAATTACTGACTAAAGGCAAATTTCTGACTTAAAAACATGAATCTCTAAT
Organism: Mesoplodon bidens; assembly: GCF_964165515.1. Lineage (NCBI taxonomy): Eukaryota > Metazoa > Chordata > Mammalia > Artiodactyla > Ziphiidae > Mesoplodon > Mesoplodon bidens. The sequence continues at coordinate 784,418 of NW_027672468.1, read as the reverse complement.
TTGTTTCTAGTAGTTCTTCTTTTGTTTAAATTTTTGTTTTGTTAGTTATGTATAGAAACTTAAGGATAGTAATTTCTGCTCAGGTGGATAGTGGTACTGTTTAGCACAGCTCATTGGTCTTCTGAAACTTTTACAAATGCAGTCTGATTCATTCCGGGCAAGTTAATTATGAGGTACATATTTTTTTCCCCTAATGGAGACAAATGTAAAAGACAGAGATACAGAAATCATCTCCAGTTTAGATTGAAGAAATTTTAGTTACTACTGTTTGTTCCTGCTATTTGATCAGAGTTTATTTTTATTTTTTGAAGTCTGTCTCTAATCAAATAAGATTTAATGTTTTAGAAGTAAAAGAGCACCATGACTAAATTAATAAGAAAAGTTAATTTAAGGACAAGAATTGATTTTTAAAATTATAAAAGTACATTTCATGACTTGATTTCAAGATGATCTGGTGGTATTCTTATACTGCTGCAGAAGGATGTCCACAGTGGGACGAGAATGAGGCTTAAAAATCACCACCCTTATTATCTATGACTGAACATGTCTTAGTCCAGGCCAGTGTGCCTACCACCTCTGTGGTACACTGTTGATTTCATTTTTCTTCCAGTATTTACTTTTGGTCCTGGACCAATTATCTAGCTGTGATGGGATTCTCCAAAAGTATCCTACATTTTGTACTTAGTGAACTAGTGATTGTTCTGTTTGCAGACATTCTTTCTGAGGCTCTACTCTTGCCTCGAAAACCTACATTTGCAGAAAGGGAAATGTATAGGTTTTCCTTTTAAATGTATTTATTTTTATTTATATTTTATTTATTTTTGGCTGTGTTGGGTCTTCGTTTCTGTGCGAGGGCCTTCTCTAGTTGCGGCGAGCAGGGGCCACTCCTCATCGTGGTTCGTGGGCCTCTCACTGCCGTGCCGCCTCTTGTTGCAGAGCACAGGCTCCAGAAGCGCAGGCTCAGTAGTTGTGGCTCACGGGCTTAGTTGCACTGCAGCATGTGGGATCTTCCCGGACCAGGGCTCAAATCCGTGTCCCCTGCACTGGCAGGCGGATTCTTAACCTCTGCCCCGCCCGTTATTCTTTTTTTTTAAATATTTCCTCATTTGTGTTTATGTGATGATGCCTTTATTTATTTTTTTATTATTGTTTATATTTGGCTGAGTTGAGTCTTTGTTGCTGCGCGCAGGCTTTCCCTAGTTGTGGCAAGTGGGGGCTACTCTTTGTTGTGGTGCGCGGACTTCTCATTGTGGTGGCTTCTCTTGTTGCGGAGCGTGGGCTCTAAGAGTGCGGGCTTCAGTAATTACAGCACCTGGGCTCAGTATTTGCGGCACACAGGCCCTAGAGTGCGCGGGCTTCATTAGTTGCGGCGTGTGGCCTCAGTTGTTGTGGCTGGCGGGCTCTAGAGCGCAGGCTCAGTAGTTGTGATGTACGGGCTTACTTGCTCTGCGGCATGTGGGATCTTTCCGGACCAGGGCTGGAACCCGTGTCCCCTGCATTGGCAGACGGATTCTTAACTACTGCACCACCAGGAAAGTCCCAGACTTTCCTTTTCTTAATGACAATTTTGAAGAGTCCTGGTTCACATATTTCATAGACTGTCCTTCAACTTGGCTTTGTGTGATGTTCTCCTCATGACTGGAGTGGAGTTAGGGTTTTGGGGAAGGAGATGTTTACTTTTAATATTCGGTTTCAACTCTGTCTCTTGGCTTTTTATATAAGATATTCAATGCATTTAGTTATATATTTAAAAAAGCAGGCTTGTAGACTATTATTTTAAAATCTGCTTGCTATTTTGTAATCTGCTTGGGTTGATGGTGGAATGTTTTTTTTTTTTTTTGCAGTACGTGGGCCTCTCCCTGTTGTGGAGTCTCCCATTCCGGAGCACAGGCTCCCAACCCGCATGCTCAGTGGCCATGGCTCACGGGCCTAGCCGCTCCGCGGCATGTGGGATCTTCCCGGACCGAGTCACGAACCCGTGTCCACTGCATTGGCAGGCAGGCTCTCAACCACTGCTCCAACAGGGAAGCCCGGTACACTTTTGTTTTAATTATGCAGTTGGCTCTATTGTGTTGATTTACATTTTATTGGTAAATCTCAACTGCTTTGGATTATGATGTGTTTACAAGGCTACACAGATAATCTGGAAGGGAAAATGAAGTAATACAAATGACAGAAAATGTTTTATAATAATAAAATTTTCTTGGCAAGCAGCAACCTTTTCTCAAAGTCAGTCTTTTAATATAATTTGCTTGCTTCATAAATATGGCTTTCTTGTTTGTTCTTATCTTTATTGATTAGTGAGCATGTTAGATGACTTGGAAGGAATCTCACTGTCTTCAAGAAATAATTTGGCATTTTTGATCCGGAATGCTGACAATTCTCAAAAATGGGTCAGGAAAATCAAAGTAATAGATGGAAAAAAATCTCAATTTTAGGTGTTGATACAACTTTTCTTAAATATAGGGTTTGTTTTATAATTTACGTTACTAAAACAGATGTTGGAAGGTCCACCAAGATATTTATTTTATGTTTTTAAAGCATTTTACTTTGCTGTATTGAATTCCATTCATTCTGGAATTTAGGAGCATGTACCTCTTTATGAAAGAGATTATTGAAAGTAGAAAATGATTGATGACCTTCGCTTCCAGTATTCTTCTCAATAGACTTAGTCTCTCTTCTAATGCTTCTTGTATACTCAGTAAGTGTATAAGGTTTAGAGAAAATTGCAGGTCTGGCTGAACATTAAGCACAGTACACTAAATAAAGCTTTTTTACTCTGCAGAATATTTTACATGTGTGTCCCATAGATTCATCAGAGATTCTAGTTTTGGATAAAGGCAAGTACATTTAAGGACAATACAACATCCCTGTCTATGACATTGGCATTCGAATGAGAAGTGAATTTGGTTCAGGACGGTTCTTGGAATGCTTGGCATTTAGGTTATTTTAGGTCAACTCTTTGGGCAATTCAATTAGAGTATTTATTGAATGGTTTTCGTGAGCTGAATGGTTGTCATGTTATGTCATAGATGGTCTAAAACATGACTCTTATTTCTACAATAGTTGTGTTGGTCAGATAAGGCATCTTACCTGATGTATTTAATCCAAGATAATGATGCATGAGTAAGAGGCAGATCATTCTCGAGGAAGTAATTTTGGTTTTGAGAGAGGCATACTTAGGGAAATAGGCCTTGCAGTGCTTATTTAGAGCTGGGCAGGAATGAGGTCCAGAGAGAGGAGGGAAAGGATATTTGGGTGGAGGGAAGGGCATTGGCAGAGCCTCAGAGGCCTGATGGTTCCTGGGGCCTGTGTGGGAATGGTGGGAAAGTTGGGCTGCAGTCAGCCTGTGGGTGGCCTGGACGTTGGGTAATGAGCGTGGCCCTCAGTTTATGGGTGCCCTCTCTAGAGTTGTCTGTAACTTGCTTCCTCCCTGAGGAAGTGTGACACGCTTCTGCTAGCTGCAGTGTCTTCCCCACAGCTGTGCTGTCCATTGAGGAGAAGGGGGCCTGCTCTGCCATGGCTTCCTTACTCCTCAGGGTATGGCGTGTGAGTTATTTTAATAATGTATCAATCTGACTTTTCTTTCTTTTGTCACAATGCATTTGCTTTCTAAAGTGGTCTTGTTTTCAGGATAATAATTGGGTTTCCACAGGGAAAATCATAATGTATGAGGCAAATTACTGACTAAAGGCAAATTTCTGACTTAAAAACATGAATCTCTAATTTGTTTCTAATAGTTCTTCTTTTGTTTAAATTTTTGTTTTGTTAGTTATGTATAGAAACTTAAGGATAGTAATTTCTGCTCAGGTGGATAGTGGTACTGTTTAGCACAGCTCATTGGTCTTCTGAAACTTTTACAAATGCAGTCTGATTCATTCCAGCCAAGTTAATTATGAGGTACATATTTTTTTCCCCTAATGGAGACAAATGTAAAAGACAGAGATACAGAAATCATCTCCAGTTTAGATTGAAGAAATTTTAGTTACTACTGTTTGTTCCTGCTATTTGATCACAGTTTATTTTTTTTTTTGAATTCTGTCTCTAATCAAATAAGATTTAATGTTTTAGAAGTAAAAGAGCACCATGACTAAATTAATAACAAAAGTTAATTTAAGGACAAGAATTGATTTTTAAAAATATAAAAGTACATTTCATGACTTGATTTCAAGATGATCTGGTGGTATCCTTATACTGCTGCAGAAGGAAGTCCACAGTGGGACGAGAATGATGCTTAAAAATCACCACCCTTAATATCTATGACTGAACATGTCTTAGTCCAGGCCAGTGTGCCTACCACCTCTCTGGTACACTGTTGATTTCATTTTTCTTCCAGTATTTACTTTTGGTCCTGGACCAATTATCTAGCTGTGATGGGATCCTCCAAAAGTATCCTACATTTTGTACTTAGTGAACTAGTGATTGTTCTGTTTGCAGACATTCTTTCTGAGGCTCTACTCTTGCCTCGGAAACCTACATTTGCAGAAAGGGAAATGTATAGGTTTTCCTTTTAAATGTATTTATTTTTATTTATATTTTATTTATTTTTGGCTGTGTTGGGTCTTCGTTTCTGTGCGAGGGCCTTCTCTAGTTGCGGCGAGCAGGGGCCACTCCTCATCGTAGTTCGTGGGCCTCTCACTGCCGTGGCGCCTCTTGTTGCGGAGCACAGGCTCCAGAAGCGCAGGCTCAGTAGTTGTGGCTCCCGGGCTTAGTTGCACTGCAGCATGTGGGATCTTCCCGGACCAGGGCTCAAATCCGTGTCCCCTGCACTGGCAGGCGGATTCTTAACCACTGCCCAGCCCGTTATTCTTTTTTTAAAAAAAATATTTCCTCATTTGTGTTTATGTGATGATGCCTTTATTTATTTTTTTATTATTGTTTATATTTGGCTGAGTTGAGTCTTTGTTGCTGCGCGCAGGCTTTCCCTAGTTGTGGCAAGTGGGGGCTACTCTTTGTTGTGGTGCGCAGACTTCTCATTGTGGTGGCTTCTCTTGTTGCGGAGCGTGGGCTCTAAGAGTGCGGGCTTCAGTAATTGCAGCACCTGGGCTCCGTATTTGCGGCACACAGGCCCTAGAGTGCGCGGGCTTCATTAGTTGCAGCGTGTGGCCTCAGTTGTTGTGGCTGGCGGGCTCTAGAGCGCAGGCTCAGTAGTTGTGATGTACGGGCTTACTTGCTCTGCGGCATGTGGGATCTTCCCGGACCAGGGCTGGAACCCGTGTCCCCTGCATTGGTAGACGGATTCTTAACTAGTGCACCACCAGGAAAGTCCCAGACTTTCCTTTTCTTAATGACAATTTTGAAGAGTCCTGGTTCACATATTTCATAGACTGTCCTTCAACTTGGCTTTGTGTGATGTTCTCCTCATGACTGGAGTGGAGTTAGGGTTTTGGGGAAGGAGATGTTTACTTTTAATATTCGGTTTCAACTCTGTCTCTTGGCTTTTTATATAAGATATTCAATGCATTTAGTTATATATTTAAAAAAGCAGGCTTGTAGACTATTATTTTAAAATCTGCTTGCTATTTTGTAATCTGCTTGGGTTGATGGTGGAAAGTTTTTTTTTTTTTTTCAGTACGTGGGCCTCTCCCTGTTGTGGAGTCTCCCGTTCCGGAGCACAGGCTCCCAACCCGCATGCTCAGTGGCCATGGCTCACGGGCCTAGCCACTCCGCGGCATGTGGGATCTTCCCGGACCGAGTCACGAACCCGTGTCCCCTGCATTGGCAGGCAGGCTCTCAACCACTGCTCCACCAGGGAAGCCCGTTACACTTTTGTTTTAATTATGCAGTTGGCTCTATTGTGTTGATTTACATTTTATTGGTAAATCTCAACTGCTTTGGATTATGATGTGTTTACAAGGCTACACAGATAATCTGGAAGGGAATATGAAGTAATACATATGACAGAAAATGTTTTATAATAATAAAATTTTCTTGGCAAGCAGCAACCTTTTCTCAAAGTCAGTCTTTTAATCTAATTTGCTTGCTTCATAAATATGGCTTTCTTGTTTGTTGTTATCTTTATTGATTAGTGAGCATGTTAGATGACTTGGAAGGAATCTCACTGTCTTCAAGAAATAATTTGGCATTTTTGATCCGGAATGCTGACAATTCTCAAAAATGGGTCAGGAAAATCAAAGTAATAGATGGAAAAAAATCTCAATTTTAGCTGTTGATACAACTTTTCTCAAATTTAGGGTGTTTTTTATAATTTAAGTTACTAAAACAGATGGTGGAAGGTCCACCAAGATATTTATTTTATGTACTTAAAGCATTTTACTTTGCTGTATTGAATTCCATTCATTCTGGAATTTAGGAGCATTTACCTCTTTATGAAAGAGATTATTGAAAGTAGAAAATGATTGATGACCTTCGCCTCCAGTATTCTTCTCAATAGACTTAGTCTCTCTTCTAATGCTTCTTGCATACTAAGTAATAGTATAAGGTTTAGAGAATAATGCAGGTCTGGCTGAACATTAAGCACAGTACACTAAATAAAGCTTTTTCACTTTGCAGAATATTTTACATGTGTGTCCCATAGATTCATCAGAGATTCTAGTTTTGGATAAAGGCAAGTACATTTAAGGACAATACAGCATCCCTGTCTGTGACATTGGCATTCGAATGAGAAGTGAATTTGGTTCAGGACGGTTCTTGCAATGCTTGGCATTTAGGTTATTTTAGGTCAACTCTTTGGGAAATTCAATTAGAGTATTTATTGAATGGTTTTCGTGAGCTGAATGGTTGTCATGTCATGTCATAGATGGTCTAAAACATGACTCTTATTTCTAAAATAGTTGTGTTGGTCAGATAAGGCATCTTACATGAAGTATTTAATCCAAGATAATGATGCATGAGTAAGAGGCAGATCATTCTCGAGGAAGTAATTTTGGTTTTGAGAGAGGCATTCTTAGGGAAATAGGCCTTGCAGTGCTCATTTAGAGCTGGGCAGGATTGAGTTCCGGAGAGAGGAGGGAAAGGATATTTGGGTAGAGGGAAGGGCATTGGCAGAGCCTCAGAGGCCTGACGGTTCCTGGGGCCTGTGTGGGAATGGTGGGAAAGTTGTGCTGCAGTCAGCCTGTGGGTGGCCTGGACGTTGGGTAATGAGCGTGGCCGTCAGTTTCTGGGTGCCCTCTGTAGAGTTGTCTGTAACTTGCTTCCTCCCTGAGGAAGTGTGACACGCTTCTGCTAGCTGCAGTGTCTTCCCCACAGCTGTGCTGTCCATTGAGGAGAAGGGGGCCTGCTCTGCCATGGCTTCCTTACTCCTCAGGGTATGGCGTGTGAGTTATTTTAATAATGTATCAATCTGCCTTTTCTTTCTTTTGTCACAATGCATTTGCTTTCTAAAGTGGTCTTGTTTTCAGGATAATAATTGGGTTTCCACAGGGAAAATCATAATGTATGAGACAAATTACTGACTAAAGGCAAATTTCTGACTTAAAAACATGAATCTCTAATTTGTTTCTAGTAGTTCTTCTTTTGTTTAAATTTTTGTTTTGTTAGTTATGTATAGAAACTTAAGGATAGTAATTTCTGCTCAGGTGGATAGTGGTACTGTTTAGCACAGCTCATTGGTCTTCTGAAACTTTTACAAATGCAGTCTGATTCATGCCAGCCAAGTTAATTATGAGGTACATATTTTTTCCCCTAATGGAGACAAATGTAAAAGACAGAGATACAGAAATCATCTCCAGTTTAGATTGAAGAAATTTTAGTTACTACTGTTTGTTCCTGCTATTTGATCACAGTTTATTTTTATTTTTTGAAGTCTGTCTCTAATCAAATAAGATTTAATGTTTTAGAAGTAAAAGAGCACCATGACTAAACTGATAAGAAAAGTTAATTTAAGGACAAGAATTGATTTTTAAAAATATAAAAGTACATTTCATGACTTGATTTCAAGATGATCTGGTGGTATCCTTATACTGCTGCAGAGGGAAGTCCACAGTGGGACGAGAATGATGCTTAAAAATCACCACCCTTATTATCTATGACTGAACATGTCTTAGTCCAGGCCAGTGTGCCTACCACCTCTGTGGTACACTGTTGATTTCATTTTTCTTCCAGTATTTACTTTTGGTCCTGGACCAATTACCTAGCTGTGATGGGATTCTCCAAAAGTATCCTACATTTTGTACTTAGTGAACTAGTGATTGTTCTGTTTGCAGACATTCTTTCTGAGGCTCTACTCTTGCCTCGAAAACCTACATTTGCAGAAAGGGAAATGTATAGGTTTTCCTTTTAAATGTATTTATTTTTATTTATATTTTATTTATTTTTGGCTGTGTTGGGTCTTCGTTTCTGTGCGAGGGCCTTCTCTAGTTGCGGCGAGCAGGGGCCACTCCTCATCGTGGTTCGTGGGCCTCTCACTGCCGTGGCGCCTCTTGTTGCGGAGCACAGGCTCCAGAAGCGCAGGCTCAGTAGTTGTGGCTCACGGGCTTAGTTGCACTGCAGCATGTGGGATCTTCCCGGACCAGGGCTCAAATCCGTGTCCCCTGCACTGGCAGGCGGATTCTTAACCACTGCCCAGCCCGTTATTCTTTTTTTAAAAAAAATATTTCCTCATTTGTGTTTATGTGATGATGCCTTTATTTATTTTTTTATTATTGTTTATATTTGGCTGAGTTGAGTCTTTGTTGCTGAGCGCAGGCTTTCCCTAGTTGTGGCAAGTGGGGGCTACTCTTTGTTGTGGTGCGCGGACTTCTCATTGTGGTGGCTTCTCTTGTTGCGGAGCGTGGGCTCTAAGAGTGCGGGCTTCAGTAATTGCAGCACCTGGGCTCCGTATTTGCGGCACACAGGCCCTAGAGTGCGCGGGCTTCATTAGTTGCAGCGTGTGGCCTCAGTTGTTGTGGCTGGTGGGCTCTAGAGTGCAGGCTCAGTAGTTGTGATGTACGGGCTTACTTGCTCTGCGGCACGTGGGATCTTCCCGGACCAGGGCTGGAACCCGTGTCTCCTGCATTGGCAGACGGATTCTTAACTAGTGCACCACCAGGAAAGTCCCAGACTTTCCTTTTCTTAATGACAATTTTGAAGAGTCCTGGTTCACATATTTCATAGACTGTCCTTCAACTTGGCTTTGTGTGATGTTCTCCTCATGACCATAGTGGAGTTAGGGTTTTGGGGAAGGAGATGTTTACTTTTAATATTCGGTTTCAACTCTATCTCTTGTCTTTTTATATAAGATATTCAATGCATTTAGTTATATATTTAAAAAAGCAGGCTTGTAGACTATTATTTTAAAATCTGCTTGCTATTTTGTAATCTGCTTGGGTTGATGGTGGAATGTTTTTTTTTTTTTTTCAGTACGTGGGCCTCTCCCTGTTGTGGAGTCTCCCGTTACGGAGCACAGGCTCCCAACCCGCATGCTCAGTGGCCATGGCTCACGGGCCTAGCCGCTCCACGGCATGTGGGATCTTCCCGGACCGAGTCACGAACCCGTATCCCCTGCATTGGCAGGAGGCTCTCAACCACTGCTCCACCAGGGAAGCCCGGTACACTTTTGTTTTAATTATGCAGTTGGCTCTATTGTGTTGATTTACATTTTATTGGTAAATCTCAACTGCTTTGGATTATGATGTGTTTACAAGGCTACACAGATAATCTGGAAGGGAAAATGAAGTAATACAAATGACAGAAAATGTTTTATAATAATGAAATTTTCTTGGCAAGCAGCAACCTTTTCTCAAAGTCAGTCTTTTAATATAATTTGCTTGCTTCGTAAATATGGCTTTCTTGTTTGTTCTTATCTTTATTGATTAGTGAGCATGTTAGATGACTTGGGAGGAATCTCACTGTCTTCAACAAATAATTTGGCATTATTGATCCAGAATGCTGACAATTCTCAAAAATGGGTCAGGAAAATCAAAGTAATAGATGGAAAAAAATCTCAATTTTAGCTGTTGATATAACTTTTCTTAAATGTAGGGTGTTTTTTATAATTTAAGTTACTAAAACAGATGGTGGAAGGTCCACCAAGATATTTATTTTATGTATTTAAAGCATTTTACTTTGCTGTATTGAATTCCATTCATTCTGGAATTTAGGAGCATTTACCTCTTTATGAAAGAGATTATTGAAAGTAGAAAATGATTGATGACCTTCGCTTCCAGTATTCTTCTCAATAGACTTAGTCTCTCTTCTAATGCTTCTTGCATACTAAGTAATTGTATAAGGTTTAGAGAAAAATGCAGGTCTGGCTGAACATTAAGCACAGTACACTAAATAAAGCTTTTTCACTTTGCAGAATATTTTACATGTGCGTCCCATAGATTCATCAGAGATTCTAGTTTTGGATAAAGGCAAGTACATTTAAGGACAATACAGCATCCCTGTTTGTGACATTGGCATTCGAATGAGAAGTGAATTTGGTTCAGGACGGTTCTTGGAATGCTTGGCATTTAGGTTATTTTAGGTCAACTCTTTGGGCAATTCAATTAGAGTATTTATTGAATGGTTTTCGTGAGCTGAATGGTTGTCATGTCATGTCATAGATGGTCTAAAACATGACTCTTATTTCTAAAATAGTTGTGTTGGTCAGATAAGGCATCTTACATGAAGTATGTAATCCAAGATAATGATGCATGAGTAAGATGCAGATCATTCTCGAGGAAGTAATTTTGGTTTTGAGAGAGGCATTCTTAGGGAAATAGGCCTTGCAGTGCTCATTTAGAGCTGGGCAGGATTGAGGTCCGGAGAGAGGAGGGAAAGGATATTTGGGTGGAGGGAAGGGCATTGGCAGAGCCTCAGAGGCCTTACGGTTCCTGGGGCCTGTGTGGGAATTGTGGGAAAGTTGGGCTGCAGTCAGCCTGTGGGTGGCCTGGACGTTGGGTAATGAGCGTGGCCGTCAGTTTATGGGTGCCCTCTGTAGAGTTGTCTGTAACTTGCTTCCTCCCTGAGGAAGTGTGACACGCTTCTGCTAGCTGCATTGTCTTCCCCACAGCTGTGCTGTCCATTGAGGAGAAGGGGGCCTGCTCTGCCATGGATTCCTTACTCCTCAGGGTATGGCGTGTGAGTTATTTTAATAATGTATCAATCTGCCTTTTCTTTCTTTTGTCACAATGCATTTGCTTTCTAAAGTGGTCTTGTTTTCAGGATAATAATTGGGTTTCCACAGGGAAAATCATAATGTATGAGGCAAATTACTGACTAAAGGCAAATTTCTGACTTAAAAACATGAATCTCTAATTTGTTTCTAGTAGTTCTTCTTTTGTTTAAATTTTTGTTTTGTTAGTTATGTATAGAAACTTAAGGATAGTAATTTCTGCTCAGGTGGATAGTGGTACTGTTTAGCACAGCTCATTGGTCTTCTGAAACTTTTACAAATGCAGTCTGATTCATTCCGGCCAAGTTAATTATGAGGTACATATTTTTTTCCCCTAATGGAGACAAATGTAAAAGACAGAGATACAGAAATCATCTCCAGTTTAGATTGAAGAAATTTTAGTTACTACTGTTTGTTCCTGCTATTTGATCAGAGTTTATTTTTATTTTTTGAAGTCTGTCTCTAATCAAATAAGATTTAATGTTTTAGAAGTAAAAGAGCACCATGACTAAATTAATAAGAAAAGTTAATTTAAGGACAAGAATTGATTTTTAAAAATATAAAAGTACATTTCATGACTTGATTTCAAGGTGATCTGGTGGTATTCTTATACTGCTGCAGAAGGATGTCCACAGTGGGACGAGAATGAGGCTTAAAAATCACCACCCTTATTATCTATGACTGAACATGTCTTAGTCCAGGCCAGTGTGCCTACCACCTCTGTGGTACACTGTTGATTTCATTTTTCTTCCAGTATTTACTTTTGGTCCTGGACCAATTATCTAGCTGTGATGGGATTCTCCAAAAGTATCCTACATTTTGTACTTAGTGAACTAGTGATTGTTCTGTTTGCAGACATTCTTTCTGAGGCTCTACTCTTGCCTCGAAAACCTACATTTGCAGAAAGGGAAATGTATAGGTTTTCCTTTTAAATGTATTTATTTTTATTTATATTTTATTTATTTTTGGATGTGTTGGGTCTTCGTTTCTGTGCGAGGGCCTTCTCTAGTTGCGGCGAGCAGGGGCCACTCCTCATCGTGGTTCGTGGGCCTCTCACTGCCGTGGCGCCTCTTGTTGCAGAGCACAGGCTCCAGAAGCGCAGGCTCAGTAGTTGTGGCTCACGGGCTTAGTTGCACTGCAGCATGTGGGATCTTCCCGGACCAGGGCTCAAATCCGTGTCCCCTGCACTGGCAGGCGGATTCTTAACCTCTGCCCCGCCCGTTATTCTTTTTTTTTAAATATTTCCTCATTTGTGTTTATGTGATGATGCCTTTATTTATTTTTTTATTATTGTTTATATTTGGCTGAGTTGAGTCTTTGTTGCTGCGCGCAGGCTTTCCCTAGTTGTGGCAAGTGGGGGCTACTCTTTGTTGTGGTGCGTGGAATTCTCATTGTGGTGGCTTCTCTTGTTGCGGAGCGTGGGCTCTAAGAGTGCGGGCTTCAGTAATTGCAGCACCTGGGCTCCGTATTTGCGGCACACAGGCCCTAGAGTGCGCGGGCTTCATTAGTTGCAGCGTGTGGCCTCAGTTGTTGTGGCTGGTGGGCTCTAGAGTGCAGGCTCAGTAGTTGTGATGTACGGGCTTACTTGCTCTGCGGCACGTGGGATCTTCCCGGACCAGGGCTGGAACCCGTGTCTCCTGCATTGGCAGACGGATTCTTAACTAGTGCACCACCAGGAAAGTCCCAGACTTTCCTTTTCTTAATGACAATTTTGAAGAGTCCTGGTTCACATATTTCATAGACTGTCCTTCAACTTGGCTTTGTGTGATGTTCTCCTCATGACCATAGTGGAGTTAGGGTTTTGGGGAAGGAGATGTTTACTTTTAATATTCGGTTTCAACTCTATCTCTTGTCTTTTTATATAAGATATTCAATGCATTTAGTTATATATTTAAAAAAGCAGGCTTGTAGACTATTATTTTAAAATCTGCTTGCTATTTTGTAATCTGCTTGGGTTGATGGTGGAATGTTTTTTTTTTTTTTCAGTACGTGGGCCTCTCCCTGTTGTGGAGTCTCCCGTTACGGAGCACAGGCTCCCAACCCGCATGCTCAGTGGCCATGGCTCACGGGCCTAGCCGCTCCACGGCATGTGGGATCTTCCCGGACCGAGTCACGAACCCGTATCCCCTGCATTGGCAGGAGGCTCTCAACCACTGCTCCACCAGGGAAGCCCGGTACACTTTTGTTTTAATTATGCAGTTGGCTCTATTGTGTTGATTTACATTTTATTGGTAAATCTCAACTGCTTTGGATTATGATGTGTTTACAAGGCTACACAGATAATCTGGAAGGGAAAATGAAGTAATACAAATGACAGAAAATGTTTTATAATAATGAAATTTTCTTGGCAAGCAGCAACCTTTTCTCAAAGTCAGTCTTTTAATATAATTTGCTTGCTTCGTAAATATGGCTTTCTTGTTTGTTCTTATCTTTATTGATTAGTGAGCATGTTAGATGACTTGGGAGGAATCTCACTGTCTTCAACAAATAATTTGGCATTATTGATCCAGAATGCTGACAATTCTCAAAAATGGGTCAGGAAAATCAAAGTAATAGATGGAAAAAAATCTCAATTTTAGCTGTTGATATAACTTTTCTTAAATGTAGGGTGTTTTTTATAATTTAAGTTACTAAAACAGATGGTGGAAGGTCCACCAAGATATTTATTTTATGTATTTAAAGCATTTTACTTTGCTGTATTGAATTCCATTCATTCTGGAATTTAGGAGCATTTACCTCTTTATGAAAGAGATTATTGAAAGTAGAAAATGATTGATGACCTTCGCTTCCAGTATTCTTCTCAATAGACTTAGTCTCTCTTCTAATGCTTCTTGCATACTAAGTAATTGTATAAGGTTTAGAGAAAAATGCAGGTCTGGCTGAACATTAAGCACAGTACACTAAATAAAGCTTTTTCACTTTGCAGAATATTTTACATGTGTGTCCCATAGATTCATCAGAGATTCTAGTTTTGGATAAAGGCAAGTACATTTAAGGACAATACAGCATCCCTGTTTGTGACATTGGCATTCGAATGAGAAGTGAATTTGGTTCAGGACGGTTCTTGGAATGCTTGGCATTTAGGTTATTTTAGGTCAACTCTTTGGGCAATTCAATTAGAGTTTTTATTGAATGGTTTTCGTGAGCTGAATGGTTGTCATGTCATGTCATAGATGGTCTAAAACATGACTCTTATTTCTAAAATAATTGTGTTGGTCAGATAAGGCATCTTACATGAAGTATGTAATCCAAGATAATGATGCATGAGTAAGATGCAGATCATTCTCGAGGAAGTAATTTTGGTTTTGAGAGAGGCATTCTTAGGGAAATAGGCCTTGCAGTGCTCATTTAGAGCTGGGCAGGATTGAGGTCCGGAGAGAGGAGGGAAAGGATATTTGGGTAGAGGGAAGGGCATTGGCAGAGCCTCAGAGGCCTGACGGTTCCTGGGGCCTGTGTGGGAATTGTGGGAAAGTTGGGCTGCAGTCAGCCTGTGGGTGGCCTGGACGTTGGGTAATGAGCGTGGCCGTCAGTTTATGGGTGCCCTCTGTAGAGTTGTCTGTAACTTGCTTCCTCCCTGAGGAAGTGTGACACGCTTCTGCTAGCTGCATTGTCTTCCCCACAGCTGTGCTGTCCATTGAGGAGAAGGGGGCCTGCTCTGCCATGGATTCCTTACTCCTCAGGGTATGGCGTGTGAGTTATTTTAATAATGTATCAATCTGCCTTTTCTTTCTTTTGTCACAATGCATTTGCTTTCTAAAGTGGTCTTGTTTTCAGGATAATAATTGGGTTTCCACAGGGAAAATCATAATGTATGAGGCAAATTACTGACTAAAGGCAAATTTCTGACTTAAAAACATGAATCTCTAATTTGTTTCTAGTAGTTCTTCTTTTGTTTAAATTTTTGTTTTGTTAGTTATGTATAGAAACTTAAGGATAGTAATTTCTGCTCAGGTGGATAGTGGTACTGTTTAGCACAGCTCATTGGTCTTCTGAAACTTTTACAAATGCAGTCTGATTCATTCCGGCCAAGTTAATTATGAGGTACATATTTTTTTCCCCTAATGGAGACAAATGTAAAAGACAGAGATACAGAAATCATCTCCAGTTTAGATTGAAGAAATTTTAGTTACTACTGTTTGTTCCTGCTATTTGATCAGAGTTTATTTTTATTTTTTGAAGTCTGTCTCTAATCAAATAAGATTTAATGTTTTAGAAGTAAAAGAGCACCATGACTAAATTAATAAGAAAAGTTAATTTAAGGACAAGAATTGATTTTTAAAAATATAAAAGTACATTTCATGACTTGATTTCAAGGTGATCTGGTGGTATTCTTATACTGCTGCAGAAGGATGTCCACAGTGGGACGAGAATGAGGCTTAAAAATCACCACCCTTATTATCTATGACTGAACATGTCTTAGTCCAGGCCAGTGTGCCTACCACCTCTGTGGTACACTGTTGATTTCATTTTTCTTCCAGTATTTACTTTTGGTCCTGGACCAATTATCTAGCTGTGATGGGATTCTCCAAAAGTATCCTACATTTTGTACTTAGTGAACTAGTGATTGTTCTGTTTGCAGACATTCTTTCTGAGGCTCTACTCTTGCCTCGAAAACCTACATTTGCAGAAAGGGAAATGTATAGGTTTTCCTTTTAAATGTATTTATTTTTATTTATATTTTATTTATTTTTGGATGTGTTGGGTCTTCGTTTCTGTGCGAGGGCCTTCTCTAGTTGCGGCGAGCAGGGGCCACTCCTCATCGTGGTTCGTGGGCCTCTCACTGCCGTGGCGCCTCTTGTTGCAGAGCACAGGCTCCAGAAGCGCAGGCTCAGTAGTTGTGGCTCACGGGCTTAGTTGCACTGCAGCATGTGGGATCTTCCCGGACCAGGGCTCAAATCCGTGTCCCCTGCACTGGCAGGCGGATTCTTAACCTCTGCCCCGCCCGTTATTCTTTTTTTTTAAATATTTCCTCATTTGTGTTTATGTGATGATGCCTTTATTTATTTTTTTATTATTGTTTATATTTGGCTGAGTTGAGTCTTTGTTGCTGCGCGCAGGCTTTCCCTAGTTGTGGCAAGTGGGGGCTACTCTTTGTTGTGGTGCGTGGAATTCTCATTGTGGTGGCTTCTCTTGTTGCGGAGCGTGGGCTCTAAGAGTGCGGGCTTCAGTAATTGCAGCACCTGGGCTCCGTATTTGCGGCACACAGGCCCTAGAGTGCGCGGGCTTCATTAGTTGCAGCGTGTGGCCTCAGTTGTTGTGGCTGGTGGGCTCTAGAGTGCAGGCTCAGTAGTTGTGATGTACGGGCTTACTTGCTCTGCGGCACGTGGGATCTTCCCGGACCAGGGCTGGAACCCGTGTCTCCTGCATTGGCAGACGGATTCTTAACTAGTGCACCACCAGGAAAGTCCCAGACTTTCCTTTTCTTAATGACAATTTTGAAGAGTCCTGGTTCACATATTTCATAGACTGTCCTTCAACTTGGCTTTGTGTGATGTTCTCCTCATGACCATAGTGGAGTTAGGGTTTTGGGGAAGGAGATGTTTACTTTTAATATTCGGTTTCAACTCTATCTCTTGTCTTTTTATATAAGATATTCAATGCATTTAGTTATATATTTAAAAAAGCAGGCTTGTAGACTATTATTTTAAAATCTGCTTGCTATTTTGTAATCTGCTTGGGTTGATGGTGGAATGTTTTTTTTTTTTTTCAGTACGTGGGCCTCTCCCTGTTGTGGAGTCTCCCGTTACGGAGCACAGGCTCCCAACCCGCATGCTCAGTGGCCATGGCTCACGGGCCTAGCCGCTCCACGGCATGTGGGATCTTCCCGGACCGAGTCACGAACCCGTATCCCCTGCATTGGCAGGAGGCTCTCAACCACTGCTCCACCAGGGAAGCCCGGTACACTTTTGTTTTAATTATGCAGTTGGCTCTATTGTGTTGATTTACATTTTATTGGTAAATCTCAACTGCTTTGGATTATGATGTGTTTACAAGGCTACACAGATAATCTGGAAGGGAAAATGAAGTAATACAAATGACAGAAAATGTTTTATAATAATGAAATTTTCTTGGCAAGCAGCAACCTTTTCTCAAAGTCAGTCTTTTAATATAATTTGCTTGCTTCGTAAATATGGCTTTCTTGTTTGTTCTTATCTTTATTGATTAGTGAGCATGTTAGATGACTTGGGAGGAATCTCACTGTCTTCAACAAATAATTTGGCATTATTGATCCAGAATGCTGACAATTCTCAAAAATGGGTCAGGAAAATCAAAGTAATAGATGGAAAAAAATCTCAATTTTAGCTGTTGATATAACTTTTCTTAAATGTAGGGTGTTTTTTATAATTTAAGTTACTAAAACAGATGGTGGAAGGTCCACCAAGATATTTATTTTATGTATTTAAAGCATTTTACTTTGCTGTATTGAATTCCATTCATTCTGGAATTTAGGAGCATTTACCTCTTTATGAAAGAGATTATTGAAAGTAGAAAATGATTGATGACCTTCGCTTCCAGTATTCTTCTCAATAGACTTAGTCTCTCTTCTAATGCTTCTTGCATACTAAGTAATTGTATAAGGTTTAGAGAAAAATGCAGGTCTGGCTGAACATTAAGCACAGTACACTAAATAAAGCTTTTTCACTTTGCAGAATATTTTACATGTGTGTCCCATAGATTCATCAGAGATTCTAGTTTTGGATAAAGGCAAGTACATTTAAGGACAATACAGCATCCCTGTTTGTGACATTGGCATTCGAATGAGAAGTGAATTTGGTTCAGGACGGTTCTTGGAATGCTTGGCATTTATGTTATTTTAGGTCAACTCTTTGGGCAATTCAATTAGAGTATTTATTGAATGGTTTTCGTGAGCTGAATGGTTGTCATGTCATGTCATAGATGGTCTAAAACATGACTCTTATTTCTAAAATAGTTGTGTTGGTCAGATAAGGCATCTTACATGAAGTATGTAATCCAAGATAATGATGCATGAGTAAGATGCAGATCATTCTCGAGGAAGTAATTTTGGTTTTGAGAGAGGCATTCTTAGGGAAATAGGCCTTGCAGTGCTCATTTAGAGCTGGGCAGGATTGAGGTCCGGAGAGAGGAGGGAAAGGATATTTGGGTAGAGGGAAGGGCATTGGCAGAGCCTCAGAGGCCTGACGGTTCCTGGGGCCTGTGTGGGAATTGTGGGAAAGTTGGGCTGCAGTCAGCCTGTGGGTGGCCTGGACGTTGGGTAATGAGCGTGGCCGTGAGTTTATGGGTGCCCTCTGTAGAGTTGTCTGTAACTTGCTTCCTCCCTGAGGAAGTGTGACACGCTTCTGCTAGCTGCATTGTCTTCCCCACAGCTGTGCTGTCCATTGAGGAGAAGGGGGCATGCTCTGCCATGGATTCCTTACTCCTCAGGGTATGGCGTGTGAGTTATTTTAATAATGTATCAATCTGCCTTTTCTTTCTTTTGTCACAATGCATTTGCTTTCTAAAGTGGTCTTGTTTTCAGGATAATAATTGGGTTTCCACAGGGAAAATCATAATGTATGAGACAAATTACTGACTAAAGGCAAATTTCTGACTTAAAAACATGAATCTCTAATTTGTTTCTAGTAGTTCTTCTTTTGTTTAAATTTTTGTTTTGTTAGTTATGTATAGAAACTTAAGGATAGTAATTTCTGCTCAGGTGGATAGTGGTACTGTTTAGCACAGCTCATTGGTCTTCTGAAACTTTTACAAATGCAGTCTGATTCATGCCAGCCAAGTTAATTATGAGGTACATATTTTTTCCCCTAATGGAGACAAATGTAAAAGACAGAGATACAGAAATCATCTCCAGTTTAGATTGAAGAAATTTTAGTTACTACTGTTTGTTCCTGCTATTTGATCACAGTTTATTTTTATTTTTTGAAGTCTATCTCTAATCAAATAAGATTTAATGTTTTAGAAGTAAAAGAGCACCATGACTAAACTGATAAGAAAAGTTAATTTAAGGACAAGAATTGATTTTTAAAAATATAAAAGTACATTTCATGACTTGATTTCAAGATGATCTGGTGGTATCCTTATACTGCTGCAGAGGGAAGTCCACAGTGGGACGAGAATGATGCTTAAAAATCACCACCCTTATTATCTATGACTGAACATGTCTTAGTCCAGGCCAGTGTGCCTACCACCTCTGTGGTACACTGTTGATTTCATTTTTCTTCCAGTATTTACTTTTGGTCCTGGACCAATTATCTAGCTGTGATGGGATTCTCCAAAAGTATCCTACATTTTGTACTTAGTGAACTAGTGATTGTTCTGTTTGCAGACATTCTTTCTGAGGCTCTACTCTTGCCTCGAAAACCTACATTTGCAGAAAGGGAAATGTATAGGTTTTCCTTTTTTTTTTTTTTTTTTCTTTTTGCGGTATGCGGGCCTCTCACTGTTGTGGCCTCTCCCGTTGCGGAGCACAGGCTCCGGATGCGCAGGCCCAGCGGCCATGGCTCACGGGCCCAGCCGCTCCGCGGCATATGGGATCCTCCCAGACCGGGGCACGAACCCGTATCCCCTGCATCGGCAGGCGGACTCTCAACCACTGCGCCACCAGGGAGGCCCTAGGTTTTCCTTTTAAATGTATTTATTTTTATTTATATTTTATTTATTTTTGGCTGTGTTGGGTCTTCGTTTCTGTGCGAGGGCCTTCTCTAGTTGCGGCGAGCAGGGGCCACTCCTCATCGTGGTTCGTGGGCCTCTCACTGCCGTGGCGCCTCTTGTTGCGGAGCACAGGCTCCAGAAGCGCAGGCTCAGTAGTTGTGGCTCACGGGCTTAGTTGCACTGCAGCATGTGGGATCTTCCCGGACCAGGGCTCAAATCCGTGTCCCCTGCACTGGCAGGCGGATTCTTAACCACTGCCCCGCCCGTTATTCTTTTTTTAAAACAAATATTTCCTCATTTGTGTTTATGTGATGATGCCTTTATTTATTTTTTTATTATTGTTTATATTTGGCTGAGTTGAGTCTCTCTTGCTGCGGGCAAGCTTTCCCTAGTTGTGGCAAGTGGGGGCTACTCTTTGTTGTGGTGCGCAGACTTCTCATTGTGGTGGCTTCTCTTGTTGCGGAGCGTGGGCTCTAAGAGTGCGGGCTTCAGTAATTGCAGCACCTGGGCTCCGTATTTGCGGCACACAGGCCCTAGAGTGCGCGGGCTTCATTAGTTGCAGCGTGTGGCCTCAGTTGTTGTGGCTGGCGGGCTCTAGAGCGCAGGCTCAGTAGTTGTGATGTACGGGCTTACTTGCTCTGCGGCACGTGGGATCTTCCCGGACCAGGACTGGAACCCGTGTCCCCTGCATTGGCAGATGGATTCTTAACTAGTGCACCACCAGGAAAGTCCCAGACTTTCCTTTTCTTAATGACAATTTTGAAGAGTCCTGGTTCACGTATTTCATAGACTCTCCTTCAACTTGGCTTTGTGTGATTTTCTCCTCATGACTGGAGTGGAGTTAGGGTTTTGGGGAAGGAGATGTTTACTTTTAATATTCGGTTTCAACTCTGTCTCTTGGCTTTTTATATAAGATATTCAATGCATTTAGTTATATATTTAAAAAAGCAGGCTTGTAGACTATTATTTTAAAATCTGCTTGCTATTTTGTAATCTGCTTGGGTTGATGGTGGAATGTTTTTTTTTTTTTCAGTACGTGGGCCTCTCCCTGTTGTGGAGTCTCCCGTTCCGGAGCACAGGCTCCCAACCCGCATGCTCAGTGGCCATGGCTCACGGGCCTAGCCGCTCCGCGGCATGTGGGATCTTCCCGGACCGAGTCACGAACCCGTGTCCCCTGCATTGGCAGGCAGGCTCTCAACCACTGCTCCACCAGGGAAGCCCGGTACACTTTTGTTTTAATTATGCAGTTGGCTCTATTGTGTTGATTTACATTTTATTGGTAAATCTCAACTGCTTTGGATTATGATGTGTTTACAAGGCTACACAGATAATCTGGAAGGGAGAATGAAGTAATACAAATGACAGAAAAACTTTTATAATAATAAAATTTTCTTGGCAAGCAGCAACCTTTTCGCAAAGTCAGTCTTTTAATATAATTTGCTTGCTTCATAAATATGGCTTTCTTGTTTGTTCTTATCTTTATTGATTAGTGAGCATGTTAGATGACTTGGGAGGAATCTCACTGTCTTCAACAAATAATTTGGCATTACTGATCCAGAATGCTGACAATTCTCAAAAATGGGTCAGGAAAATCAAAGTAATAGATGGAAAAAAATCTCAATTTTAGCTGTTGATATAACTTTTCTTAAATTTAGGGTGCTTTTTATAATTTAAGTTACTAAAACGGATGGTGGAAGGTCCACCAAGATATTTATTTTATGTATTTAAAGCATTTTACTTTGCTGTATTGAATTCCATTCATTCTGGAATTTAGTAGCATTTACCTCTTTATGAAAGAGATTATTGAAAGTAGAAAATGATTGATGACCTTCGCTTCCAGTATTCTTCTCAATAGAATTAGTCTCTCTTCTAATGCTTCTTATATACTCAGTAATTGTATAAAGTTTAGAGAAAAATGCAGGTCTGGCTGAACAATAAGCACAATACACTAAATAAAGCATTTTTACTTTGCAGAATATTTTACATGTGTGTCCCATAGATTCATCAGAGATTCTAGTTTTGGATAAAGGCAAGTACATTTAAGGACAATACAACATCCCTGTCTATGACATTGACATTCGAATGAGAAGTGAATTTGGTTCAGGACGGTTCTTGGAATGCTTGGCATTTAGGTTATTTTAGGTCAACTCTTTGGGCAATTCAATTAGAGTATTTATTGAATGGTTTTCGTGAGCTGAATGGTTGTCATGTCATGTCATAGATGGTCTAAAACATGACTCTTATTTCTACAATAGTTGTGTTGGTCAGATAAGGCATCTTACATGATGTATTTAATCCAAGATAATGATGGATAAGTAATTGGCAGATCATTCTCGAGGAAGTAATTTTGGTTTTGAGAGAGGCATTCTTAGGGAAATAGGCCTTGCAGTGCTCATTTAGAGCTGGGCAGGATTGAGGTCCAGAGAGAGGAGGGAAAGGATATTTGGGTGGAGGGAAGGGCATTGGCAGAGCCTCAGAGGCCTGACGGTTCCTGGGGCCTGTGTGGGAATGGTGGGAAAGTTGGCCTGGACGTTGGGTAATGAGCGTGGCCGTCAGTTTATGGGTGCCCTCTGTAGAGCTGTCTGTAACTTGCTTCCTCCCTGAGGAAGTGTGACACGCTTCTGCTAGCTGCAGTGTCTTCCCCACAGCTGTGCTGTCCATTGAGGAGAAGGGGGCCTGCTCTGCCATGGCTTCCTTACTCCTCAGGGTATGGCGTGTGAGTTATTTTAATAATGTATCAATCTGCCTTTTCTTTCTTTTGTCACAATGCATTTGCTTTCTAAAGTGGTCTTGTTTTCAGGATAATAATTGGGTTTCCACAGGGAAAATCATAATGTATGAGGCAAATTACTGACTAAAGGCAAATTTCTGACTTAAAAACATGAATCTCTAATTTGTTTCTAGTAGTTCTTCTTTGTTTAAATTTTTGTTTTGTTAGTTATGTATAGAAACTTAAGGATAGTAATTTCTGCTCAGGTGGATAGTGGTACTGTTTAGCACAGCTCATTGGTCTTCTGAAACTTTTACAAATGCAGTCTGATTCATTCCAGCCAAGTTAATTATGAGGTACATATTTTTTTCCCCTAATGGAGACAAAGGTAAAAGACAGAGATACAGAAATCATCTCCAGTTTAGATTGAAGAAATTTTAGTTAGTACTGTTTGTTCCTGCTATTTGATCACAGTTTATTTTTATTTTTTGAAGTCTGTCTCTAATCAAATAAGATTTAATGTTTTAGAAGTAAAAGAGCACCATGACTAAATTAATAAGAAAAGTTAATTTAAGGACAAGAATTGATTTTTAAAAATATAAAAGTACATTTCATGACTTGATTTCAAGATGATCTGGTGGTATCCTTATACTGCTGCAGAAGGAAGTCCACAGTGGGACGAGAATGAGGCTTAAAAATCACCACCCTTATTATCTATGACTGAACATGTCTTAGTCCAGGCCAGTGTGCCTACCACCTCTGTGGTACACTGTTGATTTCATTTTTCTTCCAGTATTTACTTTTGGTCCTGGACCCATTATCTAGCTGTGATGGGATTCTCCAAAAGTATCCTACATTTTGTACTTAGTGAACTAGTGCTTGTTTTGTTTGCAGACATTCTTTCTGAGGCTCTACTCTTGCCTCGAAAACCTACATTTGCAGAAAGGGAAATGTATAGGTTTTCCTTTTAAATGTATTTATTTTTATTTATATTTTATTTATTTTTGGCTGTGTTGGGTCTTCGTTTCTGTGCGAGGGCCTTCTCTAGTTGCGGCGAGCAGGGGCCACTCCTCATCGTGGTTCGAGGGCCTCTCAGTGCCGTGGCGCCTCTTGTTGCGGAGCACAGGCTCCAGAAGCGCAGGCTCAGTAGTTGTGGCTCCCGGGCTTAGTTGCACTGCAGCATGTGGGATCTTCCCGGAGCAGGGCTCAAATCCGTGTCCCCTGCACTGGCAGGCGGATTCTTAACCACTGCCCCGCCCGTTATTCTTTTTTTTAAAAAAATATTTCCTCTTTTGTGTTTATGTGATGATACCTTTATTTATTTTTTTATTATTGTTTATATTTGGCTCAGTTGAGTCTCTGTTGCTGCGCGCAGGCTTTCCCTAGTTGTGGCAAGTGGGGGCTACTCTTTGTTGTGGTGTGCGGACATCTCATTGTGGTGGCTTCTCTTGTTGCGGAGCGTGGGCTCTAAGAGTGCGGGCTTCAGTAATTGCAGCACCTGGGCTCAGTATTTGCGGCACACAAGCTCTAGAGTGCGCGGGCTTCATTAGTTGCAGCGTGTGGCCTCAGTTGTTGTGGCTGGTGGGCTCTAGAGCGCAGGCTCAGTAGTTGTGATGTACGGGCTTACTTGCTCTGCGGCACATGGGATCTTCCCGGACCAGGGCTGGAACCCGTGTCTCCTGCATTGGCAGACGGATTCTTAACTAGTGCACCACCAGGAAAGTCCCAGACTTTCCTTTTCTTAATGACAATTTTGAAGAGTCCTGGTTCACATATTTCATAGACTGTCTTTCAACTTGGCTTTGTGTGATGTTCTCCTCATGACCATAGTGGAGTTAGGGTTTTGGGGAAGGAGATGTTTACTTTTAATATTCGGTTTCAACTCTATCTCTTGTCTTTTTATATAAGATATTCAATGCACTTAGTTATATATTTAAAAAAGCAGGCTTGTAGACTATTATTTTAAAATCTGCTTGCTATTTTGTAATCTGCTTGGGTTGATGGTGGAATGTTTTTTTTTTTTTTCAGTACGTGTGCCTCTCCCTGTTGTGGAGTCTCCCGTTACGGAGCACAGGCTCCCAACCCGCATGCTCAGTGGCCATGGCTCACAGGCCTAGCCGCTCCACGGCATGTGGGATCTTCCCGGACCGAGTCACGAACCCGTGTCCCCTGCATTGGCAGGAGGCTCTCAACCACTGCTCCACCAGGGAAGCCCGGTACACTTTTGTTTTAATTATGCAGTTGGCTCTATTGTGTTGATTTACATTTTATTGGTAAATCTCAACTGCTTTGGATTATGATGTGTTTACAAGGCTACACAGATAATCTGGAAGGGAAAATGAAGTAATACAAATGACAGAAAATGTTTTATAATAATGAAATTTTCTTGGCAAGCAGCAACCTTTTCTCAAAGTCAGTCTTTTAATATAATTTGCTTGCTTCGTAAATATGGCTTTCTTGTTTGTTCTTATCTTTATTGATTAGTGAGCATGTTAGATGACTTGGGAGGAATCTCACTGTCTTCAACAAATAATTTGGCATTATTGATCCAGAATGCTGACAATTCTCAAAAATGGGTCAGGAAAATCAAAGTAATAGATGGAAAAAAATCTCAATTTTAGCTGTTGATATAACTTTTCTTAAATGTAGGGTGTTTTTTATAATTTAAGTTACTAAAACAGATGGTGGAAGGTCCACCAAGATATTTATTTTATGTATTTAAAGCATTTTACTTTGCTGTATTGAATTCCATTCATTCTGGAATTTAGGAGCATTTACCTCTTTATGAAAGAGATTATTGAAAGTAGAAAATGATTGATGACCTTCGCTTCCAGTATTCTTCTCAATAGACTTAGTCTCTCTTCTAATGCTTCTTGCATGCTAAGTAATTGTATAAGGTTTATAGAATAATGCAGGTCTGGCTGAACATTAAGCACAGTACACTAAATAAAGCTTTTTCACTTTGCAGAATATTTTACATGTGTGTCCCATAGATTCATCAGAGATTCTAGTTTTGGATAAAGGCAAGTACATTTAAGGACAATACAGCATCCCTGTCTGTGACATTGGCATTCGAATGAGAAGTGAATTTGGTTCAGGACGGTTCTTGGAATGCTTGGCATTTAGGTTATTTTAGGTCAACTCTTTGGGCAATTCAATTAGAGTATTTATTGAATGGTTTTCGTGAGCTGAATGGTTGTCATGTCATGTCATAGATGGTCTAAAACATGACTCTTATTTCTAAAATAGTTGTGTTGATCAGATAAGGCATCTTACATGAAGTATGTAATCCAAGATAATGATGCATGAGTAAGATGCAGATCATTCTCGAGGAAGTAATTTTGGTTTTGAGAGAGGCATTCTTAGGGAAATAGGCCTTGCAGTGCTCATTTAGAGCTGGGCAGGATTGAGGTCCGGAGAGAGGAGGGAAAGGATATTTGGGTAGAGGGAAGGGCATTGGCAGAGCCTCAGAGGCCTGACGGTTCCTGGGGCCTGTGTGGGAATTGTGGGAAAGTTGGGCTGCAGTCAGCCTGTGGGTGGCCTGGACGTTGGGTAATGAGCGTGGCCCTCAGTTTATGGGTGCCCTCTGTAGAGTTGTCTGTAACTTGCTTCCTCCCTGAGGAAGTGTGACACGCTTCTGCTAGCTGCAGTGTCTTCCCCACAGCTGTGCTGTCCATTGAGGAGAAGGGGGCCTGCTCTGCCATGGCTTCCTTACTCCTCAGGGTATGGCGTGTGAGTTATTTTAATAATGTATCAATCTGCCTTTTCTTTCTTTTGTCACAATGCATTTGCTTTCTAAAGTGGTCTTGTTTTCAGGATAATAATTGGGTTTCCACAGGGAAAATCATAATGTATGAGGCAAATTACTGACTAAAGGCAAATTTCTGACTTAAAAACATGAATCTCTAATTTGTTTCTAGTAGTTCTTCTTTGTTTAAATTTTTGTTTTGTTAGTTATGTATAGAAACTTAAGGATAGTAATTTCTGCTCAGGTGGATAGTGGTACTGTTTAGCACAGCTCATTGGTCTTCTGAAACTTTTACAAATGCAGTCTGATTCATTCCAGCCAAGTTAATTATGAGGTACATATTTTTTTCCCCTAATGGAGACAAAGGTAAAAGACAGAGATACAGAAATCATCTCCAGTTTAGATTGAAGAAATTTTAGTTAGTACTGTTTGTTCCTGCTATTTGATCACAGTTTATTTTTATTTTTTGAAGTCTGTCTCTAATCAAATAAGATTTAATGTTTTAGAAGTAAAAGAGCACCATGACTAAATTAATAAGAAAAGTTAATTTAAGGACAAGAATTGATTTTTAAAAATATAAAAGTACATTTCATGACTTGATTTCAAGATGATCTGGTGGTATCCTTATACTGCTGCAGAAGGAAGTCCACAGTGGGACGAGAATGAGGCTTAAAAATCACCACCCTTATTATCTATGACTGAACATGTCTTAGTCCAGGCCAGTGTGCCTACCACCTCTGTGGTACACTGTTGATTTCATTTTTCTTCCAGTATTTACTTTTGGTCCTGGACCCATTATCTAGCTGTGATGGGATTCTCCAAAAGTATCCTACATTTTGTACTTAGTGAACTAGTGCTTGTTTTGTTTGCAGACATTCTTTCTGAGGCTCTACTCTTGCCTCGAAAACCTACATTTGCAGAAAGGGAAATGTATAGGTTTTCCTTTTAAATGTATTTATTTTTATTTATATTTTATTTATTTTTGGCTGTGTTGGGTCTTCGTTTCTGTGCGAGGGCCTTCTCTAGTTGCGGCGAGCAGGGGCCACTCCTCATCGTGGTTCGAGGGCCTCTCAGTGCCGTGGCGCCTCTTGTTGCGGAGCACAGGCTCCAGAAGCGCAGGCTCAGTAGTTGTGGCTCCCGGGCTTAGTTGCACTGCAGCATGTGGGATCTTCCCGGAGCAGGGCTCAAATCCGTGTCCCCTGCACTGGCAGGCGGATTCTTAACCACTGCCCCGCCCGTTATTCTTTTTTTTAAAAAAATATTTCCTCTTTTGTGTTTATGTGATGATACCTTTATTTATTTTTTTATTATTGTTTATATTTGGCTCAGTTGAGTCTCTGTTGCTGCGCGCAGGCTTTCCCTAGTTGTGGCAAGTGGGGGCTACTCTTTGTTGTGGTGTGCGGACTTCTCATTGTGGTGGCTTCTCTTGTTGCGGAGCGTGGGCTCTAAGAGTGCGGGCTTCAGTAATTGCAGCACCTGGGCTCAGTATTTGCGGCACACAAGCTCTAGAGTGCGCGGGCTTCATTAGTTGCAGCGTGTGGCCTCAGTTGTTGTGGCTGGTGGGCTCTAGAGCGCAGGCTCAGTAGTTGTGATGTACGGGCTTACTTGCTCTGCGGCATGTGGGATCTTCCCGGACCAGGGCTGGAACCCGTGTCCCCTGCATTGGCAGACGGATTCTTAACTAGTGCACCACCAGGAAAGTCCCAGACTTTCCTTTTCTTAATGACAATTTTGAAGAGTCCTGGTTCACATATTTCATAGACTGTCCTTCAACTTGGCTTTGTGTGATGTTCTCCTCATGACTGGAGTGGAGTTAGGGTTTTGGGGAAGGAGATGTTTACTTTTAATATTCGGTTTCAACTCTGTCTCTTGGCTTTTTATATAAGATATTCAATGCATTTAGTTATATATTTAAAAAAGCAGGCTTGTAGACTATTATTTTAAAATCTGCTTGCTATTTTGTAATCTGCTTTGGTTGATGGTGGAAAGTTTTTTTTTTTTTTTTTCAGTACGTGGGCCTCTCCCTGTTGTGGAGTCTCCCGTTCCGGAGCACAGGCTCCCAACCCGCATGCTCAGTGGCCATGGCTCACGGGCCTAGCCACTCCGCGGCATGTGGGATCTTCCCGGACCGAGTCACGAACCCGTGTCCCCTGCATTGGCAGGCAGGCTCTCAACCACTGCTCCACCAGGGAAGCCCGTTACACTTTTGTTTTAATTATGCAGTTGGCTCTATTGTGTTGATTTACATTTTATTGGTAAATCTCAACTGCTTTGGATTATGATGTGTTTACAAGGCTACACAGATAATCTGGAAGGGAAAATGAAGTAATACAAATGACAGAAAATGTTTTATAATAATAAAATTTTCTTGGCAAGCAGCAACCTTTTCTCAAAGTCAGTCTTTTAATATAATTTGCTTGCTTCGTAAATATGGCTTTCTTGTTTGTTCTTATCTTTATTGATTAGTGAGCATGTTAGATGACTTGGAAGGTATCTCACAGTCTTCAAGAAATAATTTGGCATTTTTGATCCGGAATGCTGACAATTCTCAAAAATGGGTCAGGAAAATCAAAGTAATAGATGGAAAAAAATCTCAATTTTAGCTGTTGATACAACTTTTCTTAAATTTAGGGTGTTTTTTATAATTTAAGTTACTAAAACAGATGGTGGAAGGTCCACCAAGATATTTATTTTATGTATTTAAAGCATTTTACTTTGCTGTATTGAATTCCATTCATTCTGGAATTTAGGAGCATTTACCTCTTTATGAAAGAGATTATTGAAAGTAGAAAATGATTGATGACCTTCGCTTCCAGTATTCTTCTCAATAGACTTAGTCTCTCTTCTAATGCTTCTTGCATACTAAGTAATAGTATAAGGTTTAGAGAATAATGCAGGTCTGGCTGAACATTAAGCACAGTACACTAAATAAAGTTTTTCACTTTGCAGAATATTTTACATGTGTGTCCCATAGATTCATCAGAGATTCTAGTTTTGGATAAAGGCAAGTACATTTCAAGACAATACAACATCCCTGTGTATGACATTGGCATTCGAATGAGAAGTGAATTTGGTTCAGGACGGTTCTTGGAATGCTTGGCATTTAGGTTATTTTAGGTCAACTCTTTGGGCAATTCAATTAGAGTATTTATTGAATGGTTTTCGTGAGCTGAATGGTTGTCATGTCATGTCATAGATGGTCTAAAACATGACTCTTATTTCTAAAATAGTTGTGTTGGTCAGATAAGGCATCTTACATGAAGTATTTAATCCAAGATAATGATGCATGAGTAAGAGGCAGATCATTCTCGAGG
This sequence comes from Mesoplodon bidens, assembly GCF_964165515.1. NCBI lineage: Eukaryota > Metazoa > Chordata > Mammalia > Artiodactyla > Ziphiidae > Mesoplodon > Mesoplodon bidens. Next base: position 754,980 of record NW_027672468.1, on the reverse strand, counting down.
AAGTAATTTTGGTTTTGAGAGAGGCATTCTTAGGGAAATAGGCCTTGCAGTGCTCATTTAGAGCTGGGCAGTATTGAGGTCCGGAGAGAGGAGGGAAAGGATATTTGGGTAGAGGGAAGGGCATTGGCAGAGCCTCAGAGGCCTGACGGTTCCTGGGGCCTGTGTGGGAATGGTGGGAATGTTGGGCTGCAGTCAGCCTGTGGGTGGCCTGGACGTTGGGTAATGAGCGTGGCCGTCAGTTTATGGGTGCCCTCTGTAGAGTTGTCTGTAACTTGCTTCCTCCCTGAGGAAGTGTGACACGCTTCTGCTAGCTGCAGTGTCTTCCCCACAGCTGTGCTGTCCATTGAGGAGAAGGGGGCCTGCTCTGCCATGGCTTCCTTACTCCTCAGGGTATGGCGTGTGAGTTATTTTAATAATGTATCAATCTGCCTTTTCTTTCTTTTGTCACAATGCATTTGCTTTCTAAAGTGGTCTTGTTTTCAGGATAATAATTGGGTTTCCACAGGGAAAATCATAATGTATGAGGCAAATTACTGACTAAAGGCAAATTTCTGACTTAAAAACATGAATCTCTAATTTGTTTCTAGTAGTTCTTCTTTTGTTTAAATTTTTGTTTTGTTAGTTATGTATAGAAACTTAAGGATAGTAATTTCTGCTCAGGTGGATAGTGGTACTGTTTAGCACAGCTCATTGGTCTTCTGAAACTTTTACAAATGCAGTCTGATTCATTCCAGCCAAGTTAATTATGAGGTACATATTTTTTTCCCCTAATGGAGACAAAGGTAAAAGACAGAGATACAGAAATCATCTCCAGTTTAGACTGAAGAAATTTTAGTTAGTACTGTTTGTTCCTGCTATTTGATCACAGTTTATTTTTATTTTGTGAAGTCTGTCTCTAATCAAATAAGATTTAATGTTTTAGAAGTAAAAGAGCACCATGACTAAATTAATAAGAAAAGTTAATTTAAGGACAAGAATTGATTTTTAAAAATATAAAAGTACATTTCATGACTTGATTTCAAGATGATCTGGTGGTATCCTTATACTGCTGCAGAAGGAAGTCCACAGTGGGACGAGAATGATGCTTAAAAATCACCACCCTTATTATCTATGACTGAACATGTCTTAGTCCAGGCCAGTGTGCCTACCACCTCTGTGGTACACTGTTGATTTCATTTTTCTTCCAGTATTTACTTTTGGTCCTGGACCAATTATCTAGCTGTGATGGGATTCTCCAAAAGTATCCTACATTTTGTACTTAGTGAACTAGTGATTGTTCTGTTTGCAGACATTCTTTCTGAGGCTCTACTCTTGCCTCGAAAACCTACATTTGCAGAAAGGGAAATGTATAGGTTTTCCTTTTAAATGTATTTATTTTTATTTATATTTTATATATTTTTGGCTGTGTTGGGTCTTCGTTTCTGTGCGAGGGCCTTCTCTAGTTGCGGCGAGCAGGGGCCACTCCTCATCGTGGTTCGAGGGCCTCTCACTGCCGTGGCACCTCTTGTTGCGGAGTACAGGCTCCAGAAGCACAGGCTCAGTAGTTGTGGCTCATGGGCTTAGTTGCACTGCAGCATGTGGGATCTTCTCGGACCAGGGCTCAAATCCGTGTCCCCTGCACTGGCAGGTGGATTCTTAACCACTGCCCCGCCCATTATTCTTTTTTTTAAAAAAATATTTCCTCATATGTGTTTATGTGATGATGCCTTTATTTATTTTTTTATTATTGTTTATATTTGGCTGAGTTGAGTCTCTTTTGCTGCGCGCAGGCTTTCCCTAGTTGTGGCAAGTGGGGGCTACTCTTTGTTGTGGTGTGCGGACTTCTCATTGTGGTGGCTTCTCTTGTTGCAGAGCGTGGGCTCTAAGAGTGCGGGCTTCAGTAATTGCAGCACCTGGGCTCAGTATTTGCAGCACACAGGCCCTAGAGTGCGCGGGCTTCATTAGTTGCAGCGTGCGGCCTCAGTTGTTGTGGCTGGCGGGCTCTAGAGCGCAGGCTCAGTAGTTGTGATGTACGGGTATACTTGCTCTGCGGCACGTGGGATCTTCCCGGACCAGGGCTGGAACCCGTGTCCCCTGCATTGGCAGACGGATTCTTAACTAGTGCACCACCAGGAAAGTCCCAGACTTTCCTTTTCTTAATGACAATTTTGAAGAGTCCTGGTTCACATATTTCATAGACTGTCCTTCAACTTGGCTTTGTGTGATGTTCTCCTCATGACCATAGTGGAGTTAGGGTTTTGGGGAAGGAGATGTTTACTTTTAATATTCGGTTTCAACTCTATCTCTTGGCTTTTTATATAAGATATTCAATGCATTTAGTTATATATTTAAAAAAGCAGGCTTGTAGACTATTATTTTAAAATCTGCTTGCTATTTTGTAATCTGCTTGGGTTGATGGTGGAATGATTTTTTTTTTTTTTCAGTACGTGGGCCTCTCCCTGTTGTGGAGTCTCCCGTTACGGAGCACAGGCTCCCAACCCGCATGCTCAGTGGCCATGGCTCACGGGCCTAGCCGCTCCGCGGCATGTGGGATCTTCCCGTACCGAATCACGAACCCGTGTCCCCTGCATTGGCAGGCAGGCTCTCAACCACTGCTCCACCAGGGAAGCCCGGTACACTTTTGTTTCAATTATGCAGTTGGCTCTATTTTGTTGATTTACATTTTATTCGTAAATCTCAACTGCTTTGGATTATGATGTGTTTACAAGGCTACACAGATAATCTGGAAGGGAAAATGAAGTAATACAAATGACAGAAAAAGTTTTATAATAATAAAATTTTCTTGGCAAGCAGCAACCTTTTCTCAAAGTCAGTCTTTTAATATAATTTGCTTGCTTCATAAATATGGCTTTCTTGTTTATTCTTATCTTTATTGATTAGTGAGCATGTTAGATGACTTGGGAGGAATCTCACTGTCTTCAAGAAATAATTTGGAATTATTGATCCAGAATGCTGACAATTCTCAAAAATGGGTCAGGAAAATCAAAGTATTAGATGGAAAAAAAATCTCAATTTTAGCTGTTGATATAACTTTTCTTAAGTTTAGGGTGTGTTTTATAATTTACGTTACTAAAACAGATGTTGGAAGGTCCACCAAGATATTTATTTTATGTTTTTAAAGCATTTTACTTTGCTGTATTGAATTCCATTCATTCTGGAATTTAGGAGCATTTACCTCTTTATGAAAGAGATTATTGAAAGTAGAAAATGATTGATGACCTTCGCTTCCAGTATTTTTCTCAATAGACTTAGTCTCTCTTCTAATGCTTCTTGCATACTAAGTAATTGTATAAGGTTTACAGAAAAATGCAGGTCTGGCTGAATATTAAGCACAGTACACTAAATAAAGCTTTTTTACTTTGCAGAATATTTTACATGTGTGTCCCATAGATTCATCAGAGATTCTAGTTTTGGATAAAGGCAAGTACATTTAAGGACAATACAGCATCCCTGTCTGTGACATTGGCATTCGAATGAGAAGTGAATTTGGTTCAGGACGGTTCTTGGAATGCTTGGCATTTAGGTTATTTTAGGTCAACTCTTTGGGCAATTCAATTAGAGTATTTATTGAATGGTTTTCGTGAGCTGAATGGTTGTCATGTCATGTCATAGATGGTCTAAAACATGACTCTTATTTCTAAAATAGTTGTGTTGGTCAGAAAAGGCATCTTACATGAAGTATTTAATCCAAGATAATGATGCATGAGTAAGAGGCAGATCATTCTCGAGGAAGTAATTTTGGTTTTGAGAGAGGCATTCTTAGGGAAATAGGCCTTGCAGTGCTCATTTAGAGCTGGGCAGGATTGAGGTCCAGAGAGAGGAGGGAAAGGATATGTGGGTGGAGGGAAGGGCACTGGCAGAGCCTCAGAGGCCTGACGGTTCCTGGGGCCTGTGTGGGAATGGTGGGAAAGTTGGGCTGCAGTCAGCCTGTGGGTGGCCTGGATGTTGGGTAATGAGCGTGGCCGTCAGTTTATGGGTGCCCTCTGTAGAGTTGTCTGTAACTTGCTTCCTCCCTGAGGAAGTGTGACACGCTTCTGCTAGCTGCATTGTCTTCCCCACAGCTGTGCTGTCCATTGAGGAGAAGGGGCCCTGCTCTGCCATGGATTCCTTACTCCTCAGGGTATGGCGTGTGAGTTATTTTAATAATGCATCAATCTGCCTTTTCTTTCTTTTGTCACAATGCATTTGCTTTCTAAAGTGGTCTTGTTTTCAGGATAATAATTGGGTTTCCACAGGGAAAATCATAATGTATGAGGCAAATTACTGACTAAAGGCAAATTTCTGACTTAAAAACATGAATCTCTAATGTGTTTCTAGTAGTTCTTCTTTTGTTTAAATTTTTGTTTTGTTAGTTATGTATGGAAACTTAAGGATAGTAATTTCTGCTCAGGTGGATAGTGGTACTGTTTAGCACAGCTCATTGGTCTTCTGAAACTTTTACAAATGCAGTCTGATTCATTCCAGCCAAGTTAATTATGAGGTGCATATTTTTTTCCCCTAATGGAGACAAATGTAAAAGACAGAGATACAGAAATCATCTCCAGTTTAGGTTGAAGAAATTTTAGTTACTACTGTTTGTTCCTGCTATTTGATCACAGTTTATTTTTATTTTTTGAAGTCTGTCTCTAATCAAATAAGATTTAATGTTTTAGAAGTAAAAGAGCACCATGACTAAATTAATAAGAAAAGTTAATTTAAGGACAAGAATTGATTTTTAAAAATATAAAAGTACATTTCATGACTTAATTTCAAGATGATCTGGTGGTATCCTTTGTACTGCTGCAGAAGGAAGTCCACAGTGGGACGAGAATGATGCTTAAAAATCACCACCCTTATTATCTATGACTGAACATGTCTTAGTCCAGGCCAGTGTGCCTACCACCTCTGTGGTACACTGTTGATTTCATTTTTCTTCCAGTATTTACTTTTGGTCCTGGACCAATTATCTAGCTGTGATGGGATTCTCCAAAAGTATCCTACATTTTGTACTTAGTGAACTAGTGATTGTTCTGTTTGCAGACATTCTTTCTGAGGCTCTACTCTTGCCTCGAAAACCTACATTTGCAGAAAGGGAAATGTATAGGTTTTCCTTTTAAATGTATTTATTTTTATTTATATTTTATTGATTTTTGGCTGTGTAGGGTCTTCGTTTCTGTGCGAGGGCCTTCTCTAGTTGCGGCGAGCAGGGGCCACTCCTCATCGTGGTTCGTGGGCCTCTCACTGCCGTGGCGCCTCTTGTTGCGGAGCACAGGCTCCAGAAGCGCAGGCTCAGTAGTTGTGGCTCACGGGCTTAGTTGCACTGCAGCATGTGGGATCTTCCCGGACCAGGGCTCAAATCCGTGTCCCCTGCACTGGCAGGCGGATTCTTAACCACTGCCCCGCCCGTTATTCTTTTTTTAAAAAAAATATTTCCTCATTTGTGTTTATGTGATGATGCCTTTATTTATTTTTTTATTATTGTTTATATTTGGCTGAGTTGAATCTCTGTTGCTGCGCGCAGGGTTTCCCTAGTTGTGGCAAGTGGGGGCTACTCTTTGTTGTGGTGCGCGGACTTCTCATTGTGGTGGCTTCTCTTGTTGCGGAGCGTGGGCTCTAAGAGTGCGGGCTTCAGTAATTGCAGCACCTGGGCTCAGTATTTGCAGCACACAGGCCCTAGAGTGCGCGGGCTTCATTAGTTGCAGCGTGCGGCCTCAGTTGTTGTGGCTGGTGGGCTCTAGAGCGCAGGCTCAGTAGTTGTGATGTACGGGTATACTTGCTCTGCGGCACGTGGGATCTTCCCGGACCAGGGCTGGAACCCGTGTCCCCTGCATTGGCAGACGGATTCTTAACTAGTGCACCACCAGGAAAGTCCCAGACTTTCCTTTTCTTAATGACAATTTTGAAGAGTCCTGGTTCACATATTTCATAGACTGTCCTTCAACTTGGCTTTGTGTGATGTTCTCCTCATGACCATAGTGGAGTTAGGGTTTTGGGGAAAGAGATGTTTACTTTTAATATTCGGTTTCAACTCTATCTCTTGGCTTTTTATATAAGATATTCAATGCATTTAGTTATATATTTAAAAAAGCAGGCTTGTAGACTATTATTTTAAAATCTGCTTGCTATTTTGTAATCTGCTTGGGTTGATGGTGGAATGTTTTTTTTTTTTCTCAGTACGTGGGCCTCTCCCTGTTGTGGAGTCTCCCGTTACGGAGCACAGGCTCCCAACCCGCATGCTCAGTGGCCATGGCTCACGGGCCTAGCCGCTCCGCGGCATGTGGGATCTTCCCGGACCGAGTCACGAACCCGTGTCCCCTGCATTGGCAGGCAGGCTCTCAACCACTGCTCCACCAGGGAAGCCCGGTACACTTTTGTTTCAATTATGCAGTTGGCTCTATTGTGTTGATTTACATTTTATTGGTAAATCTCAACTGCTTTGGATTATGATGTGTTTACAAGGCTACACTGATAATCTGGAAGGCAAAATGAAGTAATACAAATGACAGAAAAAGTTTTATAATAATAAACTTTTCTTGGCAAGCAGCAACCTTTTCTCAAAGTCAGTCTTTTAATATAATTTGCTTGCTTCATAAATATGGCTTTCTTGTTTGTTCTTATCTTTATTGATTAGTGAGCATGTTAGATGACTTGGGAGGAATCTCACTGTCTTCAACAAATAATTTGGCATTATTGATCCAGAATGCTGACAATTCTCAAAAATGGGTCATGAAAATCAAAGTAATAGATGGAAAAAAATCTCAATTTTAGCTGTTGATATAACTTTTCTTAAATTTAGGGTGTTTTTTATAATTTAAGTTACTAAAACGGATGGTGGAAGGTCCACCAAGATATTTATTTTATGTATTTAAAGCATTTTACTTTGCTGTATTGAATTCCATTCATTCTGGAATTTAGGAGCATTTACCTCTTTATGAAAGAGATTATTGAAAGTAGAAAATGATTGATGACCTTCGCTTCCAGTATTCTTCTCAATAGACTTAGTCTCTCTTCTAATGCTTCTTGCATACTAAGTAATTGTATAAGGTTTAGAGAATAATGCAGGTCTGGCTGAACATTAAGCAGAGTACACTAAATAAAGCTTTTTTACTTTGCAGAATATTTTACATGTGTGTCCCATAGATTCATCAGAGATTCTAGTTTTGGATAAAGGCAAGTACATTTAAGGACAATACAGCATCCCTGTCTGTGACATTGGCATTCGAATGAGAAGTGAATTTGGTTCAGGACGGTTCTTGGAATGCTTGGCATTTAGGTTATTTTAGGTCAACTCTTTGGGCAATTCAATTAGAGTATTTATTGAATGGTTTTCGTGAGCTGAATGGTTGTCATGTCATGTCATAGATGGTCTAAAACATGACTCTTATTTCTAAAATAGTTGTGTTGGTCAGATAAGGCATCTTACATGAAGTATTTAATCCAAGATAATGATGCATGAGTAAGAGGCAGATCATTCTCGAGGAAGTAATTTTGGTTTTGAGAGAGGCATTCTTAGGGAAATAGGCCTTGCAGTGCTCATTTAGAGCTGGGCAGGATTGAGGTCCGGAGAGAGGAGGGAAAGAATATTTGGGTAGAGGGAAGGGCATTGGCAGAGCCTCAGAGGCCTGACGGTTCCTGGGGCCTGTGTGGGAATGGTGGGAAAGTTGGGCTGCAGTCAGCCTGTGGGTGGCCTGGACGTTGGGTAATGAGCGTGGCCGTCAGTTTATGGGTGCCCTCTGTAGAGTTGTCTGTAACTTGCTTCCTCCCTGAGGAAGTGTGACACGCTTCTGCTAGCTGCAGTGTCTTCCCCACAGCTGTGCTGTCCATTGAGGAGAAGGGGGCCTGCTCTGCCATGGCTTCCTTACTCCTCAGGGTATGGCGTGTGAGTTATTTTAATAATGTATCAATCTGCCTTTTCTTTCTTTTGTCACAATGCATTTGCTTTCTAAAGTGGTCTTGTTTTCAGGATAATAATTGGGTTTCCACAGGGAAAATCATAATGTATGAGGCAATTTACTGACTAAAGGCAAATTTCTGACTTAAAAACATGAATCTCTAATGTGTTTCTAGTAGTTCTTCTTTTGTTTAAATTTTTGTTTTGTTAGTTATATATAGAAACTTAAGGATAGTAATTTCTGCTCAGGTGGATAGTGGTACTGTTTAGCACAGCTCATTGGTCTTCTGAAACTTTTACAAATGCAGTCTGATTCATTCCAGCCAAGTTAATTATGAGGTGCATATTTTTTTCCCCTAATGGAGACAAATGTAAAAGACAGAGATACAGAAATCATCTCCAGTTTAGGTTGAAGAAATTTTAGTTACTACTGTTTGTTCCTGCTATTTGATCACAGTTTATTTTTATTTTTTGAAGTCTGTCTCTAATCAAATAAGATTTAATGTTTTAGAAGTAAAAGAGCACCATGACTAAATTAATAAGAAAAGTTAATTTAAGGACAAGAATTGATTTTTAAAAATATAAAAGTACATTTCATGACTTGATTTCAAGATGATCTGGTGGTATCCTTATACTGCTGCAGAGGGAAGTCCACAGTGGGACGAGAATGATGCTTAAAAATCACCACCCTTATTATCTATGACTGAACATGTCTTAGTCCAGGCCAGTGTGCCTACCACCTCTGTGGTACACTGTTGATTTCATTTTTCTTCCAGTATTTACTTTTGGTCCTGGACCAATTATCTAGCTGTGATGGGATTCTCCAAAAGAATCCTACATTTTGTACTTAGTGAACTAGTGATTGTTCTGTTTGCAGACATTCTTTCTGAGGCTCTACTCTTGCCTCGAAAACCTACATTTGCAGAAAGGGAAATGTATAGGTTCTCCTTTTAAATGTATTTATTTTTATTTATATTTTATTTATTTTTGGCTGTATTGGGTCTTCGTTTCTGTGCGAGGGCCTTCTCTAGTTGCGGCGAGCAGGGGCCACTCCTCATCGTGGTTCGTGGGCCTGTCACTGCCGTGGCACCTCTTGTTGCGGAGCACAGGCTCCAGAAGCACAGGCTCAGTAGTTGTGGCTCACGGGCTTAGTTGCACTGCAGCATGTGGGATCTTCCCGGACCAGGGCTCAAATCCGTGTCCCCTGCACTGGCAGGCGGATTCTTAACCACTGCCCCGCCCGTTATTCTTTTTTTTAAAAAAATATTTCCTCATATGTGTTTATGTGATGATGCCTTTATTTATTTTTTTATTATTGTTTATATTTGGCTGAGTTGAGTCTCTTTTGCTGCGCGCAGGCTCTCCCTAGTTGTGGCAAGTGGGGGCTACTCTTTGTTGTGGTGTGTGGACTTCTCATTGTGGTGGCTTCTCTTGTTGCGGAGCGTGGGCTCTAAGAGTGCGGGCTTCAGTAATTGCAGCACCTGGGCTCAGTATTTGCAGCACACAGGCCCTAGAGTGCGCGGGCTTCATTAGTTGCAGCGTGCGGCCTCAGTTGTTGTGGCTGGTGGGCTCTAGAGCGCAGGCTCAGTAGTTGTGATGTACGGGTATACTTGCTCTGCGGCACGTGGGATCTTCCCGGACCAGGGCTGGAACCCGTGTCCCCTGCATTGGCAGACGGATTCTTAACTAGTGCACCACCAGGAAAGTCCCAGACTTTCCTTTTCTTAATGACAATTTTGAAGAGTCCTGGTTCACATATTTCATAGACTGTCCTTCAACTTGGCTTTGTGTGATGTTCTCCTCATGACCATAGTGGAGTTAGGGTTTTGGGGAAAGAGATGTTTACTTTTAATATTCGGTTTCAACTCTATCTCTTGGCTTTTTATATAAGATATTCAATGCATTTAGTTATATATTTAAAAAAGCAGGCTTGTAGACTATTATTTTAAAATCTGCTTGCTATTTTGTAATCTGCTTGGGTTGATGGTGGAATGATTTTTTTTTTTTTTCAGTACGTGGGCCTCTCCCTGTTGTGGAGTCTCCCGTTACGGAGCACAGGCTCCCAACCCGCATGCTCAGTGGCCATGGCTCACGGGCCTAGCCGCTCCGCGGCATGTGGGATCTTCCCGTACCGAATCACGAACCCGTGTCCCCTGCATTGGCAGGCAGGCTCTCAACCACTGCTCCACCAGGGAAGCCCGGTACACTTTTGTTTCAATTATGCAGTTGGCTCTATTTTGTTGATTTACATTTTATTCGTAAATCTCAACTGCTTTGGATTATGATGTGTTTACAAGGCTACACAGATAATCTGGAAGGGAAAATGAAGTAATACAAATGACAGAAAAAGTTTTATAATAATAAAATTTTCTTGGCAAGCAGCAACCTTTTCTCAAAGTCAGTCTTTTAATATAATTTGCTTGCTTCATAAATATGGCTTTCTTGTTTATTCTTATCTTTATTGATTAGTGAGCATGTTAGATGACTTGGGAGGAATCTCACTGTCTTCAAGAAATAATTTGGAATTATTGATCCAGAATGCTGACAATTCTCAAAAATGGGTCAGGAAAATCAAAGTATTAGATGGAAAAAAAATCTCAATTTTAGCTGTTGATATAACTTTTCTTAAGTTTAGGGTGTGTTTTATAATTTACGTTACTAAAACAGATGTTGGAAGGTCCACCAAGATATTTATTTTATGTTTTTAAAGCATTTTACTTTGCTGTATTGAATTCCATTCATTCTGGAATTTAGGAGCATTTACCTCTTTATGAAAGAGATTATTGAAAGTAGAAAATGATTGATGACCTTCGCTTCCAGTATTTTTCTCAATAGACTTAGTCTCTCTTCTAATGCTTCTTGCATACTAAGTAATTGTATAAGGTTTACAGAAAAATGCAGGTCTGGCTGAATATTAAGCACAGTACACTAAATAAAGCTTTTTTACTTTGCAGAATATTTTACATGTGTGTCCCATAGATTCATCAGAGATTCTAGTTTTGGATAAAGGCAAGTACATTTAAGGACAATACAGCATCCCTGTCTGTGACATTGGCATTCGAATGAGAAGTGAATTTGGTTCAGGACGGTTCTTGGAATGCTTGGCATTTAGGTTATTTTAGGTCAACTCTTTGGGCAATTCAATTAGAGTATTTATTGAATGGTTTTCGTGAGCTGAATGGTTGTCATGTCATGTCATAGATGGTCTAAAACATGACTCTTATTTCTAAAATAGTTGTGTTGGTCAGAAACGGCATCTTACATGAAGTATTTAATCCAAGATAATGATGCATGAGTAAGAGGCAGATCATTCTCGAGGAAGTAATTTTGGTTTTGAGAGAGGCATTCTTAGGGAAATAGGCCTTGCAGTGCTCATTTAGAGCTGGGCAGGATTGAGGTCCAGAGAGAGGAGGGAAAGGATATGTGGGTGGAGGGAAGGGCACTGGCAGAGCCTCAGAGGCCTGACGGTTCCTGGGGCCTGTGTGGGAATGGTGGGAAAGTTGGGCTGCAGTCAGCCTGTGGGTGGCCTGGATGTTGGGTAATGAGCGTGGCCGTCAGTTTATGGGTGCCCTCTGTAGAGTTGTCTGTAACTTGCTTCCTCCCTGAGGAAGTGTGACACGCTTCTGCTAGCTGCATTGTCTTCCCCACAGCTGTGCTGTCCATTGAGGAGAAGGGGCCCTGCTCTGCCATGGATTCCTTACTCCTCAGGGTATGGCGTGTGAGTTATTTTAATAATGCATCAATCTGCCTTTTCTTTCTTTTGTCACAATGCATTTGCTTTCTAAAGTGGTCTTGTTTTCAGGATAATAATTGGGTTTCCACAGGGAAAATCATAATGTATGAGGCAAATTACTGACTAAAGGCAAATTTCTGACTTAAAAACATGAATCTCTAATTTGTTTCTAGTAGTTCTTCTTTTGTTTAAATTTTTGTTTTGTTAGTTATGTATGGAAACTTAAGGATAGTAATTTCTGCTCAGGTGGATAGTGGTACTGTTTAGCACAGCTCATTGGTCTTCTGAAACTTTTACAAATGCAGTCTGATTCATTCCAGCCAAGTTAATTATGAGGTGCATATTTTTTTCCCCTAATGGAGACAAATGTAAAAGACAGAGATACAGAAATCATCTCCAGTTTAGGTTGAAGAAATTTTAGTTACTACTGTTTGTTCCTGCTATTTGATCACAGTTTATTTTTATTTTTTGAAGTCTGTCTCTAATCAAATAAGATTTAATGTTTTAGAAGTAAAAGAGCACCATGACTAAATTAATAAGAAAAGTTAATTTAAGGACAAGAATTGATTTTTAAAAATATAAAAGTACATTTCATGACTTAATTTCAAGATGATCTGGTGGTATCCTTTGTACTGCTGCAGAAGGAAGTCCACAGTGGGACGAGAATGATGCTTAAAAATCACCACCCTTATTATCTATGACTGAACATGTCTTAGTCCAGGCCAGTGTGCCTACCACCTCTGTGGTACACTGTTGATTTCATTTTTCTTCCAGTATTTACTTTTGGTCCTGGACCAATTATCTAGCTGTGATGGGATTCTCCAAAAGTATCCTACATTTTGTACTTAGTGAACTAGTGATTGTTCTGTTTGCAGACATTCTTTCTGAGGCTCTACTCTTGCCTCGAAAACCTACATTTGCAGAAAGGGAAATGTATAGGTTTTCCTTTTAAATGTATTTATTTTTATTTATATTTTATTGATTTTTGGCTGTGTAGGGTCTTCGTTTCTGTGCGAGGGCCTTCTCTAGTTGCGGCGAGCAGGGGCCACTCCTCATCGTGGTTCGTGGGCCTCTCACTGCCGTGGCGCCTCTTGTTGCGGAGCACAGGCTCCAGAAGCGCAGGCTCAGTAGTTGTGGCTCACGGGCTTAGTTGCACTGCAGCATGTGGGATCTTCCCGGACCAGGGCTCAAATCCGTGTCCCCTGCACTGGCAGGCGGATTCTTAACCACTGCCCCGCCCGTTATTCTTTTTTTAAAAAAAATATTTCCTCATTTGTGTTTATGTGATGATGCCTTTATTTATTTTTTTATTATTGTTTATATTTGGCTGAGTTGAATCTCTGTTGCTGCGCGCAGGGTTTCCCTAGTTGTGGCAAGTGGGGGCTACTCTTTGTTGTGGTGCGCGGACTTCTCATTGTGGTGGCTTCTCTTGTTGCGGAGCGTGGGCTCTAAGAGTGCGGGCTTCAGTAATTGCAGCACCTGGGCTCAGTATTTGCAGCACACAGGCCCTAGAGTGCGCGGGCTTCATTAGTTGCAGCGTGCGGCCTCAGTTGTTGTGGCTGGTGGGCTCTAGAGCGCAGGCTCAGTAGTTGTGATGTACGGGTATACTTGCTCTGCGGCACGTGGGATCTTCCCGGACCAGGGCTGGAACCCGTGTCCCCTGCATTGGCAGACGGATTCTTAACTAGTGCACCACCAGGAAAGTCCCAGACTTTCCTTTTCTTAATGACAATTTTGAAGAGTCCTGGTTCACATATTTCATAGACTGTCCTTCAACTTGGCTTTGTGTGATGTTCTCCTCATGACCATAGTGGAGTTAGGGTTTTGGGGAAAGAGATGTTTACTTTTAATATTCGGTTTCAACTCTATCTCTTGGCTTTTTATATAAGATATTCAATGCATTTAGTTATATATTTAAAAAAGCAGGCTTGTAGACTATTATTTTAAAATCTGCTTGCTATTTTGTAATCTGCTTGGGTTGATGGTGGAATGTTTTTTTTTTTTCTCAGTACGTGGGCCTCTCCCTGTTGTGGAGTCTCCCGTTACGGAGCACAGGCTCCCAACCCGCATGCTCAGTGGCCATGGCTCACGGGCCTAGCCGCTCCGCGGCATGTGGGATCTTCCCGGACCGAGTCACGAACCCGTGTCCCCTGCATTGGCAGGCAGGCTCTCAACCACTGCTCCACCAGGGAAGCCCGGTACACTTTTGTTTCAATTATGCAGTTGGCTCTATTGTGTTGATTTACATTTTATTGGTAAATCTCAACTGCTTTGGATTATGATGTGTTTACAAGGCTACACTGATAATCTGGAAGGCAAAATGAAGTAATACAAATGACAGAAAAAGTTTTATAATAATAAACTTTTCTTGGCAAGCAGCAACCTTTTCTCAAAGTCAGTCTTTTAATATAATTTGCTTGCTTCATAAATATGGCTTTCTTGTTTGTTCTTATCTTTATTGATTAGTGAGCATGTTAGATGACTTGGGAGGAATCTCACTGTCTTCAACAAATAATTTGGCATTATTGATCCAGAATGCTGACAATTCTCAAAAATGGGTCATGAAAATCAAAGTAATAGATGGAAAAAAATCTCAATTTTAGCTGTTGATATAACTTTTCTTAAATTTAGGGTGTTTTTTATAATTTAAGTTACTAAAACGGATGGTGGAAGGTCCACCAAGATATTTATTTTATGTATTTAAAGCATTTTACTTTGCTGTATTGAATTCCATTCATTCTGGAATTTAGGAGCATTTACCTCTTTATGAAAGAGATTATTGAAAGTAGAAAATGATTGATGACCTTCGCTTCCAGTATTCTTCTCAATAGACTTAGTCTCTCTTCTAATGCTTCTTGCATACTAAGTAATTGTATAAGGTTTAGAGAATAATGCAGGTCTGGCTGAACATTAAGCAGAGTACACTAAATAAAGCTTTTTTACTTTGCAGAATATTTTACATGTGTGTCCCATAGATTCATCAGAGATTCTAGTTTTGGATAAAGGCAAGTACATTTAAGGACAATACAGCATCCCTGTCTGTGACATTGGCATTCGAATGAGAAGTGAATTTGGTTCAGGACGGTTCTTGGAATGCTTGGCATTTAGGTTATTTTAGGTCAACTCTTTGGGCAATTCAATTAGAGTATTTATTGAATGGTTTTCGTGAGCTGAATGGTTGTCATGTCATGTCATAGATGGTCTAAAACATGACTCTTATTTCTAAAATAGTTGTGTTGGTCAGATAAGGCATCTTACATGAAGTATTTAATCCAAGATAATGATGCATGAGTAAGAGGCAGATCATTCTCGAGGAAGTAATTTTGGTTTTGAGAGAGGCATTCTTAGGGAAATAGGCCTTGCAGTGCTCATTTAGAGCTGGGCAGGATTGAGGTCCGGAGAGAGGAGGGAAAGAATATTTGGGTAGAGGGAAGGGCATTGGCAGAGCCTCAGAGGCCTGACGGTTCCTGGGGCCTGTGTGGGAATGGTGGGAAAGTTGGGCTGCAGTCAGCCTGTGGGTGGCCTGGACGTTGGGTAATGAGCGTGGCCGTCAGTTTATGGGTGCCCTCTGTAGAGTTGTCTGTAACTTGCTTCCTCCCTGAGGAAGTGTGACACGCTTCTGCTAGCTGCAGTGTCTTCCCCACAGCTGTGCTGTCCATTGAGGAGAAGGGGGCCTGCTCTGCCATGGCTTCCTTACTCCTCAGGGTATGGCGTGTGAGTTATTTTAATAATGTATCAATCTGCCTTTTCTTTCTTTTGTCACAATGCATTTGCTTTCTAAAGTGGTCTTGTTTTCAGGATAATAATTGGGTTTCCACAGGGAAAATCATAATGTATGAGGCAATTTACTGACTAAAGGCAAATTTCTGACTTAAAAACATGAATCTCTAATGTGTTTCTAGTAGTTCTTCTTTTGTTTAAATTTTTGTTTTGTTAGTTATATATAGAAACTTAAGGATAGTAATTTCTGCTCAGGTGGATAGTGGTACTGTTTAGCACAGCTCATTGGTCTTCTGAAACTTTTACAAATGCAGTCTGATTCATTCCAGCCAAGTTAATTATGAGGTGCATATTTTTTTCCCCTAATGGAGACAAATGTAAAAGACAGAGATACAGAAATCATCTCCAGTTTAGGTTGAAGAAATTTTAGTTACTACTGTTTGTTCCTGCTATTTGATCACAGTTTATTTTTATTTTTTGAAGTCTGTCTCTAATCAAATAAGATTTAATGTTTTAGAAGTAAAAGAGCACCATGACTAAATTAATAAGAAAAGTTAATTTAAGGACAAGAATTGATTTTTAAAAATATAAAAGTACATTTCATGACTTGATTTCAAGATGATCTGGTGGTATCCTTATACTGCTGCAGAGGGAAGTCCACAGTGGGACGAGAATGATGCTTAAAAATCACCACCCTTATTATCTATGACTGAACATGTCTTAGTCCAGGCCAGTGTGCCTACCACCTCTGTGGTACACTGTTGATTTCATTTTTCTTCCAGTATTTACTTTTGGTCCTGGACCAATTATCTAGCTGTGATGGGATTCTCCAAAAGAATCCTACATTTTGTACTTAGTGAACTAGTGATTGTTCTGTTTGCAGACATTCTTTCTGAGGCTCTACTCTTGCCTCGAAAACCTACATTTGCAGAAAGGGAAATGTATAGGTTCTCCTTTTAAATGTATTTATTTTTATTTATATTTTATTTATTTTTGGCTGTATTGGGTCTTCGTTTCTGTGCGAGGGCCTTCTCTAGTTGCGGCGAGCAGGGGCCACTCCTCATCGTGGTTCGTGGGCCTGTCACTGCCGTGGCACCTCTTGTTGCGGAGCACAGGCTCCAGAAGCACAGGCTCAGTAGTTGTGGCTCACGGGCTTAGTTGCACTGCAGCATGTGGGATCTTCCCGGACCAGGGCTCAAATCCGTGTCCCCTGCACTGGCAGGCGGATTCTTAACCACTGCCCCGCCCGTTATTCTTTTTTTTAAAAAAATATTTCCTCATATGTGTTTATGTGATGATGCCTTTATTTATTTTTTTATTATTGTTTATATTTGGCTGAGTTGAGTCTCTTTTGCTGCGCGCAGGCTTTCCCTAGTTGTGGCAAGTGGGGGCTACTCTTTGTTGTGGTGTGTGGACTTCTCATTGTGGTGGCTTCTCTTGTTGCGGAGCGTGAGCTCTAAGAGTGCGGGCTTCAGTAATTGCAGCACCTGGGCTCAGTATTTGCAGCACACAGGCCCTAGAGTGCGCGGGCTTCATTAGTTGCAGTGTGCGGCCTCAGTTGTTGTGGCTGGTGGGCTCTAGAGCGCAGGCTCAGTAGTTGTGATGTACGGGTATACTTGCTCTGCGGCACGTGGGATCTTCCCGGACCAGGGCTGGAACCCGTGTCCCCTGCATTGGCAGACGGATTCTTAACTAGTGCACCACCAGGAAAGTCCCAGACTTTCCTTTTCTTAATGACAATTTTGAAGAGTCCTGGTTCACATATTTCATAGACTGTCCTTCAACTTGGCTTTGTGTGATGTTCTCCTCATGACCATAGTGGAGTTAGGGTTTTGGGGAAAGAGATGTTTACTTTTAATATTCGGTTTCAACTCTATCTCTTGGCTTTTTATATAAGATATTCAATGCATTTAGTTATATATTTAAAAAAGCAGGCTTGTAGACTATTATTTTAAAATCTGCTTGCTATTTTGTAATCTGCTTGGGTTGATGGTGGAATGCTTTTTTTTTTTTTTCAGTACGTGGGCCTCTCCCTGTTGTGGAGTCTCCCGTTACGGAGCACAGGCTCCCAACCCGCATGCTCAGTGGCCATGGCTCACGGGCCTAGCCGCTCCGCGGCATGTGGGATCTTCCCGGACCGAGTCACGAACCCGTGTCCCCTGCATTGGCAGGCAGGCTCTCAACTACTGCTCCACCAGGGAAGCCCGGTACACTTTTGTTTTAATTATGCAGTTGGCTCTATTGTGTTGATTTACATTTTATTTGTAAATCTCAACTGCTTTGGATTATGATGTGTTTACAAGGCTACACAGATAATCTGGAAGGGAAAATGAAGTAATACAAATGACAGAAAAAGTTTTATAATAATGAAATTTTCTTGGCAAGCAGCAACCTTTTCTCAAAGTCAGTCTTTTAATATAATTTGCTTGCTTCCTAAATATGGCTTTCTTGTTTGTTCTTATCTTTATTGATTAGTGAGCATGTTAGATGACTTGGGAGGAATCTCACTGTCTTCAACACATAATTTGGCATTATTGATCCAGAATGCTGACAATTCTCAAAAATGGGTCAGGAAAATCAAAGTAATAGATGGAAAAAAATCTCAATTTTAACTGTTGATATAACTTTTCTTAAATTTAGGGTGTTTTTTATAATTTAAGTTACTAAAACTGATGGTGGAAGGTCCACCAAGATATTTATTTTATGTATTTAAAGCATTTTACTTTGCTGTATTGAATTCCATTCATTCTGGAATTTAGGAGCATTTACCTCTTTATGAAAGAGATTATTGAAAGTAGAAAATGATTGATGACCTTCGCTTCCAGTATTCTTCTCAATAGACTTAGTCTCTCTTCTAATGCTTCTTGCATACTTAGTAATAGTATAAGGTTTAGAGAATAATGCAGGTCTGGCTGAACATTAAGCACAGTACACTAAATAAAGCTTTTTCACTTTGCAGAATATTTTACATGTGTGTCCCATAGATTCATCAGAGATTCTAGTTTTGGATAAAGGCAAGTACATTTAAGGACAATACAGCATCCCTGTCTGTGACATTGGCATTCGTATGAGAAGTGAATTTGGTTCAGGACGGTTCTTGGAATGCTTGGCATTTAGGTTATTTTAGGTCAACTCTTTGGGCAATTCAATTAGAGTATTTATTGAATGGTTTTCGTGAGCTGAATGGTTGTCATGTCATGTCATAGATGGTCTAAAACATGACTCTTATTTCTAAAATAGTTGTGTTGGTCAGATAAGGCATCTTACATGAAGTATTTAATCCAAGATAATGATGCATGAGTAAGAGGCAGATCATTCTCGAGGAAGTAATTTTGGTTTTGAGAGAGGCATTCTTAGGGAAATAGGCCTTGCAGTGCTCATTTAGAGCTGGGCAGGATTGAGGTCCGGAGAGAGGAGGGAAAGGATATTTGGGTAGAGGGAAGGGCATTGGCAGAGCCTCAGAGGCCTGACGGTTCCTGGGGCCTGTGTGGGAATGGTGGGAAAGTTGGGCTGCAGTCAGCCTGTGGGTGGCCTGGACGTTGGGTAATGAGCGTGGCCGTCAGTTTATGGGTGCCCTCTCTAGAGTTGTCTGTAACTTGCTTCCTCCCTGAGGAAGTGTGACACGCTTCTGCTAGCTGCAGTGTCTTCCCCACAGCTGTGCTGTCCATTGAGGAGAAGGGGGCCTGCTCTGCCATGGATTCCTTACTCTTCAGGGTATGGTGTGTGAGTTATTTTAATAATGTATCAATCTGCCTTTTCTTTCTTTTGTCACAATGCATTTGCTTTCTAAAGTGGTCTTGTTTTCAGGATAATAATTGGGTTTCCACAGGGAAAATCATAATGTATGAGGCAAATTACTGACTAAAGGCAAATTTCTGACTTAAAAACATGAATCTCTAATGTGTTTCTAGTAGTTCTTCTTTTGTTTAAATTTTTGTTTTGTTAGTTATGTATAGAAACTTAAGGATACTAATTTCTGCTCAGGTGGATAGTGGTACTGTTTAGCACAGCTCATTGGTCTTCTGAAACTTTTACAAATGCAGTCTGATTCATTCCAGCCAATTAATTATGAGGTACATATTTTTTTCCCCTAATGGAGACAAATGTAAAAGACAGAGATACAGAAATCATCTCCAGTTTAGATTGAAGAAATTTTAGTTACTACTGTTTGTTCCTGCTATTTGATCACAGTTTATTTTTATTTTTTGAAGTCTGTCTCTAATCAAATAAGATTTAATGTTTTAGAAGTAAAAGAGCACCATGACTAAATTAATAAGAAAAGTTAATTTAAGGACAAGAATTGATTTTTAAAAATATAAAAGTACATTTCATGACTTGATTTCAAGATGATCTGGTGGTATCCTTATACTGCTGCAGAGGGAAGTCCACAGTGGGACGAGAATGATGCTTAAAAATCACCACCCTTATTATCTATGACTGAACATGTCTTAGTCCAGGCCAGTGTGCCTACCACCTCTGTGGTACACTGTTGATTTCATTTTTCTTCCAGTATTTACTTTTGGTCCTGGACCAATTATCTAGCTGTGATGGGATTCTCCAAAAGAATCCTACATTTTGTACTTAGTGAACTAGTGATTGTTCTGTTTGCAGACATTCTTTCTGAGGCTCTACTCTTGCCTCGAAAACCTACATTTGCAGAAAGGGAAATGTATAGGTTTTCCTTTTAAATGTATTTATTTTTATTTATATTTTATTTATTTTTGGCTGTGTTGGGTCTTCGTTTCTGTGCGAGGGCCTTCTCTAGTTGCGGCGAGCAGGGGCCACTCCTCATCGTGGTTCTTGGGCCTCTCACTGCCGTGGCGCCTCTTGTTGCGGAGCACAGGCTCCAGAAGCACAGGCTCAGTAGTTGTGGCTCACGGGCTTAGTTGCACTGCAGCATGTGGGATCTTCCCGGACCAGGGCTCAAATCCGTGTCCCCTGCACTGGCAGGCGGATTCTTAACCACTGCCCCGCCCGTTATTCTTTTTTTTAAAAAAATATTTCCTCATATGTGTTTATGTGATGATGCCTTTATTTTTTTATTATTGTTTATATTTGGCTGAGTTGAGTCTCTTTTGCTGCGCGCAGGCTTTCCCTAGTTGTGGCAAGTGGGGGCTACTCTTTGTTGTGGTGTGCGGACTTCTCATTTTGGTGGCTTCTCTTGTTGCGGAGCGTGGGCTCTAAGAGTGCGGGCTTCAGTAATTGCAGCACCTGGGCTCAGTATTTGCAGCACACAGGCCCTAGAGTGCGCGGGCTTCATTAG
Organism: Mesoplodon bidens; assembly: GCF_964165515.1. Classification (NCBI taxonomy): domain Eukaryota; kingdom Metazoa; phylum Chordata; class Mammalia; order Artiodactyla; family Ziphiidae; genus Mesoplodon; species Mesoplodon bidens. The sequence continues at coordinate 734,394 of NW_027672468.1, read as the reverse complement.
TTGCAGCGTGCGGCCTCAGTTGTTGTGGCTGGTGGGCTCTAGAGCGCAGGCTCAGTAGTTGTGATGTACGGGTATACTTGCTCTGCGGCACGTGGGATCTTCCCGGACCAGGGCTGGAACCCGTGTCCCCTGCATTGGCAGACGGATTCTTAACTAGTGCACCACCAGGAAAGTCCCAGACTTTCCTTTTCTTAATGACAATTTTGAAGAGTCCTGGTTCACATATTTCATAGACTGTCCTTCAACTTGGCTTTGTGTGATGTTCTCCTCATGACCATAGTGGAGTTAGGGTTTTGGGGAAAGAGATGTTTACTTTTAATATTCGGTTTCAACTCTATCTCTTGGCTTTTTATATAAGATATTCAATGCATTTAGTTATATATTTAAAAAAGCAGGCTTGTAGACTATTATTTTAAAATCTGCTTGCTATTTTGTAATCTGCTTGGGTTGATGGTGGAATGTTTTTTTTTTTTCTCAGTACGTGGGCCTCTCCCTGTTGTGGAGTCTCCCGTTACGGAGCACAGGCTCCCAACCCGCATGCTCAGTGGCCATGGCTCACGGGCCTAGCCGCTCCGCGGCATGTGGGATCTTCCCGGACCGAGTCACGAACCCGTGTCCCCTGCATTGGCAGGCAGGCTCTCAACCACTGCTCCACCAGGGAAGCCCGGTACACTTTTTTTTTTTTTTTTTTTTTTTTTTTTGCGTTATGCGGGCCTCTCACTGTTGTGGCCTCTCCCCTTGCGGAGCGCAGGCTCCGGACGCACAGGCTCAGCGGCCATGGCTCACGGGCCTAGCCGCTCTGCGGCATGTGGGATCTTCCCAGACCGGGGCACGAACCCGTGTCCCCTGCATCGGCAGGCGGACTCTCAACCACTGCGCCACCAGGGAAGCCCCCGGTACACTTTTGTTTTAATTATGCAGTTGGCTCTATTGTGTTGATTTACATTTTATTTGTAAATCTCAACTGCTTTGGATTATGATGTGTTTACAAGGCTACACAGATAATCTGGAAGGGAAAATGAAGTAATACAAATGACAGAAAAAGTTTTATAATAATGAAATTTTCTTGGCAAGCAGCAACCTTTTCTCAAAGTCAGTCTTTTAATATAATTTGCTTGCTTCCTAAATATGGCTTTCTTGTTTGTTCTTATCTTTATTGATTAGTGAGCATGTTAGATGACTTGGGAGGAATCTCACTGTCTTCAACACATAATTTGGCATTATTGATCCAGAATGCTGACAATTCTCAAAAATGGGTCAGGAAAATCAAAGTAATAGATGGAAAAAAATCTCAATTTTAACTGTTGATATAACTTTTCTTAAATTTAGGGTGTTTTTTATAATTTAAGTTACTAAAACTGATGGTGGAAGGTCCACCAAGATATTTATTTTATGTATTTAAAGCATTTTACTTTGCTGTATTGAATTCCATTCATTCTGGAATTTAGGAGCATTTACCTCTTTATGAAAGAGATTATTGAAAGTAGAAAATGATTGATGACCTTCGCTTCCAGTATTCTTCTCAATAGACTTAGTCTCTCTTCTAATGCTTCTTGCATACTTAGTAATAGTATAAGGTTTAGAGAATAATGCAGGTCTGGCTGAACATTAAGCACAGTACACTAAATAAAGCTTTTTCACTTTGCAGAATATTTTACATGTGTGTCCCATAGATTCATCAGAGATTCTAGTTTTGGATAAAGGCAAGTACATTTAAGGACAATACAGCATCCCTGTCTGTGACATTGGCATTCGTATGAGAAGTGAATTTGGTTCAGGACGGTTCTTGGAATGCTTGGCATTTAGGTTATTTTAGGTCAACTCTTTGGGCAATTCAATTAGAGTATTTATTGAATGGTTTTCGTGAGCTGAATGGTTGTCATGTCATGTCATAGATGGTCTAAAACATGACTCTTATTTCTAAAATAGTTGTGTTGGTCAGATAAGGCATCTTACATGAAGTATTTAATCCAAGATAATGATGCATGAGTAAGAGGCAGATCATTCTCGAGGAAGTAATTTTGGTTTTGAGAGAGGCATTCTTAGGGAAATAGGCCTTGCAGTGCTCATTTAGAGCTGGGCAGGATTGAGGTCCGGAGAGAGGAGGGAAAGGATATTTGGGTAGAGGGAAGGGCATTGGCAGAGCCTCAGAGGCCTGACGGTTCCTGGGGCCTGTGTGGGAATGGTGGGAAAGTTGGGCTGCAGTCAGCCTGTGGGTGGCCTGGACGTTGGGTAATGAGCGTGGCCGTCAGTTTATGGGTGCCCTCTCTAGAGTTGTCTGTAACTTGCTTCCTCCCTGAGGAAGTGTGACACGCTTCTGCTAGCTGCAGTGTCTTCCCCACAGCTGTGCTGTCCATTGAGGAGAAGGGGGCCTGCTCTGCCATGGATTCCTTACTCTTCAGGGTATGGTGTGTGAGTTATTTTAATAATGTATCAATCTGCCTTTTCTTTCTTTTGTCACAATGCATTTGCTTTCTAAAGTGGTCTTGTTTTCAGGATAATAATTGGGTTTCCACAGGGAAAATCATAATGTATGAGGCAAATTACTGACTAAAGGCAAATTTCTGACTTAAAAACATGAATCTCTAATGTGTTTCTAGTAGTTCTTCTTTTGTTTAAATTTTTGTTTTGTTAGTTATGTATAGAAACTTAAGGATACTAATTTCTGCTCAGGTGGATAGTGGTACTGTTTAGCACAGCTCATTGGTCTTCTGAAACTTTTACAAATGCAGTCTGATTCATTCCAGCCAATTAATTATGAGGTACATATTTTTTTCCCCTAATGGAGACAAATGTAAAAGACAGAGATACAGAAATCATCTCCAGTTTAGATTGAAGAAATTTTAGTTACTACTGTTTGTTCCTGCTATTTGATCACAGTTTATTTTTATTTTTTGAAGTCTGTCTCTAATCAAATAAGATTTAATGTTTTAGAAGTAAAAGAGCACCATGACTAAATTAATAAGAAAAGTTAATTTAAGGACAAGAATTGATTTTTAAAAATATAAAAGTACATTTCATGACTTGATTTCAAGATGATCTGGTGGTATCCTTATACTGCTGCAGAGGGAAGTCCACAGTGGGACGAGAATGATGCTTAAAAATCACCACCCTTATTATCTATGACTGAACATGTCTTAGTCCAGGCCAGTGTGCCTACCACCTCTGTGGTACACTGTTGATTTCATTTTTCTTCCAGTATTTACTTTTGGTCCTGGACCAATTATCTAGCTGTGATGGGATTCTCCAAAAGAATCCTACATTTTGTACTTAGTGAACTAGTGATTGTTCTGTTTGCAGACATTCTTTCTGAGGCTCTACTCTTGCCTCGAAAACCTACATTTGCAGAAAGGGAAATGTATAGGTTTTCCTTTTAAATGTATTTATTTTTATTTATATTTTATTTATTTTTGGCTGTGTTGGGTCTTCGTTTCTGTGCGAGGGCCTTCTCTAGTTGCGGCGAGCAGGGGCCACTCCTCATCGTGGTTCTTGGGCCTCTCACTGCCGTGGCGCCTCTTGTTGCGGAGCACAGGCTCCAGAAGCACAGGCTCAGTAGTTGTGGCTCACGGGCTTAGTTGCACTGCAGCATGTGGGATCTTCCCGGACCAGGGCTCAAATCCGTGTCCCCTGCACTGGCAGGCGGATTCTTAACCACTGCCCCGCCCGTTATTCTTTTTTTTAAAAAAATATTTCCTCATATGTGTTTATGTGATGATGCCTTTATTTTTTTATTATTGTTTATATTTGGCTGAGTTGAGTCTCTTTTGCTGCGCGCAGGCTTTCCCTAGTTGTGGCAAGTGGGGGCTACTCTTTGTTGTGGTGTGCGGACTTCTCATTTTGGTGGCTTCTCTTGTTGCGGAGCGTGGGCTCTAAGAGTGCGGGCTTCAGTAATTGCAGCACCTGGGCTCAGTATTTGCAGCACACAGGCCCTAGAGTGCGCGGGCTTCATTAGTTGCAGCGTGCGGCCTCAGTTGTTGTGGCTGGTGGGCTCTAGAGCGCAGGCTCAGTAGTTGTGATGTACGGGTATACTTGCTCTGCGGCACGTGGGATCTTCCCGGACCAGGGCTGGAACCCGTGTCCCCTGCATTGGCAGACGGATTCTTAACTAGTGCACCACCAGGAAAGTCCCAGACTTTCCTTTTCTTAATGACAATTTTGAAGAGTCCTGGTTCACATATTTCATAGACTGTCCTTCAACTTGGCTTTGTGTGATGTTCTCCTCATGACCATAGTGGAGTTAGGGTTTTGGGGAAAGAGATGTTTACTTTTAATATTCGGTTTCAACTCTATCTCTTGGCTTTTTATATAAGATATTCAATGCATTTAGTTATATATTTAAAAAAGCAGGCTTGTAGACTATTATTTTAAAATCTGCTTGCTATTTTGTAATCTGCTTGGGTTGATGGTGGAATGTTTTTTTTTTTTCTCAGTACGTGGGCCTCTCCCTGTTGTGGAGTCTCCCGTTACGGAGCACAGGCTCCCAACCCGCATGCTCAGTGGCCATGGCTCACGGGCCTAGCCGCTCCGCGGCATGTGGGATCTTCCCGGACCGAGTCACGAACCCGTGTCCCCTGCATTGGCAGGCAGGCTCTCAACCACTGCTCCACCAGGGAAGCCCGGTACACTTTTTTTTTTTTTTTTTTTTTTTTTTTTGCGTTATGCGGGCCTCTCACTGTTGTGGCCTCTCCCCTTGCGGAGCGCAGGCTCCGGACGCACAGGCTCAGCGGCCATGGCTCACGGGCCTAGCCGCTCTGCGGCATGTGGGATCTTCCCAGACCGGGGCACGAACCCGTGTCCCCTGCATCGGCAGGCGGACTCTCAACCACTGCGCCACCAGGGAAGCCCCCGGTACACTTTTGTTTTAATTATGCAGTTGGCTCTATTGTGTTGATTTACATTTTATTTGTAAATCTCAACTGCTTTGGATTATGATGTGTTTACAAGGCTACACAGATAATCTGGAAGGGAAAATGAAGTAATACAAATGACAGAAAAAGTTTTATAATAATGAAATTTTCTTGGCAAGCAGCAACCTTTTCTCAAAGTCAGTCTTTTAATATAATTTGCTTGCTTCCTAAATATGGCTTTCTTGTTTGTTCTTATCTTTATTGATTAGTGAGCATGTTAGATGACTTGGGAGGAATCTCACTGTCTTCAACAAATAATTTGGCATTATTGATCCAGAATGCTGACAATTCTCAAAAATGGGTCAGGAAAATCAAAGTAATAGATGGAAAAAAATCTCAATTTTAGCTGTTGATATAACTTTTCTTAAATTTAGGGTGTTTTTTATAATTTAAGTTACTAAAACAGATGGTGGAAGGTCCACCAAGATATTTATTTTATGTATTTAAAGCATTTTACTTTGCTGTATTGAATTCCATTCATTCTGGAATTTAGGAGCATTTACCTCTTTATGAAAGAGATTATTGAAAGTAGAAAATGATTGATGACCTTCGCTTCCAGTATTCTTCTCAATAGACTTAGTCTCTCTTCTAATGCTTCTTGCATACTAAGTAATAGTATAAGGTTTAGAGAATAATGCAGGTCTGGCTGAACATTAAGCACAGTACCCTAAATAAAGCTTTTTCACTTTGCAGAATATTTTACATGTGTGTCCCATAGATTCATCAGAGATTCTAGTTTTGGATAAAGGCAAGTACATTTAAGGACAATACAGCATCCCTGTCTGTGACATTGGCATTCGTATGAGAAGTGAATTTGGTTCAGGACGGTTCTTGGAATGCTTGGCATTTAGGTTATTTTAGGTCAACTCTTTGGGCAATTCAATTAGAGTATTTATTGAATGGTTTTCGTGAGCTGAATGGTTGTCATGTCATGTCATAGATGGTCTAAAACATGACTCTTATTTCTAAAATAGTTGTGTTGGTCAGATAAGGCATCTTACATGAAGTATGTAATCCAAGATAATGATGGATGAGTAAGAGGCAGATCATTCTAGATGAAGAAATTTTGGTTTTGAGAGAGGCATTCTTAGGGAAATAGGCCTTGGTGTGTTCATTTAGAGCTGGGCAGGATTGAGTTCCGGAGAGAGGAGGGAAAGTATATTTGGGTAGGGGGAAGGGCATTGGCAGAGCCTCAGAGGCCTGACGGTTCCTGGGGCCTTTGTGGGAATGGTGGGAAAGTTGGGTTGCAGTCAGCCTGTGGGTAGCCTGGACGTTGGGTAATGAGCGTGGCCATCAGTTTCTGGGCGCCCTCTCTAGAGTGGTCTGTAACTTGCTTCCTCCCTGAGGAAGTGTGACACGCTTCTGCTAGCTGCAGTGTCTTCCCCACAGCTGTGCTGTCCATTGAGGAGAAGGGGGCCTGCTCTGCCATGGCTTCCTTACTCCTCAGGGTATGGCGTGTGAGTTATTTTAATAATGTATCAACCTGCCTTTTCTTTCTTTTGTCACGATGCATTTGCTTTCTAAAGTGGTCTTATTTTCAGGATAATAACTGGGTTTCCACAGGGAAAATCATAACGTATGAGGCAAATTACTGACTAAAGGCAAATTCCTGACTTAAAAAATGAATCTCTAATATTTTTCTAGTAGTTCTTGTTTTGTTTCAATTTTTGTTTTGTTAGTTTTGTAAAGAAACTTATGGATAGTAATTTCTGCTCAGGTGGATAGTGGTACTGTTTAGCACAGCTCATTGGTCTTATGAAATTTTACAAATGCAGTCTGATTCATTCCAGCCAAGTTAATTATGAGGTACGTAATTTTTTGCCCCAATGGAGACAAATGTAAAAGACAGAGATACAGAAATCATCTTCAGTTTAGATTGAAGAAATTTTAGTTACTACTGTTTGTTCCTGCTATTTGATCACAGTTTATTTTTATTTTTTGAAGCCTGTCTCTAATCAAATAAGATGTAATGATTTAGAAGTAATAGAGGACCCTGACTAAACTGACAAGAAAAGTTAATTTAAGGACAAGAATTGATTTTTAAAACTATAAAAGTACATTTCATGACTTGATTTCAAGATGATCTGGTGGTATCCTTATACTGTCGCAGAAGGAAGTCCACAGTGGGACGAGAATGATGCTTACAAATCAGCACCCTTATTATCTATTACTGAAGATGTCTTAGTCCAGGCCAGTCTGCCTACCACCTGTGTGGTACACTGTTGATTTCATTTTTCTTCCAGTATTTACTTTTGGTTCGGGACCAATTATCTAGCTGTGATGGGATTCTTGAAAAGTATCCTACATCTTGTACTTAGTGAACTAGTGATTGTCCTGTTTGCAGACATTCTTTCTGAGGCTCTACTCTTGCCTCGAAAACCTACATTTGCAGAAAGGGAAATGTATAGGTTTTCCTTTTAAATGTACTTATTTTTATTTATTTTTTTATTTATTTTTGGCTGTGTTGGGTCTTCGTTTCTGTGCGAGGGCCTTCTCTAGTTGCGGCGAGCAGGGCCCACTCCTCATCGTGGTGCGTGGGCCTGTCACTGCCGCGGCCCCTCTTGTTGCGGAGCACAGGCTCCTGACGCGCTGGCTGAGTAGTTGTGGCTCATGGGCTTAGTTGCTCTGCAGCATGTGGGATCTTCCCGGACCAGGGCTCAGACCCGTGTCTCCTGCACTGGCTGACGGACTCTTAACCACTGCCCCACCAGTTATTGTTTTTTGAAAACATTATTTCCTCTTTTGTTTTTATGTGAGGATGCCTTTATTTATTTATTTTTATTATTGTTTATATTTGGCTGTGTTGGGTCTTTGTTGCTGCGCGCGGGCTTTCTCTGGTTGTGGCAAGTGGGGGCTACTCTTTGTTGTGGTGCGTGGACTGCTGATTGTTGTGGTTTCTCTTGTTGCGGAGCACGGGCTCTAAGTGTGCGGGCTTCAGTAATTGCAGCAGCTGGGCTCAGTAGTTGCGGCACACAGGCCCTAGAGTGCGTGGGCTTCAGTAGTTGCGGCGTGTGGCTTCAGCAGTTGTGGCTCGCGGGCTCTAGAGCACAGGCTCAGTAGTCGTGACGTACGGGCTTATTTGCTCTGCGGCATGTGGGATCTTCCCAGACCAGGGCTGGAACCCGTGTCCCCTGCATTGGCAGACGGATTCTTAACCACTGCACCACCAGGAAAGTCCCAGACTTTCCTTTTCTTAATGACAATTTTGAAGAGTCCTGGTTCACGTATTTCATAGACTGTCCCTCAGCTTGGGTTTGTGTGATGTTCTCCTCGTGACAGGAAGGGAGTTAGGGTTTTGGGGAAGGAGATGTTTACTTTTCATATTTTGTTTCATCTCTATCTCTTGGCTTTTTATATAAGATATTCAATGCATTTAGATATATATTTTAAAAAGCAGGCTTGTAGACTATTATTTTATAATCTGCTTGCTATATTGTAGTCTGCTTGGGATGATGCTGGTATGCTTTCTTTTTTTCGGTACACGGGCCTCTCACTCTTGTGGCCTCTCCCGTGGTGGAGCACAGGCTACGGACACGCAGCCTCAGCGGCCATGGCTCAGGGGCCTAGCCGCTCCGCGGCATGTGGGATCTTCCCGGACCGGGGCACGAAGCCGTGTCCCCTGCATCGGCAGGCAGGCTCTCAACCACTGCTCCACCAGGGAAGCACGGTACACTTTTGTTTTATTTATGCAGTTGGCTCTCTTGCATTGATTTACATTTTATTGATAATAAAGCTCAACTGCTTTGGATTATGATGTGTTTACAAGGCTACACAGATAATCTGGAAGGGAAAATGAAGAAATACAAATGACAGAAAATGTTTTATAATAATAAAATTTTCTTGGCAAGCAGAAACCTTTTCTCAAAGTCAGTGTTTTAATATAATTTGCTTGCTTCATAAATATGGTTTTTTTGTTTTTTCATATCTTTATTGATTAGTAAGCATGTTAAATGACTTGGGAGGAATCTCACTCTCTTCAAGAAATAATTTGGAATTCTTGATCTAGAATGCTGAGAATTCTCAAAAATGGGTCAGGAAAATCAATGTAATAGATGGAAAAAAAATCTCAATTTTAGCTGTTGATATAACTTTTCTTAAATTTAGGGGTTTTTTTATAATTGAAGTTACTAAAACAGATGGTGGAAGGTCCATCAAGATATTTATTTTATGTAATGAAAGCATTTTACTTTGCTGTATTGAATTCCATTCATTCTGGAATTTAGGAGCATTTACCTCTTTATGAAAGAGATGATTCCAAGTAGAAAATGATTGATGACCTTCGCTTCCAGTTTTCTTCTCAATAGACTTAGTCTCTCTTCTAATACTTCTTGCATACTCAGTAATTGTATAAGTTTTAGAGAAAACTGCAGGTCTGGCTGAATATTAAGCACAGTACGATAAATAAAGCTTTTTGACTTTGCAGAATATTTTACATGTGTGTCCCATAGATTCATCAGAGATTCTAGTTTTGGATAAAGGCAAGTACATTTCAAGACAATACAACATCCCTGTGTATGACATTGGCATTCGAATGAGAAGTGAATTTGGTTCAGGACGGTTCTTGGAATGCTTGGCATTTAGGTTATTTTAGGTCAACTCTTTGGGAAATTCAATTAGAGTGTTTATTGAATGGTTTTAGTGAGCTGAATGGTTGCCATGTCATGTCATAGATGGTCTAAAACATGACTCTTATTTCTAAACTAGTTGTGTTGGTCAGATAAGGCGTCTTACATGATGTATTTAATCCAAGATAATGAAGGATGAGTAAGAGGCAGATCATTCTAGAGGAAGTAATTTTGGTTTTGAGAGAGGCATTCTTAGGGAAATAGGCCTTGGTGTGTTCATTTAGAGCTGGGCAGGATTGAGTTCCGGAGAGAGGAGGGAAAGGATATTTGGGTAGGGGGAAGGGCATTGGCAGAGCCTCAGAGGCCTGACGGTTCCTGGGGCCTTTGTGGGAATGGTGGGAAAGTTGGGTTGCAGTCAGCCTGTGGGTAGCCTGGACGTTGGGTAATGAGCGTGGCCATCAGTTTCTGGGCGCCCTCTCTAGAGTGGTCTGTAACTTGCTTCCTCCCTGAGGAAGTGTGACACGCTTCTGCTAGCTGCAGTGTCTTCCCCACAGCTGTGCTGTCCATTGAGGAGAAGGGGGCCTGCTCTGCCATGGCTTCCTTACTCCTCAGGGTATGGCGTGTGAGTTATTTTAATAATGTATCAACCTGCCTTTTCTTTCTTTTGTCACGATGCATTTGCTTTCTAAAGTGGTCTTGTTTTCAGGATAATAACTGGGTTTCCACAGGGAAAATCATAATGTATGAGGCAAATTACTGACTAAAGGCAAATTCCTGACTTAAAAAATGAATCTCTAATATTTTTCTAGTAGTTCTTCTTTTGTTTCAATTTTTGTTTTGTTAGTTTTGTAAAGAAACTTATGGATAGTAATTTCTGCTCAGGTGGATAGTGGTACTGTTTAGCACAGCTCATTGGTCTTATGAAATTTTACAAATGCAGTCTGATTCATTCCAGCCAAGTTAATTATGAGGTACGTAATTTTTTGCCCCAATGGAGACAAATGTAAAAGACAGAGATACAGAAATCATCTTCAGTTTAGATTGAAGAAATTTTAGTTACTACTGTTTGTTCCTGCTATTTGATCACAGTTTATTTTTATTTTTTGAAGCCTGTCTCTAATCAAATAAGATGTAATGATTTAGAAGTAATAGAGGACCCTGACTAAACTGACAAGAAAAGTTAATTTAAGGCAAGAATTGATTTTTAAAACTATAAAAGTACATTTCATGACTTGATTTCAAGATGATCTGGTGGTATCCTTATACTGTCGCAGAAGGAAGTCCACAGTGGGACGAGAATGATGCTTACAAATCAGCACCCTTATTATCTATTACTGAAGATGTCTTAGTCCAGGCCAGTCTGCCTACCACCTGTGTGGTACACTGTTGATGTCATTTTTCTTCCAGTATTTACTTTTGGTTCGGGACCAATTATCTAGCTGTGATGGGATTCTCCAAAAGTATCCTACATCTTGTACTTAGTGAACTAGTGATTGTCCTGTTTGCAGACATTCTTTCTGAGGCTCTACTCTTGCCTCGAAAACCTACATTTGCAGAAAGGGAAATGTATAGGTTTTCCTTTTAAATGTACTTATTTTTATTTATTTTTTTATTTATTTTTGGCTGTGTTGGATCTTCATTTCTGTGCGAGGGCCTTCTCTAGTTGCGGCGAGCAGGGCCCACTCCTCATCGTGGTGCGTGGGCCTGTCACTGCCGCGGCCCCTCTTGTTGCGGAGCACAGGCTCCTGACGCGCTGGCTGAGTAGTTGTGGCTCATGGGCTTAGTTGCTCTGCAGCATGTGGGATCTTCCCGGACCAGGGCTCAGACCCGTGTCTCCTGCACTGGCTGACGGACTCTTAACCACTGCCCCACCAGTTATTGTTTTTTGAAAACATTATTTCCTCTTTTGTTTTTATGTGAGGATGCCTTTATTTATTTATTTTTATTATTGTTTATATTTGGCTGTGTTGGGTCTTTGTTGCTGCGCGCGGGCTTTCTCTGGTTGTGGCAAGTGGGGGCTACTCTTTGTTGTGGTGCGTGGACTGCTGATTGTTGTGGTTTCTCTTGTTGCGGAGCACGGGCTCTAAGTGTGCGGGCTTCAGTAATTGCAGCAGCTGGGCTCAGTAGTTGCGGCACACAGGCCCTAGAGTGCGTGGGCTTCAGTAGTTGCGGCGTGTGGCCTCAGCAGTTGTGGCTCGCGGGCTCTAGAGCACAGGCTCAGTAGTCGTGACGTACGGGCTTAGTTGCTCTGCGGCATGTGGGATCTTCCCAGACCAGGGCTGGAACCCGTGTCCCCTGCATTGGCAGACGGATTCTTAACCACTGCACCACCAGGAAAGTCCCAGACTTTCCTTTTCTTAATGACAATTTTGAAGAGTCCTGGTTCACGTATTTCATAGACTGTCCCTCAGCTTGGGTTTGTGTGATGTTCTCCTCGTGACAGGAAGGGAGTTAGGGTTTTGGGGAAGGAGATGTTTACTTTTCATATTTTGTTTCATCTCTATCTCTTGGCTTTTTATATAAGATATTCAATGCATTTAGATATATATTTTAAAAAGCAGGCTTGTAGACTATTATTTTATAATCTGCTTGCTATATTGTAGTCTGCTTGGGATGATGCTGGTATGCTTTCTTTTTTTCGGTACACGGGCCTCTCACTCTTGTGGCCTCTCCCGTGGTGGAGCACAGGCTACGGACACGCAGGCTCAGCGGCGATGGCTCAGGGGCCTAGCCGCTCCGCGGCATGTGGGATCTTCCCGGACCGGGGCACGAAGCCGTGTCCCCTGCATCGGCAGGCAGGCTCTCAACCACTGCTCCACCAGGGAAGCACGGTACACTTTTGTTTTATTTATGCAGTTGGCTCTCTTGCATTGATTTACATTTTATTGATAATAAAGCTCAACTGCTTTGGATTATGATGTGTTTACAAGGCTACACAGATAATCTGGAAGGGAAAATGAAGAAATACAAATGACAGAAAATGTTTTATAATAATAAAATTTTCTTGGCAAGCAGAAACCTTTTCTCAAAGTCAGTGTTTTAATATAATTTGCTTGCTTCATAAATATGGTTTTTTTGTTTTTTCATATCTTTATTGATTAGTAAGCATGTTAAATGACTTGGGAGGAATCTCACTCTCTTCAAGAAATAATTTGGAATTCTTGATCTAGAATGCTGAGAATTCTCAAAAATGGGTCAGGAAAATCAATGTAATAGATGGAAAAAAAATCTCAATTTTAGCTGTTGATATAACTTTTCTTAAATTTAGGGGTTTTTTTATAATTGAAGTTACTAAAACAGATGGTGGAAGGTCCATCAAGATATTTATTTTATGTAATGAAAGCATTTTACTTTGCTGTATTGAATTCCATTCATTCTGGAATTTAGGAGCATTTACCTCTTTATGAAAGAGATGATTCCAAATAGAAAATGATTGATGACCTTCGCTTCCAGTTTTCTTCTCAATAGACTTAGTCTCTCTTCTAATACTTCTTGCATACTCAGTAATTGTATAAGTTTTAGAGAAAACTGCAGGTCTGGCTGAATATTAAGCACAGTACGATAAATAAAGCTTTTTGACTTTGCAGAATATTTTACATGTGTGTCCCATAGATTCATCAGAGATTCTAGTTTTGGATAAAGGCAAGTACATTTCAAGACAATACAACATCCCTGTGTATGACATTGGCATTCGAATGAGAAGTGAATTTGGTTCAGGACGGTTCTTGGAATGCTTGGCATTTAGGTTATTTTAGGTCAACTCTTTGGGAAATTCAATTAGAGTGTTTATTGAATGGTTTTAGTGAGCTGAATGGTTGCCATGTCATGTCATAGATGGTCTAAAACATGACTCTTATTTCTAAACTAGTTGTGTTGGTCAGATAAGGCGTCTTACATGATGTATTTAATCCAAGATAATGAAGGATGAGTAAGAGGCAGATCATTCTAGAGGAAGTAATTTTGGTTTTGAGAGAGGCATTCTTAGGGAAATAGGCCTTGGTGTGTTCATTTAGAGCTGGGCAGGATTGAGTTCCGGAGAGAGGAGGGAAAGGATATTTGGGTAGGGGGAAGGGCATTGGCAGAGCCTCAGAGGCCTGACGGTTCCTGGGGCCTTTGTGGGAATGGTGGGAAAGTTGGGTTGCAGTCAGCCTGTGGGTAGCCTGGACGTTGGGTAATGAGCGTGGCCATCAGTTACTGGGCGCCCTCTCTAGAGTGGTCTGTAACTTGCTTCCTCCCTGAGGAAGTGTGACACGCTTCTGCTAGCTGCAGTGTCTTCCCCACAGCTGTGCTGTCCATTGAGGAGAAGGGGGCCTGCTCTGCCATGGCTTCCTTACTCCTCAGGGTATGGCGTGTGAGTTATTTTAATAATGTATCAACCTGCCTTTTCTTTCTTTTGTCACGATGCATTTGCTTTCTAAAGTGGTCTTGTTTTCAGGATAATAACTGGGTTTCCACAGGGAAAATCATAACGTATGAGGCAAATTACTGACTAAAGGCAAATTCCTGACTTAAAAAATGAATCTCTAATATTTTTCTAGTAGTTCTTCTTTTGTTTCAGTTTTTGTTTTGTTAGTTATGTAAAGAAACTTATGGATAGTAATTTCTGCTCAGGTGGATAGTGGTACTGTTTAGCACAGCTCATTGGTCTTATGAAATTTTACAAATGCAGTCTGATTCATTCCAGCCAAGTTAATTATGAGGTACATAATTTTTTTTCCCCAATGGAGACAAATGTAAAAGACAGAGATACAGAAATCATCTTCAGTTTAGATTGAAGAAATTTTAGTTACTACTGTTTGTTCCTGCTATTTGATCACAGTTTATTTTTATTTTTTGAAGCCTGTCTCTAATCAAATAAGATTTAATGTTTTAGAAGTAATAGAGGACCCTGACTAAAGTGACAAGAAAAGTTAATTTAAGGACAAGAATTGATTTTTAAAACTATAAAAGTACATTTCATGACTTGATTTCCAGATGATCTGGTGGTATCCTTATACGGTCGCAGAAGGAAGTCCACAGTGGGACGAGAATGATGCTTACAAATCAGCACCCTTATTATCTATTACTGAAGATGTCTTAGTCCAGGCCAGTCTGCCTACCACCTGTGTGGTACACTGTTGATTTCATTTTTCTTCCAGTATTTACTTTTGGTTCGGGACCAATTACCTAGCTGTGATGGGATTCTTGAAAAGTATCCTACATCTTGTACTTAGTGAACTAGTGATTGTCCTGTTTGCAGACATTCTTTCTGAGGCTCTACTCTTGCCTCGAAAACCTACATTTGCAGAAAGGGAAATGTATAGGTTTTCCTTTTAAATGTACTTATTTTTCTTTATTTTTGGCTGTGTTGGGTCTTCGTTTCTCTGCGAGGGCCTTCTCTAGTTGCGGTGAGCAGGGGCCACTCCTCATCATGGTGCGTGGGCCTGTCACTGCCGCGGCCCCTCTTGTTGCGGAGCGCAGGCTCCTGACGCGCTGGCTGAGTAGTTGTGGCTCATGGGCTTAGTTGCTCTGCAGCATGTGGGATCTTCCCGGACCAGGGCTCAGACCCGTGTCTCCTGCACTGGCTGACGGACTCTTAACCACTGCCCCACCAGTTATTGTTTTTTGAAAACATTATTTCCTCTTTTGTTTTTATGTGAGGATGCCTTTATTTATTTATTTTTATTATTGTTTATATTTGGCTGTGTTGGGTCTTTGTTGCTGCGCGCGGGCTTTCTCTGGTTGTGGCAAGTGGGGGCTACTCTTTGTTGTGGTGCGTGGACTGCTGATTGTTGTGGTTTCTCTTGTTGCGGAGCACGGGCTCTAAGTGTGCGGGCTTCAGTAATTGCAGCAGCTGGGCTCAGTAGTTGCGGCACACAGGCCCTAGAGTGCGTGGGCTTCAGTAGTTGCGGCGTGTGGCTTCAGCAGTTGTGGCTCGCGGGCTCTAGAGCACAGGCTCAGTAGTCGTGACGTACGGGCTTATTTGCTCTGCGGCATGTGGGATCTTCCCAGACCAGGGCTGGAACCCGTGTCCCCTGCATTGGCAGACGGATTCTTAACCACTGCACCACCAGGAAAGTCCCAGACTTTCCTTTTCTTAATGACAATTTTGAAGAGTCCTGGTTCACGTATTTCATAGACTGTCCCTCAGCTTGGGTTTGTGTGATGTTCTCCTTGTGACAGGAAGGGAGTTAGGGTTTTGGGGAAGGAGATGTTTACTTTTCATATTTTGTTTCATCTCTATCTCTTGGCTTTTTATATAAGATATTCAATGCATTTAGATATATATTTTAAAAAGCAGGCTTGTAGACTATTATTTTATAATCTGCTTGCTATATTGTAGTCTGCTTGGGATGATGCTGGTATGCTTTCTTTTTTTCGGTACACGGGCCTCTCACTCTTGTGGCCTCTCCCGTGGTGGAGCACAGGCTACGGACACGCAGGCTCAGCGGCCATGGCTCAGGGGCCTAGCTGCTCCGCGGCATGTGGGATCTTCCCGGACCGGGGCACGAAGCCGTGTCCCCTGCATCGGCAGGCAGGCTCTCAACCACTGCTCCACCAGGGAAGCACGGTACACTTTTGTTTTATTTATGCAGTTGGCTCTCTTGCATTGATTTACATTTTATTGATAATAAAGCTCAACTGCTTTGGATTATGATGTGTTTACAAGGCTACACAGATAATCTGGAAGGGAAAATGAAGAAATACAAATGACAGAAAATGTTTTATAATAATAAAATTTTCTTGGCAAGCAGAAAACTTTTCTCAAAGTCAGTGTTTTAATATAATTTGCTTGCTTCATAAATATGGTTTTTTTGTTTTTTCATATCTTTATTGATTAGTAAGCATGTTAAATGACTTGGGAGGAATCTCACTCTCTTCAAGAAATAATTTGGAATTCTTGATCTAGAATGCTGAGAATTCTCAAAAATGGGTCAGGAAAATCAATGTAATAGATGGAAAAAAAATCTCAATTTTAGCTGTTGATATAACTTTTCTTAAATTTAGGGGTTTTTTTATAATTGAAGTTACTAAAACAGATGGTGGAAGGTCCATCAAGATATTTATTTTATGTAATGAAAGCATTTTACTTTGCTGTATTGAATTCCATTCATTCTGGAATTTAGGAGCATTTACCTCTTTATGAAAGAGATGATTCCAAGTAGAAAATGATTGATGACCTTCGCTTCCAGTTTTCTTCTCAATAGACTTAGTCTCTCTTCTAATACTTCTTGCATACTCAGTAATTGTATAAGTTTTAGAGAAAACTGCAGGTCTGGCTGAATATTAAGCACAGTACGATAAATAAAGCTTTTTGACTTTGCAGAATATTTTACATGTGTGTCCCATAGATTCATCAGAGATTCTAGTTTTGGATAAAGGCAAGTACATTTCAAGACAATACAACATCCCTGTGTATGACATTGGCATTCGAATGAGAAGTGAATTTGGTTCAGGACGGTTCTTGGAATGCTTGGCATTTAGGTTATTTTAGGTCAACTCTTTGGGAAATTCAATTAGAGTGTTTATTGAATGGTTTTAGTGAGCTGAATGGTTGCCATGTCATGTCATAGATGGTCTAAAACATGACTCTTATTTCTAAACTAGTTGTGTTGGTCAGATAAGGCGTCTTACATGATGTATTTAATCCAAGATAATGAAGGATGAGTAAGAGGCAGATCATTCTAGAGGAAGTAATTTTGGTTTTGAGAGAGGCATTCTTAGGGAAATAGGCCTTGGTGTGTTCATTTAGAGCTGGGCAGGATTGAGTTCCGGAGAGAGGAGGGAAAGGATATTTGGGTAGGGGGAAGGGCATTGGCAGAGCCTCAGAGGCCTGACGGTTCCTGGGGCCTTTGTGGGAATGGTGGGAAAGTTGGGTTGCAGTCAGCCTGTGGGTAGCCTGGACGTTGGGTAATGAGCGTGGCCATCAGTTTCTGGGCGCCCTCTCTAGAGTGGTCTGTAACTTGCTTCCTCCCTGAGGAAGTGTGACACGCTTCTGCTAGCTGCAGTGTCTTCCCCACAGCTGTGCTGTCCATTGAGGAGAAGGGGGCCTGCTCTGCCATGGCTTCCTTACTCCTCAGGGTATGGCGTGTGAGTTATTTTAATAATGTATCAACCTGCCTTTTCTTTCTTTTGTCACGATGCATTTGCTTTCTAAAGTGGTCTTGTTTTCAGGATAATAACTGGGTTTCCACAGGGAAAATCATAATGTATGAGGCAAATTACTGACTAAAGGCAAATTCCTGACTTAAAAAATGAATCTCTAATATTTTTCTAGTAGTTCTTCTTTTGTTTCAATTTTTGTTTTGTTAGTTTTGTAAAGAAACTTATGGATAGTAATTTCTGCTCAGGTGGATAGTGGTACTGTTTAGCACAGCTCATTGGTCTTATGAAATTTTACAAATGCAGTCTGATTCATTCCAGCCAAGTTAATTATGAGGTACGTAATTTTTTGCCCCAATGGAGACAAATGTAAAAGACAGAGATACAGAAATCATCTTCAGTTTAGATTGAAGAAATTTTAGTTACTACTGTTTGTTCCTGCTATTTGATCACAGTTTATTTTTATTTTTTGAAGCCTGTCTCTAATCAAATAAGATGTAATGATTTAGAAGTAATAGAGGACCCTGACTAAACTGACAAGAAAAGTTAATTTAAGGCAAGAATTGATTTTTAAAACTATAAAAGTACATTTCATGACTTGATTTCAAGATGATCTGGTGGTATCCTTATACTGTCGCAGAAGGAAGTCCACAGTGGGACGAGAATGATGCTTACAAATCAGCACCCTTATTATCTATTACTGAAGATGTCTTAGTCCAGGCCAGTCTGCCTACCACCTGTGTGGTACACTGTTGATTTCATTTTTCTTCCAGTATTTACTTTTGGTTCGGGACCAATTATCTAGCTGTGATGGGATTCTCCAAAAGTATCCTACATCTTGTACTTAGTGAACTAGTGATTGTCCTGTTTGCAGACATTCTTTCTGAGGCTCTACTCTTGCCTCGAAAACCTACATTTGCAGAAAGGGAAATGTATAGGTTTTCCTTTTAAATGTACTTATTTTTCTTTATTTTTTCTTTATTTTTGGCTGTGTTGGGTCTTCGTTTCTCTGCGAGGGCCTTCTCTAGTTGCGGTGAGCAGGGGCCACTCCTCATCATGGTGCGTGGGCCTGTCACTGCCGCGGCCCCTCTTGTTGCGGAGCGCAGGCTCCTGACGCGCAGGCTGAGTAGTTGTGGCTCATGGGCTTAGTTGCTCTGCAGCATGTGGGATCTTCCCGGACCAGGGCTCAAACCCGTGTCTCCTGCACTGGCTGACGGACTCTTAACCACTGCCCCACCAGTTACTGTTTTTTGAAAAAATTATTTCCTCTTTTGTTTTTATGTGATGATGCCTTTATTTATTTATCTTTATTATTGTTTATATTTGGCTGTGTTGGGTCTTTGTTGCTGCGCGCGGGCTTTCCCTGGTTGTGGCAAGTGGGGGCTACTCTTTGTTGTGGTGCGTGGACTGCTGATTGTTGTGGTTTCTCTTGTTGCGGAGCACGGGCTCTAAGTGTGCGGGCTTCAGTAATTGCAGCAGCTGGGCTCAGTAGTTGCGGCACACAGGCCCTAGAGTGCGTGGGCTTCAGTAGTTGCGGCGTGTGGCCTCAGCAGTTGTGGCTCGCGGGCTCTAGGGCGCAGGCTCAGTAGTTGTGACGTACGGGCTTAGTTGCTCTGCGCCATGTGGGATCTTCCCAGACCAGGGCTGGAACCCGTGTCCCCTGCATTGGCAGACGGATTCTTAAGCACTGCACCACCAGGAAAGTCCCAGACTTTCCTTTTCTTAATGACAATTTTGAAGAGTCCTGGTTCACGTATTTCATAGACTGTCCCTCAGCTTGGGTTTGTGTGATGTTCTCCTCGTGACAGGAAGGGAGTTAGGGTTTTGGGGAAGGAGATGTTTACTTTTCATATTTTGTTTCATCTCTATCTCTTGGCTTTTTATATAAGATATTCAATGCATTTAGATATATATTTTAAAAAGCAGGCTTGTAGACTATTATTTTATAATCTGCTTGCTATATTGTAGTCTGCTTGGGATGATGGTGGTATGCTTTCTTTTTTTCGGTACACGGGCCTCTCACTCTTGTGGCCTCTCCCGTGGTGGAGCACAGGCTAAGGACACGCAGGCTCAGCGGCCATGGCTCAGGGGCCTAGCCGCTCCGCGGCATGTGGGATCTTCCCGGACCGGGGCACGAAGCCGTGTCCCCTGCATCGGCAGGCAGGCTCTCAACCACTGCTCCACCAGGGAAGCATGGTACACTTTTGTTTTATTTATGCAGTTGGCTCTCTTGCATTGATTTACATTTTATTGATAAAGCTCAACTGCTTTGGATTATGATGTGTTTACAAGGCTACACAGATAAGCTGGAAGGGAAAATGAAGAAATACAAATGGCAGAAAATGTTTTATAATAATAAAGTTTTCTTGGCAAGCAGCAACCTTTCCTCAAAGTCAGTGTTTTAATATAATTTGCTTGCTTCATAAATATGTTTTTTTTTTGTTTTTTCATATCTTTATTGATTAGTAAGCATGTTAAAAGACTTGGGAGGAATCTCACTCTCTTCAAGAAATAATTTGGAATTCTTGATGTAGAATGCTGACAGTTCTCAAAAATGGGTCAGGAAAATCAAAGTAATAGATGGAAAAAAAATCTCAATTTTAGCTGTTGATATAACTTTTCTTAAATTTAGGGGTTTTTTTATAATTGAAGTTACTAAAACAGATGGTGGAAGGTCCATCAAGACATTTATTTTATGTAATGAAAGCATTTTACTTTGCTGTATTGAATTCCATTCATTCTGGAATTTAGGAGCATTTACCTCTTTATGAAAGAGATGATTCCAAGTAGAAAATGATTGATGACCTTCGCTTCCAGTTTTCTTCTCAATAGACTTAGTCTCTCTTCTAATACTTCTTGCATACTCAGTAATTGTATAAGTTTTAGAGAAAACTGCAGGTCTGGCTGAATATTAAGCACAGTACGATAAATAAAGCTTTTTGACTTTGCAGAATATTTTACATGTGTGTCCCATAGATTCATCAGAGATTCTAGTTTTGGATAAAGGCAAGTACATTTCAAGACAATACAACATCCCTGTGTATGACATTGGCATTCGAATGAGAAGTGAATTTGGTTCAGGACGGTTCTTGGAATGCTTGGCATTTAGGTTATTTTAGGTCAACTCTTTGGGAAATTCAATTAGAGTGTTTATTGAATGGTTTTAGTGAGCTGAATGGTTGCCATGTCATGTCATAGATGGTCTAAAACATGACTCTTATTTCTAAACTAGTTGTGTTGGTCAGATAAGGCGTCTTACATGATGTATTTAATCCAAGATAATGAAGGATGAGTAAGAGGCAGATCATTCTAGAGGAAGTAATTTTGGTTTTGAGAGAGGCATTCTTAGGGAAATAGGCCTTGGTGTGTTCATTTAGAGCTGGGCAGGATTGAGTTCCGGAGAGAGGAGGGAAAGGATATTTGGGTAGGGGGAAGGGCATTGGCAGAGCCTCAGAGGCCTGACGGTTCCTGGGGCCTTTGTGGGAATGGTGGGAAAGTTGGGTTGCAGTCAGCCTGTGGGTAGCCTGGACGTTGGGTAATGAGCGTGGCCATCAGTTTCTGGGCGCCCTCTCTAGAGTGGTCTGTAACTTGCTTCCTCCCTGAGGAAGTGTGACACGCTTCTGCTAGCTGCAGTGTCTTCCCCACAGCTGTGCTGTCCATTGAGGAGAAGGGGGCCTGCTCTGCCATGGCTTCCTTACTCCTCAGGGTATGGCGTGTGAGTTATTTTAATAATGTATCAACCTGCCTTTTCTTTCTTTTGTCACGATGCATTTGCTTTCTAAAGTGGTCTTGTTTTCAGGATAATAACTGGGTTTCCACAGGGAAAATCATAACGTATGAGGCAAATTACTGACTAAAGGCAAATTCCTGACTTAAAAAATGAATCTCTAATATTTTTCTAGTAGTTCTTCTTTTGTTTCAATTTTTGTTTTGTTAGTTATGTAAAGAAACTTATGGATAGTAATTTCTGCTCAGGTGGATAGTGGTACTGTTTAGCACAGCTCATTGGTCTTATGAAATTTTACAAATGCAGTCTGATTCATTCCAGCCAAGTTAATTATGAGGTACATAATTTTTTTTCCCCAATGGAGACAAATGTAAAAGACAGAGATACAGAAATCATCTTCAGTTTAGATTGAAGAAATTTTAGTTACTTCTGTTTGTTCCTGCTATTTGATCACAGTTTATTTTTATTTTTTGAAG
Source organism: Mesoplodon bidens (assembly GCF_964165515.1). Classification (NCBI taxonomy): domain Eukaryota; kingdom Metazoa; phylum Chordata; class Mammalia; order Artiodactyla; family Ziphiidae; genus Mesoplodon; species Mesoplodon bidens. Next base: position 712,637 of record NW_027672468.1, on the reverse strand, counting down.
CCTGTCTCTAATCAAATAAGATTTAATGTTTTAGAAGTAATAGAGGACCCTGAATAAAGTGACAAGAAAAGTTAATTTAAGGACAAGAATTGATTTTTAAAACTATAAAAGTACATTTCATGACTTGATTTCCAGATGATCTGGTGGTATCCTTATACGGTCGCAGAAGGAAGTCCACAGTGGGACGAGAATGATGCTTACAAATCAGCACCCTTATTATCTATTACTGAAGATGTCTTAGTCCAGGCCAGTCTGCCTACCACCTGTGTGGTACACTGTTGATTTCATTTTTCTTCCAGTATTTACTTTTGGTTCGGGACCAATTACCTAGCTGTGATGGGATTCTTGAAAAGTATCCTACATCTTGTACTTAGTGAACTAGTGATTGTCCTGTTTGCAGACATTCTTTCTGAGGCTCTACTCTTGCCTCGAAAACCTACATTTGCAGAAAGGGAAATGTATAGGTTTTCCTTTTAAATGTACTTATTTTTCTTTATTTTTTCTTTATTTTTGGCTGTGTTGGGTCTTCGTTTCTCTGCGAGGGCCTTCTCTAGTTGCGGTGAGCAGGGGCCACTCCTCATCATGGTGCGTGGGCCTGTCACTGCCGCGGCCCCTCTTGTTGCGGAGCGCAGGCTCCTGACGCGCAGGCTGAGTAGTTGTGGCTCATGGGCTTAGTTGCTCTGCAGAATGTGGGATCTTCCCGGACCAGGGCTCAAACCCGTGTCTCCTGCACTGGCTGACGGACTCTTAACCACTGCCCCACCAGTTACTGTTTTTTGAAAAAATTATTTCCTCTTTTGTTTTTATGTGATGATGCCTTTATTTATTTATCTTTTTTATTGTTTATATTTGGCTGTGTTGGGTCTTTGTTGCTGCGCGCGGGCTTTCCCTGGTTGTGGCAAGTGGGGGCTACTCTTTGTTGTGGTGCGTGGACTGCTGATTGTTGTGGTTTCTCTTGTTGCGGAGCACGGGCTCTAAGTGTGCGGGCTTCAGTAATTGCAGCAGCTGGGCTCAGTAGTTGCGGCACACAGGCCCTAGAGTGCGTGGGCTTCAGTAGTTGCGGCGTGTGGCCTCAGCAGTTGTGGCTCGCGGGCTCTAGGGCGCAGGCTCAGTAGTTGTGACGTACGGGCTTAGTTGCTCTGCGCCATGTGGGATCTTCCCAGACCATGGCTGGAACCCGTGTCCCCTGCATTGGCAGACGGATTCTTAAGCACTGCACCACCAGGAAAGTCCCAGACTTTCCTTTTCTTAATGACAATTTTGAAGAGTCCTGGTTCACGTATTTCATAGACTGTCCCTCAGGTTGGGTTTGTGTGATGTTCTCCTCGTGACAGGAAGGGAGTTAGGGTTTTGGGGAAGGAGATGTTTACTTTTCATATTTTGTTTCATCTCTATCTCTTGGCTTTTTATATAAGATATTCAATGCATTTAGATATATATTTTAAAAAGCAGGCTTGTAGACTATTATTTTATAATCTGCTTGCTATATTGTAGTCTGCTTGGGATGATGGTGGTATGCTTTCTTTTTTTCGGTACACGGGCCTCTCACTCTTGTGGCCTCTCCCGTGGTGGAGCACAGGCTAAGGACACGCAGGCTCAGCGGCCATGGCTCAGGGGCCTAGCCGCTCCGCGGCATGTGGGATCTTCCCGGACCGGGGCACGAAGCCGTGTCCCCTGCATCGGCAGGCAGGCTGTCAACCACTGCTCCACCAGGGAAGCACGGTACACTTTTGTTTTATTTATGCAGTTGGCTCTCTTGCATTGATTTACATTTTATTGATAATAAAGCTCAACTGCTTTGGATTATGATGTGTTTACAAGGCTACACAGATAATCTGGAAGGGAAAATGAAGAAATACAAATGACAGAAAATGTTTTATAATAATAAAATTTTCTTGGCAAGCAGAAACCTTTTCTCAAAGTCAGTGTTTTAATATAATTTGCTTGCTTCATAAATATGGTTTTTTTGTTTTCTCATATCTTTATTGATTAGTAAGCATGTTAAATGACTTGGGAGGAATCTCACTCTCTTCAAGAAATAATTTGGAATTCTTGATCTAGAAAGCTGAGAATTCTCAAAAATGGGTCAGGAAAATCAATGTAATAGATGGAAAAAAAATCTCAATTTTAGCTGTTGATATAACTTTTCTTAAATTTAGGGGTTTTTTTATAATTGAAGTTACTAAAACAGATGGTGGAAGGTCCATCAAGATATTTATTTTATGTAATGAAAGCATTTTACTTTGCTGTATTGAATTCCATTCATTCTGGAATTTAGGAGCATTTACCTCTTTATGAAAGAGATGATTCCAAGTAGAAAATGATTGATGACCTTCGCTTCCAGTTTTCTTCTCAATAGACTTAGTCTCTCTTCTAATGCTTCTTGCATACTCAGTAATTGTATAAGTTTTAGAGAAAACTGCAGGTCTGGCTGAATATTAAGCACAGTACGATAAATAAAGCTTTTTGACTTTGCAGAATATTTTACATGTGTGTCCCATAGATTCATCAGAGATTCTAGTTTTGGATAAAGGCAAGTACATTTCAAGACAATACAACATCCCTGTGTATGACATTGGCATTCGAATGAGAAGTGAATTTGGTTCAGGACGGTTCTTGGAATGCTTGGCATTTAGGTTATTTTAGGTCAACTCTTTGGGAAATTCAATTAGAGTGTTTATTGAATGGTTTTAGTGAGCTGAATGGTTGCCATGTCATGTCATAGATGGTCTAAAACATGACTCTTATTTCTAAACTAGTTGTGTTGGTCAGATAAGGCGTCTTACATGATGTATTTAATCCAAGATAATGAAGGATGAGTAAGAGGCAGATCATTCTAGAGGAAGTAATTTTGGTTTTGAGAGAGGCATTCTTAGGGAAATAGGCCTTGGTGTGTTCATTTAGAGCTGGGCAGGATTGAGTTCCGGAGAGAGGAGGGAAAGGATATTTGGGTAGGGGGAAGGGCATTGGCAGAGCCTCAGAGGCCTGACGGTTCCTGGGGCCTTTGTGGGAATGGTGGGAAAGTTGGGTTGCAGTCAGCCTGTGGGTAGCCTGGACGTTGGGTAATGAGCGTGGCCATCAGTTTCTGGGCGCCCTCTCTAGAGTGGTCTGTAACTTGCTTCCTCCCTGAGGAAGTGTGACACGCTTCTGCTAGCTGCAGTGTCTTCCCCACAGCTGTGCTGTCCATTGAGGAGAAGGGGGCCTGCTCTGCCATGGCTTCCTTACTCCTCAGGGTATGGCGTGTGAGTTATTTTAATAATGTATCAACCTGCCTTTTCTTTCTTTTGTCACGATGCATTTGCTTTCTAAAGTGGTCTTGTTTTCAGGATAATAACTGGGTTTCCACAGGGAAAATCATAATGTATGAGGCAAATTACTGACTAAAGGCAAATTCCTGACTTAAAAAATGAATCTCTAATATTTTTCTAGTAGTTCTTCTTTTGTTTCAATTTTTGTTTTGTTAGTTTTGTAAAGAAACTTATGGATAGTAATTTCTGCTCAGGTGGATAGTGGTACTGTTTAGCACAGCTCATTGGTCTTATGAAATTTTACAAATGCAGTCTGATTCATTCCAGCCAAGTTAATTATGAGGTACGTAATTTTTTGCCCCAATGGAGACAAATGTAAAAGACAGAGATACAGAAATCATCTTCAGTTTAGATTGAAGAAATTTTAGTTACTACTGTTTGTTCCTGCTATTTGATCACAGTTTATTTTTATTTTTTGAAGCCTGTCTCTAATCAAATAAGATGTAATGATTTAGAAGTAATAGAGGACCCTGACTAAACTGACAAGAAAAGTTAATTTAAGGCAAGAATTGATTTTTAAAACTATAAAAGTACATTTCATGACTTGATTTCAAGATGATCTGGTGGTATCCTTATACTGTCGCAGAAGGAAGTCCACAGTGGGACGAGAATGATGCTTACAAATCAGCACCCTTATTATCTATTACTGAAGATGTCTTAGTCCAGGCCAGTCTGCCTACCACCTGTGTGGTACACTGTTGATTTCATTTTTCTTCCAGTATTTACTTTTGGTTCGGGACCAATTATCTAGCTGTGATGGGATTCTCCAAAAGTATCCTACATCTTGTACTTAGTGAACTAGTGATTGTCCTGTTTGCAGACATTCTTTCTGAGGCTCTACTCTTGCCTCGAAAACCTACATTTGCAGAAAGGGAAATGTATAGGTTTTCCTTTTAAATGTACTTATTTTTCTTTATTTTTTCTTTATTTTTGGCTGTGTTGGGTCTTCGTTTCTCTGCGAGGGCCTTCTCTAGTTGCGGTGAGCAGGGGCCACTCCTCATCATGGTGCGTGGGCCTGTCACTGCCGCGGCCCCTCTTGTTGCGGAGCGCAGGCTCCTGACGCGCAGGCTGAGTAGTTGTGGCTCATGGGCTTAGTTGCTCTGCAGCATGTGGGATCTTCCCGGACCAGGGCTCAAACCCGTGTCTCCTGCACTGGCTGACGGACTCTTAACCACTGCCCCACCAGTTACTGTTTTTTGAAAAAATTATTTCCTCTTTTGTTTTTATGTGATGATGCCTTTATTTATTTATCTTTATTATTGTTTATATTTGGCTGTGTTGGGTCTTTGTTGCTGCGCGCGGGCTTTCCCTGGTTGTGGCAAGTGGGGGCTACTCTTTGTTGTGGTGCGTGGACTGCTGATTGTTGTGGTTTCTCTTGTTGCGGAGCACGGGCTCTAAGTGTGCGGGCTTCAGTAATTGCAGCAGCTGGGCTCAGTAGTTGCGGCACACAGGCCCTAGAGTGCGTGGGCTTCAGTAGTTGCGGCGTGTGGCCTCAGCAGTTGTGGCTCGCGGGCTCTAGGGCGCAGGCTCAGTAGTTGTGACGTACGGGCTTAGTTGCTCTGCGCCATGTGGGATCTTCCCAGACCAGGGCTGGAACCCGTGTCCCCTGCATTGGCAGACGGATTCTTAAGCACTGCACCACCAGGAAAGTCCCAGACTTTCCTTTTCTTAATGACAATTTTGAAGAGTCCTGGTTCACGTATTTCATAGACTGTCCCTCAGCTTGGGTTTGTGTGATGTTCTCCTCGTGACAGGAAGGGAGTTAGGGTTTTGGGGAAGGAGATGTTTACTTTTCATATTTTGTTTCATCTCTATCTCTTGGCTTTTTATATAAGATATTCAATGCATTTAGATATATATTTTAAAAAGCAGGCTTGTAGACTATTATTTTATAATCTGCTTGCTATATTGTAGTCTGCTTGGGATGATGGTGGTATGCTTTCTTTTTTTCGGTACACGGGCCTCTCACTCTTGTGGCCTCTCCCGTGGTGGAGCACAGGCTAAGGACACGCAGGCTCAGCGGCCATGGCTCAGGGGCCTAGCCGCTCCGCGGCATGTGGGATCTTCCCGGACCGGGGCACGAAGCCGTGTCCCCTGCATCGGCAGGCAGGCTCTCAACCACTGCTCCACCAGGGAAGCATGGTACACTTTTGTTTTATTTATGCAGTTGGCTCTCTTGCATTGATTTACATTTTATTGATAAAGCTCAACTGCTTTGGATTATGATGTGTTTACAAGGCTACACAGATAAGCTGGAAGGGAAAATGAAGAAATACAAATGGCAGAAAATGTTTTATAATAATAAAGTTTTCTTGGCAAGCAGCAACCTTTCCTCAAAGTCAGTGTTTTAATATAATTTGCTTGCTTCATAAATATGTTTTTTTTTTGTTTTTTCATATCTTTATTGATTAGTAAGCATGTTAAAAGACTTGGGAGGAATCTCACTCTCTTCAAGAAATAATTTGGAATTCTTGATGTAGAATGCTGACAGTTCTCAAAAATGGGTCAGGAAAATCAAAGTAATAGATGGAAAAAAAATCTCAATTTTAGCTGTTGATATAACTTTTCTTAAATTTAGGGGTTTTTTTATAATTGAAGTTACTAAAACAGATGGTGGAAGGTCCATCAAGACATTTATTTTATGTAATGAAAGCATTTTACTTTGCTGTATTGAATTCCATTCATTCTGGAATTTAGGAGCATTTACCTCTTTATGAAAGAGATGATTCCAAGTAGAAAATGATTGATGACCTTCGCTTCCAGTTTTCTTCTCAATAGACTTAGTCTCTCTTCTAATACTTCTTGCATACTCAGTAATTGTATAAGTTTTAGAGAAAACTGCAGGTCTGGCTGAATATTAAGCACAGTACGATAAATAAAGCTTTTTGACTTTGCAGAATATTTTACATGTGTGTCCCATAGATTCATCAGAGATTCTAGTTTTGGATAAAGGCAAGTACATTTCAAGACAATACAACATCCCTGTGTATGACATTGGCATTCGAATGAGAAGTGAATTTGGTTCAGGACGGTTCTTGGAATGCTTGGCATTTAGGTTATTTTAGGTCAACTCTTTGGGAAATTCAATTAGAGTGTTTATTGAATGGTTTTAGTGAGCTGAATGGTTGCCATGTCATGTCATAGATGGTCTAAAACATGACTCTTATTTCTAAACTAGTTGTGTTGGTCAGATAAGGCGTCTTACATGATGTATTTAATCCAAGATAATGAAGGATGAGTAAGAGGCAGATCATTCTAGAGGAAGTAATTTTGGTTTTGAGAGAGGCATTCTTAGGGAAATAGGCCTTGGTGTGTTCATTTAGAGCTGGGCAGGATTGAGTTCCGGAGAGAGGAGGGAAAGGATATTTGGGTAGGGGGAAGGGCATTGGCAGAGCCTCAGAGGCCTGACGGTTCCTGGGGCCTTTGTGGGAATGGTGGGAAAGTTGGGTTGCAGTCAGCCTGTGGGTAGCCTGGACGTTGGGTAATGAGCGTGGCCATCAGTTTCTGGGCGCCCTCTCTAGAGTGGTCTGTAACTTGCTTCCTCCCTGAGGAAGTGTGACACGCTTCTGCTAGCTGCAGTGTCTTCCCCACAGCTGTGCTGTCCATTGAGGAGAAGGGGGCCTGCTCTGCCATGGCTTCCTTACTCCTCAGGGTATGGCGTGTGAGTTATTTTAATAATGTATCAACCTGCCTTTTCTTTCTTTTGTCACGATGCATTTGCTTTCTAAAGTGGTCTTGTTTTCAGGATAATAACTGGGTTTCCACAGGGAAAATCATAACGTATGAGGCAAATTACTGACTAAAGGCAAATTCCTGACTTAAAAAATGAATCTCTAATATTTTTCTAGTAGTTCTTCTTTTGTTTCAATTTTTGTTTTGTTAGTTATGTAAAGAAACTTATGGATAGTAATTTCTGCTCAGGTGGATAGTGGTACTGTTTAGCACAGCTCATTGGTCTTATGAAATTTTACAAATGCAGTCTGATTCATTCCAGCCAAGTTAATTATGAGGTACATAATTTTTTTTCCCCAATGGAGACAAATGTAAAAGACAGAGATACAGAAATCATCTTCAGTTTAGATTGAAGAAATTTTAGTTACTTCTGTTTGTTCCTGCTATTTGATCACAGTTTATTTTTATTTTTTGAAGCCTGTCTCTAATCAAATAAGATTTAATGTTTTAGAAGTAATAGAGGACCCTGAATAAAGTGACAAGAAAAGTTAATTTAAGGACAAGAATTGATTTTTAAAACTATAAAAGTACATTTCATGACTTGATTTCCAGATGATCTGGTGGTATCCTTATACGGTCGCAGAAGGAAGTCCACAGTGGGACGAGAATGATGCTTACAAATCAGCACCCTTATTATCTATTACTGAAGATGTCTTAGTCCAGGCCAGTCTGCCTACCACCTGTGTGGTACACTGTTGATTTCATTTTTCTTCCAGTATTTACTTTTGGTTCGGGACCAATTACCTAGCTGTGATGGGATTCTTGAAAAGTATCCTACATCTTGTACTTAGTGAACTAGTGATTGTCCTGTTTGCAGACATTCTTTCTGAGGCTCTACTCTTGCCTCGAAAACCTACATTTGCAGAAAGGGAAATGTATAGGTTTTCCTTTTAAATGTACTTATTTTTCTTTATTTTTTCTTTATTTTTGGCTGTGTTGGGTCTTCGTTTCTCTGCGAGGGCCTTCTCTAGTTGCGGTGAGCAGGGGCCACTCCTCATCATGGTGCGTGGGCCTGTCACTGCCGCGGCCCCTCTTGTTGCGGAGCGCAGGCTCCTGACGCGCAGGCTGAGTAGTTGTGGCTCATGGGCTTAGTTGCTCTGCAGAATGTGGGATCTTCCCGGACCAGGGCTCAAACCCGTGTCTCCTGCACTGGCTGACGGACTCTTAACCACTGCCCCACCAGTTACTGTTTTTTGAAAAAATTATTTCCTCTTTTGTTTTTATGTGATGATGCCTTTATTTATTTATCTTTTTTATTGTTTATATTTGGCTGTGTTGGGTCTTTGTTGCTGCGCGCGGGCTTTCCCTGGTTGTGGCAAGTGGGGGCTACTCTTTGTTGTGGTGCGTGGACTGCTGATTGTTGTGGTTTCTCTTGTTGCGGAGCACGGGCTCTAAGTGTGCGGGCTTCAGTAATTGCAGCAGCTGGGCTCAGTAGTTGCGGCACACAGGCCCTAGAGTGCGTGGGCTTCAGTAGTTGCGGCGTGTGGCCTCAGCAGTTGTGGCTCGCGGGCTCTAGGGCGCAGGCTCAGTAGTTGTGACGTACGGGCTTAGTTGCTCTGCGCCATGTGGGATCTTCCCAGACCATGGCTGGAACCCGTGTCCCCTGCATTGGCAGACGGATTCTTAAGCACTGCACCACCAGGAAAGTCCCAGACTTTCCTTTTCTTAATGACAATTTTGAAGAGTCCTGGTTCACGTATTTCATAGACTGTCCCTCAGGTTGGGTTTGTGTGATGTTCTCCTCGTGACAGGAAGGGAGTTAGGGTTTTGGGGAAGGAGATGTTTACTTTTCATATTTTGTTTCATCTCTATCTCTTGGCTTTTTATATAAGATATTCAATGCATTTAGATATATATTTTAAAAAGCAGGCTTGTAGACTATTATTTTATAATCTGCTTGCTATATTGTAGTCTGCTTGGGATGATGGTGGTATGCTTTCTTTTTTTCGGTACACGGGCCTCTCACTCTTGTGGCCTCTCCCGTGGTGGAGCACAGGCTAAGGACACGCAGGCTCAGCGGCCATGGCTCAGGGGCCTAGCCGCTCCGCGGCATGTGGGATCTTCCCGGACCGGGGCACGAAGCCGTGTCCCCTGCATCGGCAGGCAGGCTGTCAACCACTGCTCCACCAGGGAAGCACGGTACACTTTTGTTTTATTTATGCAGTTGGCTCTCTTGCATTGATTTACATTTTATTGATAATAAAGCTCAACTGCTTTGGATTATGATGTGTTTACAAGGCTACACAGATAATCTGGAAGGGAAAATGAAGAAATACAAATGACAGAAAATGTTTTATAATAATAAAATTTTCTTGGCAAGCAGAAACCTTTTCTCAAAGTCAGTGTTTTAATATAATTTGCTTGCTTCATAAATATGGTTTTTTTGTTTTCTCATATCTTTATTGATTAGTAAGCATGTTAAATGACTTGGGAGGAATCTCACTCTCTTCAAGAAATAATTTGGAATTCTTGATCTAGAAAGCTGAGAATTCTCAAAAATGGGTCAGGAAAATCAATGTAATAGATGGAAAAAAAATCTCAATTTTAGCTGTTGATATAACTTTTCTTAAATTTAGGGGTTTTTTTATAATTGAAGTTACTAAAACAGATGGTGGAAGGTCCATCAAGATATTTATTTTATGTAATGAAAGCATTTTACTTTGCTGTATTGAATTCCATTCATTCTGGAATTTAGGAGCATTTACCTCTTTATGAAAGAGATGATTCCAAGTAGAAAATGATTGATGACCTTCGCTTCCAGTTTTCTTCTCAATAGACTTAGTCTCTCTTCTAATGCTTCTTGCATACTCAGTAATTGTATAAGTTTTAGAGAAAACTGCAGGTCTGGCTGAATATTAAGCACAGTACGATAAATAAAGCTTTTTGACTTTGCAGAATATTTTACATGTGTGTCCCATAGATTCATCAGAGATTCTAGTTTTGGATAAAGGCAAGTACATTTCAAGACAATACAACATCCCTGTGTATGACATTGGCATTCGAATGAGAAGTGAATTTGGTTCAGGACGGTTCTTGGAATGCTTGGCATTTAGGTTATTTTAGGTCAACTCTTTGGGAAATTCAATTAGAGTGTTTATTGAATGGTTTTAGTGAGCTGAATGGTTGCCATGTCATGTCATAGATGGTCTAAAACATGACTCTTATTTCTAAACTAGTTGTGTTGGTCAGATAAGGCGTCTTACATGATGTATTTAATCCAAGATAATGAAGGATGAGTAAGAGGCAGATCATTCTAGAGGAAGTAATTTTGGTTTTGAGAGAGGCATTCTTAGGGAAATAGGCCTTGGTGTGTTCATTTAGAGCTGGGCAGGATTGAGTTCCGGAGAGAGGAGGGAAAGGATATTTGGGTAGGGGGAAGGGCATTGGCAGAGCCTCAGAGGCCTGACGGTTCCTGGGGCCTTTGTGGGAATGGTGGGAAAGTTGGGTTGCAGTCAGCCTGTGGGTAGCCTGGACGTTGGGTAATGAGCGTGGCCATCAGTTTCTGGGCGCCCTCTCTAGAGTGGTCTGTAACTTGCTTCCTCCCTGAGGAAGTGTGACACGCTTCTGCTAGCTGCAGTGTCTTCCCCACAGCTGTGCTGTCCATTGAGGAGAAGGGGGCCTGCTCTGCCATGGCTTCCTTACTCCTCAGGGTATGGCGTGTGAGTTATTTTAATAATGTATCAACCTGCCTTTTCTTTCTTTTGTCACGATGCATTTGCTTTCTAAAGTGGTCTTGTTTTCAGGATAATAACTGGGTTTCCACAGGGAAAATCATAACGTATGAGGCAAATTACTGACTAAAGGCAAATTCCTGACTTAAAAAATGAATCTCTAATATTTTTCTAGTAGTTCTTCTTTTGTTTCAATTTTTGTTTTGTTAGTTATGTAAAGAAACTTATGGATAGTAATTTCTGCTCAGGTGGATAGTGGTACTGTTTAGCACAGCTCATTGGTCTTATGAAATTTTACAAATGCAGTCTGATTCATTCCAGCCAAGTTAATTATGAGGTACGTAATTTTTTGCCCCAATGGAGACAAATGTAAAAGACAGAGATACAGAAATCATCTTCAGTTTAGATTGAAGAAATTTTAGTTACTACTGTTTGTTCCTGCTATTTGATCACAGTTTATTTTTATTTTTTGAAGCCTGTCTCTAATCAAATAAGATGTAATGATTTAGAAGTAATAGAGGACCCTGACTAAACTGACAAGAAAAGTTAATTTAAGGACAAGAATTGATTTTTAAAACTATAAAAGTACATTTCATGACTTGATTTCCAGATGATCTGGTGGTATCCTTATACTGTCGCAGAAGGAAGTCCACAGTGGGACGAGAATGATGCTTACAAATCAGCACCCTTATTATCTATTACTGAAGATGTCTTAGTCCAGGCCAGTCTGCCTACCACCTGTGTGGTACACTGTTGATTTCATTTTTCTTCCAGTATTTACTTTTGGTTCGGGACCAATTATCTAGCTGTGATGGGATTCTTGAAAAGTATCCTACATCTTGTACTTAGTGAACTAGTGATTGTCCTGTTTGCAGACATTCTTTCTGAGGCTCTACTCTTGCCTCGAAAACCTACATTTGCAGAAAGGGAAATGTATAGGTTTTCCTTTTAAATGTACTTATTTTTATTTATTTTTTTATTTATTTTTGGCTGTGTTGGGTCTTCGTTTCTGTGCGAGGGCCTTCTCTAGTTGCGGCGAGCAGGGGCCACTCCTCATCGTGGTGCGTGGGCCTGTCACTGCCGCGGCCCCTCTTGTTGCGGAGCACAGGCTCCTGACGCGCAGGCTGAGTAGTTGTGGCTCATGGGCTTAGTTGCTCTGCAGCATGTGGGATCTTCCCGGACCAGGGCTCAAACCCGTGTCTCCTGCACTGGCTGACGGACTCTTAACCACTGCCCCACCAGTTATTGTTTTTTGAAAACATTATTTCCTCTTTTGTTTTTATGTGAGGATGCCTTTATTTATTTATTTTTATTATTGTTTATATTTGGCTGTGTTGGGTCTTTGTTGCTGCGCGCGGGCTTTCTCTGGTTGTGGCAAGTGGGGGCTACTCTTTGTTGTGGTGCGTGGACTGCTGATTGTTGTGGTTTCTCTTGTTGCGGAGCACGGGCTCTAAGTGTGCGGGCTTCAGTAATTGCAGCAGCTGGGCTCAGTAGTTGCGGCACACAGGCCCTAGAGTGCGTGGGCTTCAGTAGTTGCGGCGTGTGGCCTCAGCAGTTGTGGCTCGCGGGCTCTAGAGCACAGGCTCAGTAGTCGTGACGTACGGGCTTAGTTGCTCTGCGGCATGTGGGATCTTCCCAGACCAGGGCTGGAACCCGTGTCCCCTGCATTGGCAGACGGATTCTTAAGCACTGCACCACCAGGAAAGTCCCAGACTTTCCTTTTCTTAATGACAATTTTGAAGAGTCCTGGTTCACGTATTTCATAGACTGTCCCTCAGCTTGGGTTTGTGTGATGTTCTCCTCGTGACAGGAAGGGAGTTAGGGTTTTGGGGAAGGAGATGTTTACTTTTCATATTTTGTTTCATCTCTATCTCTTGGCTTTTTATATAAGATATTCAATGCATTTAGATATATATTTTAAAAAGCAGGCTTGTAGACTATTATTTTATAATCTGCTTGCTATATTGTAGTCTGCTTGGGATGATGGTGGTATGCTTTCTTTTTTTCGGTACACGGGCCTCTCACTCTTGTGGCCTCTCCCGTGGTGGAGCACAGGCTAAGGACACGCAGGCTCAGCGGCCATGGCTCAGGGGCCTAGCCGCTCCGCGGCATGTGGGATCTTCCCGGACCGGGGCACGAAGCCGTGTCCCCTGCATCGGCAGGCAGGCTGTCAACCACTGCTCCACCAGGGAAGCACGGTACACTTTTGTTTTATTTATGCAGTTGGCTCTCTTGCATTGATTTACATTTTATTGATAATAAAGCTCAACTGCTTTGGATTATGATGTGTTTACAAGGCTACACAGATAATCTGGAAGGGAAAATGAAGAAATACAAATGACAGAAAATGTTTTATAATAATAAAATTTTCTTGGCAAGCAGAAACCTTTTCTCAAAGTCAGTGTTTTAATATAATTTGCTTGCTTCATAAATATGGTTTTTTTGTTTTCTCATATCTTTATTGATTAGTAAGCATGTTAAATGACTTGGGAGGAATCTCACTCTCTTCAAGAAATAATTTGGAATTCTTGATCTAGAAAGCTGAGAATTCTCAAAAATGGGTCAGGAAAATCAATGTAATAGATGGAAAAAAAATCTCAATTTTAGCTGTTGATATAACTTTTCTTAAATTTAGGGGTTTTTTTATAATTGAAGTTACTAAAACAGATGGTGGAAGGTCCATCAAGATATTTATTTTATGTAATGAAAGCATTTTACTTTGCTGTATTGAATTCCATTCATTCTGGAATTTAGGAGCATTTACCTCTTTATGAAAGAGATGATTCCAAGTAGAAAATGATTGATGACCTTCGCTTCCAGTTTTCTTCTCAATAGACTTAGTCTCTCTTCTAATGCTTCTTGCATACTCAGTAATTGTATAAGTTTTAGAGAAAACTGCAGGTCTGGCTGAATATTAAGCACAGTACGATAAATAAAGCTTTTTGACTTTGCAGAATATTTTACATGTGTGTCCCATAGATTCATCAGAGATTCTAGTTTTGGATAAAGGCAAGTACATTTCAAGACAATACAACATCCCTGTGTATGACATTGGCATTCGAATGAGAAGTGAATTTGGTTCAGGACGGTTCTTGGAATGCTTGGCATTTAGGTTATTTTAGGTCAACTCTTTGGGAAATTCAATTAGAGTGTTTATTGAATGGTTTTAGTGAGCTGAATGGTTGCCATGTCATGTCATAGATGGTCTAAAACATGACTCTTATTTCTAAACTAGTTGTGTTGGTCAGATAAGGCGTCTTACATGATGTATTTAATCCAAGATAATGAAGGATGAGTAAGAGGCAGATCATTCTAGAGGAAGTAATTTTGGTTTTGAGAGAGGCATTCTTAGGGAAATAGGCCTTGGTGTGTTCATTTAGAGCTGGGCAGGATTGAGTTCCGGAGAGAGGAGGGAAAGGATATTTGGGTAGGGGGAAGGGCATTGGCAGAGCCTCAGAGGCCTGACGGTTCCTGGGGCCTTTGTGGGAATGGTGGGAAAGTTGGGTTGCAGTCAGCCTGTGGGTAGCCTGGACGTTGGGTAATGAGCGTGGCCATCAGTTTCTGGGCGCCCTCTCTAGAGTGGTCTGTAACTTGCTTCCTCCCTGAGGAAGTGTGACACGCTTCTGCTAGCTGCAGTGTCTTCCCCACAGCTGTGCTGTCCATTGAGGAGAAGGGGGCCTGCTCTGCCATGGCTTCCTTACTCCTCAGGGTATGGCGTGTGAGTTATTTTAATAATGTATCAACCTGCCTTTTCTTTCTTTTGTCACGATGCATTTGCTTTCTAAAGTGGTCTTGTTTTCAGGATAATAACTGGGTTTCCACAGGGAAAATCATAACGTATGAGGCAAATTACTGACTAAAGGCAAATTCCTGACTTAAAAAATGAATCTCTAATATTTTTCTAGTAGTTCTTCTTTTGTTTCAATTTTTGTTTTGTTAGTTATGTAAAGAAACTTATGGATAGTAATTTCTGCTCAGGTGGATAGTGGTACTGTTTAGCACAGCTCATTGGTCTTATGAAATTTTACAAATGCAGTCTGATTCATTCCAGCCAAGTTAATTATGAGGTACGTAATTTTTTGCCCCAATGGAGACAAATGTAAAAGACAGAGATACAGAAATCATCTTCAGTTTAGATTGAAGAAATTTTAGTTACTACTGTTTGTTCCTGCTATTTGATCACAGTTTATTTTTATTTTTTGAAGCCTGTCTCTAATCAAATAAGATGTAATGATTTAGAAGTAATAGAGGACCCTGACTAAACTGACAAGAAAAGTTAATTTAAGGACAAGAATTGATTTTTAAAACTATAAAAGTACATTTCATGACTTGATTTCCAGATGATCTGGTGGTATCCTTATACTGTCGCAGAAGGAAGTCCACAGTGGGACGAGAATGATGCTTACAAATCAGCACCCTTATTATCTATTACTGAAGATGTCTTAGTCCAGGCCAGTCTGCCTACCACCTGTGTGGTACACTGTTGATTTCATTTTTCTTCCAGTATTTACTTTTGGTTCGGGACCAATTATCTAGCTGTGATGGGATTCTTGAAAAGTATCCTACATCTTGTACTTAGTGAACTAGTGATTGTCCTGTTTGCAGACATTCTTTCTGAGGCTCTACTCTTGCCTCGAAAACCTACATTTGCAGAAAGGGAAATGTATAGGTTTTCCTTTTAAATGTACTTATTTTTATTTATTTTTTTATTTATTTTTGGCTGTGTTGGGTCTTCGTTTCTGTGCGAGGGCCTTCTCTAGTTGCGGCGAGCAGGGGCCACTCCTCATCGTGGTGCGTGGGCCTGTCACTGCCGCGGCCCCTCTTGTTGCGGAGCACAGGCTCCTGACGCGCAGGCTGAGTAGTTGTGGCTCATGGGCTTAGTTGCTCTGCAGCATGTGGGATCTTCCCGGACCAGGGCTCAAACCCGTGTCTCCTGCACTGGCTGACGGACTCTTAACCACTGCCCCACCAGTTATTGTTTTTTGAAAACATTATTTCCTCTTTTGTTTTTATGTGAGGATGCCTTTATTTATTTATTTTTATTATTGTTTATATTTGGCTGTGTTGGGTCTTTGTTGCTGCGCGCGGGCTTTCTCTGGTTGTGGCAAGTGGGGGCTACTCTTTGTTGTGGTGCGTGGACTGCTGATTGTTGTGGTTTCTCTTGTTGCGGAGCACGGGCTCTAAGTGTGCGGGCTTCAGTAATTGCAGCAGCTGGGCTCAGTAGTTGCGGCACACAGGCCCTAGAGTGCGTGGGCTTCAGTAGTTGCGGCGTGTGGCCTCAGCAGTTGTGGCTCGCGGGCTCTAGAGCACAGGCTCAGTAGTCGTGACGTACGGGCTTAGTTGCTCTGCGGCATGTGGGATCTTCCCAGACCAGGGCTGGAACCCGTGTCCCCTGCATTGGCAGACGGATTCTTAAGCACTGCACCACCAGGAAAGTCCCAGACTTTCCTTTTCTTAATGACAATTTTGAAGAGTCCTGGTTCACGTATTTCATAGACTGTCCCTCAGCTTGGGTTTGTGTGATGTTCTCCTCGTGACAGGAAGGGAGTTAGGGTTTTGGGGAAGGAGATGTTTACTTTTCATATTTTGTTTCATCTCTATCTCTTGGCTTTTTATATAAGATATTCAATGCATTTAGATATATATTTTAAAAAAGCAGGCTTGTAGACTATTATTTTATAATCTGCTTGCTATATTGTAGTCTGCTTGGGATGATGGTGGTATGCTTTCTTTTTTTCGGTACACGGGCCTCTCACTCTTGTGGCCTCTCCCGTGGTGGAGCACAGGCTAAGGACACGCAGGCTCAGCGGCCATGGCTCAGGGGCCTAGCCGCTCCGCGGCATGTGGGATCTTCCCGGACCGGGGCACGAAGCCGTGTCCCCTGCATCGGCAGGCAGGCTGTCAACCACTGCTCCACCAGGGAAGCACGGTACACTTTTGTTTTATTTATGCAGTTGGCTCTCTTGCATTGATTTACATTTTATTGATAATAAAGCTCAACTGCTTTGGATTATGATGTGTTTACAAGGCTACACAGATAATCTGGAAGGGAAAATGAAGAAATACAAATGACAGAAAATGTTTTATAATAATAAAATTTTCTTGGCAAGCAGAAACCTTTTCTCAAAGTCAGTGTTTTAATATAATTTGCTTGCTTCATAAATATGGTTTTTTTGTTTTCTCATATCTTTATTGATTAGTAAGCATGTTAAATGACTTGGGAGGAATCTCACTCTCTTCAAGAAATAATTTGGAATTCTTGATCTAGAAAGCTGAGAATTCTCAAAAATGGGTCAGGAAAATCAATGTAATAGATGGAAAAAAAATCTCAATTTTAGCTGTTGATATAACTTTTCTTAAATTTAGGGGTTTTTTTATAATTGAAGTTACTAAAACAGATGGTGGAAGGTCCATCAAGATATTTATTTTATGTAATGAAAGCATTTTACTTTGCTGTATTGAATTCCATTCATTCTGGAATTTAGGAGCATTTACCTCTTTATGAAAGAGATGATTCCAAGTAGAAAATGATTGATGACCTTCGCTTCCAGTTTTCTTCTCAATAGACTTAGTCTCTCTTCTAATGCTTCTTGCATACTCAGTAATTGTATAAGTTTTAGAGAAAACTGCAGGTCTGGCTGAATATTAAGCACAGTACGATAAATAAAGCTTTTTGACTTTGCAGAATATTTTACATGTGTGTCCCATAGATTCATCAGAGATTCTAGTTTTGGATAAAGGCAAGTACATTTCAAGACAATACAACATCCCTGTGTATGACATTGGCATTCGAATGAGAAGTGAATTTGGTTCAGGACGGTTCTTGGAATGCTTGGCATTTAGGTTATTTTAGGTCAACTCTTTGGGAAATTCAATTAGAGTGTTTATTGAATGGTTTTAGTGAGCTGAATGGTTGCCATGTCATGTCATAGATGGTCTAAAACATGACTCTTATTTCTAAACTAGTTGTGTTGGTCAGATAAGGCGTCTTACATGATGTATTTAATCCAAGATAATGAAGGATGAGTAAGAGGCAGATCATTCTAGAGGAAGTAATTTTGGTTTTGAGAGAGGCATTCTTAGGGAAATAGGCCTTGGTGTGTTCATTTAGAGCTGGGCAGGATTGAGTTCCGGAGAGAGGAGGGAAAGGATATTTGGGTAGGGGGAAGGGCATTGGCAGAGCCTCAGAGGCCTGACGGTTCCTGGGGCCTTTGTGGGAATGGTGGGAAAGTTGGGTTGCAGTCAGCCTGTGGGTAGCCTGGACGTTGGGTAATGAGCGTGGCCATCAGTTTCTGGGCGCCCTCTCTAGAGTGGTCTGTAACTTGCTTCCTCCCTGAGGAAGTGTGACACGCTTCTGCTAGCTGCAGTGTCTTCCCCACAGCTGTGCTGTCCATTGAGGAGAAGGGGGCCTGCTCTGCCATGGCTTCCTTACTCCTCAGGGTATGGCGTGTGAGTTATTTTAATAATGTATCAACCTGCCTTTTCTTTCTTTTGTCACGATGCATTTGCTTTCTAAAGTGGTCTTGTTTTCAGGATAATAACTGGGTTTCCACAGGGAAAATCATAACGTATGAGGCAAATTACTGACTAAAGGCAAATTCCTGACTTAAAAAATGAATCTCTAATATTTTTCTAGTAGTTCTTCTTTTGTTTCAATTTTTGTTTTGTTAGTTATGTAAAGAAACTTATGGATAGTAATTTCTGCTCAGGTGGATAGTGGTACTGTTTAGCACAGCTCATTGGTCTTATGAAATTTTACAAATGCAGTCTGATTCATTCCAGCCAAGTTAATTATGAGGTACGTAATTTTTTGCCCCAATGGAGACAAATGTAAAAGACAGAGATACAGAAATCATCTTCAGTTTAGATTGAAGAAATTTTAGTTACTACTGTTTGTTCCTGCTATTTGATCACAGTTTATTTTTATTTTTTGAAGCCTGTCTCTAATCAAATAAGATGTAATGATTTAGAAGTAATAGAGGACCCTGACTAAACTGACAAGAAAAGTTAATTTAAGGACAAGAATTGATTTTTAAAACTATAAAAGTACATTTCATGACTTGATTTCCAGATGATCTGGTGGTATCCTTATACTGTCGCAGAAGGAAGTCCACAGTGGGACGAGAATGATGCTTACAAATCAGCACCCTTATTATCTATTACTGAAGATGTCTTAGTCCAGGCCAGTCTGCCTACCACCTGTGTGGTACACTGTTGATTTCATTTTTCTTCCAGTATTTACTTTTGGTTCGGGACCAATTATCTAGCTGTGATGGGATTCTTGAAAAGTATCCTACATCTTGTACTTAGTGAACTAGTGATTGTCCTGTTTGCAGACATTCTTTCTGAGGCTCTACTCTTGCCTCGAAAACCTACATTTGCAGAAAGGGAAATGTATAGGTTTTCCTTTTAAATGTACTTATTTTTATTTATTTTTTTATTTATTTTTGGCTGTGTTGGGTCTTCGTTTCTGTGCGAGGGCCTTCTCTAGTTGCGGCGAGCAGGGGCCACTCCTCATCGTGGTGCGTGGGCCTGTCACTGCCGCGGCCCCTCTTGTTGCGGAGCACAGGCTCCTGACGCGCAGGCTGAGTAGTTGTGGCTCATGGGCTTAGTTGCTCTGCAGCATGTGGGATCTTCCCGGACCAGGGCTCAAACCCGTGTCTCCTGCACTGGCTGACGGACTCTTAACCACTGCCCCACCAGTTATTGTTTTTTGAAAACATTATTTCCTCTTTTGTTTTTATGTGAGGATGCCTTTATTTATTTATTTTTATTATTGTTTATATTTGGCTGTGTTGGGTCTTTGTTGCTGCGCGCGGGCTTTCTCTGGTTGTGGCAAGTGGGGGCTACTCTTTGTTGTGGTGCGTGGACTGCTGATTGTTGTGGTTTCTCTTGTTGCGGAGCACGGGCTCTAAGTGTGCGGGCTTCAGTAATTGCAGCAGCTGGGCTCAGTAGTTGCGGCACACAGGCCCTAGAGTGCGTGGGCTTCAGTAGTTGCGGCGTGTGGCCTCAGCAGTTGTGGCTCGCGGGCTCTAGAGCACAGGCTCAGTAGTCGTGACGTACGGGCTTAGTTGCTCTGCGGCATGTGGGATCTTCCCAGACCAGGGCTGGAACCCGTGTCCCCTGCATTGGCAGACGGATTCTTAAGCACTGCACCACCAGGAAAGTCCCAGACTTTCCTTTTCTTAATGACAATTTTGAAGAGTCCTGGTTCACGTATTTCATAGACTGTCCCTCAGCTTGGGTTTGTGTGATGTTCTCCTCGTGACAGGAAGGGAGTTAGGGTTTTGGGGAAGGAGATGTTTACTTTTCATATTTTGTTTCATCTCTATCTCTTGGCTTTTTATATAAGATATTCAATGCATTTAGATATATATTTTAAAAAAGCAGGCTTGTAGACTATTATTTTATAATCTGCTTGCTATATTGTAGTCTGCTTGGGATGATGGTGGTATGCTTTCTTTTTTTCGGTACACGGGCCTCTCACTCTTGTGGCCTCTCCCGTGGTGGAGCACAGGCTAAGGACACGCAGGCTCAGCGGCCATGGCTCAGGGGCCTAGCCGCTCCGCGGCATGTGGGATCTTCCCGGACCAGGGCACGAAGCCGTGTCCCCTGCATCGGCAGGCAGGCTGTCAACCACTGCTCCACCAGGGAAGCACGGTACACTTTTGTTTTATTTATGCAGTTGGCTCTCTTGCATTGATTTACATTTTATTGATAATAAAGCTCAACTGCTTTGGATTATGATGTGTTTACAAGGCTACACAGATAATCTGGAAGGGAAAATGAAGAAATACAAATGACAGAAAATGTTTTATAATAATAAAATTTTCTTGGCAAGCAGAAACCTTTTCTCAAAGTCAGTGTTTTAATATAATTTGCTTGCTTCATAAATATGGTTTTTTTGTTTTCTCATATCTTTATTGATTAGTAAGCATGTTAAATGACTTGGGAGGAATCTCACTCTCTTCAAGAAATAATTTGGAATTCTTGATCTAGAAAGCTGAGAATTCTCAAAAATGGGTCAGGAAAATCAATGTAATAGATGGAAAAAAAATCTCAATTTTAGCTGTTGATATAACTTTTCTTAAATTTAGGGGTTTTTTTATAATTGAAGTTACTAAAACAGATGGTGGAAGGTCCATCAAGATATTTATTTTATGTAATGAAAGCATTTTACTTTGCTGTATTGAATTCCATTCATTCTGGAATTTAGGAGCATTTACCTCTTTATGAAAGAGATGATTCCAAGTAGAAAATGATTGATGACCTTCGCTTCCAGTTTTCTTCTCAATAGACTTAGTCTCTCTTCTAATGCTTCTTGCATACTCAGTAATTGTATAAGTTTTAGAGAAAACTGCAGGTCTGGCTGAATATTAAGCACAGTACGATAAATAAAGCTTTTTGACTTTGCAGAATATTTTACATGTGTGTCCCATAGATTCATCAGAGATTCTAGTTTTGGATAAAGGCAAGTACATTTCAAGACAATACAACATCCCTGTGTATGACATTGGCATTCGAATGAGAAGTGAATTTGGTTCAGGACGGTTCTTGGAATGCTTGGCATTTAGGTTATTTTAGGTCAACTCTTTGGGAAATTCAATTAGAGTGTTTATTGAATGGTTTTAGTGAGCTGAATGGTTGCCATGTCATGTCATAGATGGTCTAAAACATGACTCTTATTTCTAAACTAGTTGTGTTGGTCAGATAAGGCGTCTTACATGATGTATTTAATCCAAGATAATGAAGGATGAGTAAGAGGCAGATCATTCTAGAGGAAGTAATTTTGGTTTTGAGAGAGGCATTCTTAGGGAAATAGGCCTTGGTGTGTTCATTTAGAGCTGGGCAGGATTGAGTTCCGGAGAGAGGAGGGAAAGGATATTTGGGTAGGGGGAAGGGCATTGGCAGAGCCTCAGAGGCCTGACGGTTCCTGGGGCCTTTGTGGGAATGGTGGGAAAGTTGGGTTGCAGTCAGCCTGTGGGTAGCCTGGACGTTGGGTAATGAGCGTGGCCATCAGTTTCTGGGCGCCCTCTCTAGAGTGGTCTGTAACTTGCTTCCTCCCTGAGGAAGTGTGACACGCTTCTGCTAGCTGCAGTGTCTTCCCCACAGCTGTGCTGTCCATTGAGGAGAAGGGGGCCTGCTCTGCCATGGCTTCCTTACTCCTCAGGGTATGGCGTGTGAGTTATTTTAATAATGTATCAACCTGCCTTTTCTTTCTTTTGTCACGATGCATTTGCTTTCTAAAGTGGTCTTGTTTTCAGGATAATAACTGGGTTTCCACAGGGAAAATCATAACGTATGAGGCAAATTACTGACTAAAGGCAAATTCCTGACTTAAAAAATGAATCTCTAATATTTTTCTAGTAGTTCTTCTTTTGTTTCAATTTTTGTTTTGTTAGTTATGTAAAGAAACTTATGGATAGTAATTTCTGCTCAGGTGGATAGTGGTACTGTTTAGCACAGCTCATTGGTCTTATGAAATTTTACAAATGCAGTCTGATTCATTCCAGCCAAGTTAATTATGAGGTACGTAATTTTTTGCCCCAATGGAGACAAATGTAAAAGACAGAGATACAGAAATCATCTTCAGTTTAGATTGAAGAAATTTTAGTTACTACTGTTTGTTCCTGCTATTTGATCACAGTTTATTTTTATTTTTTGAAGCCTGTCTCTAATCAAATAAGATGTAATGATTTAGAAGTAATAGAGGACCCTGACTAAACTGACAAGAAAAGTTAATTTAAGGACAAGAATTGATTTTTAAAACTATAAAAGTACATTTCATGACTTGATTTCCAGATGATCTGGTGGTATCCTTATACTGTCGCAGAAGGAAGTCCACAGTGGGACGAGAATGATGCTTACAAATCAGCACCCTTATTATCTATTACTGAAGATGTCTTAGTCCAGGCCAGTCTGCCTACCACCTGTGTGGTACACTGTTGATTTCATTTTTCTTCCAGTATTTACTTTTGGTTCGGGACCAATTATCTAGCTGTGATGGGATTCTTGAAAAGTATCCTACATCTTGTACTTAGTGAACTAGTGATTGTCCTGTTTGCAGACATTCTTTCTGAGGCTCTACTCTTGCCTCGAAAACCTACATTTGCAGAAAGGGAAATGTATAGGTTTTCCTTTTAAATGTACTTATTTTTATTTATTTTTTTATTTATTTTTGGCTGTGTTGGGTCTTCGTTTCTGTGCGAGGGCCTTCTCTAGTTGCGGCGAGCAGGGGCCACTCCTCATCGTGGTGCGTGGGCCTGTCACTGCCGCGGCCCCTCTTGTTGCGGAGCGCAGGCTCCTGACGCGCAGGCTGAGTAGTTGTGGCTCATGGGCTTAGTTGCTCTGCAGCATGTGGGATCTTCCCGGACCAGGGCTCAAACCCGTGTCTCCTGCACTGGCTGACGGACTCTTAACCACTGCCCCACCAGTTATTGTTTTTTGAAAACATTATTTCCTCTTTTGTTTTTATGTGAGGATGCCTTTATTTATTTATTTTTATTATTGTTTATATTTGGCTGTGTTGGGTCTTTGTTGCTGCGCGCGGGCTTTCTCTGGTTGTGGCAAGTGGGGGCTACTCTTTGTTGTGGTGCGTGGACTGCTGATTGTTGTGGTTTCTCTTGTTGCGGAGCACGGGCTCTAAGTGTGCGGGCTTCAGTAATTGCAGCAGCTGGGCTCAGTAGTTGCGGCACACAGGCCCTAGAGTGCGTGGGCTTCAGTAGTTGCGGCGTGTGGCCTCAGCAGTTGTGGCTCGCGGGCTCTAGAGCACAGGCTCAGTAGTCGTGACGTACGGGCTTAGTTGCTCTGCGGCATGTGGGATCTTCCCAGACCAGGGCTGGAACCCGTGTCCCCTGCATTGGCAGACGGATTCTTAAGCACTGCACCACCAGGAAAGTCCCAGACTTTCCTTTTCTTAATGACAATTTTGAAGAGTCCTGGTTCACGTATTTCATAGACTGTCCCTCAGCTTGGGTTTGTGTGATGTTCTCCTCGTGACAGGAAGGGAGTTAGGGTTTTGGGGAAGGAGATGTTTACTTTTAATATTTTGTTTCATCTCTATCTCTTGGCTTTTTATATAAGATATTCAATGCATTTAGATATATATTTTAAAAAAGCAGGCTTGTAGACTATTATTTTATAATCTGCTTGCTATATTGTAGTCTGCTTGGGATGATGGTGGTATGCTTTCTTTTTTTCGGTACACGGGCCTCTCACTCTTGTGGCCTCTCCCGTGGTGGAGCACAGGCTAAGGACACGCAGGCTCAGCGGCCATGGCTCAGGGGCCTAGCCGCTCCGCGGCATGTGGGATCTTCCCGGACCGGGGCACGAAGCCGTGTCCCCTGCATCGGCAGGCAGGCTCTCAACCACTGCTCCACCAGGGAAGCATGGTACACTTTTGTTTTATTTATGCAGTTGGCTCTCTTGCATTGATTTACATTTTATTGATAATAAAGCTCAACTGCTTTGGATTATGATGTGTTTACAAGGCTACACAGATAATCTGGAAGGGAAAATGAAGAAATACAAATGACAGAAAATGTTTTATAATAATAAAATTTTCTTGGCAAGCAGAAACCTTTTCTCAAAGTCAGTGTTTTAATATAATTTGCTTGCTTCATAAATATGGTTTTTTTGTTTTCTCATATCTTTATTGATTAGTAAGCATGTTAAATGACTTGGGAGGAATCTCACTCTCTTCAAGAAATAATTTGGAATTCTTGATCTAGAAAGCTGAGAATTCTCAAAAATGGGTCAGGAAAATCAATGTAATAGATGGAAAAAAAATCTCAATTTTAGCTGTTGATATAACTTTTCTTAAATTTAGGGGTTTTTTTATAATTGAAGTTACTAAAACAGATGGTGGAAGGTCCATCAAGATATTTATTTTATGTAATGAAAGCATTTTACTTTGCTGTATTGAATTCCATTCATTCTGGAATTTAGGAGCATTTACCTCTTTATGAAAGAGATGATTCCAAGTAGAAAATGATTGATGACCTTCGCTTCCAGTTTTCTTCTCAATAGACTTAGTCTCTCTTCTAATGCTTCTTGCATACTCAGTAATTGTATAAGTTTTAGAGAAAACTGCAGGTCTGGCTGAATATTAAGCACAGTACGATAAATAAAGCTTTTTGACTTTGCAGAATATTTTACATGTGTGTCCCATAGATTCATCAGAGATTCTAGTTTTGGATAAAGGCAAGTACATTTCAAGACAATACAACATCCCTGTGTATGACATTGGCATTCGAATGAGAAGTGAATTTGGTTCAGGACGGTTCTTGGAATGCTTGGCATTTAGGTTATTTTAGGTCAACTCTTTGGGAAACTCAATTGGAGTGTTTATTGAATGGTTTTAGTGAGCTGAATGGTTGCCATGTCATGTCATAGATGGTCTAAAACATGACGCTTATTTCTAAACTAGTTGTGTTGGTCAGATAAGGCGTCTTACATGATGTATTTAATCCAAGATAATGAAGGATGAGTAAGAGGCAGATCATTCTAGAGGAAGTAATTTTGGTTTTGAGAGAGGCATTCTTAGGGAAATAGGCCTTGGTGTGTTCATTTAGAGCTGGGCAGGATTGAGTTCCGGAGAGAGGAGGGAAAGGATATTTGGGTAGGGGGAAGGGCATTGGCAGAGCCTCAGAGGCCTGACGGTTCCTGGGGCCTTTGTGGGAATGGTGGGAAAGTTGGGTTGCAGTCAGCCTGTGGGTAGCCTGGACGTTGGGTAATGAGCGTGGCCATCAGTTTCTGGGCGCCCTCTCTAGAGTGGTCTGTAACTTGCTTCCTCCCTGAGGAAGTGTGACACGCTTCTGCTAGCTGCAGTGTCTTCCCCACAGCTGTGCTGTCCATTGAGGAGAAGGGGGCCTGCTCTGCCATGGCTTCCTTACTCCTCAGGGTATGGCGTGTGAGTTATTTTAATAATGTATCAACCTGCCTTTTCTTTCTTTTGTCACGATGCATTTGCTTTCTAAAGTGGTCTTGTTTTCAGGATAATAACTGGGTTTCCACAGGGAAAATCATAACGTATGAGGCAAATTACTGACTAAAGGCAAATTCCTGACTTAAAAAATGAATCTCTAATATTTTTCTAGTAGTTCTTCTTTTGTTTCAATTTTTGTTTTGTTAGTTATGTAAAGAAACTTATGGATAGTAATTTCTGCTCAGGTGGATAGTGGTACTGTTTAGCACAGCTCATTGGTCTTATGAAATTTTACAAATGCAGTCTGATTCATTCCAGCCAAGTTAATTATGAGGTACGTAATTTTTTGCCCCAATGGAGACAAATGTAAAAGACAGAGATACAGAAATCATCTTCAGTTTAGATTGAAGAAATTTTAGTTACTACTGTTTGTTCCTGCTATTTGATCACAGTTTATTTTTATTTTTTGAAGCCTGTCTCTAATCAAATAAGATGTAATGATTTAGAAGTAATAGAGGACCCTGACTAAACTGACAAGAAAAGTTAATTTAAGGACAAGAATTGATTTTTAAAACTATAAAAGTACATTTCATGACTTGATTTCCAGATGATCTGGTGGTATCCTTATACTGTCGCAGAAGGAAGTCCACAGTGGGACGAGAATGATGCTTACAAATCAGCACCCTTATTATCTATTACTGAAGATGTCTTAGTCCAGGCCAGTCTGCCTACCACCTGTGTGGTACACTGTTGATTTCATTTTTCTTCCAGTATTTACTTTTGGTTCGGGACCAATTATCTAGCTGTGATGGGATTCTTGAAAAGTATCCTACATCTTGTACTTAGTGAACTAGTGATTGTCCTGTTTGCAGACATTCTTTCTGAGGCTCTACTCTTGCCTCGAAAACCTACATTTGCAGAAAGGGAAATGTATAGGTTTTCCTTTTAAATGTACTTATTTTTATTTATTTTTTTATTTATTTTTGGCTGTGTTGGGTCTTCATTTCTGTGCGAGGGCCTTCTCTAGTTGCGGCGAGCAGGGCCCACTCCTCATCGTGGTGCGTGGGCCTGTCACTGCCGCGGCCCCTCTTGTTGCGGAGCACAGGCTCCTGACGCGCTGGCTGAGTAGTTGTGGCTCATGGGCTTAGTTGCTCTGCAGCATGTGGGATCTTCCCGGACCAGGGCTCAGACCCGTGTCTCCTGCACTGGCTGACGGACTCTTAACCACTGCCCCACCAGTTATTGTTTTTTGAAAACATTATTTCCTCTTTTGTTTTTATGTGAGGATGCCTTTATTTATTTATTTTTATTATTGTTTATATTTGGCTGTGTTGGGTCTTTGTTGCTGCGCGCGGGCTTTCTCTGGTTGTGGCAAGTGGGGGCTACTCTTTGTTGTGGTGCGTGGACTGCTGATTGTTGTGGTTTCTCTTGTTGCGGAGCACGGGCTCTAAGTGTGCGGGCTTCAGTAATTGCAGCAGCTGGGCTCAGTAGTTGCGGCACACAGGCCCTAGAGTGCGTGGGCTTCAGTAGTTGCGGCGTGTGGCCTCAGCAGTTGTGGCTCGCGGGCTCTAGAGCACAGGCTCAGTAGTCGTGACGTACGGGCTTAGTTGCTCTGCGGCATGTGGGATCTTCCCAGACCAGGGCTGGAACCCGTGTCCCCTGCATTGGCAGACGGATTCTTAAGCACTGCACCACCAGGAAAGTCCCAGACTTTCCTTTTCTTAATGACAATTTTGAAGAGTCCTGGTTCACGTATTTCATAGACTGTCCCTCAGCTTGGGTTTGTGTGATGTTCTCCTCGTGACAGGAAGGGAGTTAGGGTTTTGGGGAAGGAGATGTTTACTTTTCATATTTTGTTTCATCTCTATCTCTTGGCTTTTTATATAAGATATTCAATGCATTTAGATATATATTTTAAAAAAGCAGGCTTGTAGACTATTATTTTATAATCTGCTTGCTATATTGTAGTCTGCTTGGGATGATGGTGGTATGCTTTCTTTTTTTCGGTACACGGGCCTCTCACTCTTGTGGCCTCTCCCGTGGTGGAGCACAGGCTAAGGACACGCAGGCTCAGCGGCCATGGCTCAGGGGCCTAGCCGCTCCGCGGCATGTGGGATCTTCCCGGACCGGGGCACGAAGCCGTGTCCCCTGCATCGGCAGGCAGGCTGTCAACCACTGCTCCACCAGGGAAGCACGGTACACTTTTGTTTTATTTATGCAGTTGGCTCTCTTGCATTGATTTACATTTTATTGATAATAAAGCTCAACTGCTTTGGATTATGATGTGTTTACAAGGCTACACAGATAATCTGGAAGGGAAAATGAAGAAATACAAATGACAGAAAATGTTTTATAATAATAAAATTTTCTTGGCAAGCAGAAACCTTTTCTCAAAGTCAGTGTTTTAATATAATTTGCTTGCTTCATAAATATGGTTTTTTTGTTTTCTCATATCTTTATTGATTAGTAAGCATGTTAAATGACTTGGGAGGAATCTCACTCTCTTCAAGAAATAATTTGGAATTCTTGATCTAGAAAGCTGAGAATTCTCAAAAATGGGTCAGGAAAATCAATGTAATAGATGGAAAAAAAATCTCAATTTTAGCTGTTGATATAACTTTTCTTAAATTTAGGGGTTTTTTTATAATTGAAGTTACTAAAACAGATGGTGGAAGGTCCATCAAGATATTTATTTTATGTAATGAAAGCATTTTACTTTGCTGTATTGAATTCCATTCATTCTGGAATTTAGGAGCATTTACCTCTTTATGAAAGAGATGATTCCAAGTAGAAAATGATTGATGACCTTCGCTTCCAGTTTTCTTCTCAATAGACTTAGTCTCTCTTCTAATGCTTCTTGCATACTCAGTAATTGTATAAGTTTTAGAGAAAACTGCAGGTCTGGCTGAATATTAAGCACAGTACGATAAATAAAGCTTTTTGACTTTGCAGAATATTTTACATGTGTGTCCCATAGATTCATCAGAGATTCTAGTTTTGGATAAAGGCAAGTACATTTCAAGACAATACAACATCCCTGTGTATGACATTGGCATTCGAATGAGAAGTGAATTTGGTTCAGGACGGTTCTTGGAATGCTTGGCATTTAGGTTATTTTAGGTCAACTCTTTGGGAAATTCAATTAGAGTGTTTATTGAATGGTTTTAGTGAGCTGAATGGTTGCCATGTCATGTCATAGATGGTCTAAAACATGACTCTTATTTCTAAACTAGTTGTGTTGGTCAGATAAGGCGTCTTACATGATGTATTTAATCCAAGATAATGAAGGATGAGTAAGAGGCAGATCATTCTAGAGGAAGTAATTTTGGTTTTGAGAGAGGCATTCTTAGGGAAATAGGCCTTGGTGTGTTCATTTAGAGCTGGGCAGGATTGAGTTCCGGAGAGAGGAGGGAAAGGATATTTGGGTAGGGGGAAGGGCATTGGCAGAGCCTCAGAGGCCTGACGGTTCCTGGGGCCTTTGTGGGAATGGTGGGAAAGTTGGGTTGCAGTCAGCCTGTGGGTAGCCTGGACGTTGGGTAATGAGCGTGGCCATCAGTTTCTGGGCGCCCTCTCTAGAGTGGTCTGTAACTTGCTTCCTCCCTGAGGAAGTGTGACACGCTTCTGCTAGCTGCAGTGTCTTCCCCACAGCTGTGCTGTCCATTGAGGAGAAGGGGGCCTGCTCTGCCATGGCTTCCTTACTCCTCAGGGTATGGCGTGTGAGTTATTTTAATAATGTATCAACCTGCCTTTTCTTTCTTTTGTCACGATGCATTTGCTTTCTAAAGTGGTCTTGTTTTCAGGATAATAACTGGGTTTCCACAGGGAAAATCATAACGTATGAGGCAAATTACTGACTAAAGGCAAATTCCTGACTTAAAAAATGAATCTCTAATATTTTTCTAGTAGTTCTTCTTTTGTTTCAATTTTTGTTTTGTTAGTTATGTAAAGAAACTTATGGATAGTAATTTCTGCTCAGGTGGATAGTGGTACTGTTTAGCACAGCTCATTGGTCTTATGAAATTTTACAAATGCAGTCTGATTCATTCCAGCCAAGTTAATTATGAGGTACGTAATTTTTTGCCCCAATGGAGACAAATGTAAAAGACAGAGATACAGAAATCATCTTCAGTTTAGATTGAAGAAATTTTAGTTACTACTGTTTGTTCCTGCTATTTGATCACAGTTTATTTTTATTTTTTGAAGCCTGTCTCTAATCAAATAAGATGTAATGATTTAGAAGTAATAGAGGACCCTGACTAAACTGACAAGAAAAGTTAATTTAAGGACAAGAATTGATTTTTAAAACTATAAAAGTACATTTCATGACTTGATTTCCAGATGATCTGGTGGTATCCTTATACTGTCGCAGAAGGAAGTCCACAGTGGGACGAGAATGATGCTTACAAATCAGCACCCTTATTATCTATTACTGAAGATGTCTTAGTCCAGGCCAGTCTGCCTACCACCTGTGTGGTACACTGTTGATTTCATTTTTCTTCCAGTATTTACTTTTGGTTCGGGACCAATTATCTAGCTGTGATGGGATTCTTGAAAAGTATCCTACATCTTGTACTTAGTGAACTAGTGATTGTCCTGTTTGCAGACATTCTTTCTGAGGCTCTACTCTTGCCTCGAAAACCTACATTTGCAGAAAGGGAAATGTATAGGTTTTCCTTTTAAATGTACTTATTTTTATTTATTTTTTTATTTATTTTTGGCTGTGTTGGGTCTTCGTTTCTGTGCGAGGGCCTTCTCTAGTTGCGGCGAGCAGGGGCCACTCCTCATCGTGGTGCGTGGGCCTGTCACTGCCGCGGCCCCTCTTGTTGC
This sequence comes from Mesoplodon bidens, assembly GCF_964165515.1. Taxonomy (NCBI): domain Eukaryota; kingdom Metazoa; phylum Chordata; class Mammalia; order Artiodactyla; family Ziphiidae; genus Mesoplodon; species Mesoplodon bidens. The sequence goes on along the minus strand of NW_027672468.1, from coordinate 682,173 downwards.
GGAGCACAGGCTCCTGACGCGCAGGCTGAGTAGTTGTGGCTCATGGGCTTAGTTGCTCTGCAGCATGTGGGATCTTCCCGGACCAGGGCTCAAACCCGTGTCTCCTGCACTGGCTGACGGACTCTTAACCACTGCCCCACCAGTTATTGTTTTTTGAAAACATTATTTCCTCTTTTGTTTTTATGTGAGGATGCCTTTATTTATTTATTTTTATTATTGTTTATATTTGGCTGTGTTGGGTCTTTGTTGCTGCGCGCGGGCTTTCTCTGGTTGTGGCAAGTGGGGGCTACTCTTTGTTGTGGTGCGTGGACTGCTGATTGTTGTGGTTTCTCTTGTTGCGGAGCACGGGCTCTAAGTGTGCGGGCTTCAGTAATTGCAGCAGCTGGGCTCAGTAGTTGCGGCACACAGGCCCTAGAGTGCGTGGGCTTCAGTAGTTGCGGCGTGTGGCCTCAGCAGTTGTGGCTCGCGGGCTCTAGAGCACAGGCTCAGTAGTCGTGACGTACGGGCTTAGTTGCTCTGCGGCATGTGGGATCTTCCCAGACCAGGGCTGGAACCCGTGTCCCCTGCATTGGCAGACGGATTCTTAAGCACTGCACCACCAGGAAAGTCCCAGACTTTCCTTTTCTTAATGACAATTTTGAAGAGTCCTGGTTCACGTATTTCATAGACTGTCCCTCAGCTTGGGTTTGTGTGATGTTCTCCTCGTGACAGGAAGGGAGTTAGGGTTTTGGGGAAGGAGATGTTTACTTTTCATATTTTGTTTCATCTCTATCTCTTGGCTTTTTATATAAGATATTCAATGCATTTAGATATATATTTTAAAAAAGCAGGCTTGTAGACTATTATTTTATAATCTGCTTGCTATATTGTAGTCTGCTTGGGATGATGGTGGTATGCTTTCTTTTTTTCGGTACACGGGCCTCTCACTCTTGTGGCCTCTCCCGTGGTGGAGCACAGGCTAAGGACACGCAGGCTCAGCGGCCATGGCTCAGGGGCCTAGCCGCTCCGCGGCATGTGGGATCTTCCCGGACCAGGGCACGAAGCCGTGTCCCCTGCATCGGCAGGCAGGCTGTCAACCACTGCTCCACCAGGGAAGCACGGTACACTTTTGTTTTATTTATGCAGTTGGCTCTCTTGCATTGATTTACATTTTATTGATAATAAAGCTCAACTGCTTTGGATTATGATGTGTTTACAAGGCTACACAGATAATCTGGAAGGGAAAATGAAGAAATACAAATGACAGAAAATGTTTTATAATAATAAAATTTTCTTGGCAAGCAGAAACCTTTTCTCAAAGTCAGTGTTTTAATATAATTTGCTTGCTTCATAAATATGGTTTTTTTGTTTTCTCATATCTTTATTGATTAGTAAGCATGTTAAATGACTTGGGAGGAATCTCACTCTCTTCAAGAAATAATTTGGAATTCTTGATCTAGAAAGCTGAGAATTCTCAAAAATGGGTCAGGAAAATCAATGTAATAGATGGAAAAAAAATCTCAATTTTAGCTGTTGATATAACTTTTCTTAAATTTAGGGGTTTTTTTATAATTGAAGTTACTAAAACAGATGGTGGAAGGTCCATCAAGATATTTATTTTATGTAATGAAAGCATTTTACTTTGCTGTATTGAATTCCATTCATTCTGGAATTTAGGAGCATTTACCTCTTTATGAAAGAGATGATTCCAAGTAGAAAATGATTGATGACCTTCGCTTCCAGTTTTCTTCTCAATAGACTTAGTCTCTCTTCTAATGCTTCTTGCATACTCAGTAATTGTATAAGTTTTAGAGAAAACTGCAGGTCTGGCTGAATATTAAGCACAGTACGATAAATAAAGCTTTTTGACTTTGCAGAATATTTTACATGTGTGTCCCATAGATTCATCAGAGATTCTAGTTTTGGATAAAGGCAAGTACATTTCAAGACAATACAACATCCCTGTGTATGACATTGGCATTCGAATGAGAAGTGAATTTGGTTCAGGACGGTTCTTGGAATGCTTGGCATTTAGGTTATTTTAGGTCAACTCTTTGGGAAATTCAATTAGAGTGTTTATTGAATGGTTTTAGTGAGCTGAATGGTTGCCATGTCATGTCATAGATGGTCTAAAACATGACTCTTATTTCTAAACTAGTTGTGTTGGTCAGATAAGGCGTCTTACATGATGTATTTAATCCAAGATAATGAAGGATGAGTAAGAGGCAGATCATTCTAGAGGAAGTAATTTTGGTTTTGAGAGAGGCATTCTTAGGGAAATAGGCCTTGGTGTGTTCATTTAGAGCTGGGCAGGATTGAGTTCCGGAGAGAGGAGGGAAAGGATATTTGGGTAGGGGGAAGGGCATTGGCAGAGCCTCAGAGGCCTGACGGTTCCTGGGGCCTTTGTGGGAATGGTGGGAAAGTTGGGTTGCAGTCAGCCTGTGGGTAGCCTGGACGTTGGGTAATGAGCGTGGCCATCAGTTTCTGGGCGCCCTCTCTAGAGTGGTCTGTAACTTGCTTCCTCCCTGAGGAAGTGTGACACGCTTCTGCTAGCTGCAGTGTCTTCCCCACAGCTGTGCTGTCCATTGAGGAGAAGGGGGCCTGCTCTGCCATGGCTTCCTTACTCCTCAGGGTATGGCGTGTGAGTTATTTTAATAATGTATCAACCTGCCTTTTCTTTCTTTTGTCACGATGCATTTGCTTTCTAAAGTGGTCTTGTTTTCAGGATAATAACTGGGTTTCCACAGGGAAAATCATAACGTATGAGGCAAATTACTGACTAAAGGCAAATTCCTGACTTAAAAAATGAATCTCTAATATTTTTCTAGTAGTTCTTCTTTTGTTTCAATTTTTGTTTTGTTAGTTATGTAAAGAAACTTATGGATAGTAATTTCTGCTCAGGTGGATAGTGGTACTGTTTAGCACAGCTCATTGGTCTTATGAAATTTTACAAATGCAGTCTGATTCATTCCAGCCAAGTTAATTATGAGGTACGTAATTTTTTGCCCCAATGGAGACAAATGTAAAAGACAGAGATACAGAAATCATCTTCAGTTTAGATTGAAGAAATTTTAGTTACTACTGTTTGTTCCTGCTATTTGATCACAGTTTATTTTTATTTTTTGAAGCCTGTCTCTAATCAAATAAGATGTAATGATTTAGAAGTAATAGAGGACCCTGACTAAACTGACAAGAAAAGTTAATTTAAGGACAAGAATTGATTTTTAAAACTATAAAAGTACATTTCATGACTTGATTTCCAGATGATCTGGTGGTATCCTTATACTGTCGCAGAAGGAAGTCCACAGTGGGACGAGAATGATGCTTACAAATCAGCACCCTTATTATCTATTACTGAAGATGTCTTAGTCCAGGCCAGTCTGCCTACCACCTGTGTGGTACACTGTTGATTTCATTTTTCTTCCAGTATTTACTTTTGGTTCGGGACCAATTATCTAGCTGTGATGGGATTCTTGAAAAGTATCCTACATCTTGTACTTAGTGAACTAGTGATTGTCCTGTTTGCAGACATTCTTTCTGAGGCTCTACTCTTGCCTCGAAAACCTACATTTGCAGAAAGGGAAATGTATAGGTTTTCCTTTTAAATGTACTTATTTTTATTTATTTTTTTATTTATTTTTGGCTGTGTTGGGTCTTCGTTTCTGTGCGAGGGCCTTCTCTAGTTGCGGCGAGCAGGGGCCACTCCTCATCGTGGTGCGTGGGCCTGTCACTGCCGCGGCCCCTCTTGTTGCGGAGCGCAGGCTCCTGACGCGCAGGCTGAGTAGTTGTGGCTCATGGGCTTAGTTGCTCTGCAGCATGTGGGATCTTCCCGGACCAGGGCTCAAACCCGTGTCTCCTGCACTGGCTGACGGACTCTTAACCACTGCCCCACCAGTTATTGTTTTTTGAAAACATTATTTCCTCTTTTGTTTTTATGTGAGGATGCCTTTATTTATTTATTTTTATTATTGTTTATATTTGGCTGTGTTGGGTCTTTGTTGCTGCGCGCGGGCTTTCTCTGGTTGTGGCAAGTGGGGGCTACTCTTTGTTGTGGTGCGTGGACTGCTGATTGTTGTGGTTTCTCTTGTTGCGGAGCACGGGCTCTAAGTGTGCGGGCTTCAGTAATTGCAGCAGCTGGGCTCAGTAGTTGCGGCACACAGGCCCTAGAGTGCGTGGGCTTCAGTAGTTGCGGCGTGTGGCCTCAGCAGTTGTGGCTCGCGGGCTCTAGAGCACAGGCTCAGTAGTCGTGACGTACGGGCTTAGTTGCTCTGCGGCATGTGGGATCTTCCCAGACCAGGGCTGGAACCCGTGTCCCCTGCATTGGCAGACGGATTCTTAAGCACTGCACCACCAGGAAAGTCCCAGACTTTCCTTTTCTTAATGACAATTTTGAAGAGTCCTGGTTCACGTATTTCATAGACTGTCCCTCAGCTTGGGTTTGTGTGATGTTCTCCTCGTGACAGGAAGGGAGTTAGGGTTTTGGGGAAGGAGATGTTTACTTTTAATATTTTGTTTCATCTCTATCTCTTGGCTTTTTATATAAGATATTCAATGCATTTAGATATATATTTTAAAAAAGCAGGCTTGTAGACTATTATTTTATAATCTGCTTGCTATATTGTAGTCTGCTTGGGATGATGGTGGTATGCTTTCTTTTTTTCGGTACACGGGCCTCTCACTCTTGTGGCCTCTCCCGTGGTGGAGCACAGGCTAAGGACACGCAGGCTCAGCGGCCATGGCTCAGGGGCCTAGCCGCTCCGCGGCATGTGGGATCTTCCCGGACCGGGGCACGAAGCCGTGTCCCCTGCATCGGCAGGCAGGCTCTCAACCACTGCTCCACCAGGGAAGCATGGTACACTTTTGTTTTATTTATGCAGTTGGCTCTCTTGCATTGATTTACATTTTATTGATAATAAAGCTCAACTGCTTTGGATTATGATGTGTTTACAAGGCTACACAGATAATCTGGAAGGGAAAATGAAGAAATACAAATGACAGAAAATGTTTTATAATAATAAAATTTTCTTGGCAAGCAGAAACCTTTTCTCAAAGTCAGTGTTTTAATATAATTTGCTTGCTTCATAAATATGGTTTTTTTGTTTTCTCATATCTTTATTGATTAGTAAGCATGTTAAATGACTTGGGAGGAATCTCACTCTCTTCAAGAAATAATTTGGAATTCTTGATCTAGAAAGCTGAGAATTCTCAAAAATGGGTCAGGAAAATCAATGTAATAGATGGAAAAAAAATCTCAATTTTAGCTGTTGATATAACTTTTCTTAAATTTAGGGGTTTTTTTATAATTGAAGTTACTAAAACAGATGGTGGAAGGTCCATCAAGATATTTATTTTATGTAATGAAAGCATTTTACTTTGCTGTATTGAATTCCATTCATTCTGGAATTTAGGAGCATTTACCTCTTTATGAAAGAGATGATTCCAAGTAGAAAATGATTGATGACCTTCGCTTCCAGTTTTCTTCTCAATAGACTTAGTCTCTCTTCTAATGCTTCTTGCATACTCAGTAATTGTATAAGTTTTAGAGAAAACTGCAGGTCTGGCTGAATATTAAGCACAGTACGATAAATAAAGCTTTTTGACTTTGCAGAATATTTTACATGTGTGTCCCATAGATTCATCAGAGATTCTAGTTTTGGATAAAGGCAAGTACATTTCAAGACAATACAACATCCCTGTGTATGACATTGGCATTCGAATGAGAAGTGAATTTGGTTCAGGACGGTTCTTGGAATGCTTGGCATTTAGGTTATTTTAGGTCAACTCTTTGGGAAACTCAATTGGAGTGTTTATTGAATGGTTTTAGTGAGCTGAATGGTTGCCATGTCATGTCATAGATGGTCTAAAACATGACGCTTATTTCTAAACTAGTTGTGTTGGTCAGATAAGGCGTCTTACATGATGTATTTAATCCAAGATAATGAAGGATGAGTAAGAGGCAGATCATTCTAGAGGAAGTAATTTTGGTTTTGAGAGAGGCATTCTTAGGGAAATAGGCCTTGGTGTGTTCATTTAGAGCTGGGCAGGATTGAGTTCCGGAGAGAGGAGGGAAAGGATATTTGGGTAGGGGGAAGGGCATTGGCAGAGCCTCAGAGGCCTGACGGTTCCTGGGGCCTTTGTGGGAATGGTGGGAAAGTTGGGTTGCAGTCAGCCTGTGGGTAGCCTGGACGTTGGGTAATGAGCGTGGCCATCAGTTTCTGGGCGCCCTCTCTAGAGTGGTCTGTAACTTGCTTCCTCCCTGAGGAAGTGTGACACGCTTCTGCTAGCTGCAGTGTCTTCCCCACAGCTGTGCTGTCCATTGAGGAGAAGGGGGCCTGCTCTGCCATGGCTTCCTTACTCCTCAGGGTATGGCGTGTGAGTTATTTTAATAATGTATCAACCTGCCTTTTCTTTCTTTTGTCACGATGCATTTGCTTTCTAAAGTGGTCTTGTTTTCAGGATAATAACTGGGTTTCCACAGGGAAAATCATAACGTATGAGGCAAATTACTGACTAAAGGCAAATTCCTGACTTAAAAAATGAATCTCTAATATTTTTCTAGTAGTTCTTCTTTTGTTTCAATTTTTGTTTTGTTAGTTATGTAAAGAAACTTATGGATAGTAATTTCTGCTCAGGTGGATAGTGGTACTGTTTAGCACAGCTCATTGGTCTTATGAAATTTTACAAATGCAGTCTGATTCATTCCAGCCAAGTTAATTATGAGGTACGTAATTTTTTGCCCCAATGGAGACAAATGTAAAAGACAGAGATACAGAAATCATCTTCAGTTTAGATTGAAGAAATTTTAGTTACTACTGTTTGTTCCTGCTATTTGATCACAGTTTATTTTTATTTTTTGAAGCCTGTCTCTAATCAAATAAGATGTAATGATTTAGAAGTAATAGAGGACCCTGACTAAACTGACAAGAAAAGTTAATTTAAGGACAAGAATTGATTTTTAAAACTATAAAAGTACATTTCATGACTTGATTTCCAGATGATCTGGTGGTATCCTTATACTGTCGCAGAAGGAAGTCCACAGTGGGACGAGAATGATGCTTACAAATCAGCACCCTTATTATCTATTACTGAAGATGTCTTAGTCCAGGCCAGTCTGCCTACCACCTGTGTGGTACACTGTTGATTTCATTTTTCTTCCAGTATTTACTTTTGGTTCGGGACCAATTATCTAGCTGTGATGGGATTCTTGAAAAGTATCCTACATCTTGTACTTAGTGAACTAGTGATTGTCCTGTTTGCAGACATTCTTTCTGAGGCTCTACTCTTGCCTCGAAAACCTACATTTGCAGAAAGGGAAATGTATAGGTTTTCCTTTTAAATGTACTTATTTTTATTTATTTTTTTATTTATTTTTGGCTGTGTTGGGTCTTCATTTCTGTGCGAGGGCCTTCTCTAGTTGCGGCGAGCAGGGCCCACTCCTCATCGTGGTGCGTGGGCCTGTCACTGCCGCGGCCCCTCTTGTTGCGGAGCACAGGCTCCTGACGCGCTGGCTGAGTAGTTGTGGCTCATGGGCTTAGTTGCTCTGCAGCATGTGGGATCTTCCCGGACCAGGGCTCAGACCCGTGTCTCCTGCACTGGCTGACGGACTCTTAACCACTGCCCCACCAGTTATTGTTTTTTGAAAACATTATTTCCTCTTTTGTTTTTATGTGAGGATGCCTTTATTTATTTATTTTTATTATTGTTTATATTTGGCTGTGTTGGGTCTTTGTTGCTGCGCGCGGGCTTTCTCTGGTTGTGGCAAGTGGGGGCTACTCTTTGTTGTGGTGCGTGGACTGCTGATTGTTGTGGTTTCTCTTGTTGCGGAGCACGGGCTCTAAGTGTGCGGGCTTCAGTAATTGCAGCAGCTGGGCTCAGTAGTTGCGGCACACAGGCCCTAGAGTGCGTGGGCTTCAGTAGTTGCGGCGTGTGGCCTCAGCAGTTGTGGCTCGCGGGCTCTAGAGCACAGGCTCAGTAGTCGTGACGTACGGGCTTAGTTGCTCTGCGGCATGTGGGATCTTCCCAGACCAGGGCTGGAACCCGTGTCCCCTGCATTGGCAGACGGATTCTTAACCACTGCACCACCAGGAAAGTCCCAGACTTTCCTTTTCTTAATGACAATTTTGAAGAGTCCTGGTTCACGTATTTCATAGACTGTCCCTCAGCTTGGGTTTGTGTGATGTTCTCCTCGTGACAGGAAGGGAGTTAGGGTTTTGGGGAAGGAGATGTTTACTTTTAATATTTTGTTTCATCTCTATCTCTTGGCTTTTTATATAAGATATTCAATGCATTTAGATATATATTTTAAAAAGCAGGCTTGTAGACTATTATTTTATAATCTGCTTGCTATATTGTAGTCTGCTTGGGATGATGCTGGTATGCTTTCTTTTTTTCGGTACACGGGCCTCTCACTCTTGTGGCCTCTCCCGTGGTGGAGCACAGGCTACGGACACGCAGGCTCAGCGGCCATGGCTCAGGGGCCTAGCCGCTCCGCGGCATGTGGGATCTTCCCGGACCGGGGCACGAAGCCGTGTCCCCTGCATCGGCAGGCAGGCTCTCAACCACTGCTCCACCAGGGAAGCACGGTACACTTTTGTTTTATTTATGCAGTTGGCTCTCTTGCATTGATTTACATTTTATTGATAATAAAGCTCAACTGCTTTGGATTATGATGTGTTTACAAGGCTACACAGATAATCTGGAAGGGAAAATGAAGAAATACAAATGACAGAAAATGTTTTATAATAATAAAATTTTCTTGGCAAGCAGAAACCTTTTCTCAAAGTCAGTGTTTTAATATAATTTGCTTGCTTCATAAATATGGTTTTTTTGTTTTTTCATATCTTTATTGATTAGTAAGCATGTTAAATGACTTGGGAGGAATCTCACTCTCTTCAAGAAATAATTTGGAATTCTTGATCTAGAATGCTGAGAATTCTCAAAAATGGGTCAGGAAAATCAATGTAATAGATGGAAAAAAAATCTCAATTTTAGCTGTTGATATAACTTTTCTTAAATTTAGGGGTTTTTTTATAATTGAAGTTACTAAAACAGATGGTGGAAGGTCCATCAAGATATTTATTTTATGTAATGAAAGCATTTTACTTTGCTGTATTGATTTCCATTCATTCTGGAATTTAGGAGCATTTACCTCTTTATGAAAGAGATGATTCCAAGTAGAAAATGATTGATGACCTTCGCTTCCAGTTTTCTTCTCAATAGACTTAGTCTCTCTTCTAATACTTCTTGCATACTCAGTAATTGTATAAGTTTTAGAGAAAACTGCAGGTCTGGCTGAATATTAAGCACAGTACGATAAATAAAGCTTTTTGACTTTGCAGAATATTTTACATGTGTGTCCCGTAGATTCATCAGAGATTCTAGTTTTGGATAAAGGCAAGTACATTTCAAGACAATACAACATCCCTGTGTATGACATTGGCATTCGAATGAGAAGTGAATTTGGTTCAGGACGGTTCTTGGAATGCTTGGCATTTAGGTTATTTTAGGTCAACTCTTTGGGAAATTCAATTAGAGTGTTTATTGAATGGTTTTAGTGAGCTGAATGGTTGCCATGTCATGTCATAGATGGTCTAAAACATGACTCTTATTTCTAAACTAGTTGTGTTGGTCAGATAAGGCATCTTACATGATGTATTTAATCCAAGATAATGAAGGATGAGTAAGAGGCAGATCATTCTAGAGGAAGTAATTTTGGTTTTGAGAGAGGCATTCTTAGGGAAATAGGCCTTGGTGTGTTCATTTAGAGCTGGGCAGGATTGAGTTCCGGAGAGAGGAGGGAAAGGATATTTGGGTAGGGGGAAGGGCATTGGCAGAGCCTCAGAGGCCTGACGGTTCCTGGGGCCTTTGTGGGAATGGTGGGAAAGTTGGGTTGCAGTCAGCCTGTGGGTAGCCTGGACGTTGGGTAATGAGCGTGGCCATCAGTTTCTGGGCGCCCTCTCTAGAGTGGTCTGTAACTTGCTTCCTCCCTGAGGAAGTGTGACACGCTTCTGCTAGCTGCAGTGTCTTCCCCACAGCTGTGCTGTCCATTGAGGAGAAGGGGGCCTGCTCTGCCATGGCTTCCTTACTCCTCAGGGTATGGCGTGTGAGTTATTTTAATAATGTATCAACCTGCCTTTTCTTTCTTTTGTCACGATGCATTTGCTTTCTAAAGTGGTCTTGTTTTCAGGATAATAACTGGGTTTCCACAGGGAAAATCATAACGTATGAGGCAAATTACTGACTAAAGGCAAATTCCTGACTTAAAAAATGAATCTCTAATATTTTTCTAGTAGTTCTTCTTTTGTTTCAATTTTTGTTTTGTTAGTTATGTAAAGAAACTTATGGATAGTAATTTCTGCTCAGGTGGATAGTGGTACTGTTTAGCACAGCTCATTGGTCTTATGAAATTTTACAAATGCAGTCTGATGCATTCCAGCCAAGTTAATTATGAGGTACATAATTTTTTTTCCCCAATGGAGACAAATGTAAAAGACAGAGATACAGAAATCATCTTCAGTTTAGATTGAAGAAATTTTAGTTACTACTGTTTGTTCCTGCTATTTGATCACAGTTTATTTTTATTTTTTGAAGCCTGTCTCTAATCAAATAAGATTTAATGTTTTAGATGTAATAGAGGACCCTGACTAAAGTGACAAGAAAAGTTAATTTAAGGACAAGAATTGATTTTTAAAACTATAAAAGTACATTTCATGACTTGATTTCCAGATGATCTGGTGGTATCCTTATACGGTCGCAGAAGGAAGTCCACAGTGGGACGAGAATGATGCTTACAAATCAGCACCCTTATTATCTATTACTGAAGATGTCTTAGTCCAGGCCAGTCTGCCTATCACCTGTGTGGTACACTGTTGATTTCATTTTTCTTCCAGTATTTACTTTTGGTTCGGGACCAATTACCTAGCTGTGATGGGATTCTTGAAAAGTATCCTACATCTTGTACTTAGTGAACTAGTGATTGTCCTGTTTGCAGACATTCTTTCTAAGGCTCTACTCTTGCCTCGAAAACCTACATTTGCAGAAAGGGAAATGTATAGGTTTTCCTTTTAAATGTACTTATTTTTCTTTATTTTTTCTTTATTTTTGGCTGTGTTGGGTCTTCGTTTCTGTGCGAGGGCCTTCTCTAGTTGCGGTGAGCAGGGGCCACTCCTCATCGTGGTGCGTGGGCCTGTCACTGCCGCGGCCCCTCTTGTTGCGGAGCGCAGGCTCCTGACGCGCAGGCTGAGTAGTTGTGGCTCATGGGCTTAGTTGCTCTGCAGCATGTGGGATCTTCCCGGACCAGGGCTCAAACCCGTGTCTCCTGCACTGGCTGACGCACTCTTAACCACTGCCCCACCAGTTATTGTTTTTTGAAAAAATTATTTCCTCTTTTGTTTTTATGTGATGATGCCTTTATTTATTTATCTTTATTATTGTTTATATTTGGCTGTGTTGGGTCTTTGTTGCTGCGCGCGGGCTTTCCCTGGTTGTGGCAAGTGGGGGCTACTCTTTGTTGTGGTGCGTGGACTGCTGATTGTTGTGGTTTCTCTTGTTGCGGAGCACGGGCTCTAAGTGTGCGGGCTTCAGTAATTGCAGCAGCTGGGCTCAGTAGTTGCGGCACACAGGCCCTAGAGTGCGTGGGCTTCAGTAGTTGCGGCGTGTGGCCTCAGCAGTTGTGGCTCGCGGGCTCTAGGGCGCAGGCTCAGTAGTTGTGACGTACGGGCTTAGTTGCTCTGCGGCATGTGGGATCTTCCCAGACCAGGGCTGGAACCCGTGTCCCCTGCATTGGCAGACGGATTCTTAAGCACTGCACCACCAGGAAAGTCCCAGACTTTCCTTTTCTTAATGACAATTTTGCAGAGTCCTGGTTCACGTATTTCATAGACTGTCCCTCAGCTTGGGTTTGTGTGATGTTCTCCTCGTGACAGGAAGGGAGTTAGGGTTTTGGGGAAGGAGATGTTTACTTTTAATATTTTGTTTCATCTCTATCTCTTGGCTTTTTATATAAGATATTCAATGCATTTAGATATATATTTTAAAAAGCAGGCTTGTAGACTATTATTTTATAATCTGCTTGCTATATTGTAGTCTGCTTGGGATGATGCTGGTATGCTTTCTTTTTTTCGGTACACGGGCCTCTCACTCTTGTGGCCTCTCCCGTGGTGGAGCACAGGCTAAGGACACGCAGGCTCAGCGGCCATGGCTCAGGGGCCTAGCCGCTCCGCGGCATGTGGGATCTTCCCGGACCGGGGCACGAAGCCGTGTCCCCTGCATCGGCAGGCAGGCTCTCAACCACTGCTCCACCAGGGAAGCATGGTACACTTTTGTTTTATTTATGCAGTTGGCTCTCTTGCATTGATTTACATTTTATTGATAAAGCTCAACTGCTTTGGATTATGATGTGTTTACAAGGCTACACAGATAAGCTGGAAGGGAAAATGAAGAAATACAAATGGCAGAAAATGTTTTATAATAATAAAGTTTTCTTGGCAAGCAGCAACCTTTCCTCAAAGTCAGTGTTTTAATATAATTTGCTTGCTTCATAAATATGGTTTTTTTTTGTTTTTTCATATCTTTATTGATTAGTAAGCATGTTAAATGACTTGGGAGGAATCTCACTCTCTTCAAGAAATAATTTGGAATTCTTGATGTAGAATGCTGACAGTTCTCAAAAATGGGTCAGGAAAATCAAAGTAATAGATGGAAAAAAAATCTCAATTTCAGCTGTTGATATAACTTTTCTTAAATTTACGGGTTTTTTTTAAAATTGAAGTTACTAAAACAGATGGTGGAAGGTCCATCAAGATATTTATTTTATGTAATGAAAGCATTTTACTTTGCTGTATTGAATTCCATTCATTCTGGAACTTAGGAGCATTTACCTCTTTATGAAAGAGATGATTCCAAGTAGAAAATGATTGATGACCTTCGCTTCCAGTTTTCTTCTCAATAGACTTAGTCTCTCTTCTAATGCTTCTTGCATACTCAGTAATTGTATAAGTTTTAGAGAAAACTGCAGGTCTGGCTGAATATTAAGCACAGTACGATAAATAAAGCTTTTTGACTTTGCAGAATATTTTACATGTGTGTCCCATAGATTCATCAGAGATTCTAGTTTTGGATAAAGGCAAGTACATTTCAAGACAATACAACATCCCTGTGTATGACATTGGCATTCGAATGAGAAGTGAATTTGGTTCAGGACGGTTCTTGGAATGCTTGGCATTTAGGTTATTTTAGGTCAACTCTTTGGGAAACTCAATTGGAGTGTTTATTGAATGGTTTTAGTGTGCTGAATGGTTGCCATGTCATGTCATAGATGGTCTAAAACATGACTCTTATTTCTAAACTAGTTGTGTTGGTCAGATAAGGCATCTTACATGATGTATTTAATCCAAGATAATGATGGATGAGTAAGAGGCAGATCATTCTAGATGAAGAAATTTTGGTTTTGAGAGAGGCATTCTTAGGGAAATAGGCCTTGGTGTGTTCATTTAGAGCTGGGCAGGATTGAGTTCCGGAGAGAGGAGGGAAAGGATATTTGGGTAGGGGGAAGGGCATTGGCAGAGCCTCAGAGGCCTGACGGTTCCTGGGGCCTTTGTGGGAATGGTGGGAAAGTTGGGTTGCAGTCAGCCTGTGGGTAGCCTGGACGTTGGGTAATGAGCGTGGCCATCAGTTTCTGGGCGCCCTCTCTAGAGTGGTCTGTAACTTGCTTCCTCCCTGAGGAAGTGTGACACGCTTCTGCTAGCTGCAGTGTCTTCCCCACAGCTGTGCTGTCCATTGAGGAGAAGGGGGCCTGCTCTGCCATGGCTTCCTTACTCCTCAGGGTATGGCGTGTGAGTTATTTTAATAATGTATCAACCTGCCTTTTCTTTCTTTTGTCACGATGCATTTGCTTTCTAAAGTGGTCTTGTTTTCAGGATAATAACAGGGTTTCCACAGGGAAAATCATAATGTATGAGGCAAATTACTGACTAAAGGCAAATTCCTGACTTAAAAAATGAATCTCTAATATTTTTCTAGTAGTTCTTCTTTTGTTTCAATTTTTGTTTTGTAGGTTTTGTAAAGAAACTTATGGATAGTAATTTCTGCTCAGGTGGATAGTGGTACTGTTTAGCACAGCTCATTGGTCTTATGAAATTTTACAAATGCAGTCTGATTCATTCCAGCCAAGTTAATTATGAGGTACGTAATTTTTTGCCCCAATGGAGACAAATGTAAAAGACAGAGATACAGAAATCATCTTCAGTTTAGATTGAAGAAATTTTAGTTACTACTGTTTGTTCCTGCTATTTGATCACAGTTTATTTTTATTTTTTGAAGCCTGTCTCTAATCAAATAAGATGTAATGATTTAGAAGTAATAGAGGACCCTGACTAAACTGACAAGAAAAGTTAATTTAAGGACAAGAATTGATTTTTAAAACTATAAAAGTACATTTCATGACTTGATTTCCAGATGATCTGGTGGTATCCTTATACTGTCGCAGAAGGAAGTCCACAGTGGGACGAGAATGATGCTTACAAATCAGCACCCTTATTATCTATTACTGAAGATGTCTTAGTCCAGGCCAGTCTGCCTACCACCTGTGTGGTACACTGTTGATTTCATTTTTCTTCCAGTATTTACTTTTGGTTCGGGACCAATTATCTAGCTGTGATGGGATTCTTGAAAAGTATCCTACATCTTGTACTTAGTGAACTAGTGATTGTCCTGTTTGCAGACATTCTTTCTGAGGCTCTACTCTTGCCTCGAAAACCTACATTTGCAGAAAGGGAAATGTATAGGTTTTCCTTTTAAATGTACTTATTTTTATTTATTTTTTTATTTATTTTTGGCTGTGTTGGGTCTTCGTTTCTGTGCGAGGGCCTTCTCTAGTTGCGGCGAGCAGGGGCCACTCCTCATCGTGGTGCGTGGGCCTGTCACTGCCGCGGCCCCTCTTGTTGCGGAGCGCAGGCTCCTGACGCGCAGGCTGAGTAGTTGTGGCTCATGGGCTTAGTTGCTCTGCAGCATGTGGGATCTTCCCGGACCAGGGCTCAAACCCGTGTCTCCTGCACTGGCTGACGGACTCTTAACCACTGCCCCACCAGTTATTGTTTTTTGAAAACATTATTTCCTCTTTTGTTTTTATGTGAGGATGCCTTTATTTATTTATTTTTATTATTGTTTATATTTGGCTGTGTTGGGTCTTTGTTGCTGCGCGCGGGCTTTCTCTGGTTGTGGCAAGTGGGGGCTACTCTTTGTTGTGGTGCGTGGACTGCTGATTGTTGTGGTTTCTCTTGTTGCGGAGCACGGGCTCTAAGTGTGCGGGCTTCAGTAATTGCAGCAGCTGGGCTCAGTAGTTGTGGCACACAGGCCCTAGAGTGCGTGGGCTTCAGTAGTTGCGGCGTGTGGCCTCAGCAGTTTTGGCTCGCGGGCTCTAGGGCGCAGGCTCAGTAGTCGTGACGTACGGGCTTCGTTGCTCTGCGGCATGTGGGATCTTCCCAGACCAGGGCTGGAACCCGTGTCCCCTGCATTGGCAGACGGATTCTTAAGCACTGCACCACCAGGAAAGTCCCAGACTTTCCTTTTCTTAATGACAATTTTGCAGAGTCCTGGTTCACGTATTTCATAGACTGTCCCTCAGCTTGGGTTTGTGTGATGTTCTCCTCGTGACAGGAAGGGAGTTAGGGTTTTGGGGAAGGAGATGTTTACTTTTAATATTTTGTTTCATCTCTATCTCTTGGCTTTTTATATAAGATATTCAATGCATTTAGATATATATTTTAAAAAGCAGGCTTGTAGACTATTATTTTATAATCTGCTTGCTATATTGTAGTCTGCTTGGGATGATGGTGGTATGCTTTCTTTTTTTCGGTACACGGGCCTCTCACTCTTGTGGCCTCTCCCGTGGTGGAGCACAGGCTAAGGACACGCAGGCTCAGCGGCCATGGCTCAGGGGCCTAGCCGCTCCGCGGCATGTGGGATCTTCCCAGACCGGGGCACGAAGCCGTGTCCCCTGCATCGGCAGGCAGGCTCTCAACCACTGCTCCACCAGGGAAGCATGGTACACTTTTGTTTTATTTATGCAGTTGGCTCTCTTGCATTGATTTACATTTTATTGATAAAGCTCAACTGCTTTGGATTATGATGTGTTTACAAGGCTACACAGATAAGCTGGAAGGGAAAATGAAGAAATACAAATGGCAGAAAATGTTTTATAATAATAAAGTTTTCTTGGCAAGCAGCAACCTTTCCTCAAAGTCAGTGTTTTAATATAATTTGCTTGCTTCATAAATATGGTTTTTTTTGTTTTTTCATATCTTTATTGATTAGTAAGCATGTTAAATGACTTGGGAGGAATCTCACTCTCTTCAAGAAATAATTTGGAATTCTTGATGTAGAATGCTGACAGTTCTCAAAAATGGGTCAGGAAAATCAAAGTAATAGATGGAAAAAAAATCTCAATTTCAGCTGTTGATATAACTTTTCTTAAATTTACGTGTTTTTTTTAAAATTGAAGTTACTAAAACAGATGGTGGAAGGTCCATCAAGATATTTATTTTATGTAATGAAAGCATTTTACTTTGCTGTATTGAATTCCATTCATTCTGGAACTTAGGAGCATTTACCTCTTTATGAAAGAGATGATTCCAAGTAGAAAATGATTGATGACCTTCGCTTCCAGTTTTCTTCTCAATAGACTTCGTCTCTCTTCTAATGCTTCTTGCATACTCAGTAATTGTATAAGTTTTAGAGAAACTGCAGGTCTGGCTGAATATTAAGCACAGTACGATAAATAAAGCTTTTTGACTTTGCAGAATATTTTACATGTGTGTCCCATAGATTCATCAGAGATTCTAGTTTTGGATAAAGGCAAGTACATTTCAAGACAATACAACATCCCTGTGTATGACATTGGCATTCGAATGAGAAGTGAATTTGGTTCAGGACGGTTCTTGGAATGCTTGGCATTTAGGTTATTTTAGGTCAACTCTTTGGGAAACTCAATTAGTGTGTTTATTGAATGGTTTTAGTGTGCTGAATGGTTGCCATGTCATGTCATAGATGGTCTAAAACATGACTCTTATTTCTAAACTAGTTGTGTTGTTCAGATAAGGCATCTTACATGATGTATTTAATCCAAGATAATGATGGATGAGTAAGAGGCAGATCATTCTAGATGAAGAAATTTTGGTTTTGAGAGAGGCATTCTTAGGGAAATAGGCCTTGGTGTGTTCATTTAGAGCTGGGCAGGATTGAGTTCCGGAGAGAGGAGGGAAAGGATATTTGGGTAGGGGGAAGGGCATTGGCAGAGCCTCAGAGGCCTGACGGTTCCTGGGGCCTTTGTGGGAATGGTGGGAAAGTTGGGTTGCAGTCAGCCTGTGGGTAGCCTGGACGTTGGGTAATGAGCGTGGCCATCAGTTTCTGGGCGCCCTCTCTAGAGTGGTCTGTAACTTGCTTCCTCCCTGAGGAAGTGTGACACGCTTCTGCTAGCTGCAGTGTCTTCCCCACAGCTGTGCTGTCCATTGAGGAGAAGGGGGCCTGCTCTGCCATGGCTTCCTTACTCCTCAGGGTATGGCGTGTGAGTTATTTTAATAATGTATCAACCTGCCTTTTCTTTCTTTTGTCACGATGCATTTGCTTTCTAAAGTGGTCTTGTTTTCAGGATAATAACAGGGTTTCCACAGGGAAAATCATAATGTATGAGGCAAATTACTGACTAAAGGCAAATTCCTGACTTAAAAAATGAATCTCTAATATTTTTCTAGTAGTTCTTCTTTTGTTTCAATTTTTGTTTTGTTAGTTTTGTAAAGAAACTTATGGATAGTAATTTCTGCTCAGGTGGATAGTGGTACTGTTTAGCACAGCTCATTGGTCTTATGAAATTTTACAAATGCAGTCTGATTCATTCCAGCCAAGTTAATTATGAGGTACGTAATTTTTTGCCCCAATGGAGACAAATGTAAAAGACAGAGATACAGAAATCATCTTCAGTTTAGATTGAAGAAATTTTAGTTACTACTGTTTGTTCCTGCTATTTGATCACAGTTTATTTTTATTTTTTGAAGCCTGTCTCTAATCAAATAAGATGTAATGATTTAGAAGTAATAGAGGACCCTGACTAAACTGACAAGAAAAGTTAATTTAAGGACAAGAATTGATTTTTAAAACTATAAAAGTACATTTCATGACTTGATTTCCAGATGATCTGGTGGTATCCTTATACTGTCGCAGAAGGAAGTCCACAGTGGGACGAGAATGATGCTTACAAATCAGCACCCTTATTATCTATTACTGAAGATGTCTTAGTCCAGGCCAGTCTGCCTACCACCTGTGTGGTACACTGTTGATTTCATTTTTCTTCCAGTATTTACTTTTGGTTCGGGACCAATTATCTAGCTGTGATGGGATTCTTGAAATGTATCCTACATCTTGTACTTAGTGAACTAGTGATTGTCCTGTTTGCAGACATTCTTTCTGAGGCTCTACTCTTGCCTCGAAAACCTACATTTGCAGAAAGGGAAATGTATAGGTTTTCCTTTTAAATGTACTTATTTTTATTTATTTTTTTATTTATTTTTGGCTGTGTTGGGTCTTCGTTTCTGTGCGAGGGCCTTCTCTAGTTGCGGCGAGCAGGGGCCACTCCTCATCGTGGTGCGTGGGCCTGTCACTGCCGCGGCCCCTCTTGTTGCGGAGCGCAGGCTCCTGACGCGCAGGCTGAGTAGTTGTGGCTCATGGGCTTAGTTGCTCTGCAGCATGTGGGATCTTCCCGGACCAGGGCTCAAACCCGTGTCTCCTGCACTGGCTGACGGACTCTTAACCACTGCCCCACCAGTTATTGTTTTTTGAAAACATTATTTCCTCTTTTGTTTTTATGTGAGGATGCCTTTATTTATTTATTTTTATTATTGTTTATATTTGGCTGTGTTGGGTCTTTGTTGCTGCGCGCGGGCTTTCTCTGGTTGTGGCAAGTGGGGGCTACTCTTTGTTGTGGTGCGTGGACTGCTGATTGTTGTGGTTTCTCTTGTTGCGGAGCACGGGCTCTAAGTGTGCGGGCTTCAGTAATTGCAGCAGCTGGGCTCAGTAGTTGTGGCACACAGGCCCTAGAGTGCGTGGGCTTCAGTAGTTGCGGCGTGTGGCCTCAGCAGTTGTGGCTCGCGGGCTCTAGGGCGCAGGCTCAGTAGTCGTGACGTACGGGCTTAGTTGCTCTGCGGCATGTGGGATCTTCCCAGACCAGGGCTGGAACCCGTGTCCCCTGCATTGGCAGACGGATTCTTAACCACTGCACCACCAGGAAAGTCCCAGACTTTCCTTTTCTTAATGACAATTTTGAAGAGTCCTGGTTCACGTATTTCATAGACTGTCCCTCAGCTTGGGTTTGTGTGATGTTCTCCTCGTGACAGGAAGGGAGTTAGGGTTTTGGGGAAGGAGATGTTTACTTTTAATATTTTGTTTCATCTCTATCTCTTGGCTTTTTATATAAGATATTCAATGCATTTAGATATATATTTTAAAAAGCAGGCTTGTAGACTATTATTTTATAATCTGCTTGCTATATTGTAGTCTGCTTGGGATGATGCTGGTATGCTTTCTTTTTTTCGGTACACGGGCCTCTCACTCTTGTGGCCTCTCCCGTGGTGGAGCACAGGCTACGGACACGCAGGCTCAGCGGCCATGGCTCAGGGGCCTAGCCGCTCCGCGGCATGTGGGATCTTCCCGGACCGGGGCACGAAGCCGTGTCCCCTGCATCGGCAGGCAGGCTCTCAACCACTGCTCCACCAGGGAAGCACGGTACACTTTTGTTTTATTTATGCAGTTGGCTCTCTTGCATTGATTTACATTTTATTGATAATAAAGCTCAACTGCTTTGGATTATGATGTGTTTACAAGGCTACACAGATAATCTGGAAGGGAAAATGAAGAAATACAAATGACAGAAAATGTTTTATAATAATAAAATTTTCTTGGCAAGCAGAAACCTTTTCTCAAAGTCAGTGTTTTAATATAATTTGCTTGCTTCATAAATATGGTTTTTTTGTTTTTTCATATCTTTATTGATTAGTAAGCATGTTAAATGACTTGGGAGGAATCTCACTCTCTTCAAGAAATAATTTGGAATTCTTGATCTAGAATGCTGAGAATTCTCAAAAATGGGTCAGGAAAATCAATGTAATAGATGGAAAAAAAATCTCAATTTTAGCTGTTGATATAACTTTTCTTAAATTTAGGGGTTTTTTTATAATTGAAGTTACTAAAACAGATGGTGGAAGGTCCATCAAGATATTTATTTTATGTAATGAAAGCATTTTACTTTGCTGTATTGATTTCCATTCATTCTGGAATTTAGGAGCATTTACCTCTTTATGAAAGAGATGATTCCAAGTAGAAAATGATTGATGACCTTCGCTTCCAGTTTTCTTCTCAATAGACTTAGTCTCTCTTCTAATACTTCTTGCATACTCAGTAATTGTATAAGTTTTAGAGAAAACTGCAGGTCTGGCTGAATATTAAGCACAGTACGATAAATAAAGCTTTTTGACTTTGCAGAATATTTTACATGTGTGTCCCGTAGATTCATCAGAGATTCTAGTTTTGGATAAAGGCAAGTACATTTCAAGACAATACAACATCCCTGTGTATGACATTGGCATTCGAATGAGAAGTGAATTTGGTTCAGGACGGTTCTTGGAATGCTTGGCATTTAGGTTATTTTAGGTCAACTCTTTGGGAAATTCAATTAGAGTGTTTATTGAATGGTTTTAGTGAGCTGAATGGTTGCCATGTCATGTCATAGATGGTCTAAAACATGACTCTTATTTCTAAACTAGTTGTGTTGGTCAGATAAGGCATCTTACATGATGTATTTAATCCAAGATAATGAAGGATGAGTAAGAGGCAGATCATTCTAGAGGAAGTAATTTTGGTTTTGAGAGAGGCATTCTTAGGGAAATAGGCCTTGGTGTGTTCATTTAGAGCTGGGCAGGATTGAGTTCCGGAGAGAGGAGGGAAAGGATATTTGGGTAGGGGGAAGGGCATTGGCAGAGCCTCAGAGGCCTGACGGTTCCTGGGGCCTTTGTGGGAATGGTGGGAAAGTTGGGTTGCAGTCAGCCTGTGGGTAGCCTGGACGTTGGGTAATGAGCGTGGCCATCAGTTTCTGGGCGCCCTCTCTAGAGTGGTCTGTAACTTGCTTCCTCCCTGAGGAAGTGTGACACGCTTCTGCTAGCTGCAGTGTCTTCCCCACAGCTGTGCTGTCCATTGAGGAGAAGGGGGCCTGCTCTGCCATGGCTTCCTTACTCCTCAGGGTATGGCGTGTGAGTTATTTTAATAATGTATCAACCTGCCTTTTCTTTCTTTTGTCACGATGCATTTGCTTTCTAAAGTGGTCTTGTTTTCAGGATAATAACTGGGTTTCCACAGGGAAAATCATAACGTATGAGGCAAATTACTGACTAAAGGCAAATTCCTGACTTAAAAAATGAATCTCTAATATTTTTCTAGTAGTTCTTCTTTTGTTTCAATTTTTGTTTTGTTAGTTATGTAAAGAAACTTATGGATAGTAATTTCTGCTCAGGTGGATAGTGGTACTGTTTAGCACAGCTCATTGGTCTTATGAAATTTTACAAATGCAGTCTGATGCATTCCAGCCAAGTTAATTATGAGGTACATAATTTTTTTTCCCCAATGGAGACAAATGTAAAAGACAGAGATACAGAAATCATCTTCAGTTTAGATTGAAGAAATTTTAGTTACTACTGTTTGTTCCTGCTATTTGATCACAGTTTATTTTTATTTTTTGAAGCCTGTCTCTAATCAAATAAGATTTAATGTTTTAGATGTAATAGAGGACCCTGACTAAAGTGACAAGAAAAGTTAATTTAAGGACAAGAATTGATTTTTAAAACTATAAAAGTACATTTCATGACTTGATTTCCAGATGATCTGGTGGTATCCTTATACGGTCGCAGAAGGAAGTCCACAGTGGGACGAGAATGATGCTTACAAATCAGCACCCTTATTATCTATTACTGAAGATGTCTTAGTCCAGGCCAGTCTGCCTATCACCTGTGTGGTACACTGTTGATTTCATTTTTCTTCCAGTATTTACTTTTGGTTCGGGACCAATTACCTAGCTGTGATGGGATTCTTGAAAAGTATCCTACATCTTGTACTTAGTGAACTAGTGATTGTCCTGTTTGCAGACATTCTTTCTGAGGCTCTACTCTTGCCTCGAAAACCTACATTTGCAGAAAGGGAAATGTATAGGTTTTCCTTTTAAATGTACTTATTTTTCTTTATTTTTTCTTTATTTTTGGCTGTGTTGGGTCTTCGTTTCTGTGCGAGGGCCTTCTCTAGTTGCGGTGAGCAGGGGCCACTCCTCATCGTGGTGCGTGGGCCTGTCACTGCCGCGGCCCCTCTTGTTGCGGAGCGCAGGCTCCTGACGCGCAGGCTGAGTAGTTGTGGCTCATGGGCTTAGTTGCTCTGCAGCATGTGGGATCTTCCCGGACCAGGGCTCAAACCCGTGTCTCCTGCACTGGCTGACGCACTCTTAACCACTGCCCCACCAGTTATTGTTTTTTGAAAAAATTATTTCCTCTTTTGTTTTTATGTGATGATGCCTTTATTTATTTATCTTTATTATTGTTTATATTTGGCTGTGTTGGGTCTTTGTTGCTGCGCGCGGGCTTTCCCTGGTTGTGGCAAGTGGGGGCTACTCTTTGTTGTGGTGCGTGGACTGCTGATTGTTGTGGTTTCTCTTGTTGCGGAGCACGGGCTCTAAGTGTGCGGGCTTCAGTAATTGCAGCAGCTGGGCTCAGTAGTTGCGGCACACAGGCCCTAGAGTGCGTGGGCTTCAGTAGTTGCGGCGTGTGGCCTCAGCAGTTGTGGCTCGCGGGCTCTAGGGCGCAGGCTCAGTAGTTGTGACGTACGGGCTTAGTTGCTCTGCGGCATGTGGGATCTTCCCAGACCAGGGCTGGAACCCGTGTCCCCTGCATTGGCAGACGGATTCTTAAGCACTGCACCACCAGGAAAGTCCCAGACTTTCCTTTTCTTAATGACAATTTTGCAGAGTCCTGGTTCACGTATTTCATAGACTGTCCCTCAGCTTGGGTTTGTGTGATGTTCTCCTCGTGACAGGAAGGGAGTTAGGGTTTTGGGGAAGGAGATGTTTACTTTTAATATTTTGTTTCATCTCTATCTCTTGGCTTTTTATATAAGATATTCAATGCATTTAGATATATATTTTAAAAAGCAGGCTTGTAGACTATTATTTTATAATCTGCTTGCTATATTGTAGTCTGCTTGGGATGATGCTGGTATGCTTTCTTTTTTTCGGTACACGGGCCTCTCACTCTTGTGGCCTCTCCCGTGGTGGAGCACAGGCTAAGGACACGCAGGCTCAGCGGCCATGGCTCAGGGGCCTAGCCGCTCCGCGGCATGTGGGATCTTCCCGGACCGGGGCACGAAGCCGTGTCCCCTGCATCGGCAGGCAGGCTCTCAACCACTGCTCCACCAGGGAAGCATGGTACACTTTTGTTTTATTTATGCAGTTGGCTCTCTTGCATTGATTTACATTTTATTGATAAAGCTCAACTGCTTTGGATTATGATGTGTTTACAAGGCTACACAGATAAGCTGGAAGGGAAAATGAAGAAATACAAATGGCAGAAAATGTTTTATAATAATAAAGTTTTCTTGGCAAGCAGCAACCTTTCCTCAAAGTCAGTGTTTTAATATAATTTGCTTGCTTCATAAATATGGTTTTTTTTTGTTTTTTCATATCTTTATTGATTAGTAAGCATGTTAAATGACTTGGGAGGAATCTCACTCTCTTCAAGAAATAATTTGGAATTCTTGATGTAGAATGCTGACAGTTCTCAAAAATGGGTCAGGAAAATCAAAGTAATAGATGGAAAAAAAATCTCAATTTCAGCTGTTGATATAACTTTTCTTAAATTTACGGGTTTTTTTTTAAATTGAAGTTACTAAAACAGATGGTGGAAGGTCCATCAAGATATTTATTTTATGTAATGAAAGCATTTTACTTTGCTGTATTGAATTCCATTCATTCTGGAACTTAGGAGCATTTACCTCTTTATGAAAGAGATGATTCCAAGTAGAAAATGATTGATGACCTTCGCTTCCAGTTTTCTTCTCAATAGACTTAGTCTCTCTTCTAATGCTTCTTGCATACTCAGTAATTGTATAAGTTTTAGAGAAAACTGCAGGTCTGGCTGAATATTAAGCACAGTACGATAAATAAAGCTTTTTGACTTTGCAGAATATTTTACATGTGTGTCCCATAGATTCATCAGAGATTCTAGTTTTGGATAAAGGCAAGTACATTTCAAGACAATACAACATCCCTGTGTATGACATTGGCATTCGAATGAGAAGTGAATTTGGTTCAGGACGGTTCTTGGAATGCTTGGCATTTAGGTTATTTTAGGTCAACTCTTTGGGAAACTCAATTGGAGTGTTTATTGAATGGTTTTAGTGTGCTGAATGGTTGCCATGTCATGTCATAGATGGTCTAAAACATGACTCTTATTTCTAAACTAGTTGTGTTGGTCAGATAAGGCATCTTACATGATGTATTTAATCCAAGATAATGATGGATGAGTAAGAGGCAGATCATTCTAGATGAAGAAATTTTGGTTTTGAGAGAGGCATTCTTAGGGAAATAGGCCTTGGTGTGTTCATTTAGAGCTGGGCAGGATTGAGTTCCGGAGAGAGGAGGGAAAGGATATTTGGGTAGGGGGAAGGGCATTGGCAGAGCCTCAGAGGCCTGACGGTTCCTGGGGCCTTTGTGGGAATGGTGGGAAAGTTGGGTTGCAGTCAGCCTGTGGGTAGCCTGGACGTTGGGTAATGAGCGTGGCCATCAGTTTCTGGGCGCCCTCTCTAGAGTGGTCTGTAACTTGCTTCCTCCCTGAGGAAGTGTGACACGCTTCTGCTAGCTGCAGTGTCTTCCCCACAGCTGTGCTGTCCATTGAGGAGAAGGGGGCCTGCTCTGCCATGGCTTCCTTACTCCTCAGGGTATGGCGTGTGAGTTATTTTAATAATGTATCAACCTGCCTTTTCTTTCTTTTGTCACGATGCATTTGCTTTCTAAAGTGGTCTTGTTTTCAGGATAATAACAGGGTTTCCACAGGGAAAATCATAATGTATGAGGCAAATTACTGACTAAAGGCAAATTCCTGACTTAAAAAATGAATCTCTAATATTTTTCTAGTAGTTCTTCTTTTGTTTCAATTTTTGTTTTGTAGGTTTTGTAAAGAAACTTATGGATAGTAATTTCTGCTCAGGTGGATAGTGGTACTGTTTAGCACAGCTCATTGGTCTTATGAAATTTTACAAATGCAGTCTGATTCATTCCAGCCAAGTTAATTATGAGGTACGTAATTTTTTGCCCCAATGGAGACAAATGTAAAAGACAGAGATACAGAAATCATCTTCAGTTTAGATTGAAGAAATTTTAGTTACTACTGTTTGTTCCTGCTATTTGATCACAGTTTATTTTTATTTTTTGAAGCCTGTCTCTAATCAAATAAGATGTAATGATTTAGAAGTAATAGAGGACCCTGACTAAACTGACAAGAAAATTTAATTTAAGGACAAGAATTGATTTTTAAAACTATAAAAGTACATTTCATGACTTGATTTCCAGATGATCTGGTGGTATCCTTATACTGTCGCAGAAGGAAGTCCACAGTGGGACGAGAATGATGCTTACAAATCAGCACCCTTATTATCTATTACTGAAGATGTCTTAGTCCAGGCCAGTCTGCCTACCACCTGTGTGGTACACTGTTGATTTCATTTTTCTTCCAGTATTTACTTTTGGTTCGGGACCAATTATCTAGCTGTGATGGGATTCTTGAAAAGTATCCTACATCTTGTACTTAGTGAACTAGTGATTGTCCTGTTTGCAGACATTCTTTCTGAGGCTCTACTCTTGCCTCGAAAACCTACATTTGCAGAAAGGGAAATGTATAGGTTTTCCTTTTAAATGTACTTATTTTTATTTATTTTTTTATTTATTTTTGGCTGTGTTGGGTCTTCGTTTCTGTGCGAGGGCCTTCTCTAGTTGCGGCGAGCAGGGGCCACTCCTCATCGTGGTGCGTGGGCCTGTCACTGCCGCGGCCCCTCTTGTTGCGGAGCGCAGGCTCCTGACGCGCAGGCTGAGTAGTTGTGGCTCATGGGCTTAGTTGCTCTGCAGCATGTGGGATCTTCCCGGACCAGGGCTCAAACCCGTGTCTCCTGCACTGGCTGACGGACTCTTAACCACTGCCCCACCAGTTATTGTTTTTTGAAAACATTATTTCCTCTTTTGTTTTTATGTGAGGATGCCTTTATTTATTTATTTTTATTATTGTTTATATTTGGCTGTGTTGGGTCTTTGTTGCTGCGCGCGGGCTTTCTCTGGTTGTGGCAAGTGGGGGCTACTCTTTGTTGTGGTGCGTGGACTGCTGATTGTTGTGGTTTCTCTTGTTGCGGAGCACGGGCTCTAAGTGTGCGGGCTTCAGTAATTGCAGCAGCTGGGCTCAGTAGTTGTGGCACACAGGCCCTAGAGTGCGTGGGCTTCAGTAGTTGCGGCGTGTGGCCTCAGCAGTTTTGGCTCGCGGGCTCTAGGGCGCAGGCTCAGTAGTCGTGACGTACGGGCTTCGTTGCTCTGCGGCATGTGGGATCTTCCCAGACCAGGGCTGGAACCCGTGTCCCCTGCATTGGCAGACGGATTCTTAAGCACTGCACCACCAGGAAAGTCCCAGACTTTCCTTTTCTTAATGACAATTTTGCAGAGTCCTGGTTCACGTATTTCATAGACTGTCCCTCAGCTTGGGTTTGTGTGATGTTCTCCTCGTGACAGGAAGGGAGTTAGGGTTTTGGGGAAGGAGATGTTTACTTTTAATATTTTGTTTCATCTCTATCTCTTGGCTTTTTATATAAGATATTCAATGCATTTAGATATATATTTTAAAAAGCAGGCTTGTAGACTATTATTTTATAATCTGCTTGCTATATTGTAGTCTGCTTGGGATGATGGTGGTATGCTTTCTTTTTTTCGGTACACGGGCCTCTCACTCTTGTGGCCTCTCCCGTGGTGGAGCACAGGCTAAGGACACGCAGGCTCAGCGGCCATGGCTCAGGGGCCTAGCCGCTCCGCGGCATGTGGGATCTTCCCAGACCGGGGCACGAAGCCGTGTCCCCTGCATCGGCAGGCAGGCTCTCAACCACTGCTCCACCAGGGAAGCATGGTACACTTTTGTTTTATTTATGCAGTTGGCTCTCTTGCATTGATTTACATTTTATTGATAAAGCTCAACTGCTTTGGATTATGATGTGTTTACAAGGCTACACAGATAAGCTGGAAGGGAAAATGAAGAAATACAAATGGCAGAAAATGTTTTATAATAATAAAGTTTTCTTGGCAAGCAGCAACCTTTCCTCAAAGTCAGTGTTTTAATATAATTTGCTTGCTTCATAAATATGGTTTTTTTTTGTTTTTTCATATCTTTATTGATTAGTAAGCATGTTAAATGACTTGGGAGGAATCTCACTCTCTTCAAGAAATAATTTGGAATTCTTGATGTAGAATGCTGACAGTTCTCAAAAATGGGTCAGGAAAATCAAAGTAATAGATGGAAAAAAAATCTCAATTTCAGCTGTTGATATAACTTTTCTTAAATTTACGTGTTTTTTTTAAAATTGAAGTTACTAAAACAGATGGTGGAAGGTCCATCAAGATATTTATTTTATGTAATGAAAGCATTTTACTTTGCTGTATTGAATTCCATTCATTCTGGAACTTAGGAGCATTTACCTCTTTATGAAAGAGATGATTCCAAGTAGAAAATGATTGATGACCTTCGCTTCCAGTTTTCTTCTCAATAGACTTCGTCTCTCTTCTAATGCTTCTTGCATACTCAGTAATTGTATAAGTTTTAGAGAAACTGCAGGTCTGGCTGAATATTAAGCACAGT
The DNA here is from genome assembly GCF_964165515.1 of Mesoplodon bidens. Classification (NCBI taxonomy): domain Eukaryota; kingdom Metazoa; phylum Chordata; class Mammalia; order Artiodactyla; family Ziphiidae; genus Mesoplodon; species Mesoplodon bidens. Next base: position 654,238 of record NW_027672468.1, on the reverse strand, counting down.
ACGATAAATAAAGCTTTTTGACTTTGCAGAATATTTTACATGTGTGTCCCATAGATTCATCAGAGATTCTAGTTTTGGATAAAGGCAAGTACATTTCAAGACAATACAACATCCCTGTGTATGACATTGGCATTCGAATGAGAAGTGAATTTGGTTCAGGACGGTTCTTGGAATGCTTGGCATTTAGGTTATTTTAGGTCAACTCTTTGGGAAACTCAATTAGTGTGTTTATTGAATGGTTTTAGTGTGCTGAATGGTTGCCATGTCATGTCATAGATGGTCTAAAACATGACTCTTATTTCTAAACTAGTTGTGTTGGTCAGATAAGGCATCTTACATGATGTATTTAATCCAAGATAATGATGGATGAGTAAGAGGCAGATCATTCTAGATGAAGAAATTTTGGTTTTGAGAGAGGCATTCTTAGGGAAATAGGCCTTGGTGTGTTCATTTAGAGCTGGGCAGGATTGAGTTCCGGAGAGAGGAGGGAAAGGATATTTGGGTAGGGGGAAGGGCATTGGCAGAGCCTCAGAGGCCTGACGGTTCCTGGGGCCTTTGTGGGAATGGTGGGAAAGTTGGGTTGCAGTCAGCCTGTGGGTAGCCTGGACGTTGGGTAATGAGCGTGGCCATCAGTTTCTGGGCGCCCTCTCTAGAGTGGTCTGTAACTTGCTTCCTCCCTGAGGAAGTGTGACACGCTTCTGCTAGCTGCAGTGTCTTCCCCACAGCTGTGCTGTCCATTGAGGAGAAGGGGGCCTGCTCTGCCATGGCTTCCTTACTCCTCAGGGTATGGCGTGTGAGTTATTTTAATAATGTATCAACCTGCCTTTTCTTTCTTTTGTCACGATGCATTTGCTTTCTAAAGTGGTCTTGTTTTCAGGATAATAACAGGGTTTCCACAGGGAAAATCATAATGTATGAGGCAAATTACTGACTAAAGGCAAATTCCTGACTTAAAAAATGAATCTCTAATATTTTTCTAGTAGTTCTTCTTTTGTTTCAATTTTTGTTTTGTTAGTTTTGTAAAGAAACTTATGGATAGTAATTTCTGCTCAGGTGGATAGTGGTACTGTTTAGCACAGCTCATTGGTCTTATGAAATTTTACAAATGCAGTCTGATTCATTCCAGCCAAGTTAATTATGAGGTACGTAATTTTTTGCCCCAATGGAGACAAATGTAAAAGACAGAGATACAGAAATCATCTTCAGTTTAGATTGAAGAAATTTTAGTTACTACTCTTTGTTCCTGCTATTTGATCACAGTTTATTTTTATTTTTTGAAGCCTGTCTCTAATCAAATAAGATTTAATGATTTAGAAGTAATAGAGGACCCTGACTAAACTGACAAGAAAAGTTAATTTAAGGACAAGAATTGATTTTTAAAACTATAAAAGTACATTTCATGACTTGATTTCAAGATGATCTGGTGGTATCCTTATACTGTCGCAGAAGGAAGTCCACAGTGGGACGAGAATGATGCTTACAAATCAGCACCCTTATTATCTATTACTGAAGATGTCTTAGTCCAGGCCAGTCTGCCTACCACCTGTGTGGTACACTGTTGATTTCATTTTTCTTCCAGTATTTACTTTTGGTTCGGGACCAATTATCTAGCTGTGATGGGATTCTTGAAATGTATCCTACATCTTGTACTTAGTGAACTAGTGATTGTCCTGTTTGCAGACATTCTTTCTGAGGCTCTACTCTTGCCTCGAAAACCTACATTTGCAGAAAGGGAAATGTATAGGTTTTCCTTTTAAATGTACTTATTTTTATTTATTTTTTTATTTATTTTTGGCTGTGTTGGGTCTTCGTTTCTGTGCGAGGGCCTTCTCTAGTTGCGGCGAGCAGGGGCCACTCCTCATCGTGGTGCGTGGGCCTGTCACTGCCGCGGCCCCTCTTGTTGCGGAGCGCAGGCTCCTGACGCGCAGGCTGAGTAGTTGTGGCTCATGGGCTTAGTTGCTCTGCAGCATGTGGGATCTTCCCGGACCAGGGCTCAAACCCGTGTCTCCTGCACTGGCTGACGGACTCTTAACCACTGCCCCACCAGTTATTGTTTTTTGAAAACATTATTTCCTCTTTTGTTTTTATGTGAGGATGCCTTTATTTATTTATTTTTATTATTGTTTATATTTGGCTGTGTTGGGTCTTTGTTGCTGCGCGCGGGCTTTCTCTGGTTGTGGCAAGTGGGGGCTACTCTTTGTTGTGGTGCGTGGACTGCTGATTGTTGTGGTTTCTCTTGTTGCGGAGCACGGGCTCTAAGTGTGCGGGCTTCAGTAATTGCAGCAGCTGGGCTCAGTAGTTGTGGCACACAGGCCCTAGAGTGCGTGGGCTTCAGTAGTTGCGGCGTGTGGCCTCAGCAGTTGTGGCTCGCGGGCTCTAGGGCGCAGGCTCAGTAGTCGTGACGTACGGGCTTAGTTGCTCTGCGGCATGTGGGATCTTCCCAGACCAGGGCTGGAACCCGTGTCCCCTGCATTGGCAGACGGATTCTTAACCACTGCACCACCAGGAAAGTCCCAGACTTTCCTTTTCTTAATGACAATTTTGAAGAGTCCTGGTTCACGTATTTCATAGACTGTCCCTCAGCTTGGGTTTGTGTGATGTTCTCCTCGTGACAGGAAGGGAGTTAGGGTTTTGGGGAAGGAGATGTTTACTTTTCATATTTTGTTTCATCTCTATCTCTTGGCTTTTTATATAAGATATTCAATGCATTTAGATATATATTTTAAAAAGCAGGCTTGTAGACTATTATTTTATAATCTGCTTGCTATATTGTAGTCTGCTTGGGATGATGCTGGTATGCTTTCTTTTTTTCGGTACACGGGCCTCTCACTCTTGTGGCCTCTCCCGTGGTGGAGCACAGGCTAAGGACACGCAGGCTCAGCGGCCATGGCTCAGGGGCCTAGCCGCTCCGCGGCATGTGGGATCTTCCCGGACCGGGGCACGAAGCCGTGTCCCCTGCATCGGCAGGCAGGCTCTCAACCACTGCTCCACCAGGGAAGCATGGTACACTTTTGTTTTATTTATGCAGTTGGCTCTCTTGCATTGATTTACATTTTATTGATAAAGCTCAACTGCTTTGGATTATGATGTGTTTACAAGGCTACACAGATAAGCTGGAAGGGAAAATGAAGAAATACAAATGGCAGAAAATGTTTTATAATAATAAAGTTTTCTTGGCAAGCAGCAACCTTTCCTCAAAGTCAGTGTTTTAATATAATTTGCTTGCTTCATAAATATGGTTTTTTTTTGTTTTTTCATATCTTTATTGATTAGTAAGCATGTTAAATGACTTGGGAGGAATCTCACTCTCTTCAAGAAATAATTTGGAATTCTTGATGTAGAATGCTGACAGTTCTCAAAAATGGGTCAGGAAAATCAAAGTAATAGATGGAAAAAAAATCTCAATTTCAGCTGTTGATATAACTTTTCTTAAATTTACGGGTTTTTTTTAAAATTGAAGTTACTAAAACAGATGGTGGAAGGTCCATCAAGATATTTATTTTATGTAATGAAAGCATTTTACTTTGCTGTATTGAATTCCATTCATTCTGGAACTTAGGAGCATTTACCTCTTTATGAAAGAGATGATTCCAAGTAGAAAATGATTGATGACCTTCGCTTCCAGTTTTCTTCTCAATAGACTTAGTCTCTCTTCTAATGCTTCTTGCATACTCAGTAATTGTATAAGTTTTAGAGAAAACTGCAGGTCTGGCTGAATATTAAGCACAGTACGATAAATAAAGCTTTTTGACTTTGCAGAATATTTTACATGTGTGTCCCATAGATTCATCAGAGATTCTAGTTTTGGATAAAGGCAAGTACATTTCAAGACAATACAACATCCCTGTGTATGACATTGGCATTCGAATGAGAAGTGAATTTGGTTCAGGACGGTTCTTGGAATGCTTGGCATTTAGGTTATTTTAGGTCAACTCTTTGGGAAACTCAATTGGAGTGTTTATTGAATGGTTTTAGTGTGCTGAATGGTTGCCATGTCATGTCATAGATGGTCTAAAACATGACTCTTATTTCTAAACTAGTTGTGTTGGTCAGATAAGGCATCTTACATGATGTATTTAATCCAAGATAATGATGGATGAGTAAGAGGCAGATCATTCTAGATGAAGAAATTTTGGTTTTGAGAGAGGCATTCCTAGGGAAATAGGCCTTGGTGTGTTCATTTAGAGCTGGGCAGGATTGAGTTCCGGAGAGAGGAGGGAAAGGATATTTGGGTAGGGGGAAGGGCATTGGCAGAGCCTCAGAGGCCTGACGGTTCCTGGGGCCTTTGTGGGAATGGTGGGAAAGTTGGGTTGCAGTCAGCCTGTGGGTAGCCTGGACGTTGGGTAATGAGCGTGGCCATCAGTTTCTGGGCGCCCTCTCTAGAGTGGTCTGTAACTTGCTTCCTCCCTGAGGAAGTGTGACACGCTTCTGCTAGCTGCAGTGTCTTCCCCACAGCTGTGCTGTCCATTGAGGAGAAGGGGGCCTGCTCTGCCATGGCTTCCTTACTCCTCAGGGTATGGCGTGTGAGTTATTTTAATAATGTATCAACCTGCCTTTTCTTTCTTTTGTCACGATGCATTTGCTTTCTAAAGTGGTCTTGTTTTCAGGATAATAACAGGGTTTCCACAGGGAAAATCATAATGTATGAGGCAAATTACTGACTAAAGGCAAATTCCTGACTTAAAAAATGAATCTCTAATATTTTTCTAGTAGTTCTTCTTTTGTTTCAATTTTTGTTTTGTAGGTTTTGTAAAGAAACTTATGGATAGTAATTTCTGCTCAGGTGGATAGTGGTACTGTTTAGCACAGCTCATTGGTCTTATGAAATTTTACAAATGCAGTCTGATTCATTCCAGCCAAGTTAATTATGAGGTACGTAATTTTTTGCCCCAATGGAGACAAATGTAAAAGACAGAGATACAGAAATCATCTTCAGTTTAGATTGAAGAAATTTTAGTTACTACTGTTTGTTCCTGCTATTTGATCACAGTTTATTTTTATTTTTTGAAGCCTGTCTCTAATCAAATAAGATGTAATGATTTAGAAGTAATAGAGGACCCTGACTAAACTGACAAGAAAAGTTAATTTAAGGACAAGAATTGATTTTTAAAACTATAAAAGTACATTTCATGACTTGATTTCCAGATGATCTGGTGGTATCCTTATACTGTCGCAGAAGGAAGTCCACAGTGGGACGAGAATGATGCTTACAAATCAGCACCCTTATTATCTATTACTGAAGATGTCTTAGTCCAGGCCAGTCTGCCTACCACCTGTGTGGTACACTGTTGATTTCATTTTTCTTCCAGTATTTACTTTTGGTTCGGGACCAATTATCTAGCTGTGATGGGATTCTTGAAAAGTATCCTACATCTTGTACTTAGTGAACTAGTGATTGTCCTGTTTGCAGACATTCTTTCTGAGGCTCTACTCTTGCCTCGAAAACCTACATTTGCAGAAAGGGAAATGTATAGGTTTTCCTTTTAAATGTACTTATTTTTATTTATTTTTTTATTTATTTTTGGCTGTGTTGGGTCTTCGTTTCTGTGCGAGGGCCTTCTCTAGTTGCGGCGAGCAGGGGCCACTCCTCATCGTGGTGCGTGGGCCTGTCACTGCCGCGGCCCCTCTTGTTGCGGAGCGCAGGCTCCTGACGCGCAGGCTGAGTAGTTGTGGCTCATGGGCTTAGTTGCTCTGCAGCATGTGGGATCTTCCCGGACCAGGGCTCAAACCCGTGTCTCCTGCACTGGCTGACGGACTCTTAACCACTGCCCCACCAGTTATTGTTTTTTGAAAACATTATTTCCTCTTTTGTTTTTATGTGAGGATGCCTTTATTTATTTATTTTTATTATTGTTTATATTTGGCTGTGTTGGGTCTTTGTTGCTGCGCGCGGGCTTTCTCTGGTTGTGGCAAGTGGGGGCTACTCTTTGTTGTGGTGCGTGGACTGCTGATTGTTGTGGTTTCTCTTGTTGCGGAGCACGGGCTCTAAGTGTGCGGGCTTCAGTAATTGCAGCAGCTGGGCTCAGTAGTTGTGGCACACAGGCCCTAGAGTGCGTGGGCTTCAGTAGTTGCGGCGTGTGGCCTCAGCAGTTTTGGCTCGCGGGCTCTAGGGCGCAGGCTCAGTAGTCGTGACGTACGGGCTTCGTTGCTCTGCGGCATGTGGGATCTTCCCAGACCAGGGCTGGAACCCGTGTCCCCTGCATTGGCAGACGGATTCTTAAGCACTGCACCACCAGGAAAGTCCCAGACTTTCCTTTTCTTAATGACAATTTTGCAGAGTCCTGGTTCACGTATTTCATAGACTGTCCCTCAGCTTGGGTTTGTGTGATGTTCTCCTCGTGACAGGAAGGGAGTTAGGGTTTTGGGGAAGGAGATGTTTACTTTTAATATTTTGTTTCATCTCTATCTCTTGGCTTTTTATATAAGATATTCAATGCATTTAGATATATATTTTAAAAAGCAGGCTTGTAGACTATTATTTTATAATCTGCTTGCTATATTGTAGTCTGCTTGGGATGATGGTGGTATGCTTTCTTTTTTTCGGTACACGGGCCTCTCACTCTTGTGGCCTCTCCCGTGGTGGAGCACAGGCTAAGGACACGCAGGCTCAGCGGCCATGGCTCAGGGGCCTAGCCGCTCCGCGGCATGTGGGATCTTCCCGGACCGGGGCACGAAGCCGTGTCCCCTGCATCGGCAGGCAGGCTCTCAACCACTGCTCCACCAGGGAAGCATGGTACACTTTTGTTTTATTTATGCAGTTGGCTCTCTTGCATTGATTTACATTTTATTGATAAAGCTCAACTGCTTTGGATTATGATGTGTTTACAAGGCTACACAGATAAGCTGGAAGGGAAAATGAAGAAATACAAATGGCAGAAAATGTTTTATAATAATAAAGTTTTCTTGGCAAGCAGCAACCTTTCCTCAAAGTCAGTGTTTTAATATAATTTGCTTGCTTCATAAATATGGTTTTTTTTTGTTTTTTCATATCTTTATTGATTAGTAAGCATGTTAAATGACTTGGGAGGAATCTCACTCTCTTCAAGAAATAATTTGGAATTCTTGATGTAGAATGCTGACAGTTCTCAAAAATGGGTCAGGAAAATCAAAGTAATAGATGGAAAAAAAATCTCAATTTCAGCTGTTGATATAACTTTTCTTAAATTTACGGGTTTTTTTTAAAATTGAAGTTACTAAAACAGATGGTGGAAGGTCCATCAAGATATTTATTTTATGTAATGAAAGCATTTTACTTTGCTGTATTGAATTCCATTCATTCTGGAACTTAGGAGCATTTACCTCTTTATGAAAGAGATGATTCCAAGTAGAAAATGATTGATGACCTTCGCTTCCAGTTTTCTTCTCAATAGACTTCGTCTCTCTTCTAATGCTTCTTGCATACTCAGTAATTGTATAAGTTTTAGAGAAACTGCAGGTCTGGCTGAATATTAAGCACAGTACGATAAATAAAGCTTTTTGACTTTGCAGAATATTTTACATGTGTGTCCCATAGATTCATCAGAGATTCTAGTTTTGGATAAAGGCAAGTACATTTCAAGACAATACAACATCCCTGTGTATGACATTGGCATTCGAATGAGAAGTGAATTTGGTTCAGGACGGTTCTTGGAATGCTTGGCATTTAGGTTATTTTAGGTCAACTCTTTGGGAAACTCAATTAGTGTGTTTATTGAATGGTTTTAGTGTGCTGAATGGTTGCCATGTCATGTCATAGATGGTCTAAAACATGACTCTTATTTCTAAACTAGTTGTGTTGGTCAGATAAGGCATCTTACATGATGTATTTAATCCAAGATAATGATGGATGAGTAAGAGGCAGATCATTCTAGATGAAGAAATTTTGGTTTTGAGAGAGGCATTCTTAGGGAAATAGGCCTTGGTGTGTTCATTTAGAGCTGGGCAGGATTGAGTTCCGGAGAGAGGAGGGAAAGGATATTTGGGTAGGGGGAAGGGCATTGGCAGAGCCTCAGAGGCCTGACGGTTCCTGGGGCCTTTGTGGGAATGGTGGGAAAGTTGGGTTGCAGTCAGCCTGTGGGTAGCCTGGACGTTGGGTAATGAGCGTGGCCATCAGTTTCTGGGCGCCCTCTCTAGAGTGGTCTGTAACTTGCTTCCTCCCTGAGGAAGTGTGACACGCTTCTGCTAGCTGCAGTGTCTTCCCCACAGCTGTGCTGTCCATTGAGGAGAAGGGGGCCTGCTCTGCCATGGCTTCCTTACTCCTCAGGGTATGGCGTGTGAGTTATTTTAATAATGTATCAACCTGCCTTTTCTTTCTTTTGTCACGATGCATTTGCTTTCTAAAGTGGTCTTGTTTTCAGGATAATAACAGGGTTTCCACAGGGAAAATCATAATGTATGAGGCAAATTACTGACTAAAGGCAAATTCCTGACTTAAAAAATGAATCTCTAATATTTTTCTAGTAGTTCTTCTTTTGTTTCAATTTTTGTTTTGTTAGTTTTGTAAAGAAACTTATGGATAGTAATTTCTGCTCAGGTGGATAGTGGTACTGTTTAGCACAGCTCATTGGTCTTATGAAATTTTACAAATGCAGTCTGATTCATTCCAGCCAAGTTAATTATGAGGTACGTAATTTTTTGCCCCAATGGAGACAAATGTAAAAGACAGAGATACAGAAATCATCTTCAGTTTAGATTGAAGAAATTTTAGTTACTACTCTTTGTTCCTGCTATTTGATCACAGTTTATTTTTATTTTTTGAAGCCTGTCTCTAATCAAATAAGATTTAATGATTTAGAAGTAATAGAGGACCCTGACTAAACTGACAAGAAAAGTTAATTTAAGGACAAGAATTGATTTTTAAAACTATAAAAGTACATTTCATGACTTGATTTCAAGATGATCTGGTGGTATCCTTATACTGTCGCAGAAGGAAGTCCACAGTGGGACGAGAATGATGCTTACAAATCAGCACCCTTATTATCTATTACTGAAGATGTCTTAGTCCAGGCCAGTCTGCCTACCACCTGTGTGGTACACTGTTGATTTCATTTTTCTTCCAGTATTTACTTTTGGTTCGGGACCAATTATCTAGCTGTGATGGGATTCTTGAAAAGTATCCTACATCTTGTACTTAGTGAACTAGTGATTGTCCTGTTTGCAGACATTCTTTCTGAGGCTCTACTCTTGCCTCGAAAACCTACATTTGCAGAAAGGGAAATGTATAGGTTTTCCTTTTAAATGTACTTATTTTTATTTATTTTTTTATTTATTTTTGGCTGTGTTGGGTCTTCGTTTCTGTGCGAGGGCCTTCTCTAGTTGCGGCGAGCAGGGGCCACTCCTCATCGTGGTGCGTGGGCCTGTCACTGCCGCGGCCCCTCTTGTTGCGGAGCGCAGGCTCCTGACGCGCAGGCTGAGTAGTTGTGGCTCATGGGCTTAGTTGCTCTGCAGCATGTGGGATCTTCCCGGACCAGGGCTCAAACCCGTGTCTCCTGCACTGGCTGACGGACTCTTAACCACTGCCCCACCAGTTATTGTTTTTTGAAAACATTATTTCCTCTTTTGTTTTTATGTGAGGATGCCTTTATTTATTTATTTTTATTATTGTTTATATTTGGCTGTGTTGGGTCTTTGTTGCTGCGCGCGGGCTTTCTCTGGTTGTGGCAAGTGGGGGCTACTCTTTGTTGTGGTGCGTGGACTGCTGATTGTTGTGGTTTCTCTTGTTGCGGAGCACGGGCTCTAAGTGTGCGGGCTTCAGTAATTGCAGCAGCTGGGCTCAGTAGTTGTGGCACACAGGCCCTAGAGTGCGTGGGCTTCAGTAGTTGCGGCGTGTGGCCTCAGCAGTTGTGGCTCGCGGGCTCTAGGGCGCAGGCTCAGTAGTCGTGACGTACGGGCTTAGTTGCTCTGCGGCATGTGGGATCTTCCCAGACCAGGGCTGGAACCCGTGTCCCCTGCATTGGCAGACGGATTCTTAACCACTGCACCACCAGGAAAGTCCCAGACTTTCCTTTTCTTAATGACAATTTTGCAGAGTCCTGGTTCACGTATTTCATAGACTGTCCCTCAGCTTGGGTTTGTGTGATGTTCTCCTCGTGACAGGAAGGGAGTTAGGGTTTTGGGGAAGGAGATGTTTACTTTTCATATTTTGTTTCATCTCTATCTCTTGGCTTTTTATATAAGATATTCAATGCATTTAGATATATATTTTAAAAAGCAGGCTTGTAGACTATTATTTTATAATCTGCTTGCTATATTGTAGTCTGCTTGGGATGATGCTGGTATGCTTTCTTTTTTTCGGTACACGGGCCTCTCACTCTTGTGGCCTCTCCCGTGGTGGAGCACAGGCTAAGGACACGCAGGCTCAGCGGCCATGGCTCAGGGGCCTAGCCGCTCCGCGGCATGTGGGATCTTCCCGGACCGGGGCACGAAGCCGTGTCCCCTGCATCGGCAGGCAGGCTCTCAACCACTGCTCCACCAGGGAAGCATGGTACACTTTTGTTTTATTTATGCAGTTGGCTCTCTTGCATTGATTTACATTTTATTGATAAAGCTCAACTGCTTTGGATTATGATGTGTTTACAAGGCTACACAGATAAGCTGGAAGGGAAAATGAAGAAATACAAATGGCAGAAAATGTTTTATAATAATAAAGTTTTCTTGGCAAGCAGCAACCTTTCCTCAAAGTCAGTGTTTTAATATAATTTGCTTGCTTCATAAATATGGTTTTTTTTTGTTTTTTCATATCTTTATTGATTAGTAAGCATGTTAAATGACTTGGGAGGAATCTCACTCTCTTCAAGAAATAATTTGGAATTCTTGATGTAGAATGCTGACAGTTCTCAAAAATGGGTCAGGAAAATCAAAGTAATAGATGGAAAAAAAATCTCAATTTCAGCTGTTGATATAACTTTTCTTAAATTTACGGGTTTTTTTTTAAATTGAAGTTACTAAAACAGATGGTGGAAGGTCCATCAAGATATTTATTTTATGTAATGAAAGCATTTTACTTTGCTGTATTGAATTCCATTCATTCTGGAACTTAGGAGCATTTACCTCTTTATGAAAGAGATGATTCCAAGTAGAAAATGATTGATGACCTTCGCTTCCAGTTTTCTTCTCAATAGACTTAGTCTCTCTTCTAATGCTTCTTGCATACTCAGTAATTGTATAAGTTTTAGAGAAAACTGCAGGTCTGGCTGAATATTAAGCACAGTACGATAAATAAAGCTTTTTGACTTTGCAGAATATTTTACATGTGTGTCCCATAGATTCATCAGAGATTCTAGTTTTGGATAAAGGCAAGTACATTTCAAGACAATACAACATCCCTGTGTATGACATTGGCATTCGAATGAGAAGTGAATTTGGTTCAGGACGGTTCTTGGAATGCTTGGCATTTAGGTTATTTTAGGTCAACTCTTTGGGAAACTCAATTAGTGTGTTTATTGAATGGTTTTAGTGTGCTGAATGGTTGCCATGTCATGTCATAGATGGTCTAAAACATGACTCTTATTTCTAAACTAGTTGTGTTGGTCAGATAAGGCATCTTACATGATGTATTTAATCCAAGATAATGATGGATGAGTAAGAGGCAGATCATTCTAGATGAAGAAATTTTGGTTTTGAGAGAGGCATTCTTAGGGAAATAGGCCTTGGTGTGTTCATTTAGAGCTGGGCAGGATTGAGTTCCGGAGAGAGGAGGGAAAGGATATTTGGGTAGGGGGAAGGGCATTGGCAGAGCCTCAGAGGCCTGACGGTTCCTGGGGCCTTTGTGGGAATGGTGGGAAAGTTGGGTTGCAGTCAGCCTGTGGGTAGCCTGGACGTTGGGTAATGAGCGTGGCCATCAGTTTCTGGGCGCCCTCTCTAGAGTGGTCTGTAACTTGCTTCCTCCCTGAGGAAGTGTGACACGCTTCTGCTAGCTGCAGTGTCTTCCCCACAGCTGTGCTGTCCATTGAGGAGAAGGGGGCCTGCTCTGCCATGGCTTCCTTACTCCTCAGGGTATGGCGTGTGAGTTATTTTAATAATGTATCAACCTGCCTTTTCTTTCTTTTGTCACGATGCATTTGCTTTCTAAAGTGGTCTTGTTTTCAGGATAATAACTGGGTTTCCACAGGGAAAATCATAATGTATGAGGCAAATTACTGACTAAAGGCAAATTCCTGACTTAAAAAATGAATCTCTAATATTTTTCTAGTAGTTCTTCTTTTGTTTCAATTTTTGTTTTGTTAGTTTTGTAAAGAAACTTATGGATAGTAATTTCTGCTCAGGTGGATAGTGGTACTGTTTAGCACAGCTCATTGGTCTTATGAAATTTTACAAATGCAGTCTGATTCATTCCAGCCAAGTTAATTATGAGGTATGTAATTTTTTGCCCCAATGGAGACAAATGTAAAAGACAGAGATACAGAAATCATCTTCAGTTTAGATTGAAGAAATTTTAGTTACTACTGTTTGTTCCTGCTATTTGATCACAGTTTATTTTTATTTTTTGAAGCCTGTCTCTAATCAAATAAGATGTAATGATTTAGAAGTAATAGAGGACCCTGACTAAACTGACAAGAAAAGTTAATTTAAGGACAAGAATTGATTTTTAAAACTATAAAAGTACATTTCATGACTTGATTTCCAGATGATCTGGTGGTATCCTTATACTGTCGCAGAAGGAAGTCCACAGTGGGACGAGAATGATGCTTACAAATCAGCACCCTTATTATCTATTACTGAAGATGTCTTAGTCCAGGCCAGTCTGCCTACCACCTGTGTGGTACACTGTTGATTTCATTTTTCTTCCAGTATTTACTTTTGGTTCGGGACCAATTATCTAGCTGTGATGGGATTCTTGAAAAGTATCCTACATCTTGTACTTAGTGAACTAGTGATTGTCCTGTTTGCAGACATTCTTTCTGAGGCTCTACTCTTGCCTCGAAAACCTACATTTGCAGAAAGGGAAATGTATAGGTTTTCCTTTTAAATGTACTTATTTTTATTTATTTTTTTATTTATTTTTGGCTGTGTTGGGTCTTCGTTTCTGTGCGAGGGCCTTCTCTAGTTGCGGCGAGCAGGGGCCACTCCTCATCGTGGTGCGTGGGCCTGTCACTGCCGCGGCCCCTCTTGTTGCGGAGCACAGGCTCCTGACGCGCAGGCTGAGTAGTTGTGGCTCATGGGCTTAGTTGCTCTGCAGCATGTGGGATCTTCCCGGACCAGGGCTCAAACCCGTGTCTCCTGCACTGGCTGACGCACTCTTAACCACTGCCCCACCAGTTATTGTTTTTTGAAAACATTATTTCCTCTTTTGTTTTTATGTGAGGATGCCTTTATTTATTTATTTTTATTATTGTTTATATTTGGCTGTGTTGGGTCTTTGTTGCTGCGCGCGGGCTTTCTCTGGTTGTGGCAAGTGGGGGCTACTCTTTGTTGTGGTGCGTGGACTGCTGATTGTTGTGGTTTCTCTTGTTGCGGAGCACGGGCTCTAAGTGTGCGGGCTTCAGTAATTGCAGCAGCTGGGCTCAGTAGTTGCGGCACACAGGCCCTAGAGTGCGTGGGCTTCAGTTGTTGCGGCGTGTGGCCTCAGCAGTTGTGGCTCGCGGGCTCTAGAGCACAGGCTCTGTAGTCGTGACGTACGGGCTTAGTTGCTCTGCGGCATGTGGGATCTTCCCAGACCAGGGCTGGAACCCGTGTCCCCTGCATTGGCAGACGGATTCTTAAGCACTGCACCACCAGGAAAGTCCCAGACTTTCCTTTTCTTAATGACAATTTTGAAGAGTCCTGGTTCACGTATTTCATAGACTGTCCCTCAGCTTGGGTTTGTGTGATGTTCTCCTCGTGACAGGAAGGGAGTTAGGGTTTTGGGGAAGGAGATGTTTACTTTTAATATTTTGTTTCATCTCTATCTCTTGGCTTTTTATATAAGATATTCAATGCATTTAGATATATATTTTAAAAAGCAGGCTTGTAGACTATTATTTTATAAACTGCTTGCTATATTGTAGTCTGCTTGGGATGATGGTGGTATGCTTTCTTTTTTTCGGTACACGGGCCTCTCACTCTTGTGGCCTCTCCCGTGGTGGAGCACAGGCTAAGGACATGCAGGCTCAGCGGCCATGGCTCAGGGGCCTAGCCGCTCCGCGGCATGTGGGATCTTCCCGGACCGGGGCATGAAGCCGTGTCCCCTGCATCGGCAGGCAGGCTCTCAACCACTGCTCCACCAGGGAAGCATGGTACACTTTTGTTTTATTTATGCAGTTGGCTCTCTTGCATTGATTTACATTTTATTGATAAAGCTCAACTGCTTTGGATTATGATGTGTTTACAAGGCTACACAGATAAGCTGGAAGGGAAAATGAAGAAATACAAATGGCAGAAAATGTTTTATAATAATAAAGTTTTCTTGGCAAGCAGCAACCTTTCCTCAAAGTCAGTGTTTTAATATAATTTGCTTGCTTCATAAATATGGATTTTTTTTGTTTTTTCATATCTTTATTGATTAGTAAGCATGTTAAATGACTTGGGAGGAATCTCACTCTCTTGAAGAAATAATTTGGAATTCTTGATGTAGAATGCTGACAGTTCTCAAAAATGGGTCAAGAAAATCAAACTAATAGATGGAAAAAAAATCTCAATTTCAGCTGTTGATATAACTTTTCTTAAATTTACGGGTTTTTTTTAAAATTGAAGTTACTAAAACAGATGGTGGAAGGTCCATCAAGATATTTATTTTATGTAATGAAAGCATTTTACTTTGCTGTATTGAATTCCATTCATTCTGGAACTTAGGAGCATTTACCTCTTTATGAAAGAGATGATTCCAAGTAGAAAATGATTGATGACCTTCGCTTCCAGTTTTCTTCTCAATAGACTTAGTCTCTCTTCTAATGCTTCTTGCATACTCAGTAATTGTATAAGTTTTAGAGAAAACTGCAGGTCTGGCTGAATATTAAGCACAGTACGATAAATAAAGCTTTTTGACTTTGCAGAATATTTTACATGTGTGTCCCATAGATTCATCAGAGATTCTAGTTTTGGATAAAGGCAAGTACATTTCAAGACAATACAACATCCCTGTGTATGACATTGGCATTCGAATGAGAAGTGAATTTGGTTCAGGACAGTTCTTGGAATGCTTGGCATTTAGGTTATTTTAGGTCAACTCTTTGGGAAACTCAATTAGTGTGTTTATTGAATGGTTTTAGTGTGCTGAATGGTTGCCATGTCATGTCATAGATGGTCTAAAACATGACTCTTATTTCTAAACTAGTTGTGTTGGTCAGATAAGGCATCTTACATGATGTATTTAATCCAAGATAATGATGGATGAGTAAGAGGCAGATCATTCTAGATGAAGAAATTTTGGTTTTGAGAGAGGCATTCTTAGGGAAATAGGCCTTGGTGTGTTCATTTAGAGCTGGGCAGGATTGAGTTCCGGAGAGAGGAGGGAAAGGATATTTGGGTAGGGGGAAGGGCATTGGCAGAGCCTCAGAGGCCTGACGGTTCCTGGGGCCTTTGTGGGAATGGTGGGAAAGTTGGGTTGCAGTCAGCCTGTGGGTAGCCTGGACGTTGGGTAATGAGCGTGGCCATCAGTTTCTGGGCGCCCTCTCTAGAGTGGTCTGTAACTTGCTTCCTCCCTGAGGAAGTGTGACACGCTTCTGCTAGCTGCAGTGTCTTCCCCACAGCTGTGCTGTCCATTGAGGAGAAGGGGGCCTGCTCTGCCATGGCTTCCTTACTCCTCAGGGTATGGCGTGTGAGTTATTTTAATAATGTATCAACCTGCCTTTTCTTTCTTTTGTCACGATGCATTTGCTTTCTAAAGTGGTCTTGTTTTCAGGATAATAACTGGGTTTCCACAGGGAAAATCATAATGTATGAGGCAAATTACTGACTAAAGGCAAATTCCTGACTTAAAAAATGAATCTCTAATATTTTTCTAGTAGTTCTTCTTTTGTTTCAATTTTTGTTTTGTTAGTTTTGTAAAGAAACTTATGGATAGTAATTTCTGCTCAGGTGGATAGTGGTACTGTTTAGCACAGCTCATTGGTCTTATGAAATTTTACAAATGCAGTCTGATTCATTCCAGCCAAGTTAATTATGAGGTATGTAATTTTTTGCCCCAATGGAGACAAATGTAAAAGACAGAGATACAGAAATCATCTTCAGTTTAGATTGAAGAAATTTTAGTTACTACTGTTTGTTCCTGCTATTTGATCACAGTTTATTTTTATTTTTTGAAGCCTGTCTCTAATCAAATAAGATGTAATGATTTAGAAGTAATAGAGGACCCTGACTAAACTGACAAGAAAAGTTAATTTAAGGACAAGAATTGATTTTTAAAACTATAAAAGTACATTTCATGACTTGATTTCCAGATGATCTGGTGGTATCCTTATACTGTCGCAGAAGGAAGTCCACAGTGGGACGAGAATGATGCTTACAAATCAGCACCCTTATTATCTATTACTGAAGATGTCTTAGTCCAGGCCAGTCTGCCTACCACCTGTGTGGTACACTGTTGATTTCATTTTTCTTCCAGTATTTACTTTTGGTTCGGGACCAATTATCTAGCTGTGATGGGATTCTTGAAAAGTATCCTACATCTTGTACTTAGTGAACTAGTGATTGTCCTGTTTGCAGACATTCTTTCTGAGGCTCTACTCTTGCCTCGAAAACCTACATTTGCAGAAAGGGAAATGTATAGGTTTTCCTTTTAAATGTACTTATTTTTATTTATTTTTTTATTTATTTTTGGCTGTGTTGGGTCTTCGTTTCTGTGCGAGGGCCTTCTCTAGTTGCGGCGAGCAGGGGCCACTCCTCATCGTGGTGCGTGGGCCTGTCACTGCCGCGGCCCCTCTTGTTGCGGAGCACAGGCTCCTGACGCGCAGGCTGAGTAGTTGTGGCTCATGGGCTTAGTTGCTCTGCAGCATGTGGGATCTTCCCGGACCAGGGCTCAAACCCGTGTCTCCTGCACTGGCTGACGGACTCTTAACCACTGCCCCACCAGTTATTGTTTTTTGAAAACATTATTTCCTCTTTTGTTTTTATGTGAGGATGCCTTTATTTATTTATTTTTATTATTGTTTATATTTGGCTGTGTTGGGTCTTTGTTGCTGCACGCGGGCTTTCTCTGGTTGTGGCAAGTGGGGGCTACTCTTTGTTGTGGTGCGTGGACTGCTGATTGTTGTGGTTTCTCTTGTTGCGGAGCACGGGCTCTAAGTGTGCGGGCTTCAGTAATTGCAGCAGCTGGGCTCAGTAGTTGCGGCACACAGGCCCTAGAGTGCGTGGGCTTCAGTAGTTGCGGCGTGTGGCCTCAGCAGTTGTGGCTCGCGGGCTCTAGAGCACAGGCTCTGTAGTCGTGACGTACGGGCTTAGTTGCTCTGCGGCATGTGGGATCTTCCCAGACCAGGGCTGGAACCCGTGTCCCCTGCATTGGCAGACGGATTCTTAAGCACTGCACCACCAGGAAAGTCCCAGACTTTCCTTTTCTTAATGACAATTTTGAAGAGTCCTGGTTCACGTATTTCATAGACTGTCCCTCAGCTTGGGTTTGTGTGATGTTCTCCTCGTGACAGGAAGGGAGTTAGGGTTTTGGGGAAGGAGATGTTTACTTTTAATATTTTGTTTCATCTCTATCTCTTGGCTTTTTATATAAGATATTCAATGCATTTAGATATATATTTTAAAAAGCAGGCTTGTAGACTATTATTTTATAAACTGCTTGCTATATTGTAGTCTGCTTGGGATGATGGTGGTATGCTTTCTTTTTTTCGGTACACGGGCCTCTCACTCTTGTGGCCTCTCCCGTGGTGGAGCACAGGCTAAGGACATGCAGGCTCAGCGGCCATGGCTCAGGGGCCTAGCCGCTCCGCGGCATGTGGGATCTTCCCGGACCGGGGCATGAAGCCGTGTCCCCTGCATCGGCAGGCAGGCTCTCAACCACTGCTCCACCAGGGAAGCATGGTACACTTTTGTTTTATTTATGCAGTTGGCTCTCTTGCATTGATTTACATTTTATTGATAAAGCTCAACTGCTTTGGATTATGATGTGTTTACAAGGCTACACAGATAAGCTGGAAGGGAAAATGAAGAAATACAAATGGCAGAAAATGTTTTATAATAATAAAGTTTTCTTGGCAAGCAGCAACCTTTCCTCAAAGTCAGTGTTTTAATATAATTTGCTTGCTTCATAAATATGGTTTTTTTTTGTTTTTTCATATCTTTATTGATTAGTAAGCATGTTAAATGACTTGGGAGGAATCTCACTCTCTTGAAGAAATAATTTGGAATTCTTGATGTAGAATGCTGACAGTTCTCAAAAATGGGTCAGGAAAATCAAAGTAATAGATGGAAAAAAAATCTCAATTTCAGCTGTTGATATAACTTTTCTTAAATTTACGGGTTTTTTTTAAAATTGAAGTTACTAAAACAGATGGTGGAAGGTCCATCAAGATATTTATTTTATGTAATGAAAGCATTTTACTTTGCTGTATTGAATTCCATTCATTCTGGAACTTAGGAGCATTTACCTCTTTATGAAAGAGATGATTCCAAGTAGAAAATGATTGATGACCTTCGCTTCCAGTTTTCTTCTCAATAGACTTCGTCTCTCTTCTAATGCTTCTTGCATACTCAGTAATTGTATAAGTTTTAGAGAAAACTGCAGGTCTGGCTGAATATTAAGCACAGTACGATAAATAAAGCTTTTTGACTTTGCAGAATATTTTACATGTGTGTCCCATAGATTCATCAGAGATTCTAGTTTTGGATAAAGGCAAGTACATTTCAAGACAATACAACATCCCTGTGTATGACATTGGCATTCGAATGAGAAGTGAATTTGGTTCAGGACGGTTCTTGGAATGCTTGGCATTTAGGTTATTTTAGGTCAACTCTTTGGGAAACTCAATTAGTGTGTTTATTGAATGGTTTTAGTGTGCTGAATGGTTGCCATGTCATGTCATAGATGGTCTAAAACATGACTCTTATTTCTAAACTAGTTGTGTTGGTCAGATAAGGCATCTTACATGATGTATTTAATCCAAGATAATGATGGATGAGTAAGAGGCAGATCATTCTAGATGAAGAAATTTTGGTTTTGAGAGAGGCATTCTTAGGGAAATAGGCCTTGGTGTGTTCATTTAGAGCTGGGCAGGATTGAGTTCCGGAGAGAGGAGGGAAAGGATATTTGGGTAGGGGGAAGGGCATTGGCAGAGCCTCAGAGGCCTGACGGTTCCTGGGGCCTTTGTGGGAATGGTGGGAAAGTTGGGTTGCAGTCAGCCTGTGGGTAGCCTGGACGTTGGGTAATGAGCGTGGCCATCAGTTTCTGGGCGCCCTCTCTAGAGTGGTCTGTAACTTGCTTCCTCCCTGAGGAAGTGTGACACGCTTCTGCTAGCTGCAGTGTCTTCCCCACAGCTGTGCTGTCCATTGAGGAGAAGGGGGCCTGCTCTGCCATGGCTTCCTTACTCCTCAGGGTATGGCGTGTGAGTTATTTTAATAATGTATCAACCTGCCTTTTCTTTCTTTTGTCACGATGCATTTGCTTTCTAAAGTGGTCTTGTTTTCAGGATAATAACTGGGTTTCCACAGGGAAAATCATAATGTATGAGGCAAATTACTGACTAAAGGCAAATTCCTGACTTAAAAAATGAATCTCTAATATTTTTCTAGTAGTTCTTCTTTTGTTTCAATTTTTGTTTTGTTAGTTTTGTAAAGAAACTTATGGATAGTAATTTCTGCTCAGGTGGATAGTGGTACTGTTTAGCACAGCTCATTGGTCTTATGAAATTTTACAAATGCAGTCTGATTCATTCCAGCCAAGTTAATTATGAGGTATGTAATTTTTTGCCCCAATGGAGACAAATGTAAAAGACAGAGATACAGAAATCATCTTCAGTTTAGATTGAAGAAATTTTAGTTACTACTGTTTGTTCCTGCTATTTGATCACAGTTTATTTTTATTTTTTGAAGCCTGTCTCTAATCAAATAAGATGTAATGATTTAGAAGTAATAGAGGACCCTGACTAAACTGACAAGAAAAGTTAATTTAAGGACAAGAATTGATTTTTAAAACTATAAAAGTACATTTCATGACTTGATTTCCAGATGATCTGGTGGTATCCTTATACTGTCGCAGAAGGAAGTCCACAGTGGGAAGAGAATGATGCTTACAAATCAGCACCCTTATTATCTATTACTGAAGATGTCTTAGTCCAGGCCAGTCTGCCTACCACCTGTGTGGTACACTGTTGATTTCATTTTTCTTCCAGTATTTACTTTTGGTTCGGGACCAATTATCTAGCTGTGATGGGATTCTTGAAAAGTATCCTACATCTTGTACTTAGTGAACTAGTGATTGTCCTGTTTGCAGACATTCTTTCTGAGGCTCTACTCTTGCCTCGAAAACCTACATTTGCAGAAAGGGAAATGTATAGGTTTTCCTTTTAAATGTACTTATTTTTATTTATTTTTTTATTTATTTTTGGCTGTGTTGGGTCTTCGTTTCTGTGCGAGGGCCTTCTCTAGTTGCGGCGAGCAGGGGCCACTCCTCATCGTGGTGCGTGGGCCTGTCACTGCCGCGGCCCCTCTTGTTGCGGAGCACAGGCTCCTGACGCGCAGGCTGAGTAGTTGTGGCTCATGGGCTTAGTTGCTCTGCAGCATGTGGGATCTTCCCGGACCAGGGCTCAAACCCGTGTCTCCTGCACTGGCTGACGCACTCTTAACCACTGCCCCACCAGTTATTGTTTTTTGAAAACATTATTTCCTCTTTTGTTTTTATGTGAGGATGCCTTTATTTATTTATTTTTATTATTGTTTATATTTGGCTGTGTTGGGTCTTTGTTGCTGCGCGCGGGCTTTCTCTGGTTGTGGCAAGTGGGGGCTACTCTTTGTTGTGGTGCGTGGACTGCTGATTGTTGTGGTTTCTCTTGTTGCGGAGCACGGGCTCTAAGTGTGCGGGCTTCAGTAATTGCAGCAGCTGGGCTCAGTAGTTGCGGCACACAGGCCCTAGAGTGCGTGGGCTTCAGTAGTTGCGGCGTGTGGCCTCAGCAGTTGTGGCTCGCGGGCTCTAGAGCACAGGCTCAGTAGTCGTGACGTACGGGCTTAGTTGCTCTGCGGCATGTGGGATCTTCCCAGACCAGGGCTGGAACCCGTGTCCCCTGCATTGGCAGACGGATTCTTAAGCACTGCACCACCAGGAAAGTCCCAGACTTTCCTTTTCTTAATGACAATTTTGAAGAGTCCTGGTTCACGTATTTCATAGACTGTCCCTCAGCTTGGGTTTGTGTGATGTTCTCCTCGTGACAGGAAGGGAGTTAGGGTTTTGGGGAAGGAGATGTTTACTTTTAATATTTTGTTTCATCTCTATCTCTTGGCTTTTTATATAAGATATTCAATGCATTTAGATATATATTTTAAAAAGCAGGCTTGTAGACTATTATTTTATAATCTGCTTGCTATATTGTAGTCTGCTTGGGATGATGGTGGTATGCTTTCTTTTTTTCGGTACACGGGCCTCTCACTCTTGTGGCCTCTCCCGTGGTGGAGCACAGGCTAAGGACACGCAGGCTCAGCGGCCATGGCTCAGGGGCCTAGCCGCTCCGCGGCATGTGGGATCTTCCCGGACCGGGGCACGAAGCCGTGTCCCCTGCATCGGCAGGCAGGCTCTCAACCACTGCTCCACCAGGGAAGCATGGTACACTTTTGTTTTATTTATGCAGTTGGCTCTCTTGCATTGATTTACATTTTATTGATAAAGCTCAACTGCTTTGGATTATGATGTGTTTACAAGGCTACACAGATAAGCTGGAAGGGAAAATGAAGAAATACAAATGGCAGAAAATGTTTTATAATAATAAAGTTTTCTTGGCAAGCAGCAACCTTTCCTCAAAGTCAGTGTTTTAATATAATTTGCTTGCTTCATAAATATGGTTTTTTTTTGTTTTTTCATATCTTTATTGATTAGTAAGCATGTTAAATGACTTGGGAGGAATCTCACTCTCTTGAAGAAATAATTTGGAATTCTTGATGTAGAATGCTGACAGTTCTCAAAAATGGGTCAGGAAAATCAAAGTAATAGATGGAAAAAAAATCTCAATTTCAGCTGTTGATATAACTTTTCTTAAATTTACGGGTTTTTTTTAAAATTGAAGTTACTAAAACAGATGGTGGAAGGTCCATCAAGATATTTATTTTATGTAATGAAAGCATTTTACTTTGCTGTATTGAATTCCATTCATTCTGGAACTTAGGAGCATTTACCTCTTTATGAAAGAGATGATTCCAAGTAGAAAATGATTGATGACCTTCGCTTCCAGTTTTCTTCTCAATAGACTTCGTCTCTCTTCTAATGCTTCTTGCATACTCAGTAATTGTATAAGTTTTAGAGAAAACTGCAGGTCTGGCTGAATATTAAGCACAGTACGATAAATAAAGCTTTTTGACTTTGCAGAATATTTTACATGTGTGTCCCATAGATTCATCAGAGATTCTAGTTTTGGATAAAGGCAAGTACATTTCAAGACAATACAACATCCCTGTGTATGACATTGGCATTCGAATGAGAAGTGAATTTGGTTCAGGACGGTTCTTGGAATGCTTGGCATTTAGGTTATTTTAGGTCAACTCTTTGGGAAACTCAATTAGTGTGTTTATTGAATGGTTTTAGTGTGCTGAATGGTTGCCATGTCATGTCATAGATGGTCTAAAACATGACTCTTATTTCTAAACTAGTTGTGTTGGTCAGATAAGGCATCTTACATGATGTATTTAATCCAAGATAATGATGGATGAGTAAGAGGCAGATCATTCTAGATGAAGAAATTTTGGTTTTGAGAGAGGCATTCTTAGGGAAATAGGCCTTGGTGTGTTCATTTAGAGCTGGGCAGGATTGAGTTCCGGAGAGAGGAGGGAAAGGATATTTGGGTAGGGGGAAGGGCATTGGCAGAGCCTCAGAGGCCTGACGGTTCCTGGGGCCTTTGTGGGAATGGTGGGAAAGTTGGGTTGCAGTCAGCCTGTGGGTAGCCTGGACGTTGGGTAATGAGCGTGGCCATCAGTTTCTGGGCGCCCTCTCTAGAGTGGTCTGTAACTTGCTTCCTCCCTGAGGAAGTGTGACACGCTTCTGCTAGCTGCAGTGTCTTCCCCACAGCTGTGCTGTCCATTGAGGAGAAGGGGGCCTGCTCTGCCATGGCTTCCTTACTCCTCAGGGTATGGCGTGTGAGTTATTTTAATAATGTATCAACCTGCCTTTTCTTTCTTTTGTCACGATGCATTTGCTTTCTAAAGTGGTCTTGTTTTCAGGATAATAACTGGGTTTCCACAGGGAAAATCATAATGTATGAGGCAAATTACTGACTAAAGGCAAATTCCTGACTTAAAAAATGAATCTCTAATATTTTTCTAGTAGTTCTTCTTTTGTTTCAATTTTTGTTTTGTTAGTTTTGTAAAGAAACTTATGGATAGTAATTTCTGCTCAGGTGGATAGTGGTACTGTTTAGCACAGCTCATTGGTCTTATGAAATTTTACAAATGCAGTCTGATTCATTCCAGCCAAGTTAATTATGAGGTATGTAATTTTTTGCCCCAATGGAGACAAATGTAAAAGACAGAGATACAGAAATCATCTTCAGTTTAGATTGAAGAAATTTTAGTTACTACTGTTTGTTCCTGCTATTTGATCACAGTTTATTTTTATTTTTTGAAGCCTGTCTCTAATCAAATAAGATGTAATGATTTAGAAGTAATAGAGGACCCTGACTAAACTGACAAGAAAAGTTAATTTAAGGACAAGAATTGATTTTTAAAACTATAAAAGTACATTTCATGACTTGATTTCCAGATGATCTGGTGGTATCCTTATACTGTCGCAGAAGGAAGTCCACAGTGGGACGAGAATGATGCTTACAAATCAGCACCCTTATTATCTATTACTGAAGATGTCTTAGTCCAGGCCAGTCTGCCTACCACCTGTGTGGTACACTGTTGATTTCATTTTTCTTCCAGTATTTACTTTTGGTTCGGGACCAATTATCTAGCTGTGATGGGATTCTTGAAAAGTATCCTACATCTTGTACTTAGTGAACTAGTGATTGTCCTGTTTGCAGACATTCTTTCTGAGGCTCTACTCTTGCCTCGAAAACCTACATTTGCAGAAAGGGAAATGTATAGGTTTTCCTTTTAAATGTACTTATTTTTATTTATTTTTTTATTTATTTTTGGCTGTGTTGGGTCTTCGTTTCTGTGCGAGGGCCTTCTCTAGTTGCGGCGAGCAGGGGCCACTCCTCATCGTGGTGCGTGGGCCTGTCACTGCCGCGGCCCCTCTTGTTGCGGAGCACAGGCTCCTGACGCGCAGGCTGAGTAGTTGTGGCTCATGGGCTTAGTTGCTCTGCAGCATGTGGGATCTTCCCGGACCAGGGCTCAAACCCGTGTCTCCAGCACTGGCTGACGCACTCTTAACCACTGCCCCACCAGTTATTGTTTTTTGAAAACATTATTTCCTCTTTTGTTTTTATGTGAGGATGCCTTTATTTATTTATTTTTATTATTGTTTATATTTGGCTGTGTTGGGTCTTTGTTGCTGCGCGCGGGCTTTCTCTGGTTGTGGCAAGTGGGGGCTACTCTTTGTTGTGGTGCGTGGACTGCTGATTGTTGTGGTTTCTCTTGTTGCGGAGCACGGGCTCTAAGTGTGCGGGCTTCAGTAATTGCAGCAGCTGGGCTCAGTAGTTGCGGCACACAGGCCCTAGAGTGCGTGGGCTTCAGTAGTTGCGGCGTGTGGCCTCAGCAGTTGTGGCTCGCGGGCTCTAGAGCACAGGCTCAGTAGTCGTGACGTACGGGCTTAGTTGCTCTGCGGCATGTGGGATCTTCCCAGACCAGGGCTGGAACCCGTGTCCCCTGCATTGGCAGACGGATTCTTAAGCACTGCACCACCAGGAAAGTCCCAGACTTTCCTTTTCTTAATGACAATTTTGAAGAGTCCTGGTTCACGTATTTCATAGACTGTCCCTCAGCTTGGGTTTGTGTGATGTTCTCCTCGTGACAGGAAGGGAGTTAGGGTTTTGGGGAAGGAGATGTTTACTTTTAATATTTTGTTTCATCTCTATCTCTTGGCTTTTTATATAAGATATTCAATGCATTTAGATATATATTTTAAAAAGCAGGCTTGTAGACTATTATTTTATAATCTGCTTGCTATATTGTAGTCTGCTTGGGATGATGGTGGTATGCTTTCTTTTTTTCGGTACACGGGCCTCTCACTCTTGTGGCCTCTCCCGTGGTGGAGCACAGGCTAAGGACACGCAGGCTCAGCGGCCATGGCTCAGGGGCCTAGCCGCTCCACGGCATGTGGGATCTTCCCGGACCGGGGCACGAAGCCGTGTCCCCTGCATCGGCAGGCAGGCTCTCAACCACTGCTCCACCAGGGAAGCATGGTACACTTTTGTTTTATTTATGCAGTTGGCTCTCTTGCATTGATTTACATTTTATTGATAAAGCTCAACTGCTTTGGATTATGATGTGTTTACAAGGCTACACAGATAAGCTGGAAGGGAAAATGAAGAAATACAAATGGCAGAAAATGTTTTATAATAATAAAGTTTTCTTGGCAAGCAGCAACCTTTCCTCAAAGTCAGTGTTTTAATATAATTTGCTTGCTTCATAAATATGGTTTTTTTTTGTTTTTTCATATCTTTATTGATTAGTAAGCATGTTAAATGACTTGGGAGGAATCTCACTCTCTTCAAGAAATAATTTGGAATTCTTGATGTAGAATGCTGACAGTTCTCAAAAATGGGTCAGGAAAATCAATGTAATAGATGGAAAAAAAATCTCAATTTCAGCTGTTGATATAACTTTTCTTAAATTTACGGGTTTTTTTTAAAATTGAAGTTACTAAAACAGATGGTGGAAGGTCCATCAAGATATTTATTTTATGTAATGAAAGCATTTTACTTTGCTGTATTGAATTCCATTCATTCTGGAACTTAGGAGCATTTACCTCTTTATGAAAGAGATGATTCCAAGTAGAAAATGATTGATGACCTTCGCTTCCAGTTTTCTTCTCAATAGACTTAGTCTCTCTTCTAATGCTTCTTGCATACTCAGTAATTGTATAAGTTTTAGAGAAACTGCAGGTCTGGCTGAATATTAAGCACAGTACGATAAATAAAGCTTTTTGACTTTGCAGAATATTTTACATGTGTGTCCCATAGATTCATCAGAGATTCTAGTTTTGGATAAAGGCAAGTACATTTCAAGACAATACAACATCCCTGTGTATGACATTGGCATTCGAATGAGAAGTGAATTTGGTTCAGGACGGTTCTTGGAATGCTTGGCATTTAGGTTATTTTAGGTCAACTCTTTGGGAAACTCAATTAGTGTGTTTATTGAATGGTTTTAGTGTGCTGAATGGTTGCCATGTCATGTCATAGATGGTCTAAAACATGACTCTTATTTCTAAACTAGTTGTGTTGGTCAGATAAGGCATCTTACATGATGTATTTAATCCAAGATAATGATGGATGAGTAAGAGGCAGATCATTCTAGATGAAGAAATTTTGGTTTTGAGAGAGGCATTCTTAGGGAAATAGGCCTTGGTGTGTTCATTTAGAGCTGGGCAGGATTGAGTTCCGGAGAGAGGAGGGAAAGGATATTTGGGTAGGGGGAAGGGCATTGGCAGAGCCTCAGAGGCCTGACGGTTCCTGGGGCCTTTGTGGGAATGGTGGGAAAGTTGGGTTGCAGTCAGCCTGTGGGTAGCCTGGACGTTGGGTAATGAGCGTGGCCATCAGTTTCTGGGCGCCCTCTCTAGAGTGGTCTGTAACTTGCTTCCTCCCTGAGGAAGTGTGACACGCTTCTGCTAGCTGCAGTGTCTTCCCCACAGCTGTGCTGTCCATTGAGGAGAAGGGGGCCTGCTCTGCCATGGCTTCCTTACTCCTCAGGGTATGGCGTGTGAGTTATTTTAATAATGTATCAACCTGCCTTTTCTTTCTTTTGTCACGATGCATTTGCTTTCTAAAGTGGTCTTGTTTTCAGGATAATAACTGGGTTTCCACAGGGAAAATCATAACGTATGAGGCAAATTACTGACTAAAGGCAAATTCCTGACTTAAAAAATGAATCTCTAATATTTTACTAGTAGTTCTTCTTTTGTTTCAATTTTTGTTTTGTTAGTTTTGTAAAGAAACTTATGGATAGTAATTTCTGCTCAGGTGGATAGTGGTACTGTTTAGCACAGCTCATTGGTCTTATGAAATTTTACAAATGCAGTCTGATTCATTCCAGCCAAGTTAATTATGAGGTATGTAATTTTTTGCCCCAATGGAGACAAATGTAAAAGACAGAGATACAGAAATCATCTTCAGTTTAGATTGAAGAAATTTTAGTTACTACTGTTTGTTCCTGCTATTTGATCACAGTTTATTTTTATTTTTTGAAGCCTGTCTCTAATCAAATAAGATGTAATGATTTAGAAGTAATAGAGGACCCTGACTAAACTGACAAGAAAAGTTAATTTAAGGACAAGAATTGATTTTTAAAACTATAAAAGTACATTTCATGACTTGATTTCCAGATGATCTGGTGGTATCCTTATACTGTCGCAGAAGGAAGTCCACAGTGGGACGAGAATGATGCTTACAAATCAGCACCCTTATTATCTATTACTGAAGATGTCTTAGTCCAGGCCAGTCTGCCTACCACCTGTGTGGTACACTGTTGATTTCATTTTTCTTCCAGTATTTACTTTTGGTTCGGGACCAATTATCTAGCTGTGATGGGATTCTTGAAAAGTATCCTACATCTTGTACTTAGTGAACTAGTGATTGTCCTGTTTGCAGACATTCTTTCTGAGGCTCTACTCTTGCCTCGAAAACCTACATTTGCAGAAAGGGAAATGTATAGGTTTTCCTTTTAAATGTACTTATTTTTATTTATTTTTTTATTTATTTTTGGCTGTGTTGGGTCTTCGTTTCTGTGCGAGGGCCTTCTCTAGTTGCGGCGAGCAGGGGCCACTCCTCATCGTGGTGCGTGGGCCTGTCACTGCCGCGGCCCCTCTTGTTGCGGAGCACAGGCTCCTGACGCGCAGGCTGAGTAGTTGTGGCTCATGGGCTTAGTTGCTCTGCAGCATGTGGGATCTTCCCGGACCAGGGCTCAAACCCGTGTCTCCTGCACTGGCTGACGGACTCTTAACCACTGCCCCACCAGTTATTGTTTTTTGAAAACATTATTTCCTCTTTTGTTTTTATGTGAGGATGCCTTTATTTATTTATTTTTATTATTGTTTATATTTGGCTGTGTTGGGTCTTTGTTGCTGCACGCGGGCTTTCTCTGGTTGTGGCAAGTGGGGGCTACTCTTTGTTGTGGTGCGTGGACTGCTGATTGTTGTGGTTTCTCTTGTTGCGGAGCACGGGCTCTAAGTGTGCGGGCTTCAGTAATTGCAGCAGCTGGGCTCAGTAGTTGCGGCACACAGGCCCTAGAGTGCGTGGGCTTCAGTAGTTGCGGCGTGTGGCCTCAGCAGTTGTGGCTCGCGGGCTCTAGAGCACAGGCTCTGTAGTCGTGACGTACGGGCTTAGTTGCTCTGCGGCATGTGGGATCTTCCCAGACCAGGGCTGGAACCCGTGTCCCCTGCATTGGCAGACGGATTCTTAAGCACTGCACCACCAGGAAAGTCCCAGACTTTCCTTTTCTTAATGACAATTTTGAAGAGTCCTGGTTCACGTATTTCATAGACTGTCCCTCAGCTTGGGTTTGTGTGATGTTCTCCTCGTGACAGGAAGGGAGTTAGGGTTTTGGGGAAGGAGATGTTTACTTTTAATATTTTGTTTCATCTCTATCTCTTGGCTTTTTATATAAGATATTCAATGCATTTAGATATATATTTTAAAAAGCAGGCTTGTAGACTATTATTTTATAAACTGCTTGCTATATTGTAGTCTGCTTGGGATGATGGTGGTATGCTTTCTTTTTTTCGGTACACGGGCCTCTCACTCTTGTGGCCTCTCCCGTGGTGGAGCACAGGCTAAGGACACGCAGGCTCAGCGGCCATGGCTCAGGGGCCTAGCCGCTCCGCGGCATGTGGGATCTTCCCGGACCGGGGCATGAAGCCGTGTCCCCTGCATCGGCAGGCAGGCTCTCAACCACTGCTCCACCAGGGAAGCATGGTACACTTTTGTTTTATTTATGCAGTTGGCTCTCTTGCATTGATTTACATTTTATTGATAAAGCTCAACTGCTTTGGATTATGATGTGTTTACAAGGCTACACAGATAAGCTGGAAGGGAAAATGAAGAAATACAAATGGCAGAAAATGTTTTATAATAATAAAGTTTTCTTGGCAAGCAGCAACCTTTCCTCAAAGTCAGTGTTTTAATATAATTTGCTTGCTTCATAAATATGGTTTTTTTTTGTTTTTTCATATCTTTATTGATTAGTAAGCATGTTAAATGACTTGGGAGGAATCTCACTCTCTTGAAGAAATAATTTGGAATTCTTGATGTAGAATGCTGACAGTTCTCAAAAATGGGTCAGGAAAATCAAAGTAATAGATGGAAAAAAAATCTCAATTTCAGCTGTTGATATAACTTTTCTTAAATTTACGGGTTTTTTTTAAAATTGAAGTTACTAAAACAGATGGTGGAAGGTCCATCAAGATATTTATTTTATGTAATGAAAGCATTTTACTTTGCTGTATTGAATTCCATTCATTCTGGAACTTAGGAGCATTTACCTCTTTATGAAAGAGATGATTCCAAGTAGAAAATGATTGATGACCTTCGCTTCCAGTTTTCTTCTCAATAGACTTAGTCTCTCTTCTAATGCTTCTTGCATACTCAGTAATTGTATAAGTTTTAGAGAAAACTGCAGGTCTGGCTGAATATTAAGCACAGTACGATAAATAAAGCTTTTTGACTTTGCAGAATATTTTACATGTGTGTCCCATAGATTCATCAGAGATTCTAGTTTTGGATAAAGGCAAGTACATTTCAAGACAATACAACATCCCTGTGTATGACATTGGCATTCGAATGAGAAGTGAATTTGGTTCAGGACGGTTCTTGGAATGCTTGGCATTTAGGTTATTTTAGGTCAACTCTTTGGGAAACTCAATTAGTGTGTTTATTGAATGGTTTTAGTGTGCTGAATGGTTGCCATGTCATGTCATAGATGGTCTAAAACATGACTCTTATTTCTAAACTAGTTGTGTTGGTCAGATAAGGCATCTTACATGATGTATTTAATCCAAGATAATGATGGATGAGTAAGAGGCAGATCATTCTAGATGAAGAAATTTTGGTTTTGAGAGAGGCATTCTTAGGGAAATAGGCCTTGGTGTGTTCATTTAGAGCTGGGCAGGATTGAGTTCCGGAGAGAGGAGGGAAAGGATATTTGGGTAGGGGGAAGGGCATTGGCAGAGCCTCAGAGGCCTGACGGTTCCTGGGGCCTTTGTGGGAATGGTGGGAAAGTTGGGTTGCAGTCAGCCTGTGGGTAGCCTGGACGTTGGGTAATGAGCGTGGCCATCAGTTTCTGGGCGCCCTCTCTAGAGTGGTCTGTAACTTGCTTCCTCCCTGAGGAAGTGTGACACGCTTCTGCTAGCTGCAGTGTCTTCCCCACAGCTGTGCTGTCCATTGAGGAGAAGGGGGCCTGCTCTGCCATGGCTTCCTTACTCCTCAGGGTATGGCGTGTGAGTTATTTTAATAATGTATCAACCTGCCTTTTCTTTCTTTTGTCACGATGCATTTGCTTTCTAAAGTGGTCTTGTTTTCAGGATAATAACTGGGTTTCCACAGGGAAAATCATAATGTATGAGGCAAATTACTGACTAAAGGCAAATTCCTGACTTAAAAAATGAATCTCTAATATTTTTCTAGTAGTTCTTCTTTTGTTTCAATTTTTGTTTTGTTAGTTTTGTAAAGAAACTTATGGATAGTAATTTCTGCTCAGGTGGATAGTGGTACTGTTTAGCACAGCTCATTGGTCTTATGAAATTTTACAAATGCAGTCTGATTCATTCCAGCCAAGTTAATTATGAGGTATGTAATTTTTTGCCCCAATGGAGACAAATGTAAAAGACAGAGATACAGAAATCATCTTCAGTTTAGATTGAAGAAATTTTAGTTACTACTGTTTGTTCCTGCTATTTGATCACAGTTTATTTTTATTTTTTGAAGCCTGTCTCTAATCAAATAAGATGTAATGATTTAGAAGTAATAGAGGACCCTGACTAAACTGACAAGAAAAGTTAATTTAAGGACAAGAATTGATTTTTAAAACTATAAAAGTACATTTCATGACTTGATTTCCAGATGATCTGGTGGTATCCTTATACTGTCGCAGAAGGAAGTCCACAGTGGGACGAGAATGATGCTTACAAATCAGCACCCTTATTATCTATTACTGAAGATGTCTTAGTCCAGGCCAGTCTGCCTACCACCTGTGTGGTACACTGTTGATTTCATTTTTCTTCCAGTATTTACTTTTGGTTCGGGACCAATTATCTAGCTGTGATGGGATTCTTGAAAAGTATCCTACATCTTGTACTTAGTGAACTAGTGATTGTCCTGTTTGCAGACATTCTTTCTGAGGCTCTACTCTTGCCTCGAAAACCTACATTTGCAGAAAGGGAAATGTATAGGTTTTCCTTTTAAATGTACTTATTTTTATTTATTTTTTTATTTATTTTTGGCTGTGTTGGGTCTTCGTTTCTGTGCGAGGGCCTTCTCTAGTTGCGGCGAGCAGGGGCCACTCCTCATCGTGGTGCGTGGGCCTGTCACTGCCGCGGCCCCTCTTGTTGCGGAGCACAGGCTCCTGACGCGCAGGCTGAGTAGTTGTGGCTCATGGGCTTAGTTGCTCTGCAGCATGTGGGATCTTCCCGGACCAGGGCTCAAACCCGTGTCTCCAGCACTGGCTGACGCACTCTTAACCACTGCCCCACCAGTTATTGTTTTTTGAAAACATTATTTCCTCTTTTGTTTTTATGTGAGGATGCCTTTATTTATTTATTTTTATTATTGTTTATATTTGGCTGTGTTGGGTCTTTGTTGCTGCGCGCGGGCTTTCTCTGGTTGTGGCAAGTGGGGGCTACTCTTTGTTGTGGTGCGTGGACTGCTGATTGTTGTGGTTTCTCTTGTTGCGGAGCACGGGCTCTAAGTGTGCGGGCTTCAGTAATTGCAGCAGCTGGGCTCAGTAGTTGTGGCACACAGGCCCTAGAGTGCGTGGGCTTCAGTAGTTGCGGCGTGTGGCCTCAGCAGTTGTGGCTCGCGGGCTCTAGAGCACAGGCTCAGTAGTCGTGACGTACGGGCTTAGTTGCTCTGCGGCATGTGGGATCTTCCCAGACCAGGGCTGGAACCCGTGTCCCCTGCATTGGCAGACGGATTCTTAACCACTGCACCACCAGGAAAGTCCCAGACTTTCCTTTTCTTAATGACAATTTTGAAGAGTCCTGGTTCACGTATTTCATAGACTGTCCCTCAGCTTGGGTTTGTGTGATGTTCTCCTCGTGACAGGAAGGGAGTTAGATTTTTGGGGAAGGAGATGTTTACTTTTAATATTTTGTTTCATCTCTATCTCTTGGCTTTTTATATAAGATATTCAATGCATTTAGATATATATTTTAAAAAGCAGGCTTGTAGACTATTATTTTATAATCTGCTTGCTATATTGTAGTCTGCTTGGGATGATGCTGGTATGCTTTCTTTTTTTCGGTACACGGGCCTCTCACTCTTGTGGCCTCTCCCGTGGTGGAGCACAGGCTAAGGACACGCAGGCTCAGCGGCCATGGCTCAGGGGCCTAGCTGCTCCGCGGCATGTGGGATCTTCCCGGACCGGGGCATGAAGCCGTGTCCCCTGCATCGGCAGGCAGGCTCTCAACCACTGCTCCACCAGGGAAGCATGGTACACTTTTGTTTTATTTATGCAGTTGGCTCTCTTGCATTGATTTACATTTTATTGATAAAGCTCAACTGCTTTGGATTATGATGTGTTTACAAGGCTACACAGATAAGCTGGAAGGGAAAATGAAGAAATACAAATGGCAGAAAATGTTTTATAATAATAAAGTTTTCTTGGCAAGCAGCAACCTTTCCTCAAAGTCAGTGTTTTAATATAATTTGCTTGCTTCATAAATATGGTTTTTTTTTGTTTTTTCATATCTTTATTGATTAGTAAGCATGTTAAATGACTTGGGAGGAATCTCACTCTCTTGAAGAAATAATTTGGAATTCTTGATGTAGAATGCTGACAGTTCTCAAAAATGGGTCAGGAAAATCAAAGTAATAGATGGAAAAAAAATCTCAATTTCAGCTGTTGATATAACTTTTCTTAAATTTACGGGTTTTTTTTAAAATTGAAGTTACTAAAACAGATGGTGGAAGGTCCATCAAGATATTTATTTTATGTAATGAAAGCATTTTACTTTGCTGTATTGAATTCCATTCATTCTGGAACTTAGGAGCATTTACCTCTTTATGAAAGAGATGATTCCAAGTAGAAAATGATTGATGACCTTCGCTTCCAGTTTTCTTCTCAATAGACTTAGTCTCTCTTCTAATGCTTCTTGCATACTCAGTAATTGTATAAGTTTTAGAGAAACTGCAGGTCTGGCTGAATATTAAGCACAGTACGATAAATAAAGCTTTTTGACTTTGCAGAATATTTTACATGTGTGTCCCATAGATTCATCAGAGATTCTAGTTTTGGATAAAGGCAAGTACATTTCAAGACAATACAACATCCCTGTGTATGACATTGGCATTCGAATGAGAAGTGAATTTGGTTCAGGACGGTTCTTGGAATGCTTGGCATTTAGGTTATTTTAGGTCAACTCTTTGGGAAACTCAATTAGTGTGTTTATTGAATGGTTTTAGTGTGCTGAATGGTTGCCATGTCATGTCATAGATGGTCTAAAACATGACTCTTATTTCTAAACTAGTTGTGTTGGTCAGATAAGGCATCTTACATGATGTATTTAATCCAAGATAATGATGGATGAGTAAGAGGCAGATCATTCTAGATGAAGAAATTTTGGTTTTGAGAGAGGCATTCTTAGGGAAATAGGCCTTGGTGTGTTCATTTAGAGCTGGGCAGGATTGAGTTCCGGAGAGAGGAGGGAAAGGATATTTGGGTAGGGGGAAGGGCATTGGCAGAGCCTCAGAGGCCTGACGGTTCCTGGGGCCTTTGTGGGAATGGTGGGAAAGTTGGGTTGCAGTCAGCCTGTGGGTAGCCTGGACGTTGGGTAATGAGCGTGGCCATCAGTTTCTGGGCGCCCTCTCTAGAGTGGTCTGTAACTTGCTTCCTCCCTGAGGAAGTGTGACACGCTTCTGCTAGCTGCAGTGTCTTCCCCACAGCTGTGCTGTCCATTGAGGAGAAGGGGGCCTGCTCTGCCATGGCTTCCTTACTCCTCAGGGTATGGCGTGTGAGTTATTTTAATAATGTATCAACCTGCCTTTTCTTTCTTTTGTCACGATGCATTTGCTTTCTAAAGTGGTCTTGTTTTCAGGATAATAACTGGGTTTCCACAGGGAAAATCATAACGTATGAGGCAAATTACTGACTAAAGGCAAATTCCTGACTTAAAAAATGAATCTCTAATATTTTTCTAGTAGTTCTTCTTTTGTTTCAATTTTTGTTTTGTTAGTTTTGTAAAGAAACTTATGGATAGTAATTTCTGCTCAGGTGGATAGTGGTACTGTTTAGCACAGCTCATTGGTCTTATGAAATTTTACAAATGCAGTCTGATTCATTCCAGCCAAGTTAATTATGAGGTATGTAATTTTTTGCCCCAATGGAGACAAATGTAAAAGACAGAGATACAGAAATCATCTTCAGTTTAGATTGAAGAAATTTTAGTTACTACTGTTTGTTCCTGCTATTTGATCACAGTTTATTTTTATTTTTTGAAGCCTGTCTCTAATCAAATAAGATTTAATGATTTAGAAGTAATAGAGGACCCTGACTAAACTGACAAGAAAAGTTAATTTAAGGACAAGAATTGATTTTTAAAACTATAAAAGTACATTTCATGACTTGATTTCCAGATGATCTGGTGGTATCCTTATACTGTCGCAGAAGGAAGTCCACAGTGGGACGAGAATGATGCTTACAAATCAGCACCCTTATTATCTATTACTGAAGATGTCTTAGTCCAGGCCAGTCTGCCTACCACCTGTGTGGTACACTGTTGATTTCATTTTTCTTCCAGTATTTACTTTTGGTTCGGGACCAATTATCTAGCTGTGATGGGATTCTTGAAAAGTATCCTACATCTTGTACTTAGTGAACTAGTGATTGTCCTGTTTGCAGACATTCTTTCTGAGGCTCTACTCTTGCCTCGAAAACCTACATTTGCAGAAAGGGAAATGTATAGGTTTTCCTTTTAAATGTACTTATTTTTATTTATTTTTTTATTTATTTTTGGCTGTGTTGGGTCTTCGTTTCTGTGTGAGGGCCTTCTCTAGTTGCGGCGAGCAGGGGCCACTCCTCATCGTGGTGCGTGGGCCTGTCACTGCCGCGGCCCCTCTTGTTGCGGAGCGCAGGCTCCTGACGCGCAGGCTGAGTAGTTGTGGCTCATGGGCTTAGTTGCTCTGCAGCATGTGGGATCTTCCCGGACCAGGGCTCAAACCCGTGTCTCCTGCACTGGCTGACGGACTCTTAACCACTGCCCCACCAGTTATTGTTTTTTGAAAACATTATTTCCTCTTTTGTTTTTATGTGAGGATGCCTTTATTTATTTATTTTTATTATTGTTTATATTTGGCTGTGTTGGGTCTTTGTTGCTGCACGCGGGCTTTCTCTGGTTGTGGCAAGTGGGGGCTACTCTTTGTTGTGGTGCGTGGACTGCTGATTGTTGTGGTTTCTCTTGTTGCGGAGCACGGGCTCTAAGTGTGCGGGCTTCAGTAATTGCAGCAGCTGGGCTCAGTAGTTGCGGCACACAGGCCCTAGAGTGCGTGGGCTTCAGTAGTTGCGGCGTGTGGCCTCAGCAGTTGTGGCTCGCGGGCTCTAGAGCACAGGCTCTGTAGTCGTGACGTACGGGCTTAGTTGCTCTGCGGCATGTGGGATCTTCCCAGACCAGGGCTGGAACCCGTGTCCCCTGCATTGGCAGACGGATTCTTAAGCACTGCACCACCAGGAAAGTCCCAGACTTTCCTTTTCTTAATGACAATTTTGAAGAGTCCTGGTTCACGTATTTCATAGACTGTCCCTCAGCTTGGGTTTGTGTGATGTTCTCCTCGTGACAGGAAGGGAGTTAGGGTTTTGGGGAAGGAGATGTTTACTTTTAATATTTTGTTTCATCTCTATCTCTTGGCTTTTTATATAAGATATTCAATGCATTTAGATATATATTTTAAAAAGCAGGCTTGTAGACTATTATTTTATAAACTGCTTGCTATATTGTAGTCTGCTTGGGATGATGGTGGTATGCTTTCTTTTTTTCGGTACACGGGCCTCTCACTCTTGTGGCCTCTCCCGTGGTGGAGCACAGGCTAAGGACATGCAGGCTCAGCGGCCATGGCTCAGGGGCCTAGCCGCTCCGCGGCATGTGGGATCTTCCCGGACCGGGGCATGAAGCCGTGTCCCCTGCATCGGCAGGCAGGCTCTCAACCACTGCTCCACCAGGGAAGCATGGTACACTTTTGTTTTATTTATGCAGTTGGCTCTCTTGCATTGATTTACATTTTATTGATAAAGCTCAACTGCTTTGGATTATGATGTGTTTACAAGGCTACACAGATAAGCTGGAAGGGAAAATGAAGAAATACAAATGGCAGAAAATGTTTTATAATAATAAAGTTTTCTTGGCAAGCAGCAACCTTTCCTCAAAGTCAGTGTTTTAATATAATTTGCTTGCTTCATAAATATGGTTTTTTTTTGTTTTTTCATATCTTTATTGATTAGTAAGCATGTTAAATGACTTGGGAGGAATCTCACTCTCTTGAAGAAATAATTTGGAATTCTTGATGTAGAATGCTGACAGTTCTCAAAAATGGGTCAGGAAAATCAAAGTAATAGATGGAAAAAAAATCTCAATTTCAGCTGTTGATATAACTTTTCTTAAATTTACGGGTTTTTTTTAAAATTGAAGTTACTAAAACAGATGGTGGAAGGTCCATCAAGATATTTATTTTATGTAATGAAAGCATTTTACTTTGCTGTATTGAATTCCATTCATTCTGGAACTTAGGAGCATTTACCTCTTTATGAAAGAGATGATTCCAAGTAGAAAATGATTGATGACCTTCGCTTCCAGTTTTCTTCTCAATAGACTTAGTCTCTCTTCTAATGCTTCTTGCATACTCAGTAATTGTATAAGTTTTAGAGAAAACTGCAGGTCTGGCTGAATATTAAGCACAGTACGATAAATAAAGCTTTTTGACTTTGCAGAATATTTTACATGTGTGTCCCATAGATTCATCAGAGATTCTAGTTTTGGATAAAGGCAAGTACATTTCAAGACAATACAACATCCCTGTGTATGACATTGGCATTCGAATGAGAAGTGAATTTGGTTCAGGACGGTTCTTGGAATGCTTGGCATTTAGGTTATTTTAGGTCAACTCTTTGGGAAACTCAATTAGTGTGTTTATTGAATGGTTTTAGTGTGCTGAATGGTTGCCATGTCATGTCATAGATGGTCTAAAACATGACTCTTATTTCTAAACTAGTTGTGTTGGTCAGATAAGGCATCTTACATGATGTATTTAATCCAAGATAATGATGGATGAGTAAGAGGCAGATCATTCTAGATGAAGAAATTTTGGTTTTGAGAGAGGCATTCTTAGGGAAATAGGCCTTGGTGTGTTCATTTAGAGCTGGGCAGGATTGAGTTCCGGAGAGAGGAGGGAAAGGATATTTGGGTAGGGGGAAGGGCATTGGCAGAGCCTCAGAGGCCTGACGGTTCCTGGGGCCTTTGTGGGAATGGTGGGAAAGTTGGGTTGCAGTCAGCCTGTGGGTAGCCTGGACGTTGGGTAATGAGCGTGGCCATCAGTTTCTGGGCGCCCTCTCTAGAGTGGTCTGTAACTTGCTTCCTCCCTGAGGAAGTGTGACACGCTTCTGCTAGCTGCAGTGTCTTCCCCACAGCTGTGCTGTCCATTGAGGAGAAGGGGGCCTGCTCTGCCATGGCTTCCTTACTCCTCAGGGTATGGCGTGTGAGTTATTTTAATAATGTATCAACCTGCCTTTTCTTTCTTTTGTCACGATGCATTTGCTTTCTAAAGTGGTCTTGTTTTCAGGATAATAACTGGGTTTCCACAGGGAAAATCATAATGTATGAGGCAAATTACTGACTAAAGGCAAATTCCTGACTTAAAAAATGAATCTCTAATATTTTTCTAGTAGTTCTTCTTTTGTTTCAATTTTTGTTTTGTTAGTTTTGTAAAGAAACTTATGGATAGTAATTTCTGCTCAGGTGGATAGTGGTACTGTTTAGCACAGCTCATTGGTCTTATGAAATTTTACAAATGCAGTCTGATTCATTCCAGCCAAGTTAATTATGAGGTATGTAATTTTTTGCCCCAATGGAGACAAATGTAAAAGACAGAGATACAGAAATCATCTTCAGTTTAGATTGAAGAAATTTTAGTTACTACTGTTTGTTCCTGCTATTTGATCACAGTTTATTTTTATTTTTTGAAGCCTGTCTCTAATCAAATAAGATGTAATGATTTAGAAGTAATAGAGGACCCTGACTAAACTGACAAGAAAAGTTAATTTAAGGACAAGAATTGATTTTTAAAACTATAAAAGTACATTTCATGACTTGATTTCCAGATGATCTGGTGGTATCCTTATACTGTCGCAGAAGGAAGTCCACAGTGGGACGAGAATGATGCTTACAAATCAGCACCCTTATTATCTATTACTGAAGATGTCTTAGTCCAGGCCAGTCTGCCTACCACCTGTGTGGTACACTGTTGATTTCATTTTTCTTCCAGTATTTACTTTTGGTTCGGGACCAATTATCTAGCTGTGATGGGATTCTTGAAAAGTATCCTACATCTTGTACTTAGTGAACTAGTGATTGTCCTGTTTGCAGACATTCTTTCTGAGGCTCTACTCTTGCCTCGAAAACCTACATTTGCAGAAAGGGAAATGTATAGGTTTTCCTTTTAAATGTACTTATTTTTATTTATTTTTTTATTTATTTTTGGCTGTGTTGGGTCTTCGTTTCTGTGCGAGGGCCTTCTCTAGTTGCGGCGAGCAGGGGCCACTCCTCATCGTGGTGCGTGGGCCTGTCACTGCCGCGGCCCCTCTTGTTGCGGAGCACAGGCTCCTGACGCGCAGGCTGAGTAGTTGTGGCTCATGGGCTTAGTTGCTCTGCAGCATGTGGGATCTTCCCGGACCAGGGCTCAAACCCGTGTCTCCAGCACTGGCTGACGCACTCTTAACCACTGCCCCACCAGTTATTGTTTTTTGAAAACATTATTTCCTCTTTTGTTTTTATGTGAGGATGCCTTTATTTATTTATTTTTATTATTGTTTATATTTGGCTGTGTTGGGTCTTTGTTGCTGCGCGCGGGCTTTCTCTGGTTGTGGCAAGTGGGGGCTACTCTTTGTTGTGGTGCGTGGACTGCTGATTGTTGTGGTTTCTCTTGTTGCGGAGCACGGGCTCTAAGTGTGCGGGCTTCAGTAATTGCAGCAGCTGGGCTCAGTAGTTGTGGCACACAGGCCCTAGAGTGCGTGGGCTTCAGTAGTTGCGGCGTGTGGCCTCAGCAGTTGTGGCTCGCGGGCTCTAGAGCACAGGCTCAGTAGTCGTGACGTACGGGCTTAGTTGCTCTGCGGCATGTGGGATCTTCCCAGACCAGGGCTGGAACCCGTGTCCCCTGCATTGGCAGACGGATTCTTAACCACTGCACCACCAGGAAAGTCCCAGACTTTCCTTTTCTTAATGACAATTTTGAAGAGTCCTGGTTCACGTATTTCATAGACTGTCCCTCAGCTTGGGTTTGTGTGATGTTCTCCTCGTGACAGGAAGGGAGTTAGATTTTTGGGGAAGGAGATGTTTACTTTTAATATTTTGTTTCATCTCTATCTCTTGGCTTTTTATATAAGATATTCAATGCATTTAGATATATATTTTAAAAAGCAGGCTTGTAGACTATTATTTTATAATCTGCTTGCTATATTGTAGTCTGCTTGGGATGATGCTGGTATGCTTTCTTTTTTTCGGTACACGGGCCTCTCACTCTTGTGGCCTCTCCCGTGGTGGAGCACAGGCTAAGGACACGCAGGCTCAGCGGCCATGGCTCAGGGGCCTAGCTGCTCCGCGGCATGTGGGATCTTCCCGGACCGGGGCATGAAGCCGTGTCCCCTGCATCGGCAGGCAGGCTCTCAACCAC
Source organism: Mesoplodon bidens (assembly GCF_964165515.1). Classification (NCBI taxonomy): domain Eukaryota; kingdom Metazoa; phylum Chordata; class Mammalia; order Artiodactyla; family Ziphiidae; genus Mesoplodon; species Mesoplodon bidens. The sequence goes on along the minus strand of NW_027672468.1, from coordinate 613,958 downwards.
TGCTCCACCAGGGAAGCATGGTACACTTTTGTTTTATTTATGCAGTTGGCTCTCTTGCATTGATTTACATTTTATTGATAAAGCTCAACTGCTTTGGATTATGATGTGTTTACAAGGCTACACAGATAAGCTGGAAGGGAAAATGAAGAAATACAAATGGCAGAAAATGTTTTATAATAATAAAGTTTTCTTGGCAAGCAGCAACCTTTCCTCAAAGTCAGTGTTTTAATATAATTTGCTTGCTTCATAAATATGGTTTTTTTTTGTTTTTTCATATCTTTATTGATTAGTAAGCATGTTAAATGACTTGGGAGGAATCTCACTCTCTTCAAGAAATAATTTGGAATTCTTGATGTAGAATGCTGACAGTTCTCAAAAATGGGTCAGGAAAATCAAAGTAATAGATGGAAAAAAAATCTCAATTTCAGCTGTTGATATAACTTTTCTTAAATTTACGGGTTTTTTTTAAAATTGAAGTTACTAAAACAGATGGTGGAAGGTCCATCAAGATATTTATTTTATGTAATGAAAGCATTTTACTTTGCTGTATTGAATTCCATTCATTCTGGAACTTAGGAGCATTTACCTCTTTATGAAAGAGATGATTCCAAGTAGAAAATGATTGATGACCTTCGCTTCCAGTTTTCTTCTCAATAGACTTAGTCTCTCTTCTAATGCTTCTTGCATACTCAGTAATTGTATAAGTTTTAGAGAAAACTGCAGGTCTGGCTGAATATTAAGCACAGTACGATAAATAAAGCTTTTTGACTTTGCAGAATATTTTACATGTGTGTCCCATAGATTCATCAGAGATTCTAGTTTTGGATAAAGGCAAGTACATTTCAAGACAATACAACATCCCTGTGTATGACATTGGCATTCGAATGAGAAGTGAATTTGGTTCAGGACGGTTCTTGGAATGCTTGGCATTTAGGTTATTTTAGGTCAACTCTTTGGGAAACTCAATTAGTGTGTTTATTGAATGGTTTTAGTGTGCTGAATGGTTGCCATGTCATGTCATAGATGGTCTAAAACATGACTCTTATTTCTAAACTAGTTGTGTTGGTCAGATAAGGCATCTTACATGATGTATTTAATCCAAGATAATGATGGATGAGTAAGAGGCAGATCATTCTAGATGAAGAAATTTTGGTTTTGAGAGAGGCATTCTTAGGGAAATAGGCCTTGGTGTGTTCATTTAGAGCTGGGCAGGATTGAGTTCCGGAGAGAGGAGGGAAAGGATATTTGGGTAGGGGGAAGGGCATTGGCAGAGCCTCAGAGGCCTGACGGTTCCTGGGGCCTTTGTGGGAATGGTGGGAAAGTTGGGTTGCAGTCAGCCTGTGGGTAGCCTGGACGTTGGGTAATGAGCGTGGCCATCAGTTTCTGGGCACCCTCTCTAGAGTGGTCTGTAACTTGCTTCCTCCCTGAGGAAGTGTGACATGCTTCTGCTAGCTGCAGTGTCTTCCCCACAGCTGTGCTGTCCATTGAGGAGAAGGGGGCCTGCTCTGCCATGGCTTCCTTACTCCTCAGGGTATGGCGTGTGAGTTATTTTAATAATGTATCAACCTGCCTTTTCTTTCTTTTGTCACGATGCATTTGCTTTCTAAAGTGGTCTTTTTTTCAGGATAATAACTGGGTTTCCACAGGGAAAATCATAACGTATGAGGCAAATTACTGACTAAAGGCAAATTCCTGACTTAAAAAATGAATCTCTAATATTTTTCTAGTAGTTCTTCTTTTGTTTCAATTTTTGTTTTGTTAGTTATGTAAAGAAACTTATGGATAGTAATTTCTGCTCAGGTGGATAGTGGTACTGTTTAGCACAGCTCATTGGTCTTATGAAATTTTACAAATGCAGTCTGATTCATTCCAGCCAAGTTAATTATGAGGTACGTAATTTTTTGCCCCAATGGAGACAAATGTAAAAGACAGAGATACAGAAATCATCTTCAGTTTAGATTGAAGAAATTTTAGTTACTACTGTTTGTTCCTGCTATTTGATCACAGTTTATTTTTATTTTTTGAAGCCTGTCTCTAATCAAATAAGATGTAATGATTTAGAAGTAATAGAGGACCCTGACTAAACTGACAAGAAAAGTTAATTTAAGGACAAGAATTGATTTTTAAAACTATAAAAGTACATTTCATGACTTGATTTCCAGATGATCTGGTGGTATCCTTATACTGTCGCAGAAGGAAGTCCACAGTGGGACGAGAATGATGCTTACAAATCAGCACCCTTATTATCTATGACTGAAGATGTCTTAGTCCAGGCCAGTCTGCCTACCACCTGTGTGGTACACTGTTGATTTCATTTTTCTTCCAGTATTTACTTTTGGTTCGGGACCAATTATCTAGCTGTGATGGGATTCTTGAAAAGTATCCTACATCTTGTACTTAGTGAACTAGTGATTGTCCTGTTTGCAGACATTCTTTCTGAGGCTCTACTCTTGCCTCGAAAACCTACATTTGCAGAAAGGGAAATGTATAGGTTTTCCTTTTAAATGTACTTATTTTTATTTATTTTTTTATTTATTTTTGGCTGTGTTGGGTCTTCGTTTCTGTGCGAGGGCCTTCTCTAGTTGCGGCGAGCAGGGGCCACTCCTCATCGTGGTGCGTGGGCCTGTCACTGCCGCGGCCCCTCTTGTTGCGGAGCACAGGCTCCTGACGCGCAGGCTGAGTAGTTGTGGCTCATGGGCTTAGTTGCTCTGCAGCATGTGGGATCTTCCCGGACCAGGGCTCAAACCCGTGTCTCCTGCACTGGCTGACGGACTCTTAACCACTGCCCCACCAGTTATTGTTTTTTGAAAACATTATTTCCTCTTTTGTTTTTATGTGAGGATGCCTTTATTTATTTATTTTTATTATTGTTTATATTTGGCTGTGTTGGGTCTTTGTTGCTGCGCGCGGGCTTTCTCTGGTTGTGGCAAGTGGGGGCTACTCTTTGTTGTGGTGCGTGGACTGCTGATTGTTGTGGTTTCTCTTGTTGCGGAGCACGGGCTCTAAGTGTGCGGGCTTCAGTAATTGCAGCAGCTGGGCTCAGTAGTTGCGGCACACAGGCCCTAGAGTGCGTGGGCTTCAGTAGTTGCGGCGTGTGGCCTCAGCAGTTGTGGCTCGCGGGCTCTAGAGCACAGGCTCAGTAGTCGTGACGTACGGGCTTAGTTGCTCTGCGGCATGTGGGATCTTCCCAGACCAGGGCTGGAACCCGTGTCCCCTGCATTGGCAGACGGATTCTTAAGCACTGCACCACCAGGAAAGTCCCAGACTTTCCTTTTCTTAATGACAATTTTGAAGAGTCCTGGTTCACGTATTTCATAGACTGTCCCTCAGCTTGGGTTTGTGTGATGTTCTCCTCGTGACAGGAAGGGAGTTAGGGTTTTGGGGAAGGAGATGTTTACTTTTAATATTTTGTTTCATCTCTATCTCTTGGCTTTTTATATAAGATATTCAATGCATTTAGATATATATTTTAAAAAGCAGGCTTGTAGACTATTATTTTATAATCTGCTTGCTATATTGTAGTCTGCTTGGGATGATGCTGGTATGCTTTCTTTTTTTCGGTACACGGGCCTCTCACTCTTGTGGCCTCTCCCGTGGTGGAGCACAGGCTACGGACACGCAGGCTCAGCGGCCATGGCTCAGGGGCCTAGCCGCTCCGCGGCATGTGGGATCTTCCCGGACCGGGGCACGAAGCCGTGTCCCCTGCATCGGCAGGCAGGCTGTCAACCACTGCTCCACCAGGGAAGCACGGTACACTTCTGTTTTATTTATGCAGTTGGCTCTCTTGCATTGATTTACATTTTATTGATAATAAAGCTCAACTGCTTTGGATTATGATGTGTTTACAAGGCTACACAGATAATCTGGAAGGGAAAATGAAGAAATACAAATGACAGAAAATGTTTTATAATAATAAAATTTTCTTGGCAAGCAGAAACCTTTTCTCAAAGTCAGTGTTTTAATATAATTTGCTTGCTTCATAAATATGGTTTTTTTGTTTTTTCATATCTTTATTGATTAGTAAGCATGTTAAATGACTTGGGAGGAATCTCACTCTCTTCAAGAAATAATTTGGAATTGTTGATCTAGAATGCTGAGAATTCTCAAAAATGGGTCAGGAAAATCAATGTAATAGATGGAAAAAAAATCTCAATTTTAGCTGTTGATATAACTTTTCTTAAATTTAGGGTTTTTTTTATAATTGAAGTTACTAAAACAGATGGTGGAAGGTCCATCAAGATATTTATTTTATGTAATGAAAGCATTTTACTTTGCTGTACTGAATTCCATTCATTCTGGAATTTAGGAGCATTTACCTCTTTATGAAAGAGATGATTCCAAGTAGAAAATGATTGATGACCTTCGCTTCCAGTTTTCTTCTCAATAGACTTAGTCTCTCTTCTAATGCTTCTTGCATACTCAGTAATTGTATAAGTTTTAGAGAAAACTGCAGGTCTGGCTGAATATTAAGCACAGTACGATAAATAAAGCTTTTTGACTTTGCAGAATATTTTACATGTGTGTCCCATAGATTCATCAGAGATTCTAGTTTTGGATAAAGGCAAGTACATTTCAAGACAATACAACATCCCTGTGTATGACATTGGCATTCGAATGAGAAGTGAATTTGGTTCAGGACGGTTCTTGGAATGCTTGGCATTTAGGTTATTTTAGGTCAACTCTTTGGGAAATTCAATTAGAGTGTTTATTGAATGGTTTTAGTGAGCTGAATGGTTGCCATGTCATGTCATAGATGGTCTAAAACATGACTCTTATTTCTAAACTAGTTGTGTTGGTCAGATAAGGCGTCTTACATGATGTATTTAATCCAGGATAATGAAGGATGAGTAAGAGGCAGATCATTCTAGAGGAAGTAATTTTGGTTTTGAGAGAGGCATTCTTAGGGAAATAGGCCTTGGTGTGTTCATTTAGAGCTGGGCAGGATTGAGTTCCGGAGAGAGGAGGGAAAGGATATTTGGGTAGGGGGAAGGGCATTGGCAGAGCCTCAGAGGCCTGACGGTTCCTGGGGCCTTTGTGGGAATGGTGGGAAAGTTGGGTTGCAGTCAGCCTGTGGGTAGCCTGGACGTTGGGTAATGAGCGTGGCCATCAGTTTCTGGGCGCCCTCTCTAGAGTGGTCTGTAACTTGCTTCCTCCCTGAGGAAGTGTGACACGCTTCTGCTAGCTGCAGTGTCTTCCCCACAGCTGTGCTGTCCATTGAGGAGAAGGGGGCCTGCTCTGCCATGGCTTCCTTACTCCTCAGGGTATGGCGTGTGAGTTATTTTAATAATGTATCAACCTGCCTTTTCTTTCTTTTGTCACGATGCATTTGCTTTCTAAAGTGGTCTTGTTTTCAGGATAATAACTGGGTTTCCACAGGGAAAATCATAACGTATGAGGCAAATTACTGACTAAAGGCAAATTCCTGACTTAAAAAATGAATCTCTAATATTTTTCTAGTAGTTCTTCTTTTGTTTCAATTTTTGTTTTGTTAGTTATGTAAAGAAACTTATGGATAGTAATTTCTGCTCAGGTGGATAGTGGTACTGTTTAGCACAGCTCATTGGTCTTATGAAATTTTACAAATGCAGTCTGATTCATTCCAGCCAAGTTAATTATGAGGTACATAATTTTTTTTCCCCAATGGAGACAAATGTAAAAGACAGAGATACAGAAATCATCTTCAGTTTAGATTGAAGAAATTTTAGTTACTACTGTTTGTTCCAGCTATTTGATCACAGTTTATTTTTATTTTTTGAAGCCTGTCTCTAATCAAATAAGATTTAATGTTTTAGAAGTAATAGAGGACCCTGACTAAAGTGACAAGAAAAGTTAATTTAAGGACAAGAATTGATTTTTAAAACTATAAAAGTACATTTCATGACTTGATTTCCAGATGATCTGGTGGTATCCTTATACGGTCACAGAAGGAAGTCCACAGTGGGACGAGAATGATGCTTACAAATCAGCACCCTTATTATCTATTACTGAAGATGTCTTAGTCCAGGCCAGTCTGCCTACCACCTGTGTGGTACACTGTTGATTTCATTTTTCTTCCAGTATTTACTTTTGGTTCGGGACCAATTACCTAGCTGTGATGGGATTCTTGAAAAGTATCCTACATCTTGTACTTAGTGAACTAGTGATTGTCCTGTTTGCAGACATTCTTTCTGAGGCTCTACTCTTGCCTCGAAAACCTACATTTGCAGAAAGGGAAATGTATAGGTTTTCCTTTTAAATGTACTTATTTTTCTTTATTTTTTCTTTATTTTTGGCTGTGTTGGGTCTTCGTTTCTGTGCGAGGGCCTTCTCTAGTTGCGGTGAGCAGGGGCCACTCCTCATCGTGGTGCGTGGGCCTGTCACTGCCGCGGCCCCTCTTGTTGCGGAGCGCAGGCTCCTGACGCGCAGGCTGAGTAGTTGTGGCTCATGGGCTTAGTTGCTCTGCAGCATGTGGGATCTTCCCGGACCAGGGCTCAAACCCGTGTCTCCTGCACTGGCTGACGCACTCTTAACCACTGCCCCACCAGTTACTGTTTTTTGAAAAAATTATTTCCTCTTTTGTTTTTAGGTGATGATGCCTTTATTTATTTATCTTTATTATTGTTTATATTTGGCTGTGTTGGGTCTTTGTTGCTGCGCGCGGGCTTTCCCTGGTTGTGGCAAGTGGGGGCTACTCTTTGTTGTGGTGCGTGGACTGCTGATTGTTGTGGTTTCTCTTGTTGCGGAGCACGGGCTCTAAGTGTGCGGGCTTCAGTAATTGCAGCAGCTGGGCTCAGTAGTTGCGGCACACAGGCCCTAGAGTGCGTGGGCTTCAGTAGTTGCGACGTGTGGCCTCAGCAGTTGTGGCTCGCGGGCTCTAGGGCGCAGGCTCAGTAGTTGTGACGTACGGGCTTAGTTGCTCTGCGGCATGTGGGATCTTCCCAGACCAGGGCTGGAACCCGTGTCCCCTGCATTGGCAGACGGATTCTTAAGCACTGCACCACCAGGAAAGTCCCAGACTTTCCTTTTCTTAATGACAATTTTGAAGAGTCCTGGTTCACGTATTTCATAGACTGTCCCTCAGCTTGGGTTTGTGTGATGTTCTCCTCGTGACAGGAAGGGAGTTAGGGTTTTGGGGAAGGAGATGTTTACTTTTCATATTTTGTTTCATCTCTATCTCTTGGCTTTTTATATAAGATATTCAATGCATTTAGATATATATTTTAAAAAGCAGGCTTGTAGACTATTATTTTATAATCTGCTTGCTATATTGTAGTCTGCTTGGGATGATGGTGGTATGCTTTCTTTTTTTCGGTACACGGGCCTCTCACTCTTGTGGCCTCTCCCGTGGTGGAGCACAGGCTACGGACACGCAGGCTCAGCGGCCATGGCTCAGGGGCCTAGCCGCTCCGCGGCATGTGGGATCTTCCCGGACCGGGGCACGAAGCCGTGTCCCCTGCATCGGCAGGCAGGCTGTCAACCACTGCTCCACCAGGGAAGCACGGTACACTTTTGTTTTATTTATGCAGTTGGCTCTCTTGCATTGATTTACATTTTATTGATAATAAAGCTCAACTGCTTTGGATTATGATGTGTTTACAAGGCTACACAGATAATCTGGAAGGGAAAATGAAGAAATACAAATGACAGAAAATGTTTTATAATAATAAAATTTTCTTGGCAAGCAGAAACCTTTTCTCAAAGTCAGTGTTTTAATATAATTTGCTTGCTTCATAAATATGGTTTTTTTGTTTTTTCATATCTTTATTGATTAGTAAGCATGTTAAATGACTTGGGAGGAATCTCACTCTCTTCAAGAAATAATTTGGAATTCTTGATCTAGAATGCTGAGAATTCTCAAAAATGGGTCAGGAAAATCAATGTAATAGATGGAAAAAAAATCTCAATTTTAGCTGTTGATATAACTTTTCTTAAATTTAGGGGTTTTTTTATAATTGAAGTTACTAAAACAGATGGTGGAAGGTCCATCAAGATATTTATTTTATGTAATGAAAGCATTTTACTTTGCTGTATTGAATTCCATTCATTTTGGAATTTAGGAGCATTTACCTCTTTATGAAAGAGATGATTCCAAGTAGAAAATGATTGATGACCTTCGCTTCCAGTTTTCTTCTCAATAGACTTAGTCTCTCTTCTAATACTTCTTGCATACTCAGTAATTGTATAAGTTTTACAGAAAACTGCAGGTCTGGCTGAATATTAAGCACAGTACGATAAATAAAGCTTTTTGACTTTGCAGAATATTTTACATGTGTGTCCCATAGATTCATCAGAGATTCTAGTTTTGGATAAAGGCAAGTACATTTCAAGACAATACAACATCCCTGTGTATGACATTGGCATTCGAATGAGAAGTGAATTTGGTTCAGGACGGTTCTTGGAATGCTTGGCATTTAGGTTATTTTAGGTCAACTCTTTGGGAAATTCAATTAGAGTGTTTATTGAATGGTTTTAGTGAGCTGAATGGTTGCCATGTCATGTCATAGATGGTCTAAAACATGACTCTTATTTCTAAACTAGTTGTGTTGGTCAGATAAGGCATCTTACATGATGTATTTAATCCAAGATAATGATGGATGAGTAAGAGGCAGATCATTCTAGATGAAGAAATTTTGGTTTTGAGAGAGGCATTCTTAGGGAAATAGGCCTTGGTGTGTTCATTTAGAGCTGGGCAGGATTGAGTTCCGGAGAGAGGAGGGAAAGGATATTTGGGTAGGGGGAAGGGCATTGGCAGAGCCTCAGAGGCCTGACGGTTCCTGGGGCCTTTGTGGGAATGGTGGGAAAGTTGGGTTGCAGTCAGCCTGTGGGTAGCCTGGACGTTGGGTAATGAGCGTGGCCATCAGTTTATGGGCACCCTCTCTAGAGTGGTCTGTAACTTGCTTCCTCCCTGAGGAAGTGTGACACGCTTCTGCTAGCTGCAGTGTCTTCCCCACAGCTGTGCTGTCCATTGAGGAGAAGGGGGCCTGCTCTGCCATGGCTTCCTTACTCCTCAGGGTATGGCGTGTGAGTTATTTTAATAATGTATCAACCTGCCTTTTCTTTCTTTTGTCACGATGCATTTGCTTTCTAAAGTGGTCTTGTTTTCAGGATAATAACTGGGTTTCCACAGGGAAAATCATAATGTATGAGGCAAATTACTGACTAAAGGCAAATTCCTGACTTAAAAAATGAATCTCTAATATTTTTCTAGTAGTTCTTCTTTTGTTTCAATTTTTGTTTTGTTAGTTTTGTAAAGAAACTTATGGATAGTAATTTCTGCTCAGGTGGATAGTGGTACTGTTTAGCACAGCTCATTGGTCTTATGAAATTTTACAAATGCAGTCTGATTCATTCCAGCCAAGTTAATTATGAGGTACGTAATTTTTTTTCCCCAATGGAGACAAATGTAAAAGACAGAGATACAGAAATCATCTTCAGTTTAGATTGAAGAAATTTTAGTTACTACTGTTTGTTCCTGCTATTTGATCACAGTTTATTTTTATTTTTTGAAGCCTGTCTCTAATCAAATAAGATTTAATGTTTTAGAAGTAATAGAGGACCCTGACTAAAGTGACAAGAAAAGTTAATTTAAGGACAAGAATTGATTTTTAAAAATATAAAAGTACATTTCATGACTTGATTTCAAGATGATCTGGTGGTGTCCTTATACGGTCGCAGAAGGAAGTCCACAGTGGGACGAGAATGATGCTTACAAATCAGCACCCTTATTATCTATTACTGAAGATGTCTTAGTCCAGGCCAGTCTGCCTACCACCTGTGTGGTACACTGTTGATTTCATTTTTCTTCCAGTATTTACTTTTGGTTCGGGACCAATTACCTAGCTGTGATGGGATTCTTGAAAAGTATCCTACATCTTGTACTTAGTGAACTAGTGATTGTCCTGTTTGCAGACATTCTTTCTGAGGCTCTACTCTTGCCTCGAAAACCTACATTTGCAGAAAGGGAAATGTATAGGTTTTCCTTTTAAATGTACTTATTTTTCTTTATTTTTTATTTATTTTTGGCTGTGTTGGGTCTTCGTTTCTGTGCGAGGGCCTTCTCTAGATGCGGTGAGCAGGGGCCACTCCTCATCGTGGTGCGTGGGCCTGTCACTGCCGCGGCCCCTCTTGTTGCGGAGCACAGGCTCCTGCCGCGCAGGCTGAGTAGTTGTGGCTCATGGGCTTAGTTGCTCTGCAGCATGTGGGATCTTCCCGGACCAGGGCTCAAACCCGTGTCTCCTGCACTGGCTGACGGACTCTTAACCACTGCCCCACCAGTTATTGTTTTTTGGAAACATTATTTCCTCTTTTGTTTTTATGTGAGGATGCCTTTATTTATTTATTTTTATTATTGTTTATATTTGGCTGTGTTGGGTATTTGTTGCTGCGTGCGGGCTTTCTCTGGTTGTGGCAAGTGGGGGCTACTCTTTGTTGTGGTGCGTGGACTGCTGATTGTTGTGGTTTCTCTTGTTGCGGAGCACGGGCTCTAAGTGTGTGGGCTTCAGTAATTGCAGCAGCTGGGCTCACTAGTTGCGGCACACAGGCCCTAGAGTGCGTGGGCTTCAGTAGTTGCGGCGTGTGGCCTCAGTAGTTGTGGCTCGCGGGCTCTAGGGCGCAGGCACAGTAGTCGTGACGTACGGGTTTAGTTGCTCTGCGGCATGTGGGATCTTCCCAGACCAGGGCTGGAACCCGTGTCCCCTGCATTGGCAGACGGATTCTTTTTTTTTTTTTTTTTTTTTTTTTTTTTTTTTTTTTTTTTTGCGTTATGCGGGCCTCCCACTGTTGTGGCCTCTCCCGTTGGGGAGCACAGGCTCCGGATGCGCAGGCTCAGCGGCCATGGCTCACGGGCCCAGCCGCTCCGCGGCATATGGGATCCTCCCGGACCGGGGCACGAACCCGTATCCCCTGCATCGGCAGGCGGACTCTCAACCACTGCGCCACCAGGGAGGTCCAGACGGATTCTTAAGCACTGCACCACCAGGAAAGTCCCAGACTTTCCTTTTCTTAATGACAATTTTGCAGAGTCCTGGTTCACGTATTTCATAGACTGTCCCTCAGCTTGGGTTTGTGTGATGTTCTCCTCGTGACTGGAAGGGAGTTAGGGTTTTGGGGAAGGAGATGTTTACTTTTCATATTTTGTTTCATCTCTATCTCTTGGCTTTTTATATAAGATATTCAATGCATTTAGATATATATTTTAAAAAGCAGGCTTGTAGACTATTATTTCATAATCTGCTTGCTATATTGTAGTCTGCTTGGGATGATGGTGGTATGCTTTCTTTATTTCGGTACACGGGCCTCTCACTCTTGTGGCCTCTCCCGTGGTGGAGCACAGGCTACGGACACGCAGGCTCAGCGGCCATGGCTCAGGGGACTAGCCGCTCCGCGGCATGTGGGATCTTCCCGGACCGGGGCAAGAAGCCGTGTCCCCTGCATCGGCAGGCAGGCTCTCAACCACTGCTCCACCAGGGAAGCACGGTACACTTTTGTTTTATTTATGCAGTTGGCTCTCTTGCATTGATTTACATTTTATTGATAATAAAGCTCAACTGCTTTGGATTATGATGTGTTTACAAGGCTACACAGATAATCTGGAAGGGAAAATGAAGAAATACAAATGACAGAAAATGTTTTATAATAATAAAATTTTCTTGGCAAGCAGAAACCTTTTCTCAAAGTCAGTGTTTTAATGTAATTTGCTTGCTTCATAAATATGGTTTTTTTATGTTTTTTCATATCTTTATTGATTAGTAAGCATGTTAAATGACTTGGGAGGAATCTCACTCTCTTCAAGAAAGAATTTGGAATTCTTGATATAGAATGCTGACAGTTCTCAAAAATGGGTCAGGAAAATCAAAGTAATAGATGGAAAAAAAATCTCAATTTTAGCTGTTGATATAACTTTTCTTAAATTTACGGGTTTTTTTTATAATTGAAGTTACTAAAACAGATGGTGGAAGGTCCATCAAGATATTTATTTTATGTAATGAAAGCATTTTACTTTGCTGTATTGAATTCCATTCATTCTGGAACTTAGGAGCATTTACCTCTTTATGAAAGAGATGATTCCAAGTAGAAAATGATTGATGACCTTCGCTTCCAGTTTTCTTCTCAATAGACTTAGTCTCTCTTCTAATGCTTCTTGCATACTCAGTAATTGTATAAGTTTTAGAGAAAACTGCAGGTCTGGCTGAATATTAAGCACAGTACGATAAATAAAGCTTTTTGACTTTGCAGAATATTTTACATGTGTGTCCCATAGATTCATCAGAGATTCTAGTTTTGGATAAAGGCAAGTACATTTCAAGACAATACAACATCCCTGTGTATGACATTGGCATTCGAATGAGAAGTGAATTTGGTTCAGGACGGTTCTTGGAATGCTTGGCATTTAGGTTATTTTAGGTCAACTCTTTGGGAAACTCAATTAGAGTGTTTATTGAATGGTTTTAGTGTGCTGAATGGTTGCCATGTCATGTCATAGATGGTCTAAAACATGACTCTTATTTCTAAACTAGTTGTGTTGGTCAGATAAGGCATCTTACATGATGTATTTAATCCAAGATAATGAAGGATGAGTAAGAGGCAGATCATTCTAGATGAAGAAATTTTGGTTTTGAGAGAGGCATTCTTAGAGAAATAGACCTTGGTGTGTTCATTTAGAGCTGGGCAGGATTGAGTTCCGGAGAGAGGAGGGAAAGGATATTTGGGTAGGGAGAAGGGCATTGGCAGAGCCTCAGAGGCCTGACGGTTCCTGGGGTCTATGTGGGAATGGTGGGAAAGTTGGGTTGCAGTCAGCCTGTGGGTAGCCTGGACGTTGGGTAATGAGCGTGGCCATCAGTTTATGGGCGCCCTCTCTAGAGTGGTCTGTAACTTGCTTCCTCCCTGAGGAAGTGTGACACGCTTCTGCTAGCTGCAGTGTCTTCCCCACAGCTGTGCTGTCCATTGAGGAGAAGGGGGCCTGCTCTGCCATGGCTTCCTTACTCCTCAGGGTATGGCGTGTGAGTTATTTTAATAATGTATCAACCTGCCTTTTCTTTCTTTTGTCACGATGCATTTGCTTTCTAAAGTGGTCTTGTTTTCAGGATAATAACTGGGTTTCCACAGGGAAAATCATAATGTATGAGGCAAATTACTGACTAAAGGCAAATTCCTGACTTAAAAAATGAATCTCTAATATTTTTCTAGTAGTTCTTCTTTTGTTTCAATTTTTGTTTTGTTAGTTTGGTAAAGAAACTTATGGATAGTAATTTCTGCTCAGGTGGATAGTGGTACTGTTTAGCACAGCTCATTGGTCTTATGAAATTTTACAAATGCAGTCTGATTCATTCCAGCCAAGTTAATTATGAGGTACGTAATTTTTTGCCCCAATGGAGACAAATGTAAAAGACAGAGATACAGAAATCATCTTCAGTTTAGATTGAAGAAATTTTAGTTACTACTGTTTGTTCCTGCTATTTGATCACAGTTTATTTTTATTTTTTGAAGCCTGTCTCTAATCAAATAAGATTTAATGATTTAGAAGTAATAGAGGACCCTGACTAAACTGACAAGAAAAGTTAATTTAAGGACAAGAATTGATTTTTAAAACTATAAAAGTACATTTCATGACTTGATTTCAAGATGATCTGGTGGTATCCTTATACTGTCGCAGAAGGAAGTCCACAGTGGGACGAGAATGATGCTTACAATTCAGCACCCTTATTATCTATTACTGAAGATGTCTTAGTCCAGGCCAGTCTGCCTACCACCTGTGTGGTACACTGTTGATTTCATTTTTCTTCCAGTATTTACTTTTGGTTCGGGACCAATTATCTAGCTGTGATGGGATTCTTGAAAAGTATCCTACATCTGGTACTTAGTGAACTAGTGATTGTCCTGTTTGCAGACATTCTTTCTGAGGCTCTACTCTTGCCTCGAAAACCTACATTTGCAGAAAGGGAAATGTATAGGTTTTCCTTTTAAATGTACTTATTTTTATTTATTTTTTTATTTATTTTTGGCTGTGTTGGGTCTTCGTTTCTGTGCGAGGGCCTTCTCTAGTTGCGGCGAGCAGGGGCCACTCCTCATCGTGGTGCGTGGGCCTGTCACTGCCGCGGCCCCTCTTGTTGCGGAGCACAGGCTCCTGCCGCGCAGGCTGAGTAGTTGTGGCTCATGGGCTTAGTTGCTCTGCAGCATGTGGGATCTTCCCGGACCAGGGCTCAAACCCGTGTCTCCTGCACTGGCTGACGGACTCTTAACCACTGCCCCACCAGTTACTGTTTTTTGAAAACATTATTTCCTCTTTTGTTTTTATGTGAGGATGCCTTTATTTATTTATCTTTATTATTGTTTATATTTGGCTGTGTTGGGTCTTTGTTGCTGCGCGCGGGCTTTCCCTGGTTGTGGCAAGTGGGGGCTACTCTTTGTTGTGGTGCGTGGACTGCTGATTGTTGTGGTTTCTCTTGTTGCGGAGCACGGGCTCTAAGTGTGCGGGCTTCAGTAATTGCAGCAGCTGGGCTCAGTAGTTGCGGCACACAGGCCCTAGAGTGCGTGGGCTTCAGTAGTTGCGGCGTGTGGCCTCAGCAGTTGTGGCTCGTGGACTCTAGACCGCAGGCTCAGTAGTTGTGACGTACGGGCTTAGTTGCTCTGCGCCATGTGGGATCTTCCCAGACCAGGGCTGGAACCCGTGTCCCCTGCATTGGCAGACGGATTCTTAAGCACTGCACCACCAGGAAAGTCCCAGACTTTCCTTTTCTTAATGACAATTTTGAAGAGTCCTGGTTCACGTATTTCATAGACTGTCCCTCAGCTTGGGTTTGTGTGATGTTCTCCTCGTGACAGGAAGGGAGTTAGGGTTTTGGGGAAGGAGATGTTTACTTTTAATATTTTGTTTCATCTCTATCTCTTGGCTTTTTATATAAGATATTCAATGCATTTAGATATATATTTTAAAAAAGCAGGCTTGTAGACTATTATTTTATAATCTGCTTGCTATATTGTAGTCTGCTTGGGATGATGGTGGTATGCTTTCTTTTTTTCGGTACACGGGCCTCTCACTCTTGTGGCCTCTCCCGTGGTGGAGCACAGGCTAAGGACACGCAGGCTCAGCGGCCATGGCTCAGGGGCCTAGCCGCTCCGCGGCATGTGGGATCTTCCCGGACCGGGGCACGAAGCCGTGTCCCCTGCATCGGCAGGCAGGCTCTCAACCACTGCTCCACCAGGGAAGCATGGTACACTTTTGTTTTATTTATGCAGTTGGCTCTCTTGCATTGATTTACATTTTATTGATAAAGCTCAACTGCTTTGGATTATGATGTGTTTACAAGGCTACACAGATAAGCTGGAAGGGAAAATGAAGAAATACAAATGGCAGAAAATGTTTTATAATAATAAAGTTTTCTTGGCAAGCAGCAACCTTTTCTCAAAGTCAGTGTTTTAATATAATTTGCTTGCTTCATAAATATGGGTTTTTTTGTTTTTTCATATCTTTATTGATTAGTAAGCATGTTAAATGACTTGGGAGGAATCTCACTCTCTTCAAGAAATAATTTGGAATTCTTGATGTAGAATGCTGACAGTTCTCAAAAATGGGTCAGGAAAATCAAAGTAATAGATGGAAAAAAAATCTCAATTTTAGCTGTTGATATAACTTTTCTTAAATTTACGGGTTTTTTTTATAATTGAAGTTACTAAAACAGATGGTGGAAGGTCCATCAAGATATTTATTTTATGTAATGAAAGCATTTTACTTTGCTGTATTGAATTCCATTCATTCTGGAACTTAGGAGCATTTACCTCTTTATGAAAGAGATGATTCCAAGTAGAAAATGATTGATGACCTTCGCTTCCAGTTTTCTTCTCAATAGACTTAGTCTCTCTTCTAATGCTTCTTGCATACTCAGTAATTGTATAAGTTTTAGAGAAAACTGCAGGTCTGGCTGAATATTAAGCACAGTACGATAAATAAAGCTTTTTGACTTTGCAGAATATTTTACATGTGTGTCCCATAGATTCATCAGAGATTCTAGTTTTGGATAAAGGCAAGTACATTTCAAGACAATACAACATCCCTGTGTATGACATTGGCATTCGAATGAGAAGTGAATTTGGTTCAGGACGGTTCTTGAAATGCTTGGCATTTAGGTTATTTTAGGTCAACTCTTTGGGAAACTCAATTAGAGTGTTTATTGAATGGTTTTAGTGTGCTGAATGGTTGCCATGTCATGTCATAGATGGTCTAAAACATGACTCTTATTTCTAAACTAGTTGTGTTGGTCAGATAAGGCGTCTTACATGATGTATTTAATCCAAGATAATGAAGGATGAGTAAGAGGCAGATCATTCTAGAGGAAGTAATTTTGGTTTTGAGAGAGGCATTCTTAGGGAAATAGGCCTTGGTGTGTTCATTTAGAGCTGGGCAGGATTGAGTTCCGGAGAGAGGAGGGAAAGGATATTTGGGTAGGGGGAAGGGCATTGGCAGAGCCTCAGAGGCCTGACGGTTCCTGGGGCCTTTGTGGGAATGGTGGGAAAGTTGGGTTGCAGTCAGCCTGTGGGTAGCCTGGACGTTGGGTAATGAGCGTGGCCATCAGTTTCTGGGCGCCCTCTCTAGAGTGGTCTGTAACTTGCTTCCTCCCTGAGGAAGTGTGACACGCTTCTGCTAGCTGCAGTGTCTTCCCCACAGCTGTGCTGTCCATTGAGGAGAAGGGGGCCTGCTCTGCCATGGCTTCCTTACTCCTCAGGGTATGGCGTGTGAGTTATTTTAATAATGTATCAACCTGCCTTTTCTTTCTTTTGTCACGATGCATTTGCTTTCTAAAGTGGTCTTGTTTTCAGGATAATAACTGGGTTTCCACAGGGAAAATCATAATGTATGAGGCAAATTACTGACTAAAGGCAAATTCCTGACTTAAAAAATGAATCTCTAATATTTTTCTAGTAGTTCTTCTTTTTTTTCAATTTTTGTTTTGTTAGTTTTGTAAAGAAACTTATGGATAGTAATTTCTGCTCAGGTGAATAGTGGTACTGTTTAGCACAGCTCATTGGTCTTATGAAATTTTACAAATGCAGTCTGATTCATTCCAGCCAAGTTAATTATGAGGTACGTAATTTTTTGCCCCAATGGAGACAAATGTAAAAGACAGAGATACAGAAATCATCTTCAGTTTAGATTGAAGAAATTTTAGTTACTACTGTTTGTTCCTGCTATTTGATCACAGTTTATTTTTATTTTTTGAAGCCTGTCTCTAATCAAATAAGATTTAATGATTTAGAAGTAATAGAGGACCCTGACTAAACTGACAAGAAAAGTTAATTTAAGGACAAGAATTGATTTTTAAAACTATAAAAGTACATTTCATGACTTGATTTCAAGATGATCTGGTGGTATCCTTATACTGTCGCAGAAGGAAGTCCACAGTGGGACGAGAATGATGCTTACAAATCAGCACCCTTATTATCTATTACTGAAGATGTCTTAGTCCAGGCCAGTCTGCCTACCACCTGTGTGGTACACTGTTGATTTCATTTTTCTTCCAGTATTTACTTTTGGTTCGGGACCAATTATCTAGCTGTGATGGGATTCTTGAAAAGTATCCTACATCTTGTACTTATTGAACTAGTGATTGTCCTGTTTGCAGACATTCTTTCTGAGGCTCTACTCTTGCCTCGAAAACCTACATTTGCAGGAAGGGAAATGTATAGCTTTTCCTTTTAAATGTATTTATTTTTATTTATTTTTTATTTATTTTTGGGTGTGTTCGGTCTTCTTTTCTGTGCGAAGGCCTTCTCTATTTGTGGCCAGCTGGGGCACTCCTCATCATTGTGCCTGGGCCTCTCACTGTCGTGGTTCCTCTTGTTGCGGAGCACAGGCTCCAGACGCACAGCTTGAGTAGTTGTTGCTCACGGGCTTAGTTGCTATGAAGCATGTGGGATCTTCCCGGACCAGGGTTCAAACCCGTGTCTCCTGCACTGGCAGGCGGACTCTTAACCACTGCCCCACCAGTTATTCTTTTTTGAAAAATTTTATTTCCTCATTTGTTTTTATGTGATGATGCCTTTATTTATTTATCTTTATTATTGTTTATATTTGGCTGTGTTGGGTCTTTGTTGTTGCCCGCGGGCTTTCTCTGGTTTTGGCAAGTGGCGGCTACTCTTTGTTGTGCTGTGCAGACTTCTCATTGAGGTGGCTTCTCTTGTTGTGGAACATGGGTTCTAAGTGTGCGGGCTTCAGTAATTGCAGCACCTGGGGTCAGTAGTTGCGGCACACAGGCCCTAGCATGTGCAGGCTTCAGTAGTTGGTACGTGTGGCCTCAGTAGTTGTGGCTCGCGGGCTCTACAGCGCAGGCTCAGTTGTTGTGACGTACGGTCTTAGTTGCTCTGCAACGTGTGGGATCTTCCCACTCCAGGGCTGGAACCCATGTCCCCTGCATTGGCAGACGGATTCTTAACCACTGCACCAACAGAAAAGTCAAAGACTTTCCTTTTCTTAATGACAATTTTGAAGAGTCCTGGTTCACGTATTTCATAGACTGTCCCTCAACTTGGGTTTCTGTGATGTTCTCATCATGACTGGAATGGAGTTAGGATTTTGGGGAAGGAGATGTTTACTTTTAATATTTTGTTTCATCTCTATCTCTTGTCATTTCATATAAGATATTCAATGCATATAGATAGATATTTTCAAAAGCAGGCTTCTAGACTACTGTTTTATAATGTGCTTTCCATTTTGTAATCTGCTTGGGATGATGGTTGTATGCTTTTTTTTTTTCACTACGTGGTCCTCTGACTGTTGTTGCTTCTCCCGTTGTGGAGCACAGGCTCCGGATGCACAGGCTCAGCGGCCATGTCTCATGGGCCTAGCCACTCCACGGCATGTGGAATCTTTCTGCACCAGTGCACGAACCCGTGTCCCCTGCATCGGCAGGCAGACTCTCAATCCCTGTGCCACGATGGAAGACCAGTATACTTTTGTTTTAATTATGCAGTTTGCTGTCTTGTGATGATTTGCATTTTATTTATAAAGGTTAACTTCTTTGGATTATGATATGTTTACAAGGCTACACAGATAACCTGGAAGGGAAAATGAAGAAATACAAATGACAGAAAATGTTTTATAATAATAAAATTTTCTTGGCAATCAGCATAATTTTCTCAATGTCAGTCTTGTAATATAATTTGCTTTCTTCATAAATATGGGTTTTTTGTTTTTTTCATTTCTTTATTGATTAGTAAGCATGTTAAATGACTTAGGAGGAATCTCACTCTATTCAAGAAATAATTTGGAATTATTGATCCAGAATGCTGACAATTCTCAAAAATGGGTCAGGAAACTCAAACTAATAGGTGGAAAATAATTTTCAATTTTAGCTCTTGATATAACTTTTCTTAAATTTATGGTGTTTTTAAATAATTGAAGTTACTAAAATAGTTGGTAGAAGGTCCGTCAATATATATATTTTATGTATTTAAAATATTATACTTTGCTGTATTTAATTCCATTCTTTCTGGGATTCAGGAGAATTTACTTCTTTATGAAGGAGATTATTCAAAGTAGAAAATGATTGATGACCTTAGCTTCCAGTTTTCTTCTCAATAGATTTACTCTCTCTTCTAATGCTTCTTGCATACTCCGTAATTGTATATATTTTAGAGAAAAATGCATGTCTGGCTGAATATTAAGCACAATACAATAAATGAATCTTTTTTACTTTGCAGAATATTTTACATGTGTGTCCCATAAATTCATCAGAGATTCTAGTTTTGGATAAAGGCAAGTATATTTAAAGTCAATACAACATCCCTGTCTATGACATTGGCATTCGAATGAGAAGTGAATTTGGTTCAGGACGGTTCTTGGGATGCTTGGCATTTAGGTTATTTTAGGTTAACTCTTTGGGAAATTCAATTAGAGTGTTTATTGAATGGTTTTAGTGAGCTGAATGGTTGTCATGTCATGTCATAGATGGTCTAAAACATGACTCTTATTTCTAAACTAGTTGTGTTGGTCAGATAAGGCATCTTACATGATGTATTTAATCCAAGATAATGATGGATGACTAAGAGGCAGATCATTCTAGATGAAGAAATTTTGGTTTTGAGAGAGGCATTCTTAGAAAAATAGCCCTTGAAGTGTTCATTTATAGCTTGGCAGGACTCAGGCCCAGAGAGAGGAGGGAAAGGATATTTGGGTAGAGGGAAGGGCATTGGCAGAGCCTCAGAGGCCTAACGGTTCCTGGGGCCTTTGTGGCAATGGTGGGAAGGTTGGGTTGCAGTCTTCCTGTGGGTGGCCTGGACGCTGGGTAATTAGTGTGGCCATCAGTTTATGGGCACCCTCTTAGAGTGTTCTGTAACTTGCTTCCTCCCTGAGGAAGTGTGACACGCTTCTGCTAGCTGCAGTGTCTTCCCCACAGCTGTGCTGTCCATTGAGGAGAAGGGGGCCTACTCTGCCATGGCTTCTTTACTCCTTAGGGTATGGCGTGTGAGTTATTTTAGTAATGCATCAATCTGCCTTTTCTTTCTTTTGTCACAATGCATTTGCTTTCTAAAGTGGTCTTGTTTTCAGGATAATAATTGTGTTTCCACAGGGAAAATCATAATGTATGAGGCAAATTAGTGACTAAAGGCAAATTACTGACTTAAAAAAATGAATCTCTAATTTTTTTTTCTAGTAGTTCTTCGTTAGTTTAAATTTTTTTTGTCAGTTATGTAAACAAACTTAAGTATAGTAATTTCTGCTCAGGTGGATAGTGGTACTGTTTAGCATAGCTCATTGGTCTTCTGAAACCTTTACAAATGCAGTCTGATTCATTCCAGACAAGTTAATTATGAGGTACATAATTTTTTCCCCTAATGGAGACAAATGTAAAAGACAGAGATACAGAAATCATCTTCAGTTTAGATTGAAGAAATTTTAGTTACTACTCTTTGTTCCTGCTATTTGATCACAGTTTATTTTTATTTTTTGATGTCTGTCTCTAATCAATTCAGATTTAATGTTTTAGAAGTAATAGAGGACCATGACGAAACTGACAAGAAAAGTTAATTTAAGGGCAACAATTGATTTTTAAAAATATAAAAGTACATTTCATGACTTGATTTCCAGATGATCTGGTGGTATCCTTATACTGTCACAGAAGGAAGTCCCCGTTGGGACAAGAATGATGCTTAGAAATCACCACGCTTATTATCTATTACTGAACATGTCTTTGTCCAGGCCAGTCTGCCTACCACCTCTGTGTTACACTGTTGATTTCATTTTTCTTCTAGTATTTACTTTTGGTTCTGGACCAGTTGTCTAGCTGTGATTGGATTCTTCAAAAGTATCCTACATTTTGTACTTAGTCAACTAGTTATTGTTCTGTTTGCAGACATTCTTTCTGAGGCTCTACTCTTGTCTCGAAAACCTACATTTGCAGGAAAGGAAATGTATAGGTTTTCCTTTTAAATGTATTTATTTTTATTTATTTTTTATTTATTTTTGGCTGTGTTGGGTCTCCGTTTCTGTGTGAGGGCCTTCTGTAGTTGCGGCGAGCGTGGGCCACTCTTCATCGTGGTGCGTGGGCCTATCACTGCCGTGGACCCTGTTGTTGCAGAGCACAGCCTCCAGACACGCATGCTCAATGTTTGTGGTCCCGGCCCCTGTTGCCCCGTGACCCGTGGTATCCTTCCAGACCAGATCTCCAACCCGTTTACCCCCCGTCGGCAGGCAGACTCTCAACCACTGCACCACCAGGGAAGCCCAGGTTTTCCTTTTATTAACAAAGTTATCCTTCTTTATTTCTTTCCAGTGTTTAATACCCGTGTCCATTGTGACATTGAGTTTCATATTTAAAATTAATTTTAAAATTTTATTCTTAAAATTATCGTACGGTAAAACTAACTTTTTTCTTTTATTCTGTTAATTTAGAACGTGTAGTTTGTGCAACCATCACTTCAGTCAGAATACAGAATAATGTCACCCCGCAGAATTCCCTGATGCTATCCTTTTATAGTTAACTGTCCCCATCCTATAACCTCTGCAACCACTGACCTTTTCTCCATCCCTATATTTTTGTCTTTTTGAGAATGTTCTATAAATGGAATCATACATGTAACCTTTTGAGATTGGGTTCTTTTGCTGTGTTTTTGAGATTCATCTACGTTATTGCATGTATTTTAAGTTTATTCCTTTTTATTACTGAGTAGTTTTCCATTGTCACTCATTAAAGGACATATGGGTTGTTTCCTATTTTTAGCATTTAGGAATAGAGACGCTGTAAACATTTGTGTACAGACATTTGTGCAAACATAGTTTTCATTTCTCTATATCTAGGGTAGCTGTCTCTGGGGAGAGGGGATTGCTGGGTGATATAGTGAGTATATTTTTAACTTTATGAGAAACTGTCAACCCTTTTTCCAGAGTGTCTGTACCATTTTTTATTCTCCCACTAGCAATGTATGAGAATTACACCTGTTCCACATCACTGACACTATCAGTGATTTTAATTTAGCCATTCTAATAGGTATGTGGTAACATCTTATCATGGTTTTAATTTGCATTTCTCTGATGACTAATGCCATTGGACATCTTTTCATGTGCTTATTTGCCATCATTAGATCCTCTTAGTGGAGTGCCGTTGAAATCTTTTGCCTAGCTTTTAATTGGGTTGTTTTCTTACTGTTGAGTTTTGAGAATTCTTTATATATTTGGATACAAATCCTTTTTCAGGTATGTGATATGCCGTTGGTTTTTTCTCAGTCTTTAGCTTGGCTTCGTATCCTTCTAACATAATAGTGTCTTTCAAAGAGGAAAAAGGTTTAATTTTGAGAAAGTCCAGTTCATAAATTTTTTTCTTTTTTATATTATACTAAGATGGGTAGATTTTAAAATAAGTTTCTGTTCTATAAAAGCGGTGAAAAGTAACTTAGTGATGGGAATGTCCTCATAAAGTTGACTTTGTGGAAGGTGCAAATGTTATTTTCTGGAAAGGTAGTACTAATTAATATACCTCTTAGTCTTGGGAACATCTAGGACTTTTGTTTAACCGAAGGATGCAATTGGTTGAGGTTTGTGAGGGTTTTCACACTTTTTAAAAAAATGATAATCACTAATGTGGTTAAACATGTATACTTTCATAATGCAGAACTATGTAGGAATTAGTCCTTAAGACTCTTCCAGGGTTAAAATAGTGGTATATTACATTCCCATTTGATGCTTTGGGGAGTGCCTGAGTTTGAGTTTCTGCTTCACTGGAACAGCATTAGAACTCTGAGTGTAGGTTCAGATTCAGTGTCATGGCTAAAAGCACGAGCTGCATCAGAATGTCTGCATTTGAATCCTGCCTTTTATTTATAGTGTAACTGTGGGTGAGTAACTTAACTTGTCTGTGCTTCAGGTTCCTTATCTGTTAGTGGGAATGATAATAATAACATCCACCTTGTAAGGTCATTATGAGGACTCAAGCAGATTACATAATAATAGTCATTTCAAGGGCCTCTGGCCCACAGGAAGCATTCAACAAATGGCTCTTGTTATTCTTCGTCTTATTATTGCTGAAATAGCTTTATGATAAAATTGTTTAAACAAATGTTTTGGAATATTTTCAAGAGTCAGAATAACCACATAGCACACTAAGTCATTTCTCTCCCATGCCCACTTTTTTCTCTTTGCACTTGTTATTATTAATCAATACCTGTGACCAGTGTTTTTAATAATCATGTATATATACACTGTTTTACAAGCCAGCTATCAGTTCATTCCATTTTTCACATCTTGTGAGGTACTAATCAGATATACACATATACATCAGTTTGCTTCAGCTGCCTGAAATATCAACCTAAATTGGCTTAAGCTGAAAAGAAATTTGAGTTAGGCTCACCTAACTGCAAAGTCAGGCACAGCTAGCTGGATTCAGGGCTCAAGTAAAGTCATCAGGACTCAGGTTCTCCCCACGAGTCAACTCTGCCTTTTCCTGTATGGACTTCAGTTGTAGGAACTGTATGTTAGAAACTTGGCTGTAGCATATTCACCCCCTGTAGCCTGTCAGCGTTTAGATTCAGCCGGAAAGAGCGCCTGTCTCTTTCCCCAGAAGCCTCAGCAAAAGTCTCATGATGTCTCATTGGCTCTTATGGGGTCACATGTCTGACCTGGAGCCAATCGCTGTTTGAGGCTGTGAGACTGGGATTGGCCAGTTCTGGTCACGTGTCACCCGTGGCTCTTTGGCGGAGTCGAGCCCACCGGAGCCACGCTGACTGAGAGGCGGGGAGAGGTACCTACTCTGAGGGAATTTGTGGGCTTTTATTACCAGAAAAAGGGATGGACGCTGGCTGGTCAAACGACTAATGTGCTGTTAGGCTCTTTTTGTAGATCGGCAACGGATCACAGGGGTTAATGGATTTGAATTAGAGCGGATTTGAATTAGAACCTTGGTTACTGATTCCAGCTTTTTTGTCTCCAGGAATGCCGTTCCCCACAGGGGCAGGAGTTTGCAGAAAGTTAGTGTTGTGTATTCTTTTGGTGAAAGTTGGATAATTTTTAACAGGAAGAGAAAGAGTCAAGGCAAATAGGGGTGGCCTTCTCAATGGGTGGACGTGGTGCTTCTTCCCACACTGGTGGGTTTAAGCGACTCAGCGCCCTTCTCCGGGCCTTTCTGTCCCCATGGCAGAGGCTGTACAAGACCCAGCTTGGTCAGTGTCTGTCCGCCACGTGGCAGGGTTGCGTGCTGTAGACACGGGTGTACCCGTGTATCCTGGCCAAGAGTGTCGGCTACATGGTGAGGTGTGTCTGGGAGCTGGTGTCGTGTAGAGGTAGTTTCTAGATCTCTGTGTTTTTTATAGTCCATTTTAGCGTGGCTTGAGACATTGTCTCACTTTGACTTCGGCTGGCAGTTTTTATTTTATGTTTTTCCAGAAGACGCTTGAAATTCTTCAGGAGTATGTGTAGCCAGGTCATGCTGTTTTCTGAAGAACCAGGGAAGACAGTTACCAGAGACCTGCCTTGTATGGAGAGCTACGCTACAGAAGTACCCGCAGTGAGGTTCAGGGAGACCGCAGTTAGAAATGAACTGTTGGGACCTGATTAATTGTGGTAGGCATCTTCATATCCAGTGCTGAGGTGGGCACCTGAGCCTACATATCAGAGACATTAACTCTTGAAATTAAGTCACTTCCCCCCATAGCTCCCAGAGTTAGTAATTCTGTCCCTAATCTCTACTTCTGTGTTACTTTTATTGAGATGTCCCTGGCTAATATGTTTGGTGATTAATGCTGATGGTAGGCTTTGTGATCTCCCCTCAGAGCCAGTTTTAGGGGTTAGCTTGTCTTTGTCAGCTACGTACAAGTACACTTGTTTCTCCAGTGGCTATTGGAGAGCATAATCATTATTATGATTGCATAATCATAACCATTATTATTTTACCGAGATGGTGAAAATGGGTGAAAATAATTCCTCTGTCACGTAGATAAAGTAGTTACATAGCATGATATTTTATTTTCTAAAAATAGGGTGTTGTATGTTGAAATCTGTAAAGTGATTTCCACTTTGTGTAAATTGGAAATATGGAATTTTAGTGAAATAACAATAGCTAACACTTACTGAGCACTCACTGTATGCCAGGCATTCTTTTAAGCACTTTACACGTATTATTTCGCTTAATTAAGTGAAAATAAATAACCATAGGAGGTAGGTATTAGTTGTCTCCTTGCCACTTTAGAGGTGAGCAAGTTGAGATACTTGAGGCTAAGTCATTTGCTCCAGATCACACAGCTGGTGAGTGACACAGTTGGTGAGTGACAGCTGGTGAGTTCTGAATGTAAGTCCTCTGGCTCCAAGTCTGTGCTTTGGATCACTGTGCTGTGTTCTGTCCCTAGTAAAGATTTTAGCTCATGTGTTGTTAGTTTTTCTTTTCATTTTGCTTCCTTTTGTAATATTTTCTAGATGTGGGCTAGGAGTTGTATAGAGAAGATTTGCTAATTCTAGGACCTTTGGAATCCATGGATTTATCCATCTTCTGTTGCTGTTATTTGGCAAGCAAACACTATATGCTTGTTTATATCAGTAGGTGTCAACCAGGAATGATTTTGCCCCCCAGGGGACATTTGCTGATGTCTGGAGACAGACATCTTTAGTTGTCGTAAGTCAGGAGACGTGCTCCTGGCACCTAGTGGTCGGAGGCCGGGATGCTGCTGAAAGATTTATGAGGCACAGGACAGCCTTCTGCAACAAAGAACTGTTCAGCCCAAAGTGTCAATAGCATCAACTCTGGCCTATAGAATAAGTCACTGATGATCTTGTAATGCCATTCTGATCTCTAATGGGCAAAGTCACATTAGTAATGTAGAAATGATTACTTTTGATGTTTGTTTGATAATTGATTTCCCCAAATTAATGCATGTTTGTATAAGGGACATAAACACCAACCATAACTTAAATATTGAAGTTCCCTTAAAGTAAACTGGGAATTATAGCCCACTGAGGGAGAGCTGAGGAAGTTTAAAGGGAGGCCATGTAATGCCTGAGGATACAATACTCTAAATATTTGTTGGATTACCTTGTGAATTACACAATTAGACTTCATTTCTTGTGTTGTGTTAACTTGTCAAATGTATAAACATTTTAAATATCCTGTAATTTTCAAAACCGTGTTTTGGTATATTTTTAATTAAAAATTTCATACTGAGAAAAGTGGAGAATATTACATTGTACCCCGTGTATGTACCACCCATATTTAACAAATGCTAACAAATACTGAAGTCCATTTTGAGCTCTTTCTCATGCCATCCCTTAGGTGTTTCGACATTTTTTGTTATACCAAACATCTCAAAAGTTGAAGGGGCCTGGAACTCTTCCAATGTCTGTCACCAGGCCTCACTCACTGCTGCTTCCTTTTGTCTGCCTGTCAGCTTCTCCCCTCATCTTTCACTGCAGTATATAGGCTGTAGAGGGCGGAGCCAGGTTGTCTTTTCAAAGCTGGAAAGGCCAGGCCGAGAGTGGATGCGTAGGCTGGAGGGAGGCGGGAGGACAATAAGTATGGGTTCCCCCCAATGACTGAAAGCAAAGCGTTCCCATGAAACCTTTCATAAGCCGAAGTGGTGTAAAGTGAAGAAGCAGTGACCATAGGACACATCTTGCTAACGGATGCACAAAATAAATTGAGCTAAAGTACAGAAGCTCAGTGACAGTTCAAAGCTATGGTGGCTTGACACTGAGGTGCTGAGTGTGGTTCCCGGGAAGGAGCTGGGTGGTGCCCCTTGCACCCGCTTTTGCAGCGCACAGTGCGAGTTGCCTCTGTATGGGCTGCTGCACAACACATGCCAGACACTGTCCTCATTTTCCCCCCTTTTTTGTGTAATTAGATACCTCTTTGGTTTTCTTTTGGTTAGGAAAACAGGCGCTAATGTGGGTCATTCTTAAAAGCGAAGTGGCATAAATTGAGCTTTGGAAGGATGGAGGAGACCTGTACCTTGGGGCCGTTTGGTGAGGTAGAAAGTGGGGAGAGTGAGCGAGGGTGGGAACAGGCAAGAAGAGCAGTCTCGGAACCGACAGAGATGGTGGTGGGAGGTCTGCAAGCGTGGTCCGCCGGAGCAGTGTTGTGACTGTCAGGTCAGAGGATCTTAGGTCTTCTTTGCCCAGGTTTCCTGATCCCTGCATCATGAGTGGTATAGCTCAGGAGAGGCTGCGCTTGAATTTTCAGTCTCTATTACTTGGACTGCTTAGTGGTCTGTTATTAATGGCAATGCCTGCTTATCACCAGTTGTTCACAGGACTTCTACATGATAGGTTCCTTCTTTTCTTTTTTGACCACACCCTGTTGCCTGCGGTATCTTAGTTCCCCGACCAGGGATCAAACCCTCCCCCCACCCCTTTCCGCCATGGAGGAAGCGCGGAGTCCCAACCACTGGACTGCCCGATAGGTCCCTTCTTTATTTAAACACCTCCCATCATGCTCCATTGCTATGGAATAAATCCCTCACTTCTTTTGGCATTGGAGGACATCCTTAGCTCCTTTCCCTCCTTCTCTGACATACCTGGAGTGTATCATGTGCTTTCTCTTGTCTTGGTGACTTCTTGTGCATTCTCTCTGAAAAACTCCCCTGTGCTCTCCCTATCATCTCTGCACAGTGAACTTGTGTTCTTCTGTTGAGGGCAGCTCATGCCTTTTGGCAGATGGAAGGTATTTCTTGTTATTTTTCACTAGTGCTTTGCCTTAGGTCTTCTTTGCCCAGGTTTCCTGATCCCTGCATTATGAGTGGTATAGCTCAGGAGAGGCTGCGCTTGAATTTTCAATCTCTATTACTTGGACTGCTTAGTGGTCTGTTATTAATGGCAATGCCTGCTTATCACCAGTTGTTCACAGGACTTCTACATGATAGGTTCCTTCTTTTTTTTTTTTTGACCACACCCTGTTGCCTGCGGGATCTTAGTTCCCCGACCTGGGATCAAACCCTCCCCCCACCCCTTTCCGCCATGGAGGAAGCGCGGAGTCCCAACCACTGGACTGCCCGATAGGTCCCTTCTTTATTTAAACACCTCCCATCATGCTCCATTGCTATGGAATAAATCCCTCACTTCTTTTGGCATTGGAGGGCATTCTTAGCTCCTTTCCCTCCTTCTCTGACACACCTGGAGTGTATCATGTGCTTTCTCTTGTCTTGGTGACTTCTTGTGCATTCTCTCTGAAAAACTCCCCTGTGCTCTCCCTATCATCTCTGCACAGTGAACTTGTGTTCTTCTGTTGAGGGCAGCTCATGCCTTTTGGCAGATGGAAGGTATTTCTTGTTATTTTTCACTAGTGCTTTGCCTGTCTTGCTAGAATCTGAGTTTCTTGAAAGCAGTGATGGCATGCTTCCTCTTTGAGTTTAGTGCTTCTAACACAGGGCCTGGCCTCAGGAAATGTTTGCTGAACTGAATTAATAGCCAGTTCGAACTTGCCCTTGAGCCAGTGTTTTGTACTGGTGGGAAAAATCCTACACGGTGTGGACTTTGATTCTCTGCAGTGTCAGTTACAGGATTGTAAGATGGAAGATAGGAGGCTGGGATAGGAAACAGTTTTGCACTTTCTGGGTTTTTTTTGTTTTTTGTTTTTTTTGCGGTACGTGGGCCTCTCACTGTTGTGGCCTCTCCCATTGTGGAGCACAGACTCCGGACGGGCAGGCACAGCAGCCATGTCTCACGGGCCCAGCTGCTCCGTGGCATGTGGGATCTTCCTGAACCAGGGCATGAACCCGTGTCCCCTGCATTGGCAGGCAGACTCTCAGGCCCTGCGCCACCAGGGAAGCCCTAGATTTCTTTATTTAATTTTTGAGCCTTAGTTTACTACCCACACCCCCGAAATTGTTACCTACTTTAATTATATGTTCTTTTTAAATTTTAATTATTTATTTGTTGCACCGGGTCTTAGTTGCAGCAGGCGGGCCACTTTGGTGCGGCTCAAGGGCTCCCCAGTTGCGGCATGTGGGCTCCCCAGTTGCAGCAGGCAGGCTCCTTTAGTTGTGGCTCGCAGGTTCCTTAACTGTGGTGTGAGAACTCTTAGTTGCAGCATGCATGTGAGACCTAGTTCCCTGACCAGGGATTGAACCTGGGCCCCCTGCATTGGGAGAATGGAGTCTTAACCACTGCACCAGCAGGGACGTTCCAATTATGTGTTATTTTATTCATTGGCAGGTATACATACTTCTTATCTTTTTTCCCCTGTATTTTTTATAAATACAGAAAAGAGAATAACAACTTAAAATAAAATGAAGGAAAGGCCTAATGTATCTGAGTTTTTCTCAGTAGCACGAAGGGAAATGTTTGCCAGCAAGAACTGTGGCAAGGTTATCCCAGATGTCAACTGTCTCGTAGCAGGGGCTCAGAGCCCTTCTGAAGCTTCCTAATTGTCCAGGACAGCTCCATTATGACTCACCGTACAGGGCCTAGCCTCTCATGCGACACTCAACATTTAAAAATTAGTCTTCATTTCTCCTTCCCAGCAGGCAGCTTCAGTTGGAGAAAGTAATTTCATTTTCTTATGTACTCATTCATTCACTCAGTCAGCAGACCATCACTCGTCTCTTATATGCCAAGATCTATGCTTGCGTCTGGTAACAAGGAAAGAATAACATATGGTTCCTTCAAGCACTTAAGGAGCTCATAAACTAGTGACAGAGGAAGATGCACAAACCAATCAATAAAGAATTAACAATGCTTTGACTTTATTTGTATTATTTGAATTTTTATGACTATATTTATATACTACACCCTGTTCAAAGTGGAAATAGATATTTAAGAAAGAACTAGTGATGTAAAAATTCCACAGTAATATGTAAGTTATTTAGAGAGTTAAGACTGGAAATATTTGCACTCTCAAAGAAGCTTGTTAATGCAGATGATCCCCTAATTCTTTTGGTTGCTTTATTTACATTTATAGAGGTATAGGTATTCCCTCTTCTAACAGGGGTTAGTGACTTGGGGAGGGGGTGCTACAGAGTAAGGTCCTGATTCAGTGGCAGGTCCATCTTACCTCCTCTTCAGGTCATATTCTCAAGCAGGAGCTACAGGATGAGACGAGTAAAACAGTTCACTTCCTTTGCTTACCCCCAGCCCCATGATAGGCTTCTGCTGGGCTTCCTTGGTTGCTTTCATCATCACTTTCACCACCATAGGTAAGGGAACCTTCCAGTTAATCAGGGGACCTGGAAATGATGCAGAAAAGTCCTGACTTAAAAATAATAAATAACATTTATTTAGGGCTGACTGTGAGCTCATTGCTTAAAATGTCGTACTTAATCTTCACAACCACTCTATGAAATTGGTATTGATAAATCTCAGGTATATCCAAAATAAGTCTCTTATGTAGGATTGTGATGTTTTTCGGTCTTTTATGTCTTTAGGTTCGTCTCGGCACCAGACATAAGGCGGTTCAACATAATACGCTGGCCCTAAACAGCTCCAGATGCCAAGAATTGGCAAATCACTACTTTGGTTTCAGTGGGTGGTCAAAAAGGATCATCAAGGTAAACTCTGTAGATTTTCTTTGACTAACCAGACTCCTTTCAACATTGAACTCCTAGACTTTAGAGAGAAGAATAAAACAGGGCTATGGGGAGGAGGTGTGAGAGCCTTCCACATGGAAGTATCTGAGCATTGGCCTGCCACCTAGAATTAGTGATAATCTCAATGACTTGGATGGCGGTGTCCATAATTTTCTCCAGTATTTGTATGGTATATAATAAAAAATATTTGTCCATATCTAGTCATTCATTTGCAAGTCTCACTTGATTTTGAAGCTATTGCATACCTAAACTTTTACCTGGGATTGCTGGAGTTTAGTTTTTATTTCTAACAAGAGGATACTTTGAAGTCTAGCCTTTAATTCATAATCCTAACAGCTTCAGGATCTTTCTAACCTTGAAGAAAGGGAAAATGAAGCTATTGTGACACCACTTCAGAAGCAAAGCCTGAAGTTCTTCTGTGCTTTAGAGGTGGTGTTGCCCTCCCAGGAGTGCAGGAGTCCCAGAGTTGTCATGGCTGAGGAACCTTTGGATAAGTTGGAGGAAGGTCTGTTTTCCAGTATGTTTGTGTGTGGGGAGGTGAGGGAGTGGGATTTCTCTTTTTTCCTTTCTTTCTGAAACTCACCTTTTCAGACACATCATCACTTTTCTAAGCCACTAAAGCCCTGGGCAGATTTTTTCTGCCTGACAATATAGGTTTTTATCTTAGGCAATACCTGACAGCACCTTAAACTTTAGAATTTTAGAACTGACCGCCTGCCGAGGAGCTTAGGAGGAAGGAAAATGAGTGAGTTTTTGTTGTTGTTGTTGTTAATAATTTGTTATGTGCTAAAATATTCCTTCAAATACAGATGTCTTCTGGCCTTCAGTTATCCCAAGAAAATCATTGTCTAAAGATTGAAATAAACTCTTGTGTAAATATTCAGTCCTTTGCCTCCTATAGAAGGGCCTGAGCAGAAAAAGTAAATGTAGATCCCTGGAAAGGGGATTCCGATTGGTACTGAGTTTTTTCCTAGAATCCATGGCACTTGGGCTTAGGGTTTTAACTCAGAGGCAGGGCTGTTAGCGAATGGAGTGGAGGAGGCTCCACCATCCACCTGAGTGGGTGATGGTTGAGGAGAGGCCAGATCATCTGCACTACCACCAAATCTATCTCACTGTATGAATCCAGCCCTTTACGCACAGGAGAGCAGGGTCTGTAGCAGTGCAGCCTCAGCTTGTCCATTTGAAATCTGTGAGTAGTATGAGGTTTGTGCCACGTTCTTGGTTTGCATTTCCCATCGAGTATTTTAGGAACTTCCAGAATAGATCTGAGCAGTAAAATTGTGCCATGCCAGGGTATACCTGCAACAGAGACATTCACCCGTACCCCAGTGTTGTGCGTGCCCTTAATCACTAAGATAATGATCTAAGAATCACAGATGCATTTTTAGTTTTACACACATAACCTAGAAATCAGTTATGCAGACAGGCATTTTAAACTCATCTGTTTTGGTTGGATTTCGGGTCATTATCATTCCTTATGGAAAGGAAGGTAACCCAGAAGCTTGCTATTCAGAAGGCTATGACAGACGCATTCCAGAAACTGCTGATTGTGGCCTTAGGTAAGACCTTTTTGATTGTCCTTGAAGTACTTCAGTTTCAGTGAGCAAATGAAGTTACTTGAAAAGTTAATTGGATGAAAATAATGGTTGTCTAAAACATTACATATTCTTTCGTTCACCAGATGCTTTCACAGCAGCAGTCTTAAATGTGTTCTTTGTGGCATTTATGAGAAAAATGACAGCAAATATTATTGTCCCCAGTGTTTAGATGTAGAGTGACTTGCCTCAGTTCATACAGAAAGTGTTTGATCCAGTTCTTCCCCAATTGCTTGCTTATCTTACAGAATAGTGCAGTGATTATAAGCCTTGGGCACCTGTGTTTGAGTCCTAACTTTGTCTCTTAGATTTTGTTGTTGTTGTTGTTGTTGCAATTTTAGGTTTTTCTAGCCAGAGACATTTGAAGGTATTTAATATCTCTAAGCTGCAATTTCTTTATCTGCAAATAGGATTAGTAATACAGCTTATCACCTAATGGAGGATATTGTAAGAGTAAATGAGATGATGAATGTAAAAAGCTTAGAACTATGCCTGAAACATAGTAAGCAGAGAAAATATATTGACTATTATTATTATCGTTGTTGTCTTGTTGAAGAGTTTATTAGATTATGTTTTTGAAATCAGTTTAATTTCAGTTTTCATTTCTGATATATTGGGTGAATATGATTCTTATATAATAATTGGCTACGTTTTTGTGAGCCTTGAAAGTGGTCATGCTATTGAATAGTGTTGATTGTGTTCCCTATCGAGTTATACAGCAGTGAGAATGTCACTGGCTGTGCCCAAAGGAAACTTTATGATGAGTAGATTCCCGGAACAGAATTGCTCCCCTGCTTCACAGCCCTGCAGGCTTAGAGAAAATCCGAGCTAAGTTGTCAGAGACCTTATTTGCTTGTAAGAGTTGACCCTGGATTGGTCTTGGCCTTCCAGCCTGGGCAGTCCTTCCAGTGAAGTTTGACTTCCCTGGTCATCAGGGAGAATCTCCATCAGCTGTCAACTCTGGGTAACAACCTTTAAGAACCAAACTAAATGTCTGGGTTGTTTGTCCCTAATATGCCAAGGTATTCCTTATATGTACTCCAAACTCCTTAGACCCAAAAGCCTGGTGGCTCTAGCTTGCCTTGAGGAAAGCTGTATTGTCCAAAAGGTACATGGGGTAGTTTCTGCCAGTAGAGTGTTCAAATGCTGTCTCTCTCTGTCTCTGTCTCCAAAGCTTTGTTCATTGTATCTGGTAGAAGTTTGGTCCCAAGGAGTAGGCACTTGCCTTGCTTCTAATATGAAGTATCTATTATAGTCCAGTGGTATCTCTCCAGGTTTGAACTCATTTTGACCCCCACCTAATGCCTTCCTATTTCATTGTATTGTGATTGAACATTTTTGTTTCCACAGCTTTTAATTTCTATGTCATTATTCCTTAGTTCTTATTTCTAAGATCATAAAGGTTTTTGAACCAAAGTTGATACTTCTTATATATTTTTTCACAAATAATTATGATAAAAACTGGAGTGTCAGATGAGGGAACTTCTAGGAAAATGCTCTTATTTTCTGCTTTTAGAAATCAAAAGAATGTCTAATTATTGGGTGCTACCATTGTATACAGGAAGTTTTAGAACAAGAAAACTTCTGAATTGATCCTTGTTAACTTTATTTCAGAAATTGGTAAAACAGCCGTGGCATATAGACTCTGTGAAGACGTCACAGATGCGAGAATCAAAGAGGAACTACAGGATTTAATTCAAGTATGTGGAGATACAAACTCAAGGGGTACACAGCCAGTGTAGCCATAATTCAAAACAAGCAGCAGGATTTGGAAGACTTTGGCATGTCTACTCAGCTCTGTCTTCCTTAGGAAAATGTGAACTCTGAAACTGCTTTTGAGGCAGGGAATTTCTAGGACTTTTCCAAGTCCCGAGCCTTGTCTCTGGCCCATTATTTGAAGTTTGGAGAGCAGGATTGAGGGCCATCAGTGTACGTCTACAATTGTGGACACAGGAGAAGACACAGGCCCTTTAGAACTCCCGTCAAATAGAATTGCAGGGATTTGGGAACAAAGTAACTATGGCCTTAAGTGTGATTATGCTACAGTGTTTTAAAACTATTCATGCCTTTCAAGTAAGGTATATTACCCCGATCTCAGCATCTCATATATATCTTGTGTTAAATATTTTGCCGAAGCACCTTTCTGTAAACCAATTATATGGATGCCTCGAATTAGGGATTAAGTTGTCAACGTAATTTCTAAAAGAAAACATTAATGTACTGTATATAGGATTTTTATTAAAAAGGAGCAAAAAATGTGTTTCATGTCATTGAGAGCTTATTTTGGGGCTAGTTTTCTGATTATTTAACTCACCCCAACGTTGCAAAGTTTGTTTTGAAGGGAAGAAAGTAGAGAAAGAAACGGTGGTTATGTTCTGAAAAATGTAAAAATTTTGAAAGTTTTTCCTGTACAAAATAATTATTTTAATTCAATTGAAATCAGTCAAGGAAACTTCAAACGTATCCATGTTTGGACATTAAGAAATCTAGCTTCCTGTGAGATGTGAGAGGAAAGGACTCCGTATTGATAGTAAAGATTTCGGAAAACTGATTATAACAACAGATCCATTCCTAAATGAGGCCCATCTTGGAATCGGTTCCATTGAGAAACCATTATGTGCCAGGCACTGGAAATAAGATGAAGCTCCTTCTCTCTTGGAGTTTAGGTGTTACAGGTGTACCAGACAATTAAAAAGGACTAAAATTAAATAGATTATGAAAAGGACTGTGAAGAAAGTAAACTGGGTGTTAGTTACAGTATTTGGAGAAAACTACTTAACATGCTGACTTTAACATTCTAAGTGTCTTCTCCATGTCTGCACACAGGGTAGACCTCTGAAAAGTGACACAGTCGTTTTTTCTAGATTAATGGTTCTGTTAAGACAAGGTGGCATGGGGGAAGTTTTCCCATGCTAATATAAAGGGCCATTCACTTGGTTTTAGACACTCTTTCCCAGAATGAATTGCTCACCTGCCCCAAACCCCTCCTACAGAAGTTCTGGAGTCATCACTGATTCAGTGGTAACCTCTGATGACAGAGTGGTGAATTAATAATGAGACGTGAATACTGAGAGTTTGGAGGAAATGGCAACATTTTAGAATACTTGTAAGGTGTGTTCCCCTGCCGCCACCCTGACTGGTGCTCATTTTGCAGGTCAGCTACTTTTCTTGTCAGCCCTGTAGCCAAAGGGAGGAAGAATGTCTCTCAGACTTCAGCTTCGAGGAGGAAGAGTTCAGATTGCCAGAACTGGACTAGCACTTTTGAATTTCCCAGAATGCCACATCCTGTGGTTTCCTCGGGAAGCTCTGCATCCTTCCCAACCCCCCTCCACCCCTGGGCTGCTGGAGTTTGGGGCAACTGGGGTCTGCAGCCCAAATCCCGCCTCATTGTTTGGGCCCTGGGAGGGCAGGGCGGGGTTGGGAAGGGGGCCTGGCAGGAGGTAATTGTCACCTTTGCAAGGGGAAGGGTGGCTTGTGCCCTGGGGACTCTGGGAAAAAGGCTCACTCTGGTGGCGTGCATTGGATCACCTAATAAAGGTGGAGTAACTACAGATGTCATAAATAACGGGTGGGACGTTAGGTGGGGGAGGGACACGTGGTTGCTAACGTTTGCTAACCGTGAGCCCTGCGTTGCAGCGCTGGCATAATGGTTCAGTTCGGCTCTGAAGGAGGATGTGGCTCTGGCTTCTCGCTGGCCTGGGTCGCTGTGCCTGGGAGCCACCACATGTTATGTCCTGGCTGTGCCTCTGTGTCGCTGCAGCGCCCCACGGCTCCTCCTCACATGGCAACGACTGTGGCTTCTAGTCCAGGCAGTTCAGCCTCCGGAGTTGGTCCTGGGCCGCGTCCAGGTGACCCCCTAACCCCCGCGCCTGACCGAGACTTGGTCTTCATACACCTCAGACAGCCCTCCCAAATTGCCCCATGCCCTTACACCGCTGGCAGAAGCCGGGGGCTTTAATTACTTGACGTCCTCGTCTCCAGTCCAGATGTTGGCCCCACCTCATCAGGAGTTGAGTGAGACTGAGGCTCCATACCCGGACACGGATTCCGTTGTAGAGCTGCCTATAGGGCCAGATCAGTTTGCTGTTCCACATCCGTATCTGAATAACGAGCAAATCCAACATCAAAAGCTCCCAGAGGCGGTTCCAGTGCTAGAGTGGGATCAGAATCAGCCCTTGGTTGTGCCTCCTCGACACAAAAGTAAGACTAAACACATAGGTCTAGATCAGGCCGAAGGTCACCAATCATTTGAAATACTTGTTCCACCTCTAGGTAGTAAGAGCTCAAAACCAATGAGCTTTATTGTTTCACCCCCAAACCTGAAGAAAGATCCAGTTCAGCATCGACGGCTTGCCAAAGTTGTTGTTGGAACTATAGGCCAATTGAAAAAAAACACTCAGGGTCTAGAACAACAGTTGCAGGGTGATTATTTACATCCCAGTATGGATGCCTTTTATCCTGAGGAGAGCATAGCTAGGGATTTTCTGGGGAGCCCAGATGAACCTCCAGAGCCCCATGAGGAAGCTGAAATGTCTGCATCCCAGCAGGAGGCCCAAACTCGTCATCCAGAGCTCACTGAGGAGGCTGAATCTTTACCTCTTCAAGAGGCCCCTGCTCAGCATCCACAGACCCCTGAGGACGTTGAATCTTTTTCACCCCAGGCAGAGGCCCAGGCTCAGCATGCAGAGCCCACTGAAGAGGTAGAACCACCTCCACTTCCGCAGGAGGCTCCAACTCAGCCTTCAGAGGCCCCTGAGGAACTAGAAACTTCCAGTCCTCAGGAGGCCCTCGCCCGGCCTTTGGAGACACTTAAGGATGTTGTAGTTTGACCACGTGTTCATCATGGGGTAAATGAAGCTCAGCAGTCACACTTGTACAATGTCACTGTTAAATCTCTGGCTCTGGCACTTCCCATAAATCCACAGGTCACTAAAGAGGTTGAACCTTCTCCAGTCCAGCAGAAGACCCCATCTCAGCCTCCAGAGCTCCTTAGGGAAGTTGTAGCTCAGTCTCCATTGTATCCCGAGGTGACAGATCCAGCACAGAGCAGGACCATGCTGAGCATCCAACATCAGCCAGTATCAAGAGCAGTGGTTCTCACCCAGGGTGATTGTGCACCCAGGTGACATTTGGTAGTGTCTGGAGACAGTTTTGCTTGTCAGAACTGTATATGCTACTGGCATCTAGTGGACAGAGACCAGAGATGCTACTAAACATCCAACAGTGTACAGGAGAGCCTCCCACAGCAAAGAATTATCCAGCCCAAACTTGTCAACAGTGCTGCCTAGCTAGAGAAATAAAGATCACTTAACACAAGTATTTAATGAGCATTTAGTATTTGGTATCTAATGCAGCACATATATAATCATGAAAGTATAAATCATAATATCTCCCACAGTGAGATTTCTTTAGTGTATGGAGGGAGTAGTGATGTTATGTTTCATCATATATAAATTAGAATTATTGCCAAAGGATAAATGTTCTGAAAGAATATCTATCTTTCTAATTCTTTTGCTCGTGTCTTTTTTTGTAGAAATCTTGGTTGCAATTTACTCCCAGAACTGAGCTTTGGAACGTTTCAGGCCTGGCATGGAATGCAGTTTTTACACAAGTTGTAAGTGAAATAGAAGATGAATACATGTAAACAACTGTGTGTAAAAACAATCATGCAGTTATTGGTTAGCTGGGTGTAAGTAAGCCCAGTATGAATTCTGGAAAGTATGTCTTGAGAGCCATTTAATTTTTTTTTCAAATGAGGCAACTAAGGTACAAAGAGGCCAAGAGACTTGTTTAACTCATATATATGAAAGGCTCTGCTTTCCATAGTACTGATCTTTGGCATGGTCAATTAAAGGCACCAAACAAAAACACTCAGATTAGCATTGTCATGGAATCCCAGGGATGCCTCTCCATTATGCGAGTGGTCCAGGGACTTCCACTTTTGAATTTCACTTTGATTCCTTTTCATGTGCAAAGTTCCTAACTGCTTAAAATGTATGCAACACAGAGCTGCAGAGAACTAAGTTTAGCAGGGTGTGGTTCAGTGGGTGTGGGTGCTTCCCCAACCATCATTAGCTCTTTTAAATGGTAAAGCAGAAAGAATTCCTGAACACCCACCACAGGGCTCTCCCCAGCCTCCCAGAACATTATTTTTCAAAAAAGCATATATTGCTGAAGTGAATTATCTGTGGCCAATAGGAACCTTTGAGGTATGGAAAAAGACGTTGTTTGTGTTCAGCTGTAGTGTGAAAAATATAAAGAAAAGACTTTGCTGCGGCCTAATTCAATATGTTTTCTTTGCTGACTACTCTTCAATAAGAAGTGTGGGTTTTACACCCCTTCAGCTCAAAACTTCTCTGATTTCTCATGGCACAAGGAAATGATAGTGGGTACGTTCAATGGCCCGAAGGCGATTTTAGACTCAAGGTAAAGAGCTCTTCTACACCTGGCTTTGGAAAAGACTCTCTTACCTGTCTTGTGGTTCAGAAATCCTGTTTCACACAGTTCACATATTTTGGGTTAATGAAGGTGTTGAGGCTGTGTCTGGAGCTGGATTAACAATTCCTGCAGATGCCTATCTTTAGCGGCCTCCTTGCTTTCCCTTGTTAGTTTGCTGACGCCTACCTTGGGGAGAGAGCACCAAGGGTCGGTTTTTCTTTTGTTAGCACACCGGAGAGCAGGCTCGTGAGGTCCCTTCACCAGGAGGTTTTAGTAGCGTCAGTACAACGTCTGAAACTCACCACTTTTCCTAAACATCCTAGAACACCAAGAGTTCCTTATAAGAATCAGAGTTTCACTATAGTTATGTAGGTAACACAGGAAAATACATTGTGGAAATAAATAAATAAATCACTGAGTGCCATGCCCACTGTCTGTGAACACTGTACTAAGTGCTGGGGATACAAAGATGCATAGGCAGGGACTTTGTCCCCAAGAAGCTTTCATACTGGAAGGAGAAATATGGATGTCGATGGGAAAACATATATGAGAGCCATTCTAGCATCTATGCAGCAGGGTAACAAGGAGAGGGAGGGGGGTGATGAAGTAGAAAATGGGTGGTAGGTTAGAAAAGATTTGTAATGGAAGAGGCACCAACTTGTTCCTTTGGAATTTGTGCTCCTCTTAAATGACAGAAAAAGGTAGTGAAAGAATCAGAACTATCTGGTGTTGTAAATAAATTAGTACTGTACTCCGAAAACTCATTCACAGTTACTTTCAAAAGATTGTCACAGTATAGTAAGTCTTTGTTTTGGACTAAGTCTTTCTAATAGACAAAGCTAATTTGCTTCAGGAAACATTTGCCATGGTGAGATCTAAACTTTATTGCATCTCTTACCAAAGGCAAGCCACCAAGGGAAGATGCCACCCTCGAGTTAAATCATTTTACTACCTATAATGACATATTACTGGGGTGTTTATAAGTTGCCGGCATTAAATAAGTTTGGAAAAGGGCCCCAGCTGAGGTGGACTTATCATGAATTCAATGAACCTTAGGCTTCAGGGCTCCTCACTTGCATAGGTCCCTTCCAAAGTCTTGAGAGGGGTCCTAGCGATTTTTCTATTTATAACTTTGCATGTTTTTATTAGATAGGATTTCCCAAAGTAGATGAGGTTCAGGCCCCACAAAACCTTGATTCATCACCGGGTGTCAGGTAATTATAAGGCAGTAGGTTTCTTGAATGAAGCCTCTATGTTATTGAGAAATATCAGGTGAAGTAGTTAGCAGTGTGGTAGTCTATTTTAAATCCGAAATCTACCTCAAAGATGAGCCAAGAGCTTATTAATTTATAAAGTACCACTTTTTGAATGGTGGTAGTAATCATATCTCTTTCAGATAAAATCAGGAATGAAATATTCTATGGAAAACCGGCAGTGGCTGATAATCCTAAATGTTAAGTATGCTTTTTTCTCTGACTGTAAAGTGTTTCTCCTTCATTCACCTATGCACGTCCAGACTGATGGCTTATTTTTAAAAATTCTTTTAGTCACTTCATTGGATCTAACAATACAAGCTCCATGATTTTAGAAACTGAAGGACTGTACAATGTAGAAAGGCTATATATAACTTCACCAGACAGAGCACATTCACATGCTGGCTTGTCCGTGGTACATCAATATTGTACCAAGAACATAAGCACGAAGAGAGAATAAGAGGAAAATCAAAGCCTTATCCCTATTGAATTATTTACCCCATTGTTGAGAATATCAGTGTGGGAGGTGTGGCCACACTATGAAGGCAAATTGAGCTGCGGTCACAGAGCCGCCCTAATGCTCCCCCAGTCAGCTAGCATTGGTTTCCTTTACATAGCTATGTACACACAAAAGCTTACACACTTGAGGGTGTTGTCCTCCCTTTTTGCTATGTACTAGAATCCTGGCAGCTTCTCAGATTTAGAAAGGCATAAACACTAAAAGCAAAAATAACTTGGGTCTGCCCTTTGGGGTGATTCAGGGTGGCTGTTTTATTTGTAATAGTTCAAAATTTTGAGATTGTCACACCTAGCAACTACTATACTTTTCTCCTCCCAACTGCATCTTATTCTTCCCACCTGTAGTATTTTCTCCCATTCTGTATGTTTATTCACTTTCTCGATAGTGTCCTTTGAAGCACAAACTTTTTAGTTTTTATAAAATCCAATTCATCTATTTTTCCTTTGGTTGTTTGTGCTTCTGGTATCATATCTAAGAAACTGTTGTCTAAAGCAAGGTCATAAAGATTTACCCCTGTGTTTTCTAAGCTCTTACATTTGGATATTTGATCCATTTGGAGTTAATTTTCATATACGGTGTGAAGCTTCATTATTTTGTGTGTGGATGTACAGTTGTCCCAGCATCATTTGAAAAGACTGTTCTTTCCACATTGAATTGTTTTGGCACCCTTGTTGAAAATCAATAGACCATAAATATGAGGGTTTATTTCTATATTGTCAATTCTGTTCCATTGATTTCCATGTCTGTTCTTATTCCAGTACCACACTGTGATTGCAGTAGCTTTGAACTGAGTTTTGAAACCAGGATGTGTGAGTCCTCCCACTTTGTTCTTTACCGACATTGTTTTGGTTATTCTGTTTCCTTGAATTGCCATAGGAATTTTAGAAACAGCTTGGCAATTTCTGGAAAGAAGTCAGCTGGGATTTTGATAGGAATTGCAATGGAACCATAGGTCGATTTGGGAAGTAGTGAAATTTTAATAAGATTATCTTCCAGTCCATGAATCCAGCATGTCTTTATACTTATTTAGATCTTCTTCAATTTCTTTCAACAGTTTTGTACTTTTCAGTGTGAATCTTGCACTTACTTGGTAAAATATTCCCCTAAGTATTATATTTGTTTTGATGCTGTTCCACATGGAATTGTTTTCTAAATTCCATTTTTCGATTACTCATTGCTGGTGTGTAGAAATAATATTGATCTTATATCCTACAACCTTGCTGAACTCATTTATTAATGCTAACAGTTATTTTCCTAGATGCCCAGGAATATGTCTTGTGGTCTTCCAGTTTCCCAGGAATACATTGGAATATTGCAAAGTGTCTGTGGACATCTCATTCCTCAGCTTTTCTTTTAAAGCTTTGCGGTTGGGTTGTTTTTTGCCCCAAACTGTTATCCGTTGCCTCATGCCACCGCCATGTTAAAATATTTGCTTGAAAATGTTTTCCAGA
This sequence comes from Mesoplodon bidens, assembly GCF_964165515.1. Lineage (NCBI taxonomy): Eukaryota > Metazoa > Chordata > Mammalia > Artiodactyla > Ziphiidae > Mesoplodon > Mesoplodon bidens. The sequence goes on along the minus strand of NW_027672468.1, from coordinate 571,732 downwards.
AATGCCACCTGAGCAGAGGCTTTTCTCACTAGACAGCCCTCAGTCAGGTCAAAGGCAAGCCTTTCAAGTGAGGTCTTCCAGGGGACCACCAGACATGTAAAACAATGACAGTTCTTTGGGAATGAGGCTTTGAAGGACCTCCCAGTCCATGCTGCTCATTCTGGTACCAGGGATGTGGGCTGTTTTTCAAGGCTACCACTGGCATGGAGAGCAAAGGTCGAGGGCAAGTTAAAGCAACACAGATCTCGTTGTTCTTACAGAAATTAATTTGTTTTCCTTGAATAAATTGCTCCCCCATTTACTGCCAGCATGTTGGTTAAGTTTCCAGAGTTCAGAAGAAGTTGATTCTGACCATTTTTGCCAGTTTTGTTGTTGTTATTGTTGCTTCTATGCAGGGATGAATTTTCAGATGTCCTTCCTCCATCATTTTTACTGATTTTCCTGCAATTAAAAAAAAATCTATAAAGTCTCAATGGCCATAGGCTAATTAAATATTTATCACGAGAGATGATTAAGGAAAAAATAAATAAAAAGAGAAATAAATAAATAAATAAATAAAAAGAGAAAATATAATTCTCATAGAGGCTTTCCCAGATGGGTAGATGAAGTTTGAAAAGGTATTTCTATATTTAGTGCTGTCAAAATTAAGGTTAACGTAACAGATTTTTTTTAAAAAAAATACCCTTTTTTTTCCTTCAGGTTAAACACAGGCTTTAGAGTCAGAACTGAGTTCAAATTCCAGCTCTGCTTCTTACGAGCTTGATGACTTAAGACAAGTTATGTAACTTCTCTGTGCCTCAGTTTCCTCATTTGTACAATTGTGTAATATATATATCACATAAGGTTACTGTGAAGATGAAATGTTAAATGCTGATCACATATGCATGGCAACCCAAAAGATATTAGTTTTGCTAATTATCTTTATAATATTCTGCAAAAGTACACTAATAATTCTTGAGTAGAGTTAACCGTAAGTCAGATATTCTCTTCTTTCTTCCTGTTTCTTTTCTGTTTTTTTTCCCCCTTATTTGTTTTAAAGAACTAAGGGGAAATAAAAGAAATAAAGAAAGAACTATGAAGAAACTCTATTCCAACATCTTGGAATAAAATTTTGTTCCTCAAAATTAATTTGTTTATTTTATTGATATATAAACAAAATGTTATTTATTTATTCAGCAAACATTTATTAAATGCCTAGTAAATATTAGGCACTATGTCAGGCACAGGAATAATAATGACAATAAAGTGTCGTCCCTGCTCTCCAGTTGCTGACAATCTCGGAGAGTGACAAGTAAACAGTTGATTACATACACAGTAACAAAGGCTATGGCACAAGAATATACACGGGACTATGTGATGGGAGTATGGCTTTCACCAGTTCCTCTTGGAGTTCTCTCTTCTTTGGCTCCAGAACCAAGGAATTAGCCTTATTTTTGTCTTTAGCTGGGTAGTTAAAATCATGAAATTTTTCAAACTTTGTAGAGATGAAAGAAAAACACCTTGAATTATGGAAGACACTAGAAATAGTACTTTTTTACAGAGCAAGGGCTTCCTGCCAGCATAGTCACTTCGAGGGTTTTTAACGTGAAAAGTACTTTGGCATATTTTTTCTTTGCTAGCCACATTTTTTTCTATTTTATTGTTTGTTTGTTTGTTTCTCTTCTCCACTTTATCATCTAGAGACCTGGATAGCTCCCAGTGAAAGAGTGTTTTACAGATTCTAAGGGTGATTTATAGGTAAAGACAGAAAATGATTTTTTTAACCTTCAAGTTCCATACCAAAAAAAATGACTATAAACTTTCATGGAAGTAATTGAAAATGCAGATAATTTTAATTCCATTCCATTTTTCAGAATTCTCAATCGTAATCCTTTGCCAACAGTTGAAGATTCTTGTCTTTATAAAGTGCCAGCATTAAACTATTTGTAAGTATTGTAACAGTTTCATGGTTCATGAGATAATTTCTGCTCCTTTTTACTTTCGTCAAAAATTGAGTACTTTGGCTAAACAGTCATAATTTAGATTTTAACTGGGTTATTGAAAATAAGAGTTATTGGCAAAGAAAAGGATTAAGAAAGAATATATATGGGTAAGAGAGCCAGCAGAGGATGAGAACAGTGTTGAAGAACACATATAGATATGGAACATGAAGATGCATATAGGAATAGTATTTATCCAAGAAAGCAAAAAGGAATAAGGGGTACATTACTTTTTTTAAAAAAAAGTGTGATCAAAAGAGGTAGATGCAATTGAAAATGAGAAGTGAGGATAATAGAAAATGATTGTACTGTTCAGCACCAAGGTCATTAATTTGATGATGCAAATTTAAATTTCTTCCAAAAGAGCTCTTTGGAATTATCATCTATGGCAAGTAAGAAGCCAAAGTGGAAGTAATCACATGTTAAGTATCTTCTTCAGTTTAGAAATTTTGTCTTTGGGTTGTATATCATGCATGTTTGGGCTTCTCCTTCAGAGACATGGGAACAGCACAAGTGTCACTTACAGCAATTGAAAGCATCCTCATGATGACCCTTGAATTGGAAACACTGTAAGTTGATTTTTCTTACATTGATTTTCACTCAATTGTATTTTTAGGTTTGTTTGATTATCTTCTTAAGTCAGGTTTATTTATGTATAATTTTCATTTAACAAAATTCACTCTTTTTAAATATACAGTGTGATGTGTTTTGACAAACGTATAGTTCTGTAGCCACCACCACATTTGAGGTAAAGAAAACTTCTGCACTCCCAAAAGACCCCTCCTGTCCCTCTGTAGTCAATCCATCCTCCTGTCACTACCAGCCCCTGGCAACCACCAATCTGATTTTTGTCCGCATAATGTTGCCTTTTCCAGAATATTTGATAAATGAAATCATGTGGTATGTAGCTTTTTGTTTTTGGCTTGTTTCACTTAGCCAGTCTCTTTGGAGATTCATCTGTTTTGTTGCACCTGTCAGTAGCTCATTCCTTTTGAGCGCTGAGCAGTATTCTAGTTGTGTGGATACACAGTTTGTTTACGCATTCATCGTTTGATGAACATTTGAGCTTCTTCTAGTTTTTTGGCTATTATGAACAAAGCCTCTGAAAACACTCACATGTGTGTATGAACATATGTCTTGTGTGAGCATATGTTTTCATTTCTTTGGGGTAAACTACCTCAGGGTGGGATTGCTTCATCATATGCTAAGTGCCTATTAAACTTTTTAAGAAACTGCTGAACTGTTTTCTAAAGTGCCTGTGCCATGTTGCTTTCCCACAAGCAGTCTCTGAGAGTTGCAGATGACCTACATCTTCACCTGATGCTTATATTTGTTTTTTTTTTTAATTTTAGCCTTTCTAGTAGGTGTGTAGTTGAATCTCGTGGTTTTTGCCACATTTTGCATTTCTGTAAAAGCTGATGATGTTGAGTGTCTATTCATGTGCAAATATCCTTTTAAATGAAGTGTCTGTTCAAATCCATTTTTTAATTGGATATTTTTATTGAGATTTAAGAGTGCTTTAAATAACAGGCAAATGGAAAAAGTCCTTGCTCTCAGATATGTGTTTAGTAAATATCTTCTCCCAGATTGTGACTTATCTTCATTATATTAAAATGTCTCTGAAAACTAGAAGTGTTAAATTTTTGATGAACCCTAATTTAGCAATTTTTCTTAATTTTTCATATTAATTTAATTTATTTATTTGGTTGTGCTGGTCTTAGTTGCGGCAGATGGGCCCCTTAGTTGCGGCTCATGGGCTTCTTAGATCTGGCATGTGAACTCATAGTTGAGGCATGCATGTGGGACCTAGTTCCCTGACCAGGGATCGAACCTGGTCCCCCAGCATTGGGAACTCGGAGTCTTAACTACCAGGGAAGACCCTTAGCAATTTTTCTTAGATGGTTTCTGCTTTTTTGCGTCTTAATCTAAGAAATCTTTTTCTGAGACCCCACTGTCTAACCCAAAATCACAAAGATTTTCTCCTACGTTTTCTTCCAGACGTTGTATAGCTACATTTAGGTCTATGATTCATTTTGAGTTAATTTTCATATACATTGTGAGGGAAGTGTCAAGTTTTATTTTTTTGCAGTTTAAAAAACTATTTCTGTAGGACCCTATTGTGACAGTTTATTACACAACTTACTGCACCTTAAATTGTGCCTTCCCCCTTCCAATATGGCAAGCTAATAGAAACTTTCTGTTATGCCAAGGCTAGTTGAGGGGATTGCATGAGATTAGTATGCGGAAACGGCACTGCATTTAGCAGTCTGTTCCAACCGTCTTTGTCAGGTCACCTGACAAATGACTGTCTTCACTGTGCCGTCACGCATTGGTCACTGCTCTAGCCTCATCTTCCTCAGCGTCCCACAGCATCTGCCACAATTGTGATCCCTCTCTTGTCAGCTACATGCCCTGCTCTCTGGATATTAAAAATTATTTCCCTGTGTAACGACGTTACTGTTAGTACACAGTATTGAAGAAATTAAATTCCTACACAATAATATTACCTAATAAAGTGTTGCTATTCAAATTTCCCCAATTGTCCCTCTTATATAATATCATTTCTTTTAACAGCTTTTTGAGGTATAATTGACATGCAATAATCTGTGTTCACACACACACTTACATACACACCATGAAGACATCACGAAAATCAAAATGTCCATCACCTCAGAAAGTTTCTTAATGTCTCTTTGTAATTCTTCCTTCCCATCGTTCCTTGCACTTCCCAATCGCCATGCAACCATTGATCTGCTTTCTGTTTGCATTTTCTAGAATTTTATGTAAATGGAATCAGACAGTGTATACTTTTTTCTAACTGGCTTCTAACCCAGCATGATTATTTTAATCTTCATCCATATTGTTGTCTATATCAGTAATTCATTTCTGTTTATTGCTGAATAGCATTCCTTTATATGGATGTACCACCATTTATGTATTGACCATTGATGCACATTTGAGTTGTTTCAGTCTTTGTCTATTACAGATAAAGTTGCTATGAATATTTGTGTATAAGTCTTGTAAGGATGTTTACTTCCATTTCTCCTGGGTAAATGCCTGCCTGTAGAATGGCTGCATCATTGGTAAGTGTATGTTTAAGTTTTTAAAAAATACCTATTTTCCATAGTGGTTTGATCATTTTACATCTCTACCAGCAGTGTATGAGAGCTGCATTTTCTTCACGTTGTGGCCAACATTTGCTATGCTCAGTATTTTTAATTTTAGATAGTTTAATAGGTGTGTAGTTGTATCTCACTGTAGCATCCCTAATGATTAATCATGTCAAACATCTTTTCATATGCTTATTTTCCACCTGTATATCTTTGAATCTTTTATCTATATTTCTCTGGAGTTTTGAGAGTTCTTTATATATTCTGGAAATTAGTCCTTTATCCAATAGGTAAGTTGCTAGGTATTTTCTCCCATTCTGTGACTCACCTTTTCGTTCACTCAGGAGTGTCTTTTGCAGGGCAGAAATTCTTAATTTCGATGGTGTCTAATTTATCTATTTTTTTCTTTTATGCATTATGCTTTTGGTGTTGTATCTAAGAAATCTTGCCGAACTCAAGGTCATAAAATTTTTCACCTGTTTTGTTCTAGACGTTTTATAGTTTTATGTTTTACATTTAGATCTTGAACCAATTTGAGTTCATTTCTGTATATGGTTTAGATGGAAGTTCATTTTTTTTTCCTTTTGCACCTGGATATTCAGTTGTTCCAGCATCATTTGTTGAAAAGACTATCATTTCTCCACTGAAATGCCTTTGAACCTGAAAGTCAGTTCTCCACCTCTCTCTACTTCAGAACTTTGTATTCTGTTCCTTTGGTCTTTTTGTCTATCTTTACACTACTATCACAATGTCTTGAAGGTGTAGCTTCATAATCCTTGAAATCAGTTACTGTTAGTTCTTCAACTTTGTTCTTTCTCAAAGTTGTTTTAGTTATTCTAAATTTTATTTCCATATGAATTTTAGAATTAGCTTGTCAATATCTATAGAAAAGCCTACTGGGGTTTTGATGTATAAATCGATTTGGGGAGAATTGATGTCTCAACCATGTTGAATCTTCTGATCCATGAATACTTTATATCTCTCCATTTATGTAGGTCTTTCTTAATTTCCCCCGGCAATATTTTACTGTTTCCAGTGTGCAAGTCTTTTGTCAGATTTATTCTAAGTATTTTATATGTTGGATTCTTTTATAAGTAGCATTTTAAAACTTTGATCTCTGATTGTGTGTTGAGACAAATTCATCCTTTTGTATGTTGATCTTGTACCCTGCAAACTTGATAGACTCATTTATTAGTTCCAGTAGCATTTTCGTAGCTTCTATCAGGTTTTCTACATAATCATGTTATCTGCAAATAAAGATAGTTTTACTTCTTCCTTTCCATTCTGAATATGTCTTTTCTTTTTGTTGCCCTATTGCACTGGCTAGAACCTTCAGTGCAATGTCAAATAGAAGCAATGAGAGCAGATATCCTTGCCTTGTTCCTGATCCTGGTGAGAAAGTACTTTGTCCTTCACCATTAAGTATGATGTTAGTTTTTTGTAGAAGTCATTTATCAAGTTGAGGAAGTCTCCTTCCATTCCTAGTCTACTGAGGGCTGTTTTTTTTTCTTTAATCAGGAATGTATGTTAGATGTTTTCATTCTTTTCCTGCATCTATTGCAATGATTATATGATTTTTCCCTTCTTTTCTTAATTTGTTTATTTATTTTTGGTTGAATTGGGTCTTCATTGTTGTATGTATCCAGTATTCTTAATCTTTTATGTAGATCCATATTCCAATCTGGTGTCATTTTCCTTCTGCTTAAAAATACTTCTTTTAACATTTCTTATTGTGAAAGTATACTAGCAATGAATTCTTTCAGCTTCTGTATGTCTGAGATAGTCTTTATTTTGCTTTTGTTTTGACAGATCTGGGTATAAAATTCTAGCTTGATAGAATTCAATTCACTATTTTAAAGATGTTATTCCACTGAGTTCTCATTTACGATTTTTCAAGCACGAATTCTGCTGTCATTGTTATCTTTGTTCCTCTGTATGTAGTGTATAATTTTTTCCTCTGGCTCCTTTTAAATTCTTCTCTTTATTTCTGGTTTTGAGCAATTCGATTATTTTCTGTGCCTTGGTGTAATTTTGTCCATCTTTCTTCTGCTTAAAGTTCATTGATCTTCTTGACTTTGTGGATTTATAGTGTTTACCAATTTTGAAAACATTTGGCTATTATTTCTTCAAATTTTTATATTTCTCCTCTCCTTCATGGACTCTAAGTACACATGTATTAGGCCACTTGAAGTTGTTGCACAAGTCACTGAGGCTCTATTCATTTTGTTGTTGTTTTGTTACTCCTTTTGTTTCATTTTGGATAGTTTCTGTTGCTATGCCTTAATGTTCACTGACCTTCTGCCGTGTCTAATTAGCCTTTAACCTCCTGCAATATCTTTTTCATTTAGACATTGTTTTTAATCTCTAGAAGCTCAATTTAGGTCTGTTTTACATTTTCCATGTCTGTACTTAACATTTTCAGTGTTTAGTCTGGGTGTTTTAACATATGAAATACAGTTATAATAACTTTTCTTCATGTATAATAACCTTTTAAAAGTTCTTTTCTGCCAATTCTGACATCTGTATAGATTATGGTTTATTGTTGATTGATTGCCTTTTCTCCTCAGTATGGGTCATATTTTCCTACTTCTTTGCATGCTTGCATGCAATTTTTCATATGATCCCAGATATTGTGAGTTTTAGTTTATTGTGTGTTATGTATATTTATATTCCTGTAAAATGCCTGGGCTTTGTTTTGGGTGAAATTAGGTTACTCAAAACAATTTTATTCTTTTAGGTCTAGCTTTTAAGGTTCGTTGGGTAGGAGTCCAAGTAGCCTTTAGTCTGGAGCTCATTATTTGCAACTACTGAGACAAGTCCTTTCTGAGTATCATGAGGTTTTCCAGTCTGACTTGTAGGAACAGGTACTATTCCTACAACCCTGTGTGATATCCAGTTGTTCTTCTTATTAATCCTTTCATGTGGTTATTTTCCTAGCATCAAGTTATTCCTCACACAAATGTATTGACCCATACTTTGTTGAATTCTCAAGAGATCCCTCTGCATATCTCCAGAGTTCTTTGTCTGTGCACTTCTTTTCTCTCTAATACTCTGCTTTGTGAACTCTAGTTACCTTGGTTTTCCCAGACACTTATCTCCATTTCGTCTGTCAGGGAGACCACTAGTCTCTGTCTGGACTTCTCTTCCCTGTACCATGACGTGGATACTCTCTCAGAGAAGTAAGGGCAATTATAGGGATCACTTCATGTATTTCCCATCTCCTCGGGAATCACTGAAATTTATTGCCTGAGGTTCAGTTTCTTGAAAACTGTTGTTTCATGTGTTCCGTTTGATTTTTTTCTTGTTTCAGATGGGAGGTTAAGTTGGCCCTTGTACTTCATCTTGGCCAGAAGCTAATAACATTATTTAAGTCTGTTTTGTTTTGATACAGGATCCAATTAAAGATTAGGCATTGCATGTCTTGTCTGTGTTTCTGTTAATCTAGAATTTTTCCCTACTATTTTTTTTGGTCTTTTATGACATTGGCTTTTTTGAAGAGTCTAAGCCAGTTGTCTTGTAAATTGCCCCACAATCTGTATTTGTCTGTTTCCTCATTAGATTCAAAGTAAACATTTTGGGGAAGAATACTATATAGGTGATGTATTCTTCATACTTCATCACTTGAGGTGGCCCAGTGCTAAGTTTGATCACTTGATTAAGGTGGTCTATTCCATATGTCTCCATTGTAAAGTTATTTTTCCCCTTGGTAATTGATAAATAATATGTGGGGTGATCCTTGGGATCAGTGAAGATCCCACTTTCAAACAACTCTTCACCCAACTGTGCATCAATGATAATCCTTGTCTGAATCGATTATTACATTGATAGTTGCAAAATAACACTTTCCTAATTCTATCCTTCCTTTTGCATTTATTAGCTGACATTATTCTATAAAGAAGAGCTCCCCCACTTTTCATTTGGAGTATCATTATGAACTCATGTGCTTTTATTTCAATTAACTACGTTATACCTTATTATAATGATAATGTTATTCTTTGGAATGTTCCTTTTTTCCAGATTTGGTCAATGCGATCTCTGTTATTGTTTAGCCACATGATGCTTTTTTATTACTAGAATAATTTCTAATATATTACTCCTCACAAATAGGAACTGAGAAAGTGACTCCAGAATGTGCGGTCTTATTCATACTCTTCTTAGAAGTCTGCCTTCTTCCTGTGTACTCTCAACCAAAAATGAGGCTTTCGGGTTGGGAGGAGATACTTCTGAATTAAACTACAGATCAATGTCACCCAATTCTAATCCCTATTCCCTTTTTTCTACCCATATCATACCTACTGCCATCCTAATCCTTCTGTTGGGCACCTCTCTCCTCCTCTATATTTATTTCCAACAGTCAAGGGCAGCAATTGGCCAACTGGCCCCTATCCAGTTCTATAGTCCATATGCCCCAAGAACTCCTTTTTGCACTGGTCTGTGGTGGCCTTGGCCTACCTCTTCTACCTACTCAGGTAACTCTTTTACCACGAATTTAATTACCTGTGTTTCCATTTATAGGATCTTACCCAGCCGTAGGGCCTGCTGACTCTGCCAATTTAAAAATACTATTGAGGTTGTCTGTGAGACAGTCAAGCTGCGTTTTGTCAGTGAACGCCTGAGGGAGTCACACGTTGTGGTGAGTCTCAATTGTGGGATAATACATTTTTAATTTTTAATTTAATTTTTTATTTTTAATCAAGGATGATACATTTTAAAACTAATGATGTAATTACATTATTTTAAAACATTCATTTAGAGTTCCAGCTCCCTAAATTTCTAAGAATTACCCCCTTGCTAAAAATCAGATTCTTGGTTACATTATTAAGCTAATAATAGCTCAGTTACATTATTAGCTTCATAATGTAACTGATCTGCATATGTAAAGGAACCAGAGAAAGGAATGGAAGGGGGAAGGGAATTCACATTAATGGCCACATATCCTATGCTGCCCTCTGTGCAAATGACAACTTATTCACATAGTACATCACAGTTTGTAAACTGATTTTATATACATTAGGTCTCAAGTACCCTTTGTCTTATAAGACAGGTGTAAATATATTTTTGTTTATTTGGTTTGTTTCTGCAATTTTATAAAGAGTACAAGTGATGCTGTTTTATGTCCTATCTGGAGCCTGAGAGTTTCTGGTTCCATAACCAGAAGCTGCTACCAAGCCCTTCTAATGCATGGGAGAGCTAGTTATTTATTTGACTGTCCAGCTCTGAACTTGCTCTGAATCGCAAGTTTTTCTATCCACAAAACACTCAGGGCCTTTCAACTATTTTTCTATATATTAGATTTATGGGCACTAACTTGATGACTTCCAAAATGTGCTTTCATGCCCAGGTAGCTTGAATACAGGTCTCTTTCAGTGATCTAGAGCGCATCATAAATAATAACAGTTTACCACTTATATAAAGACAATATTGCTGATTTTTCAACACAGTTTTTTTTTTTTCCTTTGGCCACCAAACTGGTGGGATCTGAGTTCCCCCAGCAGGGATCGAACCCGGTCCACAGCAGGGAAAGTGTCGGGTCCTAACCACTAGACCACCTGGGAACTCCCCAAACATTTTTTTTACTAATTATATACTCCCTTCTCCCCCAGAGTGGGCAGACAAGGCATTTTTACTCTCCTTTTACAGGTGAGGAAAAACAAGATCAGAGGTGTTAAGTGCTATGACCCTATTGCCCCGATCTCCTGTCCCCAGTTTGGGACTCTCTGCTAGCCTCTGCTCCTCCTTTCTCATGACCCTTCCCTCCTCCTTTGACCCTCACCAAAAATACTTTTAATCCTTTTGGACGACAAGCCCAGCAACACAATGGTACACATTACCTTCACACAGTCAGAAGATTTGGATGGTTCCCCAAGTAGAGCTGGAAATATTAGAAGTAAAATGAATTGAAAGCAAAGTAGCCATCTGACAGAAGTTGCTTTTTCCCGTCTACATTTTAGGGCCTCAAGTATTATTCCATTGATTTATTGAACATTCCACATGGGCATACAATCTGGCAAATCTCTTAACTTATGCCCGAAATCCCTGCCCAAATTTTAGCAAAGAGCCAGGGCGGACATAGTGTTTTTCTCTGTATACAGCCTTCTGTTATGGGGACTGGGATATATAGAAGCAGGGACTAAACAAACGACTCAGTGGGTAGTTGGAGAAGGACATGTCCAGATGACGACCTGTTAGCGGCGGTGGTGGTGGTTGTTGTCGAGATCTGTGATAGCAGCAAGAACACAAGCACACTGAAGAGGTTGAGAGAGGAAGCCTCACACTCCTGTGCCTTTGAGGCAGGACAGGATGGGGTATATGAATGTGAGGAGTCACAGTAGATCTGCAGAGAGTCCAGCTGATTAGGGGAATATTTGTCTTCCAGCCTTGGCTTTTCTTGAGTACTGGCCCCTGAGAACCAGTGCAGTAATCCTGAATATAGTTCCTATATTTCACGCTACAGAATTTTCTGAGTAGATAGCCCCCTTTTCAAGAGAGACCTTTTTCACATTTTGTTGTTGCCAGTCATAGGCTTAAGTGTGGGTTTCTTTTTCTCCTAAGTGGCACTCAAACTTTGACTGATTCCTAATTTCTTTGGCTGTGGACTGACAAAAGGCTGTCCCATCAGTCTTCAATGATCAAAAACAGTCCCTTCTCTTTTGACAGATGAAGAAACATGTATAGAGAATGCAGGAGGATCGTTGATGAAGGTGTTACAAGCCCAGAAGAAGAACAACAGCACCGAGCGGACTATTGAGTCAGAGAGGATGTCCTCACCTAACAGTGCTGTCAGCCTGTCAGGCTTCATGAATGAGCAGCTGGACTCTAATAATAAAAGTGATATTATCAGTGCACTAAGTTACATACTGCCTTATATCTCAGAGGGAAATCTAGGAGATGTGGAATCAACATTATTACCATTCATTCAACTTCTTTTTTCAAATACACAAGATGGAGATATGCCGCTGGGCCTTTTGAAAAACAATACAAGGAGCCCTTCTGTTAAACCTGTACCCAACAATTCAACTAATAAAAACAAATTGAGGGAACTCCATTTTGTGGAAAATTTGTTAGATGCAGAAACTCAAGAAAAAATTGATGAGGTTAAAAAGGAAGAAAAACCTGCCACGTGTACATGTTCCAACCTTTTAAGTGCCATGATTACATGCTACATCTTTCAAAAGAAATGAGAAACTGCCCAACCACAGAAAGACAGCCTAGCAAAGATGGAGAGTACAGAGGAAAAGCTGCTGAGAGTGAACAAGGTCCTCAAGGGGCATACAGAAAATGCACCTCAAAGCAGTGGGAGATGAGAGCGTCAGGAGGAAACAGAATGCCCAGCCATCTGTGGCGAACACTGCCAAAGAATGAAAGCTCAGGAGGCCATCCCCAAGAAAGCTGAAACAGCTCCTCATGGTGCAGAGGCCCAGGAAGCTGGTGGGAAAGTCCTCCAATGCAGAGTCTTCATTCATAAAGGAACACAAGGCCGCAGGCTCCTCTTCCCTGAAACCGTACTTCAAGGGCAGGCTTTGTGCCTCCATCCCGCCAAAATCCCCATCTGAGGTTAAAAGCAAATTAAAAGACTTATCCAACGCTATTCATGTTTTCGAAGATGCAAAGGCAAGAGTTAGAAATATAAAGGACTTCGAATTAATCTCACATTCTGGAAAAAAAAATACATCTTGCATAAACTTCGGTCTCATCGGGTCCACAGAAAACCCAAAGTTAAAAAGCATTGAGGGGGTTCCCTGGTGGCACAGTGGTTGGGAGTCCGCCTGCCGATGCAGCAGACACGGTTTCCTGTCCTGGTCCTGGAAGATCCCACATGCCGTGGAGCGGCTGGGCCCGTGAGCCATGGCCGCTGAGCCTGTGCGTCCGGAGCCTGTGCTCCGCAACGGGAGAGGCCACAATGGTGAGAGGCCTGTGTACCGCAAAAAGAAACAAAAAAAAGAAAGAAAAAAGGGAGTCGAAAGTTCAGAAAGAAAAGTTCACTTGATAGAATGATGCTTGCAAGCCCTCCGTTCTCTGTCGTGAGGAGTCTCATAAATTCCCCTCCACGAGAGGCTGTTTCATCTTCAGGAGAAGTGACTTCTCAGGAAAATCCTTTTCCAGAATTATTTTCTCTTTCAGACCCTTCTGCAGAAAACACTACTTCAGAAAACAATACTGCACAAAATGTTTCTGAAGCAATTATTTCTACAGGAAACGCTACTCTGCCAGGAGGAACCGGCCCTGGAAACACTAGCCATAGGAACGTCTCCACTGCACATTCTACTGTTGCTGCAGACAACAGTATGCCAGCTGTTCAACACAGCAACAAAACACAATGGGAGCACCACAACATGGTCACTGAATTATCCTCTAAGCCCACAGGCTTCACTTTACCAGGACTCGCATCCCCGGGTGATCAAGTTGAAACTCAGCTAAACCAGCAGCTCTGGTCCCTCATCCCCAACAATGACGTGCAAAGGCTCATTTCTCATGTTATCCAGACTTTGAAAATAGACTGCTCGGACACCCACGTGCAGCTGGCCTGTGCCAACCTCATCTCTAGAACAGGCCTCCTGATGAAGCTTCTCAGCAAGCAGCAAGAAGTAAATGTGTCCAAAGCGGAATGGGATATGGACCAGTGGAAAGCTGACAGCTATATCAGTGAGAGCACAGAAGCCCAGAGTGAGCAGAAAGAGCAGGAGTCAAGTGAGGTGAGGATAACCCCTGACACATGGGACTTGGACTTTTACTCAGTTTAGGACATGCCATTAACGTGCCCAAGCGGGAATACCACGGGCTCCTAGTCAGTATCTTATCTTCAGCCATGAAGCGGGCTAAGACAGATCTCCAACTTTGCTCATTGAGAGCGTGTGTCACTATTCCTAGGGTAGACGTGAAAGGGACATAACACAAGATAAATAAATTGTAGATAAATTGTAGAAGAAAATGCTAATGATAAGACTAATGACACTAAATTTGGCTTGTTCTTATAGAAGCTACTCGCGTGGAAGGATTGGGTTTCATAGTAGTTTAAGAATAGTTAGCTAGAGTCTAGGAAGATGGCGGAAGAGTAAGACGCGGAGATCACCTTCCTCCCCACAGATACATCAGAAATTCATCTACACGTGGGACAACTCCTACAGAACACCTACTGAACGCTGACAGAAGACCTCAGACCCCCCAAAAGGCAAGAAGCTCCCCACATACCTGGGTAGGGCAAAAGGAAAAAAGAATAAACAGAGACAATAGGATAGGGACGGGACCTGCACCAGTGGGAGGGAGCCGTGAAGGGGGGAAGGTTTCTACACACTACAAGCCCCTTCGCGGGCGGAGACTGCAGGCGGCGGAGGGGGAAAGCTTCGGAGTAGCGGAGGAGAGCACAGCAGCAGGGGTGCGGTGGGCAAAGCGGAGAGATTCTGGCACAGAGGTCCGGTGCCCTCAGGCACACACCAGCCCGAGAGGCTTGTCTGCTTGGCCGCCGTGGCGGGCGGGGCTGGGAGCTGAGGTTCGGGTATCGGCTTTCAGTCGGAGCGCAGGGAGAGGACTGGGGCTGGCGGCAGGAAGAGAGCCTGAAGGGGTTAGTGCACCACGGCTAGCCCGGAGGGAGTCCGGGGAAAGGGTCTGGAGCTGCTGAAGAGGCAAGAGACTTTTTTCCCTTTTGTTTCCTGGTGCGCGAGGAGAGGGCATTAAGAGGGCTGCTTGGGGAAGTGCTGGAGACAGGCACGAGCCGCGGGTAAGGCACGGACCTCGGAGACGGGCGTGGGCCACCGCCGCCCGCCGCCGCCGCCACCGCCGCCCGCCGCGGCCCGCCGCCGCCGCCGCCGCGGGGCCTGTGTGCGAGCGCGGGTCACTGTCCGCCCCGCCTTCCGGGGGGCCTGTGCACCCCGCCACTGCCGGGGTCCCCGAGACCCGGGGACAGCTTTCCCGGGAAAGCGCACGGAGCGCCACGGGCTGCTGCAACGTCACGCCGGCCTCTGCCGCCGCAGGCCCGCCCCACACTGCGCGCCCCTCCCTCCCCTCTGCCTGAGTGAGCCAGAGCCCCCGAATCAGCGGCTCCTTTAAACCCGTCCTGTCTGAGCGAAGAACGGACGCCCTCCGGCGACCTACGCGCAGAGGCGGGGCCAGGTGCAAGGCTGAGACCCAGGAGCTGT
This sequence comes from Mesoplodon bidens, assembly GCF_964165515.1. Lineage (NCBI taxonomy): Eukaryota > Metazoa > Chordata > Mammalia > Artiodactyla > Ziphiidae > Mesoplodon > Mesoplodon bidens. Next base: position 556,510 of record NW_027672468.1, on the reverse strand, counting down.
GAGAGCAGAGGCAGGGAAATCTCTCTGTGCAGCCTCGGAGGCAGCGGATTAAAGCTCCACGGTCCATTTGATGTGCCCTGCGTCTGTGGAGTGCATGAATGGACAGCGAATCATCCCAAATTGAGGAAGTGGACTTTGAGGACAAGATTTAAGACTTTCCCCCCTTTTCCTCTTTTTACAACGAATTATTCCAAATTAAGGAGGTGGACTTAGAGAGCAAGATTTCAGACTTCTCGCCCTTTTCCTCTTTTTACAACGAATTATCCCAAATTGAGGAGGTGGACTTGGAGAGCAAGATTTTTGATTTTTCCCCCTGCTCTCTTTTTGTGAATGTGTATGTGTAATCTTCTGTGTAAGATTCTCTCTGTATAGCTTTGCTTCCACCATATGTCCCAGGGTTCTATCGGTCCGGTTTTTTTTTTTTTCAATAATTACTTTCTAATTTTAATAACGCTACTATATTTCATACTTTATTCTATTTTACTTTACCTGCTCTTTCTTTTTTTCCTACTCTCCCTTCCTCCCTCCCTCCCTCCGCTCCTCCTTTCCTTCTTTCTTTTTCTTTCCTCCCTCCCACCCTTCTTCTTTCCACTTTCTTTTTCTTTCCTTCCTCCCTCCCTCCTGTCTTTCTTCCTTTCCTTCCTCCCTCCCTCCCTCCTTTCTTTCCTTCTTTCTTTCCATCCTTCCTCCCTCCCTCCCTCCTTTCTTTCTTCCTTCCTTCCTTCCTTCCTTTCTTCCCTTCTTCCTTTCTTTCCCTCTCTCTTTCTTTCTTCTACTAATTCTTTCTTTCTACTTTTTCTCCCTGTTATTCTGAGCCGGGTGGATGAAAGGCTCTTGGTGCTGCAGCCAGGAGCCAGTGCTGTGCCTCTGAAGTGGGAGAGCCAACTTCAGGACACGGGTCCACAAGAGACCTCCCAGCTCCACAGAATATCAAGCAGCGAAAATCTCCCAGAGATCGCCATCCCAACACCAGCACCCAGCTTCAGTCAACGACCAGCAAGCTACAGTGCGGGTCACCCTATGCCAAGCAACTAGCAAGGCAGGAACACAACCCCACCCATTAGCAGAGAGGCTACCTAAAAACATAATAAGGCCATAGGCACCCCAAAACACACCACCAGACGTGGACCTGTCCACCAGAAAGACAAGATCGAGCCTCAACAACCAGAGCACAGGAATTAGTCCCCCCCACCAGGAAGCCTACACAACCTACTGAAACAACCTTAGCCACTGGGGTCAGACACCAAAAACAACGGGAACTACGAATCTGCAGCCGGCAAAAAGGAGACCCCAAACACAGTAACATAAGCAAAATGAGAAGGCAGAAAAACACACAGCAGGTGAAGGAGCAAGATAAACACCTACCAGACCTAACAAATGAAGAGGTAATAGGCAGTCTACCTGAAAAAGAATTCAGAATAATGATAGTAAAGCTGATCCAAGATTCTATTTCCAAGATCCATAATCTTGGAAATAGAATAGACAACATGCAAGAAACAGTTAACAAGGACCTAGAAGAACTAAAGATGAATCAAGCATCGATTAAAAACACAATAAATGAAATGAAAAATACTCTAGATGGGATCAATAGCAGAATAACTGAGGCAGAAGAACGGATAAGTGAGGTGGAAGATAAAATAGTGGAAATAACTGATGCAGAGAAAAATAAAGAAAAAAGAATGAAAAGAACAGAGGACAGTCTCAGAGACCTCTGGGACAACATTAAACGCACCAACATTCGAATTATAGGGGTTCCAGAAGAAGAAGAGAAAAAGAAAGGGACTGAGAAAATATTTGAAGAGATTATAGTTGAAAACTTCCCCAATATGGGAAAGGAAATAGTTAATCAAGTCCAGGAGGCACAGAGAGTCCCATACAGAATAAATCCAAGGAGAAATACACCAAGACACATATTAATCAAACTGTCAAAAATTAAACACAAAGAAATCATATTAAAAGCAGCAAGGCAAAAACAACAAATAACACACAAGGGAATCCCCATCAGGTTAACAGCTGATCTCTCAGCAGAAACCCTACAAGCCAGAAGGGAGTGGCAGGACATAATTAAGGTGATGAAGGAGAGAAACCTGCAACCTAGATTACTCTACCCAGCAAGGATCTCATTCAGATTTGATGGAGAAATTAAAACCTTTACAGACAAGCAAAAGCTGAGAGAGTTCAGCACCACCAAACCAGCTTTACAACAAATGCTAAAGGAACTTCTCTAGGCAAGAAACACAACAGAAGGAATATACCTACAATAACGAACCCAAAGCAATTAAGGAAATGGGAATAGGAACATACATATCAATAATTACCTTAAATGTAAATGGACTAAATGCTCCCACCAAAAGACACAGAGTGGCTGAATGGATACAAAAACAAGACCCATATATATGCTGTCTACAAGAGACACACTTCAGACCTAGAGACACATACAGACTGAAAGTAAAGGGATGGAAAAAGATATTCCATGCAAATGGAAATCAAAAGAAAGCTGGAGTAGCAATTCTTATATCAGACAAAATAGACTTTAAAATAAAGACTATTAGAAGAGACAAAGAAGGACACTACATAACGATAAAGGGATCGATCCAAGAAGAAGATATAACAATTGTAAATATTTATGCACCCAACATAGGAGCACCTCAATACATAAGGCAAATACTAACAGCCATAAAAGGGGAAATCGACAGTAACACAATCATAGTAGGGGACTTTAACACCCCACTTTCACCAATGGACAGATCATCCAAAATGAAAATAAATAAGGAAACACAAGCTTTAAATGATACATTAAACGAGATGGACTTAGTTGATATTTATAGGACATTCCATCCAAAAACAACAGAATACACATTTTTCTCAAGTGCTCATGGAACATTCTCCAGGATCATATCTTGGGTCACAAATCAAGCCTCGGTAATTTTAAGAAAATTGAAATTGTATCAAGTATCTTCTCCGACCACAATGCTATGAGACTAGACATCAATTACAGGAAAAGATGTGTAAAAAATACAAACACATGGAGGCTAAACAATACACTACTCAATAACGAAGTGATCACTGAAGAAATCAAAGAGGAAATTAAAAAATACCTAGAAACAAATGACAATGGAGACACGACGACCCAAAACCTATGGGACGCAGCAAAAGCAGTTCTAAGGGGGAAGTTTATAGCAATACAATCCCACCTTAAGAAACAGGAAGCATTTCGAGTAAACAACCTGACCCTACACCTAAAGCAATTAGAGAAAGAAGAACAAAAATACCCCAAAGCTAGCAGAAGGAAAGAAATCATAAAGATCAGATCAGAAATAAATGAAAAAGAAATGAAGGAAACGATAGCAAAGATCAACCAAACTAAAAGCTGGTTCTTTGAGAAGATAAACAAAATTGACAAACCATTAGCCAGACTCATCAAGAAAAAAAGGGAGAAGACTCAAATCAATAGAATTAGAAATGAAAAAGGAGAAGTAACAACTGACACTGCAGAAATACAAAAGATTATGAGAGATTACTATAAGCAACCCTATTCCAATAAAATGGACAACCTGGCAGAAATGGACACATTCTTAGAAATGCACAACCTGCCAAGACTGAATCAGGAAGAAATAGAAAATATGAATAGACCAATCACAAGCACTGAAATTGAAACTGTGATTAAAAATCTTCCATCAAACAAAAGCCCAGGACCAGATGGCTTCACAGGTGAATTCTATCAAACATTTAGAGAAGAGCTAACACCTATCCTTCTCAAACTCTTCCAAAATATAGCAGAGGGAGGAACACTCCCAAACTCATTCTACGAGGCCGACATCACCTTGATACCAAAACCAGGCAAGGATGTCACAAAGAAAGAAAACTACAGGCCAATATCACTGATGAACATAGATGCAAAAATCCTCAACAAAATACTAGCAAACAGAATCCAACAGCACATTAAAAGGATCATACACCATGATCAAGTGGGGTTTATCCCAGGAATGCAAGGATTCTTCAATATACGCAAATCAATCAATGTAATACACCATATTAACAAGTTGAAGGAGAAAAACCATATGATCATCTCAATAGATGCAGAGAAAGCTTTCGACAAAATTCAACACCCATTTATGATAAAAACCCTGCAGAAAGTAGGTATAGAGGGATCTTTCCTCAACATAATAAAGGCCATATATGACAAACCCACAGCCAACATTGTCCTCAATGGTGAAAAACTGAAACCATTTCCACTAAGACCAGGAACAAGACAAGGCTGCCCACTCTCACCACTCTTATTCAACATAGTTTTGGAAGTTTTAGCCACAGCAATCAGAGAAGAAAAGGAAATAAAAGGAATCCAAATTGGAAAAGAAGAATTAAAGCTGTCACTGTTTGCAGATGACATGATACTATACATAGAGAATCCTAAAGATGCTACCGAAAAACTAGTAGAGCTAATCAATGAATTTGGTAAAGTAGCAGGATATAAAATTAATGTACAGAAATCTCTGGCATTCCTGTACACTAATGATGAAAAATCTGAAAATGAAATCAAGAAAACACTCCCATTTACCATCACAACAAAAAGAATAAAATATCTAGGAATAAACCTACCTAAGGAGACAAAAGACCTGTATGCAGAAAACTATAAGACACTGATGAAAGAAATTAAAGATGATACAAATAGATGGAGAGATATACCATGCTCCTGGATTGGAAGAATCAATATTGTGAAAATGACTCTACTACCCAAAGCAATCTACAGATTCAATGCAATCCCTATCAAACTACCAATGGCATTTTTCACAGAACTAGAACAAAAAATTTCAAAATTTGTTTGGAAAAACAAAAGGCCCCGAATAGCTAAAGCAATCTTGAGAACGAAAAACGGAGCTGGAGGAATCAGGCTCCCTGACTTCAGACTATACTACAAAGCTACAGTAATTAAGACAGTCTGGTACTGGCATAAAAACAGAAAGATAGATCAGTGGATCAGGATAGAAAGCCCAGAGATAAACCCACGCACATATGGTCAATTTATCTTTGATCAAGGAGGCAGGAATGTACAGTGGAGAAAGGACAGCCTCTTCAATAAGTGGTGCTGGGAAAACTGGACAGGGACATGTAAAAGTTTGAGATTAGATCATTCCCTAGCACCATACACAAAAATAAGCTCAAAATGGATTAAAGACTTAAATGTAAGGCCAGAAACTATCAAACTCTTAGAGGAAAACATAGGTAGAACACTCTATGACATAAATCCCAGCAAGATCCTTTTGGACCCACCTCCTAGAGAAATGGAAATAAAAACAAAGATAAACAAATGGGACCTAATGAAACTTCAAAGCTTTTGCACAGCAAAGGAAACCATAAAGAAGACCAAAAGACAACCCTCAGAATGGGAGAAAATATTTGCAAATGAAGCAACTGACAAAGGATTAATCTCCAAAATTTATAAACAGCTCATGCAGCTCAATAGCAAAAAAACAGACAACCCAATCCAAAAATGGGCAGAAGACTTAAATAGGCATTTCTCCAAAGAAGATATACAGACTGCCAACAAACACATGAAAGAATGCTCAACATCAATAATCATTAGAGAAATGCAAATCAAAACTACAATGAGATATCATCTCACACCAGTCAGAATGGCCATCATCAAGAAATCTAGAAACAATAAATGCTGGAGAGGGTGTGGAGAAAAGGGAACACTCTTGCACTGCTGGTGGGAATGTGAATTGGTACAGCCACTATGGAGAACAGTATGGAGGTTCCTTAAAAAACTACAAATAGAACTACCATATGACCCAGCAATCCCACTACTGGGCATATACCCTGAGAAAACCATAATTCAAAAAGAGACATGTACCAAAATGTTCATTGCAGCTCTATTCACAATAGCCCGGAGCTGGAAACAACCTAAGTGTCCATCATCGGATGAATGGATAAAGAAGATGTGGCACATATATACAATGGAATATTACTCAGCCATAAAAAGAAACGAAACTGAGCTATTTGTAATGAGGTGGATAGACCTAGAGTCTGTCATACAGAGTGAAGTTAGTCAGAAAGAGAAAGACAAATACCGTATGCTAACACATATATACGGAATTTAAAAAAAAAAAAATTCATGAAAGACCTAGGGGCAAAACGGGAATAAAGACACAGACCTACTTGAGAATGGACTTGAGGATATGGGGAGGGGGAAGGGTAAGCTGTGACAAAGCGAAAGAGAGGCATGGACATATATACACTACCAAACGTAAGGTAGATAGATAGTGGGAAGCAGCCGCAGAGCACAGGGAGATCAGCTCGGTGCTTTGTGACCGCCTGAAGGGGTGGAATGGGGAGGGTGGGAGGGAGGGAGATGCATGAGGGAAGGGATGTGGGAACAGATGTATATGTATGACTGATTCACTTTGTTATAAAGCAGAAACTAATTAAAAAAATAAATAAACTTTACAAAAAAAAAAAGAATAGTTAGCTATCGTTTAGAATAGGATTAAGAATCGTAAGTTTTCATCCCTTCTATCTCCTTGTTTTTAAAAATTGTGATATATTTCTTTAGCTCACGAAAGAAGTTCCAGGTTATGACTATAACAACAAACTCATCTTGGCAGTATCTGTACCTGTAGTAGTGACGATTTGTGTTAGAATTCTCTGTCTCATTGAGGTAAGGACAATAATTAATTCAGATTCAGAACCCAGAAACTGAGAGTCAAATCCACCTTTCCACCTGCTACTACTTGATTCTTCCCTTTAGCCATGAGGACTGACATACACTTTGTTCTTTTAATGAAAAGTATATTCCCAGGATGTTTTTGTGTGTGTGTGTGTGTGTTTTTTGGCTGCGTTGGGTCTTCATTGCGGTGCATGGGCTTCTTACTGAGGTGGCTTCTCTTGTTGTGGAGTACGGGCTGTAGATGCACGGGCTCAGGAGTTGTGGCACACTGACTTAGTTGCTCCGCAGCATGTGGGACCTCCCCAGACCAGGGGTCGAACCTGTGTGCCCTGTGCTGGCAGGCGGATCCTTACCCATTGCACCACCAGGGAAGTCCCCACAGGATTTTTAAAAGGAACTTCACTCCCAGGAGATCCCTATGGAATTGGATCCCTGATAACAAGCTATTGGACTCTTTTGACAAGTGAAGTTTATAAGAAGGCCAGAGTTGACATGATAATAAATTTTCTTCAACTCAACAAAGTATGCTGATTTGAGGTCCTCACCAGTCACTCTCATTCTACCGTTGATTTCTTTCCTTCTTGGCTGAAGTGATGAGAGATATAGGATCTCCATACTCAAGGAGCTATCAGTCACCCTGGGAGGGCTAAAAGGACATGCCTGAAAGACACAAGTGTGATCTCGTCAATTCCTCAGGTTTACTTAGCAGCTTTCTTCTCCGGTGTATTAGGAATTGTGTAGATAGGTTCCATTAAAACACTGCAAGTAAAATCTTGCAGCAGGCTACCCTCAAATATTTATAGTAGCCCATTCCTGGAGCTAGCCTGTTTACCTTTTGTTCAGTTACATAGTGGTTTATTACTTTTCCCAGCAGGCAGTTGCTAACATTAAAAGAGTGATTTTAATAGGCTGACAGTCTTGATTCTACCCTACCACTCCACATTACTTTAGTTATCTTTTCTCCTGTAATGGCAGCCCTCCATTCCAGCCAAAGCAGCTCCTCACTATACGCTAGTTACACCATACCCATTCCTACTTTTGTCTGTGCCTTTGTCCATCGAAAATTCCTTTATTTTGCTTTGCCTGTGGAACTCCTATGAATCTCTGAAAAGCCAACTCAAGTTCAGATATCTTTCTCTGTAAAGCCTTCCCTGAATACTCCAGCCCTCCTGATCCTAGTCCTGTGAGGTTTGTCACCATTTCTTAGGGGCCATAGCAAAGCAGTCCCCTCCCCTCAGAACTCACAAAAGTGGTAAGCAGTTTTTTGAAAGGCAGCCCCCCAGGAGAGAGCCACCAAGGTTAGCACATCATGGAGCTGAGCAGAGACGTGTAAGGACCAATGGCTTCCTGGCCTATCACACTTGAATCAAACCTGGCATGATGTACTAACTTCTAAAGAGAAATGTGTCTATCTGCAGGAGGGTTGGTCACTAGTGAAAGCATAGAAAAGGTGAGGAGAGACCAACATGGGCAGTGCCCATCCTCACATTGCCCAAGAGTAGAGATGGCACCTTAGGCAGCATAACTGAAGAGTCAGGCCCACTAGCCAGGCTGCCTGTTGAGGAGATGGATGGATCCAGTTACCTCAGGCCTTCCCATTAAACTCTGGATTCGGCTGATTACTTTTCTAATTCTGTTGTCACCAAGTAGCCTTCGATTCTGTGATTGTGCTTCAGTGTGCCACGGAGGCCTGTCCCCACAGAAGGTAATTCTCTGATTGTGTAGACACAGATGCCCTGTGTGTAGAACAGATGTATTTCTCATTGTCAAGTAATAATTTGGCATTCTGATGTTTGATCAATCCTGTGATATTGTTAAAGTGAGACTGCCACAACAGGAAGACGGGAGTTCTCGCTTGGTGAGGAAGAGTATGATTTCTGAGCCTAGGAGGCTGGGGACTAGCTTGCTAGTCATTGGCCATTGCCCAGACTGTACCCTCTACATCTCAGGTGGCATATGGCCTTTGGCATTTTTAGAATTTCTGTAAAGTCCCCTTTTTATTGTTTTTAACTTCTTGCATTTGTTTTGTTTTGTTTTGTTTGGGCCTGTGTGATCTTAGTTCCCCAAGCAGGGATTGGACCTGTACCCTCGGCAGTGAAAGCGAGGAGTCCTAACCTTTATTTCCTCTCCCCACTTATACGATAAGCTTTTGGAGGACAGGGGCCACGCAGTGTTCTTCCTATGGTAGAAAATATTGGTGTTCAACGGAAGAGAGATGAGGCGTTATGTCAATTCCACAGTGAGGAATAATGCAACCGAATATTTATTTGAAGTAGGATAGAGTCCAGCAATAGACCCCTGTGTTCTTAAGACTTTTGAAATGTCATGTTTTAATATTGCAATCAGGGGAAGAAAATGAATAAATGGTGATAGAATAGCTGCCTAAATATTTGGGGGGTAAATAGCAGATCCCCATGTTTCATGTTAAATAAACATATATCCATAAATGTGAAAAAAGACCACATAAAGGTATTAGGAGAAAATAAAAGCAATATTTCTATAATCTTCTGGTGGGAAAGAGCCTTCAGAGGCTGATGCCACAAGCAGAGCCTTTGATATATTCCACCATCTTGTCTGTGACACCAGCTTAGCACTGATTCATGCCAAGCATAAGATGAAGAGTTTTCCATATATTGTCTGATTTAAAGCCCACAGTCCTGTGAGGATGATATTACTATCCCTCCCTCATAGATGAAGGAGATCAGTGTAAGGCCCCAGCGGCCAAACCAAAAGCAGAAGGCAGTTTCACCCGACTGCAAAGCTGGTGCTCCCTACTCCACTCTTTTGTCTTGTCTCCTTAGAGACAAAAACACTGGAAATATTCGAAACACTGAAATTCAATGAAAGCCAGTATTTCTTTACCATAAAGAGTTTTTGTTTGTTTGTTTCGAAGTGGTGGGGTTTGGCCATGCTGTGCAGCTTGCAGGATCTTAGTCCCTTGACAAGGGATTGAACCTCGGGCCACAGCAGTGAAAGAGCCACGCCCTAACCAGTGGACCACCAGGGAACTCCCAAGAGTTTTATAAGTCAACAAGAAGAAGACAAACAGTCCAGGGGAAAAGGGGGCAAGGGCTGTGAAGAGTAGGAGGTGTGTTGACAGTCTGCCACCATATCTGCCTGTCGTCTCCTCATGGCTCATGTGGGGTGGGTTTTGTTAGCCAGGCCTTTGTCACCTCGTGACGTAAAAATCATCTCTAATATTTTCTTCAAGTACTTTTATAATCTGTCCAGAATTTGTTGTATTTGTTTGTTCGTGTGGTTGAGGTAGGGGATCTAACTTTTTCCCCCTACATGAAGATCTGATTCTTTTCAAATCTTTCACTGAATGGTTTATTCTTTCTTCCCTGGTCTAATATGCTATCTTCATCTGGATGCTGTTCTGTGATCCAGTTATCTTGTCCTGTACCAGTACTGATATCACACTGCTTAATTCCAGTTGCTCTCTGACATATTTTATATCTGGTAGGGCAAGTTCCTACTCTTTGACCTTCTTTTGCATACATTTCATAACTATTCTTACATATATTCTCTATCAAATGTCAGCAGGCCAGGTTTTATTTAGAAATTATTTTGGCTATAAAATGGATTACATTGAATTTTTAGTTTCATTTCAGGAGAACTGTCCTCTTTAAAACATTCTAGGAGGATGGTATCTCATACCATGTAAGTACTTCTTAATGTCTTTCAGAAAAGTTTTTATATTTTCATCACATAGGTCTTACAAATTTGTGGCTAAATTTATTCCTAGGTACTTTATGCATTTTTTATTGATATAGTAAATGGGATGTTTCTTCTGTTTTTTAGTTACTTATTTGTGGTATATGGGAAAGCTATTGAGGCTAGTATGTTGATCTCTTGATTTTGTATGGAGCCATCTTACTCATGTTACTTCCAATAAAACTTCAGTTGATTCTTTTGGTCTTTTTGGGTCCCTTGTTTCATATGCAGATATGTTTGTCTCTTCTTTCCAATGCTTCGTTTTTCTTATCGTACTGATTAAGACCTCCTCCACAATGCTCAATAGTAGCAGTAATGATTGGGCATCCTACTCTTGTTCTTGACTTTAAAACAATGCTTAGGTTTCTGCCAGATACTTTTATTTTCTTTTCCTACTTCTAAGAGTTTTTATTAGGAATTATCTGTTGAACATTATCTAAAACAGTCAATAAAATATATCAGCAGCTGCATGCAAGACCCTAAGTTAGGTACTGTGGAAGAGTCAAAGGATTCTTAAACAGGGTAGAATTCCTTTCCTTGAAAGAGTTATCATCTTACTGGATAGATAAGATTTAAAGTAAAAAGGAATGAATAAGGATGCGGAAATAGTTGTAATGGATAATCATGATCCTGTTTTCTTTCAAAACAGATTTCTTCTCATAGAATTGCAAAAGAGGAAGATAGAAAAAGAAGCAGAAGGTAAATATTGGTCTTTGAAAGCAGAATTTTACAACTAGAGGAGAACTTAGAACTCATCTATTTCAATTTCCTCACCAAAGGCAGGAGGAATGTTTAATTACCCTAAAGGTTTACCCTAGTTTATTTATCAGCAGAATTAGCTCCCCAGCCCAAGCTGAGTTAGAACAGGACTGGCACACATTCATCTGCTCTCACTAGACCTCTAAGGAAAGAGGGTGGACGGGGAGAGGTTTTGGTTGTACCTGTTCCTGCTGGGCTGATGCCTGGTTCCTAGGCATCAGGCCAGGCCAGAGGCCTTCTAGGAGGCTCTGGGGTAGGGAGGGCCACATGGTTGGGGATCTAGGGGCTGGCCTCACTCAAAGCTGACGAAAGGTAGAACATATGAGTCCCTCCTGGAAAGTGGCAAGGAAACTTCCCTTCTCATCCTACTGTTTTTCAGGCCCCTATTCTCTATTCCCTTTATCCAAACCTCATAGAATTTTAACCGGGAGAAACTTTAGACAGTAGTTTGTCTCTTCCTTTTGTAATAAGTAAATGGAGAAAGAGAAAGGGAAAATATCTTGCCCCATGGTCATACTGCTAGTGATTACCAAGAAGAAGATGGTCCCTTTCCACTGAGGACTTCTCCACTGATCACATTGTGCTTGGGCTGTGAGCTACGTTTTATGTCACAGTTGAGTAGACACATATATATGGACATAAGTAGTTTCTGAAACAAACTTATTGCGCACTGTGAATTTTTTCTATTCTATTTGTATTCGAAAAGAGTATTTTGTGCTTCCCTGCTGGTCATGGCCTTTAAACGGATTCCACAATTCACTGACACCTGAGTGACAGCCTGCAGAGTGAAAGTCAGAGAGCTATAGATGACTTTGCTCATTGGGTTCAGGTGTTTACTTGGTGTGATTCAACTTATAGGATAGAGCAGCCAGGAAAATAAAATCACCTTCTCCCCACACCCACACCCCCAGCAAATGCTGCATGTGCGACTAAGTGCGAAGCGGACTGGTGTGAAGTGCGACTAAGGGAGTAACAAGTTTCTGCCCAGTGCCGTTGTGCAGTGTTTTCACTGCACGAGGGCAGTTGGCCAAGGGCAAAGAAAGGTGAACGGGGCTGAAAATCCTGCCTATGCTCCATGCTAAGCCACATACAAACGTCTCCCCAGAGACACTTGGGGTCCATTTTGGACAGACATAGAGAACTTCTGGAAGGCCAGCATGCATGCAATGATTTTCATGATCCCGGGTCTGTGGTGATTTTGCTCATTGTGATTATGAACTGAGGTACCCATTTAGTCCTAATGAAAGCAGACATGACACATTGTGAGAGAGATGAAAAGTGACATGTAACACTAACTGTGTGTGTTTTCCTCCAAGGGCCTTTTTTTGATTTCTGCTGCATAAGAGAAGCTCAGGGGAAAGTGAGAGACAGGTAGATGTGAGGAGGGTAAAGTACTGTGGCCAGAGAAAGCAGAGGAGATGCAGAATTAATATTTCCCTTTCTGTGTTCTAGGAGGGCTTTTTCGGGAGAAGGCGGCCACTTTGGCTTAGGGATATGTATAGGCCTCTCAGCGCCACACGCAAGGAACACATGGCACAAAAGCTACACGACAGGGAGTCTTCTGATGAGGATGAGATATTTCTGCATCCCAGCAGGAGGCCCAAACTCCTCATCCAGAGCTCACTGAGGAGGCTGAATCTTTACCCAGCAGGAGGGCCCTGCTCATCATCCACAGACCCCTGAGGATGTTGAATCTTTTTCACCCCAGGCAGAGGCCCAGGCTCAGCATGCAGAGCCCACTCAAGAGGTAGAACCACCTCCACTTCCACAGGAGGCTCCATCTCAGCCTTCAGAGGCCCCTGAGGAACTAGAAACTTCAAGTCCTCAGGAGGCCCTCGCCCGGCCTTTGGAGACACTTAAGGAGGTTGTAGTTCGACTAGAAGCACATCACAGGGTAAATGAAGCTCAGCAGTCACACTTGTACAATGGCACTGTTAAGTCCCTGGATCTGGCACTTCCCATAAATCCACAGGTCACTAAAGAGGTTGAACCTTCTCCAGTCCAGGAGGAGACCCCATCTCAGCCTCCAGAGCACCCTGAGGAGATTGATCCTTCTCTACTCCATCAAGAGGCCCCAAGTGCGGCTCCAGCTTTCACTACTGAGTATGTACTTCAAATTCCAGTGACTGATGAGGTAGCGTCTCTACCTGGCGTTCAGCGTCACGCTCCTTCAAACTTGCCCAGTGTTCCACTGCAACCTCTGGATTTGGAATTTACCATGAATCCAGAGGCCACTACGGAAGCTGAGTTTCCTACAGCTCAGCAGGAGGCCCTGGCTCCACCTCTTGAGCATCCTGAGGAGACAGAATCTTCTACAACCCAACAAGAGACCACAGCTCGGCCTCCAGAGCCTCCTGGAGAGGATGAGACTTCAAGGGAGCAGTAGCAGCCAGCTCAGCCTTCTGAGCCTCCTTGGGAAGTTGAACATTCTCCAACCCAGCAGGAGCCCACAGGTCAGCCTCCAGAGCCTCTTGTGGAAGCTGAGCCTTCTCCAAGGGAACAGGAACAACCGACTCAGCCTTCGGAACCTACAGAGCCTCCTGAGGAGGTGAAAGCAGCAACCCAGCAGGAGACCCCAGCTCAGCTTTCAGAGTCTTTTGGAGAAGCTGACACTTCTGCAACCCAGGAGGAAGCCTCAGCCCCGTCTCTAGAGCCTCCTAATGAGGCAGAATCTTCTCCAACCCAGCAGGAGATCCCAGCTCTGTCTCCTCCGGAGATAGGACCTTCTGCAACCCTGCAGGAGCAACCAGCTCAGCCTCCAGAGCCTTCTTCAGGGGAGGTGGAACCTTCTCCAACTCAACAGGAACAGCCAGCTCAAGCTCCAGAGCATCAGGAAATGACAGTTTCACCTCCAAGTCACCCTCATGCTCAGCATTCAAAGTTATCCAGTGTCGCTGTCAAACCTGCAGATGTGGAGCTTACCATCACAGAAGAACCCACTCCAGAGGTGGGACCTTGTCCAAATCAGCACAAGCCTTCAGCTCAGCCCTCAGTGCCCCTTACTAATGCAGAATTTTCTACAACCCAGCATGAGGCCCGCACGCTGCCTTCACAGCCATCTGAGGAGGTTGAACCTTTGCCATTTCAACAGGAGGCTCCAGCCCAAACTCCAGAAGCCAGTTCACATAATAAACCTTCAGTAAAAGAGGAGACCCCAGCTCAGTATCCAGAGCATCCTGGAGAAGAAGTTATACCTGCCACAAGCCAGCAGGAGACCCCAGCTCAGCTTTCAGAGACTTTTGGAGAAGCTGAAACTTCTGCAACCATGGAGGAAGCCTCAGGTGGAGCAAGACACTCCACCGTAGGAGTGCAAGCAAGGGCACGGGGCCATCCCCCCTTCCTGGTCCCAGTGGTTCTAGCAAGCACTGCGTCCCTCCCAGTTAAGCCTCAGCTGTAGCTACACTCACTACATTAGACTGTCTGTCCGCTTTCCCTCTGCAGCTTGGCTGCCCCAGCCCCTAACCCCCAGATCCCCAACTCCCCGCTGCTCTCAGCCTCAAGTTGGGCTCAAAGATTAGGGACACATACCCTCTGCCCCAACTCTACGGATGAAGCCAAAAGATCCCAGAGGCCTTAGAAAATCTCCTGGCTCCACCCGGCAACCTGGCCTCGTTCTGTCTCCTCTCTCTTCCCCCCTCCGCCTAGCTCTCCCTCACAGACTGCTGGCCCCATCCCCAGGGAAGCTCTGCTGGGAGAGGCCTCTAGGGTGTTAATTTGCAGTCACCTACTCAGCATTTGTTATACCTGGGAACTTTCCCTGGATAGAGACCTGGGGAGGAGAGCGGGAGAGAGAGAAGTTTCGAGGCTAAGATGTTCTGGTGCGTGCCCTGTACTCATGTTTCCAGCTTGGCCAGGGCCCCTCCAAGCTGCAGCTCTCATAGTGCAGGGCCCTTAGCGTGTCTCTGGGGCAGGGAAGAAGTGGATCAATGAAACACTGTGTGTATTGGGGGCTGGGGAGCGGAGGCAGCAATTTTGGTCCTGGGCCCCAATTCTCAGCCTGCTGGACTAGAATCTGAGGATGGCCTGGGCTGGGGGACGTGTGTCCTGGTGGGGTGACCTGGAGCAGCCCCTGCCTGGGTGGTAGGGTGTCCATGGGCCTGCACTGGCGGGGAGGGGGGCAGTCTGGGCCCAGACTTCGGTGCTGTCTGGAGGTGGGGCAGGGCCTGGCTTCTTACAAGAAGGCGGCCAGGCTGGCCCAGTCATGCAGGTCAGAGGCCAGTGTGGCATCCCCGGCCTCAAAGAGGGGCTCGGGGGGCAGGGAGCTACGGGTGCTCTCGTCCCAGGGGTGCTCCAGGAAGGATGTGGCCAGGAAGGTCTCATCAAAGTCCAGGCTTTCGGTAGCCTGCTCCACTGGAGGCCCCCAGGTAACAGGGCACTCGATGTGGTGGCCATAGATGGTGAGGTCCACGTCCCCGTGTGAGGCAGGGCTCAGCGGCGGGATCAGCTCCGAGGTCTCCAGCGTGTCCAGCTACCCGTCCAGTGTGCCAGCGTCCAAGATGGCCTCCCAGTCAAAGTTGCCCTTGAGGGGTTCCAGCTCACCATGCTCCTCCTGGGTCAGCAGCAGGGGACTGGAGGGCCGCGGGACCTTGGCCTCCTGCTTGGGCAGCGGCTGTTGATTCTTACGCCCCAGCCTGCCCTCGCCTGCACCCCAGCCCTCCTCCTCAGTGGCCTCCTCGAACTCCCGCAGCAGCTGCTGGGCCTCGGTGTTCACGGTCAGTGGCCCGGCCCATGGGGTGGCGCTGGGAACAGGCGCGGCCTGGCGGGCAAAGGACGGGTGGATGTGGAATGGGGTCAGCTGCTGCTTATTCAAGGCCCCACTCAGCAGCCCCTCGGCATACTGGTGGTCGACGCGCCAGAAGCCCCCCTTGCCTGGCTCGTGCTTCTCCCGAGGCACATTGATGAAGCCGTTGTTCAGGGACAGGTTGGGGCGAATGGAGTTCTGAACACAGGGAGATAGGAGAGAAGGAAGACAGCTGTGTGAGTGGGTGGGGTCAGTGATGGGGGGCTCCTAGCACCATTGCCAGTCCCACCACTAACTTCTCTCTAATGGGGGCAGGGAGACAGAGGCGCTGCTCTGACTGTGAGGCTCTGGGACACCAGCCACGGGGCACCAGGAGCTGGGAGTGCTGTCAGGGGCTTTTGTTCCCTTTTGCCAGGATATCTGCCTGCTCAGTCATCCGAGCCCTGAGCCGCAGGGTGGTTCTCAGTGCCAGCCTGTTCTGCCCTCCCTCCCTTACCCCACCGCTTGCGGCCTCTGGCCAAAGGCCTTGGCTCCCCCAGGGCCTGGACGGCCATCTCCCTCTGCCTGGGCCTGGCTGGCCTTCTCTGTGAAATGAGTGAGTGGGTGTGAGGGTGTGTGTGTGTGGTGGGGGATGAAGTGTGGGAGGATCTGATGACTTTCCTTATTTGTAGAGCCGGCTGCTGGCCTGGGCCCTCACCCACCATGTCCCCCTCCTCCCACTCCAGGCTCTGAGGCCTCAGTTGATTATTACCCAGCCAAGAGCATAGCGCTCATTCCTGGGTCCTCTCAGTCTTGGGGTAGGCTGGGTAGTGGTGGAGGGTCTCTGCTTTATCACCAAGGTTACAAATGGTACTTGCCCCAGGGTCAGGGCCCAAGCAAACGTGGAATAGCTGTGATCACAGGAACTTTGATCCTGTGGCCTGTACCACAGGGAAGGATCTGTGCATCCTCAGGGTCACTGTCCCCAAGTAGCCCCTGATCCTGATGGTCGAAGAGGCTGAGGGCAGTGTGTGCCCAGCCTGAATCGCCATCCTGCCTTGTTCATGCCTGGGTGCACAGTCCAAACCACGCTGGGGCACAGGGATCTGGGGCCTGGTGGGTGGGGCCGGCAGGTGAGTAGTGCCCCATGGCAAGACTGGGAGGTTTACATGGTGGCCTGGGCCCCTTGGCTGCTCTGTGCCAGGTTCCGGAGACCTGGAACATGAAGCCAGTGTGGGAGGAAAGAGCCCCTGTGGAAAGCACGTGGCTGAGGTAATTGTCCCCCCAGGGAGGTTGATGAGAAGGGGGGGCAGAGTGTAGGCAGGAAACTAGGGAGGGCTTGGGGTGGGGGCTGGCACAGCAGCTTTCGGAAGGCCCCGTAGCCCTTCCACTGGGACACAGATGGCCTTCACACCCTGCAGCACACACCTCTCCCCTCCCAGAGCCTCTCCAGCCAACTGAAAGCAGGCGGGATGCAGAGCCTGGCAGGAACGATACTATGCTTCCAGTCACGCCCTGACAAACTGACCTTGAGGAGGGTAGTGTCTAGGAATTCTAGGACTTGGGACAAAAATGTGTCCCTCAGTCCATCAACCTACCCTGGGGGCTGTGTCCACGCATAGTTCAGCCCAGGTCTTTGGGCTGAGCCTGCCGGATGAGTGACAAGTTCTTGCCACTTGAACCTCTATGTCGGCACCCCTACAGCCCTCTGAACATCCTCCCTCCTCCGTCTCTGAAGTCACAGGGGCAGCAGTCCAAGCACTGGGCTCCCTTGAGGTCCTTCCTGGACGAGCTTCCTCTCTCGGGGCCCTGGCCGTACCGCGCCTACTTGGCCTGCGGACCTGGGATGTGAGTCCAGTCCGCGCGGGCATGGGGAGGGAGGGAGGGAGTGCCTCCCTACCTGCCAGGTGGGATCAGCGTGGTGGAAGTAGCAGAAGTTGTCTGTGATCCATTTGTAGATGGCCGAGAGGGTGATCTTGGTGGCCTTGCTGGCCTGCATGGCCATGCAGATGACTGTGGAATACAAGTAGGGTGGCTTCACGTGCGGATGGGTGGCGTAGTCCACGTCGTCGGGAGGCGAGGCCTGCAGCCCCGAGGGGGCGCTCCGCGACGTGCACGAGGACGTGGGCTTGCCGGGTGTGTGCGGCTGCCCCAGCCAGGCGGGGTCCGCTGCCAAGGGAGACGCCAGCTCGGACGAGCCTGACAGCTCGTGGTAGCCGTGGGTGTCAGTGTCCCCCGAAGGCAGGGAGGGAGCTTGGCGTTGAGAACAGTGAATTCCTGCAGCCACTGCAGGCTGGTCAGGCTGTCATTCAGGGCGTTGGACTCCAGGACGCCTTCCGGTCTGGCCTCCTCCGCTGCCCCTGCTCCCGAGACGCGTAGCCAGCTCTCCGCCATATCTGCGGGGACTCTCCGAGGGGGCTGTCAACATCCACGAGCCGAGCCGAGGGTGGCCGCCGAGCTCTCCGGCTCGCTGACTCCCACGGCTTCAGTTAGGCAGCCTCCCGGAAGCGGGCTTCCGTCCCGCGAACCGAGGGTAGCCTCCTCCAAACGGAATGTGGTGCCTGCGGGGACCAGAGAGGGAACTGAGCCCTCTTTCCCCACCCCCAAGGGGAGAGTGTGTGCGACGTGGGAGGCTCTTACTAAAATCCTTCCTGCAGCTGGGGAGGATCTTTTACTGCCGAGGTCTGGGAAACAGAAGGTGTGCCCGGGGGTCCGACCCACACGGGCCTCGCCTCGCTCTTTTCCTCTTGGATCTTTTAGAGGAGACTTAATTAGCCAAACGAGGGAATAGTGTAGGGGCATGCGAGGCCACCCCTTTCTCCCTCAAAGCGGGGAATTAACACCCCTCTCTCCGTCCACATCCAATGGAAATGGGGCGAGAGAGTCCAGGAGGGCAGTAGGATGGGTCGGGGGGCGGTGGATGTCGTCTGATCTTTGAAAAGGGATATTAGGATGGGGATCAAGGGGAAGGAAGAAAACAATACAGAGAGTTATATGGGTGCGTGAACTGAGTGTTCCCCAAACGCCTCTGATGTCAGTACCCGGGCCCACCACTTCCGTCGGGGACGGATGGGAGAGCGGGCTGGTACTGACGCCCTCCCTTCCCAAGGCCTGCAGGCCTTCCCGTCCCTTACCTGGCTCAGAGCGCAACCCGGGCCAAAGGAAGGTTCTCAAAGAAATTCCTCCAACCGCCCACCCTCACTGCGGCTCTCTGCTCCCAGCTCGAGGGCCCAGCCAGCAATCCTCGTCGCCACTGACGCCCCAAGGCGCCTCTCTGAAAGCCAGCGGCCTGGGACAGGCACTCAGTCGCCGCTCGCAAGTCGTCTCCTGCTGCCGTGGCGACGCCCCGCCCATATAAACAGCTTCCGCTTCTGCCATTGGCCCTGGCATCTCCAAAGAGACTGCGGGCTCTTAACCGCTCTCTCACGCGGTAACTCTCTTCAAACTCCCTCCTGCTGCCCTCTCTTATGTTGAGGAAATTTCCCTCTATGCCTACTTTCTGCAGGGTTTTTATCATAAATGGGTGTTGAATTTTGTGGAAAGTTTTCTCTGCGTCTGTTGAGATGATCATATGGTTTTTCTCCTTCAATTTGTTAATATGGTGTATCACATTGATTGATTTGTGTATATTCAAGAATCCTTGCATTTCTGGAATAAACCCCACTTGATCATGGTGTATGATATTTTTAATGTGCTGTTGGATTCTGTTTGCTAGTATTTTGCTGAGGATTTTTGCATCTATGTTCATCAGTGATACTGGCCTGTAGTTTTCTTTCTTTGTGACATCCTTGACTGGTTTTGGTATCAAGGTGATGATGGCCTCGTAGAATGAGTTTGGGAGTGCTCCTCCCTCTGCTATATTTTGGAAGAGTTTGAGAAGGATAGGTGTTAGCTCTTCTCTAAATATTTGATAGAATTCGCCTGTGAAGCCATCCGGTCCTGGGCTTCTGGTTGTTGGAAGATATTAATCACAGTTTCCATTTCAGTGCTTGTGATAGGTCTATTCATATTTTCTATTTCTTCCTGATTCAGTCTTGGCAGTTTGTGCATTTCTAAGAATTTGTCCATTTCTTCCAGTTTGTCCATTTTATTGGCATAGAGTTTCTTGTAGTAATCTCTCATGATCTTCTATATTTCTGCAGTGTGAGTTGTTATTGAGTCAAAGAATTAAAAGCGTGCTGGAGAAAGTCGGACAGATACTCACAAATAAGCCAACTGCGCAGTTAACAGCTCTCCTTCCCTTGTGAACAGTTTTATTCATTTTTAAGAATCATGCTGCTATCCATAAATATTGCCTCCTTGACGTCCCCACTGTAGTGTGCCCATGAGTGTACTCCAGGGAGTGAGGGGTACACAGCTGGCACAACAGTACACACATACTTACACACAGTAGGTGTGCAGATCCTAAAGCAAAGTGAGCAAGCAGCATGCCAAGGTCAGGTGAACAGGACACAAACTCTCCCCAGGTGAAATGGCTTAACGTGTGTGGATCCGTGCCCAGGAGATGCCCCAGCGTGGGCATGACTTCTGGTGGGATGGGACTGGGGAGGAGAAGGAAAAAGGGCTCTGTGAGAAGGCTGGGATCACCACAGCACCCGGAAGTGAGCTCATAGGTGAGCTCCGACCTGAGTGTGGCAGGAAGGAGCCCCAGGCCTCTGGTTAGTCTGTGTCCTTGTGTGAGAAACCAGGCCCCGTCATATTCTCTGTGGGTCAACTGCTAACAACATGACCATCTCCAGATGATGACTGGGGTGGCTGTCCTGTTCCCCGACCAGGCTCTGTGCCCTGTTCCCTGATCCCAGCCCTTTTGGATGGGATATTTCTGCTCGCCAAAGAGCTAAATGAGGGCAAAGAGGTGAGGGGATGGGGGAGAGAGCAGGAACTGTCTGAGAAACAGGAGTGAAGGGCCACTTCTCACCCGGGTATGTCTTGGTTATGGAACCAAGGCCTTGAGGATTCTCTCTGAGCCTCTTCCTGGGAGAAGACAGAACCTCCAGAAAGGGTGAAGACAATGGCTTCCTCTTAGGGTACCTGGCCACTGTGGCAACTGTTTACCTGCATCTCCTTCATCTCAGGTAACACCACACTCTGAATACTACCTGCCGGGAGAGGAGGTGGATCTGTATACCACCACCCCAGGCTAAGGGAGCGCCCCCTTCCCTAGTGCTTCTGGGACTCAGACTTCAAGGAGATCAGGAAGTGTGGTTATTGCTGGAATCATCAATATGAAAGGGGCTGTAAGAATGTTTCGGGGAAAGGAAGGACATTAAATGGGGCCTGAAACAGCAGAGCCCACTGCAGGATTTCAGAGCGGGTGGACACGGGAACTCAAGGCATAAGCTGAGATTCAGGCTTGGCTCATGTAGTGTCTGTCAGGACCACAGGCCTCCCCCTGCCCACCCCCAGGGCAGGATGTGAACCACAACCACCAGGCAGTGAGGGTCACCACGCACCTGGTGGCACAAAGCAGCCACACAGGAGGTGCAAAACATTCCAGGGCACTGGGCTCTCTTTGAGGCCTTGGGAAGGACCCTGAAAAGCTCTTCTAGGGCAACAATTCCAACTACTAATTCAGGCCATCATGGTGGGCATAGCCTAGGGCTCTGTCATATCTCAGCCTCACAAAATGTTGGATCCCACTTTGCTTCTCAATCTCATGCTCCACTAAATAACCACCTCTTCCAAAAGCCAGCAGACAATGCATCTATCAGAGAGCTATGAGGAATCCATTGATAACACTAGTGTTGAGGGACGAAGAGCCAACAGCTTACGGTCTTGCTGTTTCAGGCTGTTATTTCTATGCCCTACACCAGAGTGAGGTGGGGTGCACATGTGATTTGAACAATATCTCTAAATCTCTGAGGAGCCTATGGAAGGCAGTACCTCTGGCTCCCCCCATCAGGCTCAGCTGATCTGGAGGACAGGGGAGGAAAACCGGTGGGGTGGGGAGCCTCCCAGACCACC
Organism: Mesoplodon bidens; assembly: GCF_964165515.1. Lineage (NCBI taxonomy): Eukaryota > Metazoa > Chordata > Mammalia > Artiodactyla > Ziphiidae > Mesoplodon > Mesoplodon bidens. Next base: position 534,683 of record NW_027672468.1, on the reverse strand, counting down.
ACTGACCCCAGCTCAGCCCTTCCCCCTACCTCCTTTGGGGTTCCTGGGCACCAAATGAGAACCACCGGTCCACCCCTCTCTCAGCTTCTTTCTTCAACTCTTTCAGAAAAGCGGGGTGGAGACGGGGGCAGCAGGGATAAGAATGCCACCTGACAGGGCGGTAGTGATGAAACGTGATAATATACGACAGTCCCTAACAAGTGCCTGGTACATAGAGGGGGTCAAAAATGCCTTTGCAGTGTCACCTTAGGATGGAGCCCCAGGCCTTCCTGAGTGCACCTGATCATAAAGAAATCCCCGGTAGGTCATCATTTAACTGAAGGGTTCTCAGATTCAAGGCCTCCTTCCTAAGCAGACACACGAGGCATAGCCTCTGCTACCAGAAGCAAGAACTGTTTTCCCAACCAACCTTCTGGTGGTTGCCACTGCTTCTTGTCCTTGAGAGAGGAGCTCCTAATGCATTTTGAGGGAAACCCCACTTACAGTGCAATATGGCTTTCCCTTCTCACAGGAGTCATCCCCCAACGCCACCCCAAACTGCAGGTCTCAGATTGGTTATGATGTCCCAGAGACTAGAAAATGCCAGATGGGTGTTTGTAATGAAGTCACCCAAACTCTTGAGTCTTCTTGGTCTACCTCCTAAGGAGAAAAAAAAGAAAAGATGCACAAGAAATAACCAGTCTGTAGGCCACAGCTCCACCTGAAGATCAAGATACAGTGGAAACATTCCAGAGACTCTCTGCAAAGGGTCTCATGAGCTGCAGTTCGAGTGGCTTTAGCCGACAAGGAGAAAAGAGGTTTCCAGTCCCTTCTGAGAGGGGAAGGATCACGGTTGCGGAAGAAGATGAGTCTGGGAGAAGGGTCAGGTGCCCTCAGCATCCAGCTTTCACGTGGGTCTCAAAAGTCTCCGTGTGTCTTGCTGAGGATGCCCAGGAGGGCAGTGGTGCCATGAGGCCAGGATGGGATGTGAGAACGGGAGGAGAGCCCTGGTACAGGGGCTAAGGCTCTCAGATGGCCAAAGGATCCCACACGCAGAGCCTGTTCTCGGGGTCCTCCAGGCTTCCAGAAGATGAGCGTCTGCACTGCGTGTTCGGACGACTGACCACGTTGTCGTCAGCCTGCCAGGCACCTGAGAAGAGGAAAGGAAGGTTACCGGACCTTTGGTTTGGTGTAGATGGTGTCTCTGGCAGGACAGTCCGGAGTTTGGCACGAAAACTGGCAAGATGCGCATTACCTGGAACTCCCACAGTGTGCAAACAACAGCAGGTGAAACTTGGGAGCAGTGGCGTCCACTGGGCTAGGGACAGTCATGGCCACTGTGGCCCTCTGATGGAGGGACATGCAGGATGGTCCTTGTTTTGTGAGCTTGCCGTAGGCTCCACCTTTGTATCTTTATTTGGTCTTGAAGTTTGCCTAAGTGTTACAGCGGACCAGGAAAAGAACCTGGGTCTGGCTGAGACTTTCACGAGAGCAGGAGGAGGTGAAGGGGAGGGAGAAGAGTGTGTTAATTTGGGCTCAGAGTTAGTGTTTGCTGTGGGGGCCAGGGTGGGGCAGGAAGGGACTGGCTGCCCAGCAGGGTGGCAGGGACCAAATGGCATGGCAGAGAACAGAGTGACAGCTGTTCCTCTCCTTCTGCACCTGAACAGCCCACCGAGAGTTGCTATCAGCTGGTGCCATCAACCCCAGGAGACATTAGCTCCAGAGCTTTGGGGTCCCCCGGGTACCATCCACGAAACTCATCATCTTCCCCCCTTGTCCTGCAGTTCCTGCATGAGAAGCACCCGCTGCCCATGCTGGAAACCCACTCTTGATGCTTCTCTCTCCTTCATGCTCTGTATCCAATCCACCATGACCTCCTGCTTGTTCAAGCTCTAGTAAGGTCTAAATCTGTAGTCAGAAAACAGGGATACAGCCCCAGCTTGTAACGTACTGACTGTGTGACCTTGGGCAGGTCACTGTACTTGGAGCCCAGGTTTTCCCATCCATCAGATGGGAGACAAGTACTTACTCCCCAGGGATGCTGTGAGACTAAGCGAGGTGACATGGAAGAGTGGTGAGCAGCGCGCCTGACTCACAGAGTGTGCGCGAAAACCATCCGCCCCCCTGGCCTTGTTCAGGCTACACTCATCTCCCCCAAGTCGTCCTCCCATCCCACAGACTGACTCCATCTGATTCAGTCCCCCCAGTGCAGCGAGATGCCCCTTCTGAAGGGAGAGGATGAAGCCCTAACCCCCTGAGTTTGGGGAAAGCCTTCCATTCTCTGGCCGAGGACTGCTGAGCTGCCTCTTCCAGCACCTGCCCCCAGAAGGCCCCCCCTGAAGCCAGATGGGGTCCAGCGTGCTCCGAAGTGTTCCCCCACTGGCCCGTACGACCACCCAATTTCTCATGCTGTGTGGAAATTGCTGGATCCTCCAGCACACGGTGATCTCTTCCAGGGCAGAGCCGAGAGCCATGCCCTTCAGAGGGCTCAGTTCGTGGACGGAGCCAGCTGACCCTGGAGGGTGGGCGTGAGGCTCACTGTGTCACATTTGAGGGAGGCCACTCACAAATGTCTGGGGTCAGCTTCAGGTTAGGCCAGCCCAAGACACGAAACCCTTTAATGGCAGAAGCACTGGGATTCAGCGGGTATAAATTGTGTATACCCATAAAAGTCCTGGTGTGCTAATCCGCCCTAAGGCTCTAATAATAGTCTTGTGGAGGTGGACCCCAGGGGAAGGGGAGTGAGTGGGACAGGAAATGTTTAGGTATCTCTCACAGCCAGACGGAATGCGGGGATCTGTACTCCCTGGGGGTACCAGAGTCCGGCACATGGGTCCACAGTGCTTTACCGCTCTAAGGGTGACAGGATGAAGAGCAGGCAAGATTGCCCTTTTAAGTTAGGAACCCCCAGATGAAATAAGTTGTTCCTTCATTTTATATAATTTGGTAGATCTCATACTTATTCCTCTGTGTTTAATGGGCAGGACTCCGGAACTGCGGCTGTTTGGTATGAAAGACCAAAAGCAAATGGTAAAAAGGAGAGAAGACACACACACACACACACACACACACACATGCATGCACACACACACACACACAAAGTCAAATCAAAACACTGCCGCAGCCTCACCGCCACCACCACTGGCTGCCAGGCTGCCTGGCTCTGAATTCTTGAGTCCTTGCTACAAACACCACCGGTCCAGATTCTGAGCCAGGGCTGAAAACTGGCTCCTTCTGAAACAGCCTCAAGACTAGACCTGAAGTCTCTGATCTCCCCAGCTTCTTAGTACAGTCGGTGGTGCTCTTTCCTCTAAAAAGGCTTCTGCCAGACCCTCGGCGAAACCCTGCTGCTCCGTGCATCCTGGATACAGAAGGTAAGCCTGGAAGGCGCAGGAGGACTTCCTGAGCGAGTGCTGCCATTCTGTCCAGCCCTCAGCCAGAAAAGGGAGCCTGGAGATTGAAAATCCTTCACGGGAGGTAGAGAAAGGTGGTTCCCACTTAATTCCATCCTCAGGCTCAGAAACGGGGGAGTGAGGAGACCTCTAGAGGCAGATTTGGGGAGCACATCTAGGGGGATTCCACACACCTCTTTCCTGCCTCTACCCAGCCACTAATTAAATTTAAGGTCTGTAACACTTCCACCATCTTGTAGAGTTTCTCTCCAAGAAAAGAGAAAGTTAATTCCGATTTTTCCTTAGTATCTGCGAAGCATAACCCTTCCTAGTGGCGTCTTAGTCTTGGGTTATTTCAGGTCTCCATAAGTACTTTTCTTTGTTTTGTTTTTGGCTGTGCAGTGGCTTGGAGGATCTTAGTTCTCCGACCAGGGATTGAACCAGGCCACTGAAGTGAAAGTGCTGAGTCCTAACCTCTGGACGGCCAGGGAATTCCCTCCATAAGTACTTTTAGATTTCATCGGTATGCCCACTCCTGTCCAATGCCATCATTTAAAAACATCTGTATCGGGCTTCCCTGGTGGCGCAGTGGTTGAGAGTCTGCCTGCCGATGCAGAGGACACGGGTTCATGCCCCGGTCCGGGAAAATCCCAGATACCACGGAGCGTCTGGGCCTGTGAGCCATGGCCGCTGAGCCTGCGCGTCCGGAGCCTGTGCTCCGCAATGGGAGAGGCCACAACAGTGAGAGGCACGCGTACCACAAAAAACAAAACAAAACAAAACAAAAACATTTGTATTTCCACTAATAAACTCAAATTATCTTTGCTTTTTCCCAGCACACTCCCCAGAGCCTTTTCAAAGAATTGTCACTGGTCCCCTGGCCACTATTCTGACGCCTGTGTGATACTCCGTCAGGTTCCTTGGGGCCCCGTCTACCTAGCATGGTCTCACGCTTCTAATCGGCTCACCACCTACAATGGTCAACTCAGATTTCCTCCCTTTGAGAACCTTGCAGAACAATCTCAGAACATACCATCGCCCCCCCCACCTTGGTCTCAGGGCCAAAGAAGACCCAGAGGCTTCTTAGCGGAAGAGGTGCTGGAATGACACAGGTGCTTTCTCAACATCACTCCCACAAGGCTGATGAGAGCAGCGAGGATGGGGACCTGAGCCATCCTTGCCGCGAGCTGGGGCTCCTGGCAGAGCACCTGTGGGCCTGGGGAGGGTGGACCATGGGATGCTCCCCGGGCTCCCTCCCTGTGGGCGCTCCGTGAGGGGAGTGGCATCGATGTGGGGAGGGAAACAGCGTGGAGAGGTAGACCAAGTGCCTGAGAAGCTGTCCTGACGGCCAAGCCAGCCTGAGGCACCTCAGTCATAGGATGGAACTTTGAACTTACAGCTGAGCGTGGTGAGGTCTGTTGATTCCACGGGACCTACCACAGTGGATGCTCCTGTCATTAACCTGACATTAACCCAACAGATGCTTCCAGCGAGTCCCCCAGCTCTTTACTACCAGTGTGACGCTAACAGCAGAACCCGAGAAACATTTTACCAAGAGAGCAGATGCACTTTCCTTCTCCTGTAAGAGCCCTTGAGACATCCGGGTGAGACTACGATGCGACCCTCAACTCCCTCTCCCGGCAGCCGCCACTGTCATTCGGTTTCATGTCTGGCCTGAACGGTGAAGCCAGTTTAATCTGAGAATGGCTGGCTCTCGAGATAAACATAAAGAAGCCCAGCATTGTTTTCCTTCCAGGTCTCGCTCCCCTGCTGCAATCCCAGAGTGGAATAAACATCCACCAGCAGGTTGGCCCGAAGGAGTTAGGGAGAGGAGGAAGCACAAGGCCTGGGGTCAGTTTCCACCAGCATGGGTGGCTGAAACAATTCCCAGGAGCTCTCTCTGCCAAACACGGGGGTTGGTGGGGAGCCACTGCGGGAAGGCAGGAGCCTAGATTCCTCTCTTGTAACCCAATGAGCGGCTGGCCAGCACAGCCGCCACAGACTCAGGGCGGAGTGAGGGCAGAGATGGCATCTTCCCCAACTAGTGACCAAAACAAATCCTGCCTGTAACCTTTGCCACAGAAGCATCCCCACTTTTGTGGAACAGGGATTAATCTAGTCTCACAAATATGTTTTTTCCTGGAAAATTTCAGCATATTAAATACAGGCTCTTGCCAGTTAGGAACGGGAGCCTCAGCGAGGGCCCATCCGATGTGCGTGCGCCCAGCAAGCTTGGGGTTGGGTGTGGGTGAACATGAACTTTCACACGAAGTCTGGATAACCTAAATGAGTTTCAAAATAAACAAACTGGACAGACAGACGTACATTTGGCAAAAAGACATGAGAAACAAATGGACAGGCAGAAGCCAGGTAAAGAGTAGGAAGGCAGGAAGTGAAGTGGACCCTGGACCTCAGCCACTCTGGCCCAGGCCTGGCTGGGTCAACGCTAAGTGGGAAGGGACCGGAGAGCCCCTGGGACGGCCGTGGGAGGTGTCTCTGGGGATTATGGCTTCCTCCACCACAAGCCTTCATTGGGCCAGAGGGGTGAGGACCTGGGTCTTTTGCAAGCTGATGGAGAGTGGCAACCACAGGAGTTTGTGTCCCTCCAGCACCTGTAACCACGTCGCCAAGAGAGTAAAGCACTGGACCCATGACGGGACGTGGCTGTCCTGAAGCTTAAGTATGTCCAGGGCATGTTTAAGAGATTACAAACCATGCAACCTGAAGGCAGTCTCTGCTGTGAACTCAGGAGGGTCAATTTCGAACTAGTCCACCAGGCAAGATGTGGCTTTAGAGCCATGGTTGGTGAAGCCCTTGGTGAGCACGGAGCAGAGAGACATCAGTGCGCAGAGTGTGACTGACAGGTGGGCTCCTCCTGAGAACTCATCCTGGATTCAGTTTAGTGTCATGAGAAGGAATAAAGGGCACGTTGATGGCCCTCATTGAATTTATAGAGTTAGGGCTCCAGGGAGAAGAGTCACCCTCGACCCCTGATCGTTCCTTTGGGATCCAAATCTAGGGAGCACAAGGCAACTGGTGGTCGCCCAGGGCTCACTGGGTCACAGAGCTAGTCTATAAAATGCAGGCTTTGAAATTCCTCTCTGATCCTAACTAACCACTCTCCTCTGAGGGGCTACAGGTTCCCTTTTCAAGGGCTCAGGCCCTCTTTCCAAGACCTTATCACAGACGCCGTGTCTGCCTTAAACTGCCTGTTGATGGAAACAAGACCAGGCCCCCTGCCATGGGATCTGCAAGATCATGATGGAGGGGGCACGGTCAGGCCAAATCGGAAGGCTTTGGGGGTATTTTTGCGCCTTTCTCCATGCCCAAATAGATTCGTTTAGAGCAGAGTCGCTCTTTGCCCAAGGACTCTCCCGAGGCCGCCTCACTTCTTTTCAGCAACTGGCTCCCAGCACCTTAGCAAAGCCCATGCCTTCTTGCAGGAACTGCAGGGCAGGAGATGGGTGTCCTAGGGTGAGAGCAGGGGTGCGAGCAGGGGAGCATCTCCCACCAAGTTCATGTTCAGCAGACTGCCACTCACCGGGTAAGCAGACCGCAGAGCACAGCTTATTGTCCAGTGCTTTCATGCTGGCAATGTCAAAGTCATTGTTATTGTCACACTCCATACCTAGAAATGCGAATGTCCTCTGGCCTGTAATGGAGTTAAGGCAGTTAGAGAGGACCTGGCTGTGTTTTTCTCTGCTTTGCTGTCCTTAAAATAAAAATCTTAAGGATGGAGACAAAAAACAACAATTCATACGTTAAAAAAAAGACAATAATTAAGTGGGGAGAGTGGACAATAAAGGAAACTGTGTGGGTACATTTGTGTTCTCGCTCTGTTCTGCTCTGTTTCCTTAACTGGCCCCTTTCCAGCCTTTGTTCCTGGGAAATCAGGCGCTGGGGAGGTCTGTGGCATACGGACACACAGACCTGGGCCCACAGCAGAGCTAAGCCAGGCTGGAAGAGCTAGGAGAGCCCCAGGGGAAGTGACCCCAGGCTCGGGCCTGTGTCTGACGGTGCACGTGGGGTGTGTTTATGACCACAAGGCTCTGCGAAATGACTAATACATAAAATGGCAATTAAAGCTCTTTGGTCCCGTAATTTTGCACCTCAAATCAAAGAATCGCATCGCTTGCAAAATTATGATTTATTTTCTTTGAGACTTAATTTGCTATTCTGAGGATGTTTTAAGGGGCTGACCAGAAACCTACAGTCGTGTAAGATGGGAAGGGGACAGTTTTAGGTGTTATTTTTTCAAGCCCCCCCACCCGTTTTTTTTTTTTCCTTGGTGAAAGGCAGAGGAAGAAACATACATCTACTGTGTACAGCATGTCAGGTGGAAACCACATATGGAATGTCAGGCGGAAACCACGTACTGCCCTGTGCCTTTTAGAAGCAAATATTCTACTGGGGACGACAATCACAATGGAGAACTCGGAGCCTTGCACACTGAAGACATCAACCGAGGGGAGGTAGCGCCCAACCCCGGCTTGGTTGGCGTGCGCGGGCGACAGAGGCACAGCCTGGGTGACCACCCCTCCTCCGGCACTACTTGGCCAGGAGAGAGTGGTCATGTGCACATGTGCACCCCCTGCAAACCACACCACCCACCAAGCAACTGCCATGGCCAAAGCAGAAGCGACTAGCATGACATCTGCATCCAGGCTGGGATCCAGGTTTGCTCTAGAGGTTGCCCTTCTGTGGAGGCACCTCAGAGGAGCAGACGGAAGAGACACCGGTTCCTGGGACGCCTGGTCCTACAATTCCAGGTGGGATTCCCAGCTCGCCTAACCCCCCCACACCCGCCACTTCCTTGCTCTATATGTAGGTCCTTCCTTCGCTTCTCAGCTTACTAGAAACAAACTTCTTCCGACTGAAGATATGATTGACCTTATTTACAAAACAGAAATAGAGTCACAGGTGTAGAAAACAAACTTATGGTTATGGAGGGGGCAAGGGAGGGGAGGGATAAATTGGGAGATTGGGATTGACATATACACACTACTATATATAAAATAGATAACTAATAAGGACCTGCTGTAGAGCACAGGGGACTCTACTCAGTACCCTGTAATGGCCTATATGGGAAAAGAATCTAAAAAAAAGTGGATATATGTATATGTATAATTGATTCACGTGGCTGTACAGCAGAAACTAACACAACATTGTAAACCAACTCTTGGAATTAAAAAAAAAAACTACTTGAGGCCTGAACGATGGTAAAGAGACTCGTTCCAATAGCCTACAAACACTAGTGCACACTGAGCTGCTAACGTCTCTTCACCTCACCGTTGCTGTGCCGCCAGGGCTGTGATCCTTCTGCTACTGTAACATCAGCCGTTTTCTTCACTAAAGCAGGAAAACCTACTGCCTAACAGTCGGTTCCCCCAAGGGGAGGAAGCTGTTCTCCTGCTGCAGATGAACTTTGGGGCTGCTAGAGCAGTTCTGTGAGACTCAGCTGAGAAGCTGAAGCAGGAAGGAAGGTGATGGCAGTTGCCCAAGAAGCTTCAGGATCTACTCAACGTAGATGGAGAACTCATATATCTTCTGCAGCCTTGGCTCAGAGGCCCAGAAAGAGCCAGGAAGGCAGCTGAGGTCCTCAGATACCCAGCTTGGTTTGATATTCCATCAAGAAGACGACCTTTCCCCAAAGCCACACCCTTGAGCAGTGCCACCAAGTCACTCCAGTGCCCCTTTGTCTACCCTTCAGAGAATACCCGGGAAAGAAATATAATAAAAGGGAGCAAAAGACCAGGTCTTTTACCATCTTCTTGTGTGGGTGATCCGGCCTCTTCTTCTAGAACATCATTTCCCTAGGACAGAAGGAAGGCACTGTGAGTCCATAAAGCAGTGAAATGAGTCTACTGATTGTCAGAAGACAGAACTAATCACCCTCATGGTATCCAGACATTTCCTGTCCGTGTGAGATGGCTGGGAGGCCCAGCAGAGGCAGATTTTGCTTGGCGAGGCAGGATCGGCCCATAGGGACCAGGTCTGAGGCACGTTCCAGAGGGACCAGGTCTGAGGCACCTAACAGAGGGACCGTGGGACTGTCAGGAATAGCCTTGGTAATAGTTCAGCTCACACTGTTTCTCTCAGGTGGAAATAAAAGTTGTCAAATGAAAAAGCAAACCGTGAGATCATAAAACTTTCAGGAACCCTTTAGGATCCCCAGTCCCATCCAGATACTCCTTTGAGAACATCTGGCTCAAGAGAAAGTTGTAGAGTCCCCACTGGGAGCTGGGCATTCCATATACTTCAGGCACACCTCCGTCAGAGCACTTCTCACGCTGAGTTATAACTCTGATTCCTCCATCAGATGGAGCTGCGGAATGGGTGGGATGGGTGGATTGGGGGTGTGGGCAGGCAAAAGCCATGTCACTCGGTCTTTGTGTCCCCCAGTGCCAGGAAGATGTGAGATGCCTGTGCCAGGTAAATACTAAGTGAATTGGAGGACAAACACCTCTCAAGGGTCTCGCCTGGAAGACTTCCCTCTGGAACTCACCCCACGCCTATTACGCTGAGACCAGCACCCTCTGCTAACCGGACAGTCCCTCTGCTCTGCACCCTGCCTCTAACAGATCCAAGAGCACCACCTTGGAAGGCTTCTTCCAGAACAGCCCCCATCCTATTTGCATCCTGTGCCAGCGCCGGCAGTCCCTCTGACTGTGGAGGGGCACCAGCGTCCACCTTGCTCTTACCTCTGCATCCTGCTCTTCAGCGGTGGCGACGAGGCCCGCAAAGTTGCAGTCTGGAGACGCCGCTGGCGTCACCTGCCAAGGAGCAACAAAAGTCAAGGTGCAGATGCCACCGGCTCTCCTACCCAGCTCGCCTGGCAGCAAACCCAAACCAAGTCCTCAGGACAGAAGTGGTGCCACATGGAAGATCACATCTGAGGGAGTCTGATTCAACAACCCGGTACCGTGTTTTCCAGGGCTCCCCTCCCAAGCACTGGGGGGCTGTGCCGATCTCCCTGGCAGGCCCTGGACTGAGCTCCTTGGGACTCAAGTACACAGCAGAGCAGAGCGGGGAGGGCAATCCCATGCTCCTCTCTTACGTCTCCTTCTTCTGAGGGGGTCCTGCTGGCGGCCCGGGGGCAGGGGACAGCCTCCCCGTCCTCTTCCGTGCCAGGGGCGATGTAGGAGCCGGACATGGAGGAGACGGTGTCGGTGCTGATCTGGGAGGACACCATGGACATGACCTTCCTTCTTCAAGTCTGGGTCCCCAGTATGTTGAGGGGGGCAGAGGCGGGGAGAAGAGTGTTTCCTGCCCTCAGCTCAGCTCTTCAGGAGGCCTGGCGCATTTGCTTCAGGCCAGCATGGAATCCCATCCCGGGGGCCTTCCCGTCACTGGAGCTGGGGGTGGCCTGTCCCGTGGGCAGACGGCGAGGGTCCCCAAAGACTGAGTTCCTGAACAATGCCCCTCATCCGTTTACTGGCTGGCGATACATGGGGGAGGGAGGATAGGGAAGAGGTGGAAAGTGAGGAGACAGAAAGCTGGCTTCGTGCTTTGGGAAGGGACTGTACCACACCTGAGGGTGAAGTGGCTGAAGGGCTTCTCACCTCAAAAGTGGAGATCAAAGGAAATGCGAAACCTGCGCAGAGAGCTTGAGTCATGGGCTCAAAGCCACACAGGGCAAAAGAGAAAGGACAGCTCAGTGCAACATGGGGTCCTGGATTGGGAGGCTGGAATGGAGAGGAGCATTACTGGGGTGATCTGCAAGACGTGAAGGGGGTCTGCGGTTACATGGGATTACCAGGTCAGTGTTCATTTCCTGATTGTGATGGTGGTACTGGGATTATGGAGGCGTGTCCTTGTTCTAAGGAAACACACACTAAAGTATCTAGTGCTAATGGGGCAGCCTGTCTGCAACTTACTGTTAAGGGCGCAAAGTATATATTGACTGGGATTACATTGAATCTCTAAATAAATACGGAGTCACTGAACGTTTTTTGAAAAAGCCACCCAGCCAAGGGCCGGGGCAGGGATGAATAGGAGGGACAGAATCAACTCACTCTTCCCGCCCCCTCCACCGCCAACCCACAAATGCTGCCTGCTGAAAGGGTGTGTGAAGCCCTGTGTTCTGGCCGCTTCAGAGCCCCCTCTTAGCTTTGGCTGCTCGTTGGCAGCATCCATGGACCCTTAAAAGTGCCAGTGTTTGGGTCCCAGCCCCAGAGACGCTAGTCCCAAGCATAGGGATTTTCAGGAGCTCCTGGGGATTCTTCCTGGCAGCCAGAAGCTTCTTCAGCATCTCCTTACCTGGCAGGCAGTTCTGCCAGCCCCTGACCTTGCCCCTCTTCCCCCAGCATGGGCCCAGGCAACGGGTGAGGAGGGGGGACAGTGACCGGCCCCACCTGTCAATCCAGGGTGTACCCCTTTTGGCGGGGGCTGGAGGCTGAACCTGGGGACCAGTGGAGAGGCTGGAGCCCCCATGTTCCCCCAGTGCTGGGGAGCGTGGGCAGGAAGGCCGGAGGGTGGTGGGGAGAGGGAGGGAGTCGTTGCTTAGGGGGTGAAGGGAGTCTCAGAGGGAGGTTGGGGCAGCCTCCTCAGCAAGCGGTGGGAAGGGGCTGGGCTGCCTCCTGAGCTCTGTAAGGCCCCAACACGGCTGGCCTTGCAGTGTGTGCACCCTTCTGAAATATTTGGAATAATTAGCAAGGGAAAGCAGCAAGTTGGCGGGGGAATGCCAGGTTGTCCTGGAGCCAGCCTCGAATGCAAGGAAAGAAAGGGGCTTCAGGAGAAAGGGGCCCGTGGAGGCTGGGCAGGATTGTGTAGGACAGTGCCCATTTGTGTGTGTGTGTGTGTGTGTGTGTGTCTGTGCGCACGTGCACGTGAGTGCTGGGGGAAGGGGCTGTGTACCACAAGGGTGTGCTGGCGGGGCCAGGTGCGGGCTCGGAGGAGAGACGGGTTCCAGGCAAAGCTGGGGTGAGGGGGTTGAAAGGTGCCTGCTGAGTGTCACATATTTGCTGTGCCTCAGTTTCCCCATCAGAACTCTAGTACGTTGATTCCTCACAGGTTGGAGCTGTATGGTCTAGGCACTCCATCTTCCGTCTGCCCTGATGTCCACCCTCAGCACCAACCTGCATTGGAGGGAAGGCCCTGGGTGGGGTGAATGAACCCCAGGGTGGCAAGTGGGGCCCCAGGGGCTGGGGCCCTCTGACGTCACACCCTGTCCCTTCAGGAAGGGACCAAGGGAGGGAGGAGCTGGAGACAGGCCCAGGCGAGGACCGCAGGTGAGTCTGGGCAGGCCCTCAACTTGGGCGAGGTGGGGAACGTGAGCCGAGCCCTGGGCAAGAACGGCCTTTGTGAGTGAGTCCCCAGGGCCAGGGAGGGGGCTGTGCCTCCTTTGCCGCCTGCTCCTCGGGGCTGTGGGTACAGTCTCCCCATTGCACATATAGAGGTGCCGAGGCCCTGGCTGCAGGGGACCCCCGAGGGCCGCCTCTCAGCCCCTTTCTCTCTGGGGACCCAGAGATCATGAGGAGTGCATCAGGGGACACTCTGCAGGCCTTTGGTGCCCGCCATCTTCCTCCTAGCCATTCCCCCTTGGGCCGTGGCCTCCCCAAAACTGGCCCATGATTTTCCCCAGAGAAAGTTGCAAGCAGGTCCATTTTGAGACTTTTTAAAACTTTATTTTAAAAATGTTTTTATTGTAAATAACTTTCTATGAAAAAGGTTAAAATGCCCGATGGGTTAGGAGAGTGGATGTGGAATGCAGCCCAGGGCGTTTAGGTGGAGCAAGACACTCCCCTGCAGGAGTGCAAGCAAGGGCACGGGGCCATCCCCCCATTCCTGGTCCCAGTGGTTCTAGCAAGCACTGCGTCCCTCCCAGTTAAGCCTCAGCTATAGCTACACTCACTACATTAGTCTGTCTGTCCCCTTTCCCTCTGCAGCTTGGCTGCCCCAGCCCCTAACCCCCAGATCCCCATCTCCCCGCTGCTCTCAGCCTCACGTTGGGCTCAAAGATTAGGGACACATGCCCTCTGCCCCACCTCTAGGGATGAAGCCAGAAGATCCCAGAGGCCTTAGAAAATCTCCTGGCTCCACCCAGCACCCCGGCCTCCTTTCTGTCTCCTCTCTCTTCCCCCCTCTGCCTTGCTCCTCCTCACAGACTGCCAGGAGAGGCCTCTTGGGTGTTAATTTGCAGTCACCTAATCAGCATTTGTTGTACCTGGGAACTTGCTCTGGATAGAGACCTGGGGAGGAGAGCAGGAGAGAGAGAAGCTTTGAAGCTATGGTGTTCTGGGGCGGGCCCTGTACTGATGTTTCCAGCTTGGCCAGGGCCCCTCCAAGCTGCAGCTCTCATAGTGCAGGGCCCTTAGCGTGTCTCTGGGGCAGGGAAGAAGTGGATCAATGAAACACTGTGTGTATGGGGGGCGGGGAGCGGAGGCAGCAATTTTGGTCCTGGGCCCCAATTCTCAGCCTGCTGGACTAGAATCTGAGGATGGCCTGGGCTGGGGGCCGTGTGGCCTGGTGGGTTGACCTGGCCCAGCCCCTGCCTGGGTGGTAGGGTGTCCATGGGCCTGCACTGGCGGGGAGGGGGGCAGTCTGGGCCCAGACTTCGGTGCTGTCTGGAGGTGGGGCAGGGCCTGGCTTCTTACAAGAAGGCGTCCAGGCTGGCCCAGTCATGCAGGTCAGAGGCCAGTGTGGCATCCCCGGCCTCAAAGAGGGTCTCGGGGGTCAGGGAGCTACGGGTGCTCTCATCCTAGGGGTGCTCCAGGAAGGATGGGGCCAGGAAGGTCTCATCAAAGTCCAGGCTTTCGGTAGCCTGCTCCACTGGAGGCCCCAAGGTAACAGGGCAGTCGATGTGGTGGCCATGGATGGTGAGGTCCACGTCCCCGTGTGAGGCAGGGCTCAGCGGCGGGATCAGCTCCGAGGTCTCCAGCGTGCCCAGCTCCCCGTCCAGCGTGCCAGCGTCCAAGATGGCCTCCCAGTCAAAGTTGCCCTTGAGGGGTTCCAGCTCAGCCTGCTCCTCCTGGGTCAGCAGCAGGGGGCTGGAGGGACGCGGGACCTTGGCCTCCTGTTTGGGCAGCGGCTGTTGACGCTTACGCCCCAGGCTGCCCTCGCCTACACCCCAGCCCGCCTCCCCAGTGGCCTCCTCGAACTCCCGCAGCAGCTGCTGGGCCTCGGTGCTCACGGTCAGTGGCCCGGCCCATGGGGCGGCGCTGGGCTCTGGCGCGGCCTGGCGGGCAAAGGCCGGGTGGATGTGGACTGGGGGCAGCCGCCGCTTCTTCAAGGCCCCACTCAGCAGCCGCTCGGCGTACTGGGGGTCAATGCGCCAGAAGCCCCCCTTGCCTGGCTCGTCCTTCTCCCGAGGCACCTTGATGAAGCCCTTCTTCAGGGACAGGTTGTGGCGGATGGAGTTCTGGACACAGGGAGATAGGAGAGAAGGAAGACAGCTGGGAGAGTGGGTGGGGTCAGTGATGGGGGGCTCCTAGCGCCACTGCCAGTCCCACCACCACCTTCTCTCCGATGGGGGCAGGAGAGACAAAAGCGCTGCTCTGAGCGGGAGGCTCTGGGACACCCGCCACGGGGCACCAGGAGCTGGGAGTGCTGTCGGGGGCTTTTGTTCCCATTTGCCAGGACATCTGCCTGCTCAGTCATCCGAGCCCTGAGCCGCAGGGTGGCTCTCAGTGCCAGCCTGTCCTGCCCTCCCTCCCTTACCCCGCTGCTTGCGGCCTCTGGTCAAAGGCCTTGGCTCCCCCAGGTCCTGGACGGCCATCTCCCTCTGCCTGGGCCTGGCTGGCCTTCTCTGTTTGTGAAATGAGTGAGTGGGTGTGAGGGTGTGTGTGTGTGTGGTGGGGGATGAAGTGTGGGAGGATCTGATGACTTTCCTTGTTTGTAGAGCCGGCTGCTGGCCTGGGCCCTCACCCACCATGTCCCCCTCCTCCCACCCCAGGCTCTGAGGCCTCAGTTGATTATTACCCAGCCAAGAGCATAGCGCTCATTCCTGGGGATTCTCAGGCTTGGGGTAGGGTGGGGGGTGGTGGAGGGTCTCTGCTTTCTCACCAAGGTTACAAATGGTACCTGCCCCAGGGTCAGGGCCCAAGCAAACGTGGAATAGCTGTGATCACAGGAACTCTGATCCTGTGACCTGTGCCACAGGGAAGGATCTGTGCATCCTCAGGGTCTCTGTCCCCAAGGAGCCCCTGATCCTGATGGTCGAAGAGGCTGAGGGCAGTGTGTGCCCAGCCTGAATCACCATCCTGCCTTGTTCACGCCTGGGTGCACAGTCCAAACCACGCTGGGGCACAGGGGTCTGGGGCCTGGTGGGTGGGGCCGGCAGGTGAGTAGTGCGCCCTGGCAAGACTGGGAGGTTTACATGGTGGTCTGGGCCCCTTGGCTGCTCTGTGCCAGGTTCCGGAGACTTGGAACATGAAGCCAGTGTGGGAGGAAAGAGCCCCTGTGGAAAGCACGTGGCTGAGATAATTGTCCCCGCAGGGAGGTTGATGAGAAGAGGGGGAGGAGTGTAGGCAGGAAACTAGGGAGGGCTTGGGGTGGGGGCTGGCACAGCAGCTTTCGGAAGGCCCCGTAGCCCTTCCACTGGGACACAGATGGCCACCACACCCTGCAGCACACCCCTCTCCCCTCCCAGAGCCCCTCCAGCCAACTGAAAGCAGGCGGGATGCAGAGCCGGGCAGCAACCATGCTCTGCCTCCAGTCAGGCCCTGACAAACTGACCTTGAGGAGGGTAGTGTGTAGGAATTCCAGGACTTGGGACACAAATGTGTCCCTCAGTCCATCAACCTACCCTGGGGGGCTGTGTCCACGCATAGTTCAGCCCTGGTCTTTGGGCTGAGCCTGCCGCATGAGGGACAAGTTCTTTCCACTTGAACCTCTATGTCGGCACCCCTGCAGCCCTCTGAACATCCTCCCTCCTCCGTCTCTGAAGTCAAAGGGGCAGCACTCCAAGCACTGGGCTCCCTTGAGGTCCTTCCTGGACGGCCTTCCTCTCTCGGGGCCCTGGCCGTACCGCGCCTACTTGGCCTGCGGATCTGGGATGTGAGTCCAGTCCGCGCGGGCATGGGCAGGGAGGGAGGGAGTGCCTCCCTACCTGCCAGGTGGGATCAGCGTGGCGGAAGTAACAGAAGTTGTCTGTGATCCACTTGTAGATGGCCGACAGGGTGATCTTGGTGGCCTTGCTGGCCTGCATGGCCATGCAGATGAGCGTGGCATACGAGTAGGGCGGCTTCACGTGCGGGTTGGTGGCGTAGTCCACGTCGTCGGGAGGCGAGGCCTGCAGCCCCGAGGGGGCGCTCCGCGGCGTGCACAAGGACGTGGGCTTGCCGGGTGTGTGCGGCTGCCCCAGGCAGGCGGGGTCCGCCGCCAGTGGAGACCCCGGCTCGGCCGAGCCTGACAGCTCGTGGTAGCAGTGAGGGTCGGTGTCCCCTGAAGGCAGGGCGGGGACCTTGGCGTTGAGAATGGAGAATTCCTGCAGCCACTCCAGGCTGGTCAGGCTGTCATTCAGGGCGTTGGACTCCTCCAGGCCGCCTTCCGGTCCGGCCTCCTCCGCTGCCCCTGCTCCCGAGACGCGTAGCCAGCTCTCCGCCATATCTGCGGGGACTCTCCGAGGGGGCTGTCAACATCCACGAGCCGAGCCGAGGGTGGCCGCCGAGCTCTCCGGCCCGCTGACTCCCGCGGCTTCAGTTACGCAGCCTCCCGGAAGCGGGCTTCCATCCCGCGATCCGGGGGTAGCCTCCTCCAAAGGGAATGTGGTGCCTGCGGGGACCAGAGCGGGAACTCAGCCCTCTTTCCCCACCCCCGAGGGGAGAGTGTGGGCGAGGGGGGAGGCTCTTACTAAAATCCTTCCTGCAGCTGGGGAGGATCTTTTACTGCCGAGGTCTGGGAAACAGAAGGTGTGCCCGGGGGTCCGACCCACATTGGGTTCGCCTCGCTCTTTTCCTCTTGGATCTCTTAGAGGAGACTTAATTAGCCAAACGAGGGAATAGTGTAGGGGCATGCGAGGCCACCCCTTTCTCCCTCAAAGCGGGGAATTAACCCCCCTCTCTCCGTCCACAACCAATGGAAATGGGGTGAGAGAGTCCAGGAGGGCAGTACGACGGGTCGGGGGGCGGGGGAGGTCGTCTGATCTTTGAAAAGGGATATTAGGATGGGGATCAAGGGGAAGGAAGGAAACAATACAGAGAGTTATAAGGGGGCGGGAAGTGAGTGTCCCCCAAACGCCTCTGATGTCAGTCCCCGGGCCCACCACTTCCGTCGGGGACGGATGGGAGAGCGGGCTGCTTCTGACGCCCTCCCTTCCCACGGCCTGCAGCCCTCCCCGTCCCTTACCTGGCTCAGAGCGCAGCCCGGGCCAAAGGAAGGTTCTCAAAGAAATTCCTCCCACCGCCCACCCTCACCGCGGCTCTCTGCTCCCAGCTCGAGGGCCCAGCCAGCAATCCTCGTCACCACTCACGCCCGCCGGCGCCTCTCTGAAAGCCAGCGGCCAGGGACCGGCACTCAGTCGCCGCTCACAAGGCGTCTCCTGCTGCCGTGGCGACGCCCCGCCCATATAAACAGCTTCCGCTTCTGCCATTGGCCAGGGCATCTCCAAAGAGACCGCGGGCTCTTAACCGCTCTCTCACGCGGTAACTCTCTTCCAGCTCCCTCCTGCCGCCCTCTCCCGCTCGCGACCCAGTCCCCTACCCGCCATCGCGTCCCGGCTCCGCGCATTCCCGCCCGAGGGCCCCGCGCAGGGCTCGGAGAGGCGCGCGGCTCGGCGCTCCCGCAGAGGCCCCGGGGCCCTCGGCGAGCAGTTCGCCGCGGGAACCGTACTCCGCCCCACCCCCTTCCCATCTGGGCTGCTCAGAGGTGGCGACGGCTCCTGGGACGCAGCCCGTGGCGCGGGGGCCAGGGCTGGGTGCATGCTTGGGGCTTTCCTTTCCTCTCCTCTGGGCTGCGAGTGGCACTTCCTCACGTTTCTGCGGCCTGTCCCTGTCTCCCGACCGAGTGTCGTCTTGGTGCCCGCAAGCAGGTCTGACTCTCCGATGCCACCTGCCGCTCAGGTCCGCAGAAACCTCAGCCCCGGTCGCAGACACCCCAAGGCGGCTAGGGTAATCCAGTATTTCCCGGTAAGCGCTCCCTCCCCGCCCCGTCCTCAGCAAGATTCCCAGAAGCTGACATTCCAGAGGCTTCTTCGCAAGTGCTCTCCCTCCTTTCCAGATAGCCGAGGAAACAGAGCCGGTGGGTGAAACCCAGGAAAGCCGTGGACTTGCCAAATTCTGTGACTGGGGTCATTTGCCCCATTAATTTCACCAGCCTTTAAGTGACGCACTAACGGTGGACTGTGGTCCTTCCTCCTCCCCTCCCCCAGCCTCCCTCTAGTCACCAGCTTTCCTGCTCTTCAATTATTGAGGAGCAGCAGTTGGAAGTTCTCTGGTTGAAGGGGGTGGGTGGAGGTGAGGGCTCCTTATCAGGCCTCTGCGCAGAAGCTGTGCCCAGGAGATGGTACACCAGCTCCCACCCAGAAACATGTCTTTCCCTCTACCCCTTGCCCTCTCTCACTCCTCCATGTCCAGCTTGTCTTGAGTCAAAGTTTTTTTTTTCTTCCCAAGTATTTATTGTTTTTATTTTTATTTTATTTTTATTTTTTTATTAGTTTCTGCTTTATAACAAAGTGAATCAGTCATACATATACATCTGTTCCCACATCCCTTCCCTCATGCATCTCCCTCCCTCCCACCCTCCCCATCCCACCCCTCCAGGCGGTCACAAAGCACCGAGCTGATCTCCCTGTGCTCTGCGGCTGCTTCCCACTATCTATCTACCTTACGTTTGGTAGTGTATATATGTCCATGCCTCTCTTTCGCTTTGTCACAGCTTACCCTTCCCCCTCCCCATATCCTCAAGTCCATTCTCAAGTAGGTCTGTGACTTTATTCCTGTTTTAACCCTTGGTTCTTCATGACATTTTTTTTTAAATTCCACATATATGTGTTAGCATACGGTATTTGTCGTTCTCTTTCTGACTTACTTCACTCTGTATGACAGACTCTAGGTCTATCCACCTCATTACAAATAGCTCAGTTTCGTTTCTTTTTATGGCTGAGTAATATTCCATTGTATATATGTGCCACATCTTCTTTATCCATTCATCCGATGATGGACACTTAGGTTGTTTCCATCTCCGGGCTATTGTGAATAGAGCTGCAATGAACATTTTGGTACATGCCTCTTTTTGAATTATTCTTTTCTCAGTGTATATGCCTAATAGTGGGATTGCTGGGTCATATGGTAGTTCTATTTTTAGTCTCTTAAGGAACCTCCATACTGTTCTCCATAGTGGCTGTACCAATTCACATTCCCACCAGCAGTGCAAGAGTGTTCCCTTTTCTCCACACCCTCTCCAGCATTTATTGTTTCTAGATTTCTTGATGATGGCCATTCTGACTGGTGTGAGATGATATCTCATTGTAGTTTTGATTTGCATTTCTCTAATGATTAATGATGTTGAGCATTCTTTCATGTGTTTGTTGGCAGTCTGTATATCTTCCTTGGAGAAATGCCTATTTAAGTCTTCTGCCCATTTTTGGATTGGGTTGTTTGTTTTTTTGGCTCTTGAGCTGCATGAGCTGTTTCTAAATTTTGGAGATTAATCCTTTGTGAGTTGCTTCATTTGCAAATATTTTCTCCCATTCTGAGGGTTGTCTTTTGGTCTTGTTTATGGTGTCCTTTGCTGTGCAAAAGCTTTGAAGTTTCATTAGGTCCCATTTGTTTATCTTTGTTTTTATTTCCATTTCTCTAGGAGGTGGGTCCAAAAGGATCTTGCTGGGATTTATGTCCTAGAGTGTTCTGCCTATGTTTTCCTCTAAGACTTTGATAGTTTCTGGCCTTACATTTAGGTCTTTAATCCATTTTGAGCTTATTTTTGTGTATGGTGTTAGGGAATGATCTAATCTCATACTTTTACAGGTCCCTGTCCAGTTTTCCCAGCACCACTTATTGAAGAGGCTGTCCTTTCTCCACGGTACATTCCTGCCTCCTTGATCAAAGATAAGTTGACCATATGTGCGTGGATTTATCTCTGGGCTTTCTATCCTGTTCCATTGATCTATCTTTCTGTTTTTGTGCCCGTAAAACACTGTCTTGATTACTGTAGCTTTCTAGTGTAGTCTGAATTCAGGGAGCCTGATTCCTCCAGCTCCGTTTTTCATTCTCAAGATTGCTTTGGCTATTCGGAGTCTTTTGTTTTTCCAAACAAAGTTTGAAACGTTTTGTTCCAGTTCTGTGAAAAATGCCAGTGGTAGTTTGATACGGATTGCATTGAACCTGTAGATTGCTTTGGGTAGTAGAGTCATTTTCACAATATCGATTCTTCCAATCCAGGAGCATGCTATATCTCTCCATCTATTTGTATCATCTTTCATTTCTTTCATCAGTGTCTTATAATTTTCTGCATACAGGTCTTTTGTCTCCTTAGGTAGGTTTATTCCTAGGTATTTTATTCTTTTTGGTGCAATGGTAAATGGGAGTGTTTTCTTGATTTCACTTTCAGATTCTTCATCATTAGTGTACAGGAATGCCAGAGATTTCTGTGCATTAATTTTGTATCCTGCTACTTTACCAAATTCATTGATTAGCTCTAGTAGTTTTCTGGTAGCATCTTTAGGATTCTCTATGTATAGTATCATGTCATCTGCAAACAGTGACAGCTTTACTTCTTCTTTTCCAATTTGGATTCCTTTTATTTCCTTTTCTTCTCTGATTGCTGTTGCTAAAACTTCCAAAACTAAGTTGAATAAGTGTGGTGAGAGTGGGCCACCTTGTCTTATTCCTTATCTTAGTGGAAATGGTTTCAGCTTTTCACCATTGAGGACAATGTTGGCTGTGGGTTTGTCATATATGGCCTTTATTATCTTGTGGAAAGTTCCCTGTATGCCTACTTTCTGCAGGGTTTTTATCATACATGGCTGTTGAATTTTGTCGAAAGCTTTCTCTGCATCTATTGAGATGATCATATGTTTTTTCTCCTTCAATTTGTTAATATGGTGTATCACATTGATTGATTTGCGTATATTGCAGAATCCTTGCATTCCTGTAATAAACCCCACTTGATCATGGTGTTTGATTCATTTAATGTGCTGTTGGATTCTGTTTGCTAGTATTTTGTTGAGGATTTTTACATCTATGTTCATCTGTGACATTGGCCTGTAGTTTTCTTTCCTTGTGACATCCTTGCCTGGTTTTGGTATCAAGGTGATGGTGGCCTCGTAGAATGAGTTTGGGAGTGCTCCTCCCTCTGCTATATTTTGGAAGAGTTTGAGAAGGATAGGTGTTAGCTCTTCTCTAAATGTCTGATAGAATTCGCCTGTGAAGCCATGTGGTCCTTGGCTTCTTCTGTTTGTTGGAAGATTTTTAATCACAGTTTCCATTTCAGTGCTTGTGATTGGTCTATTCATATTTTCTATTACTTCCTGATTCAGTCTTGGCAGGTTGTGCATTTCTAAGAATTTGTCCATTTCTTCCAGGTTGTCCATTTTATTGGCATAGTGTTTCTTGTAGTAATCTCTCATGATCTTCTATATTTCTGTAGTGTGAGGTGTTATTGGGTCAAAGAATTAAAAGCGTGCTGGAGAAAGTCGGACAGAAACTTTCACAAATAAGCCAACTGCGCAATTAATAGCTCTCCTTCCCTTGTGAACAGTTTTATTCATTTTTAAGAATCATGCAGCAGTCCATAAATATTGCATCCTTGACGTCCCCACTGTCGTGTGCCCATGAGTGTACTGAAGGGAGTGAGGTGTACACAGCTGGCACAACAGTACACACATACTTACACACAGTACTTGTGCAGATCCTAACGCAAAGTGAGCAAGCAGCATGCCAAGGTCAGGTGAACAGGACACAAACTCTCCCCAGGTGAGATGGCTTAACGTGTGTGGATCCGTGCCCAGGAGATGCCCCAGCGTGGGCATGACCTCTGGTGGGATGGGACTGGGGAGGAGAAGGAAAAAGGGCTCTGTGAGAAGGCTGGGATCACCACACCACCCGGAAGTGAGCTCATAGGTGAGCTCCGACCTGAGTGTGGCAGGAAGGAGCCCCAGGCCTCTGGTTAGTCTGTGTCCTTGTGTGAGAAACCAGGCCCCGTCATATTCTCTGTGGGTCAACTGCTAACAACATGACCATCTCCAGATGATGACTGGGGCGGCTGTCCTGTCCCCCGACCAGGCTCTGTGCCCTGTTCCCTGATCCCAGCCCTTTTGGATGGGATATTTCTGCTCGCCAAAGAGCTAAATGAAGGCAAAGAGGTGAGGGGATGGGGGAGAGAGCAGGAACTGTCTGAGAAACAGGAGTGAAGGGCCACTTCTCACCCGGGTATGTCTTGGTTATGGAACCAAGGCCTTGAGGATTCTCTCTGAGCCTCTTCCTGGGAGAAGACAGAACCTCCAGAAAGGGTGAAGTCAATGGCTTCCTCTTAGGGTACCTGGCCACTGTGGCAACTGTTTACCTGCATCTCCTTCATCTCAGGTAACACCACACTCTGAATACTACCTGCCGGGAGAGGAGGTGGATCTGTATACCACCACCCCAGGCTAAGGGAGCGCCCCCTTCCCTAGTGCTTCTGGGACTCAGACTTCAAGGAGATCAGGAAGTGTGGTTATTGCTGGAATCATCAATATGAAAGGGGCTGTAAGAATGTTTCGGGGAAAGGAAGGACATTAAATGGGGCCTGAAACAGCAGAGCCCACTGCAGGATTTCAGAGCGGGTGGACACGGGAACTCAAGGCAGAAGCTGAGATTCAGGCTTGGCTCATGTAGTGTCTGTCAGGACCACAGGCCTCCCCCTGCCCACCCCCAGGGCAGGATGTGAACCACAACCACCAGGCAGTGAGGGTCACCACGCACCTGGTGGCGCAAAGCAGCCACACAGGAGTTGCAAAACATTCCAGGGCACTGGGCTCTCTTTGAGGCCTTGGGAAGGACCCTGAAAAGCTCTTCTAGGGCAACAATTCCAACTACTAATTCAGGCCATCATGGTGGGCATAGCCTAGGGCTCTGTCATATCTCAGCCTCACAAAATGTTGGATCCCACTTTGCTTCTCAATCTCATGCTCCACTAAATAACCACCTCTTCCAAAAGCCAGCAGACAATGCATCTATCAGAGAGCTATGAGGAATCCATTGATAACACTAGTGTTGAGGGATGAAGAGCCAACAGCTTACGGTCTTGCTGTTTCAGGCTGTTATTTCTATGCCCTACAGCAGAGTGAGGTGGGGTGCACATGTGATTTGAACAATATCTCTAAATCTCTGATGAGCCTATGGAAGGCAGTACCTCCGGCTCCCCCCATCAGGCTCAGCTGATCTGGAGGACTGGGGTGGAAAACCGGTGGGGTGGGGAGCCTCCCAGACCACCACTGACCCCAGCTCAGCCCTTCCCCCAACCTCCTTTGGGGTTCCTGGGCACCAAATGAGAACCACCGGTCCACCCCTCTCTCAGCTTCTTTCTTCAACTCTTTCAGAAAAGCGGGGTGGAGACGGGGGCAGCAGGGATAAGAATGCCACCTGACAGGGCGGTAGTGATGAACCGTGATAATATACGACAGTCCCTAACAAGTGCCTGGTACATAGAGGGGGTCAAAAATGCCTTTGCAGTGTCACCTTAGGATGGAGCCCCAGGCCTTCCTGAGTGCACCTGATCATAAAGAAGTCCCCGGTAGGTCATCATTTAACTGAGGGGTTCTCAGATTCAAGGCCTCCTTCCTAAGCAGACACACGAGGCATAGCCTCTGCTACCAGAAGCAAGAACTGTTTTCCCAACCAACCTTCTGGTGGTTGCCACTGCTTCTTGTCCTTGAGAGAGGAGCTCCTAATGCATTTTGAGGGAAACCCCACTTACAGTGCAATATGGCTTTCCCTTCTCACAGGAGTCATCCCCCAACGCCACCACAAACTGCAGGTTTCAGATTGGTCATGATGTCCCAGAGACTAGAAAATGCCAGATGGGTGTTTGTAATGAAGTCACCCAAACTCTTGAGTCTTCTTGGTCTACCTCCTAAGGAGAAAAAAAAGAAAAGATGCACAAGAAATAACCAGTCTGTAGGCCACAGCTCCACCTGAAGATCAAGATACAGTGGAAACATTCCAGAGACTCTCTGCAAAGGGTCTCATGAGCTGCAGTTCGAGTGGCTTTAGCCGACAAGGAGAAAAGAGGTTTCCAGTCCCTTCTGAGAGGGGAAGGATCACGGTTGCGGAAGAAGATGAGTCTGGGAGAAGGGTCAGGTGCCCTCAGCATCCAGCTTTCACGTCGTCTCAAGAGTCTCCGTGTGTCTTGCTGAGGATGCCCAGGAGGTCAGTGGTGCCATGAGGCCAGGATGGGATGTGAGAACGGGAGGAGAGCCCTGGTACAGGGGCTAAGGCTCTCAGATGGCCAAAGGATCCCACACGCAGAGCCTGTTCTCGGGGTCCTCCAGGCTTCCAGAAGATGAGCGTCTCCACTGCGTGTTCCGACGACTGACCACGTTGTCGTCAGCCTGCCAGGCACCTGAGAAGAGGAAAGGAAGGTTACCGGACCTTTGGTTTGGTGCAGATGGTGTCTCTGGCAGGACAGTCCGGGAGTTTGGCATGAAAACTGGCAAGATGCGCATTACCTGGAACTCCCACAGTGTGCAAACCACAGCACGTGAAACTTGGGAGCAGTGGCGTCCAGTGGGCGAGGGAGAGTCATGGCCACTGTGGCCCTCTGATGGAGGGACATGCAGGATGGTCCTTGTTTTGTGAGCTTGCCGTAGGCTCCACCTTTGTATCTTTATTTGGTCTTGAAGTTTGCCTAAGTGTTACAGCGGACCAGGAAAAGAAACTGAGTCTGGCTGAGACTCCTGAGATCAGGAGGAGGTGAAGGGGAGGGAGAAGAGTGTGTTAATTTGGGCTCAGAGTTAGTGTTTGCTGTGGGGGCCAGGGTGGGGCAGGAAGGGACTGGCTGCCCAGCAGGGTGGCAGGGACCAAATGGCATGGCAGAGAACAGAGTGACAGCTGATCCTCTCCTTCTGCACCTGAACAGCACACCGAGAGTTGCTATCAGCTGGTGCCACCAACCCCAGGAGACATTAGCTCCAGAGCTTTGGGGTCCCTCGGGTACCATCCACGAAACTCATCATCTTCCCCCCTTGTACTGCAGTTCCTGCACGAGAAGCACCCGCTGCCCATGCTGGAAACCCACTCTTGGTGCTTCTCTCTCCTTCATGCTCTGTATCCAATCCATCCTGACCTACTGCTTGTTCAAGCTCTAGTAAGGTCTAAATCTGTAGTCAGAAAACAGGGATACAGCCCCAGCTTGTAACGTACTGACTGTGTGACCTTGGGCAGGTCACTGTACTTGGAGCCCAGGTTTTCCCATCCATCAGATGGGAGACAAGTACTTACTCCCCAGGGATGCCGTGAGACTAAGCGAGGTGACATGGAAGAGTGGTGAGCACGGCGCCTGACTCACAGAATGTGCGCGAAAACCATCCGCCCCCCAGGCCTTGTTCAGGCTACACTCATCTCCCCCAAGTCATCCTCCCATCCCACAGACTGACTCCATCTGATTCAGTCCACCCAGTGCAGCGAGATGCCCCTTCTGAAGGGAGAGGATGAAGCCCTAACCCCCTGAGTTTGGGGAAAGCCTTCCATTCTCTGGCCGAGGACTGCTGAGCTGCCTCTTCCAGCACCTGCCCCCAGAAGGCCCCCCCTGAAGCCAGATGGGGTCCAGCGTGTTCCAAAGTGTTCCCCCACTGGCCCGTACGACCACCCAATTTCTCATGCTGTGTGGAAATTGCTGGGTCCTCCAGCACACGGTGATCTCTTCCAGGGCAGAGCCGAGAGCCATGCCCTTCAGAGGGCTCAGTTCGTGGATGGAGCCAGCTGACCCTGGAGGGTGTGCGTGAGGCTCACTGTGTCACATTTGAGGGAGTCCACTCACCAATGTCTGGGGTCAGCTTCAGGTTAGGCCAGCCCAAGACACGAAACCCTTTAATGGCAGAAGCACTGGGATTCAGCGGGTATAAATTGTGTATACCCATAAATGTCCTGGTGTGCTAATCCGCCGTAAGGCTATAATAATAGTCTTGTGGAGGTGGACCCTAGGGGAAGGGGAGTGAGTGGGACAGGAAATGTTTAGGTGTCTCTCACAGCCAGACGGAATGCGCGGATCTGTACTCCCTGGGGGTACCGGAGTCCGGCACATGGGTCCACAGGGCTTTACCACTCTAAGGGTGACAGGATGGATAGCAGGCAAGATTGCCCTTTTAAGTTAGGAACCCCCAGATGAAATAAGTTGTTCCTTCATTTTATATAATTTGGTAGATCCAATACTTATTCCTCTGTGTTTAATGGGCAGGACTCCGGAACTGTGGCTGTTTGGTACGAAATACCAAAAGCAAATGGTAAAAAGGAGAGAAGAGACACACACAAACACACACGCACACGCACGCGCACACACACACACAAAGTCAAATCAAAACACTGCCGCAGCCTCGCCGCCACCACCACTGGCTGCCAGGCTGCCTGGCTCTGAATTCTTGAGTCCTTGCTACAAACACCACCGGTCCAGGTTCTGAGCCAGGGCTGAAAACTGGATCCTTCTGAAACAGCCTCAAGACTCAGACCTGAAGTCTCTGATCTCCCCAGCTTCTTGGTACAGTCGGTGGTTCTCTTTCCTCTAAAATGGCTTCTGCCAGACCCTCGGCGAAACCCTGCTGCTCCGTGCATCCTGGATGCAGAAGGTAAGCCTGGAAGGCGCAGGAGGACTTCCTGAGCGAGTGCTGCCATTCTGTCCAGCCCTCAGCCAGAAAAGGGAGCCTGGAGATTGAAAATCCTTCACGGGAGGTAGAGAAAGGTGGTTTCCACTTAATTCCATCCTCAGGCTCAGAAACGGGGGAGTGAGGAGACCTGTAGAGGCAGATTTGGGGAGCACATCTAGGGGGATTCCACACACCTGTTTCCTGCCTCTACCCAGCCACTAATTAAATTTAAGGTCTGTAACAGTTCCACCATCTTGTAGAGTTTCTCTCCAAGAAAAGAGAAAGTTAATTCCGATTTTTCCTTAGTATCTGCGAAGCATAGCCCTTCCTAGTGGCGTCTTAGTCTTGGGTTATTTCAGGTCTCCATAAGTACTTTTCTTTGTTTTGTTTTTGGCTGTGCAGTGGCTTGGAGGATCTTAGTTCTCCGACCAGGGATTGAACCAGGCCACTGAAGTGAAAGTGCTGAGTCCTAACCTCTGGACGGCCAGGGAATTCCCTCCATAAGTACTTTTAGATTTCATCGGTATGCCCACTCCTGTCCAATGCCATCATTTAAAAACATCTGTATCGGGCTTCCCTGGTGGCGAAGTGGTTGAGAGTCTGCCTGCCGATGCAGAGGACACGAGTTCATGCCCCGGTCCGGGAAAATCCCAGATGCCATGGAGCGTCTGGGCCCGTGAGACATGGCCGCTGAGCCTGCGCGTCCGGAGCCTGTGCTCCGCAATGGGAGAGGCCACAACAGTGAGAGGCACGCGTACCACACAAAACAAAACAAAACAAAACAAAAACATTTGTATTTCCACTAATAAACTCAAATTATCTTTGCTTTTTCCCATCACACTCCCCAGAGCCTTTTCACAGAATTGTCACTGGTCCCCTGGCCACTATCCTGACGCCTGTGTGATACTCCATCAGGTTCCTTGGGGCCCCGTCTACCTAGCATGGCCTCACGCTTCTAATCGGCTCACCACCTACAATGGTCAACTCAGATTTCCTCCCTTTGAGAACCTTGCAGAACAATCTCAGAACATACCATCGCCCCCCACCCCAACCTTCTTAGCGGAAGAGGTGCTGGAATGACACAGGTGCTTTCTCAACATCACTCCCACAAGGCTGATGAGAGCAGCGAGGATGGGGACCTGAGCCATCCTTGCCACGAGCTGGGGCTCCTGGCAGAGCACCTGTGGGCCTGGGGAGGGTGGACCATGGGATGCTCCCCGGGCTCCCTCCTTGTGGGCGCTCCGTGAGAGGAGTGGCATCCATATGGGGAGGGAAACAGCGTGGAGAGGGAGACCAAGTGCCTGACAAGCTGTCCTGACGGCCAAGACAGCCTGAGGCACCTCAGTCTTAGGATGGAACTTTGAACTTACAGCTGAGCGTGGTGAGGTCTGTTGATTCCACGGGACCTACCACAGTGGATGCTCCTGTCATTAACCTGACATTAACCCGACAGATGCTTCCAGAGAGTCCCCCAGCTCTTTACTACCAGTGTGACGCTAACAGCAGAACCCGAGAAACATTTTACCAAGAGAACAGACGCACTTTCCTTCTCCCGTAAGAGCCCTTGAGACCTCGGGGTTAGACTACGATGCACTCCTCAACTCCCGCTCCCGGCAGCCGCCACTGTCATTCGGTTTCATGTCTGGCCTGAACGGTGAAGCCAGTTTAATCTGAGAATGGCTGGCTCTCGAGATAAACATAAAGAAGCCCAGCATTGTTTTCCTTCCAGGTCTCGCTCCCCTGCCGCAATCCCAGAGTGGAATAAACATCCACCAGCAGGTTGGCCCGAAGGAGTTAGGGAGAGGAGGAAGCAAAAGGCCTGGGGTCAGTTTCCACCAGCATGGGTGGCTGAAACAATTCCCAGGAGCTCTCTCTGCCAAACACGGGGGTTGTTGGGGAGCCACTGCGGGGAGGCAGGAGCCTAGATTCCTCTCTTGAAACCCAGTGAGCGGCTGGCCGGCACAGCTGCCACAGACTCAGGGCGGAGTGAGGGCAGAGATGGCATCTTCCCCAACTAGTGACCAAAACAAATCCTGCCTGTAACCTTTGCCACAGAAGCATCCCCACTTTTGTGGAACAGGGATTAATCTAGTCTCACAAATATGTTTTTTTCCTGGAAAATTTCAGCATATTAAATACAGGCTCTTGCCAGTTAGGAACGGAAGCCTCAGTGAGGGCCCCTCGGATGTGCGTGTGCCCAGCAAGCTTGGGGTTGGGTGTGGGTGAACATGAACTTTCACACGAAGTCTGGATAACCTAAATGAGTTTCAAAATAAACAAACGGGACAGACAGACGTACATTTGGCAAAAAGACATGAGAAACAAATGGACAGGCAGAAGCCAGGTAAAGAGTAGGAAGGCAGGAAGTGAAGTGTACCCTGGACCTCAGCCACTCTGGCCCAGGCCTGGCTGGGTCAACGTTAAGTGGGAAGGGACCGGAGAGCCCCTGGGAAGGCCGTGGGAGGTGTCTCTGGGGATTATGGCTTCCTCCACCACAAGCCTTCATGGGGCCAGAGGGGTGAGGACCTGGGTCTTTTGCAATCTGATGGAGAGTGGCAACCACAGGAGTTTGTGTCCCTCCAGCACCTGTAACCACGTCGCCAAGAGAGTAAAGCACTGGACCCATGACGGGACGTGGCTGTCCTGAAGCTTAAGTATGTCCAGGGCATGTTTAAGAGATTACAAACCACGCAACATGAAGGCAGTCTCTGCTGTGAACCCAGGAGGGGCAATTTCGACCTAGTCCACCGGGCAAGATGTGGCTTTAGAGCCATGGTTGGTGAAGCCCTTGGTGAGCATGGAGCAGAGAGACATCAGTGCGCAGAGTGTGACTGACAGGTGGGCTCCTCCTGAGAACTCATCCCGGATTCAGTTTAGTGTCATGAGAAGGAATAAGGGGCACGTTGATGGCCCTGATTGAATTTATAGAGTTAGGGCTCCAGGGAGAAGAGTCACCCTCGACCCCTGATCATTCCTTTGGGATCCTAGTCTAGGGAGCACAAGGCAACTGGTGGTCGCCCAGGGCTCACTGGGTCACAGAGCTAGTCTATAAAATGCAGGCTTTGAAATTCCTCTCTGATCCTAACTAACCACTCTCCTCTGAGGGGCTACAGGTTCCCTTTCAAGGGCTCAGGCTCTCTTTCCAAGACCTTATCACAGAGGCCGTGTCTGCCTTAAACTGCCTGTTGATGGAAACAAGACCAGGCCCCCTGCCATGGGATCTGCAAGATCATGATGGAGGGGGCACGGTCAGGCCAAATCGGAAGGCTTTGGGGGTATTTTTGCGCCTTTCTCCATGCCCAAATAGATTCGTTTAGAGCAGAGTCGCTCTTTGCCCAAGGACTCTCCCGAGGCCGCCTCACTTCCTTTCAGCAACTGGCTCCCAGCACCTTAGCAAAGCCCATGCCTTCTTGCAGGAACTGCAGGGCAGGAGATGTGTGCCCTAGGGTGCGAGCAGGGGAGCATCTCCCACCAAGTTCATGTTCAGCAGACTGCCACTCACCGGATAAGCAGACCGCAGAGCACAGCTTATTGTCCAGGGCTTTCATGCTGGCAATGTCAGAGTCATTGTTATTGTCACACACCATACCTAGAAATGCGAATGTCCTCTGGCCTGTAACGGAGTTAAGGCAGTTAGAGAGGACCTGGCTGTGTTTTTCTCTGCTTTGCTGTCCTTAAAATAAAAATCTTAAGGATGGAGTCAAAAAATATCAAATCATATGTTAAAAAAAAGACAATAATTAAGTGGGGAGAGTGGACAATAAAGGAAACTGTGTGGGTACATTTGTGTTCTCGCTCTGTTCTGCTCTGTTTCCTTAACTGGCCCCTTTCCAGCCTTTGTTCCTGGGAAATCAGGCGCTGGGGAGGTCTGTGGGATTCGGACACACAGACCTGGGCCCACAGCAGAGCTAAGCCAGGCTGGAAGAGCTAGGAGAGCCACGGGGGAAATGACCCCAGGCTCCGGCCTCTGTCTGTCGGTGCACGTGGGGTGTGTTTATGACCACAAGGCTCTGCGAAATGACTAATACATAAAATGGCAATTAAAGCTCTTTGGTCCCGTAATTTTGCACCTCAAATCAAAGAATCGCATCGCTTGCAAAATTATGATTTATTTTCTTTGAGACTTAATTTGCTATTCTGAGGATGTTTTAAGGGGCTGACCAGAAACCTACAGTCGTGTAAGATGGGAAGGGGACAGTTTTAGGTGTTATTTTTTCAAGCCCCCCCACCCGTTTTTTTTTTTTTCCTTGGTGAAAGGCAGAGGAAGAAACATACATCTACTGTGTACAGCATGTCAGGTGGAAACCACATATGGAATGTCAGGCGAAAAGCACGTACTGCCCTCTGCCTTTTAGAAGCAAATATTCTACTGGGGACGACAATCACAATGGAGAACTCGGAGCCTTGCACCCTGAAGACATCAACCTAGGGGAGGTAGCGCCCAACCCCGGCTTGGTTGGCGTGCGCGGGCGACAGAGGCACAGCCTGGGCGACCACCCCTCCTCCGGCACTACTTGGCCAGGAGAGAGTGGTCATGTGCACATGTGCACCCCCTGCACACCACACCACCCACCAAGCAACTGCCATGGCCAAAGCAGAAACGACTAGCATGATATCTGCATCCAGGCTGGGATCCAGGTTTGCTCTAGAGGTTGCCCTTCTGTGGAGGCACCTCAGAGGAGCAGACGGAAGAGACACCGGTTCCTGGGACGCCTGGTTCTACAATTCCAGGTGGGATTCCCAGCTCGCCTAACCCCCCCCACCCGCCACTTCCTTGCTCTATATGTAGGTCCTTCCTTCGCTTCTCGGCTTACTAGAAAGAAACTTCTTCCGACTGAAGATATGATTGACCTTATTTACAAAACAGAAATAGAGTCACAGGTGTAGAAAACAAACTTATGGTTATGGCGGGGGGCAAGGGAGGGGAGGGATAAATTGGGAGATTGGGATTGACATATACACACTACTATATATAAAATAGATAACTAATAAGGACCTGCTGTAGAGCACAGGGGACTCTACTCAGTACCCTGTAATGGCCTATATGGGAAAAGAATCTAAAAAAAGAGTGGATATATGTATATGTATAATTGATTCACGTGGCTGTACAGCAGAAACTAACACAACATTGTAAACCAACTCTTGGAATTAAAAAAAAAAAACTACTTGAGGCCTGAACGATGGTAAAGAGACTCGTTCCAATAGCCTACAAACACTAGTGCACGCTGAGCTGCTAACGTCTCTTCACCTCACCGTTGCTGTGCCGCCAGGGCTGTGATCCTTCTGCTACTGTAACATCAGCCGTTTTCTTCACTAAAGCAGGAAAACCTACTGCCTAACAGTCGGTTCCCCCAAGGGGAGGAAGCTGTTCTCCTGCTGCAGATGAACTTTGGGGCTGCTAGAGCAGTTCTGTGAGACTCAGCTGAGAAGCTGAAGCAGGAAGGAAGGTGATGGCAGTTGCCCAAGAAGCTTCAGGATCTACTCAACGTAGATGGAGAACTCATATATCTTCTGCAGCCTTGGCTCAGAGGCCCAGAAAGAGCCAGGAAGGCAGCTGAGGTCCTCAGATACCCTGCTTTGTTTGATATTCCATCAAGAAGACGACCTTTCCCCAAAGCCACACCCTTGAGCAGTGCCACCAAGTCACTCCAGTGCCCCTTTGTCTACCCTTCAGAGAATACCCGGGAAAGAAATATAATAAAAGGGAGCAAAAGACCAGGTCTTTTACCATCTTCTTGTGTGGGTGATCCGGCCTCTTCTTCTAGAACATCATTTCCCTAGGACAGAAGGAAGGCACTGTGAGTCCATAAAGCAGTGAAATGAGTCTACTGATTGTCAGAAGACAGAACTAATCACCCTCATGGTATCCAGACATTTCCTGTCCGTGTGAGATGGCTGGGAGGCCCAGCAGAGGCAGATTTTGCTTGGCGAGGCAGGATCGGCCCATAGGGACCAGGTCTGAGGCACGTTCCAGAGGGACCAGGTCTGAGGCACCTAACAGAGGGACCGTGGGACTGTCAGGAATAGCCTTGGTAATAGTTCAGCTCACACTGTTTCTCTCAGGTGGAAATAAAAGTTGTCAAATGAAAAAGCAAACCGTGAGATCATAAAACTTTCAGGAACCCTTTAGGATCCCCAGTCCCATCCAGATACTCCTTTGAGAACATCTGGCTCAAGAGAAAGTTGTAGAGTCCCCACTGGGAGCTGGGCATTCCATATACTTCAGGCACACCTCCGTCAGAGCACTTCTCACGCTGAGTTATAACTCTGATTCCTCCATCAGATGGAGCTGCGGAATGGGTGGGATGGGTGGATTGGGGGTGTGGGCAGGCAAAAGCCATGTCACTCGGTCTTTGTGTCCCCCAGTGCCAGGAAGATGTGAGATGCCTGTGCCAGGTAAATACTAAGTGAATTGGAGGACAAACACCTCTCAAGGGTCTCGCCTGGAAGACTTCCCTCTGGAACTCACCCCACGCCTATTACGCTGAGACCAGCACCCTCTGCTAACCGGACAGTCCCTCTGCTCTGCACCCTGCCTCTAACAGATCCAAGAGCACCACCTTGGAAGGCTTCTTCCAGAACAGCCCCCATCCTATTTGCATCCTGTGCCAGCGCCGGCAGTCCCTCTGACTGTGGAGGGGCACCAGCGTCCACCTTGCTCTTACCTCTGCATCCTGCTCTTCAGCGGTGGCGACGAGGCCCGCAAAGTTGCAGTCTGGAGACGCCGCTGGCGTCACCTGCCAAGGAGCAACAAAAGTCAAGGTGCAGATGCCACCGGCTCTCCTACCCAGCTCGCCTGGCAGCAAACCCAAACAAAGTCCTCAGGACAGAAGTGGTGCCACATGGAAGATCACATCTGAGGGAGTCTGATTCAACAACCCGGTACCGTGTTTTCCAGGGCTCCCCTCCCAAGCACTGGGGGGCTGTGCCGATCTCCCTGGCAGGCCCTGGACTGAGCTCCTTGGGACTCAAGTACACAGCAGAGCAGAGCGGGGAGGGCAATCCCATGCTCCTCTCTTACGTCTCCTTCTTCTGAGGGGGTCCTGCTGGCGGCCCGGGGGCAGGGGACAGCCTCCCCGTCCTCTTCCGTGCCAGGGGCGATGTAGGAGCCGGACATGGAGGAGACGGTGTCGGTGCTGATCTGGGAGGACACCATGGACATGACCTTCCTTCTTCAAGTCTGGGTCCCCAGTATGTTGAGGGGGGCAGAGGCGGGGAGAAGACTGTTTCCTGCCCTCAGCTCAGCTCTTCAGGAGGCCTGGCGCATTTGCTTCAGGCCAGCATGGAATCCCATCCCGGGGGCCTTCCCGTCACTGGAGCTGGGGGTGGCCTGTCCCGTGGGCAGACGGCGAGGGTCCCCAAAGACTGAGTTCCTGAACAATGCCCCTCATCCGTTTACTGGCTGGCGATACATGGGGGAGGGAGGATAGGGAAGAGGTGGAAAGTGAGGAGACAGAAAGCTGGCTTCGTGCTTTGGGAAGGGACTGTACCACACCTGAGGGTGAAGTGGCTGAAGGGCTTCTCACCTCAAAAGTGGAGATCAAAGGAAATGCGAAACCTGCGCAGAGAGCTTGAGTCATGGGCTCAAAGCCACACAGGGCAAAAGAGAAAGGACAGCTCAGTGCAACATGGGGTCCTGGATTGGGAGGCTGGAATGGAGAGGAGCATTACTGGGGTGATCTGCAAGACGTGAAGGGGGTCTGCGGTTACATGGGATTACCAGGTCAGTGTTCATTTCCTGATTGTGATGGTGGTACTGGGATTATGGAGGCGTGTCCTTGTTCTAAGGAAACACACACTAAAGTATCTAGTGCTAATGGGGCAGCCTGTCTGCAACTTACTGTTAAGGGCGCAAAGTATATATTGACTGGGATTACATTGAATCTCTAAATAAATACGGAGTCACTGAACGTTTTTTGAAAAAGCCACCCAGCCAAGGGCCGGGGCAGGGATGAATAGGAGGGACAGAATCAACTCACTCTTCCCGCCCCCTCCACCGCCAACCCACAAATGCTGCCTGCTGAAAGGGTGTGTGAAGCCCTGTGTTCTGGCCGCTTCAGAGCCCCCTCTTAGCTTTGGCTGCTCGTTGGCAGCATCCATGGACCCTTAAAAGTGCCAGTGTTTGGGTCCCAGCCCCAGAGACGCTAGTCCCAAGCATAGGGATTTTCAGGAGCTCCTGGGGATTCTTCCTGGCAGCCAGAAGCTTCTTCAGCCTCTCCTTACCTGGCAGGCAGTTCTGCCAGCCCCTGACCTTGCCCCTCTTCCCCCAGCATGGGCCCAGGCAACGGGTAGGGATGGGGGACAGTGACCGGCCCCACCTGTCAATCCAGGGTGTACCCCTTTTGGCGGGGGCTGGAGGCTGAGCCTGGGGACCAGTGGAGAGGCTGGAGCCCCCATGTTCCCCCAGTGCTGGGGAGCGTGGGCAGGAAGGCCGGAGGGTGGTGGGGAGAGGGAGGGAGTCGTTGCTTAGGGGGTGAAGGGAGTCTCAGAGGGAGGTTGGGGCAGCCTCCTCAGCAAGTGGTGGGAATGGGATGGGCTGCCTCCTGAGCTCTGTAAGGCCCCAACCCGGCTGGCCCTGCAGTGTGTGCACCCTTCTGAAATATTTGGAATAATTAGCAAGGGAAAGCAGCAAGTTGGCGGGGGAATGCCAGGTTGTCCTGGAGCCAGCCTCGAGTGCAAGGAAAGAAAGGGGCTTCAGGAGAAAGGGGCCCATGGAGGCTGGGCAGGATTGTGTAGGACAGTGCCCATTTGTGTGTGTGTGTGTGTGTGTGTGTGTGTCTGTGTCTTTGCGCACGTGCACGTGAGTGCTGGGGGAAGGGGCTGTGCACCAAAAGAGTGTGCTGGCGGGGCCAGGTGCGGGCTCGGGGGAGAGATGGGTTCCAGGCAAAGCTGGGGTGAGGGGGTTGAAAGGTGCCTGCTGAGTGTCACATATTTGCTGTGCCTCAGTTTCCCCATCAGAACTCTAGTACGTTGATTCCTCACAGGCTGGAGCTGTAGGGTCTAGGCACCCCGTCTTCCATCTGCCCTGATGGCCTCACTCAGCCCCAACCTGCATTGGAGGGAAGGCCCTGGGCGGGGTGAATGAACCCCAGGGTGGCAAGTGGGGCCCCAGGGGCTGGGGCCCTCTGACGTCACACCCTGTCCCTTCAGGAAGGGACCAAGGGAGGGAGGAGCTGGAGACAGGCCCAGGCGAGGACCGCAGGTGAGTCTGGGCAGGCCCTCAACTTGGGCGAGGTGGGGAACGTGAGCCGAGCCCTGGGCAAGAACGGCCTTTGTGAGTGAGTCCCCAGGGCCAGGGAGGGGGCTGTGCCTCCTTTGCCGCCTGCTCCTCGGGGCTGTGGGTACAGTCTCCCCATTGCACATATAGAGGTGCCGAGGCCCTGGCTGCAGGGGACCCCCGAGGGCCGCCTCTCAGCCCCTTTCTCTCTGGGGACCCAGAGATCATGAGGAGTGCATCAGGGGACACTCTGCAGGCCTTTGGTGCCCCCCATCTTCCCCCAGCCATTCCCCCTTGGGCCGTGGCCTCCCCAAAACTGGCCCATGCTTTTCCCCAGAGAAAGTTGCAAGCAGGTCCATTTTGAGACTTTTTAAAACTTTATTTTTAAAAATGTTTTTATTGTAAATAACTTTCTATGAAAAAGGTTAGAATGCCCGATGGGTTAGGAGAGTGGATGTGGGATGCAGCCCAGGGCGTTTATGGTGGAGCAAGACACTCCCCTGCAGGAGTGCAAGCAAGGGCATGGGGCCATCCCACCATTCCTGATCCCAGTAGTTCTAGCAAGCACTGCGTCCCTCCCAGTTAAGCCTCAGCTATAGCTACACTCACTACATTAGTCTGTCTCTCCCCTTTCCCTCTGCAGCTTGGCTGCCCCAGCCCCTAACCCCCAGATCCCCATCTCCCCGCTGCTCTCAGCCTCAAGTTGGGCTCAAAGATTAGGGACACATGCCCTCTGCCCCACCTCTAGGGATGAAGCCAGAAGATCCCAGAGGCCTTAGAAAATCTCCTGGCTCCACCCAGCACCCCGGCCTCCTTTCTGTCTCCTCTCTCTTCCCCCCTCCGCCTTGCTCCTCCTCACAGACTGCCGGGAGAGGCCTCTTGGGTGTTAATTTGCAGTCACCTAATCAGCATTTGTTGTACCTGGGAACTTGCTCTGGATAGAGACCTGGGGAGGAGAGCAGGAGAGAGAGAAGCTTCGAAGATAAGGTGTTCAGGGGCGGGACCTGTACTGATGTTTCCAGCTTGGCCAGGGCCCCTCCAAGCTGCAGCTCTCATAGTGCACGGCCCTTAGCGTGTCTCTGGGGCAGGGAAGAAGTGGGTCAATGAAACACTGTGTGTATGGGGTATTGGGGAGCGGAGGCAGCAATTTTGGTCCTGGGCCCCAATTCTCAGCCTGCTGGACTAGAATCTGAGGATGGCCTGGGCTGGGGGCCGTGTGGCCTGGTGGGTTGACCTGGCCCAGCCCCTGCCTGGGTGGTAGGGTGTCCATGGGCCTGCACTGGCGGGGAGGGGGGCAGTCTGGGCCCAGACTTCGGTGCTGTCTGGAGGTGAGGCAGGGCCTGGCTTCTTACAAGAAGGCGGCCAGGCTGGCCCAGTCATGCAGGTCAGAGGCCAGTGTCGCATCCCCGGCCTCAAAGAGGGGCTCGGGGGGCAGGGAGCTACGGGTGCTCTCGTCCCAGGGGTGCTCCAGGAAGGATGGGGCCAGGAAGGTCTCATCAAAGTCCAGGCTTTCGGTAGCCGGCTCCACTGGAGGCCCCAAGGTAACAGGGCAGTCGATGTGGTGGCCATGGATGGTGAGGTCCACGTCCCCGTGTGAGGCAGGGCTCAGCGTCAGGATCAGCTCCGAGGTCTCCAGCGTGCCCAGCTCCCCGTCCAGCGTGCCAGCGTCCAAGATGGCCTCCCAGTCAAAGTTGCCCTTGAGGGGTTCCAGCTCAGCCTGCTCCTCCTGGGTCAGCAGCAGGGGGCTGGAGGGCCGCGGGACCTTGGCCTCCTGCTTGGGCAGTGGCTGTTGACGCTTACGCCCCAGCCTGCCCTCACCTGCACCCCAGCCTGCCTCCCCAGTGGCCTCCTCGAACTCCCGCAGCAGCTGATCGGCCTCGGTGCTCACGGTCAGTGGCCCGGCCCATGGGGCGGCGCTGGGCTCTGGAACGGCCTGGCGGGCAAAGGCCGGGTGGATGTGGACTGGGGGCAGCCGCCGCTTCTTCAAGGCCCCACTCAGCAGCCGCTCGGCGTACTGGGGGTCGATGCGCCAGAAGCCCCCCTTGCCTGGCTCGCCCTTCTCCCGAGGCACCTTGATGAAGCCCTTCTTCAGGGACAGGTTGTGGCGGATGGAGTTCTGGACACAGGGAGATAGGAGAGAAGGAAGACAGCTGGGAGAGTGGGTGGGGTCAGTGATGGGGGGCTCCTAGCGCCACTGCCAGTCCCACCACCACCTTCTCTCTGATGGGGGCAGGGGAGACAGAAGCGCTGCTCTGAGCGGGAGGCTCTGGGACACCCGCCACGGGGCACCAGGAGCTGGGAGTGCTGTCGGGGGCTTTTGTTCCCTTTTGCCAGGACATCTGCCTGCTCAGTCATCTGAGCCCTGAGCCGCAGGGTGGCTCTCAGTGCCAGCCTGTCCTGCCCTCCCTCCCTTACCCCGCTGCTTGCGGCCTCTGGTCAAAGGCCTTGGATCCCCCAGGTCCTGGACGGCCATCTCCCTCTGCCTGGGCCTGGCTGGCCTTCTCTGTTTGTGAAATGAGTGAGTGGGTGTGAGGGTGTGTGTGTGTGGTGGGGGATGAAGTGTGGGAGGATCTGATGACTTTCCTTGTTTGTAGAGCCGCCTGCTGGCCTGGGCCCTCACCCACCATGTCCCCCTCCTCCCACCCCAGGCTCTGAGGCCTCAGTTGATTATTACCCAGCCAAGAGCATAGCGCTCATTCCTGGGGGCTCTCAGGCTTGGGGTAGGGTGGGGGGTGGTGGAGGGTCTCTGCTTTCTCACCAAGGTTACAAATGGTACCTGCCCCAGGGTCAGGGCCCAAGCAAACGTGGAATAGCTGTGATCACAGGAACTCTGATCCTGTGACCTGTGCCACAGGGAAGGATCTGTGCATCCTCAGTGTCTCTGTCCCCAAGTAGCCCCTGATCCTGATGGTCGAAGAGGCTGAGGGCAGTGTGTGCCCAGCCTGAATCACCATCCTGCCTTGTTCACGCCTGGGTGCACAGTCCAAACCACGCTGGGGCACAGGGGTCTGGGGCCTGGTGGGTGGGGCCGGCAGGTGAGTAGTGCGCCCTGGCAAGACTGGGAGGTTTACATGGTGGTCTGGGCCCCTTGGCTGCTCTGTGCCAGGTTCCGGAGACTTGGAACATGAAGCCAGTGTGGGAGGAAAGAGCCCCTGTGGAAAGCACGTGGCTGAGATAATTGTCCCCGCAGGGAGGTTGATGAGAAGAGGGGGAGGAGTGTAGGCAGGAAACTAGGGAGGGCTTGGGGTGGGGGCTGGCACAGCAGCTTTCGGAAGGCCCCGTAGCCCTTCCACTGGGACACAGATGGCCACCACACCCTGCAGCACACCCCTCTCCTCTCCCAGAGCCCCTCCAGCCAACTGAAAGCAGGCGGGATGCAGAGCCGGGCAGCAACCATGCTCTGCCTCCAGTCAGGCCCTGACAAACTGACCTTGAGGAGGGTAGTGTGTAGGAATTCCAGGACTTGGGACACAAATGTGTCCCTCAGTCCATCAACCTACCCTGGGGGGCTGTGTCCATGCATAGTTCAGCCCTGGTCTTTGGGCTGAGCCTGCCGGATGACGGACAAGTTCTTTCCACTTGAACCTCTATGTCGGCACCCCTGCAGCCCTCTGAACATCCTCCCTCCTCCGTCTCTGAAGTCAAAGGGGCAGCAGTCCAAGCACTGGGCTCCCTTGAGGTCCTTCCTGGACGGCCTTCCTCTCTCGGGGCCCTGGCCGTACCGCGCCTACTTGGCCTTCGGATCTGGGATGTGAGTCCAGTCCGCGCGGGCATGGGCAGGGAGGGAGGGAGTGCCTCCCTACCTGCCAGGTGGGATCAGCGTGGCGGAAGTAACAGAAGTTGTCCGTGATCCACTTGGAGATGGCCGACAGGGTGATCTTGGTGGCCTTGCTGGCCTGCATGGCCATGCAGATGAGCGTGGCATATGAGTAGGTCGGCTTCACGTGCGGGTTGGTGGCGTAGTCCACGTCGTCGGGAGGCGAGGCCTGCAGCCCCGAGGGGGCGCTCCGCGGCGTGCACAAGGACATGGGCTTGCCGGGTGTGTGCGGCTGCCCCAGGCAGGCGGGGTCCGCCGCCAGGGGAGACCCCGGCTCGGCCGAGCCTGACAGCTCGTGGTAGCCGTGAGGGTCGGTGTCCCCTGAAGGCAGGGCGGGGACCTTGGCTTTGAGAATGGAGAATTCCTGCAGCCACTGCAGGCTGGTCAGGCTGTCATTCAGGGCGTTGGACTCCTCCAGGCCGCCTTCCGGTCCGGCCTCCTCCGCTGCCCCTGCTCCCGAGACGCGTAGCCAGCTCTCCGCCATATCTGCGGGCACTCTCCGAGGGGGCTGTCAACATCCACGAGCCGAGCCGAGGGTGGCCGCCGAGCTCTCCGGCCCGCTGACTCCCGCGGCTTCAGTTACGCAGCCTCCCGGAAGCGGGCTTCCATCCCGCGATCCGGGGGTAGCCTCCTCCAAAGGGAATATGGTGCCTGCGGGGACCAGAGCGGGAACTGAGCCCTCTTTCCCCACCCCCGAGGGGAGAGTGTGGGCGAGGGGGGAGGCTCTTACTAAAATCCTTCCTGCAGCTGGGGAGGATCTTTTACTGCCGAGGTCTGGGAAACAGAAGGTGTGCCCAGGGGTCCGACCCACACGGGGTTCGCCTCGCTCTTTTCCTCTTGGATCTTTTAGAGGAGACTTAATTAGCCAAACGAGGGAATAGTGTAGGGGCATGCGAGGCCACCCCTTTCTCCCTCAAAGCGGGGAATTAACCCCCCTCTCTCCGTCCACAACCAATGGAAATGGGGCGAGAGAGTCCAGGAGGGCAGTACGACGGGTCGGGGGGCGGGGGAGGTCGTCTGATCTTTGAAAAGGGATATTAGGATGGGGATCAAGGGGAAGGAAGGAAAGAATACAGAGAGTTATAAGGGGGCGGGAAGTGAGTGTCCCCCAAACGCCTCTGATGTCAGTCCCCGGGCCCACCACTTCCGTCGGGGACGGATGGGAGAGCGGGCTGCTACTGACGCCCTCCCTTCCCACGGCCTGCAGCCCTCCCCGTCCCTTACCTGGCTCAGAGCGCAGCCCGGGCCAAAGGAAGGTTCTCAAAGAAATTCCTCCCACCGCCCACCCTCACCGCGGCTCTCTGCTCCCAGCTCGAGGGCCCAGCCAGCAATCCTCGTCGCCACTCACGCCCGCCGGCGCCTCTCTGAAAGCCAGCGGCCAGGGACCGGCACTCAGTAGCCGCTCACAAGGCGTCTCCTGCTGCCGTGGCGACGCCCCGCCCATATAAACAGCTTCCGCTTCTTCCATTGGCCAGGGCATCTCCAAAGAGACCGCGGGCTCTTAACCGCTCTCTCACGCGGTAACTCTCTTCCAGCTCCCTCCTGCCGCCCTCTCCCGCTCGCGACCCAGTCCCCTACCTGCCATCGCGTCCCGGCTCCGCGCATTCCCGCCCGAGGGCCCCGCGCCGGGCTCGGAGAGGCGCGCGGCTCGGCGCTCCCGCAGAGGCCCCGGGGCCCTCGGCGAGCAGTTCGCCGCGGGAACCGTACTCCGCCCCACCCCCTTCCCATCTGGGCTGCTCAGAGGTGGCGACGGCTCCTGGGACGCAGCCCGGGGCGCGGGGGCCAGGGCTGGGTCCATGCTTGGGGCTTTCCTTTCCTCTCCTCTGGGCTGCGAGTGGCACTTCCTCACGTTTCTGCGGCCTGTCCCTGTCTCCCGACCGAGTGTCGTCTTGGTGCCCACAAGCAGGTCTGACTCTCCGATGCCACCTGCCGCTCAGGTCCGCAGAAACCGCAGCCCCGGTCGCAGACACCCCAAGGCGGCTAGGGTAATCCAGTGTTTCCCGGTAAGCGCTCCCTCCCCGCCCCGTCCTCAGCAAGATTCCCAGAAGCTGACATTCCAGAGGCTTCTTCGCAAGTGCTCTCCCTCCTTTCCAGATTGCCGAGGAGACAGAGCCGGTGGGTGAAACCCAGGAAAGCCGTGGACTTGCCAAATTCTGTGACTGGGGTCATTTGCCCCATTAATTTCACCAGCCTTTAAGTGACGCACTAACGGTGGACTGTGGTCCTTCCTCCTCCCCTCCCCCAGCCTCCCTCTAGTCACCAGCTTTCCTGCTCTTCAATTATTGAGGAGCAGCAGTTGGAAGTTCTCTGGTTGAAGGGGGTGGGTGGAGGTGAGGGCTCCTTATCAGGCCTCTGCGCAGCAGCTGTGCCCAGGGGATGGTACACCAGCTCCCACCCAGAAACATGTCTTTCCCTCTACCCCTTGCCCTCTCTCACTCCTCCATGTCCAGCTTGTCTTGAGTCAAAATTTTTTTGTTCTTCCCAAGTATTTATTGTTTTTATTTTTATTTTATTTTTATTTTTTTATTAGTTTCTGCTTTATAACAAAGTGAATCAGTCATACATATACATCTGTTCCCACATCCCTTCCCTCATGCATCTCCCTCCCTCCCACCCTCCCCATCCCACCCCTCCAGGCGGTCACAAAGCACCGAGCTGATCTCCCTGTGCTCTGCGGCTGCTTCCCACTATCTATCTACCTTACGTTTGGTAGTGTATATATGTCCATGCCTCTCTTTCGCTTTGTCACAGCTTACCCTTCCCCCTCCCCATATCCTCAAGTCCATTCTCAAGTAGGTCTGTGACTTTATTCCTGTTTTACCCCTAGGTTCTTCATGACATTTTTTTTAATTCCATATATATGTATTAGCATACGGTATTTGTCTTTCTCTTTCTGACTTACTTCACTCTGTATGACAGACTCTAGGTCTATCCACCTCATTACAAATAGCTCAGTTTCGTTTCTTTTTATGGCTGAGTAATATTCCATTGTATATATGTGCCACATCTTCTTTATCCATTCATCCGATGATGGACACTTAGGTTGTTTCCATCTCCGGGCTATTGTGAATAGAGCTGCAATGAACATTTTGGTACATGCCTCTTTTTGAAGTATGGTTTTCTCAGGGTATATGCCTAGTAGTGGGATTGCTGGGTCATATGGTAGTTCTATTTTTAGTCTTTTAAGGAACCTCCATACTGTTCTCCATAGTGGCTGTACCAATTCACATTCCCACCAGCAGTGCAAGAGTGTTCCCTTTTCTCCACACCCTCTCCAGCAGTTATTGTTTCTAGATTTCTTGATGATGGCCATTCTGACTGGTGTGAGATGATATCTCATTGTAGTTTTGATTTGCATTTCTCTAATGATTAATGATGTTGAGCATTCTTTCATGTGTTTGTTGGCAGTCTGTATATCTTCTTTGGAGAAAGGCCTATTTAAGTCTTCTGCCCATTTTTGGATTCGGTTGTTTGTTTTTTTGGCTATTGAGCTGCATGAGCTGTTTTTAAATTTTGGAGATTAATCCTTTGTCAGTTGCTTCATTTGCAAATATTTTCTCCCATTCTGAGGGTTGTCTTTTGGTCTTGTTTATGGTGTCCTTTGCTGTGCAAAAGCTTTGAAGTTTCATTAGGTCCCATTTGTTTATCTTTGTTTTTATTTCCATTTCTCTAGGAGGTGGGTCCAAAAGGATCTTGCTGGGATTTATGTCCTAGAGTGTTCTGCCTATGTTTTCCTCTAAGACTTTGATAGTTTCTGGCCTTACATTTAGGTCTTTAATCCATTTTGAGCTTATTATTGTGTATGGTGTTAGGGAATGATCTAATCTCATACTTTTACAGGTCCCTGTCCAGTTTTCCCAGCACCACTTATTGAAGAGGCTGTCCTTTCTCCACGGTACATTCCTGCCTCCTTGATCAAAGATAAGTTGACCATATGTGCGTGGGTTTATCTCTGGGCTTTCTATCCTGTTCCATTGATCTATCTTTCTGTTTTTGTGCCCGTAAAACACTGTCTTGATTACTGTAGCTTTCTAGTGTAGTCTGAAGTCAGGGAGCCTGATTCCTCCAGCTCCGTTTTTCATTCTCAAGATTGCTTTGGCTATTCGGAGTCTTTTGTTTTTCCAAACAAAGTTTGAAATGTTTTCTTCCAGTTCTGTGAAAAATGCCAGTGGTAGTTTGATAGGGATTGCATTGAACCTGTAGATTGCTTTGGGTAGTAGAGTCATTTTCACAATATCGATTCTTCCAATCCAGGAGCATGCTATATCTCTCCATCTATTTGTATCATCTTTCATTTCTTTCATCAGTGTCTTATAATTTTCTGCATACAGGTCTTTTGTCTCCTTAGGTAGGTTTATTCCTAGGTATTTTATTCTTTTTGGTGCAATGGTAAATGGGAGTGTTTTCTTGATTTCACTTTCAGATTCTTCATCATTAGTGTACAGGAATGCCAGAGATTTCTGTGCATTAATTTTGTATCCTGCTACTTTACCAAATTCATTGATTAGCTCTAGTAGTTTTCTGGTAGCATCTTTAGGATTCTCTATGTATAGTATCATGTCATCTGCAAACAGTGACAGCT
The DNA here is from genome assembly GCF_964165515.1 of Mesoplodon bidens. Lineage (NCBI taxonomy): Eukaryota > Metazoa > Chordata > Mammalia > Artiodactyla > Ziphiidae > Mesoplodon > Mesoplodon bidens. The sequence goes on along the minus strand of NW_027672468.1, from coordinate 489,983 downwards.
TTACTCCTTCTTTTCCAATTTGGATTCCTTTTATTTTCTTTTCTTCTCTGATTGCTGTTGCTAAAACTTCCAAAACTAAGTTGAATAAGTGTGGTGAACGTGGGCCACCTTGTCTTATTCCTGATCTTAGTGGAAATGGTCTCAGCTTTTCACCATTGAGGACAATGTTGGCTGTGGGTTTGTCATATATGACCTTTATTATCTTGTGGAAAGTTCCCTGTATGCCTACTTTCTGCAGGGTTTTTATCATAAATGGCTGTTGAATTTTTTCGAAAGCTTTCTCTGCATCTATTGAGATGATCATATGGTTTTTCTCCTTCAATTTGTTAATATAGTGTATCACATTGATTGATTTGTGTATATTGTAGAATCCTTGCATTCCTGGAATAAACCCCACTTGATCATGGTGTTTGATCCTTTTAATGTGCTGTTGGATTCTGTTTGCTAGTATTTTGTTGAGGATTTTTACATCTATGTTCATCAGTGACATTGGCCTGTAGTTTTCTTTCTTTGTGACATCCTTGCCTGGTTTTGGTATCAAGGTGATGGTGGCCTCGTAGAATGAGTTTGGGAGTGCTCCTCCCTCTGCTATATTTTGGAAGAGTTTGAGAAGGATAGGTGTTAGCTCTTCTCTAAATGTCTGATAGAATTCGCCTGTGAAGCCATCTGGTCCTGGGCTTCTTCTGTTTGTTGGAAGATTTTTAATCACAGTTTCCATTTCAGTGCTTGTGATTGGTCTATTCATATTTTCTATTCCTTCCTGATTCAGTCTTGGCAGGTTGTGCATTTCTAAGAATTTGTCCATTTCTTCCAGGTTGTCCATTTTATTGGCATAGAGTTTCTTGTAGTAATCTCTCATGATCTTCTATATTTCTGCAGTGTGAGTTGTTATTGAGTCAAAGTATTAAAAGCGTGCTGGAGAAAGTCGGACAGAAACTTTCACAAATAAGCCAACTGCGCAATTAATAGCTCTCCTTCCCTTGTGAACAGTTTTATTCATTTTTAAGAATCATGCAGCAGTCCATAAATATTGCATCCTTGACGTCCCCACTGTCGTGTGCCCATGAGTGTACTCCAGGGAGTGAGGGGTACACAGCTGGCACAACAATACACACATACTTACACACAGTAGGTGTGCAGATCCTAAAGCAAAGTGAGCAAGCGGCATGCCAAGGTCAGGTGAACAGGACACAAACTCTCCCCAGGTGAGATGGTTTAACGTGTGTGGATCCGTGCCCAGAGATGCCCCAGCGTGGGCATGACCTCTGGTGGGATGGGACTCGGGAGGAGAAGGAAAAAGGGCTCTGTGAGAAGGCTGGGATCACCACACCAACCGGAAGTGAGCTCATAGGTGAGCTCCGACCTGAGTGTGGCAGGAAGGAGCCCCAGGCCTCTGGTTAGTCTGTGTCCTTGTGTGAGAAACCAGGCCCCGTCATATTCTCTGTGGGTCAACTGCTAACAATATGACCATCCACAGATGATGACTGGGGCGGCTGTCCTGTTCCCCGACCAGGCTCTGTGCCCTGTTCCCTGATCCCAGCCCTTTTGGATGGGATATTTCTGCTCGCCAAAGAGCTAAATGAGGGCAAAGAGGTGAGGGGATGGGGGAGAGAGCAGGAACTGTCTGAGAAACAGGAGTGAAGGGCCACTTCTCACCCGGGTATGTCTTGGTTATGGAACCAAGGCCTTGAGGAATCTCTCTGAGCCTCTTCCTGGGAGAAGACAGACCCTCCAGAAAGGGTGAAGACAATGGCTTCCTCTTAGGGTTCCTGGCCACTGTGGCAACTGTTTACCTGCATCTCCTTCATCTCAGGTAACACCACACTCTGAATACTACCTGCCGGCAGAGGAGGTGGATCTGTATACCACCACCCCAGGCTAAGGGAGCGCCCCCTTCCCTAGTGCTTCTGGGACTCAGACTTCAAGGAGATCAGGAAGTGTGGTTATTGCTGGAATCATCAATATGAAAGGGGCTGTAAGAATGTTTCGGGGAAAGGAAGGACATTAAATGGGGCCTGAAACAGCAGAGCCCACTGCAGGATTTCAGAGCGGGTGGACACGGGAACTCAAGGCAGAAGCTGAGATTCAGGCTTGGCTCATGTAGTGTCTGTCAGGACCACAGGCCTCCCCCTGCCCACCCCCAGGGCAGGATGTGAACCACAACCACCAGGCAGTGAGGGTCACCACGCACCTGGTGGCGCAAAGCAGCCACACAGGAGTTGCAAAACATTCCAGGGCACTGGGCTCTCTTTGAGGCCTTGGGAAGGACCCTGAAAAGCTCTTCTAGGGCAACAATTCCAACTACTAATTCAGGCCATCATGGTGGGCATAGCCTAGGGCTCTGTCATATCTCAGCCTCACAAAATGTTGGATCCCACTTTGCTTCTCAATCTCATGCTCCACTAAATAACCACCTCTTCCAAAAGCCAGCAGACAATGCATCTATCAGAGAGCTATGAGGAATCCATTGATAACACTAGTGTTGAGGGATGAAGAGCCAACAGCTTACGGTCTTGCTGTTTCAGGCTGTTATTTCTATGCCCTACAGCAGAGTGAGGTGGGGTGCACATGTGATTTGAACAATATCTCTAAATCTCTGATGAGCCTATGGAAGGCAGTACCTCCGGCTCCCCCCATCAGGCTCAGCTGATCTGGAGGACTGGGGTGGAAAACCGGTGGGGTGGGGAGCCTCCCAGACCACCACTGACCCCAGCTCAGCCCTTCCCCCAACCTCCTTTGGGGTTCCTGGGCACCAAATGAGAACCACCGGTCCACCCCTCTCTCAGCTTCTTTCTTCAACTCTTTCAGAAAAGCGGGGTGGAGACGGGGGCAGCAGGGATAAGAATGCCACCTGACAGGGCGGTAGTGATGAACCGTGATAATATACGACAGTCCCTAACAAGTGCCTGGTACATAGAGGGGGTCAAAAATGCCTTTGCAGTGTCACCTTAGGATGGAGCCCCAGGCCTTCCTGAGTGCACCTGATCATAAAGAAGTCCCCGGTAGGTCATCATTTAACTGAGGGGTTCTCAGATTCAAGGCCTCCTTCCTAAGCAGACACACGAGGCATAGCCTCTGCTACCAGAAGCAAGAACTGTTTTCCCAACCAACCTTCTGGTGGTTGCCACTGCTTCTTGTCCTTGGGAGAGGAGCTCCTAATGCATTTTGAGGGAAACCCCACTTACAGTGCAATATGGCTTTCCCTTCTCACAGGAGTCATCCCCCAACGCCACACCAAACTGCAGGTCTCAGATTGGTCATGATGTCCCAGAGACTAGAAAATGCCAGATGGGTGTTTGTAATGAAGTCACCCAAACTCTTGAGTCTTCTTGGTCTACCTCCTAAGGAGAAAAAAAAGAAAAGATGCACAAGAAATAACCAGTCTGTAGGCCACAGCTCCACCTGAAGATCAAGATACAGTGGAAACATTCCAGAGACTCTCTGCAAAGGGTCTCATGAGCTGCAGTTCGAGTGGCTTTAGCCCACAAGGAGAAAAGAGGTTTCCAGTCCCTTCTGAGAGGGGAAGGATCACGGTTGCAGAAGAAGATGAGTCTGGGAGAAGGGTCAGGTGCCCTCAGCATCCAGCTTTCACGTGGGTCTCAAAAGTCTCCGTGTGTCTTGCTGAGGATTCCCAGGAGGTCAGTGGTGCCATGAGGCCAGGATGGGATGTGAGAACGGGAGGAGAGCCCTGGTACAGGGGCTAAGGCTCTCAGATGGCCAAAGGATCCCACACGCAGAGCCTGTTCTCGGGGTCCTCCAGGCTGCCAGAAGATGAGCGTCTGCACTGCGTGTTCCGACGACTGACCACGTTGTCGTCAGCCTGCCAGGCACCTGAGAAGAGGAAAGGAAGGTTACCGGACCTTTGGTTTGGTGTAGATGGTGTCTCTGGCAGGACAGTCCGGAGTTTGGCACGAAAACTGGCAAGATGCGCATTACCTGGAACTCCCACAGGGTGCAAACCACAGCACGTGAAACTTGGGAGCAGTGGCGTCCAGTGGGCGAGGGACAGTCAAGGCCACTGTGGCCCTCTGATGGAGGGACATGCAGGATGGTCCTTGTTTTGTGAGCTTGCCGTAGGCTCCACCTTTGTATCTTTATTTGGTCTTGAAGTTTGCCTAAGTGTTACAGCGGACCAGGAAAAGAAACTGAGTCTGGCTGAGACTTTCACGAGAGCAGGAGGAGGTGAAGGGGAGGGAGAAGAGTGTGTTAATTTGGGCTCAGAGTTAGTGTTTGCTGTGGGGGCCAGGGTGGGGCAGGAAGGGACTGGCTGCCCAGCAGGGTGGCAGGGACCAAATGGCATGGCAGAGAACAGAGTGACAGCTGTTCCTCTCCTTCTGCACCTGAACAGCCCACCGAGAGTTGCTATCAGCTGGTGCCACCAACCCCAGGAGACATTAGCTCCAGAGCTTTGGGGTCCCCCGGGTACCATCCACGAAACTCATCATCTTCCCCCCTTGTACTGCAGTTCCTGCACGAGAAGCACCCGCTGCCCATGCTGGAAACCCACTCTTGGTGCTTCTCTCTCCTTCATGCTCTGTATCCAATCCACCATGACCTCCTGCTTGTTCAAGCTCTAGTAAGGTCTAAATCTGTAGTCAGAAAACCGGCATACAGCCCCAGCTTGTAACGTACTGACTGTGTGACCTTGGGCAGGTCACTGTACTTGGAGCCCAGGTTTTCCCATCCATCAGATGGGAGACAAGTACTTACTCCCCAGGGATGCTGTGAGCCTAAGCAAGGTGACATTGAAGAGTGGTGAGCAGGGTGCCTGACTCACAGAATGTGCGCGAAAACCATCCGCCCCCCAGGCCTTGTTCAGGCTACACTAATCTCCCCGAAGTCGTCCTCCCATCCCACAGACTGACTCCATCTGATTCAGCCCCCCCAGTGCAGCGAGATGCCCCTTCTGAAGGGAGAGGATGAAGCCCTAACCCCCTGAGTTTGGGGAAAGCCTTCCATTCTCTGGCCGAGGACTGCTGAGCTGCCTCTTCCAGCACCTGCCCCCAGAAGGCCCCCCCTGAAGCCAGATGGGGTCCAGCGTGCTCCGAAGTGTTCCCCCACTGGCCCGTATGACCACCCAATTTCTCATGCTGTGTGGAAATTGCTGCATCCTCCAGCACACGGTGATCTCTTCCAGGGCAGAGCCGAGAGCCATGCCCTTCAGAGGGCTCAGTTCGTGGACGGAGCCAGCTGACCCTGGAGGGTGGGCGTGAGGCTCACTGTGTCACATTTGAGGGAGTCCACTCACCAATGTCTGGGGTCAGCTTCAGGTTAGGCCAGCCCAAGACACAAAACCCTTTAATGGCAGAAGCACTGGGATTCAGCGAGTATACATTTTGTATACCCATAAATGTCCTGGTGTGCTAATCCGCCCTAAGGCTCTAATAATAGTCTTGTGGAGGTGGACCCCAGGGGAAGGGGAGTGAGTGGGACAGGAAATGTTTAGGTATCTCTCACAGCCAGACAGAATGCGCGGATCTGTACTCCCTGGGGGTCCCGGAGTCTGGCACATGGGTCCACAGTGCTTTACCGCTCTAAGGGTGACAGGATGAAGAGCAGGCAAGATTGCCCTTTTAAGTTAGGAACCCCCAGATGAAATAAGTTGTTCCTTCATTTTATATAATTTGGTAGATCTCATACTTATTCCTCTGTGTTTAATGGGCAGGACTCCGGAACTGCGGCTGTTTGGTATGAAAGACCAAAAGCAAATGGTAAAAAGTAGAGAAGACACACACACACACACACACACACACACACACACACACACACACAAAGTCAAATCAAAACACTGCCGCAGCCTCACCACCAACACCACTGGCTGCCAGGCTGCCTGGCTCTGAATTCTTGAGTCCTTGCTACAAACACCACTGGTCCAGATTCTGAGCCAGGGCTGAAAACTGGCTCCTTCTGAAACAGCCTCAAGACTCAGACCTGAAGTCTCTGATCTCCCCAGCTTCTTAGTACAGTCAGTGGTGCTCTTTCCTCTAAAAAGGCTTCTGCCAGCCCCTCGGCGAAACCCTGCTGCTCCGTGCATCCTGGATGCAGAAGGTAAGCGTGGAAGGCGCAGGAGGACTTCCTGAGCGAGTGCTGCCATTCTGTCCAGCCCTCAGCCAGAAAAGGGAGCCTGGAGATTGAAAATCCTTCACGGGATGTAGAGAAAGGTGGTTCCCACTTAATTCCATCCTCAGGCTCAGAAACGGGGAAGTGAGGAGACCTCTAGAGGCAGATTTGGGGAGCACATCTATGGGGATTCCACACACCTCTTTCCTGCCTCTACCCAGCCACTAATTAAATTTAAGGTCTGTAACAGTTCCACCATCTTGTAGAGTTTCTCTCCAAGAAAAGAGAAAGTTAATTCCGATTTTTCCTTAGTATCTGAGAAGCATAGCCCTTCCTAGTGGCGTCTTAGTCTTGGGTTATTTCAGGTCTCCATAAGTACTTTTCTTTGTTTTGTTTTTGGCTGTGCAGTGGCTTGGAGGATCTTAGGTCTCCGACCAGGGATCGAACCAGGTCACTGAAATGAAAGTGCTGAGTCCTAACCTCTGGACGGCCAGGGAATTCCCTCCATAAGTACTTTTAGATTTCATCGGTATGCCCACTCCTGTCCAATGCCATCATTTAAAAACATCTGTATCGGGCTTCCCTGGTGGCGCAGTGGTTGAGAGTCTGCCTGCCGATGCAGAGGACACGGGTTCATGCCCCAGTCCGGGAAAATCCCAGATGCCACGGAGCGTCTGGGCCCGTGAGCCATGGCCGCTGAGCCTGCGTGTCTGGAGCCTGTGCTCCGCAATGGGAGAGGCCACAACAGTGAGAGGCACGCGTACCACACAAAACAAAACAAAACAAAACAAAAACATTTGTATTTCCACTAATAAACTCAAATTATCTTTGCTTTTTCCCATCACACTCCCCAGAGCCTTTTCACAGAATTGTCACTGGTCCCCTGGCCACTATCCTGACGCCTGTGTGATACTCCATCAGGTTCCTTGGGGCCCCGTCTACCTAGCATGGCCTCACGCTTCTAATCGGCTCACCACCTACAATGGTCAACTCAGATTTCCTCCCTTTGAGAACCTTGCAGAACAATCTCAGAACATACCATCGCCCCCCGCCACCTTGGTCTCAGGGCCAAAGAAGACCCAGAGGCTTCTTAGCGGAAGAGGTGCTGGAATGACACAGGTGCTTTCTCAACATCACTCCCACAAGGCTGATGAGAGCAGCGAGGATGGGGACCTGAGCCATCCTTGCCGCGAGCTGGGGCTCCTGGCAGAGCACCTGTGGGCCTGGGGAGGGTGGACCATGGGATGCTCCCCGGGCTCCCTCCTTGTGGGCGCTCCGTGAGGGGAGTGGCATCCATGTGGGGTGGGAAACAGCATGGAGAGGGAGACCAGGTGCCTGAGAAGCTGTCCTGACGGCCAAGCCAGCCTGAGGCACCTCAGTCATAGGATGGAAGTTTGAACTTACAGCTGAGCGTGGTGAGGTCTGTTGATTCCACGGGACCTACCACAGTGGATGCTCCTGTCATTAACCTGACATTAACCCGACAGATGCTTCCAGAGAGTCCCCCAGCTCTTTACTACCAGTGTGACGCTAACAGCAGAACCCGAGAAACATTTTACCAAGAGAGCAGATGCACTTTCCTTCTCCCGTAAGAGCCCTTGAGACCTCGGGGTGAGACTACGTTGCGACCCTCAACTCCCTCTCCCGGCAGCCGCCACTGTCATTCGGTTTCATGTCTGGCCTGAACGGTGAAGCCAGTTTAATCTGAGAATGTCTGGCTCTCGAGATAAACATAAAGAAGCCCAGCATTGTTTTCCTTACAGGTTTCGCTACCCTGCCGCAATCCCAGAGTGGAATAAACATCCACCAGCAGGTTGGCCCGAAGGAGTTAGGGAGAGGAGGAAGCAAAAGGCCTGGGGTCAGTTTCCACCAGCATGGGTGGCTGAAACAATTCCCAGGAGCTCTCTCTGCCCAACACGGGGGTTGGTGGGGAGCCACTGCGGGGAGGCAGGAGCCTAGATTCCTCTCTTGAAACCCAGTGAGCAGCTGGCCGGCACAGCTGCCACAGACTCAGGGCGGAGTGAGGGCAGAGATGGCATCTTCCCCAACTAGTGACCAAAACAAATCCTGCCTGTAACCTTTGCCACAGAAGCATCCCCACTTTTGTGGAACAGGGATTAATCTAGTCTCACAAATATGTTTTTTCCTGGAAAATTTCAGCATATTAAATACAGGCTCTTGCCAGTTAGGAACGGAAGCCTCAGCGAGGGCCCCTCGGATGTGTGTGCGCCCAGCAAGCTTGGGGATGGGTGTCGGTGAACATGAACTTTCACACGAAGTCTGGGTAACCTAAATGAGTTTCAAAATAAACAAACTGGACAGACAGACGTACATTTGGCAAAAAGACATGAGAAACAAATGGACAGGCAGAAGCCAGGTAAAGAGTAGGAAGGCAGGAAGTGAAGTGTACCCTGGACCTCAGCCACTCTGGCCCAGGCCAGGCTGCGTCAACGCTAAGTGGGAAGGGACTGGAGAGCCCCTGGGAAGGCCGTGGGAGGTGTTTCTGGGGATTATGGCTTCCTCCACCACAAGCCTTCATGGGGCCAGAGGGGTGAGGACCTGGGTCTTTTGCAATCTGATGGAGAGTGGCAACCACAGGAGTTTGTGTCCCTCCAGCACCTGTAACCACGTCGCCAAGAGAGTAAAGCACTGGACCCATGACGGGACGTGGCTGTCCTGAAGCTTAAGTATGTCCAGGGCATGTTTAAGAGATTACAAACCATGCAACCTGAAGGCAGTCTCTGCTGTGAACCCAGGAGGGTCAATTTCGACCTAGTCCACCAGGCAAGATGTGGCTTTAGAGCCATGGTTGGTGAAGCCCTTGGTGAGCACGGAGCAGAGAGACATCAGTGCGCAGAGTGTGACTGACAGGTGGGCTCCTCCTGAGAACTCATCCCGGATTCAGTTTAGTGTCATGAGAAGGAATAAGGGGCACGTTGATGGCCCTGATTGAATTTATAGAGTTAGGGCTCCAGGGAGAAGAGTCACCCTCGACCCCTGATCATTCCTTTGGGATCCTAGTCTAGGGAGCACAAGGCAACTGGTGGCCACCCAGGGCTCACTGGGTCACAGAGCTAGTCTATAAAATGCAGGCTTTGAAATTCCTCTCTGATCCTAACTAACCACTCTCCTCTGAGGGGCTACAGGTTCCCTTTCAAGGGCTCAGGCTCTCTTTCCAAGACCTTATCACAGAGGCCGTGTCTGCCTTAAACTGCCTGTTGATGGAAACAAGACCAGGCCCCCTGCCATGGGATCTGCAAGATCATGATGGAGGGGGCACGGTCAGGCCAAATCGGAAGGCTTTGGGGGTATTTTTGCGCCTTTCTCCATGCCCAAATAGATTCGTTTAGAGCAGAGTCGCTCTTTGCCCAAGGACTCTCCCGAGGCCGCCTCACTTCCTTTCAGCAACTGGCTCCCAGCACCTTAGCAAAGCCCATGCCTTCTTGCAGGAACTGCAGGGCAGGAGATGGGTGTCCTAGGGTGAGAGCAGGGGTGCGAGCAGGGGAGCATCTCCCACCAAGTTCATGTTCAGCAGACTGCCACTCACCGGTTAAGCAGACCGCAGAGCACAGCTTATTGTCCAGTGCTTTCATGCTGGCGATGTCAAAGTCATTGTTATTGTCACACACCATACCTAGAAATGCGAATGTCCTCTGGCCTGTAACGGAGTTAAGGCAGTTAGAGAGGACCTGGCTGTGTTTTTCTCTGCTTTGCTGTCCTTAAAATAAAAATCTTAAGGATGGAGACAAAAAACAACAAATCATATGTTAAAAAAAAGACAATAATTAAGTGGGGAGAGTGGACAATAAAGGAAACTGTGTGGGTACGTTTGTGTTCTCGCTCTGTTCTGCACTGTTTCCTTAACTGGCCCCTTTCCAGCCTTTGTTCCTGGGAAATCAGGCGCTGGGGAGGTCTGTGGGATTCGGACACACAGACCCGGGACCACAGCAGAGCTAAGCCAGGCTGGAAGAGGTAGGAGAGCCACGGGGGAAGTGACCCCAGACTCCGGCCGGTGTCTGTCGGTGCACGTGGTGTGTGTTTATGACCACAAGACTCTGCGAAATGACTAACACATAAAATGGCAATTAAAGCTCTTTGGTCCCGTAATTTTGCACCTCAAATCACAGAATCGCATCGCTTGCAAAATTATGATATATTTTCTTTGAGACTTAATTTGCTATTCTGAGGATGTTTTAAGGGGCTGACCAGAAACCTACAGTCGTGTAAGACGGGAAGGGGACAGATTTAGGTGTTATTTTTTCAAGCCCCCCACCCGTTTTTTTTTTTTTTTTCCCCTAGGTGAAAGGCAGAGGAAGAAACATACATCTACTGTGTACAGCATGTCAGGTGGAAACCACATATGGAATGTCAGGCGGAAAGCACGTACTGCCCTGTGCCTTTTAGAAGCAAATATTCTACTGGGGACGATAATCACAATGGAGAACTCGGAGCCTTGCGCCCTGAAGACATCAACCTAGGGGAGGTAGCGCCCAACCCCGGCTTGGTTGGCGTGTGCCGGCGACAGAGGCACAGCCTGGGCGACCACCCCTCCTCCAGCACTACTTGGCCAGGAGAGAGTGGTCATGTGCACATGTGCACCCCCTGCACACCACACCACCCACCAAGCAACCGCCATGTCCAAAGCAGAAGCGACTAGCATGACATCTGCATCCAGGCTGGGATCCAGGTTTGCTCTAGAGGTTGCCCTTCTGTGGAGGCACCTCAGAGGAGCAGACGGAAGAGACACCGGTTCCTGGGACGCCTGGTCCTACAATCCCAGGTGGGATTCCCAGCTCGCCTAACCCAACTCACCGCCACTTCCTTGCTCTATATGTAGGTCCTTCCTTCGCTTCTTGGCTTACTAGAAACAAAATTCTTCCGACTGAAGATATGATTGACCTTATTTACAAAACGGAAATAGAGTCACAGGTGTAGAAATCAAACTTATGGTTATGGCGGGGTGCAAGGGAGGGGAGGGATAAATTGGGAGATTGGGATTGACATATACACACTACTATATATAAAATAGATAACTAATAAGGACCTGCTGTAGAGCACAGGGGACTCTACTCAGTACCCTGTAATGGCCTATATGGGCAGAGAATCTAAAAAAAGAAGTATATATATGTATATGTATAATTGATTCACGTTGCTGTACAGCAGAAACTAACACAACATTGTAAACCAACTCTTGCAATTAAAAAAAATATCTACTTGAGGCCTGTACGATGGTAAAGAGACTCGTTCCAATAGCCTACAAACACTAGTGCACGCTGAGCTGCTAAAGTCTCTTCACCTCACCTTTGCTGTGCCGCCAGGGCTGTGATCCTTCTGCTACTGTAACATCAGCCGTTTTCTTCACTAAAGCAGGAAAACCTACTGCCTAACAGTCGGTTCCCCCAAGGGGAGGAAGCTGTTCTCCTGCTGCAGATGAACTTTGGGGCTTTTAGAGCAGTTCTGTGAGACTCAGCTGAGAAGCTGAAGCAGGAAGGAAGGTGATGGCAGTTGCCCAAGAAGTTTCAGGATCTACTCAACGTAGATGGAGAACTCCATGTATCTTCTGCAGCCTTGGCTCAGAGGCCCAGAAAGAGCCAGGAAGGCAGCTGAGGTCCTCAGATACCCTGCTTGCTTTGATATTCCATCAAGAAGACGACCTTTCCCCAAAGCCACACCCTTGAGCAGTGCCACCAAGTCACACCAGTGCCCCTTTCTCTACCCTTCAGAGAATACCCGGGAAAGAAATATAATAAAAGGGAGCAAAAGACCAGGTCTTTTACCATCTTATTGTGAGGGTGATCCGGCCTCTTCTTCTAGAACATCATTTCCCTAGGACAGAAGGAAGGCACTGTGAGTCCATAAAGCAGTGAAATGAGTCTACTGATTGTCAGAAGACAGAACTAATCACCCTCATGGTATCCAGACATTTCCTGTCCATGTGAGATGGCTGGGAGGCCCAGCAGAGGCAGATTTTGCTTGGCGAGGCAGGATCGGCCCATAGGGACCAGGTCTGAGGCACGTTCCAGAGGGACCAGGTCTGAGGCACCTAACAGAGGGACCGTGGGACTGTCAGGAATAGCCTTGGTAATAGTTCAGCTCACACTGTTTCTCTCAGGTGGAAATAAAAGTTGTCAAATGAAAAAGCAAACCGTGAGATCATAAAACTTTCAGGAACCCTTTAGGATCCCCAGTCCCATCCAGATACTCCTTTGAGAACATCTGGCTCAAGAGAAAGTTGTAGAGTCCCCACTGGGAGCTGGGCATTCCATATACTTCAGGCACACCTCCGTCAGAGCACTTCTCACGCTGAGTTATAACTCTGATTCCTCCATCAGATGGAGCTGCGGAATGGGTGGGATGGGTGGATTGGGGGTGTGGGCAGGCAAAAGCCATGTCACTCGGTCTTTGTGTCCCCCAGTGCCAGGAAGATGTGAGATGCCTGTGCCAGGTAAATACTAAGTGAATTGGAGGACAAACACCTCTCAAGGGTCTCGCCTGGAAGACTTCCCTCTGGAACTCACCCCACGCCTATTACGCTGAGACCAGCACCCTCTGCTAACCGGACAGTCCCTCTGCTCTGCACCCTGCCTCTAACAGATCCAAGAGCACCACCTTGGAAGGCTTCTTCCAGAACAGCCCCCATCCTATTTGCATCCTGTGCCAGCGCCGGCAGTCCCTCTGACTGTGGAGGGGCACCAGCGTCCACCTTGCTCTTACCTCTGCATCCTGCTCTTCAGCGGTGGCGACGAGGCCCGCAAAGTTGCAGTCTGGAGACGCCGCTGGCGTCACCTGCAAAGGAGCAACAAAAGTCAAGGTGCAGATGCCACCGGCTCTCCTACCCAGCTCGCCTGGCAGCAAACCCAAACCAAGTCCTCAGGACAGAAGTGGTGCCACATGGAAGATCACATCTGAGGGAGTCTTTGATTCAACAACCCGGTACCGTGTTTTCCAGGGCTCCCCTCCCGAGCACTGGGGGGCTTTGCCGATCTCCCTGGCAGGCCCTGGACTGAGCTCCTTGGGACTCGAGTACACAGCAGAGCAGAGCAGGGAGGGCGATCCCATGCTCCTCTCTTCCGTCTCCTTCTTCTGAGGGGGTCCTGCTGGCGGCCCGGGGGCAGGGGACAGCCTCCCCGTCCTCTTCCGTGCCAGGGGCGATGTAGGAGCCGGACATGGAGGAGACGGTGTCGGTGCTGATCTGGGAGGACACCATGGACATGACCTTCCTTCTTCAAGTCTGGGTCCCCAGTATGTTGAGGGGGGCAGAGGCGGGGAGAAGACTGTTTCCTGCCCTCAGCTCAGCTCTTCAGGAGGCCTGGCGCATTTGCTTCAGGCCAGCATGGAATCCCATCCCGGGGGCCTTCCCGTCACTGGAGCTGGGGGTGGCCTGTCCCGTGGGCAGACGGCGAGGGTCCCCAAAGACTGAGTTCCTGAACATTGCCCCTCATCCCTTTCCTGGCTGGCGATACATGGGGGAGGGAGGATAGGGAAGAGGTGGAAAGTGAGGAGACAGAAAGCTGGCTTCTTGCTTTGGGAAGGGACTGTACCACACCTGAGGGTGAAGTGGCTGAAGGGCTTCTCACCTCAAAAGTGGAGATCAAAGGAAATGCGAAACCTGCGCAGAGAGCTTGAGTCATGGGCTCAAAGCCACACAGGGCAAAAGAGAAAGGACAGCTCAGTGCAACATGGGGTCCTGGATTGGGAGGCTGTAATGGAGAGGAGCATTACTGGGGTGATCTGCAAGACGTGAAGGGGGTCTGCGGTTACATGGGATTACCAGGTCAGTGTTCATTTCCTGATTGTGATGGTGGTACTGGGATTATGGAGGCGTGTCCTTGTTCTAAGGAAACACACACTAAAGTATCTAGTGCTAATGGGGCAGCCTGTCTGCAACTTACTGTTAAGGGCGCAAACTATATATTGACTGGAATTACATTGAATCTCTAGATAAATACGGAGTCACTGAACGTTTTTTGAAAAAGCCACCCAGCCAAGGGCCAGGGCAGGGATGAATAGGAGGGACAGGATCCACTCACGCTTCCCGCCCCCTCCACCGCCAACCCCCAAACGCTGCCTGCTGAAAGGGTGTGTGAAGCCCTGTGTTCTGGCCGCTTCGGAGCCCCCTCTTAGCTTTGGCTGCTCGTTGGCAGCATCCATGGACCCTTAAAAGTGCCAGTCTTTGGGTCCCAGCTCCAGAGACGCTAGTCCCAAGCACAGGGATTTTCAGGAGCTCCTGGGGATTCTTCCTGGCAGCCAGAAGCTTCTTCAGCCTTTCCTTACCTAGCAGGCAGTTCTGCCAGCCCCTGATCATGCCCCTCTTCCCCCAGCATGGGCCCAGGCAGAGGGTGAGGAGGGGGGACAGTGACCGGCCCCACCTGTCAATCCAGGGTGTACCCCTTTTGGCGGGGGCTGGAGGCTGAGCCTGGGGACCAGTGGAGAGGCTGGAGCCCCCATGTTCCCCCAGTGCTGGGGAGCGTGGGCAGGAAGGCCGGAGGGTGGTGGGGAGAGGGAGGGAGTCGTTGCTTAGGGGGTGAAGGGAGTCTCAGAGGGAGGTTGGGGCAGCCTCCTCAGCAAGCGGTGGGAAGGGGATGGGCTGCCTCCTGAGCTCTGTAAGGCCCCAACCCAGCTGGCCCTGCAGTGTGTGCACCCTTCTGAAATATTTGGAATAATTAGCAAGGGAAAGCAGCAAGTTGGCGGGGGAATGCCAGGTTGTCCTGGAGCCAGCCTCGAGTGCAAGGAAAGAAAGGGGCTTCAGGAGAAAGGGGCCCGTGGAGGCTGGGCAGGATTGTGTAGGACAGTGCCCATTTGTGTGTGTGTGTGTGTGTGTGTGTGTCTGTGCGCATGTGCACGTGAGTGCTGGGGGAAGGGGCTGTGCACCACAAGGGTGTGCTGGCGGGGCCAGGTGCGGGCTCGGGGGAGAGATGGGTTCCATGCAAAGCTGGGGTGAGGGGGTTGAAAGGTGCCTGCTGAGTGTCACATATTTGCTGTGCCTCAGTTTCCCCATCAGAACTCTAGTACGTTGATTCCTCACAGGCTGGAGCTATGGGGTCTAGGCACCCCGTCTTCCGTCTGCCCTGATGGCCTCCCTCAGCCCCAACCTGCATTGGAGGGAAGGCCCTGGGCGGGGTGAATGAACCCCAGGGTGGCAAGTGGGGCCCCAGGGGCTGGGGCCCTCTGACGTCACACCCTGTCCCTTCAGGAAGGGACCAAGGGAGGGAGGAGCTGGAGACAGGCCCAGGCGAGGACCGCAGGTGAGTCTGGGCAGGCCCTCAACTTGGGCGAGGTGGGGAACGTGAGCCGAGCCCTGGGCAAGAACGGCCTTTGTGAGTGAGTCCCCAGGGCCAGGGAGGTGGCTGTGCCTCCTTTGCCGCCTGCTCCTCGGGGCTGTGGGTACAGTCTCCCCATTGCACATATAGAGGTGCCGAGGCCCTGGCTGCAGGGGACCCCCGAGGGCCGCCTCTCAGCCCCTTTCCCTCTGGGGACCCAGAGATCATGAGGAGTGCATCAGGGGACACTCTGCAGGCCTTTGGTGCCCCCCATCTTCCTCCCAGCCATTCCCCGTTGGGCCGTGACCTCCCCAAAACTGGCCCATGCTTTTCCCCAGAGAAAGTTGCAAGCAGGTCCATTTTGAGACTTTTTAAAACTTTATTTTTAAAAATGTTTTTATTGTAAATAACTTCCTATGAAAAAGGTTAAAATGCCCGATGGGTTAGGAGAGTGGATGTGGGATGCAGCCCAGGGCGTTTATGGTGGAGCAAGACACTCCCCTGCAGGAGTGCAAGCAAGGGCACGGGGCCATCCCCCCATTCCTGGTCCCAGTGGTTCTAGCAAGCACTGCGTCCCTCCCAGTTAAGCCTCAGCTATAGCTACACTCACTACATTAGTCTGTCTGTCCCCTTTCCCTCTGCAGCTTGGCTGCCCCAGCCCCTAACCCCCAGAACCCGATCTCCCCGCTGCTCTCAGCCTCAAGTTGGGCTCAAAGATTAGGGACACATACCCTCTGCCCCACCTCTAGGGATGAAGCCAGAAGATCCCAGAGGCCTTAGAAAATCTCCTGGCTCCACCCAGTACCCCGGCCTCCTTTCTGTCTCCTCTCTCTTCCCCCCTCCGCCTTGCTCCTCCTCACAGACTGCCGGGAGAGGCCTCTTGGGTGTTAATTTGCAGTCACCTAATCAGCATTTGTTGTACCTGGGAACTTGCTCTGGATAGAGACCTGGGGAGGAGAGCAGGAGAGAGAGAAGCTTTGACGCTAAGGTGTTCAGGGGCGGGCCCTGTACTGATGTTTCCAGCTTGGCCAGGGCCCCTCCAAGCTGCAGCTCTCATAGTGCAGGGACCTTAGCGTGTCTCTGGGGCAGGGAAGAAGTGGGTCAATGAAACACTGTGTGTATGGGGGGCTGGGGAGCGGAGGCAGCAATTTTGGTCCTGGGCCCCAATTCTCAGCCTGCTGGACTAGAATCTGAGGATGGCCTGGGCTGGGGGCCGTGTGGCCTGGTGGGTTGACCTGGCCCAGCCCCTGCCTGGGTGGTAGGGTGTCCATGGGCCTGCACTGGCGGGGAGG
The DNA here is from genome assembly GCF_964165515.1 of Mesoplodon bidens. Lineage (NCBI taxonomy): Eukaryota > Metazoa > Chordata > Mammalia > Artiodactyla > Ziphiidae > Mesoplodon > Mesoplodon bidens. Next base: position 473,371 of record NW_027672468.1, on the reverse strand, counting down.
GGGGCAGTCTGGGCCCAGACTTCGGTGCTGTCTGGAGGTGAGGCAGGGCCTGGCTTCTTACAAGAAGGCGTCCAGGCTGGCCCAGTCATTCAGGTCAGAGGCCAGTGTGGCATCCCCGGCCTCAAAGAGGGGCTCGGGGGGCAGGGAGCTACGGGTGCTCTCGTCCCAGGGGTGCTCCAGGAAGGATGGGGCCAGGAAGGTCTCATCAAAGTCCAGGCTTTCGGTAGCCTGCTCCACTGGAGGCCCCAAGGTAACAGGGCAGTCGATGTGGTGGCCATGGATGGTGAGGTCCACGTCCCCGTGTGAGGCAGGGCTCAGCGGTGGGATCAGCTCCAAGGTCTCCAGCATGCCCAGCTCCCCGTCCAGCATGCCAGCGTCCAAGATGGCCTCCCAGTCAAAGTTGCCCTTGAGGGGTTCCAGCTCAGCCTGCTCCTCCTGGGTCAGCAGCAGGGGGCTGCAGGGCCGCGGGACCTTGGCCTCCTGCTTGGGCAGCGGTTGTTGACGCTTACGTCCGAGCCTGCCCTCGCCTGCACCCCAGCCCGCCTCCCCAGTGGCCTCCTCGAACTCCTGCAGCAGCTGCTGGGCCTCGGTGCTCACAGTCAGTGGCCCGGCCCATGGGGCGGCGCTGGTCTCTGGCGTGGCCTGGCGGGCAAAGGCCGGGTGGATGTGGACTGGGGGCAGCCGCCGCTTCTTCAAGGCCCCACTCAGCAGCCGCTCGGCGTACTGGGGGTCGATGCGCCAGAAGCCCCCCTTGCCTGGCTCGTCCTTCTCCCGAGGCACCTTGATGAAGCCCTTCTTCAGGGACAGGTTGTGGCGGATGGAGTTCTGGACACAGGGAGATAGGAGAGAAGGAAGACAGCTGGGAGAGTGGGTGGGGTCAGTGATGGGGGGCTCCTAGCGCCACTGCCAGTCCCACCACCACCTTCTCTCCGATGGGGGCAGGGGAGACAGAAGCGCTGCTCTGAGCGGGAGGCTCTGGGACACCCGCCACGGCGCACCAGGAGCTGGGAGTGCTGTCGGGGGCTTTTGTTCCCATTTGCCAGGACATCTGCCTGCTCAGTCATCCGAGCCCTGAGCCGCAGGGTGGCTCTCAGTGCCAGCCTGTCCTGCCCTCCCTCCCTTACCCCGCTGCTTGCGGCCTCTGGTCAAAGGCCTTGGCTCCCCCAGGTCCTGGACGGCCATCTCCCACTGCCTGGGCCTGGCTGGCCTTCTCTGTTTGTGAAATGAGTGAGTGGGTGTGAGGGTGTGTGTGTGTGGTGGGGGATGAAGTGTGGGAGGATCTGATGACTTTCCTTGTTTGTAGAGCCGGCTGCTGGCCTGGGACCTCACCCACCATGTCCCCCTCCTCCCACCCCAGGCTCTGAGGCCTCAGTTGATTATTACCCAGCCAAGAGCATAGCGCTCATTCCTGGGGGCTCTCAGGCTTGGGGTAGGGTGGGGGGTGGTGGAGGGTCTCTGCTTTCTCACCAAGGTTACAAATGGTACCTGCCCCAGGGTCAGGGCCCAAGCAAACGTGGAATAGCTGTGATCACAGGAACTCTGATCCTGTGACCTGTGCCACAGGGAAGGATCTGTGCATCCTCAGGCTCTTTGTCCCCAAGGAGCCCCTGATCCTGATGGTCGAAGAGGCTGAGGGCAGTGTGTGCCCAGCCTGAATCACCATCCTGCCTTGTTCACGCCTGGGTGCACAGTCCAAACCACGCTGGGGCACAGGGGTCTGGGGCCTGGTGGGTGGGGCCGGCAGGTGAGTAGTGCGCCCTGGCAAGACTGGGAGGTTTACATGGTGGTCTGGGCCCCTTGGCTGCTCTGTGCCAGGTTCCGGAGACTTGGAACATGAAGCCAGTGTGGGAGGAAAGAGCCCCTGTGGAAAGCACGTGGCTGAGATAATTGTCCCCGCAGGGAGGTTGATGAGAAGAGGGGGAGGAGTGTAGGCAGGAAACTAGGGAGGGCTTGGGGTGGGGGCTGGCACAGCAGCTTTCGGAAGGCCCCGTAGCCCTTCCACTGGGACACAGATGGCCACCACACCCTGCAGCACACCCCTCTCCCCTCCCAGAGCCCCTCCAGCCAACTGAAAGCAGGCTGGATGCAGAGCCGGGCAGCAACCATGCTCTGCCTCCAGTCAGGCCCTGACAAACTGACCTTGAGGAGGGTAGTGTGTAGGAATTCCAGGACTTGGGACACAAATGTGTCCCTCAGTCCATCAACCTACCCTGGGGGGCTGTGTCCACGCATAGTTCAGCCCTGGTCTTTGGGCTGAGCCTGCCGGATGAGGGACAAGTTCTTTCCACTTGAACCTCTATGTCGGCACCCCTGCAGCCCTCTGAACATCCTATCCTCCCTCCTCCGTCTCTGAAGTCAAAGGGGCAGCAGTCCAAGCACTGGGCTCCCTTGAGGTCCTTCCTGGACGGCCTTCCTCTCTCGGGGCCCTGGCCGTACCGCGCCTACTTGGCCTGCGGATCTGGGATGTGAGTCCAGTCCGCGCGGGCATGGGCAGGGAGGGAGGGAGTGCCTCCCTACCTGCCAGGTGGGATCAGCGTGGCGGAAGTAACAGAAGTTGTCTGTGATCCACTTGTAGATGGCCGACAGGGTGATCTTGGTGGCCTTGCTGGCCTGCATGGCCATGCAGATGAGCGTGGCATACGAGTAGGGCGGCTTCACGTGCGGGTTGGTGGCGTAGTCCACGTCGTCGGGAGGCGAGGCCTGCAGCCCCGAGGGGGCGCTCCGCGGCGTGCACAAGGACGTGGGCTTGCCGGGTGTGTGCGGCTGCCCCAGGCAGGCGGGGTCCGCCGCCAGGGGAGACCCCGGCTCGGCCGAGCCTGACAGCTCGTGGTAGCCGTGAGGGTCGGTGTCCCCTGAAGGCAGGGCGGGGACCTCGGCGTTGAGAATGGAGAATTCCTGCAGCCACTGCAGGCTGGTCAGGCTGTCATTCAGGGCGTTGGACTCCTCCAGGCCGCCTTCCGGTCCGGCCTCCTCCGCTGCCCCTGCTCCCGAGACGCGTAGCCAGCTCTCCGCCATATCTGCGGGCACTCTCCGAGGGGGCTGTCAACATCCACGAGCCGAGCCGAGGGTGGCCGCCGAGCTCTCCGGCCCGCTGACTCCCGCGGCTTCAGTTACGCAGCCTCCCGGAAGCGGGCTTCCATCCCGCGATCCGGGGGTAGCCTCCTCCAAAGGGAATGTGGTGCCTGCGGGGACCAGAACGGGAACTGAGCCCTCTTTCCCCACCCCCGAGGGGAGAGTGTGGGCGAGGGGGGAGGCTCTTACTAAAATCCTTCCTGCAGCTGGGGAGGATCTTTTACTGCCGAGGTCTGGGAAACAGAAGGTGTGCCCGGGGGTCCGACCCACAGGGGGTTCGCCTCGCTCTTTTCCTCTTGGATCTTTTAGAGGAGACTTAATTAGCCAAACGAGGGAATAGTGTAGGGGCATGCGAGGCCACCCCTTTCTCCCTCAAAGCGGGGAATTAACCCCCCTCTCTCCGTCCACAACCAATGGAAATGGGGCGAGAGAGTCCAGGAGGGCAGTACGACGGGTCGGGGGGCGGGGGAGGTCGTCTGATCTTTGAAAAGGGATATTAGGATGGGGATCAAGGGGAAGGAAGGAAACAATACAGAGAGTTATAAGGGGGCGGGAAGTGAGTGTCCCCCAAACGCCTCTGATGTCAGTCCCCGGGCCCACCACTTCCGTCGGGGACCGATGGGAGAGCGGGCTGCTACTGACGACCTCCCTTCCCATGGCCTGCAGCCCTCCGCGTCCCTTACCTGGCTCAGAGCGCAGCCCGGGCCAAAGGAAGGTTCTCAAAGAAATTCCTCCCACCGCCCACCCTCACCGCGGCTCTCTGCTCCCAGCTCGAGGGCCCAGCCAGCAATCCTCGTCGCCACTCACGCCCGCCGGCGCCTCTCTGAAAGCCAGCGGCCAGGGACCTGCACTCAGTCGCCGCTCACAAGGCGTCTCCTGCTGCCGTGGCGACGCCCCGCCCATATAAACAGCTTCCGCTTCTGCCATTGGCCAGGGCATCTCCAAAGAGACCGCGGGCTCTTAACCGCTCTCACACGCGGTAACTCTCTTCCAGCTCCCTCCTGCCGCCCTCTCCTGCGCGCGACCCAGTCCCCTACCCGCCATCGCGTCCCGGCTCCGCGCATTCCCGCCCGAGGGCCCCGCGCAGGGCTCGGAGAGGCGCGCGGCTCGGCGCTCCCGCAGAGGCCCCGGGGCCCTCGGCGAGCAGTTTGCCGCGGGAACCGTACTCCGCCCCACCCCCTTCCCATCTGGGCTGCTCAGAGGTGGCGACGACTCCTGGGACGCAGCCCGTGGCGCGGGGGCCAGGGCTGGGTGCATGCTTGGGGCTTTCCTTTCCTCTCCTCTGGGCTGCGAGTGGCACTTACTCACGTTTCTGCGGCCTGTCCCTGTCTCCCGACCGAGTGTCGTCTTGGTGCCCGCAAGCAGGTCTGACTCTCCGATGCCACCTGCCGCTCAGGTCCGCAGAAACCGCAGCCCCGGTCGCAGACACCCCAAGGCGGCTAGGGTAATCCAGTGTTTCCCGGTAAGCGCTCCCTCCCCGCCCCGTCCTCAGCAAGATTCCCAGAAGCTGACATTCCAGAGGCTTCTTCGCAAGTGCTCTCCCTCCTTTCCAGATAGCCGAGGAAACAGAGCCGGTGGGTGAAACCCAGGAAAGCCGTGGACTTGCCAAATTCTGTGACTGGGGTCATTTGCCCCATTAATTTCACCAGCCTTTAAGTGACGCACTAACGGTGGACTGTGGTCCTTCCTCCTCCCCTCCCCCAGCCTCCCTCTAGTCACCAGCTTTCCTGCTCTTCAATTATTGAGGAGCAGCAGTTGGAAGTTCTCTGGTTGAAGGGGGTGGGTGGAGGTGAGGGCTCCTTATCAGGCCTCTGCGCAGAAGCTGTGCCCAGGGGATGGTACACCAGCTCCCACCCAGAAACATGTCTTTCCCTCTACCCCTTGCCCTCTCTCACTCCTCCATGTCCAGCTTGTCTTGAGTCAAAGTTTTTTTTTTCTTCCCAAGTATTTATTGTTTTTATTTTTATTTTATTTTTATTTTTTATTAGTTTCTGCTTTTTAACAAAGTGAATCAGTCATACATATACATCTGTTCCCACATCCCTTCCCTCATGCATCTCCCTCCCTCCCACCCTCCCCATCCCACCCCTCCAGGCGGTCACAAAGCACCGAGCTGATCTCCCCATGCTCTGCGGCTGCTTCCCACTCTCTATCTACCTTACGTTTGGTAGTGTATATATGTCCATGCCTCTCTTTCGCTTTGTCACAGCTTACCCTTCCCCCTCCCCATATCCTCAAGTCCATTCTCAAGTAGGTCTGTGACTTTATTCCTGTTTCACCCCTAGGTTCTTCATGACATTTTTTAAAAAATTCCATATATATGTGTTAGCATACGGTATTTGTCGTTCTCTTTCTGACTTACTTCACTCTGTATGACAGACTCTAGGTCTATCCACCTCATTACAAATAGCTCAGTTTCGTTTCTTTTTATGGCTGAGTAATATTCCATTGTATATATGTGCCACATCTTCTTTATCCATTCACCCGATGATGGACACTTAGGTTGTTTCCATCTCCGGGCTATTGTGAATAGAGCTGCAATGAACATTTTGGTACATGCCTCTTATTGAAGTATGGTTTTCTCAGGGTATATGCCTAGTAGTGGGATTGCTGGGCCATATGGTAGTTCTATTTTTAGTCTCTTAAGGAACCTCCATACTGTTCTCCATAGTGGCTGTACCAATTCACATTCCCACCAGCAGTGCAAGAGTGTTCCCTTTTCTCCACACCCTCTCCAGCATTTATTGTTTCTAGATTTCTTGATGATGGCCATTCTGACTGGTGTGAGATGATATCTCATTGTAGTTTTGATTTGCATTTCTCTAATGATTAATGATGTTGAGCATTCTTTCATGTGTTTGTTGGCAGTCTGTATATCTTCTTTGGAGAAATGCCTATTTAAGTCTTCTGCCCATTTTTGGATTGGGTTGTTTGTTTTTTGGCTCTTGAGCTGCATGAGCTGTTTTTAAATTTTGGAGATTAATCCTTTGTCAGTTGCTTCATTTGCAAATATTTTCTCCCATTCTGAGGGTTGTCTTTTGGTCTTGTTTATGGTGTCCTTCGCTGTGCAAAAGCTTTGAAGTTTCATTAGGTCCCATTTGTTTATCTTTGTTTTTATTTCCATTTCTCTAGGAGGTGGGTCCAAAAGGATCTTGCTGGGATTTATGTCCTAGAGTGTTCTGCCTATGTTTTCCTCTAAGACTTTGATAGTTTCTGGCCTTACATTTAGGTCTTTAATCCATTTTGAGCTTATTTTTGTGTATGGTGTTAGGGAATTATCTAATCTCATACTTTTACAGGTCCCTGTCCAGTTTTCCCAGCACCACTTATTGAAGAGGCTGTCCTTTCTCCACTGTACATTCCTGCCTCCTTGATCAAAGATAAGTTGACCATATGTGCGTGGGATTATCTCTGGGCTTTCTATCCTGTTCCGTTGATCTATCTTTCTGTTTTTGTGCCCGTAAAACAGTGTCTTGGTTACTGTAGCTTTGTAGTGTAGTCTGAAGTCAGGGAGCCTGATTCCTCCAGCTCCATTTTTCATTCTCAAGATTTCTTTGGCTATTCGGAGTCTTTTGTTTTTCCAAACAAAGTTTGAAATGTTTTGTTCCAGTTCTGTGAAAAATGCCAGTGGTAGTTTGATAGGGATTGCATTGAACCTGTAGATTGCTTTGGGTAGTAGGGTCATTTTCACAATATCGATTCTTCCAATCCAGGAGCATGGTATATCTCTCCAACTATTTGTATCATCTTTCATTTCTTTCATCAGTGTCTCATAATTTTCTGCATACAGGTCTTTTGTCTCCTTAGGTAGGTTTATTCCTAGGTATTTTATTCTTTTTGTTGCAATGGTAAATGGGAGTGTTTTCTTGATTTCACTTTCAGATTCTTCATCATTAGTGTACAGGAATGCCAGAGATTTCTGTGCATTAATTTTGTATCCTGCTACTTTACCAAATTCATTGATTAGCTCTAGTAGTTTTCTGGTAGCATCTTTAGGATTCTCTATGTATAGTATCATGTCATCTGCAAACAGTGACAGCTTTACTTCTTCTTTTCCAATTTGGATTCTTTTATTTCCTTTTCTTCTCTGATTGCTGTTGCTAAAACTTCCAAAACTAAGTTGAATAAGTGTGGTGAGTGTGGGCCACCTTGTCTTGTTCCTGATCTTAGTGGAAATGGTCTCAGCTTTTCACCATTGAGGACAATGTTGGCTGTGGGTTTGTCATATATGGCCTTTATTATCTTGTGGAAAGTTCCCTGTATGCCTACTTTCTGCAGGGTTTTTATCATAAATGGCTGTTGAATTTTGTCGAAAGCTTTCTCTGCATCTATTGAGATGATCTTATGGTTTTTCTCCTTCAATTTGTTAATATGGTGTATCACATTGATTGATTTGTGTATATTGAAGAATCCTTGCATTCCTGGAATAAACCCCACTTGATCATGGTGTTTGATCCTTTTAATGTGCTGTTGGATTCTGTTTGCTAGTATTTTTTTTTTTTTTTTTTTTCTTTTTGTGGTATGCGGGCCTCTCACTGTTGTGGCCTCTCCCGTTGCGGAGCACAGGCACCGGACGCGCAGGCCCAGCGGCCACGGCTCACGGGCCCAGCCGCTCCGCGGCATATGGGATCCTCCCAGACCGGGGCACGAACCCGTATCCCCTGCATCGGCAGGCGGACTCTCAACCACTGCGCCACCAGGGAGGCCCTGTTTGCTAGTATTTTGTTGAGGATTTTTGCATCTATGTTCATCAGTGACATTGGCCTGTAGTTTTCTTTCTTTGTGACATCCTTGACTGGTTTTGGTATCAAGGTGATGGTGGCCTTGTAGAATGAGTTTGGGAGTGCTCCTCCCTCTGCTATATTTTGGAAGAGTTTGAGAAGGATAGGTGTTAGCTCTTCTCTAAATGTCTGATAGAATTCGCCTGTGAAGCCATCTGGTCCTGGACTTCTGTTTGTTGGAAGATTTTTAATCACAGTTTCCATTTCAGTGCTTGTGATTGGTCTATTCATATTTTCTATTCCTTCCTGATTCAGTCTTGGCAGTTTGTGCATTTCTAAGAATTTGTCCATTTCTTCCAGGTTGTCCATTTTATTGGCATAGAGTGTCTTGTAGTAATCTCTCATGATCTTCTATATTTCTGCAGTGTGAGTTGTTATTGAGTCAAAGTATTAAAAGCGTGCTGGAGAAAGTCGGACAGAAACTTTCACAAATAAGCCAACTGCGCAATTAATAGCTCTCCTTCCCTTGTGAACAGTTTTATTCATTTTTAAGAATCATGCAGCAGTCCATAAATATTGCATCCTTGACGTCCCCACTGTCGTGTGCCCATGAGTGTACTCCAGGGAGTGAGGGGTACACAGCTGGCACAACAGTACACACATACTTACACACAGTAGGTGTGCAGATCCTAAAGCAAAGTGAGCAAGCAGCATGCCAAAGTCAGGTGAACAGGACACAAACTCTCCCCAGGTGAGATGGCTTAACGTGTGTGGATCCGTGCCCAGGAGATGCCCCAGCGTGGGCATGACCTCTGGTGGGATGGGACTGGGGAGGAGAAGGAAAAAGGGCTCTGTGAGAAGGCTGGGATCACCACACCACCCGGAAGTGAGCTCATAGGTGAGCTCCGACCTGAGTGTGGCAGGAAGGAGCCCCAGGCCTCTGGTTAGTCTGTGTCCTTGTGTGAGAAACCAGGCCCCGTCATATTCTCTGTGGGTCAACTGCTAACAACATGACCATCTCCAGATGATGACTGGGGCGGCTGTCCTATTCCCCGACCAGGCTCTGTGCCCTGTTCCCTGATCCCAGCCCTTTTGGATGGGATATTTCTGCTCGCCAAAGAGCTAAATGAGGGCAAAGAGGTGAGGGGATGGGGGAGAGAGCAGGAACTGTCTGAGAAACAGGAGTGAAGGGCCACTTCTCACCCGGGTATGTCTTGGTTATGGAACCAAGGCCTTGAGGAATCTCTCTGAGCCTCTTCCTGGGAGAAGACAGACCCTCCAGAAAGGGTGAAGACAATGGCTTCCTCTTAGGGTTCCTGGCCACTGTGGCAACTGTTTACCTGCATCTCCTTCATCTCAGGTAACACCACACTCTGAATACTACCTGCCGGGAGAGGAGGTGGATCTGTATACCACCACCCCATGCTAAGGGAGCGCCCCCTTCCCTAGTGCTTCTGGGACTCAGACTTCAAGGAGATCAGGAAGTGTGGTTATTGCTGGAATCATCAATATGAAAGGGGCTGTAAGAATGTTTCAGGGAAAGGAAAGACATTAAATGGAGCATGAAACAGCAGAGCCCACTGCAGGATTTCAGAGCGGGTGGACACGGGAACTCAAGGCATAAGCTGAGATTCAGGCTTGGCTCATGTAGTGTCTGTCAAGACCACAGGCCTCCCCCTGCCCACCCCCAGGGCAGGATGTGAACCACAACCACCAGGCAGTGAGGGTCAACACGCACCTGGTGGCGCAAAGCAGCAACTCAGGAGGTGCAAAACATTCCCCGGCACTGGGCTCTCTTTGAGGCCTTGGGAAGGACCCTGAAAAGCTCTTCTAGGGCAACAATTCCAACTACTAATTCAGGCCATCATGGTGGGCATAGCCTAGGGCTCTGTCATATCTCAGCCTCACAAAATGTTGGATCCCACTTTGCTTCTCAATCTCATGCTCCACTAAATAACCACCTCTTCCAAAAGCCAGCAGACAATGCATCTATCAGAGAGCTATGAGGAATCCATTGATAACACTAGTGTTGAGGGACGAAGAGCCAACAGCTTACGGTCTTGCTGTTTCAGGCTGTTATTTCTATGCCCTACACCAGAGTGAGGTGGGGTGCACATGTGATTTGAACAATATCTCTAAATCTCTGATGAGCCTATGGAAGGCAGTACCTCCGGCTCCCCCCATCAGGCTCAGCTGATCTGGAGGACAGGGGAGGAAAACCGGTGGGGTGGGGAGCCTCCCAGACCACCACTGACCCCAGCTCAGCCCTTCCCCCAACCTCCTTTGGGGTTCCTGGGCACCAAATGAGAACCACCGGTCCACCCCTCTCTCAGCTTCTTTCTTCAACTCTTTCAGAAAAGCGGGGTGGAGACGGGGGCAGCAGGGATAAGAATGCCACCTGACAGGGCGGTAGTGATGAAACGTGATAATATACGACAGTCCCTAACAAGTGCCTGGTACATAGAGGGGGTCAAAAATGCCTTTGCAGTGTCACCTTAGGATGGAGCCCCAGGCCTTCCTGAGTGCACCTGATCATAAAGAAGTCCCCGGTAGGTCATCATTTAACTGAGGGGTTCTCAGATTCAAGGCCTCCTTCCTAAGCAGACACACGAGGCATAGCCTCTGCTACCAGAAGCAAGAACTGTTTTCCCAACCAACCTTCTGGTGGTTGCCACTGCTTCTTGTCCTTGAGAGAGGAGCTCCTAATGCATTTTGAGGGAAACCCCACTTACAGTGCAATATGGCTTTCCCTTCTCACAGGAGTCATCCCCCAACGCCACCCCAAACTGCAGGTCTCAGATTGGTTATGATGTCCCAGAGACTAGAAAATGCCAGATGGGTGTTTGTAATGAAGTCACCCAAACTCTTGAGTCTTCTTGGTCTACCTCCTAAGGAGAAAAAAAAGAAAAGACCACAAGCAATAACCAGTCTGTAGGCCACAGCTCCACCTGAAGATCAAGATACAGTGGAAACATTCCAGAGACTCTCTGCAAAGGGTCTCATGAGCTGCAGTTCGAGTGGCTTTAGCCCACAAGGAGAAAAGAGGTTTCCAGTCCCTTCTGAGAGGGGAAGGATCACGGTTGCAGAAGAAGATGAGTCTGGGAGAAGGGTCAGGTGCCCTCAGCATCCAGCTTTCACGTGGGTCTAAAAAGTCTCCGTGTGTCTTGCTGAGGATGCCCAGGAGGTCAGTGGTGCCATGAGGCCAGGATGGGATGTGAGAACGGGAGGAGAGCCCTGGTACAGGGGCTAAGGCTCTCAGATGGCCAAAGGATCCCACACGCAGAGCCTGTTCTCGGGGTCCTCCAGGCTGCCAGAAGATGAGCGTCTGCACTGCGTGTTCCGACGACTGACCACGTTGTCGTCAGCCTGCCAGGCACCTGAGAAGAGGAAAGGAAGGTTACCGGACCTTTGGTTTGGTGTAGATGGTGTCTCTGGCAGGACAGTCCGGAGTTTGGCACGAAAACTGGCAAGATGCGCATTACCTGGAACTCCCACAGTGTGCAAACCACAGCACGTGAAACTTGGGAGCAGTGGCGTCCACTGGGCTAGGGACAGTCATGGCCACTGTGGCCCACTGATGGAGGGACATGCAGGATGGTCCTTGTTTCGTGAGCTTGCCGTAGGCTCCACCTTTGTATCTTTATTTGGTCTTGAAGTTTGCCTAAGTGTTACAGCGGACCAGGAAAAGAAACTGAGTCTGGCTGAGACTTTCACGAGAGCAGGAGGAGGTGAAGGGGAGGGAGAAGAGTGTGTTAATTTGGGCTCAGAGTTAGTGTTTGCTGTGGGGGCCAGGGTGGGGCAGGAAGGGAATGGCTGCCCAGCAGGGTGCCAGGGACCAAATGGCATGGCAGAGAACAGAGTGACAGCTGTTCCTCTCCTTCTGCACCTGAACAGCCCACCGAGAGTTGCTATCAGCTGGTGCCACCAACCCCAGGAGACATTAGCTCCAGAGCTTTGGGGTCCCCCGGGTACCATCCACGAAACTCATCATCTTCCCCCCTTGTCCTGCAGTTCCTGCACGAGAAGCACCCGCTGCCCATGCTGGAAACCCACTCTTGATGCTTCTCTCTCCTTCATGCTCTGTATCCAATCCATCCTGACCTCCTGCTTGTTCAAGCTCTAGTAAGGTCTAAATCTGTAGTCAGAAAACCGGGATACAGCCCCAGCTTGTAACGTACTGACTGTGTGACCTTGGGCAGGTCACTGTACTTGGAGCCCAGGTTTTCCCATCCATCAGATGGGAGACAAGTACTTACTCCCCAGGGATGCTGTGAGACTAAGCGAGGTGACATGGAAGAGTGGTGAGCAGGGCGCCTGACTCACAGAATGTGCGCGAAAACCATCCGCCCCCCCAGGCCTTGTTTAGGCTACACTCATCTCCCCCAAGTCGTCCTCCCATCCCACAGACTGACTCCATCTGATTCAGCCCCCCCAGTGCAGCGAGATGCCCCTTCTGAAGGGAGAGGATGAAGCCCTAACCCCCTGAGTTTGGGGAAAGCCTTCCATTCTCTGGCCGAGGACTGCTGAGCTGCCTCTTCCAGCACCTGCCCCCAGAAGGCCCCCCCTGAAGCCACATGGGGTCCAGCGTGCTCCGAATTGTTCCCCCACTGGCCCGTACGACCACCCAATTTCTCATGCTGTGTGGAAATTGCTGGATCCTCCAGCACACGGTGATCTCTTCCAGGGCAGAGCCGAGAGCCATGCCCTTCAGAGGGCTCAGTTCGTGGACGGAGCCAGCTGACCCTGGAGGGTGGGCGTGAGGCTCACTGTGTCACATTTGAGGGAGGCCACTCACAAATGTCTGGGGTAAGCTTCAGGTTAGGCCAGCCCAAGACACAAAACCCTTTAATGGCAGAAGCACTGGGATTCAGCGGGTATTAATTGTGTATACCCATAAATGTCCTGGTGTGCTAATCCGCCCTAAGGCTCTAATAATTGTCTTGTGGAGGTGGACCCCAGGGGAAGGGGAGTGAGTGGGACAGGAAATGTTTAGGTATCTCTCACAGCCAGACAGAATGCGCGGATCTGTACTCCCTGGGGGTACCGGAGTCCGGCACATGGGTCCACAGTGCTTTACCGCTCTAAGGGTGACAGGATGAAGAGCAGGCAAGATTGCCCTTTTAAGTTAGGAACCCCCAGATGAAATAAGTTGTTCCTTCATTTTATATAATTTGGTAGATCTCATACTTATTCCTCTGTGTTTAATGGGCAGGACTCCGGAACTGCGGCTGTTTGGTATGAAAGACCAAAAGCAAATGGTAAAAAGGAGAGAAGACACACACACACACACACACACACACGCACACGCACACACACACACACAGAAAGTCAAATCAAAACACTGCCGCAGCCTCGCCGCCACCACCACTGGCTGCCAGGCTGCCTGGCTCTGAATTCTTGAGTCCTTGCTACAAACACCACCGGTCCAGATTCTGAGCCAGGGCTGAAAACTGGCTCCTTCTGAAACAGCCTCAAGACTCAGACCTGAAGTCTCTGATCTCCCCAGCTTCTTAGTTCAGTCAGTGGTGCTCTTTCCTCTAAAAAGGCTTCTGCCAGACCCTCGGCGAAACCCTGCTGCTCCGTGCATCCTGGATGCAGAAGGTAAGCCTGGAAGGCGCAGGAGGACTTCCTGAGCGAGTGCTGCCATTCTGTCCAGCCCTCAGCCAGAAAAGGGAGCCTGGAGATTGAAAATCCTTCACGGGAGGTAGAGAAAGGTGGTTCCCACTTAATTCCATCCTCAGGCTCAGAAACGGGGGAGTGAGGAGACCTCTAGAGGCAGATTTGGGGAGCACATCTAGGGGGATTCCACACACCTGTTTCCTGCCTCTACCCAGCCACTAATTAAATTTAAGGTCTGTAACAGTTCCACCATCTTGTAGAGTTTCTCTCCAAGAAAAGAGAAAGTTAATTCCGATTTTTCCTTAGTATCTGCGAAGCATAACCCTTCCTAGTGGCGTCTTAGTCTTGGGTTATTTCAGGTCTCCATAAGTACTTTTCTTTGTTTTGTTTTTGGCTGTGCAGTGGCTTGGAGGATCTTAGTTCTCCGACCAGGGATTGAACCAGGCCACTGCAGTGAAAGTGCTGAGTCCTAACCACTGGACGGCCAAGGAATTCCCTCCATAAGTACTTTTAGATTTCACCGGTATGCCCACTCCTGTCCAATGCCATCATTTAAAAACATCTGTATCGGGCTTCCCTGGTGGCGCAGTGGTTGAGAGTCTGCCTGCCGATGCAGAGGACACGGGTTCATGCCCCGGTCCGGGAAAATCCCAGATGCCACGGAGCATCTGGGCCCGTGAGCCATGGCCGCTGAGCCTGCACGTCCGGAGCCTGTGCTCCGCAATGGGAGAGGCCACAACAGTGAGAGGCACGCATACCACAAAAAACAAAAGAAAACAAAACAAAAACATTTGTATTTCCACTAATAAACTCAAATTATCTTTGCTTTTTCCCATCACACTCCCCAGAGCCTTTTCACAGAATTGTCACTGGTCCCCTGGCCACTATCCTGACGCCTGTGTGATACTCCATCAGGTTCCTTGGGGCCCCGTCTACCTACCATGGCCTCACGCTTCTAATCGGCTCACCACCTACAATGGTCAACTCAGATTTCCTCCCTTTGAGAACCTTGCAGAACAATCTCAGAACATACCACCGCCCCCCCCCACCTTGGTCTCAGGGCCAAAGAAGACCCAGAGGCTTCTTAGCGGAAGAGGTGCTGGAATGACACAGGTGCTTTCTCAACATCACTCCCACAAGGCTGATGAGAGCAGCGAGGATGGGGACCTGAGCCATCCTTGCCGCGAGCTGGGGCTCCTGGCAGAGCACCTGTGGGCCTGGGGAGGGTGGACCATGGGATTCTCCCCGGGCTCCCTCCTTGTGGGCGCTCCGTGAGGGGAGTGGCATCCATGTGGGGAGGGAAACAGCGTGGAGAGGGAGACCAAGTGCCTGAGAAGCTGTCCTGACGGCCAAGCCAGCCTGAGGAACCTCAGTCATAGGATGGAAGTTTGAACTTACAGCTGAGCGTGGTGAGGTCTGTTGATTCCACGGGACCTACCACAGTGGATGCTCCTGTCATTAACCTGACATTAACCCGACAGATGCTTCCAGAGAGTCCCCCAGCTCTTTACTACCAGTGTGACGCTAACAGCAGAACCCGAGAAACATTTTACCAAGAGAGCAGACGCACTTTCCTTCTCCCGTAAGAGCCCTTGAGACCTCGGGGTGAGACTACGATGCGCCCCTCAACTCCCTCTCCCGGCAGCCGCCACTGTCATTCGGTTTCATGTCTGGCCTGAACGGTGAAGCCAGTTTAATCTGAGAATGGCTGGCTCTCGAGATCAACATAAAGAAGCCCAGGCATTGTTTTCCTTCCAGGTCTCGCTCCCCTGCCACAATCCCAGAGTGAAATAAACATCCACCAGCAGGTTGGCCCGAAGGAGTTAGGGAGAGGAGGAAGCAAAAGGCCTGGGGTCAGTTTCCACCAGCATGGGTGGCTGAAACAATTCCCAGGAGCTCTCTCTGCCCAACACGGGGGTTGGTGGGGAGCCACTGCGGGGAGGCAGGAGCCTAGATTCCTCTCTTGAAACCCAGTGCGCGGCTGGCCGGCACAGCTGCCACAGACTCAGGGCGGAGTGAGGGCAGAGATGGCATCTTCCCCAACTAGTGACCAAAACAAATCCTGCCTGTAACCTTTGCCACAGAAGCATCCCCGCTTTTGTGGAACAGGGATTAATCTAGTCTCACAAATATTTCTTTCCAGGAAAATTTCAGCATATTAAATACAGGCTCTTGCCAGTTAGGAACGGAAGCCTCAGCGAGGGCCCCTCGGATGTGCGTGTGCCCAGCAAGCTTGGGGTTGGTTGTGGGTGAACATGAACTTTCACACGAAGTCTGGATAACCTAAATGAGTTTCAAAATAAACAAACTGGACAGACAGACGTACATTTGGCAAAAAGACATGAGAAACAAATGGACGTGCAGGAAAGCCAGGTAAAGAGTAGGATGGCAGGAAGTGAAGTGTACCCTAGACCTCAGCCACTCTGGCCCAGGCCTGGCTGGGTCAACGCTAAGTGGGAAGGGACCGGAGAGCCCCTGGGACGGCCGTGGGAGGTGTCTCTGGGGATTATGGCTTCCTCCACCACAAGCCTTCATGGGGCCAGAGGGGTGAGGACCTGGGTCTTTTGCAATCTGATGGAGAGTGGCAACCACAGGTGTTTGTGTCCCTCCAGCACCTGTAACCACGTCGCCAAGAGAGTAAAGCACTGGACCCATGACGGGACGTGGCTGTCCTGAAGCTTAAGTATGTCCAGGGCATGTTTAAGAGATTACAAACCACGCAACATGAAGGCAGTCTCTGCTGTGAACCCAGGAGGGGCAATTTCGACCTAGTCCACCGGGCAAGATGTGGCTTTAGAACCATGGTTGGTGAAGCCCTTGGTGAGCACGGAGCAGAGAGACATCAGTGCGCAGAGTGTGACTGACAGGTGGGCTCCTCCTGAGAACTCATCCCGGATTCAGTTTAGTGTCAGGAGAAGGAATAAGGGGCACGTTGATGGCCCTCATTGAATTTATAGAGTTAGGGCTCCAGGGAGAAGAGTCACCCTCGACCCCTGATCGTTCCTTTGGGATCCAAATCTAGGGAGCACAAGGCAAGTGGTGGTCGCCCAGGGCTCACTGGGTCACAGAGCTAGTCTATAAAATGCATGCTTTGAAATTCCTCTCTGATCCTAACTAACCACTCTCCTCTGAGGGGCTACAGGTTCCCTTTTCAAGGGCTCAGGCTCTCTTTCCAAGACCTTATGACAGAGGCCGTGTCTGCCTTAAACTGCCTGTTGATGGAAACAAGACCAGGCCCCCTGCCATGGGATCTGCAAGATCATGATGGAGGGGGCACGGTCAGGCCAAATCGGAAGGCTTTGGGGGTATTTTTGCGCCTTTCTCCATGCCCAAATAGATTCGTTTAGAGCAGAGTCGCTCTTTGCCCAAGGACTCTCCCGAGGCCGCCTCACTTCCTTTCAGCAACTGGCTCCCAGCACCTTAGCAAAGCCCATGCCTTCTTGCAGGAACTGCAGGGCAGGAGATGGGTGTCCTAGGGTGAGAGCAGGGGTGCGAGCAGGGGAGCATCTCCCACCAAGTTCATGTTCAGCAGACTGCCACTCACCGGTTAAGCAGACCGCAGAGCACAGCTTATTGTCCAGTGCTTTCATGCTGGCGATGTCAAAGTCATTGTTATTGTCACACACCATACCTAGAAATGCGAATGTCCTCTGGCCTGTAACGGAGTTAAGGCAGTTAGAGAGGACCTGGCTGTGTTTTTCTCTGCTTTGCTGTCCTTAAAATAAAAATCTTAAGGATGGAGACAAAAAACATCAAATCATATGTTAAAAAAAAGACAATAATTAAGTGGGGAGAGTGGACAATAAAGGAAACTGTGTGGGTACGTTTGTGTTCTCGCTCTGTTCTGCACTGTTTCCTTAACTGGCCCCTTTCCAGCCTTTGTTCCTGGGAAATCAGGCGCTGGGGAGGTCTGTGGGATTCGGACACACAGACCCGGGCCCACAGCAGAGCTAAGCCAGGCTGGAAGAGCTAGGAGAGCCACGGGGGAAGTGACCCCAGGCTCCGGCCTGTGTCTGTCGGTGCACGTGGGGTGTGTTTATGACCACAAGGCTCTGCGAAATGACTAATACATAAAATGGCAATTAAAGCTCTTTGGTCCCGTAATTTTGCACCTCAAATCAAAGAATCGCATCGCTTGCAAAATTATGATTTATTTTCTTTGAGACTTAATTTGCTATTCTGAGGATGTTTTAAGGGGCTGACCAGAAACCTACAGTCGTGTAAGATGGGAAGGGGACAGTTTTAGGTGTTATTTTTTCAAGCCCCCCACCCCTTTTTTTTTTTTCCTTGGTGAAAGGCAGAGGAAGAAACATACATCTACTGTGTACAGCATGTCAGGTGGAAACCACATATGGAATGTCAGGCGGAAACCACGTACTGTCCTGTGCCTTTTAGAAGCAAATATTCTACTGGGGACGACAATCACAATGGAGAACTCGGAGCCTTGCGCCCTGAAGACATCAACCGAGGGGAGGTAGCACCCAACCCCGGGTTTGTTGGCGTGCGCGGGTGACAGAGGTACAGCCTGGGCGACCACCCCTCCTCCGGCACTACTTGGCCAGGAGAGAGTGGTCATGTGCACATGTGCACCCCCTGCACACCACACCACCCACCAAGCAACCGCCATGGCCAAAGCAGAAGCGACTAGCATGACATCTGCATCCAGGCTGGGATCCAGGTTTGCTCTAGAGGTTGCCCTTCTGTGGAGGCACCTCAGAGGAGCAGACGGAAGAGACACCGGTTCCTGGGACGCCTGGTCCTACAATCCCAGGTGGGATTCCCAGCTCGCCTAACCCACCCCACCCGCCACTTCCTTGCTCTATACGTAGGTCCTTCCTTCGCTTCTCGGCTTACTAGAAACAAAATTCTTCCGACTGAAGATATGATTGACCTTATTTACAAAACGGAAATAGAGTCACAGGTGTAGAAATTAAACTTATGGTTATGGCGGGGGGCAAGGGAGGGGAGGGATAAATTGGGAGATTGGGATTGACATATACACACTACTATATATAAAATAGATAACTAATAAGGACATGTGTAGAGCACAGGGGACTCTACTCAGTACCCTGTAATGGCCTATATGGGCAAAGAATCAAAAAAAAAAGTGGATATATGTATATGTATAATTGATTCACGTTGCTGTACAGCAGAAACTAACACAACATTGTAAACCAACTCTTGCAATTAAAAAAAATATCTACTTGAGGCCTGAACGATGGTAAAGAGACTCGTTCCAATAGCCTACAAACACTAGTGCACGCTGAGCTGCTAACGTCTCTTCACCTCACCTTTGCTGTGCCGCCAGGGCTGTGATCCTTCTGCTACTGTAACATCAGCCGTTTTCTTCACTAAAGCAGGAAAACCTACTGCCTAACAGTCGGTTCCCTCAAGGGGAGGAAGCTGTTCTCCTGCTGCAGATGAACTTTGGGGCTGCTAGAGCAGTTCTGTGAGACTCAGCTGAGAAGCTGAAGCAGGAAGGAAGGTGATGGCAGTTGCCCAAGAAGCTTCAGGATCTACTCAACGTAGGTGGAGAACTCCATGTATCTTCTGCAGCCTTGGCTCAGAGGCCCAGAAAGAGCCAGGAAGGCTGCTGAGGTCCTCAGATACCCTGCTTGCTTTGATATTCCATCAAGGAGACAACCTTTCCCCAAAGCCACACCCTTGAGCAGTGCCACCAAGTCACACCAGTGCCCCTTTCTCTACCCTTCAGAGAATACCCGGGAAAGAAATATAATAAAAGGGAGCAAAGGACCAGGTCTTTTACCATCTTCTTGTGTGGGTGATCCGGCCTCTTCTTCTAGAACATCATTTCCCTAGGACAGAAGGAAGGCACTGTGAGTCCATAAAGCAGTGAAATGAGTCTACTGATTGTCAGAAGACAGAACTAATCACCCTCATGGTATCCAGACATTTCCTGTCCGTGTGAGATGGCTGGGAGGCCCAGCAGAGGCAGATTTTGCTTGGCGAGGCAGGATCGGCCCGTAGGGACCAGGTCTGAGGCACGTTCCAGAGGGACCAGGTCTGAGGCACCTAACAGAGGGACCGTGGGACTGTCAGGAATAGCCTTGGTAATAGTTTAGCTCACACTGTTTCTCTCAGGTGGAAATAAAAGTTGTCAAATGAAAAAGCAAACCGTGAGATCATAAAACTTTCAGGAACCCTTTAGGATCCCCAGTCCCATCCAGATACTCCTTTGAGAACATCTGGCTCAAGAGAAAGTTGTAGAGTCCCCACTGGGAGCTGGGCATTCCATATACTTCAGGCACACCTCCGTCAGAGCACTTCTCACGCTGAGTTATAACTCTGATTCCTCCATCAGATGGAGCTGCGGAATGGGTGGGATGGGTGGATTGGGGGTGTGGGCAGGCAAAAGCCATGTCACTCGGTCTTTGTGTCCCCCAGTGCCAGGAAGATGTGAGATGCCTGTGCCAGGTAAATACTAAGTGAATTGGAGGACAAACACCTCTCAAGGGTCTCGCCTGGAAGACTTCCCTCTGGAACTCACCCCACGCCTATTACGCTGAGACCAGCACCCTCTGCTAACCGGACAGTCCCTCTGCTCTGCACCCTGCCTCTAACAGATCCAAGAGCACCACCTTGGAAGGCTTCTTCCAGAACAGCCCCCATCCTATTTGCATCCTGTGCCAGCGCCGGCAGTCCCTCTGACTGTGGAGGGGCACCAGCGTCCACCTTGCTCTTACCTCTGCATCCTGCTCTTCAGCGGTGGCGACGAGGCCCGCAAAGTTGCAGTCTGGAGACGCCGCTGGCGTCACCTGCCAAGGAGCAACAAAAGTCAAGGTGCAGATGCCACCGGCTCTCCTACCCAGCTCGCCTGGCAGCAAACCCAAACAAAGTCCTCAGGACAGAAGTGGTGCCACATGGAAGATCACATCTGAGGGAGTCTGATTCAACAACCCGGTACCGTGTTTTCCAGGGCTCCCCTCCCGAGCACTGGGGCCTTTGCCGATCTCCCTGGCAGGCCCTGGACTGAGCTCCTTGGGACTCGAGTACACAGCAGAGCAGAGCGGGGAGGGCGATCCCATGCTCCTCTCTTCCGTCTCCTTCTTCTGAGGGGGTCCTGCTGGCGGCCCGGGGGCAGGGGACAGCCTCCCCGTCCTCTTCCGTGCCAGGGGCGATGTAGGAGCCGGACATGGAGGAGACGGTGTCGGTGCTGATCTGGGAGGACACCATGGACATGACCTTCCTTCTTCAAGTCTGGGTCCCCAGTATGTTGAGGGGGGCAGAGGCGGGGAGAAGAGTGTTTCCTGCCCTCAGCTCAGCTCTTCAGGAGGCCTGGCGCATTTGCTTCAGGCCAGCATGGAATCCCATCCCGGGGGCCTTTCCGTCACTGGAGCTGGGGGTGGCCTGTCCCGTGGGCAGACGGCGAGGGTCCCCAAAGACTGAGTTCCTGAACATTGCCCCTCATCCCTTTCCTGGCTGGCGATACATGGGGGAGGGAGGATAGGGAAGAGGTGGAAAGTGAGGAGACAGAAAGCTGGCTTCTTGCTTTGGGAAGGGACTGTACCACACCTGAGGGTGAAGTGGCTGAAGGGCTTCTCACCTCAAAAGTGGAGATCAAAGGAAATGCGAAACCTGCGCAGAGAGCTTGAGTCATGGGCTCAAAGCCACACAGGGCAAAAGAGAAAGGACAGCTCAGTGCAACATGGGGTCCTGGATTGGGAGGCTGGAATGGAGAGGAGCATTACTGGGGTGATCTGCAAGACGTGAAGGGGGTCTGCGGTTACATGGGATTACCAGGTCAGTGTTCATTTCCCGATTGTGATGGTGGTACTGGGATTATGGAGGCGTGTCCTTGTTCTAAGGAAACACACACTAAAGTATCTAGTGCTAATGGGGCAGCCTGTCTGCAACTTACTGTTAAGGGCGCAAACTATATATTGACTGGAATTACATTGAATCTCTAGATAAATACGGAGTCACTGAACGTTTTTTGAAAAAGCCACCCAGCCAAGGGCCAGGTCAGGGATGAATAGGAGGGACAGGATCCACTCACGCTTCCCGCCCCCTCCACCGCCAACCCCCAAACGCTGCCTGCTGAAAGGGTGTGTGAAGCCCTGTGTTCTGGCCGCTTCAGAGCCCCCTCTTAGCTTTGGCTGCTCGTTGGCAGCATCCATGGACCCTTAAAAGTGCCAGTCTTTGGGTCCCAGCCCCAGTGACGCTAGTCCCAAGCACAGGGATTTTCAGGAGCTCCTGGGGATTCTTCCTGGCAGCCAGAAGCTTCTTCAGCCTTTCCTTACCTGGCAGGCAGTTCTGCCAGCCCCTGACCTTGCCCCTCTTCCCCCAGCATGGGCCCAGGCAGAGGGTGAGGAGGGGGGACAGTGACCGGCCCCACCTGTCAATCCAGGGTGTACCCCTTTTGGCGGGGGCTGGAGGCTGAGCCTGGGGACCAGTGGAGAGGCTGGAGCCCCCATGTTCCCCCAGTGCTGGGGAGCGTGGGCAGGAAGGCCAGAGTGTGGTGGGGAGAGGGAGGGAGTCGTTGCTTAGTGGGTGAAGGGAGTCTCAGAGGGAGGTTGGGGCAGCCTCCTCAGCAAGCGGTGGGAAGGGGATGGGCTGCCTCCTGAGCTCTGTAAGGCCCCAACCCGGCTGGCTCTGCAGTGTGTGCACCCTTCTGAAATATTTGGAATAATTAGCAAGGGAAAGCAGCAAGTTGGCGGGGGAATGCCAGGTTGTCCTGGAGCCAGCCTCGAGTGCAAGGAAAGAAAGGGGCTTCAGGAGAAAGGGGCCCGTGGAGGCTGGGCAGGATTGTGTAGGACAGTGCCCATTTGTGTGTGTGTGTGTGTGTGTGTGTGTCTGTGCGCACGTGCACGTGAGTGCTGGGGGAAGGGGCTGTGCACCACAAGGGTGTGCTGGCGGGGCCAGGTGCGGGCTCGGGGGAGAGAGGGGTTCCAGGCAAAGCTGGGGTGAGGGGGTTGAAAGGTGCCTGCTGAGTGTCACATATTTGCTGTGCCTCAGTTTCCCCATCAGAACTCTAGTACGTTGATTCCTCACAGGCTGGAGCTGTAGGGTCTACGCACTCCGTCTTCCGTCTGCCCTGATGTCCTCCCTCAGCACCAACCTGCATTGGAGGGAAGGCCCTGGGTGGGGTGAATGAACCCCAGGGTGGCAAGTGGGGCCCCAGGGGCTGGGGCCCTCTGACGTCACACCCTGTCCCTTCAGGAAGGGACCAAGGGAGGGAGGAGCTGGAGACAAGCCCAGGCGAGGACCGCAGGTGCGTCTGGGCAGGCCCTCAACTTGGGAGAGGTGGGGAACGTGAGCCGAGCCCTGGGCAAGAACGGCCTTTGTGAGTGATTCCCCAGGGCCAGGGAGGGGGCTGTGCCTCCTTTGCCGCCTGCTCCTCGGGGCTGTGGGTACAGTCTCCCCATTGCACATATAGAGGTGACGAGGCCCTGCCTGCAGGGGACCCCCGAGGGCCGCCTCTCAGCCCCTTTCTCTCTGGGGACCCAGAGATCATGAGGAGTGCATCAGGGGACACTCTGCAGGCCTTTGGTGCCCCCCATCTTCCTCCCAGCCATTCCCCCTTGGGCCGTGGCCTCCCCAAAACTGGCCCATGCTTTTCCCCAGAGAAAGTTGCAAGCAGGTCCATTTTGAGACTTTTTAAAACTTTATTTTTAAAAATGTTTTTATTGTAAATAACTTTCTATGAAAAAGGTTAAAATGCCCGATGGGTTAGGAGAGTGGATGTGGGATGCAGCCCAGGGCGTTTATGGTGGAGCAAGACACTCCCCTGCAGGAGTGCAAGCAAGGGCACGGGGCCATCCCCCCATTCCTGGTCCCAGTAGTTCTAGCAAGCACTGCGTCCCTCCCAGTTAAGACTCAGCTATAGCTACACTCACTACATTAGTCTGTCTGTCCCCTTTCCCTCTGCAGCTTGGCTGCCCCAGCCCCTAACCCCCAGATCCCCATCTCCCCACTGCTCTCAGCCTCAAGTTGGGCTCAAAGATTAGGGACACATGCCCTCTGCCCCACCTCTAGGGATGAAGCCAGAAGATCCCAGAGGCCTTAGAAAATCTCCTGGCTCCACCCAGCACCCCGGCCTCCTTTCTGTCTCCTCTCTCTTCCCCCCTCCGCCTTGCTCCTCCTCACAGACTGCCGGGAGAGGCCTCTTGGGTGTTAATTTGCAGTCACCTAATCAGCATTTGTTGTACCTGGGAACTTGCTCTGGATAGAGACCTGGGGAGGAGAGCAGGAGAGAGAGAAGCTTTGATGCTAAGGTGTTCAGGGGCGGGCCCTGTACTGATGTTTCCAGCTTGGCCAGGGCCCCTCCAAGCTGCAGCTCTCATAGAGCAGGGCCCTTAACGTGTCTCTGGGGCAGGGAAGAAGTGGATCAATGAAACACTGTGTGTATGGGGGGCTAGGGAGCGGAGGCAGCAATTTTGGTCCTGGGCCCCAATTCTGAGCCTGCTGGACTAGAATCTGAGGATGGCCTGGGCTGGGGGCCGTGTGGCCTGGTGGGTTGACCTGGCCCAGCCCCTGCCTGGGTGGTAGGGTGTCCATGGGCCTGCACTGGCGGGGAGGGGGGCAGTCTGGGCCCAGACTTCGGTGCTGTCTGGAGGTGAGGCAGGGCCTGGCTTCTTACAAGAAGGCGGCCAGGCTGGCCCAGTCATTCAGGTCAGAGGCCAGTATGGCATCCCCGGCCTCAAAGAGGGGCTCGGGGGGAAGGGAGCTACGGGTGCTCTCGTCCCAGGGGTGCTCCAGGAAGGATGGGGCCAGGAAGGTCTCATCAAAGTCCAGGCTTTCGGTAGCCTGCTCCACTGGAGGCCCCAAGGTAACAGGGCAGTCGATGTGGTGGCCATGGATGGTGAGGTCCACGTCCCCGTGTGAGGCAGGGCTCAGCGGCGGGATCAGCTCCGAGGTCTCCATCGTACCCAACTCCCCGTCCAGCATGCCAGCGTCCAAGATGGCCTCCCAGTCAAAGTTGCCCTTGAGGGGTTCCAGCTCAGCCTGCTCCTCCTGGGTCAGCAGCAGGGGGCTGGAGGGCCGCGGGACCTTGGCCTCCTGCTTGGGCAGTGGCTGTTGACGCTTACGCCCCAGCCTGCCCTCGCCTGCACCACAGCCTGCCTCCCCAGTGGCCTCCTCGAACTCCCGCAGCAGCTGCTCGGCCTCGGTGCTCACGGTCAGTGGCCCGGCCCATGGGGTGGCGCTGGGCTCTGGCGCGGCCTTGCGGGCAAAGGCCGGGTGGATGTGGACTGGGGGCAGCCGCCGCTTCTTCAAGGCCCCACTCAGCAGCCGTTCGGCGTACTGGGGGTCGATGCGCCAGAAGCCCCCCTTGCCTGGCTCGTCCTTCTCCCGAGGCACCTTGATGAAGCCCTTCTTCAGGGACAGGTTGTGGCGGATGGAGTTCTGGACACAGGGAGATAGGAGAGAAGGAAGACAGCTGGGAGAGTGGGTGGGGTCAGTGATGGGGGGCTCCTAGCGCCACTGCCAGTCCCACCACCACCTTCTCTCCGATGGGGGCAGGGGAGACAGAAGCGCTGCTCTGAGCGGGAGGCTCTGGGACACCCGCCACGGGGCACCAGGAGCTGGGAGTGCTGTCGGGGGCTTTTGTTCCCATTTGCCAGGACATCTGCCTGCTCAGTCATCCGAGCCCTGAGCCGCAGGGTGGCTCTCAGTGCCAGCCTGTCCTGCCCTCCCTCCCTTACCCCGCTGCTTGCGGCCTCTGGTCAAAGGCCTTGGCTCCCCCAGGTCCTGGACGGCCATCTCCCTCTGCCTGGGCCTGGCTGGCCTTCTCTGTTTGTGAAATGAGTGAGTGGGTGTGAGGGTGTGTGTGTGTGGTGGGGGATGAAGTGTGGGAGGATCTGATGACTTTCCTTGTTTGTAGAGCCGGCTGCTGGCCTGGGCCCTCACCCACCATGTCCCCCTCCTCCCACCCCAGGCTCTGAGGCCTCAGTTGATTATTACCCAGCCAAGAGCATAGCGCTCATTCCTGGGGATTCTCAGGCTTGGGGTAGGGTGGGGGGTGGTGGAGGGTCTCTGCTTTCTCACCAAGGTTACAAATGGTACCTGCCCCAGGGTCAGGGCCCAAGCAAACGTGGAATAGCTGTGATCACAGGAACTCTGATCCTGTGACCTGTGCCACAGGGAAGGATCTGTGCATCCTCAGGGTCTCTGTCCCCAAGGAGCCCCTGATCCTGATGGTCGAAGAGGCTGAGGGCAGTGTGTGCCCAGCCTGAATCACCATCCTGCCTTGTTCACGCCTGGGTGCACAGTCCAAACAATGCTGGGGCACAGGGGTCTGGGGCCTGGTGGGTGGGGCCGGCAGGTGAGTAGTGCGCCCTGGCAAGACTGGGAGGTTTACATGGTGGTCTGGGCCCCTTGGCTGCTCTGTGCCAGGTTCCGGAGACTTGGAACATGAAGCCAGTGTGGGAGGAAAGAGCCCCTGTGGAAAGCACGTGGCTGAGATAATTGTCCCCGCAGGGAGGTTGATGAGAAGAGGGGGAGGAGTGTAGGCAGGAAACTAGGGAGGGCTTGGGGTGGGGGCTGGCACAGCAGCTTTCGGAAGGCCCCGTAGCCCTTCCACTGGGACACAGATGGCCACCACACCCTGCAGCACACCCCTCTCCCCTCCCAGAGCCCCTCCAGCCAACTGAAAGCAGGCGGGATGCAGAGCCGGGCAGCAACCATGCTCTGCCTCCAGTCAGGCCCTGACAAACTGACCTTGAGGAGGGTAGTGTGTAGGAATTCCAGGACTTGGGACACAAATGTGTCCCTCAGTCCATCAACCTACCCTGGGGGGCTGTGTCCACGCATAGTTCAGCCCTGGTCTTTGGGCTGAGCCTGCCGGATGAGGGACAAGTTCTTTCCACTTGAACCTCTATGTCGGCACCCCTGCAGCCCTCTGAACATCCTCCCTCCTCCGTCTCTGAAGTCAAAGGGGCAGCAGTCCAAGCACTGGGCTCCCTTGAGGTCCTTCCTGGACGGCCTTCCTCTCTCGGGGCCCTGGCCGTACCGCGCCTACTTGGCCTGCGGATCTGGGATGTGAGTCCAGTCCGCGCGGGCATGGGCAGGGAGGGAGGGAGTGCCTCCCTACCTGCCAGGTGGGATCAGCGTGGCAGAAGTAACAGAAGTTGTCTGTGATCCACTTGTAGATGGCCGACAGGGTGATCTTGGTGGCCTTGCTGGCCTGCATGGCCATGCAGATGAGCGTGGCATACGAGTAGGGCGGCTTCACGTGCGGGTTGGTGGCGTAGACCACGTCGTCGGGAGGCGAGGCCTGCAGCCCCGAGGGGGCGCTCCGCGGCGTGCACAAGGACGTGGGCTTGCCGGGTGTGTGCGGCTGCCCCAGGCAGGCGGGGTCCGCCGCCAGGGGAGACCCCGGCTCGGCCGAGCCTGACAGCTCGTGGTAGCCGTGAGGGTCGGTGTCCCCTGAAGGCAGGGCGGGGACCTCGGCGTTGAGAATGGAGAATTCCTGCAGCCACTGCAGGCTGGTCAGGCTGTCATTCAGGGCGTTGGACTCCTCCAGGCCGCCTTCCGGTCCGGCCTCCTCCGCTGCCCCTGCTCCCGAGACGCGTAGCCAGCTCTCCGCCATATCTGCGGGGACTCTCCGAGGGGGCTGTCAACATCCACGAGCCGAGCCGAGGGTGGCCGCCGAGCTCTCCGGCCCGCTGACTCCCGCGGCTTCAGTTACGCAGCCTCCCGGAAGCGGGCTTCCATCCCGCGATCCGGGAGTAGCCTCCTCCAAAGGGAATGTGGTGCCTGCGGGAACCAGAGCGGGAACTGAGCCCTCTTTCCCCACCCCCGAGGGGAGAGTGTGGGCGAGGGGGGAGGCTCTTACTAAAATCCTTCCTGCAGCTGGGGAGGATCTTTTACTGCCGAGGTCTGGGAAACAGAAGGTGTGCCCGGGGGTCCGACCCACATTGGGTTCGCCTCGCTCTTTTCCTCTTGGATCTCTTAGAGGAGACTTAATTAGCCAAACGAGGGAATAGTGTAGGGGCATGCGAGGCCACCCCTTTCTCCCTCAAAGCGGGGAATTAACCCCCCTCTCTCCGTCCACAACCAATGGAAATGGGGTGAGAGAGTCCAGGGGGGCAGAACGACGGGTCGGGGGGCGGGGGAGGTCGTCTGATCTTTGAAAAGGGATATTAGGATGGGGATCAAGGGGAAGGAAGGAAAGAATACAGAGAGTTATAAGGGGGCGGGAAGTGAGTGTCCCCCAAACGCCTCTGATGTCAGTCCCCGGGCCCACCACTTCCGTCGGGGACGGATGGGAGAGCGGGCTGCTACTGACACCCTCCCTTCCCACGGCCTGCAGCCCTCCCCGTCCCTTACCTGGCTCAGAGCGCAGCCCGGGCCAAAGGAAGGTTCTCAAAGAAATTCCTCCCACCGCCCACCCTCACCGCGGCTCTCTGCTCCCAGCTCGAGGGCCCAGCCAGCAATCCTCGTCGCCACTCACGCCCGCCGGCGCCTCTCTGAAAGCCAGCGGCCAGGGACCGGCACTCAGTAGCCGCTCACAAGGCGTCTCCTGCTGCCGTGGCGACGCCCCGCCCATATAAACAGCTTCCGCTTCTGCCATTGGCCAGGGCATCTCCAAAGAGACCGCGGGCTCTTAACCGCTCTCTCACGCGGTAACTCTCTTCCAGCTCCCTCCTGCCGCCCTCTCCCGCGCGCGACCCAGTCCCCTACCCGCCATCGCGTCCCGGCTCCGCGCATCCCCGCCCGAGGGCCCCGCGCAGGGCTCGGAGAGTCGCGCGGCTCGGCGCTCCCGCAGAGGCCCCGGGGCCCTCGGCGAGCAGTTCGCCGCGGGAACCGTACTCCGCCCCACCCCCTTCCCATCTGGGCTGCTCAGAGGTGGCGACGGCTCCTGGGTCGCAGCCCGTGGCGCGGGGGCCAGGGCTGGGTGCATGCTTGGGGCTTTCCTTTCCTCTCCTCTGGGCTGCGAGTGGCACTTCCTCACGTTTCTGCGGCCTGTCCCTGTCTCCCGACCGAGTGTCGTCTTGGTGCCCGCAAGCAGGTCTGACTCTCCGATGCCACCTGCCGCTCAGGTCCGCAGAAACCGCAGCCCCGGTCGCAGACACCCCAAGGCGGCTAGGGTAATCCAGTGTTTCCCGGTAAGCGCTCCCTCCCCGCCCCGTCCTCAGCAAGATTCCCAGAAGCTGACATTCCAGAGGCTTCTTCGCAAGTGCTCTCCCTCCTTTCCAGATAGCCGAGGAAACAGAGCCGGTGGGAGAAACCCAGGAAAGCCGTGGACTTGCCAAATTCTGTGACTGGGGTCATTTGCTCCATTAATTTCACCAGCCTTTAAGTGACGCACTAACGGTGGACTGTGGTCCTTCCTCCTCCCCTCCCCCAGCCTCCCTCTAGTCACCAGCTTTCCTGCTCTTCAATTATTGAGGAGCAGCAGTTGGAAGTTCTCTGGTTGAAGGGGGTGGGTGGAGGTGAGGGCTCCTTATCAGGCCTCTGCGCAGAAGCTGTGCCCAGGGGATGGTACACCAGCTCCCACCCAGAAACATGTCTTTCCCTCTACCCCTTGCCCTCTCTCACTCATCCATGTCCAGCTTGTCTTGAGTCAAAGTTTTTTTTTCTTCCCAAGTATTTATTGTTTTTATTTTTATTTTATTTTTATTTTTTTATTAGTTTCTGCTTTATATCAAAGTGAACCAGTCATACATATACATCTGTTCCCACATCCCTTCCCTCATGCATCTCCCTCCCTCCCACCCTCCCCATCCCACCCCTCCAGGCGGTCACAAAGCACCGAGCTGATCTCCCCATGCTCTGCGGCTGCTTCCCACTATCTATCTACCTTACGTTTGGTAGTGTATATATGTCCATGCCTCTCTTTCGCTTTGTCACAGCTTACCTTTCCCCCTCCCCATATCCTCAAGTCCATTCTCAAGTAGGTCTGTGACTTTATTCCTGTTTTACCCCTTGGTTCTTCATGACATTTTTTTTAAATTCCACATATATGTGTTATCATACGGTATTTGTCGTTCTCTTTCTGACTTACTTCACTCTGTATGACAGACTCTAGGTCTATCCACCTCATTACAAATAGCTCAGTTTCGTTTCTTTTTATGGCTGAGTAATATTCCATTGTATATATGTGCCACATCTTCTTTATCCATTCATCCGATGATGGACACTTAGGTTGTTTCCATCTCCGGGCTATTGTGAATAGAGCTGCAATGAACATTTTGGTACATGCCTCTTTTTGAATTATTCTTTTCTCAGTGTATATGCCTAGTAGTGGGATTGCTGGGTCATATGGTAGTTCTATTTTTAGTCTGTTAAGGAACCTCCATACTGTTCTCCATAGTGGCTGTACCAATTCACATTCCCACCAGCAGTGCAAGAGTGTTCCCTTTTCTCCACACCCTTTCCAGCATTTATTGTTTCTAGATTTCTTGGTGATGGCCATTCTGACTGGTGTGAGATGATATCTCATTGTAGTTTTGATTTGCATTTCTCTAATGATTAATGATGTTGAGCATTCTTTCATGTGTTTGTTGGCAGTCTGTATATCTTCCTTGGAGAAATGCCTATTTAAGTCTTCTGCCCATTTTTGGATTGGGTTGTTTGTTTTTTTGGCTATTGAGCTGCATGAGCTGTTTTTAAATTTTGGAGATTAATCCTTTGTCAGTTGCTTCATTTGCAAATATTTTCTCCCATTCTGAGGGTTGTCTTTTGGTCTTGTTTATGGTGTCCTTTGCTGTGCAAAAGCTTTGAAGTTTCATTAGGTCCCATTTGTTTATCTTTGTGTTGATTTCCATTTCTCTAGGAGGTGGGTCCAAAAGGATCTTGCTGGGATTTATGTCCTAGAGTGTTCTGCCTATGTTTTCCTCTTAGACTTTGATAGTTTCTGGCCTTACATTTAGGTCTTTAATCCATTTTGAGCTTATTTTTGTGTATGGTGTTAGGGAATGATCTAATCTCATACTTTTACATGTCCCTATCCAGTTTTCCCAGCACCACTTATTGAAGAGGCTGTCCTTTCTCCACTGTACATTCCTGCCTCCTTGATCAAAGATAAGTTGACCATATGCGCGTGGGTTTATCTCTGGGCTTTCTATCCTGTTCCATTGATCTATCTTTCTGTTTATGTGCCCGTAAAACACTGTCTTGATTACTGTAGCTTTCTAGTGTAGTCTGAATTCAGGGAGCCTGATTCCTCCAGCTCCATTTTTCATTCTCAAGATTGCTTTGGCTATTCGGAATCTTTTGTTTTTCCAAACAAAGTTTGAAATGTTTTGTTCCAGTTCTGTGAAAAATGCCAGTGGTAGTTTGATAGGGATTGTATTGAACCTGTAGATTGTTTTGGGTAGTAGAGTCATTTTCACAATATCTGGATTCTTCCAATCCAGGAGCATGCTATATCTCTCCATCTATTTGTATCATCTTTCATTTCTTTCATCAGTGTCTTATAATTTTCTGCATACAGGTCTTTTGTCTCCTTAGGTAGGTTTATTCCTAGGTATTTTATTCTTTTTGTTGCAATGGTAAATGGGAGTGTTTTCTTGATTTCACTTTCAGATTCTTCATCATTAGTGTACAGGAATGCCAGAGATTTCTGTGCATTATTTTTGTATCCTGCTACTTTACCAAATTCATTGATTAGCTCTAGTAGTTTTCTGGTAGCATCTTTAGGATTCTCTATGTATAGTATCATGTCATCTGCAAACAGTGACAGCTTTATATCTTCTTTCCCAATTTGGATTCTTTTTATTTCCTTTTCTTCTCTGATTGCTGTTGGTAAAACTTCCAAAACTAAGTTGAATAAGTGTGGTGAGAGTGGGACACCTTGTCTTGTGCCTGACCTTAGTGGAAATGGTCTCAGCTTTTCACCATTGAGGACAATGTTGCCTGTGGGTTTGTCATATATGGCCTTTATTATCTTGTGGAAAGTTCCCTGTATGCCTACTTTCCGCAGGGTTTTTATCATAAATGTGTGTTGAATTTTGTTGGAAGCTTTCTCTGCATCTATTGAGATGATCATATGGTTTTTCTCCTTCAATTTGTTAATATGGTGTATCACATTGATTGATTTACGTATATTGAAGAATCCTTGCATTCCTGGAATAAACTCCACTTGATCATGGTGTTTGATCCTTTTAATGTGCTGTTGGATTCTGTTTGCTAGTATTTTGTTGAGGATTTTTGCACCTATGTTCATCAGTGACATTGGCCTGTAGTTTTGTTTCTTTGTGACATCCTTGCCTGGTTTTGGTATCAAGGTGATGGTGGCCTCGTAGAATGAGTTTGGGAGTGCTCCTCCCTCTGCTATATTTTGGAAGAGTTTGAGAAGGATAGGTGTTAGCTCTTCCCTAAATGTCTGATAGAATTCGCCTGTGAAGCCATCTGGTCCTGGGCTTCTGTTTGTTGGAAGATTTTTAATCACAGTTTGCATTTCAGTGCTTGTGATTGGTCTATTCATATTTTCTATTCCTTCCTGATTCAGTCTTGGCAGGTTGTGCATTTCTAAGAATTTGTCCATTTCTTCCAGGTTGTCCATTTTATTGGCATAGAGTTTCTTGTAGTAATCTCTCATGATCTTCTATATTTCTGTAGTGTGTATTGGTATTGGGTCAAAGAATTAAAAGCGTGCTGGAGAAAGTCGGACAGAAACTTTCACAAATAAGCCAACTGCTCAATTAATAGCTCTCCTTCCCTTTTGAACAGTTTTATTCATTTTTAAGAATCATGCAGCAGTCCATAAATATTGCATCCTTGACGTCCCCACTGTAGTGTGCCCATGAGTGTACTCCAGGGAGTGAGGGGTACACAGCTGGCACAACAGTACACACATACTTACACACAGTAGGTGTGCAGATCCTAAAGCAAAGTGAGCAAGCAGCATGCCAAGGTCAGGTGAACAGGACACAAACTCTCCCCTGGTGAGATGGCTTAACGTGTGTGGATCCGTGCCCAGGAGATGCCCCAGCGTGGGCATGACCTCTGGTGGGATGGGACTGGGGAGGAGAAGGAAAAAGGGCTCTGTGAGAAGGCTGGGATCACCACAGCACCCGGAAGTGAGCTCATAGGTGAGGTCCGACCTGAGTGTGGCAGGAAGGAGCCCCAGGCCTCTGGTTAGTCTGTGTCCTTGTGTGAGAAACCAGGCCCCATCATATTCTCTGTGGGTCAACTGCTAACAACATGACCATCTCCAGATGATGACTGGGGCGGCTGTCCTGTTTCCCGACCAGGCTCTGTGCCCTGTTCCCTGATCCCAGCCATTTTGGATGGGATATTTCTGCTCGCCAAAGAGCTAAATGAGGGCAAAGAGGTGAGGGGATGGGGGAGAGAGCAGGAACTGTCTGAGAAACAGGAGCGAAGGGCCACTTCTCACCCGGGTATGTCTTGGTTATGGAACCAAGGCCTTGAGGAATCTCTCTGAGCCTCTTCCTGGGAGAAGACAGACCCTCCAGAAAGGGTGAAGACAATGGCTTCCTCTTAGGGTTCCTGGCCACTGTGGCAACTGTTTACCTGCATCTCCTTCATCTCAGGTAACACCACACTCTGAATACTACCTGCCGGGAGAGGAGGTGGATCTGTATACCACCACCCCAGGCTAAGGGAGCGCCCCCTTCCCTAGTGCTTCTGGGACTCAGACTTCAAGGAGATCAGGAAGTGTGGTTATTGCTGGAATCAT
Organism: Mesoplodon bidens; assembly: GCF_964165515.1. Lineage (NCBI taxonomy): Eukaryota > Metazoa > Chordata > Mammalia > Artiodactyla > Ziphiidae > Mesoplodon > Mesoplodon bidens. The sequence continues at coordinate 440,353 of NW_027672468.1, read as the reverse complement.
CAATATGAAAGGGGCTGTAAGAATGTTTTGGGGAAAGGAAGGACATTAAATGGGGCCTGAAACAGCAGAGCCCACTGCAGGATTTCAGAGCGGGTGGACACGGGAACTCAAGGCAGAAGCTGAGATTCAGGCTTGGCTCATGTAGTGTCTGTCAGGACCACAGGCCTCCCCCTGCCCACCCCCAGGGCAGGATGTGAACCACAACCACCAGGCAGTGAGGGTCACCACACACCTGGTGGCACAAAGCAGCCACACAGGAGGTGCAAAACATTCCAGGGCACTGGGCTCTCTTTGAGGCCTTGGGAAGGACCCTGAAAAGCTCTTCTAGGGCAACAATTCCAACTACTAATTCAGGCCATCATGGTGGGCATATCCTAGGGCTCTGTCATATCTCAGCCTCACAAAATGTTGGATCCCACTTTGCTTCTCAATCTCATGCTCCACTAAATAACCACCTCTTCCAAAAGCCAGCAGACAATGCATCTATCAGAGAGCTATGAGGAATCCATTGATAACACTAGTGTTGAGGGAGGAACAGCCAACAGCTTACGGTCTTGCTGTTTCAGGCTGTTATTTCTATGCCCTACACCAGAGTGAGGTGGGGTGCACATGTGATTTGAACAATATCTCTAAATCTCTGATGAGCCTATGGAAGGCAGTACCTCCGGCTCCCCCCATCAGGCTCAGCTGATCTGGAGGACAGGGGAGGAAAACCGGTGGGGTGGGGAGCCTCCCAGACCACCACTGAGCCCAGCTCAGCCCTTCCCCCAACCTCCTTTGGGGTTCTTGGGCACCAAATGAGAACCACCGGTCCACCCCTCTCTCAGCTTCTTTCTTCAACTCTTTCAGAAAAGCGGGGTGGAGACGGGGGCAGCAGGGATAAGAATGCCACCTGACAGGGCGGTAGTGATGAAACGTGATAATATACGACAGTCCCTAACAAGTGCCTGGTACATAGAGGGGGTCAAAAATGCCTTTGCAGTGTCACCTTAGGATGGAGCCCCAGGCCTTCCTGAGTGCACCTGATCATAAAGAAGTCCCCGGTAGGTCATCATTTAACTGAGGGGTTCTCAGATTCAAGGCCTCCTTCCTAAGCAGACACACGAGGCATAGCCTCTGCTACCAGAAGCAAGAACTGTTTTCCCAACCAACCTTCTGGTGGTTGCCACTGCTTCTTGTCCTTGAGAGAGGAGCTCCTAATGCATTTTGAGGGAAACCCCACTTACAGTGCAATATGGCTTTCCCTTCTCACAGGAGTCATCCCCCAACGCCACCCCAAACTGCAGGTCTCAGATTGGTCATGATGTCCCAGAGACTAGAAAATGCCAGATGGGTGTTTGTAATGAAGTCACCCAAACTCTTGAGTCTTCTTGGTCTACCTCCTAAGGAGAAAAAAAAGAAAAGATGCACAAGAAATAACCAGTCTGTAGGCCACAGCTCCACCTGAAGATCAAGATACAGTGGAAACATTCCAGAGACTCTCTGCAAAGGGTCTCATGAGCTGCAGTTCGAGTGGCTTTAGCCGACAAGGAGAAAAGAGGTTTCCAGTCCCTTCTGAGAGGGGAAGGATCACGGTTGCGGAAGAAGATGAGTCTGGGAGAAGGGTCAGGTGCCCTCAGCATCCAGCTTTCACGTGGGTCTCAAAAGTCTCCGTGTGTCTTGCTGAGGATGCCCAGGAGGTCAGTGGTGCCATGAGGCCAGGATGGGATGTGAGAACGGGAGGAGAGCCCTGGTACAGGGGCTAAGGCTCTCAGATGGCCAAAGGATCCCACACGCAGAGCCTGTTCTCGGGGTCCTCCAGGCTGCCAGAAGATGAGCGTCTGCACTGCGTGTTCCGACGACTGACCACGTTGTCGTCAGCCTGCCAGGCACCTGAGAAGAGGAAAGGAAGGTTACCGGACCTTTGGTTTGGTGTAGATGGTGTCTCTGGCAGGACAGTCCGGAGTTTGGCACGAAAACTGGCAAGATGCGCATTACCTGGAACTCCCACAGGGTGCAAACCACAGCACGTGAAATTTGGGAGCAGTGTCTTCCACTGGGCGAGGGACAGTCATGGCCACTGTGGCCCTCTGATGGAGGGACATGCAGGATGGTCCTTGTTTTGTGAGCTTGCCGCAGGCTCCACCTTTGTATCTTTATTTGGTCTTGAAGTTTGCCTAAGTGTTACAGCGGACCAGGAAAAGAAACTGAGTCTGGCTGAGACTTTCACGAGAGCAGGAGGAGGTGAAGGGGAGGGAGAAGAGTGTGTTAATTTGGGCTCAGAGTTAGTGTTTGCTGTGGGGGCCAGGGTGGGGCAGGAAGGGACTGGCTGCCCAGCAGGGTGCCAGGGACCAAATGGCATGGCAGAGAACAGAGTGACAGCTGTTCCTCTCCTTCTGCACCTGAACAGCCCACCGAGAGTTGCTATCAGCTGGTGCCACCAACCCCAGGAGACATTAGCTCCAGAGCTTTGGGATCCCCCGGGTACCATCCACGAAACTCATCATCTTCCCCCCTTGTCCTGCAGTTCCTGCACGACAAGCACCCGCTGCCCATGCTGGAAACCCACTCTTGATGCTTCTCTCTCCTTCATGCTCTGTATCCAATGCACCATGACCTCCTGCTTGTTCAAGCTCTAGTAAGGTCTAAATCTGTAGTTAGAAAACCGGGATAGAGCCCCAGCTTGTAACGTACTGACTGTGTGACCTTGGGCAGGTCACTGTACTTGGAGCCCAGGTTTTCCCATCCATCAGATGGGAGACAAGTACTTACTCCCCAGGGATGCTGTGAGACTAAGCGAGGTGACATGGAAGAGTGGTGAGCAGGGCGCCTGACTCACAGAATGTGCGCGAAAACCATCCGACCCCAGGCCTTGTTCAGGCTACACTCATCTCCCCCAAGTCGTCCTCCCATTCCACAGACTGACTCCATCTGATTCAGCCCCCCCAGTGCAGCGAGATGCCCCTTCTGAAGGGAGAGGATGAAGCCCTAACCCCCTGAGTTTGGGGAAAGCCTTCCATTCTCTGGCCGAGGACTGCTGAGCTGCCTCTTCCAGCACCTGCCCCCAGAAGGCCCCCCCTGAAGCCAGATGGGGTCCAGCGTGCTCCGAAGTGTTCCCCCACTGGCCCATACGACCACCCAATTTCTCATGCTGTGTGGAAATTGCTGGATCCTCCAGCACACGGTGATCTCCTCCAGGGCAGAGCCGAGAGCCATGCCCTTCAGAGGGCTCAGTTCGTGGACGGAGCCAGCTGACCCTGGAGGGTGGGCGTGAGGCTCACTGTGTCACATTTGAGGGAGGCCACTCACAAATGTCTGGGGTCAGCTTCAGGTTAGGCCAGCCCAAGACACGAAACACTTTAATGGCAGAAGCACTAGGATTCAGCGGGTATAAATTGTGTATACCCATAAATGTCCTGGTGTGCTAATCCGCCCTAAGGCTCTAATAATAGTCTTGTGGAGGTGGACCCCAGGGGAAGGGGAGTGAGTGGGACAGGAAATGTTTAGGTATCTCTCACAGCCAGATGGAATGCGGGGATCTGTACTCCCTGAGGGTACCGGAGTCCGGCACATGGGTCCACAGTGCTTTACCGCTCTAAGGGTGACAGGATGAAGAGCAGGCAAGATTGCCCTTTTAAGTTAGGAACCCCCAGGTGAAATAAGTTGTTCCTTCATTTTATATAATTTGGTAGATCTCATACTTATTCCTCTGTGTTTAATGGGCAGGACTCCGGAACTGCGGCTGTTTGGTATGAAAGACCAAAAGCAAATGGTAAAAAGGAGAGAAGACACACACACACACACACACACACACACACACACACACACGTGCGCGTGCACACGCACGCGCACACACACACACACACAAAGTCAAATCAAAACACTGCCGCAGCCTCACCGCCAACACCACTGGCTGCCAGGCTGCCTGGCTCTGAATTCTTGAGTCCTTGCTACAAACACCACCGGTCCAGATTCTGAGCCAGGGCTGAAAACTGGCTCCTTCTGAAACAGCCTCAAGACTCAGACCTGAAGTCTCTGATCTCCCCAGCTTCTTAGTACAGTCAGTGGTGCTCTTTCCTCTAAAAAGGCTTCTGCCAGCCCCTCGGCGAAACCCTGCTGCTCCGTGCATCCTGGATGCAGAAGGTAAGTGTGGAAGGCGCAGGAGGACTTCCTGAGCGAGTGCTGCCATTCTGTCCAGCCCTCAGCCAGAAAAGGGAGCCTGGAGATTGAAAATCCTTCACGGGAGGTAGAGAAAGGTGGTTCCCACTTAATTCCATCCTCAGGCTCAGAAACGGGGAAGTGAGGAGACCTCTAGAGGCAGATTTGGGGAGCACATCTAGGGGGATTCCACACACCTCTTTCCTGCCTCTACCCAGCCACTAATTAAATTTAAGGTCTGTAACAGTTCCACCATCTTGTAGAGTTTCTCTCCAAGAAAAGAGAAAGTTAATTCCGATTTTTCCTTAGTATCTGAAAAGCATAGCCCTTCCTAGTGGCGTCTTAGTCTTGGGTTATTTCAGGTCTCCATAAGTACTTTTCTTTGTTTTGTTTTTGGCTGTGCAGTGGCTTGGAGGATCTTAGGTCTCCGACCAGGGATCGAACCAGGTCACTGAAATGAAAGTGCTGAGTCCTAACCTCTGGACGGCCAGGGAATTCCCTCCATAAGTACTTTTAGATTTCATCGGTATGCCCACTCCTGTCCAATGCCATCATTTAAAAACATCTGTATCGGGCTGCCCTGGTGGCGCAGTGGTTGAGAGTCTGCCTGCCGATGCAGAGGACACAGGTTCATGCCCCGGTCCGGGAAAATCCCAGAGGCCACGGAGCGTCTGGGCCCGTGAGCCATGGCCGCTGAGCCTGCGCGTCTGGAGCCTGTGCTCCGCAATGGGAGAGGCCACAACAGTGAGAGGCACGCGTACCACAAAAAACAAAACAAAACAAAACAAAAACATTTGTATTTCCACTAATAAACTCAAATTATCTTTGCTTTTTCCCATCACACTCCCCAGAGCCTTTTCACAGAATTGTCACTGGTCCCCTGGCCACTATCCTGACGCCTGTGTGATACTCCATCAGGTTCCTTGGGGCCCCGTCTACCTAGCATGGCCTCACGCTTCTAATCGGCTCACCACCTACAATGGTCAACTCAGATTTCCTCCCTTTGAGAACCTTGCAGAACAATCTCAGAACATACCATCGCCCCCCCCACCTTGGTCTCAGGGCCAAAGAAGACCCAGAGGCTTCTTAGCGGAAGAGGTGCTGGAATGACACAGGTGCTTTCTCAACATCACTCCCACAAGGCTGATGAGAGCAGCGAGGATGGGGACCTGAGCCATCCTTGCCGCGAGCTGGGGCTCCTGGCAGAGCACCTGTGGGCCTGGGGAGGGTGGACCATGGGATGCTCCCCGGGCTCCCTCCTTGTGGGCGCTCCGTGAGGGGAGTGGCATCCATGTGGGGAGGGAAACAGCATGGAGAGGGAGACCAGGTGCCTGAGAAGCTGTCCTGACGGCCAAGCCAGCCTGAGGCACCTCAGTCATAGGATGGAACTTTGAACTTACAGCTGAGCGTGGTGAGGTCTGTTGATTCCACGGGACCTACCACAGTGGATGCTCCTGTCATTAACCTGACATTAACCCGACAGATGCTTCCAGAGAGTCCCCCAGCTCTTTACTACCAGTGTGACGCTAACAGCAGAACCCGAGAAACATTTTACCAAGAGAGCAGATGCACTTTCCTTCTCCCGTAAGAGCCCTTGAGACCTCGGGGTGAGACTACGATGCGACCTTCAACTCCCTCTCCCGGCAGCCGCCACTGTCTTTCGGTTTCATGTCTGGCCTGAACGGTGCAGCCAGTTTAATCTGAGAATGGCTGGCTCTCGAGATAAACATAAAGAAGCCCAGCATTGTTTTCCTTCCAGGTCTCGCTCCCCTGCCGCAATCCCAGAGTGGAATAAACATCCACCAGCAGGTTGGCCCGAAGGAGTTAGGGAGAGGAGGAAGCAAAAGGCCTGGGGTCAGTTTCCACCAGCATGGGTGGCTGAAACAATTCCCAGGAGCTCTCTCTGCCCAACACGGGGGTTGGTGGGGAGCCACTGCGGGGAGGCAGGAGCCTAGATTCCTCTCTTGAAACCCAGTGAGCGGCTGGCCGGCACAGCTGCCACAGACTCAGGGCGGAGTGAGGGCAGAGATGGCATCTTCCCCAACTAGTGACCAAAACAAATCCTGCCTGTAACCTTTGCCACAGAAGCATCCCCACTTTTGTGGAACAGGGATTAATCTAGTCTCACAAACATGTTTTTTCCTGGAAAATTTCAGCATATTAAATACAGGCTCTTGCCAGTTAGGAACGGAAGCCTCAGCGAGGGCCCCTCGGATGTGTGTGTGCCCAGCAAGCTTGGGGTTGGGTGTCGGTGAACATGAACTTTCACACGAAGTCTGGGTAACCTAAATGAGTTTCAAAATAAACAAACTGGACAGACAGACGTACATTTGGCAAAAAGACATGAGAAACAAATGGACAGGCAGAAGCCAGGTAAAGAGTAGGAAGGCAGGAAGTGAAGTGTACCCTGGACCTCAGCCACTCTGGCCCAGGCCAGGCTGCGTCAACGCTAAGTGGGAAGGGACCGGAGAGCCCCTGGGAAGGCCGTGGGAGGTGTCTCTGGGGATTATGGCTTCCTCCACCACAAGCCTTCATGGGGCCAGAGGGGTGAGGACCTGGGTCTTTTGCAATCTGATGGAGAGTGGCAACCACAGGAGTTTGTGTCCCTCCAGCACCTGTAACCACGTCGCCAAGAGAGTAAAGCACTGGACCCATGACGGGACGTGGCTGTCCTGAAGCTTAAGTATGTCCAGGGCATGTTTAAGAGATTACAAACCAAACAACGTGAAGGCAGTCTCTGATGTGAACCCAGGAGGGTCAATTTCGACCTAGTCCACCAGGCAAGATGTGGCTTTAGAGCCATGGTTGGTGAAGCCCTTGGTGAGCACGGAGCAGAGAGACATCAGTGCGCAGAGTGTGACTGACAGGTGGGCTCCTCCTGAGAACTCATCCCGGATTCAGTTTAGTGTCATGAGAAGGAATAAGGGGCACGTTGATGGCCCTGATTGAATTTATAGAGTTAGGGCTCCAGGGAGAAGAGTCACCCTCGACCCCTGATCGTTCCTTTGGGATCCAAATCTAGGGAGCACAAGGCAACTGGTGGTCGCCCAGGGCTCACTGGGTCACAGAGCTAGTCTATAAAATGCAGGCTTTGAAATTCCTCTCTGATCCTAACTAACCACTCTCCTCTGAGGGGCTACAGGTTCCCTTTTCAAGGGCTCAGGCTCTCTTTCCAAGACCTTATGACAGAGGCCGTGTCTGCCTTAAACTGCCTGTTGATGGAAACAAGACCAGGCCCCCTGCCATGGGATCTGCAAGATCATGATGGAGGGGGCACGGTCAGGCCAAATCAGAAGGCTTTGGGGGTATTTTTGCGCCTTTCTCCATGCCCAAATAGATTCGTTTAGAGCAGAGTCGCTCTTTGCCCAAGAACTCTCCCGAGGCCGCCTCACTTCCTTTCAGCAACTGGCTCCCAGCACCTTAGCAAAGCCCATGCCTTCTTGCAGGAACTGCAGGGCAGGAGATGGGTGTCCTAGGGTGAGAGCAGGGGTGCGAGCAGGGGAGCATCTCCCACCAAGTTCATGTTCAGCAGACTGCCACTCACCGGGTAAGCAGACCGCAAAGCACAGCTTATTGTCCAGTGCTTTCATGCTGGCGATGTCAAAGTCATTGTTATTGTCACACACCATACCTAGAAATGCGAATGTCCTCTGGCCTGTAACGGAGTTAAGGCAGTTAGAGGACCTGGCTGTGTTTTTCTCTGCTTTGCTGTCCTTAAAATAAAAATCTTAAGGATGGAGACAAAAAACATCAAATCATATGTTAAAAAAAAGACAATAATTAAGTGGGGAGAGTGGACAATAAAGGAAACTGTGTGGGTACGTTTGTGTTCTCGCTCTGTTCTGCACTGTTTCCTTAACTGGCCCCTTTCCAGCCTTTGTTCCTGGGAAATCAGGCGCTGGGGAGGTCTGTGGGATTCGGACACACAGACCCGGGCCCACAGCAGATCTAAGCCAGGCTGGAAGAGGTAGGAGAGCCACGGGGGAAGTGACCCCAGGCTCCGGCCTGTGTCTGTCGGTGCACGTGGGGTGTGTTTATGACCACAAGGCTCTGCGAAATGACTAATACATAAAATGGCAATTAAAGCTCTTTGGTCCCGTAATTTTGCACCTCAAATCAAAGAATCGCATCGCTTGCAAAATTATGATTTATTTTCTTTGAGACTTAATTTGCTATTCTGAGGATGTTTAAAGGGGCTGACCAGAAACCTACAGTGTTGTAAGATGGGAAGGGGACAGTTTTAGATGTTATTTTTTCAAGCCCCCCACCCGGTTTTTTTTTTTCCTTGGTGAAAGGCAGAGGAAGAAACATACATCTACTGTGTACAGCATGTCAGGTGGAAACCACATATGGAATGTCAGGCGGAAACCACGTACTGCCCTGTGCCTTTTAGAAGCAAATATTCTACTGGGGAAGACAATCACAATGGAGAACTCGGAGCCTTGCGCCCTGAAGACATCAACCGAGGGGAGGTAGCGCCCAACCCCGGCTTGGTTGGCGTGCGCGGGCGACAGAGGCACAGCCTGGGCGACCACCCCTCCTCCGGCACTACTTGGCCAGGAGAGAGTGGTCATGTGCACATGTGCACCCCCTGCACACCACACCACCCACCAAGCAACCGCCATGGCCAAAGCAGAAGCGACTAGCATGACATCTGCATCCAGGCTGGGATCCAGGTTTGCTCTAGAGGTTGCCCTTCTGTGGAGGCACCTCAGAGGAGCAGACGGAAGATACACCGGTTCCGGGGACGACTGGTCCTACAATTCCAGGTGGGATTCCCAGCTCGCGTAACGAACCCCCACCCGTGACTTCCTTGCTCTATATGTAGGTCCTTCCTTCGCTTCTCGGCTTACTAGGAACAAAATTCTACCGACTGAAGATAAGATTGACCTTATTTACAAAACAGAAATAGAGTCACAGGTGTAGAAAACAAACTTATGGTTATGGCGGGGGGCAAGGGAGGGGAGGGATAAATTGGGAGATTGGGATTGACATATACACACTACTATATATAAAATAGATAACTAATAAGGACCTGCTGTAGAGCACAGGGCACTCTACTCAGTACCCTGTAATGGCCTATATGGGAAAAGAATCTAAAAAAAGAGTGGATATATGTATATGTATAATTGATTCACGTGGCTGTACAGCAGAAACTCACACAACATTGTAAACCAACTCTTGCAATTAAAAAAAAAATATCTACTTGAGGCCTGAACGATGGTAAAGAGACTCGTTCCAGTAGCCTACAAACACTAGTGCACGCTGAGCTGCTAACGTCTCTTCACCTCACCTTTGCTGTGCCGTCAGGGCTGTGATCCTTTTGCTACTGTAACACCAGCTGTTTTCTTCACTAAAGCAGGAAAACCTACTGCCTAACAGTCGGGTCCCCCAAGGGGAGGAAGCTGTTCTCCTGCTGCCGATGAACTTTGGGGCTGCTAGAGCAGTTCTGTGAGACTCAGCTGAGAAGCTGAAGCAGGAAGGAAGGTGATGGCAGTTGCCCAAGAAGCTTCAGGATCTACTCAACGTAGATGGAGAACTCCATGTATCTTCTGCAGCCTTGGTTCAGAGGCCCAGAAAGAGCCAGGAAGGCTGCTGAGGTCCTCAGATACCCTGCTTGCTTTGATATTCCATCAAGGAGACAACCTTTCCCCAAAGCCAAACCCTTGAGCAGTGCCACCAAGTCACACCAGTGCCCCTTTCTCTACCCTTCAGAGAATACCCAGGAAAGAAATATAATAAAAGGGAGCAAAAGACCAGGTCTTTTTCCATCTCCTTGTGTGGGTGATCCGTCCTCTTCTTCTAGAACATCATTTCCCTAGGTCAGAAGGAAGGCACTGTGAGTCCATAAAGCAGTGAAATGAGTCTACTGATTGTCAGAAGACAGAACTAATCACCCTCATGTTATCCAGACATTTCCTGTCCGTGTGAGATGGCTGGGAGGCCCAGCAGAGGCAGATTTTGCTTGGCGAGGCAGGATCGGCCCGTAGGGACCAGGTCTGAGGCACGTTCCAGAGGGACCAGGTCTGAGGCTCCTTACAGAGGGACCCTGGGACTGCCAGGAATAGCCTTGGTAATAGTTTAGCTCACACTGATTCTCTCAGGTGGAAATAAAAGTTGTCAAATGAAAAAGCAAACCGTGAGATCATAAAACTTTCAGGAACCCTTTAGGATCCCCAGTCCCATCCAGATACTCCTTTGAGAACATCTGGCTCAAGAGAAAGTTGTAGAGTCCCCACTGGGAGCTGGGCATTCCATATACTTCAGGCACACCTCCGTCAGAGCACTTCTCACGCTGAGTTATAACTCTGATTCCTCCATCAGTTGGAGCTCCGGGATGGGTGGGATGGGTGGATTGGGGGCGTGGGCAGGCAAAAGCCATGTCACTCGGTCTTTGTGTCCCCCAGTGCCAGGAAGATGTGAGATGCCTGTGCCAGGTAAATACTAAGTGAATTGGAGGACAAACACCCTCTCAAGGGTCTGGCCTGGAAGACTTCCCTCTGGAACTCACCCCACGCCTATTACGCTGAGACCAGCACCCTGTGGTAACCGGAGAGTCCCTCTGCTCTGCACCCTGCCTCTAACAGATCCAAGCGCACCACCTTGGAAGGCTTCTTCCAGAACAGCCCCCATCCTATTTGCATCCTCTGCCAGCGCCGGCAGTCCCTCTGACCGGGGAGGGGCACCAGCGTCCTCCTTGCTCTTACCTCTGCATCCTGCTCTTCAGCGGTGGCGACGAGGCCCGCAAAGTTGAAGTCTGGAGACGCCGCTGGCGTCACCTGCAAAGGAGCAACAAAAGTCAAGGTGCAGATGACACCGGTTCTCCTACACAGGTCACCTGGCAGCAAACCCAAACCAAGTCCTCAGGACAGAAGTGGTGCCACATGGAAGATCACATCTGAGGGACTCTTTGATTCAACAACCCGGTACCGTGTTTTCCAGGGCTCCCCTCCCGAGCACTGGGGGGCTTTGCCGATCTCCCTGGCAGGCCCTGGACTGAGCTCCTTGAGACTGGAGTACACAGCAGAGCAGAGCGGAGAGGGCGATCCCATGCTCCTCTCTTACGTCTCCTTCTTCTGAGGGGGTCCTGCTGGCGGCCCGGGGGCAGGGGACAGCCTCCCCGTCCTATTCTGTGCCAGGGGCGATGTAGGAGCCGGACATGGAGGAGACGGTGTCGGTGCTGATCTGGGAGGACACCATGGACATGACCTTCCTTCTTCAAGTCTGGGTCCCCAGTATGTTGAGGGGGGCAGAGGCGGGGAGAAGAGTGTTTCCTGCCCTCAGCTCAGCTCTTCAGGAGGCCTGGCACATTTGCTTCAGGCCAGCATGGAATCCCATCCCGGGAGGCTTCCCGTCACTGGAGCTGGGTGTGGCCTGTCCCGTGGGCAGACGGCGAGGGTCCCCAAAGACTGAGTTCCTGAACATTGCCCCTCATCCCTTTCCTGGCTGGCGATACATGCGGGAGGGAGGATAGGGAAGAGGTGGAAAGGGAGGAGACAGAAAGCTGACTTCTTCCTTTGGGAAGGGACTGTACCACACCTGAGGGTGAAGTGGCTGAAGGGCTTCTCACCTCAAAAGTGGAGATCAAAGGAAATGCGAAACCTGCGCAGAGAGCTTGAGTCATGGGCTCAAAGCCACACAGGGCAAAAGAGAAAGGACAGCTCAGTGCAACATGGGGTCCTGGATTGGGATGCTGGAATGGAGAGGAGCATTACTGGGGTGATCTGCAAGACGTGAAGGGGGTCTGCGGTTACATGGGATTACCAGGTCAGTGTTCATTTCCTGATTGTGATGGTGGTACTGGGATTGTGGAGGCGTGTCCTTGTTCTAAGGAAACACACACTAAAGTATCTAGTGCTAATGGGGCAGCCTGTCTGCAACTTACTGTTAAGGGCGCAAACTATATATTGACTGGGATTACATTGAATCTCTAAATAAATACGGAGTCACTGAACGTTTTTTGAAAAAGCCACCCAGCCAAGGGCCGGGGCAGGGATGAATAGGAGGGACAGGATCCACTCACGCTTCCTGCCCCTTCCACCGCCATCCCCCAAACGCTGCGTGCTGAAAGGGTGTGTGAAGCCCTGTGTTCTGGCCGCTTCGGAGCCCCCTCTTAGCTTTGGCTGCTCGTTGGCAGCATCCATGGACCCTTAAAAGTGCCAGTGTTTGGGTCCCAGCCCCAGAGACGCTAGTCCCAAGCATAGGGATTTTCAGGAGCTCCTGGGGATTCTTCCTGGCAGCCAGAAGCTTCTTCAGCCTTTCCTTACCTGGCAGGCAGTTCTGCCAGCCCCTGACCTTGCCCCTCTTCCCCCAGCATGGGCCCAGGCAACGGGTGAGGAGGGGGGACAGTGACCGGCCCCACCTGTCAATCCAGGGTGTACCCCTTTTGGCGGGGGCTGGAGGCTGAGCCTGGGGACCAGTGGAGAGGCTGGAGCCCCCATGTTCCCCCAGTGCTGGGGAGCGTGGGCAGGAAGGCTGGAGGGTGGTGGGGAGAGGGAGGGAGTCGTTGCTTAGTGGGTGAAGGGAGTCTCAGAGGGAGGTTGGGGCAGCCTCCTCAGCAAGCGGTGGGAAGGGGATGGGCTGCCTCCTGAGCTCTGTAAGGCCCCAACCCGGCTGGCCCTGCAGTGTGTGCACCCTTCTGAAATATTTGGAATAATTAGCAAGGGAAAGCAGCAAGTTGGCGGGGGAATGCCAGGTTGTCCTGGAGCCAGCCTCGAGTGCAAGGAAAGAAAGGGGCTTCAGGAGAAAGGGGCCCGTGGAGGCTGGGCAGGATTGTGTAGGGCAGTGCCCATTTGTGTGTGTGTGTGTGTGTGTGTGTGTGTGTCTGTGCGCACGTGCAAGTGAGTGCTGGAGGAAGGGGCTGTGCACCACAAGGGTGTGCTGGCAGGGCCAGGTGCGGGCTCGGGGGAGAGATGGGGTTCCAGGCAAAGCTGGGGTGAGGGGGTTGAAAGGTGCCTGCTGAGTGTCACATATTTGCTGTGCCTCAGTTTCCCCATCAGAACTCTAGTACGTTGATTCCTCACAGGCTGGAGCTGTAGGGTCTAGGCACCCCAACTTCCGTCAGCACTGATGGCCTCCCTCAGCCCCAACCTGCATCGGAAGGAAGGCCCTGGGCGGGGTGAATGAACCTCAGGGTGGCAAGTGGGGCACCAGGGGCTGGGGCCCTCTGACGTCACACCCTGTCCCTTCAGGAAGGGACCAAGGGAGGGAGGAGCTGGAGACAGGCCCAGGCGAGGACCGCAGGTGAGTCTGGGCAGGCCCTCAACTTGGGCGAGGTGGGGAACGTGAGCCGAGCCCTGGGCAAGAACGGCCTTTGTGAGTGAGTCCCCAGGGCCAGGGAGGGGGCTGTGCCTCCTTTGCCGCCTGCTCCTCGGGGCTGTGGGTACAGTCTCCCCATTGCCCATATAGAGGTGCCGAGGCCATGGCTGCAGGGCACCCCCGAGGGCCGCTTCTCAGCCCCTTTCTCTCTGGGCACCCAGAGATCATGAGGAGTGCATCAGGGGACACTCTGCAGGCCTTTGGTGCCCGCCATCTTGCTCCCAGCCAATCCCCCTTGGGCCGTGGCCTCCCCAAAACTGGCCCATGCTTTTCCCCAGAGAAAGTTGCAAGCAGGTCCATTTTGAGACTTTTTAAAACTTTATTTTTAAAAATGTTTTTATTGTAAATAACTTTCTATGAAAAAGGTTAGAATGCCCGATGGGTTAGGAGAGTGGATGTGGGATGCAGCCCAGGGCGTTTATGATGGAGCAAGACACTCCCCTGCAGGGGTGCAAGCAAGGGCACGGGGCCATCCCCCCATTCCTGATCCCAGTAGTTCTAGCAAGCACTGCGTCCCTCCCAGTTAAGCCTCAGCTATAGCTACACTCACTACATTAGTCTGTCTGTCCCCTTTCCCTCTGCAGCTTGGCTGCCCCAGCCCCTAACCCCCAGATCCCCATCTCCCCGCTGCTCTCAGCCTCAAGTTGGGCTCAAAGATTAGGGACACATGCCCTCTGCCCCACCTCTAGGGATGAAGCCAGAAGATCCCAGAGGCCTTAGAAAATCTCCTGGCTCCACCCAGCACCCCGGCCTCCTTTCTGTCTCCTCTCTCTTCCCCCCTCCGCCTTGCTCCTCCTCACAGACTGCCAGGAGAGGCCTCTTGGGTGTTAATTTGCAGTCACCTAATCAGCATTTGTTGTACCTGGGAACTTGCTCTGGATAGAGACCTGGGGAGGAGAGCAGGAGAGAGAGAAGATTTTAAGCTAAGGTGTTCTGGGGCGGGCCCTGTACTGATGTTTCCAGCTTGGCCAGGGCCCCTCCAAGCTGCAGCTCTCATAGTGCAGGGCCCTTAGCGTGTCTCTGGGGCAGGGAAGAAGTGGATCAATGAAACACTGTGTGTATGGGGGGCTGGGGAGCGGAGGCAGCAATTTTAGTCCTGGGCCCCAATACTCAGCCTGCTGGACTAGAATCTGAGGATGGCCTGGGCTGGGGGCCGTGTGGCCTGGTGGGTTGACCTGGCCCAGCCCCTGCCTGGGTGGTAGGGTGTCCATGGGCCTGCACTGGCGGGGAGGGGGGCAGTCTGGGCCCAGACTTCGGTGCTGTCTGGAGGTGGGGCAGGGCCTGGCTTCTTACAAGAAGGCGGCCAGGCTGGCCCAGTCATGCAGGTCAGAGGCCAGTGTGGCATCCCCGGCCTCAAAGAGGGGCTCGGGGGGCAGGGAGCTACGGGTGCTCTCATCCCAGGGGTGCTCCAGGAAGGATGGGGCCAGGAAGGTCTCATCAAAGTCCAGGCTTTCGGTAGCCTGCTCCACTGGAGGCCCCAAGGTAACAGGGCAGTCGATGTGGTGGCCATGGATGGTGAGGTCCACGTCCCCGTGTGAGGCAGGGCTCAGCGGCGGGATCAGCTCCGAGGTCTCCAGCGTGCCCAGCTCCCCGTCCAGCGTGCCAGCGTCCAAGATGGCCTCCCAGTCAAAGTTGCCCTTGAGGGGTTCCAGCTCAGCCTGCTCCTCCTGGGTCAGCAGCAGGGGGATGGAGGGCCGCGGGACCTTGGCCTCCTGCTTGGGCAGCGGCTGTTGACGCTTACGCCCCAGCCTGCCCTCGCCTGCACCCCAGCCCGCCTCCCCAGTGGCCTCCTCGAACTCCCGCAGCAGCTGCTCGGCCTCGGCGCTCACGGTCAGTGGCCCGGCCCATGGGGCGGCGCTGGGCTCTGGCGCGGCCTGGCGGGCAAAGGCCGGGTGGATGTGGACTGGGGGCAGCCGCCGCTTCTTCAAGGCCCCACTCAGCAGCCGCTCGGCGTACTGGGGGTCGATGCGCCAGAAGCCCCCCTTGCCTGGCTCGTCCTTCTCCCGAGGCACCTTGATGAAGCCCTTCTTCAGGGACAGGTTGTGGCGGATGGAGTTCTGGACACAGGGAGATAGGAGAGAAGGAAGACAGCTGGGAGAGTGGGTGGGGTCAGTGATGGGGGGCTCCTAGCGCCACTGCCAGTCCCACCACCACCTTCTCTCCGATGGGGGCAGGGGAGACAGAAGCGCTGCTCTGAGCGGGAGGCTCTGGGACACCCGCCACGGGGCACCAGGAGCTGGGAGTGCTGTCGGGGGCTTTTGTTCCCTTTTGCCAGGACATCTGCCTGCTCAGTCATCTGAGCCCTGAGCCGCAGGGTGGCTCTCAGTGCCAGCCTGTCCTGCCCTCCCTCCCTTACCCCGCTGCTTGCGGCCTCTGGTCAAAGGCCTTGGCTCCCCCAGGTCCTGGACGGCCAACTCCCTCTGCCTGGGCCTGGCTGGCCTTCTCTGTTTGTGAAATGAGTGAGTGGGTGTGAGGGTGTGTGTGTGTGGTGGGGGATGAAGTGTGGGAGGATCTGATGACTTTCCTTGTTTGTAGAGCCGGCTGCTGGCCTGGGCCCTCACCCACCATGTCCCCCTCCTCCCACCCCAGGCTCTGAGGCCTCAGTTGATTATTACCCAGCCAAGAGCATAGCGCTCATTCCTGGGGGCTCTCAGGCTTGGGGTAGGGTGGGGGGTGGTGGAGGGTCTCTGCTTTCTCACCAAGGTTACAAATGGTACCTGCCCCAGGGTCAGGGCCCAAGCAAACGTGGAATAGCTGTGATCACAGGAACTCTGATCCTGTGATTTGTGCCACAGGGAAGGATCTGTGCATCCTCAGGGTCTCTGTCCCCAAGGAGCCCCTGATCCTGATGGTCGAAGAGGCTGAGGGCAGTGTGTGCCCAGCCTGAATCACCATCCTGCCTTGTTCACGCCTGGGTGCACAGTCCAAACCACGCTGGGGCACAGGGGTCTGGGGCCTGGTGGGTGGGGCCGGCAGGTGAGTAGTGCGCCCTGGCAAGACTGGGAGGTTTACATGGTGGTCTGGGCCACTTGGCTGCTCTGTGCCAGGTTCCGGAGACTTGGAACATGAAGCCAGTGTGGGAGGAAAGAGCCCCTGTGGAAAGCACGTGGCTGAGATAATTGTCCCCGCAGGGAGGTTGATGAGAAGAGGGGGAGGAGTGTAGGCAGGAAACTAGGGAGGGCTTGGGGTGGGGGCTGGCACAGCAGCTTTCGGAAGGCCCCGTAGCCCTTCCACTGGGACACAGATGGCCACCACACCCTGCAGCACACCCCTCTCCCCTCCCAGAGCTCCTCCAGCCAACTGAAAGCAGGCGGGATGCAGAGCCGGGCAGCAACCATGCTCTGCCTCCAGTCAGGCCCTGACAAACTGACCTTGAGGAGGGTAGTGTGTAGGAATTCCAGGACTTGGGACACAAATGTGTCCCTCAGTCCATCAACCTACCCTGGGGGGCTGTGTCCACGCATAGTTCAGCCCTGGTCTTTGGGCTGAGCCTGCCGGATGACGGACAAGTTCTTTCCACTTGAACCTCTATGTCGGCACCCCTGCAGCCCTCTGAACATCCTCCCTCCTCCGTCTCTGAAGTCAAAGGGGCAGCAGTCCAAGCACTGGGCTCCCTTGAGGTCCTTCCTGGACGGCCTTCCTCTCTCGGGGCCCTGGCCGTACCGCGCCTACTTGGCCTGCGGATCTGGGATGTGAGTCCAGTCTGCGCGGGCATGGGCAGGGAGGGAGGGAGTGCCTCCCTACCTGCCAGGTGGGATCAGCGTGGCGGAAGTAACAGAAGTTGTCCGTGATCCACTTGTAGATGGCCGACAGGGTGATCTTGGTGGCCTTGCTGGCCTGCACGGCCATGCAGATGAGCGTGGCATACGAGTAGGGCGGCTTCACGTGCGGGTTGGTGGCGTAGTCCACGTCGTCGGGAGGCGAGGCCTGCAGCCCCGAGGGGGCGCTCCGCGGCGTGCACAAGGACGTGGGCTTGCCGGGTGTGTGCGGCTGCCCCAGGCAGGCGGGGTCCGCCGCCAGGGGAGACCCCGGCTTGGCCGAGCCTGACAGCTCGTGGTAGCCGTGAGGGTCGGTGTCCCCTGAAGGCAGGGCGGGGACCTTGGCTTTGAGAATGGAGAATTCCTGCAGCCACTGCAGGCTGGTCAGGCTGTCATTCAGGGCGTTGGACTCCTCCAGGCCGCCTTCCGGTCCAGCCTCCTCCGCTGCCCCTGCTCCCGAGACGCGTAGCCAGCTCTCCGCCATATCTGCGGGCACTCTCCGAGGGGGCTGTCAACATCCACGAGCCGAGCCGAGGGTGGCCGCCGAGCTCTCCGGCCCGCTGACTCCCGCGGCTTCAGTTACACAGCCTCCCGGAAGCGGGCTTCCATCCCGCGATCCGGGGGTAGCCTCCTCCAAAGGGAATGTGGTGCCTGAGGGGACCAGAGTGGGAACTGAGCCCTCTTTCCCCACCCCCGAGGGGAGAGTGTGGGCGAGGGGGGAGGCTGTTACTAAAATCCTTCCTGCAGCTGGGGAGGATCTTTTACTGCCGAGGTCTGGGAAACAGAAGGTGTGCCCGGGGGTCCGACCCACACGGGGTTCGCCTCGCTCTTTTCCTCTTGGATCTTTTAGAGGAGACTTAATTAGCCAAACGAGGGAATAGTGTAGGGGCATGCGAGGCCACCCCTTTCTCCCTCAAAGCGGGGAATTAACCCCCCTCTCTCCGTCCACAACCAATGGAAATGGGGCGAGAGAGTCCAGGAGGGCAGTACGACGGGTCGGGGGGCGGGGGAGGTCGTCTGATCTTTGAAAAGGGATATTAGGATGGGGATCAAGGGGAAGGAAGGAAAGAATACAGAGAGTTATAAGGGGGCGGGAAGTGAGTGTCCCCCAAACGCCTCTGATGTCAGTCCCCGGGCCCACCACTTCCGTCGGGGACGGATGGGAGAGCAGGCTGCTACTGACGCCCTCCCTTCCCACGGCCTGCAGCCCTCCCCGTCCCTTACCTGGCTCAGAGCGCAGCCCGGGCCAAAGGAAGGTTCTCAAAGAAATTCCTCCCACCGCCCACCCTCACCGCGGCTCTCTGCTCCCAGCTCCAGGGCCCAGCCAGCAATCCTCGTCGCCACTCACGCCCGCCGGCGCCTCTCTGAAAGCCAGCGGCCAGGGACCGGCACTCAGTAGCCGCTCACAAGGCGTCTCCTGCTGCCGTGGCGACGCCCCGCCCATATAAACAGCTTCCGCTTCTGCCATTGGCCAGGGCATCTCCAAAGAGACCGCGGGCTCTTAACCGCTCTCTCACGCGGTAACTCTCTTCCAGCTCCCTCCTGCCGCCCTCTCCCGCGCGCGACCCAGTCCCCTACCCGCCATCGCGTCCCGGCTCCGCGCATTCCCGCCCGAGGGCCCCGCGCCGGGCTCGGAGAGGCGCGCGGCTCGGCGCTCCCGCAGAGGCCCCGGGGCCCTCGGCGAGCAGTTCGCCGCGGGAACCGTACTCCGCCCCACCCCCTTCCCATCTGGGCTGCTCAGAGGTGGCGACGGCTCCTGGGACGCAGCCCGTGGCGCGGGGGCCAGGGCTGGGTGCATGCTTGGGGCTTTCCTTTCCTCTCCTCTGGGCTGCGAGTGGCACTTCCTCACGTTTCTGCGGCCTGTCCCTGTCTCCCGACCGAGTGTCGTCTTGGTGCCCGCAAGCAGGTCTGACTCTCCGATGCCACCTGCCGCTCAGGTCCGCAGAAACCGCAGCCCCGGTCGCAGACACCCCAAGGCGGCTAGGGTAATCCAGTGTTTCCCGGTAAGCGCTCCCTCCCCGCCCCGTCCTCAGCAAGATTCCCAGAAGCTGACATTCCAGAGGCTTCTTCGCAAGTGCTCTCCCTCCTTTCCAGATTGCCGAGGAGACAGAGCCGGTGGGTGAAACCCAGGAAAGCCGTGGACTTGCCAAATTCTGTGACTGGGGTCATTTGCCCCATTAATTTCACCAGCCTTTAAGTGACGCACTAACGGTGGACTGTGGTCCTTCCTCCTCCCCTCCCCCAGCCTCCCTCTAGTCACCAGCTTTCCTGCTCTTCAATGATTGAGGAGCAGCAGTTGGAAGTTCTCTGGTTGAAGGGGGTTGGTGGAGGTGAGGGCTCCTTATCAGGCCTCTGCGCAGGAGCTGTGCCCAGGGGATAGTACACCAGCTCCCACCCAGAAACATGTCTTTCCCTCTACCCCTTGCCCTCTCTCACTCCTCCATGTCCAGCTTGTCTTGAGTCAAAGTTTTTTTTTCTTCCCAAGTATTTATTGTTTTAATTTTTATTTTATTTTTATTTTTTTATTAGTTTCTGCTTTATAACAAAGTGAATCAGTCATACATATACATCTGTTCCCACATCCCTTCCCTCATGAATCTCCCTCCCTCCCACCCTCCCCATCCCACCCCTCCAGGCGGTCACAAAGCACCAAGCTGATCTCCCTGTGCTCTGCGGCTGCTTCCCACTATCTATCTACCTTACGTTCCGTAGTGTATATATGTCCATGCCTCTCTTTCGCTTTGTCACAGCTTACCCTTCCCCCTCCCCATATCCTCAAGTCCATTCTCAAGTAGGTCTGTGACTTTATTCCTGTTTTACCCCTAGGTTCTTCATGACATTTTTTTTTAATTCCATATATATGTGTTAGCATATGGTATTTGTCATTCTCTTTCTGACTTACTTCACTCTGTATGACAGACTCTAGGTCTATCCACCTCATTACAAATAGCTCAGTTTCGTTTCTTTTTATGGCTGAGTAATATTCCATTGTATATATGTGCCACATCTTCTTTATCCATTCATCCGATGATGGACACTTAGGTTGTTTCCATCTCCGGGCTATTGTGAATAGAGCTGCAATGACCATTTTGGTACATGCCTCTTTTTGAAGTATGGTTTTCTCAGGGTATATGCCTAGTAGTGGGATTGCTGGGTCATATGGTAGTTCTATGTTTAGTCTTTTAAGGAACCTCCATACTGTTCTCCATAGTGGCTGTACCAATTCACATTCCCACCAGCAGTGCAAGAGTGTTCCCTTTTCTCCACACCCTCTCCAGCATTTATTGTTTCTAGATTTCTTGATGATGGCCATTCTGACTGGTGTGAGATGATATCTCATTGTAGTTTTGATTTGCATTTCTCTAATGATTAATGATGTTGAGCATTCTTTCATGTGTTTGTTGGCAGTCTGTATATCTTCTTTGGAGAAATGCCTATTTAAGTCTTCTGCCCATTTTTGGATTGGGTTGTTTGTTTTCTGGCTCTTGAGCTGCATGAGCTGTTTTTAAATTTTGGAGATTAATCCTTTGTCAGTTGCTTCATTTGCAAATATTTTCTCCCATTCTGAGGGTTGTCTTTTGGTCTTGTTTATGGTGTCCTTTGCTGTGCAAAAGCTTTGAAGTTTCATTAGGTCCCATTTGTTTATCTTTGTTTTTATTTCCATTTCTCTAGGAGGTGGGTCCAAAAGGCTCTTGCTGGGATTTATGTCCTAGAGTGTTCTGCCTATGTTTTCCTCTAAGACTTTGATAGTTTCTGGCCTTACATTTAGGACTTTAATCCATTTTGAGCTTATTTTTGTGTATGGTGTTAGGGAATGATCTAATCTCATACTTTTACAGGTCCCTGTCCAGTTTTCCCAGCACCACTTATTGAAGAGGCTGTCCTTTCTCCACTGTACATTCCTGCCTCCTTGATCAAAGATAAGTTGACCATATGTGCGTGGGTTTATCTCTGGGCTTTCTATCCTGTTCCATTGATCTATCTTTCTGTTTTTGTGCCCGTAAAACACTGTCTTGATTACTGTAGCTTTGTAGTGTAGTCTGAAGTCCGGGAGCCTGATTCCTCCAGCTCCGTTTTTCATTCTCAAGATTGCTTTGGCTATTCGGAGTCTTTTGTTTTTCCAAACAAAGTTTGAAATGTTTTCTTCCAGTTCTGTGAAAAATGCCAGTGGTAGTTTGATAGGGATTGCGTTGAACTTGTAGATTGCTTTGGGTAGTAGAGTCATTTTCACAGTATCGATTCTTCCAATCCAGGAGCATGCTATATCTCTCCATCTATTTGTATCATCTTTCATTTCTTTCATCAGTGTCTTATAATTTTCTGCATACAGGTCTTTTGTCTCCTTAGGTAGGTTTATTCCTAGGTATTTTATTATTTTTGTTGCAATGGTAAATGGGAGTGTTTTCTTGATTTCACATTCAGATTCTTCATCATAGTGTACAGGAATGCCAGAGATTTCTGAGCATTAATTTTGTATCCTGCTACTTTACCAAATTCATTGATTAGCTCTAGTAGTTTTCTGGTAGCATCTTAAGGATTCTCTATGTATAGTATCATGTCATCTGCAAACAGTGACAACTTTACTTCTTCTTTTCCAATTGGGATTGCTTTTATTTCCTTTTCTGCTTTGATTGCTGTTGCTAAAACTTCCAAAACTAAGTTGAATAAGTGTGGTGAGAGTGGGCCACCTTGTCTTATTCCTGATCTTAGTGGAAATGGTCTCAGCTTTTCACCATTGAGGACAATGTTGGCTGTGGGTTTGTCATATATGGCCTTTATTATCTTGTGGAAAGTTCCCTGTATGCCTAATTTCTGCAGGGTTTTTATCATAAATGGCTGTTGAATTTTGTCAAAAGCTTTCTCTGCATCTATTTAGATGATCATATGGTTTTTCTCCTTCAATTTGTTAATATGGTGTATCACATTGATTGATTTGCATATATTGAAGAATCCTTGCTTTCCTGGAATAAACCCCATTTGATCATGGTGTTTGATCCTTGTAATGTGCTGTTGGATTCTGTTTGCTAGTATTTTGTTGAGGAAATTTGCATCTATGTTCATCAGTGACATTGGCCTGTAGTTTTCTTTCTTTGTGACATCCTTGCCTGGTTTTGGTATCAAGGTGATGGTGGCCTCGTAGAATGAGTTTGTGAGTGCTCCTCCCTCTGCTATATTTTGGAAGAGTTTGAGAAGGATAGGTGTTAGCTCTTCTCTAAATGTCTGATAGAATTCGCCTGTGAAGCCATCTGGTCCTGGGCTTCTGTTTTTGGAAGATTTTTAAACACAGTTTCCATTTCAGTGCTTGTGATTGGTCTATTCATATTTTCTATTCCTTCCTGATTCAGTCTTGGCAAGTTGTGCATTTGTAAGAATTTGTCCATTTCTTCCAGGTTGTCCATTTTATTGGCATAGAGTTTCTTGTAGTAATCTCTCATGATCTTCTATATTTCTGCAGTGTGAGTTGTTATTGAGTCAAAGTATTAAAAGCGTGCTGGAGAAAGTCGGACAGAAACTTTCACAAATAAGCCAACTGCACAATTAATAGCTCTCCTTCCCTTGTGAACAGTTTTATTCATTTTTAAGAATCATGCAGCAGTCCATAAATATTGCATCCTTGACGTCCCCACTGTAGTGTGCCCATGAGTGTACTCCAGGGAGTGAGGGGTACACAGCTGGCACAACAGTACACACATACTTACACACAGTAGGTGTGCAGATCCTAAAGCAAAGTGAGCAAGCAGCATGCCCAGGTCAGGTGAACAGGACACAAACTCTCCCCAGGTGAGATGGCTTAACGTGTGTGGATCCGTAACCAGGAGATGCCCCAGCGTGGGCATGACCTCTGGTGGGATGGGACTGGGGAGGAGAAGGAAAAAGGGCTCTGTGAGAAGGCTGGGATCACCACACCACCTGGAAGTGAGCTCATAGGTGAGGCCCGACCTGAGTGTGGAAGGAAGGAGCCCCAGGCCTCTGGTTAGTCTGTGTCCTTGTGTGAGAAACCAGGCCCCGTCATATTCTCTGTGTGTCAACTGCTAACAACATGACCATCTCCAGATGATGACTGGGGCGGCTGTCCTGTTCCCCGACCAGGCTCTGTGCCCTGTTCCCTGATCCCAGCCCTTTTGGATGGGATATTTCTGCTCGCCAAAGAGCTAAATGAGGGCAAAGAGGTGAGGGGATGGGGGAGAGAGCAGGAACTGTCTGAGAACAGGAGTGAAGGGCCACTTCTCACCCGGGTATGTCTTGGTTATGGAACCAAGGCCTTGAGGAATCTTTCTGAGCCTCTTCCTGGGAGAAGACAGACCCTCCAGAAAGGGTGAAGACAATGGCTTCCTCTTAGGGTTCCTGGCCACTGTGGCAACTGTTTTCCTGCATCTCCTTCATCTCAGGTAACACCACACTCTGAATACTACCTGCCGGGAGAGGAGGTGGATCTGTATACCACCACCCCAGGCTAAGGGAGCGCCCCCTTCCCTAGTGCTTCTGGGACTCAGACTTCAAGGAGATCAGGAAGTGTGGTTATTGCTGGAATCATCAATATGAAAGGGGCTGTAAGAATGTTTCGGGGAAAGGAAGGACATTAAATGGGGCCTGAAACAGCAGAGCCCACTGCAGGATTTCAGAGCGGGAGGACACGGGAACTCAAGGCAGAAGCTGAGATTCAGGCTTGGCTCATGTAGTGTCTGTCAAGACCACAGGCCTCCCCCTGCCCACCCCCAGGGCAGGATGTGAACCACAACCACCAGGCAGTGAGGGTCACCATGCACCTGGTGGCGCAAAGCAGCAACTCAGGAGGTGCAAAACATTCCCCGGCACTGGGCTCTCTTTGAGGCCTTGGGAAGGACCCTGAAAAGCTCTTCTAGGGCAACAATTCCAACTACTAATTCAGGCCATCATGTTGGGCATAGCGTAGGGCTCTGTCATATCTCAGCCTCACAAAATGTTGGATCCCACTTTGCTTCTCAATCTCATGCTTCACTAAATAACCACCTCTTCCAAAAGCCAGCAGACAATGCATCTATCAGAGAGCTATGAGGAATCCATTGATAACACTAGTGTTGAGGGAGGAACAGCCAACGCTTACGGTCTTGCTGTTTCAGGCTGTTATTTCTATGCCCTACACCAGAGTGAGGTGGGGTGCACATGTGATTTGAACAATATCTCTAAATCTCTGATGAGCCTATGGAAGGCAGTACCTCCGGCTCCCCCCATCAGGCTCAGCTGATCTGGAGGACAGGGGAGGAAATCCGGTGGGGTGGGGAGCCTCCCAGACCACCACTGACCCCAGCTCAGCCCTTCCCCCAACCTCCTTTGGGGTTCCTGGGCACCAAATGAGAACCACCGGTCCACCCCTCTCTCAGCTTCTTTCTTCAACTCTTTCAGAAAAGCGGGGTGGAGATGGGGGCAGCAGGGATAAGAATGCCACCTGACAGGGCGGTAGTGATGAAACGTGATAATATACGACAGTCCCTAACAAGTGCCTGGTACATAGAGGGGGTCAAAAATGCCTTTGCAGTGTCACCTTAGGATGGAGCCCCAGGCCTTCCTGAGTGCACCTGATCATAAAGAAGTCCCCGGTAGGTCATCATTTAACTAAGGGGTTCTCAGATTCAAGGCCTCCTTCCTAAGCAGACACACGAGGCATAGCCTCTGCTACCAGAAGCAAGAACTGTTTTCCCAACCAACCTTCTGGTGGTTGCCACTGCTTCTTGTCCTTGAGAGAGGAGCTCCTAATGCATTTTGAGGGAAACCCCACTTACAGTGCAATATGGCTTTCCCTTCTCACAGGAGTCATCCCCCAACGCCACCCCAAACTGCAGGTCTCAGATTGGTTATGATGTCCCAGAGACTAGAAAATGCCAGATGGGTGTTTGTAATGAAGTCACCCAAACTCTTGAGTCTTCTTGGTCTACCTCCTAAGGAGAAAAAAAAGAAAAGATGCACAAGAAATAACCAGTCTGTAGGCCACAGCTCCACCTGAAGATCAAGATACAGTGGAAACATTCCAGAGACTCTCTGCAAAGGGTCTCATGAGCTGCAGTTCGAGTGGCTTTAGCCGACAAGGAGAAAAGAGGTTTCCAGTCCCTTCTGAGAGGGGAAGGATCACGGTTGCGGAAGAAGATGCGTCTGGGAGAAGGGTCAGGTGCCCTCAGCATCCAGCTTTCACGTGGGTCTCAAAAGTCTCCGTGTGTCTTGCTGAGGATGCCCAGGAGGTCAGTGGTGCCATGAGGCCAGGATGGGATGTGAGAACGGGAGGAGAGCCCTGGTACAGGGGCTAAGGCTCTCAGATGGCCAAATGATCCCACACGCAGAGCCTGTTCTCGGGGTCCTCCAGGCTGCCAGAAGATGAGCGTCTGCACTGCGTGTTCCGACGACTGACCACGTTGTCGTCAGCCTGCCAGGCACCTGAGAAGAGGAAAGGAAGGTTACCGGACCTTTGGTTTGGTGTAGATGGTGTCTCTGGCAGGACAGTCCGGAGTTTGGCACGAAAACTGGCAAGATGCGCATTACCTGGAACTCCCACAGGGTGCAAACCACAGCACGTGAAATTTGGGAGCAGTGTCTTCCACTGGGCGAGGGACAGTCATGGCCACTGTGGCCCTCTGATGGAGGGACATGCAGGATGGTCCTTGTTTTGTGAGCTTGCCGCAGGCTCCACCTTTGTATCTTTATTTGGTCTTGAAGTTTGCCTAAGTGTTACAGCGGACCAGGAAAAGAAACTGAGTCTGGCTGAGACTTTCACGAGAGCAGGAGGAGGTGAAGGGGAGGGAGAAGAGTGTGTTAATTTGGGCTCAGAGTTAGTGTTTGCTGTGGGGGCCAGGGTGGGGCAGGAAGGGACTGGCTGCCCAGCAGGGTGCCAGGGACCAAATGGCATGGCAGAGAACAGAGTGACAGCTGTTCCTCTCCTTCTGCACCTGAACAGCCCACCGAGAGTTGCTATCAGCTGGTGCCACCAACCCCAGGAGACATTAGCTCCAGAGCTTTGGGGTCCCCCGGGTACCATCCACGAAACTCATCATCTTCCCCCCTTGTCCTGCAGTTCCTGTACGAGAAGCACCCGCTGCCCATGCTGGAAACACACTCTTGGTGCTTCTCTCTCCTTCATGCTCTGTATCCAATCCATCCTGACCTCCTGCTTGTTCAAGCTCTAGTAAGGTCTAAATCTGTAGTCAGAAAACCGGGACAGAGCCCCAGCTTGTAACGTACTGACTGTGTGACCTTGGGCAGGTCACTGTACTTGGAGCCCAGGTTTTCCCATCCATCAGATGGGAGACAAGTACTTACTCCCCAGGGATGCTGTGAGACTAAGCGAGGTGACATGGAAGAGTGGTGAGCAGGGCGCCTGACTCACAGAATGTGCGCGAAAACCATCCGCCCCCCAGGCCTTGTTCAGGCTACACTCATCTCCCCCAAGTCGTCCTCCCATCCCACAGACTGACTCCATCTGATTCAGTCCCCTCAGTGCAGCGAGATGCCCCTTCTGAAGGGAGAGGATGAAGCCCTAACCCCCTGAGGTTGGGGAAAGCCTTCCATTCTCTGGCCGAGGACTGCTGAGCTGCCTCTTCCAGCACCTGCCCCCAGAAGGCACCCCCTGAAGCCACATGGGGTCCAGCATGCTCCGAAGTGTTCCCACACTGGCCCGTACGACCACCCAATTTCTCATGCTGTGTGGAAATTGCTGGATCCTCCAGCACACGGTGATCTCCTCCAGGGCAGAGCCGAGAGCCATGCCCTTCAGAGGGCTCAGTTCGTGGACGGAGCCAGCTGACCCTGGAGGGTGGGCGTGAGGCTCACTGTGTCACATTTGAGGGAGGCCACTCACCAATGTCTGGGGTCAGCTTCAGGTTAGGCCAGCCCAAGACAGAAAACCCTTTAATGGCAGAAGCACTGGGATTCAGCGGGTATAAATTGTGTATACCCATAAATGTCCTGGTGTGCTAATCCGCCCTAAGGCTCTAATAATAGTCTTGTGGAGGTGGACCCCAGGGGAAGGGGAGTGAGTGGGACAGGAAATGTTTAGGTATCTCTCACAGCCAGATGGAATGCGGGGATCTGTACTCCCTCGGGGTACCGGAGTCCGGCACATGGGTCCACAGTGCTTTACCGCTCTAAGGGTGACAGGATGAAGAGCAGGCAAGATTGCCCTTTTAAGTTAGGAACCCCCAGATGAAATAAGTTGTTCCTTCATTTTATATAATTTGGTAGATCTCATACTTATTCCTCTGTGTTTAATGGGCAGGACTCCGGAACTGCGGCTGTTTGGTATGAAAGACCAAAAGCAAATGGTAAAAAGGAGAGAAGACACACACACACACTCACACACACACAGACACGCACACGCACGCGCGCACACACACACACACACACAGAAAGTCAAATCAAAACACTGCCGCAGCCTCGCCGCCACCACCACTGGCTGCCAGGCTGCCTGGCTCTGAATTCTTGAGTCCTTGCTACAAACACCACCGGTCCAGATTCTGAGCCAGGGCTGAAAACTGGCTCCTTCTGAAACAGCCTCAAGACTCAGACCTGAAGTCTCTGATCTCCCCAGCTTCTTAGTACAGTCGTTGGTGCTCTTTCCTCTAAAAAGGCTTCTGCCAGACCCTCGGCGAAACCCTGCTGCTCCGTGCATCCTGGATGCAGAAGGTAAGCCTGGAAGGCGCAGGAGGACTTCCTGAGCGAGTGCTGCCATTCTGTCCAGCCCTCAGCCGGAAAAGGGAGCCTGGAGATTGAAAATCCTTCAAGGGAGGTAGAGAAAGGTGGTTCCCACTTAATTCCATCCTCAGGCTCAGAAACGGGGGAGTGAGGAGACCTCTAGAGGCAGAATTGGGGAGCACATCTAGGGGGATTCCACACACCTCTTTCCTGCCTCTACCCAGCCACTAATTAAATTTAAGGTCTGTAACAGTTCCACCATCTTGTAGAGTTTCTCTCCAAGAAAAGAGAAAGTTAATTCCGATTTTTCCTTAGTATCTGCGAAGCATAACCCTTCCTAGTGGCATCTTAGTCTTGGGTTATTTCAGGTCTCCATAAGTACTTTTCTTTGTTTTGGTTTTGGCTGTGCAGTGGCTTGGAGGATCTTAGTTCTCCGACCAGGGATTAAACCAGGCCACTGCAGTGAAAGTGCTGAGTCCTAACCTCTGGACGGCCAGGGAATTCCCTCCATAAGTACTTTTAGATTTCATCGGTATGCCCACTCCTGTCCAATGCCATCATTTAAAAACATCTGTATCGGGCATCCCTGGTGGCGCAGTGGTTGAGAGTCTGCCTGCCGATGCAGAGGACACGGGTTCATGCCCCGGTCCGGGAAAATCCCAGATGCCACGGAGCGTCTGGGCCTGTGAGCCATGGCCGCTGAGCCTGCGCGTCCGGAGCCCGTGCTCCGCAATGGGAGAGGCCACAACAGTGAGAGGCACGTGTACCACAAAAAACAAAACAAAACAAAACAAAAACATTTGTATTTCCACTAATAAACTCAAATTATCTTTGCTTTTTCCCATCACACTCCCCAGAGCCTTTTCACAGAATTGTCACTGGTCCCCTGGCCACTATCCTGACGCCTGTGTGATACACCGTCAGGTTCCTTGGGGACCCGTCTACCTAGCATGGCCTCACGCTTCTAATCGGCTCACCACCTACAATGGTCAACTCAGATTTCCTCCCTTTGAGAACCTTGCAGAACAATCTCAGAACATACCATCGCCCCCTCCCAACTTGGTCTCAGGGCCAAAGAAGACCCAGAGGCTTCTTAGCGGAAGAGGTGCTGGAATGACACAGGTGCTTTCTCAACATCACTCCCACAAGGCTGATGAGAGCAGCGAGGATGGGGACCTGAGCCATCCTTGCCGCGAGCTGGGGCTCCTGGCAGAGCACCTGTGGGCCTGGGGAGGGTGGACCATGGGATTCTCCCCGGGCCCCCTCCTTGTGGGCGCTCCGTGAGTGGAGTGGCATCCATGTGGGGAGGGAAACAGCGTGGAGAGGGAGACCAAGTGCCTGAGAAGCTGTCCTGATGGCCAAGCCAGCCTGAGGCACCTCAGTCATAGGATGGAACTTTGAACTTACAGCTGAGCGTGGTGAGGTCTGTTGATTCCACGGGACCTACCACAGTGGATGCTCCTGTCATTAACCTGACATTAACCCGACAGATGCTTCCAGAGAGTCCCCCAGCTCTTTACTACCAGTGTGACGCTAACAGCAGAACCCGAGAAACATTTTACCAAGAGAGCAGATGCACTTTCCTTCTCCCGTAAGAGCCCTTGAGACCTCGGGGTGAGGCTACGATGCGACGCTCAACTCCCTCTCCCGGCAGCCGCCACTGTCATTCGGTTTCATGTCTGGCCTGAACGGTGAAGCCAGTTTAATCTGAGAATGGCTGGCTCTCGAGATCACCATAAAGAAGCCCAGGCATTGTTTTCCTTCCAGGTCTCGCTCCCCTGCCGCAATCCCAGAGTGGAATAAACATCCACCAGCAGGTTGGCCCGAAGGAGTTAGGGAGAGGAGGAAGCACAAGGCCTGGGGTCAGTTTCCACCAGCATGGGTGGCTGAAACAATTCCCAGGAGCTCTCTCTGCCAAACACGGGGGTTGGTGGGGAGCCACTGCGGGGAGGCAGGAGCCTAGATTCCTCTCTTGAAACCCAGTGAGCGGCTGGCCGGCACAGCTGCCACAGACTCAGGGCGGAGTGAGGGCAGAGATGGCATCTTCCCCAACTAGTGACCAAAACAAATCCTTCCTGTAACATTTGTCACAGAAGCATCCCCGCTTTTATGGTACAGGGATTAATCTAGTCTCACAAATATTTTTTTTTCCTGGAAAATTTCAGCATATTAAATACAGGCTCTTGCCAGTTAGGAACGGAAGCCTCAGTGAGGGCCCCTCGGATGTGCGTGCGCCCAGCAAGCTTGGGTTTGGGTGTGGGTGAACATGAACTTTCACACGAAGTCTGGATAACCTAAATGAGTTTCAAAATAAACAAACTGGACAGACAGACGTACATTTGACAAAAAGACATGACAAACAAATGGACAGACAGAAGGCAGATAAAGCGTTGGAAGGCAGGAAGTGAAGTGTACCCTGGACCTCAGCCACTCTGGCCCAGGCCTGGCTGGGTCAACGCTAAGTGGGAAGGGACCGGAGAGCCCCTGGGAAGGCCGTGGGAGGCGTCTCTGGGGAGTACGGCTTCCTCCACAAGCCTGCATGGGGCCAGAGGGGTGAGGACCTGGGTCTTTTGCAAGCTGATGGAGAGTGGCAACCACAGGAGTTTGTGTCCCTCCAGCACCTGTAACCACGTCGCCAAGAGAGTAAAGCACTGGACCCATGAAGGAACGTGGCTGTCCTGAAGCTTAAGTATGTCCAGGGCATGTTTAAGAGATTACAAACCACGCAACGTGAAGGCAGTCTCTCCTGTGAACCCAGAAGGGGCAATTTCAACCTAGTCCACCGGGCAAGATGTGGCTTTAGAGCCATGGTTGGTGAAGCCCTTGGTGAGCACGGAGCAGAGAGACATCAGTGCGCAGAGTGTGACTGACAGGTGGGCTTCTCCTGAGAACTCATCCCGGATTCAGTTTAGTGTCATGAAAAGGAATAAGGGGCACGTTGATGGCCCTGATTGAATTTATAGAGTTAGAGCTCCAGGGAGAAGAGTCACCCTCGACCCCTGATCGTTCCTTTGGGATCCAAATCTAGGGAGCACAAGGCAACTGGTGGTCGCCCAGGGCTCACTGGGTCACAGAGCTAGTCTATAAAATGCAGGCTTTGACATTCCTCTCTGATCCTTACTAACCACTCTCCTCTGAGGGGTTACAGGTTCCCTTTTCAAGGGCTCAGGCTCTCTTTCCAAGACCTTATGACAGAGGCCGTGTCTGCCTTAAACTGCCTGTTGATGGAAACAAGACCAGGCCCCCTGCCATGGGATCTGCAAGATCATGATGGAGGGGGCACGGTCAGGCCAAATCGGAAGGCTTTGGGGGTATTTTTGCGCCTTTCTCCATGCCCAAATAGATTCGTTTAGAGCAGAGTCGCTCTTTGCCCAAGAACTCTCCCGAGGCCGCCTCACTTCCTTTCAGCAACTGGCTCCCAGCACCTTAACAAAGCCCATGCCTTCTTGCAGGAACTGCAGGGCAGGAGATGGGTGTCCCAGGGTGAGAGAAGGGGTGTGAGCAGGGGAGCATCTCCCACCAAGTTCATGTTCAGCAGACTGCCACTCACCGGGTAAGCAGACCGCAGAGCACAGCTTATTGTCCAGTGCTTTCATGCTGGCAATGTCAAAGTCATTTTTATTGTCACACTCCATACCTATAAATGCGAATGTCCTCTGGCCTGTAACGGAGTTAAGGCAGTTAGAGAGGACCTGGCTGTGTTTTTCTCTGCTTTGCTGTCCTTAAAATAAAAATCTTAAGGATGGAGACAAAAAAACATCAAATCATATGTTAAAAAACAGACAATAATTAAGTGGGGAGAGTGGACAATAAAGGAAACTGTGTGGGTACGTTTGTGTTCTAGCTCTGTTCTGCTCTGTTTCCTTAACTGGCCCCTTTCCAGCCTTCGTTCCTGGGAAATCAGGCTCTGGGGAGATTGTGGGATTCGGACACACACCCGGGCCCAGAGCAGAGCTAAACCAGGCTGGAAGAGCTAGGAGAGCCACGGTGGAAGTGATCCCAGGCTCCGGCCTGTGTCTGTCGGTGCACGTGGGGTGTGTTTATGACAACAAGGCTCTGCGAAATGACTAATACATAAAATGGCAATTAAAGCTCTTTGGTCCCGTAATTTTGCACCTCAAATCAAAGAATCGCATCACTTGCAAAATTATGATTTATTTTCTTTGAGACTTAATTTGCTATTCTGAGGATGTTTTAAGGGGCTGACCAGAAACCTACAGTCGTGTAAGATGAGAAGGGGACAGTTTTAGGTGTTATTTTTTCAAGCCCCCCACCCGTTTTTTTTTTTTTTCCTTGGTGAAAGGCAGAGGAAGAAACATACATCTACTGTGTACAGCATGTCAGGTGGAAACCACATATGGAATGTCAGGCGGAAAGCACGTACTGCCCTCTGCCTTTTAGAAGCAAATATTCTACTGGGGACGACAATCACAATGGAGAACTCGGAGCCTTGCACACTGAAGACATCAACCGAGGGGAGGTAGCGCCCAACCCCGGCTTGGTTGGCGTGCGCGGGCGACAGAGGCACAGCCTGGGCGACCACCCCTCCTCCGGCACTACTTGGCCAGGAGAGAGTGGTCATGTGCACATGTGCACCCCCTGCACACCACACCACCCACCAAGCAACTGCCATGGCCAAAGCAGAAGCGACTAGCATGATATCTGCATCCAGGCTGGGATCCAGGTTTGCTCTAGAGGTTGCCCTTCTGTGGAGGCACCTCAGAGGAGCAGACGGAAGAGACACCGGTTCCTGGGACGCCTGGTTCTACAATTCCAGGTGGGATTCCCAGCTCGCCTAACCCCCCCCACCCGCCACTTCCTTCCTCTATAGGTAGGTCCTTCCTTCGCTTCTCGGCTTACTAGAAAGAAACTTCTTCCGACTGAAGATATGATTGACCTTATTTACAAAACAGAAATAGAGTCACAGGTGTAGAAAACAAACTTATGGTTATGGCGGGGGGCAAGGGAGGGGAGGGATAAATTGGGAGATTGGGATTGACATATACACACTACTATATATAAAATAGATAACTAATAAGGACCTGCTGTAGAGCACAGGGGACTCTACTCAGTACCCTGTAATGGCCTAAATGGGAAAAGAATCTAAAAAAAGAGTGGATATATGTATATGTATAATTGATTCACGTGGCTTTACAGCAGAAACTAACACAACATTGTAAACCAACTCTTGCAATTAAAAAAAAATATCTACTTGAGGCCTGAACGATGGTAAAGAGACTCGTTCCAATAGCCTACAAACACTAGTGCACGCTGAGCTGCTAACATCTCTTCACCTCACCTTTGCTGTGCCGCCAGGGCTGTGATCCTTCTGCTACTGTAACATCAGCCGTTTTCTTCACTAAAGCAGGAAAACCTACTGCCTAACAGTCGGTTCCCCCAAGGGGAGGAAGCTGTTCTCCTGCTGCAGATGAACTTTGGGGCTGCTAGAGCAGTTCTGTGAGACTCAGCTGAGAAGCTGAAGCAGGAAGGAAGGTGATGGCAGTTGCCCAAGAAGCTTCAGGATCTACTCAACGTAGATGGAGAACTCCATGTATCTTCTGCAGCCTTGGCTCAGAGGCCCAGAAAGAGCCAGGAAGGCTGCTGAGGTCCTTAGATACCCTGCTTGCTTTGATATTCCATCAAGAAGACGACCTTTCCCCAAAGCCACACCCTTGAGCAGTGCCACCAAGTCACACCAGTGCCCCTTTCTCTACCCTTCAGAGAATACCCGGGAAAGAAATATAATAAAAGGGAGCAAAAGACCAGGTCTTTTTCCATCTTCTTGTGTGGGTGATCCGGCCTCTTCTTCTAGAACATCATTTCCCTAGGACAGAATGAAGGCATTGTGAGTCCATAAAGCAGTGAAATGAGTCTACTGATTGTCAGAAGACAGAACTAATCACCCTCATGGTATCCATACATTTCCTGTCCCTGTGAGATGGCTGGGAGGCCCAGCAGAGGCAGATTTTGCTTGGCGAGGCAGGATCGGCCCATAGGGACCAGGTCTGAGGCACCTTACAGAGGGACCGTGGGACTGTCAGGAATAGCCTTGGTAATAGTTTAGCTCACACTGTTTCTCTCAGGTGGAAATAAAAGTTGTCAAATGAAAAAGCACACCGTGAGATCATAAAACTTTCAGAAACCCTTTAGGATCCCCAGTCCCATCCAGATACTCCTTTGAGAACATCTGGCTCAAGAGAAAGTTGTAGAGTCCCCACTGGGAGCTGGGCATTCCATATACTTCGGCCACACCTCCATCAGAGCACTTCTCACGCTGAGTTATAACTCTGATTCCTCCATCAGACGGAGCTCCGGGATGGGTGGGATGGGTGGATTGGGGGAATGGGCAGGCAAAAGCCATGTCACTCGGTCTTTGTGTCCCCCAGTGCCAGGAAGATGTGAGATGCCTGTGCCAGGTAAATACTAAGTGAATTGGAGGACAAACACCCTCTCAAGGGTCTGGCCTGGAAGACTTCCCTCTGGAACTCACCCCACGCCTATTACGCTGCAACCAGCGCCCTCTGCTAACTGGACAGTCCCTGTGCCTGCAGCCTGCCTCTAACAGATCCAAGTGCACAACCGTCGAAGGCTTTTTCCAGAACAGCCCCCATCCTATTTGCCTCCTCTGCCAGTGCCGGCAGTCCCTCTGACCGGGGAGGGGCACCAGCGTCCACCTTGCTCTTACCTCTGCATCCTGCTCTTCGGCGGTGGCGGCGAGGCCCGCAAAGTTGCCTTCTGGAGACACCGCTGGCGTCACCTGCAAAGGAGCAACAAAAGTCAAGGTGCAGATGCCACCGGCTCTCCTACCCAGCTCGCCTGGCAGCAAACCAAACCAAGTCCTCAGGACAGAAGTGGTGCCACATGGAAGATCACATCTGAGGGAGTGTGTGATTCAACGACACGGTGCCCTGTGTTCCAGGGCTCCCCTCCCCAGCACTGGGGTGCTTTGCCGATTTCCCTGGCAGGCCCTGGACTGAGCTCCTTGGGACTGGAGTACAGAGCAGAGCAGAGCGGCGAGGTTGATCCTATGCTCCTCTCTTACGTCTCCTTCTTCTGAGGGGGTCCTGCTGGCAGCCCGGGGGCAGGGGAGAGCCTCCCCTTCCTCTTCTGTGCCAGGGGCGATGTAGGAGCCGGACATGGATTAGGCGGTGTCGGTGGTGATCTGGGAGGACACCATGGACATGACCGACTGGGCCAGACTGCTGCTGGCAGCGTCTTTTGAGACAGGAATTGGAGGAAGGACACGGACGTCAGGACCGGCTGCTGTGAGTGCACTGGGAGCAGAGCTCTCTCGCTGCACCCGGGCAGTGAGGACACCAGCGGCCTAGCCTTGCCCTCACCAAATAGGGTTTAGATGGAAGGTTTTCCAAGGTTTGGCTCCTTTATGTTTTAGAAATCCAAACTCAACCTCAGGGATGAGGGATTTGCTTTTCCCTGTCATAATGTTAAAGAAACACTTATGACAGCAGGACTGGGAGTGAGATACCTGCTTCTCCCCCAGCTCAGCCGCTAGACCGCCCTCTCATTGCAAGGGAGCGAGTCTCACTTCCTCTCAAGCTGGGGCCTATTTTGTCTGCCGCTTAGGTATTAAAGTGCTGCTCCCTAGTCCATCCGGGAGGAAATATTAGAAGCACTATGGACTCGGCTGACGGGGAAGGACCTGCAGTTGTTCCCACCCACCATCATGTACCTTCTGGGGAGGAAATTGTGGAGGAGAGAGGCGTCCCTGTGCAGGACGACTGGTCAATAGCTCCTTTCGGTGACAAGGTCAGGTTCTCACTTTCTGGGGTGATGCCACATTCCTGGGTGGGAAAGAAGTAAGCGCCAGTCAAACATGTTAGAGGGGAGGAGACAGGGCAGGGCACCCGTGCGAGGAGGAGGAAAGGGGATCTGGGAAGGGTGGCAGGAGGCGACATGCAGAGGGAGGGCTGGTCTCTCCTCTCATCACTCCTGTGCACCCCGGACCCGGACTGGCTGTCTCCCGGGGGGAGGTGCCAGCACATCCTGCCCGAGGCCCAGCAGCTGCTGGAGCCACACAAAGACCGCAGCTCAGGTGACACTGGTCACCCAGTAGCTGTGACACGGGAACACCCCAGGTTTCCCCAGGATTACTAATAGCTCTCCTTTTTTTTTTTTTGTGGTACGCGGACAAATAGCTCTTCTTCTGAAGGGAGAGAACACAGAACCAGCGGAGGCCCCGGTACCTGCTGGGCTTCTCCTCTTGGATGGAGGGTTAGTTCCAGCTTGATGGATCTAATACAAACACCGCCTGTCCCTCAGCCCACGCCCGGCATCCCCATCAGTCACCTGGGCTCGCAACCTCGGTGCACCCCAGGGCAGATGCAAAAGCCTACTGATTCTCTTTCTACAGCCACAACGAAAAGTTCACATGCCACAACTAAGGAGCCAGTGAGCCATAACTAAGGAGCCTGCTGACAGAAACTAAGACCCAGTGCAACCAAATAAATAAAGAAATATTAAACAAATAAAATAAAGAAATGAATCCAGACTCTACATTATATATAGGAACTTGCTTTTTTTTTTTGGTAAACGATGTGGTCCTAGATATATTTGCACCTCATTGGATACAGCTCTACTTTAGTTTTGGCTGAATACCTGTTCATAGTATAGATACACTATAATTTATTTAACAATTCCTGCCTGATGTGTGGAAAACCCACACACAGCTAGTGTCAAAAGTGAATCAGGAGGGACTTCCCTGGTGGCCCAGTGGTTAAGAATCTGCCTGCCAATGCAGGGGACCTGAGTTTGAAACCTGGTCTGGGAAGATCCCACATGCCGTGGAGCAACTAAGCCAGCATGCCACAACTACTGAGCCTGTGCTCTAGAGCCCGTAAGCCGCAACTACAGAGCCCGTGTGCCACAACTACTGAAGCCCGCATTCCTGGAGCCCGTGCTCTGCAAGAAGAGAAGCGACTGCAGTGAGAAGCCTGCGCACTGCAATGAAGAGTAGCCCCTGCTCACCACAACTAGAGAGAGCCGCATGCAGCAACAAAGATCCAATGCAGCCAAAAATAAATAAATAAATAAATAAATACATAAATACATAATATGTGCATTGGGGGAAAAAAGTGAATCAGGATCTTCCCTGGTGGCACAGTGGTTAAAAACCGCCTTCCAGGGCTTCCCTGGTGGCGCAGTGGTTGGGAGTCCACCTGCCTATGCAGGGGACACGGGTTCCTGCCCCGGTCCGGGAAGATCCCACATACCGCAGAGTGGCTGGGCCCGTGAGCCATGGCCGCTGAGCCTGCACGTCCAGAGCCTGTGCTCCGCGACGGGAGAGGCCATAACAGTGAGAGGGCTGCGTACCGCAAAAAATAAATAAATAAATAAATAAATAAAAATAAAATAAATAAAAAACTGCCTGCCAGCCCTCATGAATGGGATTAATGCCCTTATAATAAGAGAGTCGAGAGAAATAATGTCTCTTCACCATGTGAGATACAGCAAGAAGGCATCTATCTTCAAACCGGGAGAAGTGCTCTCACCAAGAAATGAGGCTGCCATCACCTTGATCTTGGACTTCCAGCTTTCAGACTGTGAGAAACAAATTTCTGTTGTTTAAGCCACCCAGTCTATGGTATTTTTCCTATAACAACCCAAACTAGGACAATACAGAATGGAAAATGAAGAATTGCTGGGGTTTAATTAAAAGAGGATAAGCTCCAGTTCCTAAATGAATAGAGGCGTTGGCTTTGATAGGACAAATGCTTTCTAATCTAAGTGCTTTTTTTTCCAGAATAAATACACTAATTGCTTCTAAGAAAAAAAAAAAAACTGCCTGCCAATGTAGGGGACACAGGTTTGAGTCCGGTTCTGGGAAGATCCCACATGCCATGAAGCAACTAAGCCAGTGCACCACAACTACTGTGCTCGCATGCCTCAATTACTGAGGCCTGCCCACCTAGAGCCATGCTCCACAACAAGAGAAGCCACTGCAAGGAGAAGTCTGTGCACCACAATGAATAGTAACCCCTGCTCACCACAACTAAAGAAAGCCGGCGCATAGCTAACGAAGACCCAACGCAGCCAAAAATAAAATCAATAAAAATTAATTAATTTATTAATTAATTTTAAACATGTGAATCAGCATTGTAGTAGAATACTGAGAGAAGAGGAAACACACAGGAGTATGTTTTTCCTTTACATGGACACTCAGAGAAGTGAAATAGCTGGGCCACAGCTGAAAATTTACTAAATATTGCCAAACTGAATGCCCAAAACTAAAACAGTTGTACTACAGTTATAAAGGAAGGAAGAAGGAAAGAAGATAGCAGACAAAAGGCAAAAAATCCAATCTAATACACACACACACACACACACACACACATACTCGGTAAAGAGGCCCATTCCTTCCATGGACTTTACATTGTGCTATGGACTCATGTCCCCCTCCCCCATTCATACCTTGAAGCTCAACTTCCAATGTGACTATATTTGGAGAATGGGCTTTTGAGAGGTAATTAGGGTTAGATAAGGTCATAAGGGTGGGCCCCTCCAGATGGAATTAGTGGCTTTATAAGAACAGAGAGAGAGATATCAGTCTCTCTCTCTTTTTTTTCTTTTTGGCCACACCGTGAGGCTTGCAGGATCTCAGTTCCCCAACCAGGGACTGAACCCGGGCCACGGTAGTGAAAGCCGGGAATCCTAACCACTAGGCCACCAGGGAACTCCCAGTCTCTTTCTGTCAAGTGAGGACACAGTAAGAAGGCAGTCATTGCAAGCCAGGAAGAGGGCCTTCACCAGCAACCCAGTCTGCCGGCACCTTGATCTTGGAGTTCTCAGCCTCCAGAACTGTGAGAAGTGAGTATGTGTTGTTTAAGTCACCCAGCCTGTGGTATTTTGTTACGGCAGCCTGGGCAGATGAATACAGGCTCCAAGGCAGTAGATACTGGGGTACTTGTGACCAACCGGTCTGGTTACACTGGGGCCTGGGCACAAACCAACCTGCAGACAAAACCCGTGCAGAGGATCCCATTTAAGTGGCAGCTGCCCCCAGGGACTGCTCCTCCATGTCCTCTGCCTTAACTTCTCCCCTTCCCTCAACTCACACTGCCCACAACTTTTGAATCTGCACCATCCTTATTTTTTAATGCTGCTATCCTAGTTCAGGTAGTTTTCATTCTTAACTAAAACTACGACCTCTTAACTGGTCTCCTTAATCTCCTCCCATTCTGATTCACTCTACACTGTGAGTTGATTTAAAGAGCTAACTTTCTACAATGGAAATCAAATCACAATAGTTGTCATAATTTGAATTCTGAAAATATTCCAGCAAGATGGATTTTTTTTTAACTTTTTTTTTAATATTTAATTTTTTGGCTGCACTGTGTGGCTTGTGGGATCTTAGTTCCCTGACCAGGGATTGAACCCAGGCCTGCAGCAGTGGGAGCATGGAGTCCTAACCACTGGAGCACCGGGAAATTCCTAAGATGGTTTTTTGTTTTTTTTCCGGTACGAGGGCCTCTCACTGTTGTGGCCTCTCCCGTTGTGGAGCACAGGCTCTGGACGCGCAGGCTCAGCGGCCATGGCTCACGGGCCTACCGATCTGCGGCATGTGGGATCTTCCTGGACCGGGGAATGAACCCGTGTCCCCTGCATCGGCAGGCAGACTCTCAACCACTGCGCCACCAGGGAAGCCCTAATTGGGAGTTGTTATTGCCAGATCTCTAATCAATCTTCGCTTCTTTTGGTATTTTTTTAAAACTTGAGGTCACAGTAAAATAAATTAGATATCCTGCCTATAAGTGGAAAATACTAATCTTCACCTATTTACTTTTGGACCAATGGAGTTATATCCTTGATTATTGTAGAAAATGGAATTGTACTTAAAAATAACTTCATACAAAATTAAAATATGGGAAAAAAAAATTAAAAAGAAATAAAAAGAAAAATTAAAATATGGAAAAACTGGTTATGGAAATCCTATTACGTTTTCATATATTTGAAAAATCTTCATCTACATGGCATTTCAATAACATACTTTAAGCTTAAGGTCACAAAAATAAAAGGAAAGTAACAAAATTGTATTTAAGCACCTCTAACTGTTCAAGTCAATTCTAATGCTACAGTGCTGCTTTTGTTATTCATGTTTTTTACCTATTTAAAAAAATTGTACGGACTTCCCTGGTGGCGCAATGGTTAAGAATCCACCTGCCAATGCAGGGGACACGTGTTCGAGCTCTTGACCAGGAAGATCCCGCTTGCCACGGAGCAACTAAGCCCATGCGCCACAACTACTGAGCCCACGTGCCAGAACGACTGAAGCCTATGTGCCTAGAGTCCGTGCTCCGCACCAAGAGAAGCCACCTCAATGAGAAGTTCACGCACCGCAACGAAGAGTAGCTCCCGCTTGCTGCAACTAGAGAAAGCCCGCGCCCAGCAGCGAAGACACAACACAGCAAAAAATAAATTAAATAAATAAACAAAATTTAAAAATTATATAAGTAATACACGTCTTTGACAAAAAAAAAATACAAAGAAGTACGTAATTTAAAAAGTGATAATCTGGGCTTCCCTGGTGGCGCAGTGGTTGAGAGTCTGCCTGCCAATGTAGGGGACACGGGTTCGTGCCCAGGTCTGGGAAGATCCCACATGCCACGGAGCGTCTGGGCCCGTGAGCCATGGCCGCTGAGCCTGCGCGTCTGGAGCCTGTGCTCCGCAACGGGAGAGGCCACAACAGTGAGAGGCCCGCGTACCATGAGAAAAAAAAAAGTGATAATCCAACACTATGAATGGTAACTGCATTATTAACAATCAGTTTGCAGCCTTCCAAATTTTCCTATACATATATAAACACATTCAGGTTTTCTGTTTTGCTTTATTTTGATATTTAACCTAATTGGGATATTACTCATATTGATCTGCATGTTGTTTTTTTTCCTAATGTACTGTACTCATCTTTCCATGTCTGTACTTACGGATTGATCTCATTGACTCGTTGTTTTTTTTTTGGCCCGCTGCGAGCAGCTTGCGGGATCTTAGTTCCCCAAACAGGGGCTGAACCCGGGCCTCAGCAGTGAAAGCGCCACAGTTCTAACCACTGGACCGCCAGGGAATTCCCAAACTCATTGTTCTTAATGACTACATAATAACCACCTCTTGGGCTTCCCTGATGGCGCAGTGGGTGAACGTCCGCCTGCCGATGCAGGGGACACGGGTTCGTGCCCCGGTTCGGGAAGATCCCACATGCTGCGGAGCGGCTGGGCCAATGAGTCATGGCCGCTGAGCCTGCGCGTCCGGAGCCTGTGTTCCGCAACGGGAGAGGCCCCAACAGTGAGAGGCCCGCATACCGCAAACAAAAAAAAAAAGAAAGAAAGAAAGAAATAATTTTCAAATATGTAGATATTTTCTTAGTTTTTTTCTTGTTTTCTACCTTAATTGCATCACTGTCTGAGAATGTACTCTGTATGATTTAGAGCAGTTGAATTTGTTGAGACTTGTTATATGGCCCAGCATTTTCATAAACATTCCATGTAGACTGGAGAAGAATTTGTGATCTGCAGTTGTGGGTGCAGTATTCTCTATATATCTATTAGGTAAGGTCTGCTTATCCAGTTGTTCAGATCTCTTTCTTACTAGCTCTCCATCTGCTCATTTTAAGAGTTACTGATATATGCATCTTTCACTATATTTGTAGATTTGTCTCTACCTTCTTGCAATTCTGTCCATGGTTTTGCTTTCTATATTTTGAGGCTATGTGTATTAGGCACACACAAATTCAGAACTGTTATGTCTTCTTGGTGAATGAAGCATTCCATCATTATGAATCATCCCTCTTTACTTCCAGTCATGCTTTTTTGCCATAATGCCTACCTTCTTTTGGTAGTTTTTGCATGGTTCGTCTTGTTAAATTTTTGTTCTTCTTTCAAAAATTGTGGTACAATGCACAATTTACTGTCTTAACCATTAAAATTTTTAAAAATTGTGGTAAAAACTCTGTTAACATGAAGTTTACCATTTTAGTCATTTTAAAGTGTACAGTAAAGTACATTTACATTGTTCTGCAATTAATCTCCAGAGGTCTTTTCATCTTACCACACTGAAGACGCTATATGTGTATCCAGTTAACAATTCCCCATCCTTCCTTCCTACCCCCTGCTTGGCAATCACCCTTCCTACTCTCGAAGAATTTGTCTACTCTAGATGCCCTCATACAAATACAATCAGTTATTTGTTTCTTGCTGCTGGTTTATTCCACATAGCACAATGTTGTCAAGGTTCATCCATGTTGTAGCATGTGTAGCATTTCCTCCCTTTTGAAGGCTGAGTAATATTCCATGGTGTGTATATACCACAATAAAAAAAACCTATTCATCTGTTGATGGACGCTTGGGTTCCTCCCACCTTTTTGTGATTGTGAATAATGCTGCTATGAACATGAGTGTTTAATATCTGTTTGAGTCCTTGCTTTCAATTCTTTTGGTTATATACCCAGAAGTGGAAGTGCTGGGTTATATGGTCATTGTTTAATTTTTTGAGAAACTGCCATAATGTTTTCCATAGTGGTCGCACCATTTTACATTCCTACCCGCAATGGACAAGTATTTTAATTTCACTACATCTTTGCCAACGCTTGTTATTTTCTGTTTTTTGTTTTGGTTTTGATAACAGTTGTCTAAATGTGTGCGAGGTGATACTTACTCTGGACTTAAGTTGCTGTCAAAAGCAAAGGACCTTAGGGCACAAGGACCCCAAATCTTAGAATCACCTCCCTGTTCTGTCTACCCCTGATAGTTTTCACTCTTATTAACCTACCAGATGTTTCCAAGCAGATGTTTTGAGGAATACATTGTCTATTTTGTTTTAGTAGTCCTTAGTGGGGGGGGTTAGTCTGAATTATCTGGACCACCATCACTTCTTTTCTGTATTTCAAGAAGAAATGAAGTGGGCCTTAAAGGTAGAAGGAGAGTAGGAGTCCATGGATTTAATATTTCTTTATTTTTTAACCCACGTTACTATTTCCCACGTCTATATTTTAAGTAACCTGGAGTAGATATCCTGGCTGAGTACTCGCAGTAGCTCACATTAACAGGCAGTGAATTTTTTTTTTAGATTAAGTGGGAATAAAAAGAGAAGAAAATCCATGGGAGAAAAAGGAGTGGAAGAAGAAAGGGAGAGAGAAGGAGGACCTAGAGGGATAGAGATGGAGAAGGCAGAAAAGCGGGAAAAAGAAAAGAGAAAGATGAAGCGGGGAGAACAGAATTAAAGGAAGCTCCATTTAGTTTGACCAAGACCTGTAGCCAGCGCTTCTGTAGAAATCTAGAGTTACTACCTGTTTAACAAGCAAACAAACAAAAAATTCCTTTCACATTGTCCTTTCCTTGCCAACCATTCACTTATTTTCATGACTGGTCGTGGAAAAAGGAAACTAATTCATTCACTCAACAAATATTTATTAGGTACCCACTATATGCCAAGCTCTGTTCTGGGCACTGAGGAGAAACAAATGAACAAAACCTACACAAGCCCTTGTCCTCACTGAACTTCTGTTCTAGTGGGCCAGTGTACCCAAGGTACAGTGATTGAGGTGCTAAATGCTGTAACAAACAGATCACAACTTCTCAGCAGGTTAACATAATAAAGGTCTGTTGTCTGCTCAGCTGAGAGTCCTTGCATGTATTTTTGGTCATGCAGATCTGCCCTGCTCATTCAGAGTCACACTTCTGCTTCACGTCTATTGGCAAGAACTAGTCACATGGCCCCAAAGGCAAGGGCATGGCTGGGAAATGTAGTTCCCAGTAACAAACACAAGTCTTTGGTGATCAGCAAACTGATTCTTCACATGGAAAGATACAGACAAGAAACTGAATAACAAATTATTTATTACTTTCGGAGGTGATAAATGCTATGGGAAAAATGCAGGAAAGAAATAGAGTGTCTGGGAGGGGGGGGAGTATTGAAAATTTAAATAGACTGGTGAGAGACGGACTCACTGGGCTGAGCAAAGCTTGAAGGAAGCAGAGGCGTGAGCCATGTGAATATAGGGGAGACGGTGTGACTGGAAGAGGAAACACTCAAAAAGGAGCCCATTATGGCTGAAACAGAGCCAGCGGAGAG
This sequence comes from Mesoplodon bidens, assembly GCF_964165515.1. NCBI lineage: Eukaryota > Metazoa > Chordata > Mammalia > Artiodactyla > Ziphiidae > Mesoplodon > Mesoplodon bidens. Next base: position 396,404 of record NW_027672468.1, on the reverse strand, counting down.
AGGCAGGAGATGAGCTCAAACAAATCAGAGGCAAATCGTGTGGGACTCTAGATTTATCCTCTGAATGAGACGAGAAGAATCAGATGGGTGTGAGCAGAGGAGAGCTAGGATTTGATCTGCACTTTATCGAGACCAGTGTGGTGGCTACATTGGGAATACACTGAATGGGGGCAAAGGGAAGGAGATAAAAGTGCATGGGACCAGAGTGGCAACAATGGAGATGATGAGAGATGTAGATTGCTAGATACAATTTGAAGGCAAAACAGGATTTGTAGATGGATTGAAGATGGAGTTTGAGAGAAAGACAGGAGTGACTGTGGCCTGAGCAATTAAGAGATGGAGCTAGGGAAGACCATGGTGGAGCACGTTTGTGGGGGGAACTCAAGAACTCACCTCTAGACATGTTGAGCTTGCGACGTCCATGAGAGTTTCATGTGGAGACGCTAAGAAGCTGCTGGACTAGGGTCTGAAGCTCAGGAGAAAGCCCTGGGCTTGAGCTACAGGTTTAGCGTCCTTTCTCAGGGTAAAGACGCTACTCAAAGCCTTGAGACCGAAAGAGAAGGGCAGGCAGTGTAGTTGAAAAAGAGAGACCCAAGGACTGAGCCTTAGGTCTGGACAGAATAAGATGTGGCCATTGCTAGGGATGGGGAGAAAAAAAGTGAGGGAAGGAAGCGGGCGTGAGTGGGGAATTATTTGGGGCTGTGGTTCATCAGATCAGAATCAGAATGGAGCACCATTAATGGTGACCAAGGGGTCTGTTTCCCCCCAACTCCACTCCTACCTGCCTGCCTCTAGCTGTGTACAATCCCAGTGGTCTGATGATGGGCAGGGCCGTCAGCTGCTCATTCCATGCTTCTGCACTCTTTCACCACCACCCCTCGCTCTCATAAAGGTTTGGTCATTCATTCAACAAATCTTTGCTGAATGCCTATATATGTGCCTGAGTGAACAAGCTAGACAAGGCCTGTGCCCTTCTGGAGCTTATACTCCATAAGGGGGCTGGGGCAGATAATAAACAATCAACAAATAGACAAACAAGAACATTCCTAATCCAGGGTAAAAGAATAGAAAATGCCCTGCTTTGGTGAAGGGGATCATGAAAATTCTCTTCCACGAGGGGACATCCGAGCTGAGACCTGAGCGCTAAAAGGATGATGGCCATCAGATCTGGGGGTCAAGGATCTGGCTGGAGGGAGGCTTGCAGTGCTGCAGGGGAATGTTGAAGGCCAGTGTGCTGATCATGGTGAGGAGCCCCCTCACATGGGACCTTGTAGGCTATGGTTAGGAATTTGGTTTTATTCTAAGTGTGACGAGGACACCTCCCATGGGTTTAAGCAGAGGACTCACGTGACAACATTTCACAGACCTCACTGGGTTGGTCAGATGGAGAGCAGACAGTAGGGGGCAGAGTGGAGGCAGCGAAAGGAGTTAGGAGGGTTTTCTAGCTGAGGCCACAGGTGGCATCTTGCACTAGGATGGGCCAGGATGCACGTTGTCTTGAACGAACGGGTGGGTCAGGCAGTCATACATATATCAAGCTCTTCTCTGGGTCCAGGCCTATGCAAGGCCAAGAAAAGCACCACCTAAAGAAACATGAGCGAGGTACAGTTCTTGCCCTCAGCTTACTGAATGCTGAATTACAGGAAACTCAGACCACACATATTAAGGTGCCGGGTAAACACAAAGCAACCAGTAAGTCAGTGCATAGGAGAGGCTGACTAGGTGCAGAAGGGGGACTGGAAACAGTAACTGGCTACCGCGTAAAGGGGAGACTTTGGAGCCTTCTCCAGACGGGCGGGGCGGCTCATTTTCCAGCGGGCAGCGGCAGAGGGTCGCGAGCAGCGCTGCCTCCCCGCCCCCAGCCCACGGCCCCGCGTGGCGGCGGGGCCTGGATTGTCCAAGAACTTGGCTCCGGGCTCCAGTTTCCCAACTCACTCGGAGCTCAGAGAAGCGGTGACAAAGGCGAGGGCCCTCCCGACACGCCGCGTTCTCAGCCGGCCGGCAGTGACTCACCACCTCGCTCCCTCCCTCACCGCTGACCCCGGGCCAATCCCTTAAGGAGTCTACACCCCACTCTTCTCACTTGGCCGGGACAATTGCCTGGTGGAGTTTTTAGCTCCCCGGGGGCAGGTCTTCTGTCAGCAACCGTCCAGGTTCCTCGAGAGAGGCTTCTCCTAGGGGCTGGTGGAGCGTAAAACCTTTGGGTGGACCTGAAGGCCCCAGGCCCTCCCCGTGCACCGAAGGAGGGCTTTAATGCCTGTGCAGTCTTCTAATTTCAGAGCCTTTCAAGAGCATTTTATACCGAATACAATTTCGCAAGTCTTGGTGTCCTGGAGGAATTTTCCCTCGGACACCTCTTGGTCAAAATGTGCTTGGGGAAAACAAAAAAGCAACCAGAGTAGGCCCCCAAAGTCTGCAAAGCAGAGACCAGTGGCAATGGGAGGTGAGAGTGCGGCGGACTGACCAACGGGCCCCGGGGCAAGGGGACCACCGCGCGAGGGCGCGGGCCGAAGCTCTACTCGCCCGCGCAACCGAAAACGGGCGGCGAGTATCGCGAGAGCGCTCAGCTCCCCTGCAGCGAGCCCTCGGGCAGGAGCAGAGGCCCAGGCGGCGGGCGTGGGCTGCGGGGACGCTCGCCTGGTTCTCCGGCTGGCATCTCGGCGCCCCTACTTCCAGCGCGCCCCGTCGCAGCCAGGCGACCTGAGCGTCCCCCAACCAGCCTTGGGCCGGAGTGCTGCCCGCAGTCCTCCGCTCGCCCGGCCGCCGGCGCTCGCCGCCCGGCTGGGACCCGGCAGGTGGACTGCGGCGGGCGCACCCTCCTTCCGGTCCCGGCCCCTCCCTCGAGCCCTGGCGCGCCTCTGCTCCCTGGCCAGAGCTCGCCATCTGTGCCCCCGAGTTACCTGCCTCGGGAAGTCCCAGTTCGCAAGCAGCCGGGACTGTAAAAGGGTGGATTCGGCAGAGCCCCAAACCACATTTCTAGGGGAGGGGTGGGGTCCCCATCTAGAGGGTCGCAGATCGCATTACCGGCCGAGGGGAGGAGACAGCGGAAGGGAGAGTCAACAGAGGTAAAAGTTTCTTTTCGCTTACTACTCCCCCTCCCCCTCCCTTACGCGCTGCGATGCCGGTAGGCTCGGGGACACAGTGTCCGCCCCGGAACGGTTTGGCAGGACAGAGGTATCTTTCCATACGCGGATGCTGCAGTCAGAGCGCCGCTTGGCCTGCAGGGCTGCCGGGCTCGGGGGCCCCGAGGGCGACCCCCGTCTGCCCGGGAGCGGGAAGCAGAAGCCCGCCTCCGGGCACCGAAGATCTAGAGCAATAACAGACGCATAAATAAACCAATGAGCGGCTCTTTGCTGCCAGCAGCAGGGAAACCTCGGGCTGATTAAGTGCAGACGCGGGGTGTCTGCCAGGACAGGAGGGCGGCGGGTTAGAGGGAACCGGCGTGGAGGCGAAGGGTGGGGGGAAGGGAGGCCGGGGCAGGAGCGACGGGAAAGACCCAAAGCCACGTTTTTAAACATGGCGGGGGGGCGGTTTTAAAGGCAACCAGTACGGGGGAGGGGGGGACCGGTCTGCGGGCCTCTGGACCTTTTTTAATACATATTACTTTTAATACATATTACCATGTGAAGTGTTAGTATTCACTTCAAAGTGAAGTTGGTGGTTGGCCACCGAACAGGTTGTCACACGAAGCATTCTAAAATGGGAAATGCCATAGTACTGAAGTTGGTGGTGAAGCGAGGGTCTGTGTCTTTCAACACATAGCTTTTTTAGTCTGTCCTTTTGGCTGGGAAGCTGGGACACTATTTTTAGGTAAGGCGGGAGTTTTGGAGAGTCAGTAAGTGCCTCTCTATCAGCTGGTGTGCTTGATTTTTGCAGTTGTTAGCAAGAAGTTTCATTTCTAATACCATAAGTATCCAATCGACATTGTTTTAAAGTCTGCATACATTTATGGACAGTCCAGTGTTTTACTGGAGCAGGGAGTGATGCCAAAATAACAGGGGAAATCATTTCTACTTGCAAAGGACCTTGTGTAGTTTAAAACTATAGAGCATATTCATGAAAGGCTAAGAATATTGCAGAGGGACGTACAACTAAGTAGACCAGATCTTACACATGCACTTTTGTCCTCTGTTTAAGAAGTAGGCATGGTATTGATATTAAATGCAAATTAGTCTATAATTATCTGTCAGACTCTATTTAAGGTTCTAAATACAGGCCCAGCACAAGAAGTAAGGTCCTTTGCCTGTTGTTTTAAATGCTTAGCAGTTTTAAATGCATAGTAGATTTGGGGCCAAGTTTATCAACTTGTCGATAAACAAGAGATGGGGAGGAGCTACTTAAAAATTATAAACGAAGTGTTATGGCTGTTTATTTCCATCAACTTAGATAAGTATACGTGCCAATATAATTTGATTTCTAAATAATAGTTTGAGTTGTTTTCTAGGAGAGAAGTATGATATGTGTGGAGGGTGTGGCCGCAGCAGCTTGTAGTCCATTCAGATTGCTGGCTGGAGTCAGGGTGATGTCGGTAGCCCTGGCTCGGAGCCGCGTAAAACGTAGTGGTCCGTCACTTCACCGGTGGCTGGGATTATGCTTCTGAGCCTTCCTGAATTCAATAAGGTTAATATTCCTCTTTCAAGAATAAATAGTAGACATAAAATGAAGATTTTTAATTTATATGTCTATATGTGTGTGTGTGCATATATATTTACATACGCATCTATCTTTATTTTAAAAGCTACCAATTGTCTAAAGCAAATTGAACGTTTTTCAGCATACTACTAGAGAGTCATACCAACTTGTTTACCGGTGTAAATTGTACGGGGTCAGTTTCTCCAAGGGCAGGAGGTTGTCTGGTAAAGCCAGAATTTGTGTGTTCAACTTGTTTTGACCCCCAGAAACCCTGATTCATCATTAGGTTCTTCAAAGAATGCAGGCACATTTTTTGAGTAAACCATTGTGACGTGTGAATGTTTGTGATTTTTGTTATTTCTGTGCCATATTTTAGGTGTTCTCGGAACATCTGAATTTGCCTTTTTGCTTTCTTCTGTCGATATTCTCCTGGTGGTGAAAATATTCCTGTGAGGCGAGCTTCCTTTCAGTAGGCAATATGTGTAACTAATATAGTTTAAAAACTTATTTATTTTTATGTAAAACTGATGCATGCTATGGTAAACAAATCCAAGCAGTGCTAAGTGTATATAGGAAAAAAGATAAAAAGCCTCTGCTCTCCTTCCTCCATCGTTAGCCATGTCCCCCTAATCTGACCGTAGAAAGCAGTTGGTGTTACTTGGTGTTTGGAAGACCTCTCTTGACTCGGTGCGCGGGCAGTAGTGAAAGCAGAGGGAGAAGTCATGGAAGGCATGGCCACGGAACCCGTTTAGATGTTAGGCAGGTATTCCACCCTTATTTCCTGTGATGTTAATTAATATTGATAATCTTAAACTTCCATTAGTTTAAGATAACTGTAATTGAATTGTTAGTGAAACACTCAAACAGTTAATTGCATTGTCAGGTTGGTAAAGTTTTGATTTGTTGATCTTGTAAGGAAATAACTATTTGGAAATTGAATTCACGTAACCTTAGGGCTGGGAGTAATGTTGGTAATTATCATTTGTGGAATTTTATGATGAGATGCACAGTATACTTACTCTAGGCTTTTTATAACTCATTATGTTTCCTTTAGTTTTCAGAACAACTCCAAGATAGCTGTTATTTCTGCTTTGCAGAGGAAATTTAGGTTAAATGTGAATTAACGAACATAATGTCTCAAGACCAGTAAGTAGTGGTGCTGGCGTTGTGCCTTGGAAAGGGTGTTCTCTTTCCACTGCAGTATGCTCTGCTGCTTCTATCTAGTCTGTCTTATTTTCCAGATGAGGAAATTGAGGCCTGGAGAAGTCAAGTGACTTTCCCAAGGTCATACAGCTGATTAGTAGTAACATTAAGCCAAACTTTTATCTCTGGACCCTTATCTCAGTACTCTTGGTCCTGGCTGGTTATGCTACATTTTACTGAAGTACTGTGGACCAAAGGACCATATGCTGTGACCACTGGATACAAATGCTTCAGAACTGATACATCAGCAGTGGTGTTTTCTAGTATGTATTAAAAGGTTCCTTCTCTCTCTTTCAGAAATTATAAAGAGCTCTGATGGGCTCTTTGGGTGATACCCAGTGCAGTGAACTGCAGGTGAGTAAGGTCTGGGAGAGCCTTCTTTACAAAGCAAGGACTTGGTAATGCCTGAGGAAAAGACAAAAGGGACTTAATCTAGAGGAGGGTGTCTGGTCAGCAAGATGAGCTGGGACAAGGTGGAGGAAGTAGGGCCCTGTTGCAGCAGCGGTGACCTGACTGAATTGGCTACTTCTGGGGCCGACTGGATGATGGTGAACCTACTCCAAACAGACTGCCTGATGCTTTGTCAGTTTGTTTGAAGAGAAGGGAGGGTAGGTTAATCTTCCACTTCTGTTTTGAATGAGTAACTGCACAGGGGTTCAACCTATCTGCATATGATTGGATCTTCAGAGGTCCTTCAGTTTTTGTGTCAACATTCTTGAGTGTTGATCGCCCAGTGCTCTGATGAACAGGTTAAGTGTTAAATTGTCTGTTTTTCCTGTTATCTACTATGTGTGCATTGTCATGAATGACTATATATCTGCATTTCTGAGGATCTGGATACCAGGAACATATCAATGGAAACAGAAGGTTAAACTTTTTTCCTAATGGTTGTATTAGTCCTTCAAATTATTTGTTTATTGCTGAAATGCCCTAAGAATGACACTTTAGTCTTGAGTATTTAGTATTTCACAGTAATTAATCTTCTTGGTCCATTATAGTATCTTGGCCATTCAGTATTAAACTAAGAAAATGGTAATACTACAGAAAAACAATTAGAAGACTGTTCTAATATTGTCCTTGTGGGGCATCAGTGCTAAAATTATTTTTGGATGTATTTTTAATGCTAGTCCCAGAGACTTTAATGAGACAATGCTATATACTTTTAGGGTTTATAATTAAACTTAGGCTTGGCTACTTATTGATTGCTAAAGTAAAACATTGTTGTAGGGGTTCTTTGTTTCTTGAGTTAGGGTAGTTTGCACGATTCATCCCCCACAGGTTCATGGGGATGATCAGAAGGCTAGCTGAGCTGGTTTCTTGGTCCTTGGAAAGCTGGGGTCTGGGCTGTCATAGGTCATTGTGATAAGAAGTACATGAGCGTTCTCAGTTAAGGCCAAAGTGAGCAATAAAAGAGAGGTGTGGACCTCTTCCTGAGACTATATCGAGTTTGCATCCTGGGACCCCTAAGTTTGCTCAGTATGGTAGAACTTTCTCTCTTAAATTATAAAATAATTTAAGAATTGTTATTAAGTAAATTGTTAAATATTTGGGTTACTACCCCTAAAACAGTAGATTTTATTTTTGGCATTCTGTTAAAAATATATATAGAGAGATATATATCTCTCTAGATCTATATATATATACATACACACACACATAGATTATTGTACTCCTTTTTAATTATAATGTATATAATTTGAATTTTTCCTACTTATTAGATTATGAAACATTTCCATGTTATAGTTGTCACAATTTTAATTGACATGATTACACTTTGAGAGGCTGCAAAATATTTCACCAAGTCATGCCGTCAATAATTTACTTAACTCTTTTTATGTTAGTTATTTATGTTGCTGGCTCGTTTTCAGCTAATACTTTAATGTACATTATTGTAGATATTATTGTACTTTTCTTCTGGTTAATTATATCTCTAGGATAAATTTTTGAATGCATTATTGTGTTAAATGGTATGAATGTTTTTATGGCTTTTGATATATATATCGCCATACTGTTTTTCAAGAATGTTATACCAGTTTGTACTACTAAGCGATATACAGATGTACCTGTTTCGCCATAACTGGATATAAATACATTTTTTTCCTTAAAAGTTTTTGCTTATTTAATAGTGTAAAGTGGCATTTGTACTTCTTTGTTCTATAATGTTGAATTTTTCTCTTTGAGTCTCTTCATGGTGAATTGTTTGTTCATATCCTTTGCTATTTTAATCAGTAAACTATCGATGTGGGCTTTGGATGGTAAGGCAAGTATAACCAGCTAATAAACAGGTGATTATTAAAAAGATGATCAGAACCTGTTCGGGGAGAGTGTTCAGAGAGAGTCTAGTCTGGATGGTAAGTTTTCTTGAGAACATAGTGGTTGAAGGGGAACGGGTGAGTTATTCCAAGGTTCAGCTCAGCACATGTTTAGTGCGCATCCATTGTGTACCACGTGTTGCGTCCTCTTAGTGCTTCTCAAGTCATCGTGGCATATACTTGGCTGAAGGAGGAGGCTGCTTGAGGCTGCTTGAGGCTTGACTTGTGGGACTTTGGCTGCTGAAGTCTCTTTGTGGAGGGCTGAGGGGATGACTGACTAGAACCTCTTTAGCTCATTCATGGCATACCACAGTGCCACGGCACAGTCTTTGAGAAGCTCTGTTCTGAAGGATACAAAGACGAATAAAGCATCATTTCCTCTGACAAGGAGCGAATCATCTAGTAGAGAGAGTAGGGGCACCAAAACAAGAAAGGACTAATAGGAATTTGAAGGGTGTTGTAAGAGGGGTTCAGACAAGGTGCTTAGGGGTTCAGTGGAGGGAGTGATACTGCCCCCTTGCGGATGTAAGGGAACACTTCAACTGAGGAGGTGGCATTTAAATTGCACCACTGTGAAATTGAGGCGCCAGGGCAAGAAGAGGGCATTCTGGAGGGAAGGGTAGCTTGAGCAAAGGCTGAGGGGTGGTGTTGGAAATGAGGTGGATGTCCGGAAACTGAGTATCCAAATTACCCGGACCCTGGGTTACATGAAAGAACATAGTGGACAGTGAGGCTGTTGAGAGGTCATGACTGGGTTTTGGAGAATGCATATGATGGATTGTGAGTGAGGAGAAACTAGAGACAGGGTTTTCAGTCGAGTTCATGGCACTACTCCAGGTGAGGGATGATGAGTGCCTGAGTTAGTGTGCTTGGGAATGAAAGGAGGTGGTGGAGTCAAGAGGTACTTTGGAGGTTGAACAGAGAGATGTGGTGACTGATTAGGTAGGAGGGGAAGGAACAGTCAGTTCTGTGTCTTAAGTCAGAGATGATGCTGAGGTGTTTGTGGTTGGATGGCTGGCAGAATGGGACAGCAGGAATACAGAAGTCAGGAGGAAGAGCAGGTCTTAGGGGTTTAGAATAGAGAAAAGGTGATTTTGGTTTTGTGTGTTGAGTTTAAGGAACTAGTAGAAAGGTGAAATCAGCATCTTAACCCTGGAAGGAACAGATGAGGAAGTTCAGGGCCCAGAGGAGCTTGAGGGACCAGTGAGGTCTCACAGTTAGATAAAGCAGAGTGAAGACTGAAGCTTCCTGATTCCCAGTGCAGCACTCTCTTCAGTGCCTCAGACTGAGAAACTTCTCTGCTGTGGTGTTTTCCTCGCACCCAGGTGTGCTCAATAGGAAGTTGGAAGTGGCAGAGCTTATGTTGGGAGTGAAGAGCTTATTTTTCAATTACATTTTTATTATGGAAAATTTCAGATGTATAGAAGTGGAAAGGGTATAATCAATCCCACTGTACCCATTGTTCAACTTTAATAGTTAGTAATGTTGTTTCATCTGTTTCCTCCCTCTCCATCAATTCTATTGAAGCAAATCGGATAAATTGTTTTGGTGAACTTGAACTCTGGGTATCTGTAGTTAAGGAGAATTGAACAGTTCAGTGGGGTATGTTCTGAGCTTTCTGGGTGGGGGTCTAGAGTGAACAGAAGTAGCATTAATTGCCAGAATTCCTGGGCAAGTCACTTACGTCTTCTGAGCCTTCGTTTGTCTGTGAGACGGAGGTAATAATGGCAGCGTCACAGAATCACCTGAGATAAGGTGTAGAAAACCCTCTGTGAACTGTGAGCCTGAAGTGTTATGCAGATTTTAGTTGTTGGTAATAACAGAAAGGTAGTGCTATTCCTCCGGGCTTCTGTGTTGCTGGCATTCAATACATTTTTATTATTCAACAAAGAATTATGTGAGGTACCTGAGGCTTCAACAGGGAACAAAACAGACAAAATCTCAGCTCTCCTGGAACTCATGTTCTAGGTCTGGAGTATAATAGGAAGCTAATACCTTAATAGTGATTAGTGTGGGTCAGACACTGTTCTAAGTGCTTTCATATTTTACCCTATTTAATTCTTGCAGTAATGCCTTGAAGTGTAGCCCTGTTATTATTCCCATTTTGCAGATTTGGAAATCAAAGCAGATTTTTAAGCAGATTGCCTCAGGTCACACTGCCAGGATTCAGATTCAGGCAGAGCTGGCTTCAAGCCTGTACTCTTACCCCTGTGCCATTAAAACGCTTTAGCTCATTCATGGCGTACTAGTGTTTGGTACAAATAAAAAAGGTAGGCCCTGATTGAAATTATTCCTAAACAAGTAAGTGTTCTCTTCTTGAGGGAGAAAAAAAGACAAAACCAAATGAAAAAAATGGCAGTACACAGTTCTCTGTGGATGGGGGTATATTAGTATTCTTACACAGAAAAGAATGTTTCTTCCTAACTTTTTATAGGCTTCAGCAACTTTCTTGGTTTCTTTAGATACAAATGGCCACCTCAGTGGAACGAAGTCATTTTCCTGCTGGTACTTGGGAAGAGTCTCTTCTTGAATGAATCTCCTTCTTGCTTACAATTCTTCTTTTTTCTCCTACTCCTCTCTTTCCTTACCTTGGGGCAGTTCCCTTCTCTGATTTCCCCTGTTGTCTGATCCTCCTTTTCCTCACAGCTGTGGTGTCCCTTCCCAGTGTCATCAGCTGCCCATGTTCTCAGGGATTTCCTTCCTTCTGCTTTTGCCTTCTCTTCCCTAGCCTGCCTCTGTCCGTCTTCTTGGGCCTTACCCTCTGTTGTGGCTCTTCTGAGTTTCTTCAGCGTGACTAACGTCAGGACCAATTTCCCGTCTCTGGCTCTGGCTCTGCCTTGCCAGCTCGTGGTTCTTCTTCCTGGGCAGGGAAGATGGGGAAATGGGCAGTGAGCCTTCCTTAAGTTTGCATCAGGATTAGGACATGGGCCTCACTCCTTTTAAGGAGGGTTAGGAGGGTATTATGGCTTGCATACCTGTGGGGTTTTTTTGAATATTGTTAAAATATACATAACATAAAATTTACCATTTTAATCATTTTAGCATACAATTCAGTGTCATTAAGTGCATTCACATTGTTGTACAACCATCACCACCATCCATCTCCAGAACTTCATCTTCCCAAATTGAAGTCTGTACTCATTAAACACTAACCCTCCATCCCCCTCTCCCTCAAGCACCTGGCAAACATCATTCTACTTTCTGTTTCTCAGAATTTGAATAGGGTCCATTCATACCATAGGTACCTCATATAAGTGCACTGATACAATATTTGTCTTTTTGTGACTGGCTAATTTCACTTAGCCTGTCTTCAAGGTTCATCCATATTGTAGCATGTGGCAGCATTTTCTTCCTTTTTAAGGCTAAATACTATGCCATTGTATGTAAATACCACATTTTTTAAAATCCATCCAGTTTTTGATAGACACTCAGGTTGCTTCCACCTTTTGGCTGTTGTGAATAATGTTGCTGTGAACTTGGGTGTATACATATCTGTTCAAGTCCCTACTTTCAGTTCTTTCGGGAAATACCCAGAAGAATTGTTAGATCATATGGTAATTCTGTGTTTAATTTTTTGAGGAATCCCCATATTGTATTCCATAGCAGTAGCACCGTTTGATGTCCACCAGAAATGTAAAAGGGTTCCACTTTCTCCACATCCTGGCAAACAGTTATTTTCTATTTTTTGGATAGTAGCCATCCTAATGGGTGTGAAATGATAATATATACTTGTTTTTAAAGGTGTTTTATGTAGAATAATAGAATTTCAGGACCTGAAATGGTATTAAAGATTTCTGGTTCAATTAGCTGTAGACAGCAACAAATGTTCTCATATGTCTTAGCATTTTCACTTCTTTCTCAGTTGGAGAAAGGCATTTTGGGCAGATGGGTCTCTACTGGATCTTCGGCTCAAGATGAACTATGTCTGACCCAGGCAGGGTACATGGAATGCAGCTTTGCCAGAGATCTGCTCTTCTCTTCTGCCAGTGACTCTCATTCTTATACTTCTTTACAGTTTCCAACTGTGTCTTCTGGGTTATTTAATCTTCTTTCCAGCTTCTTTAAGGGATAAGGTAATTGTATTCAAATAAACATTTGTATTTTAAAAAACTAGGTAAGTTAGCAATTAATGAGCCCAAGATCAGTATAAACTGCTCAGATGATTAAAAAGACTCTATTCAATATCAATTTGAAGGAAACCTAAATATTACTCCTGGATGTTAGCTATAATTCCTTACTATGGAAAATAAGTCACCCCTTTTCAATTTTTTTTTAATTTGGAGGAGATGAGTTAAGCAGCATAAAATAAAATATATTTTGTATTTACGAGAAGATTATAACTTCTGGATTAGTTTGGGTTTTGAATCATTTTTAAGTTAAAGAAAACTCTTAGTTTAATTTATATTATGAAAATCTTTACGCCTACAGCAAAGTTGTAAGAATAGTATAATCAATACCCAATTGTTAGCATTATGTCATAATTTGCCTTGTCTCCCTTTCTCTGTCAAATAGATAGAATTTTTTTTTCCTGAGCCAGCTGAAAGTAAGTGGCAGACATCTTATATGGCATTTCATTCATACTTCATCATGTGTCTCCTAAGAATGAGGACATATTTCTTCATAAACATAATACCATTATCACACCTAAGAAGATAATTCAGTAATACTAATAGTTATACTATCAGATATCAAGTCCATGTATAATTTTTTCCTATTTCTTCCCAAAATATATTTTATTTCTTTAGTTTGTTTTTGACTCTGTAGTTTCTTTTTTTAAAATTAATTTATTTAATGTATTTATTTTTGGCTGCGTTGGGTCTTCGTTGCTGTGTGTGGGCTTTCTCTAGTTGCGGCGAGCAGGGGCTACTCTTCATTGCGGTGCACGCGCTTCTCACTGTGTTGGCTTCCCTTGTTGTGGAGCACGGGCTCTAGGCGTGTGGGCTTCAGCAGTTGTGGCGCACGGGCTTAGTTGCTCTGCAGCATGTGGGATCTTCCCGGACCAGGGCTCAAACCCGTGTCCCCTGCACTGGCAGGCGGATTCTTTACCACTGCCCCACCAGTTATTCTTTTATAAAAAAATTATTTCCTCATTTGTTTTTATGTGATGATGCCTTTATTTATTTATTTTTATTATTGTTTATTTTTGGCTGTGTTGGGTCTTTGTTGCTGCGTGCAGGCTTTCTCTAGTTGTGGCAAGTGGGGGCTACTCTATTGTGGTGCGCAGAATTCTCATTGTGGTGGCTTCTCTTGTTGTGGAGCACGGGCTCTAAGTGTGCGGGCTTCAGTAATTGCAGCACCCAGGCTCAGTAGTTGCGGCACACAGGCCCTAGAGTGTGTGGGCTTCATTAGTTGCGGCGTGTGGCCTCAGTAGTTGTGGCTCGCAGGCTGTAGAGCGCAGGCTCAGTAGTTGTGACGTACGGGCTTAGTTGCTCTGCGGCATGTGGGATCTTCTCGGATCAGGGATGGAACCCGTGTCCCCTGCATTGGCAGATGTATTCTTAACCAATGCACCACCAGGAAAGTCCCAGACGTTCCTTTTTTTAATGACAATTTTGAAGAGTCCTGGTTCATGTATTTCATACACTGTCCCTCAACTTGGGTTTGTGTGATGTTCTCCTCATGACTGGAATGGAGGTAGGGTTTTGGGGAAGGAGATGTTTACTTTTTTTTTTTTTTTTAGAGAACTAGACAGGGTCTTTTTCTTTTTTTTGGGGGGTGGGTGGGTGGGTAGGAGTTTATTAATTAATTTATTTATTTTTGCTGTGTTGGGTCTTCGTTTCTGCGCGAGGGCTTTCTCTAGTTGTGGCAAGCGAGGGCCACTCTTCATCGTGGTGCGCGGGCCTCTCACTATCGCGGCCTCTCTTACTGCGGAGCACAAGCTCCAGATGTGCAGGCTCAGTAGTTGTGGCTCACAGGCCTAGTTGCTCCGTGACATATGGGATCCTCCCAGACCAGAGCTCGAACCCCTGTCCCCTGCATTAGCAGGCAGACTCTCAACCACTGCGCCACCAGGGAAGCCCCGGAGATGTTTACTTTTAATATTTTGTTTCATCTCTCTCTCTTGGCTTTTTATATAAGATATTCAGTGCATATAGATATATATTTTAAAAAGCATGCTTGTAGACTATTATTTTATAATCTACTTGCTATTTTGTAATCTGGTTGGGATGATGGTGGTATGCTATTTTTTGTTTTTTTCAGTACGCGGCCTCTCACTGTTGTGGCCTCTCCCGTTGCGGAGCACAGGCTCCGGACGCGCAGGTTCAGTGACCATGGCTCACGGGCCAGGCCGCTCTGCGGCATGTGGGATCTTCCCGGACCGGGGCACAAACCCGTGTCCCCTGCATCGGCAGGCGGACTCTCAACCACTGCGCCACCAGGGATGCCCATTTTTTATTTTTTTGCGGTACGCGGGCCTCTCACTGTTGTGGCCTCTCCTGTTGTGGAGCACAGGCGCCGGACGCGCAGGCTCAATGGCCATGGCTCACGGGCCCAGCCGATCCACGGCATGTGGGATCTTCCCAGACTGGGGCACGAACCCGTGTCCCCTGCATCGGCAGGCAGACTCTCAACCACTGCGCCACCAGGGAAGCCCGGTACACTTTTGTTTTAATTATGCAGTTGTCTCTCTTGCGTTGATTTACATTTTATTTATAAAGCTCCACTGCTTTGGATTATGATGAATTTACAAGGCTACACAGATAATCTGGAAGGGAAAATGAAGAAATACAAATGACAGAAAATATTTTATAATAATAAAATTTTCTTGGCAAGCAGCAACATTTTCTCAAAGTCAGTCTTTTAATATAATTTGCTTGCTTCATAAATATGGATTTTTTGTTTTTTCATATCTTTATTGATTAGTAAGCATATTAAATGACTTGGGAGTAATCTCACTCTCTTCAAGAAATAATTTGGAATTATTGATCCACAATGCTGACAGTTCTCAAAATGGGTCAGGAAAATCAAAGTAATAGATGGAAAAAAAATCTCAATTTTAGCTCTTGATATAACTTTTCTTAAATTTAGGGTTCTTTTTTATAATTTAAGTTACTAAAACAGGTGGTGGAAGGTCCATCAAGATATTTATTTTATGTATTTAAAGCATTTTACTTTGCTGTATTGAATTCCATTCATTCTGGAATTTAGGAGAATTTACCTCTTTATGAAAGAGATTATTCAAAGTAGAAAATGATTGATGACCTTCGCTTCCAGTTTTCTTCTCAATAGACTTAGTCTCTCTTCTAATGCTTCTTGCATACTCAGTAATTGTATAAGTTTTAGAGAAAAATGCAAGTCTGGCTGAATATTAAGCAGAGTACAATAAATAAAGCTTTTTTCCTTTGCAGAATATTTTACATGTGTGTCCCATAGATTCATCAGAGATTCTAGTTTTGGATAAAGGCAAGTACATTAAAGACAATACAACATCCCTATCTATGACATTGGCATTCAAATGAGAAGTGAATTTGGTTCAGGACAGTTCTTGAAATGCTTAGCATTTAGGTTATTTTAGGTCAACTCTTTGGGAAATTCAATTAGAGTATTTATTGAATGGTTTTAGTGAGCTGATTGGTTGTCATGTCATGTCATAGATGATATAAAACATGACTCCTATTTATAAAATAGTTCTGTTGGTCAGATAAGGCATCTTACATGATGTATTTAATCCAAGATAATGGATGGGTAAGAGGCAGATCATTGTCTAGGAAGTAATTTTGGTTTTGAGAGAGGCATTCTTAGGGAAATAGGCCTTGCAGTGTTCATTTAGAGCTGGGCAGGATTGAGGTCTGGAGAGAGGAGGGAAAGGATATTTGGGTAGAGGGAAGGGCATTGGCAGAGCCTCAGAGGCCTGACAGTTCCTGGGGCCTGTGTGGGAATGGTGGGAAAGTTGGGTTGCAGTCAGCCTGTGGGTGGCCTGGACGTTGGGTAATGAGCGTGGCCGTCAGTTTATGGGCGCCCTCTCTAGAGCGGTGTGTAACTTGCTTCCTCCCTGAAGAAGTGTGACACGCTTGTGCTAGCTGCAGTGTCTTCCCCACAGCTGTGCTGTCCATTGAGGAGAAAGGGGCCTGCTCTGCCATGGCTTCCTTACTCCTCAGGGTATTGCGTGTGAGTTATTTTAATAATGTATCAATCTGCCTTTTCTTTCTTTTGTCACAATGCATTTACTTTCTAACGTGGTCTTGTTTTCAGGGTAATAATTGGGTTTCCACAGGGAAAATAATAAAGTATGAGACAAATTATTGACTTAAAAAATGCATCTCTAATATTTTTTTAGTAGTTCTTCTTTTGTTTAAATTTTTGTTTCATTAGTTATGTAAAGAAACTTATGGATAGTAATTTCTGCTCAGGTGGATAGTGGTACTGTTTAGCACAGCTCATTGGTCTTCTGAAACCTTTACAAATGCAGTCTGATTCATTCCAGCCAAGTTAATTATGAGGCACATCATTTTTTTCCCTTAATGGAGGCAAATGTAAAAGACAGAGATACAGAAATCATCTTCAGTTTAGATTGAAGAAATTTTAGTTACTACTCTTTGTTCCTGCTATTTGATCACAGTTTATTTTTATTTTTTGAAGTCTGTCTCTAATCAAATAAGATTTAATGTTTTAAAAGTAATAGAGGACCATGACTAAACTAATAAGAAAAGTTAATTTAAGGACAAGACTTGATTTTTAAAAATATAAAAGTACATTTCATGACTTGATTTCAAGATGATCTGGTGGTATCCTTATACTGTCGCAGAAGGAAGTCCACAGTGGGACGAGAATGATGCTTACAAATCAGCACCCTTATTATCTATGACTGAACATGTCTTAGTCCAGGCCAGTCTGCCTACCACCTCTGTGGAACACTGTTGATTTCCTTTTTCTTCCAGTATTTACTTTTGGTTCTGGACCAGTTATCTAGCTGTGATGGGATTCTTCAAAAGTATCCTACATTTTGTACTTAGTGAACTAGTGATTGTTCTGTTTGCAGACATTCTTTCTGAGGCTCTACTCTTGCCTCGAAAACCTACATTTGCAGAAAGGGAAATGTATAGGTTTTCCTTTTAAATGTATTTATTTTTATTTATTTTTTATTTATTTTTGTCTGTGTTGGGTCTTCGTTTCTGTGAAAGGGCATTCTCTAGTTGTGGCGAGCGGGGGCCACTCCTCATCATGGTGCGTGGGCCTCTCACTGCTGTGGCCCCTCTTGTTGCGGAGCACAGGCTCTAGACGCGCATGCTCAGTAGTTGTGGCTCACGGGCCCAGTTGCCCCGTGGCATGTGGGATCCTCACTTTCCAGGTCTCGAACCCGTGTCTCCCCCATCGGCAGGCAGACTCTCAACCACTGCGCCACCAGGGAAGCCCAGGTTTTCCTTTTATTAACAAACTTATCCTTCTTTATTTCCTTCCAGTTTTTAAAAACCGTGTCCATTGTGACATTGAGATTCATATTTAAAAATAATTTTAAAATTTTATTCTTAAAATTATCATACAGTAAAACTAACTTTTTTCTTTTATCCTGATAATTTAACACGTGTAGTTTGTGCAACCATCACTACAATCAGAATACAGAATAATATTATCACCCCCCAGAATTCCCTGATGCTATCCTTTTATAGTTAACTGTCCCCATCCTATAACCTCTGCAACCACTGACCTTTTCTCCATCCCTATAGTTTTGTCTTTTTGAGAATGTCCTATACATGGAATCATACATGTAAGCTTTTGAGACTGGGTTCTTTTACTCTGTCTTTGAGATTCATCTAAGTTATTGCATGTATTGAAAGTTTATTCCTTTTTATTACTGAGTAGTTTTCCATTGTCACTCATTAAAGGACATTTGCGTTGTTCCCAATTTTTAACATTTAAGAATAGAGCTGCTGTAAACATTTGTGTACAGACTTTTGTGCAAACATAGTTTTCATTTCTCTATCTCTAGGGTAGCTGTCTCTGGGGAGAGGGGATTGCTGGGTGATATAGTGAGTATATTTTTAACTTTATAAGAAACTGTCAACCCTTTTTCCACAGTGTCTGTACCATTTTATATTCTCCCACTAGCAATGTACGAGAATTCCACCTATTCCACATCACTGACACTATCAGTGATTTTAATTTAGCCATTCTAATAGGTATGTGGTAATATCTTATCATGGTTTTAATTTGCATTTCTCTGATGACTAATGCCATTGGACATCTTTTCATGTGCTTATTTGCCATCATTAGATCCTCTTAGTGGAGTGCCGTTGAAATCTTTTGCCTAGCTTTTAATTGGGTTGTTTTCTTACTGTTGAGTTTTGAGAATTCTTTATATATTTGGATACAAATCCTTTTTCAGGTATGTGATTTGCCGTTGGTTTTTTCTCAGTCTTTAGCTTGGCTTCGTATCCTTCTAACATAATAGTGTCTTTCAAAGAGGAAAAAGGTTTAATTTTGAGAAAGTCCAGTTCATAAATTTTTTTCTTTTTTATATTATACTAAGATGGGTAGATTTTAAAATAAGTTTCTGTTCTATAAAAGCGGTGAAAAGTAACTTAGTGATGGGAATGTCCTCATAAAGTTGACTTTGTGGAAGGTGCAAATGTTATTTTCTGGAAAGGTAGTACTAATTAATATACCTCTTAGTCTTGGGAACATCTAGGACTTTTGTTTAACCAAAGGATACAATTGGTTGAGGTTTGTGAGGGTTTTCACACTTTTTAAAAAAATGATAATCACTAATGTGGTTAAATATGTATACTTTCATAATGCAGAACTATGTAGGAATTAGTCCTTAAGACTCTTCCAGGGTTAAAATAGTGGTATATTACATTCCCATTTGATGCTTTGGGGAGTGCCTGAGTTTGAGTTTCTGCTTCACTGGAACAGCATTAGAACTCTGAGTGTAGGTTCAGATTCAGTGTCATGGCTAAAAGCACGAGCTGCATCAGAATGTCTGCATTTGAATCCTGCCTTTTATTTACAGTGTAACTGTGGGTGAGTAACTTAACTTGTCTGTGCTTCAGTTTCCTTATCTGTTAGTGGGAATGATAATAATAACATCCACCTTGTAAGGTCATTATGAGGACTCAAGCAGATTACATAATATAGTCATTTCAAGGGCCTCTGGCCCACAGGAAGCATTCAGCAAATGGCTCTTGTTATTCTTCTTATTATTATTGCTGAAATAGCTTTATGATAAAATTGTTTAAACAAATGTTTTGGAATATTTTCAAGAGTCAGAATAACCACATAGCACACTAAGTCATTTCTCTCCCATGCCCACTTTTTCCTCTTTGCACTTGTTATTTTTAATCAATACCTGTGACCAGTGTTTTTAATAATCATGTATATATACACTGTTTTACAAGCCAGCTATCAGTTCATTCCATTTTTCACATCTTGTGAGGTACTAATCAGATATACACATATACATCAGTTTGCTTCAGCTGCCTGAAATATCAACCTAAATTGGCTTAAGCTGAAAAGAAATTTGAGTTAGGCTCACCTAACTGCAAAGTCAGGCACAGCTAGCTGGATTCAGGGCTCAAGTAAAGTCATCAGGACTCAGGTTCTCCCCACGAGTCAACTCTGCCTTTTCCTGTATGGACTTCAGTTGTAGGAACTGTATGTTAGAAACTTGGCTGTAGCATATTCACGCCCTGTAGCCTGTCAGCGTTTAGATTCAGCCGGAAAGAGCGCCTGTCTCTTTCCCAGAAGCCTCAGCAAAAGTCTCATGATGTCTCATTGGCTCTTATGGGGTCACATGTCTGACCTGGAGCCAATCGCTGTTTGAGGCTGTGAGACTGGGATTGGCCAGTTCTGGTCACGTGTCACCCGTGGCTCTTTGGCGGAGTCGAGCCCACCGGAGCCACGCTGACTGAGAGGCGGGGAGAGGTACCTACTCTGAGGGAATTTGTGGGCTTTTATTACCAGAAAAAAGGATGGACGCTGGCTGGTCAAACGACTAATGTGCTGTTAGGCTCTTTTTGTAGATCGGCAACGGATCACAGGGGTTAATGGATTTGAATTAGAGCGGATTTGAATTAGAACCTTGGTTACTGATTCCAGCTTTTTTGTCTCCAGGAATGCCGTTCCCCACAGGGGCAGGAGTTTGCAGAAAGTTAGTGTTGTGTATTCTTTTGGTGAAAGTTGGATAATTTTTAACAGGAAGAGAAAGAGTCAAGGCAAATAGGGGTGGCCTTCTCAATGGGTGGACGTGGTGCTTCTTCCCACACTGGTGGGTTTAAGCGACTCAGCGCCCTTCTCCGGGTCTTTCTGTCCCCGTGGCAGAGGCTGTACAAGACCCAGCTTGGTCAGTGTCTGTCCGCTACATGGCAGGGTTGCGTGCTGTAGACACGGGTGTATCCGTGTATCCTGGCCAAGAGTGTTGGCTACATGGTGAGGTGTGTCTGGTGCTGGCGTCGTTTAGAGGTCGTTTCTAGATCTCTGTATTTTTTATAGTCCATTTTAGTGTGGCTTGAGACATTGTCTCACTTTGACTTCGGCTGGCAGTTTCTGTTTTATGTTTTTCAAGAAGACGCTTGAACTCCTTCAGGAGTATGTGTAGCCAGGTCATGCTGTTTTCTGAAGAACCAGAGAAGGCAGTTACCAGAGACCTGCCTTGTATGGAGAGCTACGCTACAGAAGTACCCGCAGTGAGGTTCAGGGAGACTGCAGTTAGAAATGAACTGTTGGGACCTGATTAATTGTGGTAGGCATCTTCATATCCAGTGCTGAGGTGGGCACCTGAGCCTACATATCAGAGACATTAACTCTTGAAATTAAGTCACTTCCCCCCATAGCTCCCGGAGTTAGTAATTCTGTCCCTAATCTCTACTTCTGTGTTACTTTTATTGAGATATCCCTGGCTAATATGTTTGGTGATTAATGTTGACGGTAGGCTTTGTGATCTCCCCTCAGAGCCAGTTTTAGGGGTTAGCTTGTGTTTGTCAGCGATGTACAAGTACACTTGTTTCTCCAATGGCTATTGGAGAGCATAATCATTCTTATGATTGCATAATCATAACCATTATTATTTTACCGAGATGGTGAAAATGGGTGAAAATAATTCCTCTGTCAAGTAGATAAAGTAGTTACATAGCATGATATTTTATTTTCTAAAAATAGAGTGTTGTATGTTGAAATCTGTAAAGTGATTTCCACTTTGTATAAATTGAAAATATGGAATTTTAGTGAAATAACAATAGCTGACACTTACTGAGCACTCACTGTATGCCAGGCATTCTTTTAAGCACTTTACACGTATTATTTCGCTTAATTCTTAAGTGAAAATAAATAAGCATAGGAGGTAGGTATTAGTTGTCTGCTTGCCATTTTAGAGGTGAGCAAGTTGAGATACTTGAGGCTAAGTCATTTGCTCCAGGTCACACAGCTGGTGAGTGACACAGTTGGTGAGTGACAGCTGGTGAGTTCTGAATGTAAGTCCTCTGGCTCCAAGTCTGTGCTTTGGATCACTATGCTGTGTTCTGTCCCTAGTAAAGATTTTAGCTCATGTGTTGTTAGTTTTTCTTTTCATTTTGCTTCTTTTTGTAATATTCTCTAGATGTGGACTAGGAGTTTTATAGAGAAGATTTGCTAATTCTAGGACCTTTGGAATCCATGGATTTATCCATCTTCTGTTGCTGTTATTTGGCAAGCAAACACTATATGCTTGTTTATATCAGTAGGTGTCAACCAGGAATGATTTTGCCCCCCAGGGGACATTTGCTGATGTCTGGAGACAGACATCTTTAGTTGTCGTAAGTCAGGAGACGTGCTCCTGGCACCTAGTGGTCAGAGGCCAGGATGCTGCTGAAACATTTATGAAGCACAGGACAGCCTTCCGCAACAAAGAATTGTTCAGCCCAAAATGTCAATAGCATCAACTCTGGCCTATAGAATAAGTGACTGATGATCTTGTAATGCCATTCTGATCTCTAATGGGCAAAGTCACATTAGTAATGTAGAAATGATTACTTTTGATGTTTGTTTGATAATTGATTTCCCCAAATTAATGCATGTTTGTATAAGGGACATAAACACCAACCATAACTTAAATATTGAAGTTCCCTTAAAGTAAACTGGGAATTATAGCCCACTGAGGGAGAGCTGAGGAAGTTTAAAGGGAGGCCATGTAATGCCTGAGGATACAATACTCTAAATATTTGTTGGATTACCTTGTGAATTACACAATTAGATTTCATTTTTTGTGTTGTATTAACTTGTCAAATGTATAAACATTTTAAATATCCTGTAATTTTTAAAACCGTGATTTGGTATTTTTTTAATTAAAAATTTCATACTGAGAAAAGTGGAGAATATTACATTGTACCCCGTGTATGTACCACCCATATTTAACAAATGCTAACAAATACTGAAGTCCATTTTGAGCTCTTTCTCATCCCATCCCTTAGGTGTTTCTACATTTTTTATTATACCAAACATCTCAAAAGTTGAAGGGGCCTGGAACTCTTCCGTTGTCTGTCGTCAGGCCTCACTCACTGCTGCCGCCTTTTGTCTGCCTGTCAGCTTCTCCCCTCATCTTTCACTGCAGTATATAGGCGGTAGAGGGCGGAGCCAGGTTGTCTTTTCAAAGCTGGAAAGGCCAGGCCGAGAGTGGATGCGTAGGCTGGAGGGAGGCGGGAGGACAATAAGTATGGGTTCCCCCCAATGACTGAAAGCAAAGCGTTCCCATGAAACCTTTCATAAGCCGAAGTGGCGTAAAGCGAAGAAGCAGTGACCATAGGACACATCTTGCTAACGGATGCGCAAAATAAATTGAGCTAAAGTACAGAAGCTCAGTGACAGTTCAAAGCTATGGTGGCTTGATGCTGAGGTGCTGAGTGTGGTTCCCAGAAAGGAGCTGGGTGGTGCCCCTTGCACCCGCTTTTGCAGCGCACAGTGCGAATTGCCTCTGTACGGGCTGCTGCACAACACGTGCCGGGCACTGTTCTCATTTTCCACCCTTTTTTGTGAAAATAGATACCTCTTTGGATTTCTTTTGGTTGGGAAAACAGGCACTAACGTGGGTCTTTCTTAAAAGCGAAGTGGCATAAATTGAGCTTTGGAAGGATGGAGGAGACCTGTACCTTGGGGCCGTTTGGTGAGGTAGAAAGTGGGGAGAGTGAGCGAGGGTGGGAAGAGGCAAGAAGAGCAGTCTCGGAACCGACAGAGATGGTGGTGGGAGGTCTGCAAGCGTGGTCCGCCGGAGCAGTGTTGTGACTGTCAGGTCAGAGGATCTTAGGTCTTCTTTGCCCAGGATTGCTGCTCCCTGCATCATGAGTGGTATAGCTCAGGAGAGGCTGCGCTTGAATTTTCAATCTCTATTACTTGGACTGCTTAGTGGTCTGTTATTAATGGCAATGCCTGCTTATCACCAGTTGTTCACAGGACTTCTACATGATAGGTTCCTTCTTTTCTTTTTTGACCACACCCTGTTGCCTGCGGTATCTTAGTTCCCCGACCAGGGATCAAACCCTCCCCCCACCCCTTTCCGCCATGGAGGAAGCGCGGAGTCCCAACCACTGGACTGCCCGATAGGTCCCTTCTTTATTTAAACACCTCCCATCATGCTCCATTGCTATGGAATAAATCCCTCACTTCTTTTGGCATTGGAGGGCATTCTTAGCTCCTTTCCCTCCTTCTCTGACACACCTGGAGTGTATCATGTGCTTTCTCTTGTCTTGGTGACTTCTTGTGCATTCTCTCTGAAAAACTCCCCTGTGCTCTCCCTATCATCTCTGCACAGTGAACTTGTGTTCTTCTGTTGAGGGCAGCTCATGCCTTTTGGCAGATGGAAGGTATTTCTTGTTATTTTTCACTAGTGCTTTGCCTGTCTTGCTAGAATCTGAGTTTCTTGAAAGCAGTGATGGCATGCTTCCTCTTTGAGTTTAGTGCTTCTAACACAGGGCCTGGCCTCAGGAAATGTTTGCTGAACTGAATTAATAGCCAATTCGAACTTGCCCTTGAGCCAGTGTTTTGTACTGGTGGGAAAAATCCTACACGGTGTGGACTTTGATTCTCTGCAGTGTCAGTTACAGGATTGTAAGATGGAAGATAGGAGGCTGGGATAGGAAACAGTTTTGCACTTTCTGGGTTTTTTTTGTTTTTTGTTTTTTTTGCGGTACGTGGGCCTCTCACTGTTGTGGCCTCTCCCATTGTGGAGCACAGACTCCGGACGGGCAGGCACAGCAGCCATGTCTCACGGGCCCAGCTGCTCCGTGGCATGTGGGATCTTCCTGAACCAGGGCATGAACCCGTGTCCCCTGCATTGGCAGGCAGACTCTCAGGCACTGCGCCACCAGGGAAGCCCTAGATTTCTTTATTTAATTTTCGAGCCTTAGTTTACTACCCACACCCCCGAAATTGTTACCTACTTTAATTATATGTTCTTTTTAAATTTTAATTATTTATTTGTTGCACCGGGTCTTAGTTGCAGCAGGCGGGCCACTTTGGTGCGGCTCAAGGGCTCCCCAGTTGCGGCATGTGGGCTCCCCAGTTGCAGCAGGCAGGCTCCTTTAGTTGTGGCTCGCAGGTTCCTTAACTGTGGTGTGAGAACTCTTAGTTGCAGCATGCATGTGAGACCTAGTTCCCTGACCAGGGATTGAACCTGGGCCACCTGCATTGGGAGAATGGAGTCTTAACCACTGCACCAGCAGGGACGTTCCAATTATGTGTTATTTTATTCATTGGCAGGTATACATACTTCTTATCTTTTTTCCCCTGTATTTTTTATAAATACAGAAAAGAGAATAACAACTTAAAATAAAATGAAGGAAAGGCCTAATGTATCTGAGTTTTTCTCAGTAGCACGAAGGGAAATGTTTGCCAGCAAGAACTGTGGCAAGGTTATCCCAGATGTCAACTGTCTCGTAGCAGGGGCTCAGAGCCCTTCTGAAGCTTCCTAATTGTCCAGGACAGCTCCATTATGACTCACCGTACAGGGCCTAGCCTCTCATGCGACACTCAACATTTAAAAATTAGTCTTCATTTCTCCTTCCCAGCAGGCAGCTTCAGTTGGAGAAAGTAATTTCATTTTCTTATGTACTCATTCATTCACTCAGTCAGCAGACCATCACTCGTCTCTTATATGCCAAGATCTATGCTTGCGTCTGGTAACAAGGAAAGAATAACATATGGTTCCTTCAAGCACTTAAGGAGCTCATAAACTAGTGACAGAGGAAGATGCACAAACCAATCAATAAAGAATTAACAATGCTTTGACTTTATTTGTATTATTTGAATTTTTATGACTATATTTATATACTACACCCTGTTCAAAGTGGAAATAGATATTTAAGAAAGAACTAGTGATGTAAAAATTCCACAGTAATATGTAAGTTATTTAGAGAGTTAAGACTGGAAATATTTGCACTCTCAAAGAAGCTTGTTAATGCAGATGAACCCCTAATTCTTTTGGTTGCTTTATTTACATTTATAGAGGTATAGGTATTCCCTCTTCTAACAGGGGTTAGTGACTTGGGGAGGGGGTGCTACAGAGTAAGGTCCTGATTCAGTGGCAGGTCCATCTTACCTCCTCTTCAGGTCATATTCTCAAGCAGGAGCTACAGGATGAGACGAGTAAAACAGTTCACTTCCTTTGCTTACCCCCAGCCCCATGATAGGCTTCTGCTGGGCTTCCTTGGTTGCTTTCATCATCACTTTCACCACCATAGGTAAGGGAACCTTCCAGTTAATCAGGGGCCCTGGAAATGATGCAGAAAAGTCCTGACTTAAAAATAATAAATAACATTTATTTAGGGCTGACTGTGAGCTCATTGCTTAAAATGTCCTACTTAATCTTCACAACCACTCTATGAAATTGGTATTGATAAATCTCAGGTATATCCAAAATAAGTCTCTTATGTAGGATTGTGATGTTTTTCGGTCTTTTATGTCTTTAGGTTCGTCTCGGCACCAGACATAAGGCGGTTCAACATAATACGCTGGCCCTAAACAGCTCCAGATGCCAAGAATTGGCAAATCACTACTTTGGTTTCAGTGGGTGGTCAAAAAGGATCATCAAGGTAAACTCTGTAGATTTTCTTTGACTAACCAGACTCCTTTCAACATTGAACTCCTAGACTTTAGAGAGAAGAATAAAACAGGGCTATGGGGAGGAGGTGTGAGAGCCTTCCACATGGAAGTATCTGAGCATTGGCCTGCCACCTAGAATTAGTGATAATCTCAATGACTTGGATGGCGGTGTCCATAATTTTCTCCAGTATTTGTATGGTATATAATAAAAAATATTTGTCCATATCTAGTCATTCATTTGCAAGTCTCACTTGATTTTGAAGCTATTGCATACCTAAACTTTTACCTGGGATTGCTGGAGTTTAGTTTTTATTTCTAACAAGAGGATACTTTGAAGTCTAGCCTTTAATTCATAATCCTAACAGCTTCAGGATCTTTCTAACCTTGAAGAAAGGGAAAATGAAGCTATTGTGACACCACTTCAGAAGCAAAGCCTGAAGTTCTTCTGTGCTTTAGAGGTGGTGTTGCCCTCCCAGGAGTGCAGGAGTCCCAGAGTTGTCATGGCTGAGGAACCTTTGGATAAGTTGGAGGAAGGTCTGTTTTCCAGTATGTTTGTGTGTGGGGAGGTGAGGGAGTGGGATTTCTCTTTTTTCCTTTCTTTCTGAAACTCACCTTTTCAGACACATCATCACTTTTCTAAGCCACTAAAGCCCTGGGCAGATTTTTTCTGCCTGACAATATAGGTTTTTATCTTAGGCAATACCTGACAGCACCTTAAACTTTAGAATTTTAGAACTGACCGCCTGCCGAGAAGCTTAGGAGGAAGGAAAATGAGTGAGTTTTTGTTGTTGTTGTTGTTAATAATTTGTTATGTGCTAAAATATTCCTTCAAATACAGATGTCTTCTGGCCTTCAGTTATCCCAAGAAAATCATTGTCTAAAGATTGAAATAAACTCTTGTGTAAATATTCAGTCCTTTGCCTCCTATAGAAGGGCCTGAGCAGAAAAAGTAAATGTAGATCCCTGGAAAGGGGATTCCGATTGGTACTGAGTTTTTTCCTAGAATCCATGGCACTTGGGCTTAGGGTTTTAACTCAGAGGCAGGGCTGTTAGCGAATGGAGTGGAGGAGGCTCCACCATCCACCTGAGTGGGTGATGGTTGAGGAGAGGCCAGATCATCTGCACTACCGCCAAATCTATCTCACTGTATGAATCCAGCCCTTTACGCACAGGAGAGCAGGGTCTGTAGCAGTGCAGCCTCAGCTTGTCCATTTGAAATCTGTGAGTAGTATGAGGTTTGTGCCACGTTCTTGGTTTGCATTTCCCATCGAGTATTTTAGGAACTTCCAGAATAGATCTGAGCAGTAAAATTGTGCCATGCCAGGGTATACCTACAACAGAGACATTCACCCGTACCCCAGTGTTGTGCCTGCCCTTAATCACTAAGATAATGATCTAAGAATCACAGATGCATTTTTAGTTTTACACACATAACCTAGAAATCAGTTATGCAGACAGGCATTTTAAACTCATCTGTTTTGGTTGGATTTCGGGTCATTATCATTCCTTATGGAAAGGAAGGTAACCCAGAAGCTTGCTATTCAGAAGGCTATGACAGACGCATTCCAGAAACTGCTGATTGTGGCCTTAGGTAAGACCTTTTTGATTGTCCTTGAAGTACTTCAGTTTCAGTGAGCAAATGAAGTTACTTGAAAAGTTAATTGGATGAAAATAATGGTTGTCTAAAACATTACATATTCTTTCGCTCACCAGATGCTTTCACAGCAGCAGTCTTAAATGTGTTCTTTGTGGCATTTATGAGAAAAATGACAGCAAATATTATTGTCCCCAGTGCTTAGATGTAGAGTGACTTGCCACAGTTCATACAGAAAGTGTTTGATCCAGTTCTTCCCCAATTGCTTGCTTATCTTACAGAATAGTGCAGTGATTATAAGCCTTGGACACCTGTGTTTGAGTCCTTACTTTGTCTCTTAGATTTTGTTGTTGTTGTTGTTGTTGCAATTTTAGGTTTTTCTAGCCAGAGACATTTGAAGGTATTTAATATCTCTAAGCTGTAATTTCTTTATCTGCAAATAGGACTAGTAATACAGCTTATCACCTCATGGAGGATATTGTAAGAGTAAATGAGATGATGAATGTAAAAAGCTTAGAACTATGCCTGAAACATAGTAAGCAGAGAAAATATACTGACTATTATTATTATCGTTTTTTTCTTGTTGAAGAGTTTATTAGATTATGTTTTTGAAATCAGTTTAATTTCAGTTTTCATTTCTGATATATTGGGTGAATATGATTCTTATATAATAATTGGCTACGTTTTTGTGGGCCTTGAAAGTGTTCATGCTATTGAATAGTGTTGATTGTGTTCCCTATCGAGTTATACAGCGGTGAGAATGTCACAGCCTGTGCCCAAAGGAAACTTCATGATGAGTAGATTCCCGGAACAGAATTGCTCCCCTGCTTCACAGCCCTTCAGGCTTAGAGAAAATCCGAGCTAAGTTGTCAGAGACCTTATTTGCTTGTAAGAGTTGACCCTGGATTGGTCTTGGCCTTCCAGCCTGGGCAGTCCTTCCAGTGAAGTTTGACTTCCCTGGTCATCAGGCAGAATCTCCATCAGCTGTCAACTCTGGGTAACAACCTTTAAGAACCAAACTAAATGTCTGGGTTGTTTGTTCCTAATAATGCCAAGGTATTCCTTATATGTACTCCAAACTCCTTAGACAAAAAGCCTGGTGGCTCTAGCTTGCCTTGAGGAAAGCTGTATTGTCCAAAAGGTACATGGGCCAGTTTCTGCCAGTAGAGTGTTCAAATGCTGTCTCTCTCTGTCTCTGTCTCCAAAGCTTTGTTCACTGTATCTGGTAGAAGTTTGGTCCCAAGGAGTAGGCCCTTGCCTTGCTTCTAATATGAAGTATCTATTATAGTCCAGTGGTATCTCTCCAGGTTTGAACTCATTTTGACCCCCACCTAATGCCTTCCTATTTCATTGTATTGTGATTGAACATTTTTGTTTCCACAGCTTTTAATTTCTATGTCATTATTCCTTAGTTCTTATTTCTAAGATCATAAAGGTTTTTGAACCAAAGTTGATACTTCTTATATATTTTTTCACAAATAATTATGATAAAAACTGGAGTGTCAGATGAGGGAACTTCTAGGAAAATGCTCTTATTTTCTGCTTTTAGAAATCAAAAGAATGTCTAATTATTGGGTGCTACCATTGTATACAGGAAGTTTTAGAACAAGAAAACTTCTGAATTGATCCTTGTTAACTTTATTTCAGAAAGTGGTAAAATAGCTGTGGCCTATAGACCCTGTGAAGAGGTCACAGATGCTAGAACTGAAGAGGAACTACAGGATTTAATTCAAGTATATGGAGATACAAACTCAACACAGCCAGTGTAGCCATAATTCAAAACAAGCAGCAGGATTTGGAAGACTTTGGCATGTCTACTCAGCTCTGTCTTCCTTAGGAAAATGTGAAACTCTGAAACTGCTTTTGAGGCAGGGAATTTCTAGGACTTTTCCAAGTCCCGAGCCTTGCCTCTGGCCCGTTATTTGAAGTTTGGAGAGCAGGATTGAGGGCCATCAGTGTACGTCTACAGTTGTGGACACAGGAGAAGACACAGGCCTTTTAGAACTCCCCTCAAATAGAATTGCAGGGATTTGGGAACAAAGTAACTATGGCCTTAAGTGTGATTATGCTACAGTGTTTTAAAACTATTCATGCCTTTCAAGTAAGGTATATTACCCAGATCTCAGCATATATCTTGTGTTAAATATTTTGCTGAAGAACCTTTCTGTAAACCAGTTATATGGATGCCTCGAATTAGGGATTAAGTTGTCAACTTAATTTCTAAAAGAAAACATTAATGTACTGTATATAGGATTTTTATTTAAAAGGAGCAAAAAAATGTGTTTCATGTCATTGAGAGCTTATTTTGGGGCTAGTTTTCTGATTATTTAACTCACCCCAACGTTGCAAAATTTGTTTTGAAGGGAAGAAAGTAGAGAAAGGAAAGGTGGTTATGTTCTGAAAAATGTAAAAATTTTGAAAGTTTTTCCTGTACGAAATAATTATTTTAATTCAATTTAAATCAGTCAAGGAAACTTCAAACGTATCCATGTTTTGGACTTTAAGAAGTCTAGCTTCCTGTGAAATGTGAGAGGAAAGGACTCCGTATTGATAGTAAAGATTTCGGAAACCTGATTATAACAACAGATCCATTCCTAAATGAGGCCAATCTTGGAATCAGTTCCATTGAGAAACCATTATGTGCTAGGCACTGGAAATAAGATGAAGCTCCTTCTCTCTTGGAGTTTAGGTGTTACAGGTGTACCAGACAATTAAAAAGGACTAAAATTAAATAGAATATGAAAAGGACTGTGAAGAAAGTAAACTGGGTGCTAGTTATAGTATTTGAAGAAAATTACTTAACATGCTGACTTTAACATTCTAAGTGTCTTCTCCATGTCTGCACACAGGGTAGACCTCTGAAAAGTGACACAGTAGCTTTTTCTAGATTAATGGCTCTGTTGAGACAACGTGGGATGGGGGAAGTCTTCCCATGCTAATATAAAGGGCCATTCACTTGGTTTTAGACACTCTTTCCCAGGATGAATTGCTCACCTGCCCCAAACCCCTCCTATAGATGTTCTGGAGTCATCACTGATTCAGTGGTAACCTCTGATAACAGAGTGGTGAATTGATAATGAGACGTGAATACTGAGAGTTTGGAGGAAATGGCAACATTTTAGAATAATTGTAAGGTGTGTTCCCCTCCCGCCACCCTGACTGGTGCTCACTTTGCAGGTCAGCTACTTTTCTTGTCAGCCCTGTAGCCAAAGGGAGGAAGAATGTCTCTCAGACTTCAGCTTCGAGGAGGAAGAGTTCAGATTGCCAGAACTGGACTAGCACTTTTGAATTTCCCAGAATGCCACATCCTGTGGTTTCCTCGGGAAGCTCTGCATCCTTCCCAACTCCCCTCCACCCCTGGGCTGCTGGAGGTTGTGGCCACTGGGGTCTGCAGCCCAAATCCCGCCTCATTGTTTGGGCCCTGGGAGGGCAGGGCGGGGTTGGGAAGGGGGCCCGGAAGGAGGTAATTGTCACCTTTGCAAGGGGAAGGGTGGTTTGTGCCCTGGGGACTCTGGGAAAAAGGCTCACTCTGGTGGTGTGCATTGGATCTCCGCAGGAGCCTAATAAAGGTGGAGTAACTACAGATGTCATAAATAACGGGTGGGACATTAGGTGGGGGAGGGACACGCGGTTGCTAACGGTTGCTAACGGTGAGCCCTCGCGTTGCAGCGCTGGCATAACGGTTCAGTTCGGCTCTGAAGGACGATGTGGCTCTGGCTCCTCACTGGCCTGGGTCACTGTGCCTGGGAGCGGCCGTATGTTATGTCCTGGCTGTGCCTCTGTGTCCCTGCTGCGCCCCATGGCTCCTCCTCACATGGCAACGACTGTGGCTTCTAGTCCAGGCAGTTCAGCCTCTGGAGTGGGCCCTGGGCCCCATCCAGGTGACCCCCTACCCCCCGCGGCTCACCGAGTCTTGGTCTTCATACGCCTGACACAGCCCTCCCAAAATGCCCCATGCCCTTACACCCCTGGCAGAAGGCGGGGGCTTTAATTACTTGACGTCCTCGTCTCCAGTCCAGATGTTGGCCCCACCTCATCAGGAGTTGACTGAGACTGAGGCTCCATACCCGGACATGGGTTCCGTTGGAGAGCTCCCTACAGGGCCAGATCAGTTTGCTGTTCCACATCAGTATCTGAATAACGAGCAAATCCAACATCAAAAGCTCCCAGAGGCGGTTCCAGTGCTAGAGTGGGATCAGAATCAGCCCTTGGTTCTGCCTCCTCGACACAAAAGTAAGACTAAACACATAGGTCTAGATCAGGCTGAAGGTCACTAATCATTTGAAATACTTGTTCCACCTCTAGGTAGTAAGAGCTCAAAACCAATGAGCTTTATTGTTTCACCCCCAAACCTGAAGAAAGATCTAGTTCAGCATCGACAGCTTGCCAAAGTTGTTGTTGGAACTATAGGCCAATTTGAAAAAAAACACTCAGGATCTAGAACAACAGTTGCAGGGTGATTATTTACATCCCAGTATGGATGCCTTTTATCCTGAGGAGAGCATACCTAGGGATTTTCTGGGGAGCCCAGATGAACCTCCAGAGTCCCCTGAGGAAGCTGAAATGTCTGCATCCCAGCAGGAGGCCCAAACTCGTCATCCAGAGCTCACTGAGGAGGCTGAATCTTTACCTCATCAAGAGGCCCCTGCTCAGCATCCACAGACCCCTGAGGACGTTGAATCTTTTTCACCCCAGGCAGAGGCCCAGGCTCAGCATGCAGAGCCCACTGAAGAGGTAGAACCACCTCCACTTCCGCAGGGGGCTCCATCTCAGCCTTCAGAGGCCCCTGAGGAACTAGAAACTTCCAGTCCTCAGGAGGCCCTCGCCCGGCCTTTGGAGACACTTAAGGAGGTTGTAGTTTGACCACGTGTTCATCATGGGGTAAATGAAGCTCAGCAGTCACACTTGTACAATGTCACTGTTAAATCTCTGGCTCTGGCACTTCCCATAAATCCACAGGTCACTAAAGAGGTTGAACGTTCTCCAGTCCAGCAGAAGCCCCCATCTCGGCCTCCAGAGCTCCTTACGGAAGTTGTAGCTCAGTCTCCATTGTATCCCGAGGTGACAGATCCAGCACAGAGCAGGACCATGCTGAGCATCCAACATCAGCCAGTATCAAGAGCAGTGGTTCTCACCCAGGGTGATTGTGCACACAGGTGACATTTGGTAGTGTCTGGAGACAGTTTTGCTTGTCAGAACTGTATATGCTACTGGCATCTAGTGGACAGAGACCAGAGATGCTACTAAACATCCAACAGTGTACAGGAGAGCCTCCCACAGCAAAGAATTATCCAGCCCAAAGTGTCAATAGTGCTGCCTAGCTAGAGAAATAAAGATCACTTAACACAAGTATTTAATGAGCATTTAGTATTTGGTATCTAATGCAGCACATGTATAATCATGAAAGTATAAATCATAATATCTCCCACAGTGAGATTTCTTTAGTGTATGGAGGGAGTAGTGATGTTATGTTTCATCATATATAAATTAGAATTATTGCCAAAGGATAAATGTTCTGAAAGAATATCTATTTTTCTAATTCTTTTGCTTGTGTCTTTTTTTGTAGAAATCTTGGTTGCAATTTACTCCCAGAACTGAGCTTTGGAACGTTTCAGGCCTGGCATGGAATGCAGTTTTTACACAAGTTGTAAGTGAAATAGAAGATGAATACATGTAAACAACTGTGTGTAAAAACAATCATGCAGTTATTGGTTAGCTGGGTGTAAGTAAGCCGAGTATGAATTCTGGAAAGTATGTCTTGAGAGCCATTTATTTTTTTTTCAAATGAGGAAACTAAGGTACAAAGAGGCCAAGAGACTTGTTTAACTCATATATTTGAAAGGCTCTGCTTTCCATAGTACTGATCTTTGGCACGGTCAATAAAAGGCACCAAACAAAAACACTCAAGATTAGCATTGTCATGGAATCCCACTGATGCCTCTCCAATATGCGAATGGTCCAGGAAGTTCCACTTTTGAATTTCACTTTGATTCCTGCTCATGTGCAAAGTTCCTAACTGCTTAAAATGTATGCAACACAGAGCTGCAGAGAACTAAGTTTAGCAGGGTATGCTTCAGGGAGCAAAAGTGTGGGTGCTTCCCCAACCATTATTAGCTCTTTTAAATGGTAAAGCAGAAAGAATTCCTGAACACCCACCACAGGGCTCTCCCCAGCCACCCAGAATATTATTTTTCAAAAAAGCATATATTGCTGAAGTGAATTATCTGTGGCCAGTAGGAACCTTTGAGGTATGGAAAAAGATGTTGTTTGTGTTCAGCTGTAGTGTGAAAAATATAAAGAAAATACTTTGCTGTGGCCTAATTCAATATATTTTCTTTGCTGACTACTCTTCAATAAGAAGTGTGGGTTTTACACCCCTTCAACTCAAAACTTCTCTGATTTCTCATGACACAAGGAAATGATAGTGGGTACGTTCAACGGCCTGAAGGCGATTTTAGACTCAAGGTAAAGAGCTCTTCTACACCTGGCTTTGGAAAAGACTCTCTTACCTGTCTTGTGGTTCAGAAATCCAGTTTCACACAGTTCATACATTTTGGGTTAATGAAGGCATTGAGGCTGTGTCTGGAGCTGGATTAACAATTCCTGCAGATGCCTATCTTTAGCGGCCTCCTTCCTTTCCCTTGTTAGTTTGCTGATGCATACCTTGGGGAGAGAGCACCAAGGGTCGGATTTTCTTTTGTTAGCACACCGGAGAGCAGGCTCGTGAGGTCCCTTCACCAGGAGGTTTTAGTAGCGTCAGTACAACGTCTTAAACTCACCACCTTTCCTAAACATCCTATAACACTAAGAGTTCCTTATAAGAATTAGAGTTTCACTATAGTTATGTAGGCAACACAGGAAAATACATTGTGGAAATAAATAAATCACAGTTTAAAAATTAATGAATTCATTCCAAAACATTCACTGAGTGCCATGCCCACTGTCTGTCAGCACTGTACTAAGTGCTGGGGATACAAAGACTCATAGGACAGAGACTTTGTCCCCAAGAAGCTTTCATACTGGAAGGAGAAATATGGATGTCGATGGGAAAACATATATGAGAGCCATTCTAGCATCTATGCAGCAGGGTAACAAGGTGAGGGAGGGGGTGATGAAGTAGAAAATGGGTGGTAGGTTAGAAAAGATTTGTAATGGAAGAGGCACCAAGTTGTTCCTTTGGAATTTGTGCTCCTCTTAAATGACAGAAAAAGGTAGTGAAAGAATCAGAACTACCTGGTGTTGTAAATAAATTAGTACTGTACTCCGAAAACTCATTCACAGTTACTTTCAAAAGATTGTCACAGTATAGTAAGTCTTTGTTTTGGACTAAGTCTTTCTAATAGACAAAGCTAATTTGCTTCAGGAAACATTTGCCATGGTGAGATATAAACTTTATTGCATCTCTTACCAAAGGCAAGCCACCAAGGGAAGATGCCACCCTGGAGTTAAATCATTTTACTACCTATAATGACATATTACTGGGGTGTTTATAAGTTGCCTGCATTAAATAAGTTTGGAAAAGGGCCCCAGCTGAGGTGGATTTATCATGAATTCAGTGAACCTTAGGCTTCAGGGCTCCTCACTTGCATAGGTCCCTTCCAAGGTCTTGAGAGGGGTCCTAGCGATTTTTCTATTTATAACTTTGCATGTTTTTATTAGATAGGATTTCCCAAAGTAGATGAGGTTCAGGCCCCACAAAACCTTGATTCATCACCAGGTGTCAGGTAATTATAAGTCAGTAGGTTTCTTGAATGAAGCCTCTGTGTTATTGAGAAATATCAGGTGAAGTAGTTAGCAGTGTGGTAGTCTATTTTAAATCCGAAATCTACCTCAAAGATGAGCCAAGAGCTTATTAATTAATAAAGTACCACTTTTTGAATGGTGGTAGTAATCATATCTCTTTCAGATAAAATCAGGAATGAAATATACTATGGAAAACCGGCAGTGGTTGATAATCCTAAATGTTAAGTATGCTTTTTTTTTTCTGACTGTAAAGTGTTTCCCCTTCATTCACCTATGCAGGTCCAGACTGATGGCTTATTTTTAAAAATTCCTTTAGTCACTTCATTGGATCTAACAATACAAGCTCCATGATTTTAGAAACTGAAGGACTCTACAATGTAGAAAGGCTATATAACTTAACCAGACAGAGCACATTCACATGCTGGCTTGTCCGTGGTATATCAATATTGTACCAAGAACATAAGCACGAAGAGAGAATAAGAGGAAAATCAAAGCCTTATCCCTATTGAATTATTTACCCCATTGTTGAGAATATCAGTGTGGGAGGTGTGGCCACACTATGAAGGCAAATTGAGCTGCAGTCACAGAGCCACCCTAATGCTCCCCCAGTCAGCTAGCATTGGTTTCCTTTACATAGCTATGTACACACAAAAGCTTACACACTTGAGGGTGTTGTCCTCACTTTTTGCTATGTACTAGAATCCTGGCAGCTTCTCAGATTTAGAAAGGCATAAACACTAAAAGCAAAAATAACTTGGGTCTGCCCTTTGGGGTGATTCAGGGTGGCTGTTTCATTTGTAATAGTTTAAAATTTTGAGATTGTCACACCTAGCAACTACTATACTTTTCTTCTCCCAACTGCATCTTATTCTTCCCACCTGTAGTATTTTCTCCCATTCCATATGTTTATTCACTTTCTTGATAGTGTCCTTTGAAGCACAAACTTTTTAGTTTTTATAAAATCCAATTCATCTATTTTTCCTTTGGTTGTTTGTGCTTCTGGTATCATATCTAAGAAACTGTTGTCTAAAGCAAGGTCATAAAGATTTACTCCTGTGTTTTCTTCTAAGAGTTTTATAGCCTTAGCTCTTACATTTGGATATTTGATCCATTTGGAGTTAATTTTCATATACGGTGTGAAGCTTCATTATTTTGTGTGTGGATGTACAGTTGTCCCAGCATCATTTGAAAAGACTGTTCTTTCCACATTGAATTGTTTTGGCACCCTTGTTGAAAATCAATAGACCATAAATATGAGGGTTTATTTCTACATTGTCATTTCTGTTCCATTGATTTCCATGTCTGTTCTTATTCCAGTACCACACTGTGATTGCAGTAGCTTTGAACTGAGTTTTGAAACCAGGATGTGTGAGTCCTCCCACTTTGTTCTTTACCAGTATTGTTTTGGTTATTCTGTTTCCTTGAATTGCCATATGAATTTTAGAAACAGCTCGGCAATTTCTGGAAAGAAGTCAGCTGGGATTCTGATAGGAATTGCAATGGAACCATAGGTCGATTTGGGAAGTAGTGAAATTTTAATAAGATTATCTTCCAGTCCATGAATCCAGCATGTCTTTATATTTATTTAGATCTTCTTCAATTTCTTTCAACAGTTTTGTACTTTTCAGTGTGAATCTTGCACTTACTTGGTAAAATATTCCCCTAAGTATTATATTTGTTTTGATGCTGTTACACATGGAATTGTTTTCTAAATTCTATTTTTCGATTACTCATTGCTGGTGTGTAGAAATAATATTGATCTTATATCCTACAACCTTGCTGAACTCATATATTAATGCTAACAGTTATTTTCCTAGATGCCCAGGAATATGTCTTATGGTCTTCCAGTTTCCCAGGAATACATTGGAACATTTCAAAGTCTCTGTGGACATCTCATTCCTCAGCTTTTCTTTTAAAGCTTTGCGGTTGGGTTGTTTTTTGCCCCAAACTGTTATCCATTGCCTCATGCCACCGCCATGTTAAAATATTTGCTTGAAAATGTTTTCCAGAAATGCCACCTGAGCAGAGGCTTTTCTCACTAGACAGCCCTCAGTCAGGTCAAAGGCAAGACTTTCAAGTGTGAGGTCTTCCAGGGGACCACCAGACATGTAAAACAATGACAGTTCTTTGGGAATGAGGCTTTGAAGGACCTCCCAGTCTATGCTGCTCATTCTGGTACCAGGGATGTGGGCTGTTTTTCAAGGCTACCACTGGCATGGAGACCAAAGGTCAAGGGCAAGTTAAAGCAACACAGATCTCATTGTTCTTACAGAAATTAATTTGTTTTCCTTGAATAAATAGCTCCCCCATTGACTGCCAGCATGTTGGTTAAATTTCCAGAGTTCAGAAGAAGTTGATTCTGACCATTTTTGCCAGTTTTGTTGTTGTTGTTATTGTTGCTTCTGTGCAGGGATGAATTTTCAGATATCCTTCCTCCATCATTTTTACTGATTTTCCTGCAATTTTTTAAAAAAATCTATAAAGTCTCAATGGCCATAGGCTAATTAAATATTTATCACGAGAGATGATTAAGGAAAAAATAAATAAAAAGAGAAATAAAGAAAGAAAGAAAGAAAATATAATTCACATAGAGGCTTTCCCAGATGGGTAGATGAAGTTTGAAAAGGTATTTCTATATTTAGTGCTGTCAAAATTAAGGTTAGGTGCTTCCCTGGTGGGGCAGTGGTTGAGAATCTGCCTGCCAATGCAGGGGACACGGGTTCGAGCCCTGGTCTGGGAAGATCCCACATGCCGCGGAGCAACTAGCCCCGTGAGCCACAATTACTGAGCCTGCGCGTTTGGAGCCTGTGCTCCGCAACAAGAAAGGCAGCGATAGTCAGAGGCCTGCGCACCGCGATGAGGAGGGGCCCCCACTTGCCGCAACTAGAGAAAGCCCTCGCACAGAAACGAAGAGTCAACACAGCCATAAATAAATAAATAAATAAATAATTTTTTTTAAAAAATTAAAGTAACAGATGTTTTAAACCCCTCCCCCTTTTTTTCATTCAGGTTAAACACAGGCTTTAGAGTCAGAACTGAGTTCAAATTCCAGCTCTGCTTCTTACGAGCTTGATGACTTAAGACAAGTTATGTAACTTCTCTGTGCCACAGTTTCCTCATTTGTACAATTCTGTAATATATATGTCACATAAGGTTACTGTGAAGATGAAATGTTAAATGCTGATCACATATGCATGGCAACTCAAAAGATATTAGTTTTGATAATTATCTTTATAATATTCTGCAAAAGTACACTAATAATTCTTGAGTAGAGTTAACCTAAAGTCAGATATTCTTTTCTTTCTTCCTGTTTCTTTTCAGGTTTTTCCCCCTTATTTGTTTTAAAGAACTAAGGGGGAAAAAAATAAAGAAAGAAAGAACTATGAAGAAAATCTCTTCCAACATTTTGGAATAAAATTTTGTTCCCCAAAATTAATTTGTTTATTTTATTGATATATAAACAAAATGTTATTTATTTATTCAGCAAACATTTATTAAATGCCTAGTAAATATTAGGCACTATGTCAGGCACAGGAATAATAATGACAATAAAGTGTGGTCCCTGCTCTCAAGTTGCTGACAATCTAGGAGAGTGACAAGTAAACAGTTGATTACATACACAGTAACAAAGGCTATGGCACAAGAATACACACGGGACTATGT
The DNA here is from genome assembly GCF_964165515.1 of Mesoplodon bidens. NCBI lineage: Eukaryota > Metazoa > Chordata > Mammalia > Artiodactyla > Ziphiidae > Mesoplodon > Mesoplodon bidens. The sequence continues at coordinate 357,254 of NW_027672468.1, read as the reverse complement.
GATGGGAGTATGGCTTTCACCAGTTCCTCTTGGATTTATCTCTTCTTTGGCTCCAGAACCAAGGAATTAGCCTTATTTTTGTCTTTAGCTGGGTAGTTTAAATCATGAATTTTTTCAAAATTTGTAGAGATGAAAGAAAAACACCTTGAATTATGGAGGACACTAGAAATAGTACATTTTTACAGAGCAAGGGCTTCCTACCAGCATAGTCACTTCGAGGGTTTTTAACGTGAAAAGTACTCTGGCATATTTTTTCTTTGCTAGCCACTTTTTATTCTATTTTATTGTTTGTTTGTTTGTTTCTCTTCTCCACTTTATCATCTAGAGACCTGGGTAGTTCCCAGTGAAAGAGTGTTTTACAGATTCTAAGGGTGATTTGTAGGTAAAGACAGAAAATGATTTTTTTAACCTTCAAGTTCCATACCAAAAAAATGACTATAAACTTTCATGGAAGTAATTGAAAATGCAGATAATTTTAATTCCATTCCATTTTTCAGAATTCTCAATCGTAATCCTTTGCCGACAGTTGAAGATTCTTGTCTTTTTAAAGTGCCAGCATTAAAATATTTGTAAGTATTGTAACAGTTTCATGGCTCATGAGATAATTTCTGCTCCTTTTTACTTTCGTCAAAAATTGAGTACTTTGGCTAAACAGTCATATTTTGGATTTTAACTGGGTTATTGAAAATAAGAGTTACTGGCAAAGAAAAGGATTAAGAAAGAATATATATGGGTAAGAGAGCCAGCAGAGGATGAGAACAGTGTCGAAGAACACATATAGATAGGGAACATGAAGATGCATATAGGAATAGTATTTATCCAAGAAAGCAAAAAGGAATAAGGGGTACATTATTCTTTTTAAAAAGAGTGATCAAAAGAGGTAGATGCAATTGAAAATGAGAAGTGAGGATAATAGAAAATGATTGTACTGTTCAGCACCAAGGTCATTAATTTGATGATGCAAATTTAAATTTCTTCAAAAAGAGCTCTTTGGAATTATCATCTATGGCAAGTAAGAAGCCAAAGTGGAAGTAATCACATGTTAAGTATCTTTTTCAGTTTAGAAATTTTGTCTTTGGGTTTTATATCATGCATGTTTGGGCTTCTCCTTCAGAGACATGGGAACAGCACAAGTGTCACAGCAATTGAAAGCATCCTCATGATGACCCTTGAATTGGAAACACTGTAAGTTGATTTTTCTTACATTGATTTTCACTCAAATGTATTTTTAGGTTTGTTTGATTATATTCTTAAGTCAGGTTTATTTATGTATAATTTTCATTTAACAAAATTCACTCTTTTCAAATATACAGTGTGATGTGTTTTGACAAACGTATAGTTCTATAGCCACCACCACATTTGAGGTAAAGAAAACTTCTGCACTCCCAAAAGACCCCTCCTGTCCCTCTGTAGTCAATCCATCCTCCTGTCACTACCAGCCCCTGGCAACCACCAATCTGATTTTTGTCCATATAATGTTGCCTTTTCCAGAATATTTGATAAATGAAATCATGTGGTATGTAGCTTTTTGTTTTTGGCTTCTTTCACTTAGCCAGTCTCTTTGGAGATTCATCTGTTTTGTTGCACCTGTCAGTAGTAGCTCATTCCTTTTGAGCGCTGAGCAGTATTCTAGTTGTGTGGATACACAGTTTGTTTACGCATTCATCATTTGATGAACATTTGAGTTTCTTCTAGTTTTTTGGCTGTCATGAACAAAGCCTCTGAAAACCCTCACATGTGTGTGTGAACATATGTCTTGTGTGAGCATATGTTTTCATTTCTTTGGGGTAAAATACCTCAGGGTGGGATTGCTTCATCATATGCTAAGTGCCTATTGAACTTTTTAAGAAACTGCTGAACTGTTTTCTAAAGTGCCTGTGCCATGTTGCTTTCCCACAAGCAGTCTATGAGAGTTGCAGATGCTCTACATCTTCACCTGATCCTTATATTTGTTTTTTAAAAAACATTTTAGCCTTTCTAGTAGGTGTGTAGTTGAATCTCGTGGTTTTTGCCACATTTCGCATTTCGGTAATAGCTGATGATGTTGAGTGTCTATTCATGTGCAAATATCTTTTTAAATGAAGTGTCTGTTCAAATCCATTTTTAGTTGGATATTTATATTGAGATTTAAGAGTGCTTTATATAAAAAGCAATGGAAAAAGTCCTTGCTCTCAGATATGTGTTTAGTAAATATCTTCTCCCAGATTGTGACTTACCTTCATTATATTAAAGTGTCTCTGAAAACTAGAAGTGTTAAATTTTTGATGAACTCTAATTTAGCAATTTTTCTTAATTTTTCATATTTATTTAATTTATTTATTTGGTTGTGCTGGGTCTTAGTTGTGGCAGATGGGCCCCTTAGTTGCGGCTCATGGGCTTCTTAGATGTGGCATGCAAACTCATAGTTGAGGCATGCATGTGGGACCTAGTTCCCTGACCAGGGATCGAACCCGGGCCCCCAGCATTGGTAACTCGGTGTCTTAACCACCAGGGGAGTCCCTTAGCAATTTTTCTTAGATGGTTTCTGCTTTTTTTGTGTCTTAATCTAAGAAATCTTTCTCTGAGACCCCACTGTCTAACCCCAAATCACAAAGATTTTCTCCTACGTTTTCTTCCAGATGTTGTATATCTACATTTAGGTCTATGATTCATTTTGAGTTAATTTTCATATATGTTGTGAGGGAAGGGTCAAGCTTTATTTTTTGCAGTTTAAAAAACTATTTCTGTAGGACCCTATTGTGACAGTTTATTACACAACTTACTGCACCTTAAATTGTGCCATCCCCCCTCCAATATGGCAAGCTAATAGAAACTTTCTGTTACGCCAAGGCTAGTTGAGGGGATTGCGTGAGATTAGTATGCGGAAACGGCCCTGCATTTAGCAGTCTGTTCCAACCGTCTTTGTCAGGTCACCTGACAAATGACTGTCTTCACCGTGCCGTCACGCATTGGTCACTGCTCTAGCCTCATCTTCCTCAGCGTCCCACAGCATCTGCCACAATTGCGATCCCTCTCTTGTCAGCTAGATGCCCTCCTCTCTGGATATTAAAAATTATTTCCCTGTGTAACGATGATACTGTTAATACACAGTATTGAAGAAATTAAATTCCTACACAATAATATTACCTAATAAAGTGTTGCTATTCAAATTTCCCCAATTGTCTCTCTTATTAATATCATTTCTTTTAACAGCATTTTGAGGTATAATTGACATGCAATAATCTGTGTTCACACACACACATACATACACACCATGAAGACATCACGGAAATCAAAATGTCCATCACCTCAGAAAGTTTCTTAATGTCTCTTTGTAATTCTTCCTTCCCATCGTTCCTTGCACTTCCCAATCGCCATGCAACCATTGATCTGCTTTCTGTTTGCATTTTCTAGAATTTTATGTAAATGGAATCATACAGTGTATACTTTTTTCTAACTGGCTTCTAACTCAGCATGATTATTTTAATCTTCATCCATATTGTTGTATATATCAGTAATTCATTTCTGTTTATTGCTGAATAGCATTCCTTTATATGGATGTACCACCATTTATGTATTGACCATTGATGGACATTTGAGTTGTTTCAGTCTTTGTCTATTACAGATAAAGTTGCTATGAATATTTGTGTACAAGTCTTGTATGGATGTATACTTCCATTTCTCCTGGGTAAATGCCTGCCTGTAGAATGGCTGCATCATTGGTAAGTGTATGTTTAAGTTTTTAAGAAATACCTATTTTCCCTAGTGGTTTGATCATTTTACATCTCTACCAGCAGTGTATGAGAGCTGCATTTTCTTCACGTTGCGGCCAACATTTGCTATGCTCAGTATTTTTAAGTTTAGATAGTTTAATAGGTGTGTAGTTGTATCTCACTGTAGCATCCCTAATGATTAATCATGTCAAACATCTTTTCATATGCTTATTTTCCATCTGTATATCTTTGAATCGTTTATGTATATTTTTCTGGAGTTTTGAGAGTTCTTTATATATTCTGGAAATTAGTCCTTTATCCAATATGTAAGTTGCTAAGTATTTTCTCCCATTCTGTGACTCATCTTTTCGTTCTCTCAGGAGTGTCTTTTGCAGGGCAGAAATTCTTAATTTCGATAGTGTCTAATTTATCTATTTTTTTCTTTTATGCATTATGCTTTTGGTGTTGTATCTAAGAAATCTTGCCGAACTCAAGGTCATAAAATTTTTCACCTGTTTTGTTCTAGACGTTTTATAGTTTTATGTTTTACATTTAGATCTTTGAACCAATTTGAGTTCATTTCTGTATATGGTTTAGATGGAAGTTCTTTTTTTTTTCTTTTTGCACCTGGATATTCAGTTGTTCCAGCATCATTTGTTGAAAAGACTATCATTTCTCCACTGAAATGCCTTTGAACCTGAAAGTCAGTTCTCCACATCTCTGTACTTCAGAACTTTGTATTCTGTTCCTTTGGTCTTTTTGCCTATCTTTACACTACTATCACAATGCCTTGAAGGTGTAGCTTCATAATCCTTGAAATCAGTTACTGTTAGTTCTTCAACTTTGTTCTTTCTCAAAGTTGTTTTAGTTATTCTAAATTTTATTTCCATATGAATTTTAGAATTAGCTTGTCAATGTCTATAGAAAAGCCTACTGGGGTTTTGATGTATAAATCGATTTGGGGAGAACTGATGTCTCAACAATATTGAATCTTCTGATCCATGAATACTTTATATCTCTCCATTTATTTAGGTCTTTCTTAATTTCCCCTGACAATATTTTACAGTTTTCAGTGTGCAAGTCTTTTGTCAGATTTATTCTAAGTATTTTATATATTTGACTCTTTTATAAGTAGCATTTTAAAACTTTGATCTCTGATTGTTTGTTGAGACAAATTCATCTTTTTGTATGTTGATCTTGTACCCTGCAAACTTGATAAACTCATTTATTAGTTCCAGTAGCATTTTCGTAGCTTCTATCAGGTTTTCTACATAATCATGTTATCTGCAAATAAAGATAGTTTTACTTCTTCCTTTCCATTCTGAATATGTCTTTTCTTTTTGTTGCCCTATTGCACTGGCTAGAACCTTCAGTGCAATGTCAAATAGAAGCAATGAGAGCAGATATCCTTGCCTTGTTCCTGATCCTGGTGAGAAAGTACTTTGTCCTTCACCATTAAGTATGATGTTAGGTTTTTTGTAGAAGTCATTTATCAAGTTGAGGAAGTCTCCTTCCATTCCTAGTCTACTGAGGGCTGTTTTTTTTTCTTTAATCAGGAATGTATGTTAGATGTTTTCATTCTTTTCCTGCATCTATTGCAATGATTATATGCTTTTTCCCTTCTTTTCTTAATTTGTTTATTTATTTTTGGTTGAATTGGGTCTTCATTGTTGTATGTATCCAGTATTCTTAACCTTTTATATAGATCCATATTCCTAATCCGGTGTCCTTTTCCTTCTGCTTAAAAATACTTCTTTTAACATTTCTTATTGTGAAAGTCTACTAGTAATGAATTCTTTCAGCTTCTGTATGTCTGAGATAGTCTTTATTTTGCTTTTGTTTTGACAGATCTGGGTATAAAATTATAGCTTGATAGAATTCAATTCCCTACTTTAAAGATGTTATTCCACTGAGTTCTCATTTACGATTGTTCAAGCAAGAATTCTGCTGTCATTGTTATCTTTGTTCCTCTGTAGGTAGTGTATAATTTTTTCCTCTGGCTCCTTTTAAATTCTTCTCTTTATTGCTGGTTTTGAGCAATTCGATTATTTTCTGTGCCTTGGTGTAGTTTTGTCCATGTTTCTTCTGCTTAAAGTTCATTGATCTTCTTGACTTTGTGGGTTTATAGTGTTTACCAATTTGGAAAAATTTTGGCTATTATTTCTTCAAATTTTTATATTTCTCCTCTCCTTCATGGACTCTAAGTACACATGTATTATGCCACTTGAAGTTATTGCACAAGTCACTGAGGCTCTATTCATTTTGTTGTTGTTTTGTTACTCCTTTTGTTTCATTTTGGATAGTTTCTGTTGCTATGCCTTAATGTTCACTGACCTTCTGCCGTGTCTAATTAGCCTTTAACCTCCTGCAATATCTTTTTCATTTAGACATTGTTTTTAATCTCTAGAAGCTCAATTTAGGTCTGTTTTACATTTTCCATGCCTGTACTTAACATTTTCAGTGTTTAGTCTGGGTGTTTTAACATATGAAATAACAGTTATAATAGCTTTTCTTCATGTATAATAACTTTTTAAAAGTTCTTTTCTGCCAATTCTAACATCTGTATAGATTATGGGTTATTGTTGATTGATTGCCTTTTCTCCTCAGTATGGGTCATATTGTCCTACTTCTTTGCATGCTTGCATGCAATTTTTCATATGATCCCAGATATTGTGAGTTTTAGTTTATTGTGTGCTATGTATATTTATATTCCTGTAAAATGCCTGGGCTTTGTTTTGGGTGAAATTAGGTTACTCAAAACAATTTTATTCTTTTAGGTCTAGCTTTTAAGGTTCGTTGGGTAGGAGTCCAAGTAGCCTTTAGTCTGGAGCTCATTATTTGCAACTACTGAGACAAGTCCTTTCTGAGTATCATGAGGTTTTCCAGTCTGACTTGTAGGAACAGGTACTATTCCTACAACCCTGTGTGATATCCAGTTATTCTTCTTATTAATCCTTTCATGTGGTTCTTCTCCTGGCATCAAGTTATTCCTCACACAAATGTACTGACCAATACTTTGTTGAATTCTCAAGAGATCCCTCTGCATATCTCCAGAGTTCTTTGTCTGTGCACTTCTTTTCTCTCTGATACTCTGCTTTGTGAACTCTAGTTACCTTGGTTTTCCCAGACTCTTATCTCCATTTTGTCTGTCAGGGAGCCCACTAGTCTCTGTCTGGACTTCTCTTCCCTGTACCATGACGTGGATACTCTCTCAGAGAAGTAAGGGCAATTATAGGGATCACTTCATTTATTTCCCATCTCCTCGGGAATCACTGAAATTTATTGCGTGAGGTTCAGTTTCTTGAAAACTGTTGTTTCATATGTTCCATCTGATTTTTTCCTTGTTTCAGGTGGGAGGTTAAGTTGGCCCTTGTACTTCATCTTGGCCAGAAGCCAATAACATTCTTTAAGTCTGTTTTGTTTTGATACAGGATCCAATTAAAGATTAGGCATTGCATGTCATGTCTGTGTTTCCATTAATCTAGAATTTTTCCCTACTATATTTTTTGGTCTTTTATGACATTGGCTTTTTTGAAGAGTCTAAGCCAGTTGTCTTGTAAATTGCCCCACAATCTGTATTTGTCTGTTTCCTCATTAGATTCAAAGTAAACATTTTGGGGAAGAATACTATATAGGTGATGTATTCTTCATACATCATCACTTCAGGTGGCCCAGTGCTAAGTTTGATCACTTGATTAAGGTGGTCTATTCCATATCTCTCCATTGTAAAGTTATTTTTCCCCTTGGCAATTGATAAAAAATATGTGGGGTGATCCTTGGGATCAGTGAAGATCCTACTTTCAAACAACTCTTCACCCAACTGTGCATCAATGATAATCCTTGTCTGAATCGATTATTACATTGATAGTTGCAAAATAACACTTTCCTAATTCTATCCTTCCTTTTGCATTTATTAGCTGACATTATTCTATAAAGAAGAGCTCCCCCACTTTTCATTTGGAGTATCATTATGAACTCACATTCTTTTTTTTCAATTAACTATGTTATACCTTATTATAATGATAATGTTATTCTTTGGAATGTTCCTTTTGTTCAGATTTGGTCAATGCGATCTCTGTTATTGTTTAGGCACATGATTCTTTTTTATTACTAGAATAATTTCTAATATATTACTCCTCACAAATAGGAACTGAGAAAGTGACTCCAGAATGTGCAGTCTTATTCACACTCTTCTTAGAAGTCTGCCTTCTTCCTGTGTACTCTCAACCCAAAGTGAGGCTTTCAGGTTGGAAGGAGATACTTCTGAATTAAACTACAGATCAATGTCACCCAATTCTAATCCCTATTCCCTTTTTTCTAGGCATATCATACCTACTGCCATCCAAATCCTTCTGTTGGGCACCTCTCTCCTCCTCTATATTTATTTCCAACAGTCAAGGGCAGCAATTGGCCAACCGGCCCCTATCCAGTTCTATAGTCCATATGCCCCAAGAACTCCTTTTTGCACTGGTCTGTGGTAACCTTGGCCTACCTCTTCTACCTACTCAGGTAACTCTTTTACCACGAATTTAATTACCTGTGTTTCCATTTATAGGATCTTACCCAGCCATAGGGCCTGCTGCCTCTGCCAATTTAAAAATACTATTGAGGTTGTCTGTGAGACAGTCAAGCTGCGTTGTGACAGTGAACGCCTGAGGGACGTCACACGTTGTGGTGAGTCTCAATTGCGGGATAATACATTTTTAATTTTTAATTTAATTTTTTATTTTTAATCAAGGATTATACATTTTAAAACTAATGATGTAATTACATTATTTTATTTTTTTTATTTTTTTATTTTTTTGCGGTACACGGGACTCTCACTGTTGTGGCCTCTCCCGTTGCAGAGCACAGGCTCCAGACGCACAGGCTCAGCGGCCATGGCTCACGGGCCCAGCCGCTCCGTAGCATGTGGGATCTTCCCGGACCGGGGCACGAACCCGTGTCCCCTGCATTGGCAGGTGGACGCTCAATCACTGTGCCATCAGGGAAGCCCTACATTATTTTAATACATTCATTCAGAGTTCCAGCTCCCTAAATTTCTAAGAATTACCCCCTTGCTAAAAATCAGATTCTTGGTTACATTATTAATCTAAGAATAGCTCAGTTACATTATTAGCTTCATAATATAACTGATCTGCATATATAAAGGAACAAGAGAAAGGAATGGAAGGGGGAAGGGAATTCACATTAATGGCCACATATCCTATGCTGTGCTCTCTGCAAACGAGAACTTATTCACATAGTACATCACAGTTTGTAAACTGATTTTATATACATTAGGTCTCAAGTACCCTTTGTCTTATAAGACAGGTGTAAATATATTTTTGTTTATTTTGTTTGTTTCTGCAATTTTATAAAGAGTACAAGTGATGCTGTTTTATGTCCTATCTGGAGCCTGAGAGTTTCTGGTTCCATAACCAGAAGCTGCTACCAAGCCCTTCTAATGCATGGGAGAGCTAGTTATTTCTCTGACTGTCCAGCTCTGAACTTGCTCTGAATCGCAAGTTTTTCTATCCACAAAACACTCAGGGCCTTTCAACTATTTTTCTATATATTAGATTTCTGGGCACTAACTTGATGACTTCCAAAATGTGCTTTCATGCCCAGGTAGCTTGAATACAGGTCTCTTTCACTGATCTAGAGCACATCATAAATAATAACACTTTGCCACTTATATAAAGACAATATTGCTGATTTTTCAACACAGTTTTTTTTTCCTTTGGCCACAAAGCTGGTGGGATCTTAGTTCCCCCACCAGGGATTGAACCCGGGCCACAGCAGGGAAAGTGCCGGGTCCTAACCACTAGACCACCTGGGAACTCCCCCAAACATTTTTTTTTACTAATTATATTACTCCCTTCTCCCCCAGAAGTGGGCAGAAAAGGCATTTTTAATCTCCTTTTACAGGTGAGGAAAAACAAGATCAGAGGTGTTAAGTGCTATGACCCTAGTGCCCCGATCTCCTGTCCCCAGTTTGGGGCTCTCTGCTAGCCTCTGCTCCTCCTTTCTCATGACCCTTCCCTCCTCCTTTGACCCTCACCAAAAATACTTTTAATCCTTTTGGAAGACAAGCCCAGCTACACAATGGTACACATTACCTTCACACAGTCAGAAGATTTGGGTGGTTCCCCAAGTAGAGCTGGAAATATTAGAAGTAAAATGAATTGAAAGCAAAGTAGCCATCTGACAGAAGTTGCTTTTTCCCGTCTACATTTTAGGGCCTCAAGTATTATTCCATTGATTTGTTGAACATTCCAATGGGCATACAATCTGGCAAATCTCTAAACTTATACCCGAGATTCCTGCCCAAATTTTAGCAAAGAGCCAGGGCGGACATAGTGTTTTTTTCTGTATAGAGCCTTCTGTTATGGGGACTGGGATATATAGAAGCAGGGACTAAGCAATGGACTGAGTGGGTAGTTGGAGAAGGACATGTCCAGATGACGACCTGTTAGCGGCGGTGGTTGTCGTGGAGATCTGTGATAGCAGCAAGAACACAAGCACACTGAAGAGGTGGAGAGAGGAAGCCTCACACTCCTGTGCTTCTGAGGCAGGACAGGATGGGGTATATGAATGTGAGGAGTCACAGTAGATCTGCAGAGAGTCCAGCTGATTAGGAGAATATTTGTCTTGCAGCCTTGGCTTTTCTTGAGTACTGGCCCCTGGGAACCAGTGGAGTAATCCTGAATATAGTTCCTATATTTCACGCTACAGAATTTTCTGAGTAGATAGCCCCTTTTTCAAGAGAGACCTTTCTCACATTTTGTTGTTGCCAGTCATAGGCTTAAGTGTGGGTTTCTTTTTCTCCTAAGTGGCACTCAAACTTTGACTGATTCCTAATTTCTTTGGCTGTGGACTGACAAAAGGCTGTCCCATCAGTCTTCAATGATGAAAAACAGTCCCTTCTCTTTTGACAGATGAAGAAACATCTATAGAGAATGCAGGAGGATCGTTGATGAAGGTGTTACAAGCCCAGAAGAAGAACAACAGCACCGAGCGGACTATTGCGTCAGAGAGGATGTCCTCACCTAACAGTGCTGTCAGCTTGTCAGGCTTCATGAATGAGCAGCTGGACTCTAATAATAAAAGTGATATTATCAGTGCACTAAGTTACATACTGCCTTATATCTCAGAGGGAAATCTAGGAGATGTGGAATCAACATTATTACCATTCATTCAACTTCTTTTTTCAAATACACAAGATGGAGATATGCCGCTGGGCCTTCTGAAAAACAATACAAGGAGCCCTTCTGTTAAACCTGTACCCAACAATTCAACTAATAAAAACAAATTGAGGGAACTCCATTTTGTGGAAAATTTGTTAGATGCAGAAACTCAAGAAAAAATTGATGAGGTTAAAAAGGAAGAAAAACCTGCCACGTGTACGCGTTCCAACCTTTTAAGTGCCATGTTTACACGCTACATCTTTCAAAAGAAATTAGAAACTGCCCAACCACAGAAAGACAGCCTAGCAAAGATTGAGAGTACAGAGGAAAAGCTGCTGAGAGTGAACAAGGTCCTCAAGGGGCATACAGAAAATGCACCTCAAAGCAGTGGGAGATGAGAGCGTCAGGAGGAAACAGAATGCCCAGCCATCTGTGGCGAACACTGCCAAAGAATGAAAGCTCAGGAGGCCATCCCTAAGAAAGCTGAAACAGCTTCTCATGGTGCAGAGGCCCAGGAAGCTGGTGGGAAAGTCCTCCAATGCAGAGTCTTCATTCATAAAGGAACACAAGGCCGCAGGCTTCTCTTCCCTGAAACCGTACTTCAAGGGCAGGCCTTGTGCCTCCATCCCGCCAAAATCCCCATCTGAGGTTAAAAGCAAATCAAAAGACTTATCCAATGCTATACATGTTTCCGAAGATGCAAAGGCAAGAGTTAGAAATATTAAGGACTTCGCATTAATCTCACATTCTGGAAAAAAAAATGCATCTTCCATAAAATTAGGTCTCATCAGGTCCACAGAAAACCCAAAGTTAAAAGGAGTCGAGGGGCTTCCCTGGTGGCACAGTGGTTGGGAGTCTGCCTGCCGATGCAGGAGACACGGGTTCGTGTCCTGGTCCGGGAAGATCCCACATGCTGTGGGGCGGCTGGGCCCTTGAGCCATGGCTGCTGAGCCTGCGCGTCCGGAGCCTGTGCTCCGCAACGGGAGAGGCCACAAAGGTGAGAGGCCTGTGTACCGCAAAAAAAAAAAAAAAAAAGGAGTCGAAAGTTCAGAAAGAAAAGTTCACTTGATAGAATGATGCTTGCAAGCCCTCCGTTCTCTGTCGTGAGGAGTCTCATAAATTCCCCTCCATGAGAGGCTGTTTCGTCTTCAGGAGAAGTGACTTCTCAGGAAAATCCTTTTCCAGAATTATTTTCTCTTTCAGACCCTTCTGCAGAAAACACTACTTCAGAAAACAATACTGCAGAAAATGTTTCTGAAGCAATTATTTCTACAGGAAACGCTACTCTGCCAGGAGGAACCGGCCCTGGAAACACTAGCCATAGGAACGTCTCCACTGCACATTCTACTGTTGCTGCAGACAACAGTATGCCAGCTGTTCAACACAGCAACAAAACACAATGGGAGCACCACAACATGGTCACTGAATTATCCTCTAAGCCCACAGGCTTCACTTTCCCAGGGCTCGCATCCCCGGGTGATCAAGTTGAAACTCAGCTAAACCAGCAGCTCTGGTCCCTCATCCCCAAAAATGACATGCAAAGGCTCATTTCTCATGTTATCCAGACTTTGAAAATAGACTGCTCGGACACCCACGTGCAGCTGGCCTGTGCCAACCTCATCTCTAGAACAGGCCTCCTGATGAAGCTTCTCAGCAAGCAGCAAGAAGTAAATGTGTCCAAAGCGGAATGGGATATGGACCAGTGGAAAGCTGACAACTATATCAGTGAGAGCACAGAAGCCCAGAGTGAGCAGAAAGAGCAGGAGTCAAGTGAGGTGAGGATAACCCCTGACACATGGGACTTGGACTTTTACTCAGTTTAGGACATGCCATTAACGTGCCCAAGCGGGAATACCACGGGCTCCTAGTCAGTATCTTATCTTCAGCCATGAAACGTGCTAAGACAGTGATCTCCAACTTTGCTCATTCAGAGAGTGTGTCACTATTCCTAGGGTAGACGCAAAAAGGACATAACACAAGATAAATAAGTTGTAAATAAATTGTAGAAGAAAATGCTAATAATATGATTAATAAAATTAAATTTGTTTTGTTCTTATAGAAGCTACTCACCTGAAAGTATTGGGTTTCATAGTAGTTTAAGAATAGTTAGCTATCGTGTAGAATAGGCTTAAGAATCGTCAGTTTTCATCCCTTCTATCTCCTTGTTTTTAAAAATTGTTATATATTTTTTTAGCTCACAAAAGAAGTTCCAGGGTATGGCTATAACAACAAACTCATCGTGGCAGTATCTGTACCTGTAGTAGTGATGATTTGTGTTACAATTCTCTGTCTCATTGAGGTAAGGACAATAATTAATTCAGATTCAGAACCCAGAAACTGAGAATCAAATCCACCTTTCCACCTACTACTACTTCATTCTTCCCTTTAGCCATGAGGACTGACATACACTTTGTTCTTTTACTGAAAAGTATATTCCCAGGATGTTTTTTTGTGGTTTTTTTGTTTGTTTGTTTGGCTGTGTTGGGTCTTCATTGCGTTTCACGGGCTTCTTATTGAGGTGGAATCTCTTGTTGTGGAGTACGGGCTCTAGACGCGCGGGCTCAGGAGTTGTGGCACACTGATTTAGTTGCTCCGCGGCATGTGGGACCTCCCCAGACCAGGGATCGAACCTGTGTGCCCTGTGCTGGCAGGCGGATCCTTAACCATTGCACCACCAGGGAAGTCCCCACAGGACTTTTAAAAGGAACTTCACTCCCAGGAGATCCCTATGGAATTGGATCCCTGATAACAAGCTATTGGACTCCTTTGACAAGTGAAGTTTATAAGAAGGCCAGAGTTGACATGATAATAAATTTTCTTCAACTCAACAAAGTATGCTGATTTGAGGTCCTCACCAGTCACTCTCATTCTACCGTTGATTCCTTTCCTTCTTGGCTGAAGTGATGAGAGATATAGGATCTCCATACTCAAGGAGCTATCAGTCACCCTGGGAGGGCTAAAAGGACATGCCTGAAAGACACAAGTGTGATCTCGTCAATTCCTCAGGTTTACTTAGCAGCTTTCTTCTCCGGTGTATTAGGAATTGTGTAGATAGGTTCCATTAAAACACTGCAAGTAAAATCTTGCAGCAGGCTACCCTCAAATATTTATAGTAGCCCATTCCTGGAGCTAGCCTGTTTACCTTTTGTTCAGTTACATAGTGGTTGATTACTTTTCCCAGCAGGCAGTTGCTAACATTAAAAGAGTGATTTTAATAGGCTGACAGTCTTGATTCTACCCTACCACTCCACATTACTTTAGTTATCTTTTCTCCTGTAATGGCAGCCCTCCATTCCAGCCAAAGCAGCTCCTCACTATACGCTAGTTACACCATACCCATTCCTACTTTTTTTATTTTTATTTTTTTTTTAGCGGTTTGTGGGCCTCTCACTGCTGTGGCCTCTCCCGCTGCGGAGCGCAGGTTCCGGACGCACAGGCTCAGCGGCCATGGCTCACGGGCCCAGCCACTCCGCGGCATGTGGGATCCTCCCGGACCGGGGCACGAACCCGTGTCCCCTGCATCGGCAGGCGGAATCCCAAACACTGCGCCACCAGGGAAGCCCCCATTCCTACTTTTGTCTGTGCCTTTGCCCATCTAAAATTCCTTTATTTTGCTTTGCCTGTGGAGCTCCTATGAATCTCTGAAAAGCCAACTCAAGTTCAGATATCTTTCTTCGTAAAGCCTTCCCTGAATACTCCAGCCCTCCTGATCCTAGTCCTGTGAGGTTTGTCACCATTTCTTAGGGGCCAGAGCAAAGCAGTCCCCTCCCCTCAGAACTCACAAAAGTGGTAAGCAGTGTTTTGAAAGGCAGCCCCCCAGGAGAGAGCCACCAAGGTTAGCACATCATGGAGCTGAGCAGAGACGTGTAAGGACCAATGGCTTCCTGGCCTATCACACTTGAATCAAACCTGGCATGATGTACTAACTTCTAAAGAGAAATGTGTCTATCTGCAGGAGGGTTGGTCACTAGTGAAAGCATAGAAAAGGTGAGGAGAGACCAACATGGGCAGTGCCCATCCTCACATTGCCCAAGAGTAGAGATGGCACCTTAGGCAGCATAACTGAAGAGTCAGGCCCACTAGCCAGGCTGCCTGTTGAGGAGATGGATGGATCCAGTTACCTCAGGCCTTCCCATTAAATTCTGGATTCAGCTGATTCCTTTTCTAATTCTGTTGTCACCAAGTAGCCTTCGATTCTGTGATTGTGCTTCAGTGTGCCACAGAGGCCTGTGCCCACGGAAGGTAATTCTCTGATTGTGTAGACACAGATGCCCTGTGTGTAGAACAGATGTATTTCTCATTGTCAAGTAATAATTTGGCATTCTGATGTTTGATCAATCCTGTGATATTGATAAAGTGAGATTGCCACAACAGGAAGACGTGAGTTCTCTCTTGGTGAGGAAGAGTATGATTTCTGAGCCTAGGAGGCTGGGGACTAGCTTGCTAGTCGTTGGCCATTGCCCAGACTGTACCCTCTACATCTCAGGTGGCATATGGCCTTTGGCATTTTTAGAATTTCTGTAAAGTCCCCTTTTTATTGTTTTTAACTTCTTGCATTTGTTTTGTTTTGTTTTGTTTTGTTTGGGCCTGTGTGATCTTAGTTTCCCAAGCAGGGATTGGACCTGTTCCCTCGGCAGTGAAAGCGAGGAGTCCTAACCGTTATTTCCTCTCCCCACATATACTTTTGGAGGACAGGGGCCATGCAGTGTTCTTCCTATGGTAGACAATAATGGTGTTCAACGGAAGAGAGATGAGGCGTTATGTCAATTCCACAGTGAAGAATAATGCAACCGAATATTTATTTGAAGTAGGATAGAGTCCAGCAATAGACCCGTGTGTTCTTAAGACTTTTAAGACTTTTGAAATGTCATGTTTTAATATTGCAATCAGGGGAAGAAAATGAATAAATGGTGATAGAATAGCTGCCTAAGTATTTGGGGGGTAAATAGCAGATCCCCATGTTTCATGTTAAATAAACATATATCCATAAATGTGAAAAAAGACCACATAAAGGTATTAGAAGAAAATAAAAGCAATATTTCTATAATCTTCTGGTGGGAAAGAGCCTTCAGAGGCTGATGCCACAAGCAGAGCCTTTGATATATTCCACCATCTTGTCTGTGACACCGGCTTAGCACTGATTCATGCCAAGCGTAAGATGAAGAGTTTTCCATATATTGTCTGATTTAAAGCCCACAGTCCTGTGAGGATGATATTACTATCCCTCCCTCATAGATGAAGGAGATCAGTGTAAGGCCCCAGCGGCCAAACCAAAAGCAGAAGGCAGTTTCACCCGACTGCAAAGCTGGTGCTCCCTCCTCCACTCTTTTGTCTTGTCTCCTTACAGACAAAAACACTGGAAATATTCAAAACACTGAAATTCAATGAAAGCCAGTATTTCTTTACCATAAAGAGTTTTTGTTTGTTTGTTTCGAAGTGGTGGGGTTTGGCCATGCTGTGCAGCTTGCAGGATCTTAGTCCCTTGACAAGGGATTGAACCTCGGGCCACAGCAGTGAAAGAGCCACGCCCTAACCACTGGACCACCAGGGAACTCCCAAGAGTTTTATAAGTCAACAAGAAGAAGACAAACAGTCCAGGGGAAAAGGGGGCAAGGGCTGTGAAGAGTAGGAGGTGTGTTGACAGTCTGCCACCATATCTGCCTGTCGTCTCCTCATGGCTCATGTGGGGTGGGTTTTGTTAGCCAGGCCTTTGTCACCTCGTGACGTAAAAATCATCTCTAATATTTTCTTCAAGTACTTATATAATCTGTCCAGAATTTGTTGTATTTGTTTGTTCGTGTGGTTGAGGTAGGGGATCTAACTTTTTCCCCCTACATGAAGATCTGATTCTTTTCAAATCTTTCACTGAATGGTTTATTCTTTCTTCCCTGGTCTAATATGCTATCTTCATCTGGATGCTGTTCTGTGATCCAGTTATCTTGTCCTGTACCAGTACTAATATCACACTGCTTAATTCCAGTTGCTCTATAACATATTTTATATCTGGTAGGGCAAGGTCCTGCTCTTTGACCTTCTTTTGCATACATTTCATAACTATTCTTACATATATTCTCTACCAAATGTCAGCTGGCCAGGTTTTATTTAAAAATTATTTTGGCTATAAATGGATTGCATTGAATTTTTAGTTTCATTTGAGAATTGACCTCTTTACAAGATTCTAGGAGGATGGTATCTCATGCCATGTAAGTACTTCTTAATGTCCTTCAGAAACGTTTTAATATTTTCATCACATAGGTCTTACAAATTTGTGTTTAAATTTATTCCTAGGTACCTTATGCATTTTTATTGATATAGTAAATGGGATGTTTCTTCTGTTTCTTAGTTAGTTAGTTGTGTTATATGGGAAAGCTATTGAGGCTAATATGTTGATCTCTTGATTTTGTATGGAGCCATCTTACTCATGTTACTTCCAATAAAATTTCAGTTCACTGTTTTGGTCTTTTTAGGTCCTTGTTTCATATGCAGATATGTTTGTCTCTTCTTTCCAATACTTCGTTTTTCTTATCGTGCTGATTAAGACCTCCTCCACAATGCTCTATAGTAGCAGTAATGATTGGGCATCCTACTCTTGTTCTTGACTTTAAAACCATGTTTAGGTTTCTGCCAGATACTTTTATTTTCTTTTCCTACTTCTAAGAGTTTTTATTAGGAATTATCTGTTGAACATTATCTGAAACAGTCAATAAAATATATCACCAGCTGCATGCAATACCCTAAGTTAGGCACTGTGGAGGAGTCAAAGGATTATTAAACAGTGTAGAATTCCTTTCCTTGAAAGAGTTATCATCTTACTGGATAGATAAGATTTTTTAAAATTCATTTATTTATTTAGGGCTGTGTTGGGTCTTCATTTCTGAGCGAGGGCTTTCTCTAGTTGTGGCAAGTGGGGGCCACTCTTCATCGCGGTGCATGGGCCTCTCACTATCGCGGCCTCTCCTGTTGCGGAGCACAGGCTCCAGACGCGCAGGCTCAGTAGTTGTGGCTCACGGGCCCAGTCGCTCCGCAGCATGCGGGTTCCTCCCAGACCAGGGCTCGAACCTGTGTCCCCTGCATTAGCAGGCAGATTCTCAACCACTGCACCACCAGGGAAGCCCTGGATAGATAAGATTTAAAGTAAAAAGGAATGAATAAGTATTTGGAAATAGTTGTAATGGATAATCATGATCATGATTTCTTTCAAAACAGATTTATTCTCATAGAATTGCAAAAGAGGTAGATAGAAAAAGAAGCAGAAGGTAAATATTGGTCTTTGAAAGCAGAATTTTACAACTAGAGGAGAACTTAGAGCTCATCTATTTCAATTTCCTCATGTTTAATTACCCTAATGGTTTACCCTAATTTATGTATCAGCAGAATTAGCTCCCCAGCCCAAGCTGAGTTAGAACAGGACTGGCACACATTCATCTGCTTTCACTAGTCTTTTCAGGAAAGAGGGTGGATGGGCAGAGGTTTTGGTTGTACCTTTTCCTGCTGGGCTGATGCCTGGTTCCTAGGCATCAGGCCAGGCCAGAGGCCTTCTAGGAGGCTCTGGGGTAGGGAGGGCCACATGGTTGGGGATTTAGGGGCTGGCCTCACTCAAAGCTGATGAAAGGTAGAACATATGAGTCCCTTCTGGAAAGTGGCAAGAAAACTTCCCTTCTCATCCTACTGTTTTTCAGGCCCCTACTCTCTATTCCCTTTCTCCAAACCTCATAGAATTTTAACCGGGAGAAACTTTAGACAGTAGTTTGTCTCTTCCTTTTGTAATAAGGAACTGGAGAAAGAGAAAGGAAAACTATCTTGCCCCATGGTCATACTGCTAGTGATTACCAAGAAGAAGTTGATCCCTTTCCACTGAGGACTTCTCTGCTGATCACACTGTGCTTGGGCTGTGAGCTACGTTTATGTCACAGTTCAGTAGACACACATATATGGACATAAGTAGTTTCTGAAACAAACTTATTGTGCACTCTGATTTTTTTCTATTCTATTTGTATTCCAAAAGAGTATTTTGTGCTTCCCTGCTGGTCATGGCCTTTAAACGGATTCCACAATTCACTGACACCTGAGTGACAGCCTGCAGAGTGAAAGTCAGAGAGCTATAGGTGACTTTGCTCATTGGGTTCAGGTGTTTACTTGGTGTGATTCAACTTATAGGATAGAGCAGCCAGGAAAATAAAATCACCTTCTCCCCACACCCACACCCCCAGCAAATGCTGCATGTGCGACTAAGTCCGAAGCGGACTGGTGTGAAGCGCGTCTAAGAGAGTAACAAGTTTCTGCCCAGTGCCGTTGTGCAGTGTTTGCACTGCACGAGGGCAGTTGGCCATGGGTAAAGAAAGGTGAACGGGGCCGTAAATCCTGCCTATGCTCCATGCTAAGCCACATACAAACATCTCCCCAGAGACACTTGGGGTCCATTTTGGACAGACACAGAGAACTTCTGGAAGGCCAGCATGCATGCAATGCTTTTCATGATCCCGGGTCTGTGGTGATTTTGCTCATTGTGATTATGGACTGAGGTCCCCATTTAGTCCTAATGAAAGCAGAGAGAACACATTGTGAGAGAGATGAAAAGTGACATGTAACACTAACTGTGTGTGTTTTCATCCAAAGGGCTTTTTGCGATTTCTGCTGCATAAGAGAAGCTCAGGGGAAAGTGAGAGTCAGGTAGATGTGAGGAGGATAAAGTGCTGTGGCCAGAGAAAGCAGGGGAGAAGCAGAATTAATATTTCCCTTTCTGTGTTCTAGGAGGGCTTTTTCGGGAGAAGGCGGCCACTTTGGCTTAGGGATATGTATAGGCCTCTCAGCGCCACACACAAGGAAAACATGGCCCAAAAGCTACACGACAGGGAGTCTTCTGATGAGGATGAGATATTTCTGCATCCCAGCAGGAGGCCCAAACTCATCATCCAGAGCTCACTGAGGAGGCTGAATCTTTACCTCATCAAGAGGCCCCTGCTCAGCATCCACAGACCCCTGAGGACGTTGAATCTTTTTCACCCCAGGCAGAGGCCCAGGCTCAGCATCCAGAGCCCTCTGAAGTGGTAGAACCACCTCCACTTCCGCAGGAGGATCCATCTCAGCCTTCAGAGGCCCCTGAGGAACTAGAAACTTCAAGTCCTCAGGAGGCCCTCGCCCGGCCTTTGGAGACACTTAAGGATGTTGTAGTTCTACTAGAAGCACATCATGGGGTAAATGAAGCTCAGCAGTCAAACTTGTACAATGGCACTGTTAAATCTCTGGCTCTGGCACTTCCCATAAATCCACAGGTCACTAAAGAGGTTGAACCTTCTCCAGTCCAGGAGGAGACCCCATCTCAGCCTCCAGAGTGCCCTGAGGAGATTGAACCTTCTCTATTCCAACAATAGGGCCCAACTCAGGCTCCAGAGAGCCCCGAGGAGGTTGAACCTTCTCCCGTCCAGCAGGAGGCCCCATCTCAGCCTCCAGAGCACCCTGAGGAGATTGATCCTTCTCTACTCCACCAAGAGGCCCCAAGTGCGGCTCCAGCTTTCCCTACTGAGTATGTACTTCAAATTCCAGTGACTGATGAGGTAGCGTCTCTACCTGGCGTTCAGCGTCACGCTCCTTCAAACTTGCCCCGTGTTCCACTGCAACCTCTGGATTTGGAATTTACCATGAATCCAGAGGCCACTACGGAAGCTGAGTTTCCTACAGCTCAGCAGGAGGCCCTGGCTCCACCTCTTGTGCATCCTGAGGAAACAGAATCTTCTACAACCCAACAAGAGACCACAGCTAGGCCTCCAGAGCCTCCTGGAGAGGATGAGACTTCAAGGGAGCAGTAGCAGCCAGCTCAGCCTTCTGAGCCTCCTGGGGAAGTTGAACCTTCTCCAACCCAGCAGGAGCCCACAGGTCAGCCTCCAGAGCCTCTTGTGGAAGCTGAGCCTTCTCCAAGGGAACAGGAACAACCGACTCAGCCTTCTGAGCCTACAGAGCCTCCTGAGAAGGTGAAAGCAGCAACCCAGCAGGAGACCCCAGCTCAGCTTTCAGAGTCTTTTGGAGAAGCTGACACTTCTGCAACCAAGGAGGAAGCCTCAGCCCCGTCTCTAGAGCCTCCTAATGAGGCAGAATCTTCTCCAACCCAGCAGGAGATCCCAGCTCTGTCTCCTCTGGAGATAGGACCTTCTGCAACCCTGCAGGAGCAACCAGCTCAGCCTCCAGAGCCTTCTTCAGGGGAGGTGGAACCTTCTCCAACTCAACAGGAACAGCCAGCTCAAGCTCCAGAGCATCAGGAAATGACAGTTTCACCTCCAAGTCACCCTCATGCTCAGCATTCAAAGTTATCCAGTGTCGCTGTCAAACCTGCAGATGTGGAGCTTACCATCACAGAAGAACCCACTCCAGAGGTGGGACCTTGTCCAAATCAGCACAAGCCTTCAGCTCAGCCCTCAGTGCCCCTTACTAATGCAGAATTTTCTACAACCCAGCATGAGGCCCGCACGCTGCCTTCACAGCCATCTGAGGAGGTTGAACCTTTGCCAGTTCAACAGGAGGCTCCAGCCCAAACTCCAGAAGCCGGTTCACGTAATAAACCTTCAGTAAAAGAGGAGACCCCAGCTCAGTATCCAGAGCATCCTGGAGAAGAAGTTATACCTGCCACAAGCAAGCAGGAGACCCCAGCTCAGCTTTCAGAGACTTTTGGAGAAGCTGAAACTTCTGCAACCATGGAGGAAGCCTCAGGTGGAGCAAGACACTCCCCCGCAGGAGTGCAAGCAAGGGCACGGGGCCATCCCCCCTTCCTGGTCCCAGTGGTTCTAGCAAGCACTGCGTCCCTCCCAGTTAAGCCTCAGCTGTAGCTACACTCACTACATTAGTCTGTCTGTCCCCTTTCCTTCTGGAGCTTGGCTGCCCCAACCCCTAACCCCCAGATCCCCAACTCCCCGCTACTCTCAGCCTCAAGATGGGCTCAAAGATTAGGGACACATACCCTCTGCCCCACCTCTAGGGATGAAGCCAGAAGATCCCAGAGGCCTTAGAAAATCTCCTGGCTCCACCCGGCACCCCGGCCTCCTTTCTGTCTCCTCTCTCTTCGCCCCTCCGCCTAGCTCCTCCTCACAGACTGCCGGCCCCAGCCCCAGGGAAGCTCTGCCGGGAGAGGCCTCTAGGGTGTTAATTTGCAGTCACCTAATCAGCATTTGTTGTACCTGGGAACTTTCTCTGGATAGAAACCTGGGGAGGAGAGCGGGAGAGAGAGAAGCTTCGAAGCTAAGATGTTCTGGTGCGTGCCCTGTACTGATGTTTCCAGCTTGGCCAGGACACCTCCAAGCCACATCTCTCATAGTGCAGGGCCCTTAGCGTGTCTCTGGGGCAGGGAAGAAGTGGATCAATGAAACACTGTGTGTATGGGGGGCTGGGGAGCGGAGGCAGCAATTTTTGTCCTGGGCCCCAATTCTCAGCCTCCTGGACTAGAATCTGAGGATGGCCTGGGCTGGGGGCCGTGTGGCCTGGTGGGGTGACCTGGCCCAGCCCCTGCCTGGGCGGTAGGGTGTCCATGGGCCTGCACTGGCGGGGAGGGGGGCAGTCTGGGCCCAGACTTTGGTGCTGTCTGGAGGTGGGGCAGGGCCTGGATTCTTACAAGAAGGCACACAGGCTGGCCCAGTCATGCAGGTCAGAGGCCAGTGTGGCATCCCCGGCCTCAAAGAGGGGCTTGGGGGGCAGGGAGCTATGGGTGCTCTCGTCCCAGGGGTGCTGCAGGAAGGCTGTGGCCAGGAAGGTCTCATCAAAGTCCAGGCTGTTGGTAGCCTGCTCCACTGGAGGCCCCCAGGTAACAGGGCACTCGATGTGGTGGCCATGGATGGTGAGGTCCACGTCCCCGTGTGAGGCAGGGCTCAGCGGTGGGCTCAGCTGCGAGGTCTCCAGCGTGCCCAGCTCCCCGTCCAGCGTGCCAGCGTCCAAGATGGCCTCCCAGTCAAACTTGCCCCTGAGGGGTTCTAGCTCACCCTGCTCCTCCTGGGTCCGCAGCAGGGGGCTGGAGGGCCGCGGGACCTTGGCCACCTGCTTGGGCAGTGACTGTTTACGCTTACGCCCCAGCCTGCCCTCGCCTGCAACCCAGCCCGGCTCCCCAGTGGCCTCCTTGAACTCCCGCAGCAGCTGCTGGGCATCAGTGTTCACGGTCAGTGGCCCAGCCCATGGGGCGGCGCTGGGCTCCGGCGCGGCCTGGCGGGCAAAGGCCGGGTGGATGTGAACTGGGGGCAGCCGCCGCTTCTTGAAGGCCCCACTCAGCAGCCGCTCGGCGTACTGGGGGTCGATGTGCCAGAAGCCCCCCCTTGCCTGGCTCGTCCTTCTCCTGAGGCACCTTGATGAAGCCCTTGTTCAGGGACAGGTTGTGGCGGATGGAGTTCTGGACACAGGGAGATAGGAGAGAAGGAAGACAGCTGGGTGAGTGGGTGGAGTCAGTGATGTGGGGTTCCTAGCACCACCACCACCTTCTCTCTGATGGGGGCAGGGAGACAGAGGCGCTGCTCCAACCGGGAGGCTCAGGGACACCAGCCACGGGGCACCAGGGGCTGGGAGTGCTGTCGGGGGCTTTTGTTCCCTTTTGCCAGAATATCTGCCTGCTCAGTCATCCGAGCCCTGAGCCGCAGGGTGGCTCTCAGTGCCACCCTGTCCTGTCCTCCCTCCCTTACCCCACCGCTTGCAGCCTCTGACCAAAGGCCTTGGCTCCCCTAGGGCCTAGACGGCCATCTCCCTCTGCCTGGGCCTGGCTGGCCTTCTCTGTGAAATGAGTGAGTGTGTGTGAGGGGGTTTGTGGGGGCGGATGAAGTGTGGGAGGATCTGATGACTTTCCTTGTTTGTAGAGCCGCCTGCTGGCCTGGGCGCTCACCCACCATGTGCCCCTCCTCCCACCACAGGCTCTGAGGCCTCAGTTGATTATTACCCAGCCAAGAGCAGAGCGCTCATTCCTGGGGCCTCTCAGGCTTCGGGTAGGGTGGAGGGTGGTGGAGGGTCTCTGCTTTCTCACCAAGGTTACAAATGGTACCTGCCCCAGGTTGAGGGCCCAAGCAAACGTGGAATAGCTGTGATCACAGCAACTGTGATCCTGTGACCTGTGCCACAGGGAAGGATCTGTGCGTCCTCAGCGTCTCTGTCCCCAAGTAGCCCCTGATCCTGATGGTCAAAGATGCTCAGGGCAGTGTGTGCCCAGCCTGAACAACCATGCTGCTTTGTTCATGCCTGGGTGCACAGTCCAAACCACGCTGGGGCACAGGTGTCTGGGGCCTGGTGGGTGGGGCCGGCAGGTGAGTAGTGCCCCCTGGCAAGACTGGGATGTTTACATGCTGGCCTGGGCCCCTTGGCTGCTCTGTGCCAGGTTCCGGAGACTTGGAACATGAAGCCAGTGTGGGAGGAAAGAGCCCCTGTGGAAAGCACGTGGCTGAGGTAATTGTCCCCCCAGGGAGTTTGATGAGAAGATGGGGAGGAGTGTAGGCAGGAAACTAGGGAGGGCTTGGGGTGGGGGCTGGCACAGCAGCTTTCGGAAGGCCCCGGAGCCCTTCCACTGGGACACAGGTGGCGTTCACACCCCGCAGCATGCCCCTCTCCCCTCCCAGAACCCCTCCAGCCAACTGAAAGCAGGCGGGATGCAGAGCCTGGCAGCAACGATGCTCTGCCTCCAGTCAGGCCCTGACAAACTGACCTTGAGGAGGGTAGTGTCGAGGAATTCCAGGACTTGGGACACAAATGTGTCCCTCAGTCCATCAACCTACCCTGGGGGGCTGTGTCCACGCATAGTTCAGCCCTGGTCTTTGGGCTGAGCCTGCCGGATGAGTGACAAGTTCTTTCCACTTGAACCTCTATGTTGGCACCCCTACAGCCCTCTGAACATCCTCCCTCCTCCGTCTCTGAAGTCAAAGGGGCAGCACTCCAAGCACTGGGCTCCTTTGAGGGCCTTCCTGGACGGCCTTCCTCTCTCGGGCACCTGGCCGTACCGCGCCTACTTGGCCTGCGGATCTGGGATGTGAGTCGAGTCTGCGCGGGCATGCGGAGGGCGGGAGGGAGTGACTCCCTACCTGCCAGGTGGGATCAGCGTGGCGGAAGTAGCAGAAGTTGTCCGTGATCCACTTGTAGATGGCCGACAGGGTGATCTTGGTGGCCTTGCTGGCCTGCATGGCCATGCAGATGAGCGTGGCATACGAGTAGGGCGGCTTCACGTGCGGGTTGGTGGCGTAGTCCACGTCGTCGGGAGGCGAGGCCTGCAGCCCCGAGGGGGCACTCCGCGGCGTGCACGAGGACTTGGGCTTGCCGGGCATGTGCGGCTGCCCCAGGCAGGCGGGGTCCGCCGCCAGGGGAGACCCCGGCTCGGCCGAGCCTGACAGCTCGTGGTAGCCGTGGGGGTCGGTGTCCCCCGAAGGCAGGGCGGGGACCTCGGCGTCGAGAATGGAGAATTCCTGCAGCCACTGCAGGCTGGTCAGGCTGTCATTCAGGGCGTTGGACTCCTCCAGGCCGCCTTCTGGTCCGGCCTCCTCCACTGCCCCTGCTCCCGAGATGCGTAGCCAGCTCTCCGCCATATCTGCGGGGACTCTCCGAGGGGGCTGTCAACATCCACGAGCCGAGCCAAGTGTGGCCGCCGAGCTCTCCGGCCTGCTGACTCCCGCGGCTTCAGTTACGCAACCTCCCGGATGCGTGCTTCCATCCCGCGATCCGGGGGTAGCCTCCTCTGAACTGAATGTGGTGCCTGCAGGGACCATAGCGGGAACTGAGCACCCTTTCTCCACCCCCGAGGGGAGAGTGTGTGCGAGGGGGGAGGCTGTTACTAAAATGAGTCCTGCAGCTGGGGAGGATCATTTACTGCCGAGGTCTGGGAAACAGAAGCTGTGCCCGGGGGTCCGACCCACACGGGGTTTGCCTCGCTCTTTTCCTCTTTGATCTTGCAGAGGAGACTTAATTAGCCAAACGAGGGAATAGTGTAGGGGCATGCGAGGCCACCCCTTTCTCCCTCAAAGCGGGGAATTAACCCCCCTCTCTCCGTCCACAACCAATGGAAATGGGGCGAGAGAGTCCAGGAGGGCAGTACGACGGGTCGGGGGGCGGGGGAGGTCGTCTGATCTTTGAAAAGGGATATTAGGATGGGGATCAAGGGGAAGGAAGGAAACAATACAGAGAGTTATAAGGGGGCGGGAAGTGAGTGTCCCCCAAACGCCTCTGATGTCAGTCCCCGGGCCCACCACTTCCGTCGGGGACGGATGGGAGAGCGGGCTGCTACTGACGCCCTCCCTTCCCACGGCCTGCAGCCCTCCCCGTCCC
Source organism: Mesoplodon bidens (assembly GCF_964165515.1). Taxonomy (NCBI): domain Eukaryota; kingdom Metazoa; phylum Chordata; class Mammalia; order Artiodactyla; family Ziphiidae; genus Mesoplodon; species Mesoplodon bidens. The sequence continues at coordinate 331,132 of NW_027672468.1, read as the reverse complement.
TTACCTGGCTCAGAGCGCAGCCCGGGCCAAAGGAAGGTTCTCAAAGAAATTCCTCCCACCGCCCACCCTCACCGCGGCTCTCTGCTCCCAGCTCGAGGGCCCAGCCAGCAATCCTCGTCGCCACTCACGCCCGCCGGCGCCTCTCTGAAAGCCAGCGGCCAGGGACCGGCACTCAGTAGCCGCTCACAAGGCGTCTCCTGCTGCCGTGGCGACGCCCCGCCCATATAAACAGCTTCCGCTTCTGCCATTGGCCAGGGCATCTCCAAAGAGACCGCGGGCTCTTAACCGCTCTCTCACGCGGTAACTCTCTTCAAACACCCTCCTGCTGCTCTCTCCAGTGCGACCCAGCCCCCTACCCGCAGAGGAGAGGCGTGCGGCTCGGGGCCCTCAGCGAGCAGTTCGCCATGGGAACCGTACTCCGCCCCACCCCCTTCCCATCTGGCCTGCTCAGAGGCGCGGGGGCCAGGCCTGGGTGCATGCTTGGGGATTTCCTTTCCTCTGGGCTGCGAGTGGCACTTCCTCCCGTTTCTGTGGCCTGTCCCTGTCTCCCGACCGAGTGTCATCTTGGTGCCCGCAAGCAGGTCTGACTCTCCGATGCCACCTGTCGCTCAGGTCCGCAGAAACCGCAGCCCTGGTTGCAGACACCCCAAGGTGGCTAGGGTAATCCAGTGTTTCCCAGTAAGCGCTCCCTCCCCGCCGCGTCCTTAGCAAAATTCCCAGAAGCTGACATTCCAGAGGCTTCTTCGGAAGGGCTCTCCATCCTGTCCAGATAGCCGAGGAAACAGAGCCGGTGGGTGAAACCCAGGAAAGCCGTGGACTTGCCAAATTCTTCTACTGGGGTCATTAATTTCACCAACATTTAAGTGAGGGACTAACGGTGGACTGTGGTCCTTCCTCCTCCTTTCCCCCAGCCTCCCTCCAGTCACCAGCTTTCCTGCTCTTCAGTTACTGAGGAGCTGCAGTTGGAAGTTCTCTGGTTGAAAGGGGTGGGTGGAGGTGAGGGCTCCTTATCAGGCCTCTGCGCAGGAGCTGTGCCCGGGGAATGGTACACCAGCTCCCACCCAGAAACGTCTTTCCATCTACCCCTTGCCCTCTCTCACTCCTCCATGTCCAGCTTGTCTTGAGTCAAATTATTAAAAGCGTGCTGGGGAAAGTTGGACAGAAACTTTCACAAATAAGCCAACTGCGCAGTTAACAGCTCTCCTTCCTTTGTGAACAGTTTTATTCATTTCTAAGAATCATGCAGCAATCCACAAATTTTGCATCCTTGATGTCCCCACAGTAGTGTGCCCATGAGTGTACGTGAGGGAGTGAGGGGTACACAGATGGCACAACAGTACACACATACACACACTAGGGGTGAAGATCCTGAAGCAAAGTGACCAACCAGCATGCCAAGGTCAGGTGAACAGGACACAAACTCTCCCCAGGTGAGATGGCTTAACGTGTGTGGATCCGTGCCCAGGAGATGCCCCAGCGTGGGCATAACCTCTGGTGGGATGGGACTGGGGAGGAGAAGGAAAAAGGGCTCTGTGAGAAGGCTGGGATCACCACACAACCCGGAAGTGAGCTCATAGGTGAGCTACGACCTGAGTGTGGCAGGAAGGAGCCCCAGGCCTCCGGTGAGTCTGTGTCCTTGTGTGAGAAACCAGGCCCCGTCATATTCTCTGGGTCAACTGCTAACAACATGACCATCTCCAGATGATGACTCGGGCAGCTGCCCTGTCCCCCGACCAGGCTCTGTGCCCTGTTCCCTGATCCCAGCCCTTTTGGATGGGATATTTCTGCTCACCAAAGAGCTAAATGAGGGCAAAGAGGTGAGGGGATGGGGGAGAGAGCAGGAACTGTCTGAGAAACAGGAGTGAAGGGCCACTTCTCACCCGGGTATGTCTTGGTTATGGAATCAAAGCCTTGAGGAATCTCTCTGAGCCTCTTCCTGGGAGAAGACAGACCCTCCAGAAAGGGTGAAGACAATGGCTTCTTCTTAGGGTTCCTGGCCACTGTGGCGACTATTTACCTGCATCTCCTTCATCTCAGGTAACACCACACTGTGAATACTACCTGCTGGGAGAGGAGGTGGATCTGTATGCCACCACCCCAGGCTAAGGGAGTGCCCCCTTCCCTAGTGCTTCTCGGGCTCAGACATCAAGGAAATCAGGAAGTGTGGTTATTGCTCGAATCTTCAATATGAAAGGGGCTGTAAGAATGTTTCGGGAAAAGGAAGGACATTAAATGGGGCCTGAAACAGCAGAGCCCACTGCAGGATTTCAGAGCGGGTGGACACGGGAACTCAAGGCAGAAGCTGAGATTCAGGCTTGGCTCATGTAGTGTCTGTCAGGACCACAGGCCTCCCCCTGCCCACCCCCAGGACAGGTTGTGAACCACAACCACCAGGCAGTGAGGGTCACCACGCACCTGGCGGCGCAAAGAAGCCACACAGGAGGTGCAAAAGATCCCCCGGCACTGGACTCTCATTGAGGCCTTGGGAAGGACCCTGAAAAGCTCTTCTAGGGCAACAATTCCAACTACTAATTCAGGCCATCATGGTGGGCATAGCCTAGGGCTCTGTCATATCTCAGCCTCACAAAATGTTGGATCCCACTTTGCTTCTCAATCTCAGGCTCCACTAAACAACCACCTCTTCCAAAAGCCAGCAGACAATGCATCTATCAGAGAGCTATGAGGAATCCATTGATAACACTAGTGTTGAGAGACGAACAGCCAACAGCTTATGGTCTTGCTGTTTCAGGCTGTTATTTACATGACCTACCCTGGACTGAGGTGGGGTGGACATGTGATTTGAACAATAAATCTCTGATGAGCCTATGGAAGGCAGTACCTCCCCCTCCCCCCATCAGGCTCAGCTGATCTGGAGGACAGGGGAGGAAAACCAGTGGGATGTGGAGCCTCCCAGACCACAACTGACCCCAGCTCAGCCCTTCCCCCAACCTCCTTTGGGGTTCCTGGGCACCAAATGAGAACGACATGTCCACCCCTCTCTCAGCCTATTGAACTATTTCAGAAAAGCGGGGTGGAGACGGGGGCAGCAGGGATAAGAATGCCACCCGAAAGGGCGGTAGTGATGAAACGTGATAATATACGACAGTCCCTAACAAGTGCCTGGTACATAGAGGGGGTCAAAAATGCCTTTGCAGTGTCACCTTAGGTTGTAGCCCCAGGCCTTCCTGAGTGCACCTGATCATAAAGAACTCCCCGGTACGTCATCATTTAACTGAGGGGTTCTCAAGATTCAAGGCCTCCTTCATAAGCAGACACACGAGGCATAGCCTCTGCTACCAGAAGCAAGAACTGTTTTCCCAACCAACCTTCTGGTGGTTGCCGCTGCTTCTTGTCCTTGAGAAAGGAGCTCCTAATGCATTTTGAGGGAAACCCCACTTACAGTGCAATATGGCTTTCCCTTCTCACAGGGGTCATCCCCCAACGCCACCCCAAACTGCAGGTTTCAGATTGGTTATGATGTCCCAGAGACTAGAAAATGCCAGATGGGTGTTTGTAATGAAGTCACCCAAACTCTTGAGTCTTCTTGGTCTACCTCCTAAGGAGAAAAGAAAAGATGCACAAGAAATAACCAATCTGTAGACCACAGCTCCACCTGAAGATCAAGATAGAGTGGAAACATTCCAGAGACTCTGCAAAGGGTCTCACGAGCTGCAGTTCGAGTGGCTTTAGCCCACAAGGAGAAAAGAGGTTTCCAGTCCCTTCTGAGAGGGGAAGGATCACGGTTGCAGAAGAAGATGAATCTGGGATAAGGGTCAGGTGCCCTCAGCATCCAGCTTTCACGTGGGTCTAAAAAGTCTCCGTGTGTCTTGCTGAGGATGCCCAGGAGGTCAGTGGTGCCATGAGGCCAGGATGGGATGTGAGAAAGGGAGGAGAGCCCTCGTACAGGGGCTAAGGCTCTCAGATGACCAAGGGACCCCACACGCAGTGCCTGTTCTCGGGGTCCTCCAGGCTGCCAGAAGATAAGCGTCGGCGCTGCGTGTTCCGACGACTGACCACGTAGTCGTCAGCCTGCCAGGCACCTGAGAAGAAGAAGGTTACCGGACCTTTGGTTTGGTGCAGATGGTGTCTCTGGCAGGACAGTCCGGGAGTTTGGCATGAAAACTGGCAAGATGTGCATTACCTGGAACTCCCACAGGGTACAAACCACAGCACGTGAAACTTGGGAGCAGTGGCACCCACTGGGATAGGGACAGTCTTGGCCACTGGGGCCCACTGATGGAGGGACATGCAGGATGGTCCTTGTTTAGTGAGCTTGCCCTAGGATCCACTTTTGTATCTTTATTTGGTCTTGAAATTTGCCTAAGTGTTACAGTGGATCAGGAAAAGAAACTGAGTCTGGCTGAGACTTCATGAGAGCAGGAGGAGGTGAAGGGGAGGGAGAAGAGTGTGTTAATTAGGGCTCAGAGTTAGTGTTTGCTGTGGGGGCCAGGGTGGGGCAGGAAGGGACTGGCTGCCCAGCAGGGTGGCAGGGACCAAATGGCATGGCAGAGAACAGAGTGACAGCTGTTCCTCTCCTTCTGCACCTGAACAGCCCACCGAGAGTTGCTATCAGCTGGTGCCACCAACCCCAGGAGACATTACTCCAGAGCCTTGGGGTTCCCCGGGTACCATCCACGAAACTCATCAACTTCCCCCCTTGTACTGCAGTTCCTGCACAAGAAGCACCCGCTGCCCATGCTGGAAACCCACTCTTGGTGCTTCTCTCTCCTTTGTGCTCTGTATCCAATCCATCATGACCTCCTGCTTGTTCAAGCTCTAGTAAGGTCTAAATGTGTAGTCAGAAAACTGGGGTACAGCCCCAGCTTGTAACGTACTGACTGTGTGACCTTGGGCAGGTCACTGTACTTGGAGCCCTGGTTTTCCCATCCATCAAATGGGAGACGATTACTTACCCCCCAGGGATGCTGTGAGGCTAAGCGAGGCGACATGGGAGAGTGGTGAGCAGGGCGCCTGACTCACAGAATGTGTGCGACAACCAGCCGCCCCCCAGGCCTTGTTTGGGCTACACTCATCTCCCCCAAGTCGTCCTCCCATCCCACAGACTGGCTCCATCTGATTCATTCCCCCCAGTGAAGCGAGATGCCCCTTCTGAAGGGAGAGGATGAAGCCCTAACCCCCTGAGTTTGGGGAAAGCCTTCCATTCTCTGGCCGTGGACTGCTGAGCTGCCTCTTCCAGCACCTGCCCCCAGAAGGACCCCCTGAAGCCAGATGGGGTCCAGCGTGCTCCGAAGTGCTCCCCCACTGGCCCGTACCACCTCCCCATTTCTCGTGCTGTGTGGAAATTACTGGATACTCCAGCACACGGTGATCTCCTCCAGGGCAGAGCTGAGAGCCATGCCCATCAGAGTGCTCAGTTCGTGGATGGAGCCGGCTGACCCTGGAGGGTGGGCATGAGGCTCACTGTGTCACGTTTGAGGGAGGCCACTCACAAATGTCTGGGGTCAGCTTCAGGTTAGGCCAGCAAAGACACGAAACCCTTTAATTGCAGAAACACTAGGATTAAGCAGGTATAAACTGTGTATACCCATATATGTCCTGGTGTGTTAATCCGCCCTAAGGCTCTAATAATAATCTTGTGGAGGTGGACCCCAGGGGAAGGGGAGTGAGTGGGACAGGAAATGTTTAGGTATCTCTCACAGCCAGACGGAATGCGGGGATCTGTACTCCCTGGGGTAACTGGAATCTGGCACATGGGTCCACAGTGCTTTTCCCCTCTAAGGGTGACAGGATGAAGAGCAGGCAAGATTGCCCTTTTAAGTTAGGAAGCCCCAGATGAAATAAGTTGTTCCTTCATTTTATATAATTTGGTAGATCTCATACTTATTCCTCTGTGTTTATGGGGCTGGACTCGGGAACTGCGGCTGTTTGGTAGGAAAGACCAAAAGCAAATGGTAAATGGGAGAGATGAGACACACACACAAACACACACACACACATGCATGCACACACACACACAAAGTCAAATCAAAACACTGCCGCAGCCTCGCTGCCACCACCACTGGCTGCCAGGCTGCCTGGCTCTAAATTCTTGAGTCCTTGCTACAAACACCACTGGTCCAGATTCTGAGCCATGGCTTAAAACTGGCTCCTTCTGAAACAGCCTCAAAACTCAGACCTGAAGTCTCTGTTCTCCCCGGCTTCTTGGTACAGTCGGTGGTGCTCTTTTCTCTAAAAATGCTCTGCCAGACCCTCGGTGAAACCCTGCTGCTCCGTGCATCCTGGATGCAGAAGGTAAGCCTGGAAGGCGCAGGAGGACTTCCTGAGCGAGTGCTACCATTCTGTCCAGCCCTCAGCCAGAAAAGGGAGCCTGGAGATTCAAAATCCTTCACAGGAGGTAGAGAAGGTGGTTCCCACTTAATTCCATCCTCAGGCTCAGAAACGGGGGAGTGAAGAGACCTCTAGAGGCAGATTTGGGGAGCACATCGAGGGGGATTCCACACACCTCCTTCCTGCCTCTACTGAGCCACTAATTAAATTTAAGGTCTGTAACAGTCCCACCATCTTCTAGAGTTTCTCTCCAGGAAAAGAGAAAATTAATTCAGATTTTTGCTTAGTATCTGAGAAGCATAGCCCTTCCTAGTGGCGTCTAAGTCTTGGGTTATTTCAGATCTCCATAGGTACTTTTGTTTTGGGCTGTGCAGTGGCTTGGAGGATCTTAGTTCTCCGACCAGGGATTGAACCAGGCCACTGCAGTGAAAGTGCTGAGTCCTAACCACTGGACTGCCAGGGAATTCCCTCCATAAGTACTTTTAGATTTCATCAGTATGCCCACTCCTGTCCAATGTCATCATTTAAAAACATCTGTATTGGGCTTGCCTGATGGCACAGTGGTTGAGAGTCTGTCTGACGATGCAGGGGACACGGGTTCATGCCCCGGTCTGGGAAAATCCCTAATGCCACGGAGCAGCTGGGCCCGTGAACCATGGCCGCTGAGCCTGCGCGTCCGGAGCCTGTGCTCCGCAACGGGAGAGGCCACAACAGTGAGAGGCCCGCGTACCACACACACAAAAAAAATTGTATTTCCACTAATAAACTCAAATTTTCTTTGCTCTTTCCCATCACACTCCCCAGAGCCTTTTCACAGAATTGTCACTGGTCCCCTGACCACTATCCTGCCACCTGTGTGATACTCCATCAGATTCTTTGGAGCCCCGTCTACCTAGCACGGCCTCGCGATTCTAATCGGCTCACCACCTACAATGGTCAACTCAGATTTCCTCCCTTTGAGAACCTTGCAGAAAAATCTCAGAACATACCACCTACCCCATCCCTTGGTTTTGGGGCCAAAGAAGACCCAGAGGCTTCTTAAGGGAAGAGGTGCTGGAATGACACAGGTACTTTCTCAGCATCACTCCCACAAGGGTGATGAGAGCAGCGAGGATGGGAACCTGAGCCATCCTTGCCAGCAGCTGGGGCTCCTGGCAAAGCACCTGTGGGCCTGGGGAGGGTGGACCATGGGATGCTCCCCGGGCTCCCTCCTTGTGGGTGCTCCATGAGGGGAGTGGATTCCGTGTGGGGAGGGAAACAGCGTGGAGAGGGGGACCAAGTGCCTGAGAAGCTGTCCTGACGGCCAAGCCAGCCTGAGGCACCTCAGTCATAGGATGGAACTTTGAACTTACAGCTGAGCGTGCTGAGGCCTGTTGATTCCACGGGACCTACCACAGTGGATGCTCCTGTCATTAACCCGACATTAACCCGACAGATGCTTCCGGAGAGTTCCCCAGCTCTTTACTACCAGTGTGACGCTAACAGCAGAACCCGAGAAACATTTTACCCAGAGAGCAGATGCACTTTCCTTCTCCCGTAAGAGCCCTTGAGACCTCGGGGTGAGGCTACGATGCGACCCTCAACTCCCTCTCCCGGCAGCCGCCACTGTCATTCGGTTTCATGTCTGGCCTGAACGGTGAAGCCAGTTTAATCTGAGAATGGCTGGCTCTCGAGATCACCATAAAGAAGCCCAGGCATTGTTTTCCTTCCAGGTCTCACTCCCCTGCCGCAATCCCAGAGTGGAATAAACATCCACCAGCAGGTTGGCCGGAAGGAGTGAGGGAGAGGAGGAAGCAGAAAGCCTGGAGTCAGTTTCCACCAGCATGGGTGGCTGAAACAATTCCCAGGAGCTCTCTCTGCCAAACACGGGGGTTGGTGGGGAGCAACTGTGGGGAGGCAGGAGCCTAGATTCCTCTCTTGAAACCCAGTGAGCAGCTGGCCGGCACAGCTGCCACAGACTCAGGGCGGAGTGAGGGCAGAGATGGCATCTTCCCCAACTAGTGACCAAAACAAATCCTGCCTGTAACCTTTGCCACAGAAGCATCCCCGCTTTTGTGAACAGGGATTAATCTAGTCTCACAAATATGTTTTTTTCCTGGAAAATCTCAGCATATTTAATACAGGCTCTTGCCAGTTAGGAATGGAAGCCTCAGCGAGGGCCCCTCGGATGTGCGCGTGCCCAGCAAGCTTGGGGTTGGGTGTGGGTGAACATGAACTTTCACACGAAGTCTGGATAACCTAAATGAGTTTCAAAATAAACAAACTGGACAGACAGACGTACATTTGGCAAAAAGACATGAGAAACAAATGGACAGGCAGAAGCCAGGTAAAGAGTGGGAAGGCAGGAAGGGAAGTGTACCCTGGACCTCAGCCGCTCTGGCCCAGGCCTGGCTGGGTCAATGCTAAGTGGGAAGGGACCGGAGAGCCCCTGGGAAGGCCGTGGTAGGAGTCTCTGGGGATTATGGCTTCTTCCACCACAAGCCTGCATGGGGCCAGAGGGGTGAGGACCTGGGTCTTTTGCACGCTGATGGAGAGTGGCAACCACAGGAGTTTGTGTCTCTGCAGCACCGGTAGCCACATCACCAAGAGAGTAAAGCACTGGACCTATGACGGGACGTGGCTGTCCTGAAGCTTAAACATGTCCAGGGCATGTTTAAGAGATTACAAACCATGCAACATGAAGGCAGTCTCTGCCGTGAACCCAGGAGGGGCAATATCGACCTAGTCCACCGGGCAAGACGTGGCTTTAGAGCCATGGTTGGTGAAGCCCTTGGTGAGCACGGAGCAGAGGGACATCAGTGCCCAGAGTGTGACTGACAGGTGGGCTCCTCCTGAGAACTCATCCCGGATTCAGTTTAGTGTCATGAGAAGGAATAAGGGGCACGTTGATGGCCCTGATTGAATTTATAGAGTTAGGGCTCCAGGGAGAAGAGTCACCCTCGACCCCTGATCGTTCCTTTGGGATCCAAATCTAGGGAGCACAAGGCAACTGGTGGTAGCCCAGGGCTCACTGGGTCACAGAGCTAGTCTAAAATGCTGGCTTTGAAATTCCTCTCTGATCCTAACTAAACAGTCTCCTCTGAGGGGCTACAGGTTCCCTTTTCAAGGGCTCAGGTTCTCTTTCCAAGACCTTATCACAGAGGCCGTGTCTGCCTTAAACTGCCTGTTGATGGAAACAAGACCAGGCCCCCTGCCATGGGATCTGCAAGATCATGATGGAGGGGGCACGGTCAGGCCAAATCGGAAGGCTTTGGGGGTATTTTTGCGCCTTTCTCCATGCCCAAATAGATTCGTTTAGAGCAGAGTCGCTCTTTGCCGAAGGACTCTCCCGTGGCCGCCTCACTTCCTTTCAGCAACTGACTCCCAGCACCTTAGCAAAGCCCATGCCTTCTTTCAGGAACTGCAGGGCAGGAGATGGGTGTCCCAGGGTGAGAGCAGGGGTGCGAGCAGGGGAGCGTCTCCCACCAAGATCATGTTCAGCAGACTGCCACTCACCGGTTAAGCAGACCGCAGAGCACAGCTTATTGTCCAGTGCTTTCATGCTGGCGATGTCAAAGTCATTGTTATTGTCACACACCATACGTAGAAATGCGAATGTCCTATGGCCTGTAACGGAGTTAAGGCAGTTAGAGAGGGCCTGGCTGTGTTTTTCTCTGCTTTGCTGTCCTTAAAATAAAAATCTTAAGGATGGAGACAGAAAACATCAAATCATATGTTAAAAAAAAGACAATAATTAAGTGTGTAGAGCGGACAATAAAGGAAATTGTGTGGGTACGTTTGTGTTCTCGCTCTGTTCTGCTCTGTTTCCTTAACTGGCCCCTTTCCAGCCTTCGTTCCTGGGAAATCAGACCCTGGGGAGGTCTGTGGGATTCGGACACGCAGACCCGGGCCCACAGCAGAGCTAAGCCAGCCTGGAAGAGCTAGGAGAGCCACGGGGGAAGTGACCCCGGGCTGCGGCCTGTGTCTGTCAGTGCACGTGGGGTGTGTTTATGACCACAAGGCTCTGCGAAATGACTAATACATAAAATGGCAATTCAAGCTCTTCAGTCCCGTAATTTTGAACCTCAAATCAAAGAATCGCTTCATTCACAAAATTACGATTTATTTTCTTTGAGAGTTAATTTGCTATTCTGAGTATGTTTTAAGGGGCTGACCAGAAATCTACAGTCGTGTAAGATGGGAAGGGCACAGTTTTAGATGTTATCTTTTCAAACCCCGCACCCGGCTTTTTTTTCCTTGGTGAAAGGGAGAGGAAGAAACATACATCTACTGCGTATGGCATGTCAGGTGGAAACCACATATGGAATGTCAGGCGGAAACCATGTACTGCCCTGTGCCTTTTGTAAGCAAATATTCTACTGGGGACAACAATCACAATGGAGAACTCGGAGTCTTGCGCCCTGAAGACATCAACCGGAGGGAGGTAGCGCCCAACCCCGGCTTGGTTCGTGTGTGCGTGCGGCAGAGGCACAGCCTGGGCGACCACCCATCCTCCGGCACTACTTGGCCAGGAGAGAGTGGTCAAGTGCACATGCGCACCCCCTGCACACCACACCGCCCCCCAAGCAACTGCCATGGCCAAAGCAGAAGCGACTAGCATGACATCTGAATCCAGGCTGGGATCCAGGTTTGCTCTGAAGGTTGCCCTTCTGTGGAGGCACCTCAGAGGAGCAGAGGGAAGAGACACCGGTTCCTGGGCCACCTGGTCCTACACTCCCAGGTGGGATTCCCAGGTCACCTACCCCCGCACTTCCTTGCTCTATATGTAGGTCCTTCATTCGCTTCTCGGCTTACTAGAAACAAAATTATTCCGACTGAAGATATAATTGACCTTATTTACAAAACAGAAATAGAGTCACAGGTGTAGAAAACAAACTTATGGTTATGGCGGGGGGCAAGGGAGGGGAGGGATAAATTGGGAGATTGGGATTGACATATACACACTACTATATATAAAATAGATAACTAATAAGGACCTGCTGAAGAACACAGGGGACTCTACTCAATAACCTATAATGGCCTATATGGGAAAAGAATCTAAAAACAGAGTGGATATATGTATATGTATAATTGATTCACGTGGCTGTACAGCAGAAACTAACACAACATGGTAAACCATCTATTCCAAATTTAAAAAAATATCTACTTGAGGCCTGAACGATGGTAAAGAGACTCGTTCCAATAGCCTACAAACACTAGTGCACGCTGAGCTGCTAACGTCTCTTCACCTCACCTTTGCTGTGCCGCCAGGGCTGTGATCCTTCTGCTACTGTAACATCAGCCGTTTTCTTCACTAAAGCAGGAAAACCTACTGCCTAACAGTCGGTTCCCCCAAGGGGAGGAAGCTGTTCTCCTGCTGCAGATGAACTTTGGGGCTGCTAGAGCAGTTCTGTGAGACTCAGCTGAGAAGCTGAAGCAGGAAGGAAGGTGATGGCAGTTGCCCAAGAAGCTTCAGGATCTACTCAACGTAGATGGAGAACTCCATGTATCTTCTGCAGCCTTGGCTCAGAGGCCCAGAAAGAGCCAGGAAGGCTGCTGAGGTCCTCAGATACCCTGCTTGCTTTGATATTCCATCAAGAAGACAACCTTTTCCCAAAGCCACACCCTTGAGCAGTGCCACCAAGTCACACCAGTGCCCCTTTCTGTACCCTTTAGAGAATACCCGTGAAAGAAATATAATAAAAGGGAGCAAAAGACCAGGTCTTTTACCATCTTCTTGTGTGGGTGATCCGGCCTCTTCTTCTAGAACATCATTTCCCTAGGACAGAAGGAAGGCACTGTCAGTCCATAAAGCAGTGAAATGAGTCTACTGATTGTCAGAAGACAGAACTAATCACCCTCATGGTAACCATACTTTTCCAGTCCGTGTGAGATGGCTGGGAGGCCCAGCAGAGGCAGATTTTGCTTGGCGAGGCAGGATCGGCCCGTAGGGACCAGGTCTGAGGCACGTTCCAGAGGGACCAGGTCTGAGGCACCTTACAGAGGGACCGTGGGACTGTCAGGAATAGCCTTGGTAATACTTTAGCTCACACTGTTTCTCTCAGGTGGAAATAAAAGTTGTCAAATGAGAAAGCAAACCGTGAGATCATAAAACTTTCAGAAACCCTTTACGATCCCCACCCCCATCCACATACTCCTTTGAGAATATCTGGCTCAAGAGGAAGTTGTAGAGTCCCCACTGGGAGCTGGGCATTCCATATACTTCGGCCACATCTCCGTCAGAGCACTTCTCACGCTGAGTTATAACTCTGATTCCTCCATCAGACAGAGCTCCGGGATGGGTGGGATGGGTGGATTGGGGGCGTGGGCAGGCAAAAGCCATGTCACTCTGTCTTTGTGTCCCCCAGTGCCAGGAAGATGTGAGATGCCTGTGCCAGGTAAATACTCAGTGAATTGGAGGACAAACATCCTCTCAAGGTTCTGGCCTGGAAGACTTCCCTCTCGAATTCACTCCACGCCTGTTACGCTGAGACCAGCGCCCTCTGCTAATCGGACAGTCCCTCTGCTCTGCACCCTTCCTCTAACAGATCCAAGTGCACCACCTTGGAAGGCTTCTTCCAGAACAACCCCCATCCTATTTGCATCCTCTGCCAGCGCCAGCAGTCCCTCTGACCGCGGAGGGGGCACCAGCGTCCATCTTGCTCTTACCTCTGCATCCTGCTCTTCGGCGGCGGTGGCGAGGCCTGCAAAGTTGCAGTCCGGAGACGCCACTGGTGTCACCTGCAAAGGAGCAACAAAAGTCAAGGTGCAGATGCCACTGGCTCTCCTACCCAGCTCGCCTGGCAGCAAACCCAAACCAAGTCCTCAGGACCGAAGTGGTGCCACACGGAAGATCACATCTCAGGGATTCTTGGATTCAAAGACAAGTTACCCTGTTTTTCAGGGCTCCCCTGTCGAGCACTGGGGGGCTTTGCCAATCTCCCTTGCATGCCCTGGACTGAGCTCCTTGGGACTCGAGTAGAGAGCATAGCAGAGCAGTGAGGGCGATCCCATGCTCCTCTCTTACCTCTGCTTCTTCTGAGGGTATCCTGCTGGCAGCCCGGGGCCAGGGGAGAGCCTCCCCATCCTCTTCCGTGCCAGGGGCAATGTAGGAACCGGACATGTAGTAGGCGGTGTCGGTGCTGATCTGGGAGGACACCATGGACATGACCGACTGGGCCAGACTGCTGCTGGCAGGGTCTTTGGAGACAGGAGTTGGAGGAAGGACACGCAGGTCAGGCCCGGCTGCTGTGAGTGCACTGGGAGCAGAGCTCTCTCGCTGCACCCGGGCAGTGAGGACACCAGCGGCCTGGCCTTGCCCTCACCAAATAGGGTTTAGATGGAAGGTTTTCCAAGGTTTGGCTCCTTTATGTTTTAGAGCTCCAAACTCAACCTCAAGGATGAGGGATTTGCTTTTCCCTGTCATAATGTTAAAGAAACCCTTACGACAGCAGGACTGGGAGTGAGATACCTACTTCTCCCCCAGCTCAGCTGCTAGACCACCCTCTCATTGCAAGGGAGCGAGTCTCACTTCCTCTCAAGCTGGGGCCTATTTTGTCTGCCACTTAGGTATTAGTTTGCTGCTCCCTAGTCCATCTGGGAGGAAATATTAGCAGCACTATGGACTCGGCTGACGGGGAAGGACCTGCAGTTGTTCCCATCCACCATCATGTACCTTCTGGGGAGGAAACTGTGGAGGAGAGAGGCGTCCCTGTGCAGGACGACTGGTCAATAGCTCCTTTCGGTGACAAGGTCAGGTTCTCACTTTCTGGGGTGATGCCACATTCCTGGGAGGGAAAGAAGTAAGCGCCAGTCAAACATGTTAGAGGGGAGGAGTCAGGGCAGGGCACCCGTGCGAGGAGGAGGAAAGGGGATCTGGGAAGGGAGGCAGGAGGCGACATGCAGAGGGAGGGCTGGTCTCTCCTCTCATCACTCCTGTGCACCCCTGACCCGGACTGGCTGTCTCCCGGGGGGAGGTGTCAGCACATCCTGCCCGAGGCCCAGCAGCTGCTGGAGCCACACAAAGACCGCAGCTCAGGTGACACAGGTCATCCAACAGCTGTGACACGGGAACACCCCAGGTTTCCCCAGGATTACACACATCTCTCCTTTTTTTGTGTGGTACGCGGACAAATAGCTCTTCTTCTGAAGGGAGAGAACACAGAACCAGCGGAGGCCCCGGTACCTGCTGGGCTTCTCCTCTGGGATGGAGGGTTAGTTCCAGCTTGATGGATCTAATACAAACACCGCCTGTCCCCCAGCCCACGCCCGACACCCCCATCAGTCACCTGGGCTCGCAACCTCGGTGCACCCCAGGGCAGATGCAAAGGCCTACTGATTCTCTTTCTACAGCCTGTGTTCTCTCTTCCAGGTCTTCTTTTCTTAAAACCTTGGTTCATGGGCTTCCCTGGTGGCGCAGTGTTTAAGAATCCGCCTACCAATGCAGGGGATACGGGTTCAAGCCCTGGTCTGGGAAGATCCCACATGCCACGGAGCAACTATGCCCATGAGCCACAACTACTGAGCCCGTGTGCCACAAATACTGAGCCCGCATGCCACAACTACTGAAACCGCGTGCCACAACTACTGAAGCCTGCGTGCCCAGAGCCCGTGCTCTGCAACAAAAGAAGCCGCCGCAATGAGAAGCCCACACGCCACGATCAAGAGTAGCCCCCGCTCGCCACAACTAGAGAAAGCCCGCGTGCAGCAACAGAGACCCAGCGCAGCGAATAAAAAAAAAATAAAATAAAAATAAAGGTTGTATTAGTCCAGTCAGGAAAACAAACCACACCAGGTATTTTAACAGAGAATTTAATCGAACTGGTTAAACAGACACCGGAGAACAAAAACACAAAAAGGAGACACTGAGCTGACACAGAGTCACCTCAGGAAGCGGCTACAACCCCTGGGGCTGAGGGAATCAAGGGGAGAGGTGGGGGCTATCAGCCTAGAGGACCCCTGGGGGTGGGACTCTGGTCTCTGGGTACCACCCTTTCTCTTCCTTCAGCCCTGCAGACCCTCTGGCGCCCTCCATTGGCAGAGCCTGGAAGTGGAGAAACCTGGCCGAAGTGTCCCTGCCCCAGAATTACCCAGCCCAGGTTAGAGGGTGGTTTGGGGCTGGGAGACAACAGCTGAACTGTTAACTGTGAAACAACTTTGTAGACTGTAAATGTTACCCACTAGTACTTATTATTTTCATTACTTCTAATAAGAGCCTGAGATAACTCTCCCTCTTTTTTTTGCCACGCCACGCATCTTGCAGGGATCTTAGTTCCCCGACCAGGGGGTCGAACCCCTGCCCCCTGCAGTGGAAGCACGGAGTCTTACCCACTGGACCCCCAGGGAAGTCCTCTCCCCTTCTTTCTTTTAAAAATATTTAACAGTATGGATTAATAGAGGATATGCACCTTTGGTGTTAAAAGCATTTAAATTTTTAAGAAATGGAAAACATGGGACTATGTTCTATTCTATAATTATAGCAACCTTTACAGCAAAGCTCACTTTGTCAGAGCTGTCTTCTAAAGATAAAGCATATGTCTGATTCATTTCTGTAATAGTCAGGGCTACTATTTTAGTTGAGTGAAATAAGTGTGTTGCTCAGGGATGCTATTTACATGTAACCAGGCTATATGACCCAGAAGTCTTTGACTTTTATAGACTTTTGTAAAAACACTTTCATTACAATTTAAGGCCATTATGCATCTCTTTAAAAGCTGAAAATAGTTAACCAAATTTTTCTTTGAAATGCAACACCAATACATATAGTTTCCCGTAAGCTGGGGCGGACCCTGACAACAGGAAACAGAGGTGAGAGTGTGCACACTTAGTTTCAGTAGGTTTCAAAGAAATGTCGAGCAACTTCCTACAACACAGATGCTTTAGTTTCACTGTTGAAAACCGCAGCAGTTCTTTGTGCCCTGGTTTGTAAAGAAACACAGCCTTAAACAACAAACCAAAAGTTCAAGCATTTAGTGGCACTTTCCAAGTCAGCAAAACTTATGACACAAAGCAAAGTTCCTTTCTAAGAGCTTCTGGAAGATCTGTCTACACTTCATTTGTCACTTCCCTCCTTGTGTGTATATAGTGTCTGAGCTTCCTGCGAGATTATAAACTTGAGGGCAAAGTCTAGGTTAGAGATATCTTTGTATCACCCAGAGTGATTAGACCAGCACACATAAAAGATAAAAATAGGTATGTGTAGAATGAATATATGAATAAGGTCTTCAGAAGAGCACAGCATGTGCCCATGGTGACCATCTGGATTGTGGATATTTGCCCTAAATGGCAGGTTGACACAATTAATACTCACAAAATAACTAAAAAACAGATCGCCATGTGTTTTTTGGTTTTTATCTTATTACCTTTTTATTGAAGTGTAGTTGATTTACAATGCTGTGCCAATCTCTGTACAGCAAAGTGACTCCGATTTATGCAAATAGACAACCGTTTTTTAATATTCTTTTCAATTATAGTTTTTCCCTGCTGCTGGGGTACTAGGATTAACCCCTCTGGCTGAGGGCTGCTGATGCAGAAGCAATGCTGACCCGCCCCCTGCCCCTCCCCACTGCCACATGCACACATGGCATCTGGGCCACACGTCCACTGCCTCTTGTTGTTACATGGCCATAAGCAGGGGCTCCCTGGGCCACATGGACACCAGGCCACAGAGAGCACTGGCATGTCTGTGAACCACTCCTTCTTTCCAAGACATTCCTTTTTTTAAAAAAGTCACATTTATCGAGGTGTATTTTACATCCAGTAAAATTCACCCATTTTAGTGTACAGTTCTATGAATTTTGACAAATGCATACAGCTCTATAACCACCATTGTAATCAACGTACAGCACCCTCCCATGCCCCCACAATGTTCCTTCATTCCCTTCAGCAGCCAACCCCTCCCTGCACCCCCAGTGTCTAGCAACCATTCGTCTGTTTCCCATTCCCACAGTTTTGTCCTTTCCAGAATGACAAGACACATTCTTTCCATGCTTAAATAAAATAGCCAAAGGCCTCACTGAACTCTGCACAGATCACCATATGTTCAGCTGCCCTAGGAGCCTCTCGTGTATGTCTGGAAGGGAGAACAAAGGGGCTGGTGGGTGTGAAGGGCAGCACCATTCACTGTGGTGTGGATGATGTCACAAGCTCTACAGGGAGCAGGACGCGTCCTCGTGAGCTGTGAAGCAGCTCTTCTCCATCCAAAGACAAAGACCTCTTATTTTAAAGTGCCTCTCTATGAAATATCCGGGTTCCTTCTTCCATGGTCATGTGGTACAAGACACACCCAGATTTCCTTCTGGTTTGGTTGAGCTTTTGGTATTAAAAGAAAACATAAATTACTGTAGCTGAAATAGAATATACATTAATAAGAAAATTCTGTTAAGTTAAAAAGCTTGAGTTCCAGTAGAATGTTCTTCCAGCCTATCAGATTTGGCTTGACCGCACAGTGGGTTATTTTGTGCCTAGCAAAATACTGAACTTTTACTGAATTCTTTAAGAATCACTCTAGAGCTTCCTACACAACTTCAGGCTAACATGAAGCAGAGTACAAAGAACGTATAAATGCAAAAAAAGGGACAATGATGAGCTCCCTGGCAAATCGAGACTGAGGGAAATTGCAAATTACCTTCTAGCACAATACAAGGTCACATTACAGCTTTTTTTTAATTTAAAATTTTTACATAGAAAACCCTTACCCTGTAATTTCAAAGCCCCAATTATATTGCTTACTCATTCGCTTTCTACTCTATGTAATAAATTATTTTATATTATATCTTATATTTCATATTAGATATATAAGGGGTTAGCTATAACATTGTGAGATGTATGGGGCTTCCCTCATGGCACATTGGTTAAGAATCGCCTGCCAATGCAGGGGACGCAGGTTCGAGCCGGGGCCCTGGAAGATCCCACGTGCTGTGGAGCAACTAAACCCGTGCGCCACAACTACTGAGCCTGTGCTCTAGAGCTCGAGCGCCACAACTACTGAGCCTGCATTCCACAAATACTGAAGCCCATGTGCCTAGAGCCCTTGCTGTGCAACAAGAGAAGCCACCACAATGAGAAGCCCACGCACTGCAACGAAGAGTAGCTCCCACTCGCTGCAACTAGAGAAAGCCCACATGCAGCAATAAAGACCAAATGCGGCCAAAAACAAAAATAAAAAATAAATAAATTTATAAAAAAAATGTGAGATGTAGTTTGAAGAAATGATAGGGAATTTAAAGTCAAACAGTGCTTCCCAGCTCCCATCAGCACAGATTAGAAAATTTGAAGAAATGAAGGCAAAAGTTTAGGATAGGCCTCCCAGTGCCCACAACAGATTCAATACTTGTACTGACTTCTGTTCCCTTCTGAATTCCCACTGAAATGACAGCAAAGCGCTTGAAAAAGAAGAAAAAAAGTGTAAAACCACAAGAACAGAGAGAATGGGAGAGGAAATAAACAATTGGAAGCTGTATCACACACAGACAAGTGGAAACTGATTTAGGAGAACAGAAAAAGGCTGAAATTCGAAATGGCAGAAACATATTTATGCCCAGAGTCCCAGAAAGGCTTAGAGATTGGAGGCAACAGGTCGTCCTAAAAGCGGGGTACACAGAGGTTTGAAAGAGGAGACTGGGAAGGTCTGAATGAAGAGCATTTCGACTCTGAGATCTTTTCCCAGATGCCACGTGGCCAGGAGGCCACCTGTCCCCTCTCTAAGAGAAGACGTTTACCAATCAGAGGATTTGACAATCCCAGGGACACAGGGCACAGCCAAGGGCAAGGGAGCTCTTTGAAAACACAGGGCTAACTCAAGGTCTCCACACGGAGGCTTGCTGAGACCACACAGCCCCTTCCCCGCTCATCTCCTGGAACCTGGCCGTCAGACTTTCAACCCCTTCCCCTCTGTCCCCCAGCCCCAGGCTGGACATGAGTGGATTCTTCACTGGAGAAACTAGTTACCGTCACTTGATTTATGACAAAGGCGATCCTGCAGTGCCATGAGAAAGGATGGATGGTCTTTTCCACAGTCGGTGCTGGGTCAATTTAAACAAAAGGAAAAGGAGGAAAAGAACCTTGGCCCCTACTTCACAGCACACCCCAAAATCAATTCCAGATGGAGGACAAGCCTAAGTGTGAAAGGTTAAACAAAGCTATTAGAGGAAAACCAGAGCATCTTCATGATTTGGGTATTTGAAAGATTTCTTAAATAGGATACAAAAAGTGCTACCATATAAGCAAAAAACAGATAAATTGGACTATATTAACATTTAGAACTTCTGTTCAACTAAAGATACTGGGAAGAGAGTGAAAAGGCATAAGCTTCAAAGTTGCTAAGAGACTAGATCTTAAATGTTCTCAGCACAAAAAAGAAATAATAATTACGGGCCCTGATGCTGGTGTTAGCTAACACATTGGTGGTAATCATATTGCAATATATAAATATATCAAATCAACACATTGTACACCTCACACTAACACAATGTTCTATGTCAATTATATCTCAATAAAAATAAATTAATTCTTATTTATTTTTTATTTTTGGCTACACTGTGTGGCTTGTGGGATCTCAGCTCCCCAACCAGGGATTGAACCTGGGCCACGGCAGTGAAAGCACTGAGTCCTAACCACTGGTCCGCCAGGGAACTCCATAAATAAATTATTTTTAAAAAGAGAGCATTAAGAGGAGTTGTGAAGATGGTAACTGAGGCTAGAGTGATGTAGTTTGAAGACAGAGGAAGGGACCATGAGTCAAGGAACGCAGGGAACCTCTAGGAAAGGAAAATTAAAGGAAATGGATTCTCTTCTAAAGCCTCCAGAAGGTCCTGCCAACACCTTAATTTTAGACCTCTAGAACTATAAGAAAATAAATTCATGTTCTTTTAAGCTACTAAGTTTATAACAATTTGTTAGAGCAGCATTTGAAAACTAATAAATTACGGTTGTTAAATAGAACTTCTCACACTTTTACCTCTGGGCAAGATTTACCAAAAGTTTGTTTTAAGCAAAAACAAACAAACCGACATACTGAATACAAAAATAAAAACAAAATAAAAAGAGAGAGTGAAAAGCAAGCAGAGACTAGGAGAAGATATTTGCAATATATTTATCTGAGAAAGGGCTCATGTTCTTCTTATTATTTCCTTATAAGAAAGAAAAAGCAGCTCAGCTAAGAGAAGAGATTTGAAGTGACCCTTCACAAAGGAGGGATCCAAACGGCCAGTAAATATATGTCAAGGTGATCAACCTCATGGGTCATCAGGAAAATGGAAGTTAATTCTGCACTCCCACCAGAATGGCTATGATGAAAAAGATGGAAAATACTAGGTGCTGGGGACTCCAAACACTCCTGATAGGAGTAAAATTGGTATAGTTGCTTTGGAAAACCATTTGGCAGTATCTTCTCCAGTATACTGTGTGGCCAGCAATGCCAGCTGCGGGCGCACTCCTACGAATATGCGTACACATGCTGAACAAAATACACAGAATACTGCGTTCGCTCAGGTAGTGAGTACGTTCGTTGTTCAATAAAGTCCTTTGTGAAATGAAAACTGTCTCAGTTTCACTTAAAACCGAACGAGCTTTTTGGCCAACCCAATGGAATATTCACGACAGCACAGTGAGGGGTAAAAAGGCCAGCACCCTGGCCTCGAGATGGGGGGATTCTGTGGTGCAAGCTGTACTCCACAGATTTTCCAAAGGGCCAGGCTGGAGCAAGTCTGTGCCAAGACCACACTGCTGCTTAGTTTTGCTCCCCTGCCACATCTGGCTTCCCTTATGCCCCTTCTCCAAAGAGCATTTCTTTAATAAAGAGTTTTCACAAAAGTCTCTAGCACAGGTTTGCTTCCAGAGTCTGCCTTAGAACAGGTGGCATCAGAAGTTGCCTATTGAAGTGGACACATCAGGTGGAATTCTCAGGGTGGGTCACTTACCAGCCAGATGGCAACATGGACCTATAAGTGGGGTGACGGCCCCTGGGGTGCTGTAGTAGTGCAACTTGTGGCTAGGGATGCGCTGACTGGTTTAACTTCTCTGGTACAGGAGGTGCAGAAGAAATGGTCATGAGAAGGACTGTGGAACTGGGTGGCTGTTGTTAAGAGCCGTCTGCCCAGTGAAAACAGAAAAAGACAGTCTCGGATACAACAACCAGTAACTTGAAGAGGAGTATGAGGCAACGGGAGAGGCCACATTGACAGGCCCGCGTACTGAAAAAAAAAAACATACCACCATCTTCCCAAGCAGATTACAAAATAGCAAGCAGATTATAAAATAATAGTCTACAAGCCTGCTTTTTAAAATATATATCTAAATGCATTGAATATCTTATACAAAAAGCCAAGAGACAGAGATGAAACAAAATATTAAAAGAAAATATCTCCTTCCCCAAAACCATAACACCATTCCAGTTATGAGGAGAACATCACACAAACCCAAGCTGAGGGACAGTCTATGAAATAAGTGAACCAGGACTCTTCAAAATTCTCATTAAGAAAAGGAAAGTCTGGGACTTTCCTGTAGGTGCAGTGGTTAAGAATCCATCTGTCAATGCGGGGACACGAGTGCAAGCCTGGTGCGGGAAGATCTCTCGTGTCGCACAGCAAGTAAGCCCGTATGGCATAACTACTGAGCCTGCGCTCTAGTGCACGCAAGCCACAAATACTGAGGCCACAGGCCGCAAATACAGAAGCCCGCGCACACTAGGCCCTGTGTGCCACAACTACTGAGCACAGGTGCTGCAATTCCTGAAGCCCGCACTCTTAGAGCCCATGCTCCGCAACAAGAGAAGCCACCAAAATGAGAAGTCCGCGCACCCCAAAAAAGAGCAGCCCCCACTTGCCACAACAAGAGAAAGCCTGGGCACAGCAACAGACTCCACCCACCCAAATGTAAACAATAATAAAAATAAATGAATAAAGGCATCATCACATAAACACGAATGAGGAAATAATTTTTTAGAAAAAAGAATAACGGAAGGGGCAGTGGTTAAGAATCCGCCTGCCAGTGCAGGGGACACGGGTTTGAGCCCTGGTCCGGGAAGATCCCACATGCTGCAGTGCAACTAAGCCCGTGAGCCACAACTACTGAGCCTGAGTTTCTGGAGCCTGTGCTCCACAACAAGAGGGGCCACGGCAGTGAGAGGCCCACGCACCACGATGAGGAGTGGCCCCTGCTCGCCGTAACTAGAGAAGGCCCTCGCACAGAAACGAAGAACCAACACAGCCAAAAATAAATAAAAAATAAATAAAAATAAATACATTTAAAAGGAAAACCTATACATTTCCCTTTCTGCAAATGTAGGATTTCGAGACAAAAGTAGACCCTCAGAAAGAATGTCTGCAAAGAGAACAATCACTAGTTCACTAAGCACAAAATGTAGGATACTTTTGAAGAATCCCATCACAGCTAGATAATTGGTCCAGGACCAAAAGTAAATACTGGAGGAAAAATGAAATCAATAGTGTACCATAGTGGTGGTAGGCACACTGGCCTGGACTAAGACATGCTCAGTAATAGATAATAAGGGTGGTGATTTTTAAGCATCATTCTCGTCCCACTGTGGACTTCCTTATGCGGCAGTATAAGGACACCACTAGATCATTTGAAATAAAGGAATGAAATGAAATTTTATATTTTTAAAAATCAATGATTGTCCTTAAATTAACTTTTCTTATTAATTTAGTCATGGTGCTCTTTTACTACTAAAACATTAAATCTTATTTCATTAGAGACAGACTTCAAAAAATAAAAATAAACTGTGATCAAATAGCAGGAACAAACAGTAGTAACTAAAATTTCTTCAATCTAAACTGGAGATGATTTCTGTATCTCTGTCTTTTACATTTCTCTCCATTAGGGGAAAAATATGTACCTCATAATTAATTGGCTGGAATGAATCAGACTGCATTTGTAAAAGTTTCAGAAGACCAATGAGCTGTGCTAAACAGTACCACTATCCACCTGAGCAGAAATTACTATCCTTAAGTTTCTATACATAACTAACACAACAAAAATTTAAACAAAAGAAGAACTACTAGAAACAAATTAGAGATTCATGTTTTTAAGTCAGTAATTTGCCTTTAGTCAGTAATTTGCCTCATACATTATGATTTTCCCTGTGGACACCCAATTATTATCCTGAAAACAAGACTACTTTAGAAAGCAAATGCATTGTGACAAAAGAAAGAAAAGGCAGATTGATACATTATTAAAATAACTCGCACGCCATACCCTGAGGAGTAAGGAAGCCATGGCAGAGCAGGCCCCCTTCTCCTCAATGGACAGCACAGCTGTGGGGAAGACACTGCAGCTAGCAGAAGCGTGTCACACTTCCTCAGGGAGGAAGCAAGTTACAGACAACTCTACAGAGGGCACCCATAAACTGGCGGCCACGCTCATTACCCAACGTCCAGGCCACCCACAGGCTGACTGCAACCCAACTTTCCCACCATTCCCACACAGGCCCCAGGAACCGTCAGGCCTCTGAGGCTCTGCCAATGCCCTTCCCTCTACCCAAATATCCTTTCCCTCCTCTCTCCGGACCTCAATCCTGCCCAGCTCAAAGTGAGCACTGCAAAGCCTATTTCCCTAAGAATGCCTCTCTCAAAACCAAAATTACTTCCTCGAGAATGATCTGCCTCTTACTCATCCATCATTATCTTGGATTAAATACTTCATGTAAGATGCCTTATCTGACCAACACAACCATTTTAGAAATAAGAGTCATGTTTTAGACCATCTATGACATGACATGACAACCATTCAGCTCACGAAAACCATTCAATAAATACTCTAATTGAATTGCCCAAAGAGTTGACCTAAAATAACCTAAATGCCAAGCATTCCAAGAACCGTCCTGAACCAAATTCACTTCTCATTCGAATGCCAATGTCACAGACAGGGATGTTGTATTGTCCTTAAATGTACTTGCCTTTATCCAAAACTAGAATCTCTGATGAATCTATGGGACACACATGTAAAATATTCTGCAAAGTAAAAAAGCTTTATTTAGTGTACTGTGCTTAATATTCAGCCAGACCTGCATTTTTCTCTAAACCTTATACAATTACTTAGTATGCAAGAAGCATTAGAAGAGAGACAAAGTCTATTGAGAAAAATACTGGAAGCGAAGGTCATCAATAATTTTCTACTTTCAATAATCTCTTTCATAAAGAGGTAAATACTCCAAAATTCCAGAATGAATGGAATTCAATACAGCAAAGTAAAATGCTTTAAATACATAAAATAAATATCTTGGTGGACCTTCCACCATCTGTTTTAGTAACTTAAATTATAAAAAACACCCTAAATTTAAGAAAAGTTATACCAACAGCTAAAATTGAGATTTTTTTCCATCTATTACTTTGATTTTCCTGACCCATTTTTGAGAATTGTCAGCATTCTGGATCAATAATTCCAAATTATTTCTTGAAGACAGTGAGATTCCTCCCAAGTCATCTAAAATGCTCACTAATCAGTAAAGATAAGAAAAAACAAGAAAGCCATATTTATGAAGCAAGCAAATTATATTAAAAGACTGACTTTGAGAAAAGGTTGCTGCTTGCCAAGAAAATTTTATTACTATAAAACATTTTCTATCATTTGTATTACTTCATTTTCCCTTCCAGATTATGTGTGTAGCCTTGTAAACACATCATAATCCAAAGCAGTTGAGCTTTACCAATAAAATGTAAATCAACACAATAGAGCCAACTGCATAATTAAAACAAAAGTATACCGGGCTTCCCTGGTGGCACAGTGGTTGAGAGTCTGCCTGCCGATGCAGGGGCCCTGGGTTCGTGACTCGGTCCGGGAAGATCCCACATGCCGCGGAGCGGCTAGGCCCGTGAGCCATGGCCACTGAGCCTGCGGGTCGGGAGCCTGTGCTCCGAAACGGGAGAGGCCACAACAGTGAGAGGCCCACGTACTGAAAAAAAAAAAAAAACATACCACCATCAACCCAAGCAGATTACAAAATAGCAAGCAGATTTTAAAATAATAGTCTACAAGCCTGCTTTTTTAAATATATAACTAAATGCATTGAATATGTTATATAAAAAGCCAAAAGATAGAGTTGAAACCGAATATCAAAAGTAAACATCTCCTTCCCCAAAACCCTAACTCCACTCCAGTCATGAGGAGAACATCACACAAAGCCAAGTTGAAGGACAGTCTATGAAATATGTGAACCAGGACTCTTCAAAATTGTCATTAAGAAAAGGAAAGTCTGGGACTTTCCTGGTGGTGCACTAGTTAAGAATCGTCTGCCAATGCAGGGGACACCGGTTCCAGCCCTGGTCCGGGAAGATCCCACATGCCGCAGAGAAAGTAAGCCCGTACGTCACAATTACTGAGCCTGCGCTCTAGAGCTCGCCAGCCACAACAACTGAGGCCACATGCTGCAACTAATGAAGCCCGCGCACTCTAGGGCCTGTGTGCCGCAAATACTGAGCCCAGGTGCTGCAATTACTGAAGCCCGCACTCTTAGAGCCCATGCTCCGCAACAAGAGAAGCCACCACAATGAGAAGTCCGCGCACCACAACAAAGACTAGCCACCACTTGCCACAACTAGAGAAAGCCTGCGCGCAGCAACAAAGACTCAACTCAGCCAAATATAAACAATAATAAAAAAATAAATAAAGGCATCATCACATAAACACAAATGAGGAAATATTTTTTTTAAAAAAAGAATAACGGGCGGGACAGTCGTTAAGAATCCGCCTGCCAGTGCAGGGGACACGGATTTGAGCCCTGGTCCGGGAAGATCCCACATGCTGCAGTGCAACTAAGCCCGTGAGCCACAACTACTGAGCCTGTGCTTCTGGAGCCTGTGCTCCGCAACAAGAGGCGCCACGGCAGTGAGAGGCCCACGAACCACGATGAGGAGTGGCCCCTGCTCGCCGCAACTAGAGAAGGCCCTCGCACAGACACGAAGACCCAACACAGCCAAAAATAAATAAAATATAAATAAAAATAAATACATTTAAAAGG
The DNA here is from genome assembly GCF_964165515.1 of Mesoplodon bidens. NCBI lineage: Eukaryota > Metazoa > Chordata > Mammalia > Artiodactyla > Ziphiidae > Mesoplodon > Mesoplodon bidens. Next base: position 304,890 of record NW_027672468.1, on the reverse strand, counting down.
AAAACCTATACATTTCCCTTTCTGCAAATGTAGGTTTTCGAGGCAAGAGTAGAGCCTCAGAAAGAATGTCTGCAAACAGAACAATCACTAGTTCACTAAGTACAAATTGTAGGATACTTTTGGAGAATCCCATCACAGCTAGATAATTGGTCCAGGACCAAAAGTAACTACTGGAAGAAAAATGAAATCAACAGTGTACCACAGAGGTGGTAGGCACACTGGCCTGGACTAAGACATGTTCAGTCATAGATAATAAGGGTGGTGATTTATAAGCATCATTCTCGTCCCACTGTGGACTTCCTTCTGCAGCAGTATAAGGATACCACCAGATCATCTTGAAATCAAGTCATGAAATGTACCTTTATATTTCTAAAAATCAATGATTGTCCTTAAATTAACTTTTCTTATTAATTTAGTCATGGTGCTCTTTTACTTCTAAAACATTAAATCTTATTTGATTAGAGACAGACTTCAAAAAATAAAAATAAACTGTGATCAAATAGCAGGAACAAACAGTAGTAACTAAAATTTCTTCAATCGAAACTGGAGATGATTTCTGTATCTCTGTCTTTTACATTTGTCTCCATTAGGGGAAAAGATATGTACCTCATAATTAACTGGACTGGAATGAATCAGACTGCATTTGTAAAAGTCTCAGAAGACCAATGAGCTGTGCTAAACAGTACCACTATCCACCTGAGCAGAAATTACTATCCTTAAGTTTCTATACATAACTAACACAACAAAAATTTAAACAAAAGAAGAACTACTACAAACAAATTAGAGATTCATGTTTTTAAGACAGTAATTTGCCTTTAGTCAGTAATTTGCCTCATACATTATGATTTTCCCTGTGGAAACCCAATTATTATCCTGAAAACAAGACCACTTTAGAAAGCACATGCATTGTGACAAAAGAAAGAAAAGGCAGATTGATACATTATTAAAATAATTCACACGCCATACCCTGAGGAGTAAGGAAGCCATGGCAGAGCAGGCCCCCTTCTCCTCAATGGACAGCACAGCTGTGGGGAAGACACTGCAGCTAGCAGAAGCGTGTCACACTTCCTCAGGGAGGAAGCAAGTTACAGACAACTCTACAGAGGGCACCCATAAACTGACGGCCACGCTCATTACCCAACGTCCAGGCCACCCACAGGCTGACTGCAGCCCAACTTTCCCACCATTCCCACACAGGCCCCAGGAACCGTCAGGCGTCTGAGGCTCTGCCAATGCCCTTCCCTCCACCCAAATATCCTTTCCCTCCTCTCTCCGGACCTCAATCCTGCCCAGCTCTAAATGAGCACTGCAAGGCCTATTTCCCTAAGAATGCCTCTCTCAAAACCAAAATTACTTCCTCGAGAATGATCTGCCTCATACTCATGCATCATTATCTTGGATTAAATACTTCATGTAAGATGCCTTATCTGACCAACACAACTATTTTAGAAATAAGAGTCATGTTTTAGACCATGTATGACATGACATGACAACCATTCAGCTCACGAAAACCATTCAATAAATACTCTAATTGAATTGCCCAAAGAGTTGACCTAAAATAACCTAAATGCCAAGCATTCCAAGAACCGTCCTGAACCAAATTCACTTCTCATTCGAATGCCAATGTCACAGACAGGGATGTTGTATTGTCCTTAAATGTACTTGCCTTTATCCAAAACTAGAATCTCTGATGAATCTATGGGACACACATGTAAAATATTCTGCAAAGTAAAAAAGCTTTATTTAGTGAACTGTGCTTAATATTCAGCCAGACCTGCATTTTTCTCTAAACCTTATACAATTACTTAGTATGCAAGAAGCATTAGAAGAGAGACAAAGTCTATTGAGAAAAATACTGGAAGCGAAGGTCATCAATCATTTTCTACTTTCAATAATCTCTTTCATAAAGAGGTAAATTCTCCTAAATTCCAGAATGAATGGAATTCAATACAGCAAAGTAAAATGCTTTAAATACATAAAATAAATATCTTGGTGGACCTTCCACCATCTGTTTTAGTAACTTAAATTATAAAATAACCCCTAAATTTAAGAAAAGTTATATCAACAGCTAAAATTGAGATTTTTTTTCCATCTATTACTTTGATTTTCCTGACCCATTTTTGAGAATTGTCAGCATTCTGGATCAATAATGCCAAATTATTTGTTGAAGACAGTGAGATTCCTCCCAAGTCATCTAACATGCTCACTAATCAATAAGGATAAGAACAAACAAGAAAGCCATATTTATGAAGCAAGCAAATTATATTAAACGACTGACTTTGAGAAAAGGTTGCTGCTTGCCAAGAAAATTTTATTATTATAAAACTTTTTCTGTCATTTGTATTACTTCATTTTCCCTTCCAGATGATCTGTGTAGCCTTGTAAACACATCATAATCCAAAGCAGTTGAGCTTTACCAATAAAATGTAAATCAACACAATAGAGCCAACTGCATAATTAAAACAAAAGTATACCGGGCTTCCCTGGTGGCACAGTGTTTGAGACTCTGCCTGCCGATGCAGGGGCCCTGGGTTCGTGCCTCGGTTCGGGAAGATACCACATGCAGCGGAGGGGATAGGCCCGTGAGCCATGGCCACTGAGCCTGCGGGTCGGGAGCCTGTGCTCCGTAACGGGGGAAGCCACAACAGTGAGAGGCCCATGTACTGAAAAAAAAAAAAGATACCACCATCAACCCAAGCAGATTACAAAATAGCAAGCAGATTTTAAAATAATAGTCTACAAGCCTGCTTTTTTAAATATATAACTAAATGCATTGAATATCTTATATAAAAAGCCAAAAGATAGAGTTGAAACCGAATATCAAAAGTAAACATCTCCTTCCCCAAAACCCTAACTCCACTCCAGTCATGAGGAGAACATCACACAAAGCCAAGTTGAAGGACAGTCTATGAAATACGTTAACCAGGACTCTTCAAAATTGTCATTAAGAAAAGGAAAGTCTGGGACTTTCCTGGTGGTGCACTAGTTAAGAATCCATCTGCCAATGCAGGGGACACCGGTTCCAGCCCTGGTCCGGGAAGATCCCACATGCCGCAGAGCAAGTAAGCCCGTACATCACAACTACTGAACCTGCGCTCTAGAGCCCGCCAGCCACAACAACTGAGGCCACACGCTGCAAGTAATGAAGCCCGCGCACTCTAGGGCCTGTGTGCCGCAAATACTGAGCCCAGGTGCTGCAATTACTGAAGCCCGCACTCTTAGAGCCCACGCTCCGCAACAAGAGAAGCCACCACAATGAGAAGTCCGTGCACCACAATAAAGAGTAGCCCCCACTTGTCACAACTAGAGAAAGCCTGCGCGCAGCAACAAAGACTCAACTCAGCCAAATATAAACAATAATAAAAAAATAAATAAAGGCATCATCACATAAACACAAATGAGGAAATATTTTTTTTAAAAAAAGAATAACGGGCGGGGCAGTGGTTAAGAATCCGCCTGCCAGTGCAGGGGACACGGATTTGAGCCCTGGTCCGGGAAGATCCCACATGCTGCAGTGCAACTAAGCCCGTGAGCCACAACTACTGAGCCTGCGCTTCTGGAGCCTGTGCTCCGCAACAAGAGGCGCCACGGCAGTGAGAGGCCTACGAACCACGATGAGGAGTGGCCCCTGCTCGCCGCAACTAGAGAAGGCCCTCGCACAGAAACGAAGACCCAACACCGCCAAAAATAAATAAAATATAAATAAAAATAAATACATTTAAAAGGAAAACCTATACATTTCCCTTTCTGCAAATGTAGGTTTTCGAGGCAAGAGTAGAGCCTCAGAAGGAATGTCTGCAAACAGAACAATCACTAGTTCACTAAGTACAAATTGTAGGATACTTTTGGAGAATCCCATCACAGCTAGATAAATGGTCCAGGACCAAAAGTAACTACTGGAAGAAAAATGAAATCAACAGTGTACCACAGAGGTGGTAGGCACACTGGCCTGGACTAAGATATGTTCAGTCATAGATAATAAGGGTGGTGATTTTTAAGCATCATTCTCGTCCCACTGTGGACTTCCTTCTGCAGCAGTATAAGGATACAACCAGATCATCTTGAAATCAAGTCATGAAATGTACCTATATATTTCTAAAAATCAATGATTGTCCTTAAATTAACTTTTCTTATTAATTTAGTCATGGTGCTCTTTTACTTCTAAAACATTAAATCTTATTTGATTAGAGACAGACTTCAAAAAATAAAAATAAACTGTGATCAAATAGCAGGAACAAACAGTAGTAACTAAAATTTCTTCAATCGAAACTGGAGATGATTTCTGTATCTCTGTCTTTTACATTTGTCTCCATTAGGGGAAAAGATATGTACCTCATAATTAACTGGACTGGAATGAATCAGACTGCATTTGTAAAAGTCTCAGAAGACCAATGAGCTGTGCTAAACAGTACCACTATCCACCTGAGCAGAAATTACTATCCTTAAGTTTCTATACATAACTAACACAACAAAAATTTAAACAAAAGAAGAACTACTACAAACAAATTAGAGATTCATGTTTTTAAGACAGTAATTTGCCTTTAGTCAGTAATTTGCCTCATACATTATGATTTTCCCTGTGGAAACCCAATTATTATCCTGAAAACAAGACCACTTTAGAAAGCACATGCATTGTGACAAAAGAAAGAAAAGGCAGATTGATACATTATTAAAATAATTCACACGCCATACCCTGAGGAGTAAGGAAGCCATGGCAGAGCAGGCCCCCTTCTCCTCAATGGACAGCACAGCTGTGGGGAAGACACTGCAGCTAGCAGAAGCGTGTCACACTTCCTCAGGGAGGAAGCAAGTTACAGACAACTCTACAGAGGGCACCCATAAACTGACGGCCACGCTCATTACCCAACGTCCAGGCCACCCACAGGCTGACTGCAGCCCAACTTTCCCACCATTCCCACACAGGCCCCAGGAACCGTCAGGCGTCTGAGGCTCTGCCAATGCCCTTCCCTCCACCCAAATATCCTTTCCCTCCTCTCTCCGGACCTCAATCCTGCCCAGCTCTAAATGAGCACTGCAAGGCCTATTTCCCTAAGAATGCCTCTCTCAAAACCAAAATTACTTCCTCGAGAATGATCTGCCTCATACTCATGCATCATTATCTTGGATTAAATACTTCATGTAAGATGCCTTATCTGACCAACACAACTATTTTAGAAATAAGAGTCATGTTTTAGACCATGTATGACATGACATGACAACCATTCAGCTCACGAAAACCATTCAATAAATACTCTAATTGAATTGCCCAAAGAGTTGACCTAAAATAACCTAAATGCCAAGCATTCCAAGAACCGTCCTGAACCAAATTCACTTCTCATTCGAATGCCAATGTCACAGACAGGGATGTTGTATTGTCCTTAAATGTACTTGCCTTTATCCAAAACTAGAATCTCTGATGAATCTATGGGACACACATGTAAAATATTCTGCAAAGTAAAAAAGCTTTATTTAGTGAACTGTGCTTAATATTCAGCCAGACCTGCATTTTTCTCTAAACCTTATACAATTACTTAGTATGCAAGAAGCATTAGAAGAGAGACAAAGTCTATTGAGAAAAATACTGGAAGCGAAGGTCATCAATCATTTTCTACTTTCAATAATCTCTTTCATAAAGAGGTAAATTCTCCTAAATTCCAGAATGAATGGAATTCAATACAGCAAAGTAAAATGCTTTAAATACATAAAATAAATATCTTGGTGGACCTTCCACCATCTGTTTTAGTAACTTAAATTATAAAATAACCCCTAAATTTAAGAAAAGTTATATCAACAGCTAAAATTGAGATTTTTTTTCCATCTATTACTTTGATTTTCCTGACCCATTTTTGAGAATTGTCAGCATTCTGGATCAATAATGCCAAATTATTTGTTGAAGACAGTGAGATTCCTCCCAAGTCATCTAACATGCTCACTAATCAATAAGGATAAGAACAAACAAGAAAGCCATATTTATGAAGCAAGCAAATTATATTAAACGACTGACTTTGAGAAAAGGTTGCTGCTTGCCAAGAAAATTTTATTATTATAAAACTTTTTCTGTCATTTGTATTACTTCATTTTCCCTTCCAGATGATCTGTGTAGCCTTGTAAACACATCATAATCCAAAGCAGTTGAGCTTTACCAATAAAATGTAAATCAACACAATAGAGCCAACTGCATAATTAAAACAAAAGTATACCGGGCTTCCCTGGTGGCACAGTGTTTGAGACTCTGCCTGCCGATGCAGGGGCCCTGGGTTCGTGCCTCGGTTCGGGAAGATACCACATGCAGCGGAGGGGATAGGCCCGTGAGCCATGGCCACTGAGCCTGCGGGTCGGGAGCCTGTGCTCCGTAACGGGGGAAGCCACAACAGTGAGAGGCCCATGTACTGAAAAAAAAAAAAGATACCACCATCAACCCAAGCAGATTACAAAATAGCAAGCAGATTTTAAAATAATAGTCTACAAGCCTGCTTTTTTAAATATATAACTAAATGCATTGAATATCTTATATAAAAAGCCAAAAGATAGAGTTGAAACCGAATATCAAAAGTAAACATCTCCTTCCCCAAAACCCTAACTCCACTCCAGTCATGAGGAGAACATCACACAAAGCCAAGTTGAAGGACAGTCTATGAAATACGTTAACCAGGACTCTTCAAAATTGTCATTAAGAAAAGGAAAGTCTGGGACTTTCCTGGTGGTGCACTAGTTAAGAATCCATCTGCCAATGCAGGGGACACCGGTTCCAGCCCTGGTCCGGGAAGATCCCACATGCCGCAGAGCAAGTAAGCCCGTACATCACAACTACTGAACCTGCGCTCTAGAGCCCGCCAGCCACAACAACTGAGGCCACACGCTGCAAGTAATGAAGCCCGCGCACTCTAGGGCCTGTGTGCCGCAAATACTGAGCCCAGGTGCTGCAATTACTGAAGCCCGCACTCTTAGAGCCCACGCTCCGCAACAAGAGAAGCCACCACAATGAGAAGTCCGTGCACCACAATAAAGAGTAGCCCCCACTTGTCACAACTAGAGAAAGCCTGCGCGCAGCAACAAAGACTCAACTCAGCCAAATATAAACAATAATAAAAAAATAAATAAAGGCATCATCACATAAACACAAATGAGGAAATATTTTTTTTAAAAAAAGAATAACGGGCGGGGCAGTGGTTAAGAATCCGCCTGCCAGTGCAGGGGACACGGATTTGAGCCCTGGTCCGGGAAGATCCCACATGCTGCAGTGCAACTAAGCCCGTGAGCCACAACTACTGAGCCTGCGCTTCTGGAGCCTGTGCTCCGCAACAAGAGGCGCCACGGCAGTGAGAGGCCTACGAACCACGATGAGGAGTGGCCCCTGCTCGCCGCAACTAGAGAAGGCCCTCGCACAGAAACGAAGACCCAACACCGCCAAAAATAAATAAAATATAAATAAAAATAAATACATTTAAAAGGAAAACCTATACATTTCCCTTTCTGCAAATGTAGGTTTTCGAGGCAAGAGTAGAGCCTCAGAAGGAATGTCTGCAAACAGAACAATCACTAGTTCACTAAGTACAAATTGTAGGATACTTTTGGAGAATCCCATCACAGCTAGATAAATGGTCCAGGACCAAAAGTAACTACTGGAAGAAAAATGAAATCAACAGTGTACCACAGAGGTGGTAGGCACACTGGCCTGGACTAAGATATGTTCAGTCATAGATAATAAGGGTGGTGATTTTTAAGCATCATTCTCGTCCCACTGTGGACTTCCTTCTGCAGCAGTATAAGGATACAACCAGATCATCTTGAAATCAAGTCATGAAATGTACCTATATATTTCTAAAAATCAATGATTGTCCTTAAATTAACTTTTCTTATTAATTTAGTCATGGTGCTCTTTTACTTCTAAAACATTAAATCTTATTTGATTAGAGACAGACTTCAAAAAATAAAAATAAACTGTGATCAAATAGCAGGAACAAACAGTAGTAACTAAAATTTCTTCAATCTAAACTGGAGATGATTTCTGTATCTCTGTCTTTTACATTTGTCTCCATTAGGGGAAAAAATATGCACCTCATAATTAACTTGGCTGGAATGAATCAGACTGCATTTGTAAAAGTTTCAGAAGACCAATGAGCTGTGCTAAACAGTACCACTATCCACCTGAGCAGAAATTACTATCCTTAAGTTTCTATACATTACTAACACAACAAAAATTTAAACAAAAGAAGAACTACTAGAAGCAAATTAGAGATTCATGTTTTTAAGTCAGTAATTTGCCTTTAGTCACTAATTTGCCTCATACATTATGATTTTCCCTGTGGAAACCCAATTATTATCCTGAAAACAAGACCACTTTAGAAAGCAAATGCATTGTGACAAAAGAAAGAAAAGGCAGATTGATACATTATTAAAATAACTCACGCGCCATACACTGAGGAGTAAGGAAGCCATGGCAGAGCAGGCCCCCTTCTCCTCAATGGACAGCACAGCTGTGGGGAAGACACTGCAGCTAGCAGAAGCGTGTCACACTTCCTCAGGGAGGAAGCAAGTTACAGACCACTCTACAGAGGGCACCCATCAACTGACGGCCACGCTCATTACCCAACGTCCAGGCCACCCACAGGCTGACTGCAGCCCAACTTTCCCACCATTCCCACACAGGCCCCAGGAACCGTCAGGCCTCTGAGGCTCTGCCAATGCCCTTCCCTCCACCCAAATATCCTTTCCCTCCTCTCTCCGGACCTCAATCCTGCCCAGCTCTAAATGAGCACTGCAAGGCCTATTTCCCTAAGAATGCCTCTCTCAAAACCAAAATTACTTCCTCGAGAATGATCTGCCTCATACTCATGCATCATTATCTTGGATTAAATACTTCATGTAAGATGCCTTATCTGACCAACACAACTATTTTAGAAATAAGAGTCATGTTTTAGACCATCTATGACATGACATGACAACCATTCAGCTCACGAAAACCATTCAATAAATACTCTAATTGAATTGCCCAAAGAGTTGACCTAAAATAACCTAAATGCCAAGCATTCCAAGAACCGTCCTGAACCAAATTCACTTCTCATTCGAATGCCAATGTCACAGACAGGGATGTTGTATTGTCCTTAAATGTACTTGCCTTTATCCAAAACTAGAATCTCTGATGAATCTATGGGACACACATGTAAAATATTCTGCAAAGTAAAAAAGCTTTATTTAGTGTACTGTGCTTAATATTCAGCCAGACCTGCATTTTTCTCTAAACCTTATACAATTACTTAGTATGCAAGAAGCATTAGAAGAGAGACAAAGTCTATTGAGAAAAATACTGGAAGCGAAGGTCATCAATCATTTTCTACTTTCAATCATCTCTTTCATAAAGAGGTAAATGCTCCTAAATTCCAGAATGAATGGAATTCAATACAGCAAAGTAAAATGCTTTAAATACATAAAACAAATATCTTGGTGGACCTTCCACCATCTGTTTTAGTAACTTAAATTATAAAAAACACCCTAAATTTAAGAAAAGTTATATCAACAGCAAAAATTGAGATATTTTTCCATCTATTACTTTGATTTTCCTGACCCATTTTTGAGAATTGTCAGCATTCTGGATAAATAATGCCAAATTATTTGTTGAAGACAGTGAGATTCCTCCGAAGTCATCTAACATGCTCACTAATCAAAAAAGAAAGGTACAAACAAGAAAGCCATATTTATGAAGCAAGCAAATTATATTAAAAGACTGACTTTGAGAAAAGGTTGCTGCTTGCCAAGAAAATTTTATTATTATAAAACTTTTTCTGTCATTTGTATTACTTCATTTTCCCTTTCAGATTATCTGTGTAGCCTTGTAAACACATCATAATCCAAAGCAGTTGAGCTTTACCAATAAAATGTAAATCAACACAATAGAGCCAACTGCATAATTAAAACTAAAGTATACCGGGCTTCCCTGGTGGCATAGTGGTTGAGAGTCTGCCTGCCGATGCAGGGGCCCTGGGTTCGTGCCTCGATCCGGGAAGATACCACATACCGTGGAGCGGCTACGTCATGAGCCATGGCCACTGAGCCTGCGGGTCAGGAGCCTGTGTTCCGTAACGGGAGAGGCCACAACAGTGAGATGCCCAGGTACTGAAAAAAAAAAAAAACATACCACCATCAACCCAAGCAGATTACAAAATAGCAAGCAGATTTTAAAATAATAGTCTACAAGCCTGCTTTTTTAAATATATAACTAAATGCATTGAATATCTTATATAAAAAGCCAAAAGATAGAGTTGAAACCGAATATTAAAAGTAAACATCTCCTTCCCCAAAACCCTAACTCCACTCCAGTCATGAGGAGAACATCACACAAAGCCAAGTTGAAGGACAGTCTATGAAATATGTGAACCAGGACTCTGCAAAATTGTCATTAAGAAAAGGAAAGTCTATGACTGTCCTGGTGGTGCACTAGTTAAGAATCCAGGACACGGGTTCCAGCCCTGGTCCGGGAAGATCCCACATGCCGCAGAGCAAGTAATCCCGTACATCACAGCTACTGAGCCTGCGCTCTAGAGCCCGCCAGCCACAACAACTGAGGCCACACGCTTCAACTAATGAAGCCCGCACACTCTAGGGCCTGTGTGCCGCAAATACTGAGCCCAGGTGCTGCAATTACTGAAGCCCGCACTCTTAGAGCCCACGCTCCGCAACAAGAGAAGCCACCACAATGAGAAGTCCGCGCACCACAATAAAGAGTAGCCCCCACTTGCCACAACTAGAGAAAGCCTGCGCGCAGCAACAAAGACTCAACTCAGCCAAATATAAACAATAATAAAAAAATAAATAAAGGCATCATCACATAAACACATATGAGGAAATATTTTTTTAAAAAAAAGAATAACGGGCGGGGCAGTGGTTAAGAATCCGCCTGCCAGTGCAGGGGACACGGATTTGAGCCCTGGTCCGGGAAGATCCCACATGCTGCAGTGCAACTAAGCCCGTGAGCCACAACTACTGAGCCTGTGCTTCTGGAGCCTGTGCTCCGCAACAAGAGGTGCCACGGCAGTGAGAGGCCCACGAACCACGATGAGGAGTGGCCCCTGCTCGCCGCAACTAGAGAAGGCCCTCGCACAGAAACGAAGACCCAACACAGCCAAAAATAAATAAAATATAAATAAAAATAAATACATTTAAAAGGAAAACCTATACATTTCCCTTTCTGCAAATGTAGGTTTTCGAGGCAAGAGTAGAGCCTCAGAAAGAATGTCTGCAAACAGAACAATCACTAGTTCACTAAGTACAAATTGTAGGATACTTTTGGAGAATCCCATCACAGCCAGATAATTGGTCCAGGACCAAAAGTAAATACTGGAAGAAAAATGAAATCAACAGTGTACCACAGGCAGTTGCTGCCGCGGTCTCAGTGTAGTCTGAGTTCCTGCCTCCCTTCTCAGCGCCACCCGGATGGCTTCCCAGAACCGCGACCCAGCTGCCGCCAGCGTTGCTGCCGCCCATAAAGGAGCCGAGCCCAGCGGGGGCACCGCCCGGGGCCCCGTGGGCAAGAGGCTACAGCAGGAGCTGATGACGCTCATGATGTCTGGTGATAAAGGAATTTCTGCCTTCCCTGAATCAGACAACCTTTTCAAATGGGTGGGGACCATCCATGGAGCAGCTGGCACCGTATATGAAGACCTGAGGTATAAACTGTCCCTGGAGTTCCCCAGTGGCTACCCTTACAACGCACCCACGGTCAAGTTCCTCACACCCTGCTACCACCCCAACGTGGACACCCAGGGTAACATCTGCCTGGACATCCTGAAAGACAAGTGGTCCGCCCTGTACGACGTCAGGACCATCCTGCTCTCCATCCAGAGCCTGCTCGGAGAACCCAACATCGATAGCCCTTTGAATACACATGCCGCTGAGCTCTGGAAAAACCCCACAGCCTTTAAGAAGTACCTGCTAGAAACGTACTCAAAGCAGGTGTCCAGCCAAGAGCCCTGACCCAGGATGTGCAGCTCTCCTTCTGTTGTCTTTTTATATTTTTTCCCTTAGATGGTCTGTCCTTTCCTCGATTTCTGTACAGGACCCTGTATCTTATCTGTGGTGTCATTTTAGTTTTGTTTCTGTTTTTTAAATTAAGTGTCTGGTTAAGCCCTTGTGATGAGTATATTAAATAAATACATTTGGGGATTATTTAACAAAAAAAAAAAAAAAAAAAAAACAGTGTACCACAGAGGTGGTAGGCACACTGGCCTGGACTAAGACATGTTCAGTCATAGATAATAAGGGTGGTGATTTTTAAGCATCATTCTCGTCCCACTGTGGACTTCCTTCTGCAGCAGTATAAGGATACCACCAGATCATCTTGAAATCAAGTCATGAAATGTACCTTTATATTTCTAAAAATCAATTCTTGTCCTTAAATTAACTTTTCTTATTAATTTAGTCATGGTGCTCTTTTACTTCTAAAACATTAAATCTTATTTGATTAGAGACAGACTTCAAAAAATAAAAATAAACTGTGATCAAATAGCAGGAACAAACAGTAGTAACTAAAATTTCTTCAATCTAAACTGGAGATGATTTCTGTATCTCTGTCTTTTACATTTGTCTCCATTAGGGGAAAAAATATGTACCTCATAATTAACTTGGCTGGAATGAATCAGACTGCATTTGTAAAAGTCTCAGAAGACCAATGAGCTGTGCTAAACAGTACCACTATCCACCTGAGCAGAAATTACTATCCTTAAGTTTCTATACATAACTAACACAACAAAAATTTAAACAAAAGAAGAACTACTAGAAACAAATTAGAGATTCATGTTTTTAAGTCAGTAATTTGCCTTTAGTCACTAATTTGCCTCATACATTATGATTTTCCCTGTGGAAACCCAATTATTATCCTGAAAACAAGACCACTTTACAAAGCAAATGCATTGTGACCAAAGAAAGAAAAGGCAGATTGATACATTATTAAAATAACTCACACGCCATACCCTGAGGAGTAAGGAAGCCATGGCAGAGCAGGCCCCCTTCTCCTCAATGGACAGCACAGCTGTGGGGAAGACACTGCAGCTAGCAGAAGCATGTCACACTTCCTCAGGGAGGAAGCAAGTTACAGACAACTCTACAGAGGGCACCCATAAACTGACGGCCACGCTCATTACCCAACGTCCAGGCCACCCACAGGCTGACTGCAGCCCAACTTTCCCACCATTCCCACACAGGCCCCAGGAACCGTCAGGCCTCTAAGGCTCTGCCAATGCCCTTCCCTCCACCCAAATATCCTTTCCCTCCTCTCTCCGGACCTCAATCCTGCCCAGCTCTAAATGAGCACTGCAAGGCCTATTTCCCTAAGAATGCCTCTCTCAAAACCAAAATTACTTCCTCGAGAATGATCTGCCTCATACTCATGCATCATTATCTTGGATTAAATACTTCATGTAAGATGCCTTATCTGACCAACACATCTATTTTAGAAATAAGAGTCATGTTTTAGACCATCTATGACATGACATGACAACCATTCAGCTCACGAAAACCATTCAATAAATACTCAAATTGAATTGCCCAAAGAGTTGACCTAAAATAACCTAAATGCCAAGCATTCCAAGAACCGTCCTGAACCAAATTCACTTCTCATTCGAATGCCAATGTCACAGACAGGGATGTTGTATTGTCCTTAAATGTACTTGCCTTTATCCAAAACTAGAATCTCTGATGAATCTATGGGACACACATGTAAAATATTCTGCAAAGTAAAAAAGCTTTATTTAGTGTACTGTGCTTAATATTCAGCCAGACCTGCATTTTTCTCTAAACCTTATACAATTACTTAGTATGCAAGAAGCATTAGAAGAGAGACAAAGTCTATTGAGAAAAATACTGGAAGCGAAGGTCATCAATCATTTTCTACTTTCAATCATCTCTTTCATAAAGAGGTAAATGCTCCAAAATTCCAGAATGAATGGAATTCAATACAGCAAAGTAAAATGCTTTAAATACATAAAACAAATATCTTGGTGGACCTTCCACCATCTGTTTTAGTAACTTAAATTATAAAAAACACCCTAAATTTAAGAAAAGTTATATCAACAGCAAAAATTGAGATATTTTTCCATCTATTACTTTGATTTTCCTGACCCATTTTTGAGAATTGTCAGCATTCTGGATCAATAATGCCAAATTATTTGTTGAAGACAGTGAGATTCCTCCCAAGTCATCTAACATGCTCACTAATCAATAAAGATAAGCACAAACAAGAAAGCCATATTTATGAAGCAAGCAAATTATATTAAAAGACTGACTTTGAGAAAAGGTTGCTGCTTGCCAAGAAAATTTTATTATTATAAAACTTTTTCTGTCATTTGTATTACTTCATTTTCCCTTTCAGATTATCTGTGTAGCCTTGTAAACACATCATAATCCAAAGCAGTTGAGCTTTACCAATAAAATGTAAATCAACACAATAGAGCCAACTGCATAATTAAAACAAAAGTATACCGGGCTTCCCTGGTGGCATAGTGGTTGAGAGTCTGCCTGCCAATGCAGCGGCCCTGGGTTCGTGCCTCGATCCGGGAAGATACCACATGCCACGGAGCGGCTAGGTCATGAGCCATGGCCACTGAGCCTGCGGGTCAGGAGCCTGTGCTCCGTAACGGGAGAGGCCACAACAGTGAGATGCCCACGTACTGAAAAAAAAAAAAAACATTCCACCATCAACCCAAGCAGATTACAAAATAGCAAGCAGATTTTAAAATAATAGTCTACAAGCCTGCATTTTAAATATATAACTGAATGCATTGAATATCTTATATAAAAAGCCAAAAGATAGAGTTGAAACCGAATATTAAAAGTAAACATCTCCTTCCCCAAAACCCTAACTCCACTCCAGTCATGAGTAGAACATCACACAAAACCAAGTTGAAGGACAGTCTATGAAATACGTGAACAAGGAATCTTCAAAATTGTCATTAAGAAAAGGAAAGTCTGGGAATTTCCTGGTGGTGCACTAGTTAAGAATCCGTCTGCCAATGCAGGGGACATGGGTTCCAGCCCTGGTCCGAGAAGATCCCACATGCCACAGAGCAAGTAAGCCCGTACATCACAACTACTGAGCCTGCGCTCTAGAGCCAGCGAGCCACAACAACTGAGGCCACACGCTGCAACTAATGAAGCCCGCGAACTCTAGGACCTGGGTGCCACAAATACTGAGCCCAGGTGCTGCAATTACTGAAGCCCGCACTCTTAGAGCCCACGCTCCGCAACAAGAGAAGCCACCACAATGAGAAGTCCGCGCACCACAATAAAGAGTAGCCCCCACTTGCCACAACTAGAGAAAGCCTGCGCGCAGCAACAAAGACTCAACTCAGCCAAATATAAACAATAATAAGAAAATAAATAAAGGCATCATCACATAAACACAAATGAGGAAATATTTTTTAAAAAAAAAAGAATAATGGGCGGGGCATTGGTTAAGAATCCGCCTGCCAGTGCAGGGGACACGGATTTGAGCCCTGGTCCGGGAAGATCCCACATGCTGCAGTGCAACTAAGCCCGTGAGCCACAACTACTGAGCCTGCGCTTCTGGAGCCCGTGCTCCGCAACAAGAGGCGCCACGGCAGTGAGAGTGCCACGAACTATGATGAGGAGAGGCCCCTGCTCGCCGCAACTAGAGAAGGCCCTCGCACAGAAACGAAGACCCAACACAGCCAAAAATAAATAAAATATAAATAAAAATAAATACATTTAAAAGGAAAACCTATACATTTCCCTTTCTGCAAATGTAGGTTTTCGAGGCAAGAGTAGAGCCTCAGAAAGAATGTCTGCAAACAGAACAATCACTAGTTCACTAAGTACAAATTGTAGGATACTTTTGGAGAATCCCATCACAGCTAGATAATTGGTCCAGGACCAAAAGTAAATACTGGAAGAAAAATGAAATCAACAGTGTACCACAGAGGTGGTAGGCACACTGGCCTGGACTAAGACATGTTCAGTGATAGATTATAAGGGTGGTGATTTTTAAGCATCATTCTCGTCCCACTGTGGACTTCCTTCTGCAGCAGTATAAGGATACCACCAGATCATCTTGAAATCAAGTCATGAAATGTACCTTTATATTTCTAAAAATCAATTCTTGTCCTTAAATTAACTTTTCTTATTAATTTAGTCATGGTGCTCTTTTACTTCTAAAACATTAAATCTTATTTGATTAGAGACAGACTTCAAAAAATAAAAATAAACTGTGATCAAATAGCAGGAACAAACAGTAGTAACTAAAATTTCTTCTATCTACACTGGAGATGATTTCTGTATCTCTGTCTTTTACATTTGTCTCCATTAGGGGAAAAAATATGTACCTCATAATTAACTTGGCTGGAATGAATCAGACTGCATTTGTAAAAGTTTCAGAAGACCAATGAGCTGTGCTAAACAGTACCACTATCCACCTGAGCAGAAATTACTATCCTTAAGTTTCTATACATAACTAACACAACAAAAATTTAAACAAAAGAAGAACTACTAGAAACAAATTAGAGATTCATGTTTTTAAGTCAGTAATTTGCCTTTAGTCAGTAATTTGCCTCATACATTATGATTTTCCCTTTGGAAATCCAATTATTATCCAGAAAACAAGACCTGTTTAGAAAGCAAATGCATTGTGACAAAAGAAAGAAAAGGCAGATTGATACATTATTAAAATAACTCACACGCCATACCCTGAGGAGTAAGGAAGCCATGGCAGAGCAGGCCCCCTTCTCCTCAATGGACAGCACAGCTGTGGGGAAGACACTGCAGCTAGCAGAAGCGTGTCACACTTCCTCAGGGAGGAAGCAAGTTACAGACAACTCTACAGAGGGCACCCATAAACTGACGGCCACGCTCATTACCCAACGTCCAGGCCACCCACAGGCTGACTGCAGCCCAACTTTCCCACCATTCCCACACAGGCCCCAGGAACCGTCAGGCCTCTGAGGCTCTGCCAATGCCCTTCCCTCCACCCAAATATCCTTTCTCTCATCTCTCCGGACCTCAATCCTGCCCAGCTCTAAATGAGCACTGCAAGGCCTATTTCCCTAAGAATGCCTCTCTCAAAACCAAAATTACTTCCTCGAAAATGATCTGCCTCATATTCATGCATCATTATCTTGGATTAAATACTTCATGTAAGATGCCTTATCTGACCAACACAACTATTTTAGAAATAAGAGTCATGTTTTAGACCATCTATGACATGACATGACAACCATTCAGCTCACGAAAACCATTCAATAAATACTCGAATTGCCCAAAGAGTTGACCTAAAATAACCTAAATGCCAAGCATTCCAAGAACCGTCCTGAACCAAATTCACTTCTCATTCGAATGCCAATGTCACAGAGAGGGATGTCGTATTGTCCTTAAATGTACTTGCCTTTATCCAAAACTAGAATCTCTGATGAATCTATGGGACACACATGTAAAATATTCTGCAAAGTAAAAAAGCTTTATTTAGTGTACTGTGCTTAATATTCAGCCAGACCTGCATTTTTCTCTAAACCTTATACAATTACTTAGTATGCAAGAAGCATTAGAAGAGAGACAAAGTCTATTGAGAAAAATACTGGAAGCGAAGGTCATCAATCATTTTCTACTTTCAATCATCTCTTTCATAAAGAGGTAAATGCTCCAAAATTCCAGAATGAATGGAATTCAATACAGCAAAGTAAAATGCTTTAAATACATAAAACAAATATCTTGGTGGACCTTCCACCATCTGTTTTAGTAACTTAAATTATAAAAAACACCCTAAATTTAAGAAAAGTTATATCAACAGCTAAAATTGAGATATTTTTCCATCTATTACTTTGATTTTCCTGACCCATTTTTGAGAATTGTCAGCATTCTGTATTAATAATGCCAAATTATTTGTTGAAGACAGTGAGATTCCTCCCAAATCATCTAACATGCTAACTAATCAATACAGATAAGAACAAACAAGAAAGCCATATTTATGAAGGAAGCAAATTATATTAAAAGACTGACTTTGAGAAAAGGTTGCTGCTTGCCAAGAAAATTTTATTATTATAAAATATTTTCTGTCATTTGTATTACTTCATTTTCCCTTTCAGATTATCTGTGTAGCCCTGTAAACACATCATAATCCAAAGCAGTTGAGCTTTACCAATAAAATGTAAATCAACACAATAGATCCAACTGCATAATTAAAACAAAAGTATACCGGGCTTCCCTGGTGGAGCAGTGGTTTAGAGCCTGCCTGCCAATGCAGGGGACACGGGTTCGTGACTCGGTCGGGAAGATCCCACATGCCGCGGAGCGGCTAGGCCCGTGAGCCATGGCCACTGAGCATGCGTGTTGGGAGCCTGTGCTCTGTAACGGGAGACTCCACAATAGTGAGAGACCCACGTACTTAAAAAAAAAAAAACATACCACCATCAACCCAAGCAGATTACAAAATAGCAAGCAGATTTTAAAATAATAGTCTACAAGCCTGCTTTTTTAAATATATAACTAAATGCACTGAATATCTTATATAAAAAGCCAAAAGATAGAGTTGAAACCGAATATTAAAAGTAAACATCTCCTTCCCCAAAACCCTAACTCCACTCCAGTCATGAGGAGAACATCACACAAAACCAAGTTGAAGGACAGTCTACGAAATACGTGAACCAGGACTCTTCAAAATTGTCATTAAGAAAAGGAAAGTCTGGGAATTTCCTGGTGGTGCACTAGTTAAGAATCCGTCTGCCAATGCAGGGGACACGGGTTCCAGCCCTGGTTCGGGAAGATCCCACATGCCACAGAGCAAGTAAGCCCGTACATCACAACTACTGAGCCTGCACTCTAGAGCCCGCCAGCCA
The DNA here is from genome assembly GCF_964165515.1 of Mesoplodon bidens. NCBI lineage: Eukaryota > Metazoa > Chordata > Mammalia > Artiodactyla > Ziphiidae > Mesoplodon > Mesoplodon bidens. The sequence continues at coordinate 286,057 of NW_027672468.1, read as the reverse complement.
CAACAACTGAGGCCACATGCTGCAACTAATGAAGCCCGCACACTCTAGGGCCCGTGTGCCGCAAATACTGAGCCCAGGTGCTGCAATTACTGAAGCCCGCACTCTTAAAACGCACGCTCCGCAACAAGAGAAGCCACCACAATGAGAAGTCCGCGCACCACAACAAAGATTAGCCCCCACTTGCCACAACTAGAGAAAGCCTGCGCGCAGCAACAAAGACTCAACCCAGCCAAATATAAACAATAATAAAAAAATAAATAAAGGCATCATCACATAAAAACAAATGAGGAAATATTTTTTTAAAAAAGAGAATAACGGGAGGCGCAGTGGTTAAGAATCCGCCTGCCAGTGCAGGGGACACGGGTTTGAGCCCTGCTCCGGGAAGATCCCACATGCTGCAGTGCAACTAAGCCCGTGAGCCACAACTACTGAGCCTGCGCTTCTGGAGCCTGTGCTCCGCAACAAGAGGGGCCACGGCAGTGAGAGGCCCACGAACCACGATGGGGAGTGGCCCCTGCTCGCCGCAACTAGAGACGGCCCTCGCACAGACACGAAGACCCAACACAGCCAAAAATAAATAAAATATAAATAAAAATAAATACATTTAAAAGGAAAACCTATACATTTCCCTTTCTGCAAATGTAGGTTTTCGAGGCAAGAGTAGAGCCTCAGAAAGAATGTCTGCAAACAGAACAATCACTAGTTCACTAAGTACAAATTGTAGGATACTTTTGGAGAATCCCATCACAGCTAGATAATTGGTCCAGGACCAAAAGTAAATACTGGAAGAAAAATGAAATCAACAGTGTACCACAGAGGTGGTAGGCACACTGGCCTGGACTAAGACATGTTCAGTGATAGATTATAAGGGTGGTGATTTTTAAGCATCATTCTCGTCCCACTGTGGACTTCCTTCTGCAGCAGTATAAGGATACCACCAGATCATCTTGAAATCAAGTCATGAAATGTACCTTTATATTTCTAAAAATCAATTCTTGTCCTTAAATTAACTTTTCTTATTAATTTAGTCATGGTGCTCTTTTACTTCTAAAACATTAAATCTTATTTGATTAGAGACAGACTTCAAAAAATAAAAATAAACTGTGATCAAATAGCAGGAACAAACAGTAGTAACTAAAATTTCTTCTATCTACACTGGAGATGATTTCTGTATCTCTGTCTTTTACATTTGTCTCCATTAGGGGAAAAAATATGTACCTCATAATTAACTTGGCTGGAATGAATCAGACTGCATTTGTAAAAGTTTCAGAAGACCAATGAGCTGTGCTAAACAGTACCACTATCCACCTGAGCAGAAATTACTATCCTTAAGTTTCTATACATAACTAACACAACAAAAATTTAAACAAAAGAAGAACTACTAGAAACAAATTAGAGATTCATGTTTTTAAGTCAGTAATTTGCCTTTAGTCAGTAATTTGCCTCATACATTATGATTTTCCCTTTGGAAATCCAATTATTATCCAGAAAACAAGACCTGTTTAGAAAGCAAATGCATTGTGACAAAAGAAAGAAAAGGCAGATTGATACATTATTAAAATAACTCACACGCCATACCCTGAGGAGTAAGGAAGCCATGGCAGAGCAGGCCCCCTTCTCCTCAATGGACAGCACAGCTGTGGGGAAGACACTGCAGCTAGCAGAAGCGTGTCACACTTCCTCAGGGAGGAAGCAAGTTACAGACAACTCTACAGAGGGCACCCATAAACTGACGGCCACGCTCATTACCCAACGTCCAGGCCACCCACAGGCTGACTGCAGCCCAACTTTCCCACCATTCCCACACAGGCCCCAGGAACCGTCAGGCCTCTGAGGCTCTGCCAATGCCCTTCCCTCCACCCAAATATCCTTTCTCTCATCTCTCCGGACCTCAATCCTGCCCAGCTCTAAATGAGCACTGCAAGGCCTATTTCCCTAAGAATGCCTCTCTCAAAACCAAAATTACTTCCTCGAAAATGATCTGCCTCATATTCATGCATCATTATCTTGGATTAAATACTTCATGTAAGATGCCTTATCTGACCAACACAACTATTTTAGAAATAAGAGTCATGTTTTAGACCATCTATGACATGACATGACAACCATTCAGCTCACGAAAACCATTCAATAAATACTCGAATTGCCCAAAGAGTTGACCTAAAATAACCTAAATGCCAAGCATTCCAAGAACCGTCCTGAACCAAATTCACTTCTCATTCGAATGCCAATGTCACAGAGAGGGATGTCGTATTGTCCTTAAATGTACTTGCCTTTATCCAAAACTAGAATCTCTGATGAATCTATGGGACACACATGTAAAATATTCTGCAAAGTAAAAAAGCTTTATTTAGTGTACTGTGCTTAATATTCAGCCAGACCTGCATTTTTCTCTAAACCTTATACAATTACTTAGTATGCAAGAAGCATTAGAAGAGAGACAAAGTCTATTGAGAAAAATACTGGAAGCGAAGGTCATCAATCATTTTCTACTTTCAATCATCTCTTTCATAAAGAGGTAAATGCTCCAAAATTCCAGAATGAATGGAATTCAATACAGCAAAGTAAAATGCTTTAAATACATAAAACAAATATCTTGGTGGACCTTCCACCATCTGTTTTAGTAACTTAAATTATAAAAAACACCCTAAATTTAAGAAAAGTTATATCAACAGCTAAAATTGAGATATTTTTCCATCTATTACTTTGATTTTCCTGACCCATTTTTGAGAATTGTCAGCATTCTGTATTAATAATGCCAAATTATTTGTTGAAGACAGTGAGATTCCTCCCAAATCATCTAACATGCTAACTAATCAATACAGATAAGAACAAACAAGAAAGCCATATTTATGAAGGAAGCAAATTATATTAAAAGACTGACTTTGAGAAAAGGTTGCTGCTTGCCAAGAAAATTTTATTATTATAAAATATTTTCTGTCATTTGTATTACTTCATTTTCCCTTTCAGATTATCTGTGTAGCCCTGTAAACACATCATAATCCAAAGCAGTTGAGCTTTACCAATAAAATGTAAATCAACACAATAGATCCAACTGCATAATTAAAACAAAAGTATACCGGGCTTCCCTGGTGGAGCAGTGGTTTAGAGCCTGCCTGCCAATGCAGGGGACACGGGTTCGTGACTCGGTCGGGAAGATCCCACATGCCGCGGAGCGGCTAGGCCCGTGAGCCATGGCCACTGAGCATGCGTGTTGGGAGCCTGTGCTCTGTAACGGGAGACTCCACAATAGTGAGAGACCCACGTACTTAAAAAAAAAAAAACATACCACCATCAACCCAAGCAGATTACAAAATAGCAAGCAGATTTTAAAATAATAGTCTACAAGCCTGCTTTTTTAAATATATAACTAAATGCACTGAATATCTTATATAAAAAGCCAAAAGATAGAGTTGAAACCGAATATTAAAAGTAAACATCTCCTTCCCCAAAACCCTAACTCCACTCCAGTCATGAGGAGAACATCACACAAAACCAAGTTGAAGGACAGTCTACGAAATACGTGAACCAGGACTCTTCAAAATTGTCATTAAGAAAAGGAAAGTCTGGGAATTTCCTGGTGGTGCACTAGTTAAGAATCCGTCTGCCAATGCAGGGGACACGGGTTCCAGCCCTGGTTCGGGAAGATCCCACATGCCACAGAGCAAGTAAGCCCGTACATCACAACTACTGAGCCTGCACTCTAGAGCCCGCCAGCCACAACAACTGAGGCCACATGCTGCAACTAATGAAGCCCGCACACTCTAGGGCCCGTGTGCCGCAAATACTGAGCCCAGGTGCTGCAATTACTGAAGCCCGCACTCTTAAAACGCACGCTCCGCAACAAGAGAAGCCACCACAATGAGAAGTCCGCGCACCACAACAAAGATTAGCCCCCACTTGCCACAACTAGAGAAAGCCTGCGCGCAGCAACAAAGACTCAACCCAGCCAAATATAAACAATAATAAAAAAATAAATAAAGGCATCATCACATAAAAACAAATGAGGAAATATTTTTTTAAAAAAGAGAATAACGGGAGGCGCAGTGGTTAAGAATCCGCCTGCCAGTGCAGGGGACACGGGTTTGAGCCCTGCTCCGGGAAGATCCCACATGCTGCAGTGCAACTAAGCCCGTGAGCCACAACTACTGAGCCTGCGCTTCTGGAGCCTGTGCTCCGCAACAAGAGGGGCCACGGCAGTGAGAGGCCCACGAACCACGATGGGGAGTGGCCCCTGCTCGCCGCAACTAGAGACGGCCCTCGCACAGACACGAAGACCCAACACAGCCAAAAATAAATAAAATATAAATAAAAATAAATACATTTAAAAGGAAAACCTATACATTTCCCTTTCTGCAAATGTAGGTTTTCGAGGCAAGAGTAGAGCCTCAGAAAGAATGTCTGCAAACAGAACAATCACTAGTTCACTAAGTACAAAATGTAGGATACTTTTGGAGAATCCCATCACAGCTAGATAATTGGTCCAGGACCAAAAGTAAATACTGGAAGAAAAATGAAATCAACAGTGTACCACAGAGGTGGTAGGCACACTGGCCTGGACTAAGACATGTTCAGTCATAGATAATAAGGGTGTTGATTTTTAAGCATCATTCTCGTCCCACTGTGGACTTCCTTCTGCAGCAGTATAAGGATACCACTAGATCATCTTGAAATCAAGTCATGAAATGTACATTTATATTTTTAAAAATCAATTCTTGTCCTTAAATTAACTTTTCTTATTAATTTAGTCATGGTGCTCTTTTACTTCTAAAACATTAAATCTTATTTGATTAGAGACAGACTTCAAAAAATAAAAATAAACTGTGATCAAATAGCAGGAACAAACAGTAGTAACTAAAATTTCTTCAACTTAAACTGGAGATGATTTCTGTATCTCTGTCTTTTACATTTGTCTCCATTAGGGGAAAAATATGCACCTCATAATTAACTTGGCTGGAAGGAATCAGACTGCATTTGTAAAAGTTTCAGAAGACCAATGAGCTGTGCTAAACAGTACAACTATCCACCTGAGCAGAAATTACTATCCTTAAGTTCTATACATAACTAACTCAACAAAAATTTAAACAAAAGAAGAACTACTAGAAACAAATTAGAGATTCATGTTTTTAAGTCAGTAATTTGCCTTTAGTCAGTAATTTGCCTCATACATTATGATTTTCCCTGTGGAAACCCAATTATTATCCTGAAAACAAGACCACTTTAGAAAGCAAATGCATTGTGACAAAAGAAAGAAAAGGCAGATTGATACATTATTAAAATAACTCACACGCCATACCCTGAGGAGTAAGGAAGCCATGGCAGAGCAGGCCCCCTTCTCCTCAATGGACAGCACAGCTGTGGGGAAGACACTGCAGCTAGCAGAAGCGTGTCACACTTCCTCAGGGAGGAAGCAAGTTACAGACCACTCTACAGAGGGCACCCATCAACTGACGGCCACGCTCATTACCCAACGTCCAGGCCACCCACAGGCTGACTGCAGCCCAACTTTCCCACCATTCCCACACAGGCCCCAGGAACCGTCAGGCCTCTGAGGCTCTGCCAATGCCCTTCCCTCCACCCAAATATCCTTTCCCTCCTCTCTCCGGACCTCAATCCTGCCCAGCTCTAAATGAGCACTGCAAGGCCTATTTCCCTAAGAATGCCTCTCTCAAAACCAAAATTACTTCCTCGAGAATGATCTGCCTCATACTCATGCATCATTATCTTGGATTAAATACTTCATGTAAGATGCCTTATCTGACCAACACAACTATTTTAGAAATAAAGAGTCATGTTTTAGACCATCTATGACATGACATGACAACCATTCAGCTCACGAAAACCATTCAATAAATACTCAAATTGAATTGCCCAAAGAGTTGACCTAAAATAACCTAAATGCCAAGCATTCCAAGAACCGTCCTGAACCAAATTCACTTCTCATTCGAATGCCAATGTCACAGACAGGGATGTTGTATTGTCCTTAAATGTACATGCCTTTATCCAAAACTTGAATCTCTGATGAATCTATGGGACACACATGTAAAATATTCTGCAAAGTAAAAAAGCTTTATTTAGTGTACTGTGCTTAATATTCAGCCAGACCTGCATTTTTCTCTAAACCTTATACAATTACTTAGTATGCAAGAAGCATTAGAAGAGAGACAAAGTCTATTGAGAAAAATACTGGAAGCGAAGGTCATCAATCATTTTCTACTTTGAAGCATCTCTTTCATAAAGAGGTAAATGCTCCTAAATTCCAGAATGAATGGAATTCAATACAGCAAAGTAAAACGCTTTAAATACATAAAACAACTATCTTGGTGGACCTTCCACTATCTGTTTTAGTAACTTAAATTATAAAAAACACCCTAAATTTAAGAAAAGTTATATCAACAGCTAAAATTGAGATATTTTTCCATCTATTACTTTGATTTTCCTGACCCATTTTTGAGAATTGTCAGCATTCTGGATCAATAATGCCAAATTATTTGTTGAAGACAGTGAGATTCCTCCCAAGTCATCTAACATGCTAACTAATCAATACAGATAAGAACAAACAAGAAAGCCATATTTATGAAGGAAGCAAATTATATTAAAAGACTGACTTTGAGAAAAGGTTGCTGCTTGCCAAGAAAATTTTATTATTATAAAACATTTTCTGTCATTTGTATTACTTCATTTTCCCTTTCAGATTATCTGTGTAGCCTTGTAAACACATCATAACCCAAAGCAGTTGAGCTTTACCAATAAAATGTAAATCAACACAATAGAGCCAACTGCATAATTAAAACAAAAGTGTACCGGGCTTCCCTGGTGGAGCAGTGGTTTAGAGCCTGCCTTCCAATGCAGGGGACACGGGTTCGTGACTCGGTCCGAGCAGATCCCACATGCCGCGGAGCGGCTAGGCCCGTGAGCCATGGCCACTGAGCATGCGGGTTGGGAGCCTGTGCTCCGTAACGGGAGACTCCACAACAGTGAGAGGCCCACGTACTTAAAAAAAAAAAAACATACCACCATCAACCCAAGCAGATTACAAAATAGCAAGCAGATTTTACAATAATAGTCTACAAGCCTGCTTTTTTAAATATATAACTAAATGCACTGAATATCTTATATAAAAAGCCAAAAGATAGAGTTGAAACCGAATATTAAAAGTAAACATCTCCTTCCCCAAAACCCTAACTCCACTCCAGTCATGAGGAGAACATCACACAAAACCAAGTTGAAGGACAGTCTACGAAATACGTGAACCAGGACTCTTCAAAATTGTCATTAAGAAAAGGAAAGTCTGGGAATTTCCTGGTGGTGCACTAGTTAAGAATCCGTCTGCCAATGCAGGGGACACGGGTTCCAGCCCTGGTTCGGGAAGATCCCACATGCCACAGAGCAAGTAAGCCCGTACATCACAACTACTGAGCCTGCACTCTAGAGCCCGCCAGCCACAACAACTGAGGCCACATGCTGCAACTAATGAAGCCCGCACACTCTAGGGCCCGTGTGCCGCAAATACTGAGCCCAGGTGCTGCAATTACTGAAGCCCGCACTCTTAAAACGCACGCTCCGCAGCAAGAGAAGCCACCACAATGAGAAGTCCGCGCACCACAACAAAGATTAGCCCCCACTTGCCACAACTAGAGAAAGCCTGCGCGCAGCAACAAAGACTCAACCCAGCCAAATATAAACAATAATAAAAAAATAAATAAAGGCATCATCACATAAAAACAAATGAGGAAATATTTTTTTAAAAAAGAGAATAACGGGAGGCGCAGTGGTTAAGAATCCGCCTGCCAGTGCAGGGGACACGGGTTTGAGCCCTGCTCCGGGAAGATCCCACATGCTGCAGTGCAACTAAGCCCGTGAGCCACAACTACTGAGCCTGCGCTTCTGGAGCCTGTGCTCCGCAACAAGAGGGGCCACGGCAGTGAGAGGCCCACGAACCACGATGGGGAGTGGCCCCTGCTCGCCGCAACTAGAGACGGCCCTCGCACAGACACGAAGACCCAACACAGCCAAAAATAAATAAAATATAAATAAAAATAAATACATTTAAAAGGAAAACCTATACATTTCCCTTTCTGCAAATGTAGGTTTTCGAGGCAAGAGTAGAGCCTCAGAAAGAATGTCTGCAAACAGAACAATCACTAGTTCACTAAGTACAAATTGTAGGATACTTTTGGAGAATCCCATCACAGCTAGATAATTGGTCCAGGACCAAAAGTAAATACTGGAAGAAAAATGAAATCAACAGTGTACCACAGAGGTGGTAGGCACACTGGCCTGGACTAAGACATGTTCAGTCATAGATAATAAGGGTGTTGATTTTTAAGCATCATTCTCGTCCCACTGTGGACTTCCTTCTGCAGCAGTATAAGGATACCACTAGATCATCTTGAAATCAAGTCATGAAATGTACATTTATATTTTTAAAAATCAATTCTTGTCCTTAAATTAACTTTTCTTATTAATTTAGTCATGGTGCTCTTTTACTTCTAAAACATTAAATCTTATTTGATTAGAGACAGACTTCAAAAAATAAAAATAAACTGTGATCAAATAGCAGGAACAAACAGTAGTAACTAAAATTTCTTCAACATAAACTGGAGATGATTTCTGTATCTCTGTCTTTTACATTTGTCTCCATTAGGGGAAAAAATATGCACCTCATAATTAACTTGGCTGGAATGAATCAGACTGCATTTGTAAAAGTTTCAGAAGACCAATGAGCTGTGCTAAACAGTACCACTATCCACCTGAGCAGAAATTACTATCCTTATGTTTCTATACATAACTAACACAACAAAAATTTAAACAAAAGAAGAACTACTAGAAACAAATTAGAGATTCATGTTTTTAAGTCAGTAATTTGCCTTTAGTCATTAATTTGCCTCATACATTATTATTTTCCCTGTGGAAACCCAATTATTATCCTGAAAACAAGACCACTTTAGAAAGCAAATGCATTGTGACAAAAGAAAGAAAAGGCAGATTGATACATTATTAAAATAACTCACACGCCATACCCTGAGGAGTAAGGAAGCCATGGCAGAGCAGGCCCCCTTCTCCTCAATGGACAGCACAGCTGTGGGGAAGACACTGCAGCTAGCAGAAGCGTGTCACACTTCCTCAGGGAGGAAGCAAGTTACAGACAACTCTACAGAGGGCACCCATCAACTGACGGCCACGCTCATTACCCAACGTCCAGGCCACCCACAGGCTGACTGCAGCCCAACATTCCCACCATTCCCACACAGGCCCCAGGAACCGTCAGGCCTCTGAGGCTCTGCCAATGCCCTTCCCTCCACCCAAATATCCTTTCCCTCCTCTCTCCGGACCTCAATCCTGCCCAGCTCTAAATGAGCACTGCAAGGCCTATTTCCCTAAGAATGCCTCTCTCAAAACCAAAATTACTTCCTCGAGAATGATCTGCCTCATACTCATGCATCATTATCTTGGATTAAATACTTCATGTAAGATGCCTTATCTGACCAACACAACTATTTTAGAAATAAGAGTCATGTTTTAGACCATCTATGACATGACATGACAACCATTCAGCTCACGAAAACCATTCAATAAATACTCAAATTGAATTGCCCAAAGAGTTGACCTAAAATAACCTAAATGCCAAGCATTCCAAGAACCGTCCTGAACCAAATTCACTTCTCATTCGAATGCCAATGTCACAGACAGGGATGTTGTATTGTCCTTAAATGTACATGCCTTTATCCAAAACTTGAATCTCTGATGAATCTATGGGACACACATGTAAAATATTCTGCAAAGTAAAAAAGCTTTATTTAGTGTACTGTGCTTAATATTCAGCCAGACCTGCATTTTTCTCTAAACCTTATACAATTACTTAGTATGCAAGAAGCATTAGAAGAGAGACAAAGTCTATTGAGAAAAATACTGGAAGCGAAGGTCATCAATCATTTTCTACTTTGAATCATCTCTTTCATAAAGAGGTAAATGCTCCTAAATTCCAGAATGAATGGAATTCAATACAGCAAAGTAAAACGCTTTAAATACATAAAACAAATATCTTGGTGGACCTTCCACTATCTGTTTTAGTAACTTAAATTATAAAAAACACCCTAAATTTAAGAAAAGTTATATCAACAGCTAAAATTGAGATATTTTTCCATCTATTACTTTGATTTTCCTGACCCATTTTTGAGAATTGTCAGCATTCTGGATCAATAATGCCAAATTATTTGTTGAAGACAGTGAGATTCCTCCCAAGTCATCTAACATGCTAACTAATCAATACAGATAAGAACAAACAAGAAAGCCATATTTATGAAGGAAGCAAATTATATTAAAAGACTGACTTTGAGAAAAGGTTGCTGCTTGCCAAGAAAATTTTATTATTATAAAACATTTTCTGTCATTTGTATTACTTCATTTTCCCTTTCAGATTATCTGTGTAGCCTTGTAAACACATCATAACCCAAAGCAGTTGAGCTTTACCAATAAAATGTAAATCAACACAATAGAGCCAACTGCATAATTAAAACAAAAGTGTACCGGGCTTCCCTGGTGGAGCAGTGGTTTAGAGCCTGCCTTCCAATGCAGGGGACACGGGTTCGTGACTCGGTCCGAGCAGATCCCACATGCCGCGGAGCGGCTAGGCCCGTGAGCCATGGCCACTGAGCATGCGGGTTGGGAGCCTGTGCTCCGTAACGGGAGACTCCACAACAGTGAGAGGCCCACGTACTGAAAAAAAAAAAAACATACCACCATCAACCCAAGCAGATTACAAAATAGCAAGCAGATTTTACAATAATAGTCTACAAGCCTGCTTTTTTAAATATATAACTAAATGCACTGAATATCTTATATAAAAAGCCAAAAGATAGAGTTGAAACCGAATATTAAAAGTAAACATCTCCTTCCCCAAAACCCTAACTCCACTCCAGTCATGAGGAGAACATCACACAAAACCAAGTTGAAGGACAGTCTACGAAATACGTGAACCAGGACTCTTCAAAATTGTCATTAAGAAAAGGAAAGTCTGGGAATTTCCTGGTGGTGCACTAGTTAAGAATCCGTCTGCCAATGCAGGGGACACGGGTTCCAGCCCTGGTTCGGGAAGATCCCACATGCCACAGAGCAAGTAAGCCCGTACATCACAACTACTGAGCCTGCACTCTAGAGCCCGCCAGCCACAACAACTGAGGCCACATGCTGCAACTAATGAAGCCCGCACACTCTAGGGCCCGTGTGCCGCAAATACTGAGCCCAGGTGCTGCAATTACTGAAGCCCGCACTCTTAAAACGCACGCTCCGCAGCAAGAGAAGCCACCACAATGAGAAGTCCGCGCACCACAACAAAGATTAGCCCCCACTTGCCAAACCTAGAGAAAGCCTGCGCGCAGCAACAAAGACTCAACCCAGCCAAATATAAACAATAATAAAAAAATAAATAAAGGCATCATCACATAAAAACAAATGAGGAAATATTTTTTTAAAAAAGAGAATAACGGGAGGCGCAGTGGTTAAGAATCCGCCTGCCAGTGCAGGGGACACGGGTTTGAGCCCTGCTCCGGGAAGATCCCACATGCTGCAGTGCAACTAAGCCCGTGAGCCACAACTACTGAGCCTGCGCTTCTGGAGCCTGTGCTCCGCAACAAGAGGGGCCACGGCAGTGAGAGGCCCACGAACCACGATGGGGAGTGGCCCCTGCTCGCCGCAACTAGAGACGGCCCTCGCACAGACACGAAGACCCAACACAGCCAAAAATAAATAAAATATAAATAAAAATAAATACATTTAAAAGGAAAACCTATACATTTCCCTTTCTGCAAATGTAGGTTTTCGAGGCAAGAGTAGAGCCTCAGAAAGAATGTCTGCAAACAGAACAATCACTAGTTCACTAAGTACAAATTGTAGGATACTTTTGGAGAATCCCATCACAGCTAGATAATTGGTCCAGGACCAAAAGTAAATACTGGAAGAAAAATGAAATCAACAGTGTACCACAGAGGTGGTAGGCACACTGGCCTGGACTAAGACATGTTCAGTCATAGATAATAAGGGTGTTGATTTTTAAGCATCATTCTCGTCCCACTGTGGACTTCCTTCTGCAGCAGTATAAGGATACCACTAGATCATCTTGAAATCAAGTCATGAAATGTACATTTATATTTTTAAAAATCAATTCTTGTCCTTAAATTAACTTTTCTTATTAATTTAGTCATGGTGCTCTTTTACTTCTAAAACATTAAATCTTATTTGATTAGAGACAGACTTCAAAAAATAAAAATAAACTGTGATCAAATAGCAGGAACAAACAGTAGTAACTAAAATTTCTTCAACATAAACTGGAGATGATTTCTGTATCTCTGTCTTTTACATTTGTCTCCATTAGGGGAAAAAATATGCACCTCATAATTAACTTGGCTGGAATGAATCAGACTGCATTTGTAAAAGTTTCAGAAGACCAATGAGCTGTGCTAAACAGTACCACTATCCACCTGAGCAGAAATTACTATCCTTATGTTTCTATACATAACTAACACAACAAAAATTTAAACAAAAGAAGAACTACTAGAAACAAATTAGAGATTCATGTTTTTAAGTCAGTAATTTGCCTTTAGTCATTAATTTGCCTCATACATTATTATTTTCCCTGTGGAAACCCAATTATTATCCTGAAAACAAGACCACTTTAGAAAGCAAATGCATTGTGACAAAAGAAAGAAAAGGCAGATTGATACATTATTAAAATAACTCACACGCCATACCCTGAGGAGTAAGGAAGCCATGGCAGAGCAGGCCCCCTTCTCCTCAATGGACAGCACAGCTGTGGGGAAGACACTGCAGCTAGCAGAAGCGTGTCACACTTCCTCAGGGAGGAAGCAAGTTACAGACAACTCTAGAGAGGGCACCCATAAACTGACGGCCACGCTCATTACCCAACGTCCAGGACACCCACAGGCCGACTGCAGCTCAACTTTCCCACCATTCCCACACAGGCCCCAGGAACCGTCAGGCCTCTGAGGCTCTGCCAATTCCCTTCCCTCCACCCAAATATCATTTCCCTCCTCTCTCCGGACCTCAATCTGCCCAGCTCTAAATGAGCACTGCAAGGCCTATTTCCCTAAGAATGCCTCTCTCAAAACCAAAATTACTTCCTCGAGAATGATCTGCCTCTTACTCATCCATCATTATCTTGGATTAAATACATCATGTAAGATGCCTTATCTGACCAACACAACTATTGTAGAAATAAGAGTCATGTTTTATACCATCTATGACATGACATGACAACCATTCAGCTCACGAAAACCATTCAATAAATACTCTAATTGAATTGCCCAAAGAGTTGACCTAAAATAACCTAAATGCCAAGCATTCCAAGAACCGTCCTGAACCAAATTCACTTCTCATTCGAAAGCCAGTGTCACAGACCGGGATGTTGTATTGTCCTTAAATGTACTTGCCTTTATCCAAAACTAGAATCTCTGATGAATCTATGGGACACACATATAAAATATTCTGCAAAGTAAAAAAACTTTATTTAGTGTACTGTGCTTAATATTCAGCCAGACCTGCATTTTTCTCTAAACCTTATACAATTACTGAGTATGCAAGAAGCATTAGAAGAGAGACTAAGTCTATTGAGAAGAATACTGGAAGCGAAGGTCATCAATCATTTTCTACTTTCAATAATCACTTTCATAAAAAGGTAAATTCTCCTAAATTCCAGAATGAATGGAATTCAATACAGCAAAGTAAAATGCTTTAAATACATAAAATAAATATCTTGGTGGACATTCCACCATCTGTTTTAGTAACTTAAATTATAAAAAACACCCTAAATTTAAGAAAAGTTATATCAACAGCTAAAACTGAGATTTTTTTTCCATCTATTACTTTGATTTTCCTGACCCATTTTTGAGAATTGTCAGCATTCTGGATCAATAATTCCAAACTATTTCTTGAAGAGAGTGAGATACCTCCCAAGTCATCTAACATGCTCACTAATCAATAAAGATAAGAACAAACAAGAAAGCCATATTTATGAAGCAAGCAAATTATATTAAAAGACTGACTTTGAGAAAAGGTTGCTGCTTGCCAAGAAAATTTTATTATTATAAAACATTTTCTGTCATTTGTATTACTTCATTTTCCCTTTCAGATTATCTGTGTAGCCTTGTAAACACATCATAATCCAAAGCAGTTGAGCTTTACCACTAAAATATAAATCAACACAATAGAACCAACTGCATAATTAAAACAAAAGTGTACCAGGCTTCCCTGGTGGCACAGTGGTTGAGAGTCTGCCTGCCGATGCAGGGGCCCTGGGTTCGTGCCTCGGTCCGGGAAGATCCCACATGCCGCGGAGCGGCTAGGCCCGTGAGCCATGGCCACTGAGCCTACGGGTCGGGAGCCTGTGCTCCGTAACGGGACAGGCCACAACTGTGAGAGGCCCGCGTACTGAAAAAAAAAAATACCACCATCAACCCAAGCAGATTACAAAATAGCAAGCAGATTTTAAAATAATAGTCTACAAGCCTGCTTTTTTAAATATATAACTAAATGCATTGAATATCTTATATAAAAAGCCAAGAGATAGAGTTGAAACCAAATATTAAAAGTAAACATCTCCTTCCCCAAAACCCTAACTCCACTCCAGTCATGAGGAGAACATCACACAAAACCAAGTTGAAGGACAGTCTATGAAATACGTGAACCAGGACTCTTCAGAATTGTCATTAAGAAAAGGAAAGTCTGGGACTTTCCTGGTGGTGCAGTAGTTAAGAATCCGTCTGCCAATGCAGGGGACACGGGTTCCAGCCCTGGTCCGGGAAGATCCCACATGCCGCAGAGCAAGTAAGCCCGTACATCACAACTACTGAGCCTACGCTGTAGAGCCCGCGAGCCACAACATCTGAGGCCACATGCCGCAACTACTGAAGCCCGTGCACTCTAGGGCCTGTGTGCTGCAACTACTGAGCCCAGGTGCTGCAATTACTGAAGCTCGCACCCTTAGAGCCCGTGCTCCGCAACAAGAGAAGCCACCACAATGAGAAGTCTGCGCACCACAATAAAGAGTAGCCCCCAGTTGCCACAACTCGTGAAAGCCCATGCGCAGCATCAAACACCCAACACAGCCAAACATAAACAATAATAAAAATAAATATATAAAGGCATCATCACATAAAAACAAATGAGGAAATAATTTTTTTAAAAAAAATAATAACTGTTGCGGCAGTGTTTAAGAATCTGCCTGCCAGTTCAGGGGAAACGGGTTTGAGCCCTGGTCTGGGAAGATCCCGTATGCTGCAGAGCAACTAAGCCTGTGCGCCACAACAGCTGAAGCCCGCATGCCTAGAGCCCGTGCTCCACAACAAGGGAAGCCACCACAGTGAGAAGCACGTGTACCGCAATGAAGAGTAGCTCCTGCTCGCCGCAACTAGAAAAAGCCCGCATACAGCAACGAAGACCCAATGCATCCAAAAATAAATAAATTAAATTAATTAATTTAAAAACAAAGAAACTAAAGAGTCAAAAACAAACTAATGAAATAAAATACATTTTGGGAAGAAAGAGGAAAAATTATACATGTACTTGATATCTGATTGTATAACTATTAGTATTACTGAATTATTTTCTTAGGTGTGATAATGGTATTATGTTTATGAAGAACTATGTGCTCATTCTTAGGAGACACATGATGAAGTATGAACGAAATGCCATCTAAGATGTCTGCCACTTACTTTTAGCTGGCTCAGGAAAAAACTTTCTATCTATTTGACAGAGAAAGAGAGACAAGGCAAATTATGACATAACGCGAACAATTGGGTATTGATTATACTATTCTTACAACTTTGCTGTAGGCGTATAGGTTTTCATAATATAAATTAAACTAACAGTTTTCTTTAACTTAAAAAAGATTCAAAACCCAAACTAATCCAGAAGTTATAATCTTCTCGTAAATATAAAATATATTTTATTTTATGCTGCTTAACTCATCTCCTCCAAATTAAAAAAAATTGAAAAGGGATGACTTATTTTACAGAGTAAGGAATTATAGCTAACATCCAGGAGTAATATTTAGGTTTCCTTCAAATTGATATTCAATACAGTCTTTTTAATCATCTGAGCAGTTTATACTGATCTTGGGCTCATTAATTGCTAACTTACCTACTTTTTTAAAAAATAAGAATGTTTATTTGAATACAATTACCTTATCCCTTAAAGAAGCTGGAAAGAATATTAAATAACCCAGAAGACACAGTTGGAAACTGTAAAGAAGTATAAGAAAGAGAGTCACTGGCAGAAGAGAAGAGCAGATCTCTTGCAAAGCTGCATTCCATGTACCCTGCCTGGGTCAGACATAGTTCATCTTGAGCCGAAGATCCAGTAGAGACCCGTCTGCCCAAAATGCCTTTCTCCAAATGAGAAAGAAGTGAAAATGCTAAGACATATGAGAACATTCGCTGCTGTCTACAGCTAATTGAATCAGAAATCTTTAATACCATTTCAGGTCCTGAAATTCTATTATTCTACATAAAACACCTTTAAAAACAAGTATATATTATCATTTCACACCCATTAGGATGGCTACTATCACAAAAATAGAAAATAACTGTTTGCGAGGGTGTGGAGAAATTGGAACCCTTTTACATTTCTGGTGGACATAAAATGGTGCTACTGCTATGGAATACAATATGGGGATTCCTCAAAAAATTAAACACGGAATTACCATATGATCTAACAATTCCACTTCTGGGTATTTCCCGAAAGAACTGAAAGTTGGGACCTGAACAGATATGTATACACCCAAGTTCACAGCAACATTATTCACAACGGCCAAAAGGTGGAAGCAACCTGAGTGTCTATCAAAAACTGGATGGATTTTAAAAAATGTGGTATTTATGTACAATGGCATAGCATTTAGCCTTAAAAAGGAAGAAAATGCTGCCACATGCTACAATATGGATGAACCTTGAAGACATGCTAAGTGAAATTAGCCAGTCACAAAAAGACAAATATTGTATCAGTGCACTTATATGAGGTACCTATGGTATGAATGGACCCTATTCAAATTCTTAGAAACAGAAAGTAGAATGATGTTTGCCAGGTGCTTGAGGGAGAGGGGGATGGAGGGTTAGTGTTTAATGAGTACAGACTTCAATTTGGGAAGATGATGAAGTTCTGGAGATGGATGGTGGTGATGGTTGTACAACAATGTGAATGCACTTAATGACACTGAACATTGTATGCTAAAATGATTAAAATGGTAAATTTTATGTTATGTATATTTTAACAATATTCAAAAAAAACCCCACAGGTATGCAAGCCATAATACCCTCCTAACCCTCCTTAAAAGGAATGAGGCCCTTGTCCTAATCCTGATGCAAACTTAAGGAATGCTCACTGCCCATTTCCCCATCTTCCCTGCCCAGGAAGGAGAACCACGAGCTGGCAGGGCAGAGCCAGAGCCAGGGGCGGGAAATTGGTCCTGACGTTAGTCCCACTGAAGAAACTCAGAAGAGCCACAACAAACGGTAAGGCCCAAGAAGACGGACAGAGGCAGGCTAGGGAAGAGAAGGCAAAGGCAGAAGGAAGGAAATCCCTGAGAACATGGGCAGCTGATGACACTGGGAAGGGACACCACAGCTGTGAGGAAAAGGAGGATCAGACAACAGGGGAAATCAGAGAAGGGAACTGCCCCGAGGTAAGGAAAGAGAGGAGTAGGAGAAAAAAGAAGAATTGTAAGCAAGAAGGAGATTCATCCAAGAAGAGACTCTTCCCAAGTACCAGCAGGAAAATGACTTCGTTCCACTGAGGTGGCCATTTGTATCTAAAGAAACCAAGAAAGTTGGTGAAGCCTATAAAATGTAGGAAGAAAAATTCTTTTCTGTGTAAGAATACTAATATATGCCCATCCACAGAGAACTGTGTACTGCCATTGTTTTCCTTTGTTTTTGTCTTTTTTTCTCCCACAAGAAGAGAACACTTACTTGTTTAGGAATAATTTCAATCAGGGCCTACCTTTTTTATTTGTACCAAACACTAGTACGCCATGAATGAGCTAAAGCGTTTTAATGGCACAGGGGTAAGAGTATAGGCTTGAAGCCAGCTCTGCCTGAAACTGAATCCTGGCATTGTGACCTGAGGCAATCTGCTTAAAAATCTGCTTTGATTTCCAAATTTGCAAAATGGGAATAATAACAGTGCTACACTTCAAGGCATTACTGCAAGAATTAAATAGGCTAAAATATGAAAGCCCTCAGAACAGTGTCTAGCCCACACTAATCACTATTAGGGTATTAACTTCCTATTATACTCCAGACCTAGAACATGAGTTCCAGGAGAGCTGAGATTTTGTCTGTTTTGTTCCCTGTTATTCTTTGTTGAGTAATAACAATGTATTGAATGCCAGCAACACAGAAGCCCAAAGGAATAGCACTACCTTTCTGTTATTACCAACAACTAAAATCTGCATAACACTCTTCAGGCTCACAGTTCACAGAGCGTTTTCTGCACCTTATCTCAGGTGATTCTGTGACGCTGCCATTATTACTTCCATCTCACAGACAAACGAAGGCTCAGAAGACGTAAGTGATTTGCCCAGGAATCCTGGCAATTAATGCTACTTCTGTTCACTCTAGACCCCCACCCACAAAGCTCAGAACATACCGTACTGAACTGTTCAATTCTCCTTAACTACAGATACACAGAGTTCAAGTTCACCAAAACACTTTATCTGATTTGCTTCAATAGAATTGATGGAGAGGGAGGAAACAGATGAAACAACATTACTAACTATTAAAGTTGAACAACGGGTACAGTGCGATTGATTATACCCTTTCCACTTCTATACATCTGAAATTTTCCATAATAAAAATGTAATTGAAAAATAAGCTCTTCACTCCCAACATAAGCTCTGCCACTTCCAACTTCCTATTGAGCACACCTAGGTGCGAGGAAAACACCACAGCAGAGAAGTTTCTCAGTCTGAGGCACTGAAGAAAGTGCTGCACTGGGAATCAGGAAGATTCAGTCTTCACTCTGCTTTATCTAACTGTGAGACCTCACTGGTCCCTCAAGCTCCTCTGGGCCCCGAACTTCCTCATCTGTTCCTTCCAGGGTTAAGATTCTGATTTCACCTTTCTACTAGTTCCTTAAACTCAACACACAAAACCAAAATCATCTTTTCTCTATTCTAAACCCCTAAGACCTCCTCTTCCTCCTGACTTCTGTATTCCTGCTGTCCCATTCTGCCAGCCATCCAACCACAAATACCTCAGCATCATCTCTGACTTAAGACACAGAACTGACTGTTCCTTACCCTCCTACCTAATCAGTCACCACATCTGTGTTCAACCTCCAAAGTATCTCTTGACTCCACCACCTCCTTTCATTCCCAAGCACACTAACTCAGGCACTCATCATCCCTCACCTGGAGTAGTGCCATGAACTCGACTGAAAACCCTGTCTCTAGTTTCTCCTCACTGACAATCCATCATATTCATTCTCCAAAACCCAGTCATGACCTCTCAACAGCCTCACTGTCCACTATGTTCCTTCATGTAACCCAGGGTCTGGGTAATTTGGATACTCAGTTTCCGGACATCCACCTCATTTCCAACACCACCCCTCAGCCTTTGCTCAAGCTACCCTTCCCTCCAGAATGCCCTCTTCTTGCCCTGGCGCCTCAATTTCACAGTGGTGCAATTTAAATGCCACCTCCTCAGTTAAAGTGTTCCCTTACATCCCCAAGGGGGCAGTATCACTCCTTCCACTGAACCCCTAAGCACCTTGTCTGAACCCCTCTTACAGCGCCCTTCAAATTCCTATTAGTCCTTTCTTGTTTTGGTGCCCCTACTCTCTCTACTAGATGATTCGCTCCTTGTCAGAGGAAATGATGCTTTATTCATCTTTGTATCCTTCAGAACAGAGCTTCTCAAAGACTGTGCCGTGGCACTGTGGTATGCCATGAATGAGCTAAAGAGGTTCTAGTCAGTCATCCCCTCAGCCCTCCACAAAGAGACGTCAGCAGCCAAAGTCCCACAAGTCAAGCCTCAAGCAGCCTCAGGCAGCCTCCTCCTTCAGCCAAGTATACGCCACGATGACTTGAGGAGCACTAAGAGGACGCAACACGTGGTACACAATGGATGCGCACTAAACATGTGCTGAGCTGAACCTTGGAATAACTCACCCGTTACCCTTGAACCACTATGTTCTCAAGAAAACTTACCATCCAGACTAGACTCTCTCTGAACATTCTCCCCGAACATGTTCTGATCATCATTTTAATAATCACCTGTTTATTAGCTGGTTTTACTTGTCGTACCATCCAAAGCCCACAACGATAGTTTACTGATTAAAATAGCAAAGGATATGAACAAACAATTCACCATGAAGAGACTCAAAGAGAAAAATTCAACATTATAGAACAAAGAAGTACAAATGCCACTTTACACTATTAAATAAGCAAAAACTTTTAAGGAAAATATGTATTTATATCCAGTTATGGTGAAACAGGTACATCTGTATATCTGTTACTAGTACAAACTGGTATAACATTCTTGAAAAACAGTATGGCGATATATATCAAAAGCCATAAAAACATTCATACCATTTAACACAATAATGCATTCAAAAATTTATCCTAGAGATATAATTAGCCAGAAAAAAATACAATAATATCTACAATAACGTAGATTAAATATTAACTGAAAACCAGCCAGCAACATAAATATCTAATATAAAAAGATTTAAGTAAATTATTGACGGCATGACTTGATGACGTATTTTGCAGCCTCTCAAAGTGTAATCATGTCAATTAAAATTGTGACAACTATAACATGGAAATGTTTCATAATCTAATAAGTAGAAAAAATTCAAATTATATGCATTATAATTAAAAATGAGTACAATAATATATGTGTGTGTATGTGTATATATATATATGTATATATATATATGTGTGTATATATATATATGTGTGTGTATATATATATATATATATATATATATATATATATATATATATATATATATATATATATATATATA
Organism: Mesoplodon bidens; assembly: GCF_964165515.1. Taxonomy (NCBI): domain Eukaryota; kingdom Metazoa; phylum Chordata; class Mammalia; order Artiodactyla; family Ziphiidae; genus Mesoplodon; species Mesoplodon bidens. Next base: position 265,018 of record NW_027672468.1, on the reverse strand, counting down.
TATATTAACAGAATACCAAAAAGAAAATCAACTGTTTTTGGGGTAGTAACCCAAATATTTAACAATCTACTTAATAGCAATGCTTAAATTATTTTATAATTTAAGAGAGAAAGTTCTACCATACTGAGGAAACTTAGGGGTCCCAGGATGCAAACTCAATATAGTCTCAGGAAGAGGTCCACACCTCTCTTTTACTGCTCACTTTGGCCTTAACTGAGAACGCTCATGTACTTCTTATCACAATGACCTATGACAACCCAGATCCCAGTTTTCCAAGGACTAAGAAACCAGCTCAACTAGCCTTCTGATCATCCCCATGAACCTGTGGGGGATGAATCGTGCAAACTGCCCTAACTCAAGAAACAAAGAACCCCTACAACAATGTATTACTTTAGCAATCAATAAGTAGCCAAGCATAAGTTTAATTATAAACCCTAAAAGTATATAGCATTGTCTCATTATAGTCTCCGGGACTAGCATTAAAAATACATCAAAAAATAATTTTAGCACTGATGCCCCACAAGGACAATATTAAAACTCTCTTCTAATTGTTTTCTCTGTAGTACTACAATTTTCTTAGTTTAATACTGAATGGCCAAGATACTATAATGGACCAAGAAGATTAATTACTGTGAAATAATAAATACTCAAGACTAAAATGTCATTCTTAGGGCATTTCAGCAATATACAAATAATCTAAAGGACTAATACAACCATTAGGAAAAACGTTTAACCTTCTGTTTCCATTGATATGTTCCTGGTATCCAGATCCTCAAAAATATGGATATATAGTCATTCATGACAATACACACATAGTACATAACAGGAAAACAAACAATTTAATACTTAACCCGTTCATCAGAGCACTGGGTGATCAACACTCAAGAATGTTGACACAAAAACTGAAGGACCTCTGAAGATCCAATCATATGCAGATAGGTTGAATCCCTGTGCAGTTACTCATTCAAAACAGAAGTGGAAGATTAACCTACCCTCACTTCTCTTCAAACAAACTGACAAAGCATCAGGCAGTCTGTTTGGAGTAGCTTCACCATCATCCAGTCGGCTCCAGAAGTAACCAATTCAGCCAGGTCACCACTGCTGCACCAGGGCCCTACTTCCTCCACCTTGTCCCACCTCATCTTGCTGACCAGACACCCTCCTCTAGGTTAAGTCCCTTTTGTCTTTTCCTCAGGCATTACCAAGTCCTTGCTTTGTAAATAAGGCTCTCCCAGACCTTACTCACCTGCAGTTCACTGCACTGGCTATCACCCAAAGAGCCCATCAGAGCTCTTTATAATTTCTGAAAGAGAGAGAAGGAACCTTTTAATACATACTAGAAAACACCACTCACTGCTGATGTATCAGTTCTGAAGCATTTGTATCCAGTGGTCACAGCATATGGTCCTTTGGTCCACAGTACTGCAGTAAAATGTAGCATAACCAGCCAGGACCAAGAGTCCTGAGATAAGGGTCCAGAGATAAAAGATTGATTTAATGTTGCTACTAATCAGCTGTGTGACCTTGGGAAAGTCACTTGACTTCTCCAGGCCTCAACTTCCTCATCTGGAAAATAAGACAGACTAGATAGAAGCTATAGTAAGTATACTGTGTATCTCATCATAAAATTCCACAGATGATAATTACCAACATTACTCCCAGCCCTAAGGTTACGTGAATTCAATTTCTAAATATTTATTTCCTTACAAGATCAACAAATCAAAACTTTACCAACCTGACAATGCAATTAACTGTTTGAGTGGTTCACTAACAATTCAATTACAGTTATCTTAAACCAATGGAAGTTTAAGATTATCAATATTAATTAACATCACAGGAAATAAGGGTGGAATACCTGCCTAACATCTAAACGGGTTCAGTGGCCATGCCTTCCATGACTTCTCCCTCTGCTTTCACTAGTGCCCGCGCACCTAGGCAACAGAGGTCTTCTAAACACCAAGTAACACCAACTGCTTTCTACGGTCAGATTAGGGGGACATGGCTAACGATGGAGGAAGGAGAGCAGAGGCTTTTTATCTTTTTTCCTATATACACTTAGCACTGCTTGGATTTGTTTACCATAGCATGCATCAGTTTTACATAAGAATAAATAATTTTTTAGACTATATTAGTTACACATATTGCCTACTGAAAGGAAGCTCGCCTCACAGGAATATTTTCACCACCAGGAGAATATCGACAGAAGAAAGCAAAAAGGCAAATTCAGATGTTCTGAGAACACCTAAAATATGGCACAGAAATAACAAAAATCACAAACATTCACACGTCACAATGGTTTACTCAAAAAAATGTGCCTGCATTCTTTGAAGAACCTAATGATGAATCAGGGTTTCTGGGGGTCAAAACAAGTTGAACACACAAATTCTGGCTTTACCAGACAACCTCCTGCCCTTGGAGAAACTGACCCCGTACAATTTACACCGGTAAACAAGTTGGTATGACTCTCTAGTAGTATGCTGAGAAACGTTCAATTTGCTTTAGACAATTGGTAGCTTTTAAAATAAAGATAGATGCGTATATAAATATGTATGCACACACACACATATAGACATATAAATTAAAAATCTCCATGCTATGTCTACTATTTATTCTTGAAAGAGGAATATGAACCTTATTGAATTCAGGAAGGCTCAGAAGCATAATCCCAGCCACCGGTTAAGTGACAGACCACTACATTTTACGCGGCTCCGAGCCAGGGCTACCGACGTCACCCTGACTCCAGCCAGCAATCCGAATGGACTACAAGCTGCTGCGGCCACACCCTCCACACATATCATACTTCTCTCCTAGAAAACAACTCAAACTATTATTTAGAAATCAAATGATATTGGCACGTATACTTATCTAAGTTGATGGAAATAAACGGCCATAACACTTCGTTTATAATTTTTAAGTAGCTCCTCCCCATCTCTTGTTTATCGACAAGTTGATAAACTTGGCCCCAAATCTACTATGCATTTAAAACTGTTAAGCATTTAAAACAACAGGCAAAGGACCTTACTTCTTGTGCTGGGCCTGTATTTAGAATCTTAAATAGAGTCTGACAGATAATTATAGACTAATTTGCATTTAATATCAATACCATGCCTACTTCTTAAACAGAGGACAAAAGTGCATGTGTAAGATCTGGTCTACTTAGTTGTACGTCCCTCTGCAATATTCTTAGCCTTTCATGAATATGCTCTATATTTTTAAACTACACAAGGTCCTTTGCAAGTAGAAATGATTTCCCCTGTTATTTTGGCATCACTCCCTGCTCCAGTAAAACACTGGACTGTCCATAAATGTATACAGACTTTAAAACAATGTCGATTGAATACTTATGGTATTAGAAATGAAACTTCTTGCTAACAACTGCAAAAATCAAGCACACCAGCTGATAGAGAGGCACTTACTGACTCCCCAAAACTCCCGCCTTACCTAAAAATAGTGTCCCAGCTTCCCAGCCAAAAGGACAGACTAAAAAAGCTATGTCTTCATTCAACTCAAAGACACAGACCCTCGCTTCACCACAAACTTCAGTACTATGGCATTTCCCATTTTAGAATGCTTCGTGTGACAACCTGTTCGGTGGCCAACCACCAACTTCACTTTGAAGTGAATACTAACACTTCACATGGTAATATGTATTAAAAGTAATATGTATTAAAAAAGGTCCAGAGGCCCGCAGACCGGTCCCCCCCTCCCCCGTACTGGTTGCCTTTAAAACCGCCCCCCCCGCCATGTTTAAAAACGTGGCTTTGGGGCTTTCCCGTCGCTCCTGCCCCGGCCTCCCTTCCCCCCACCCTTCGCCTCCACGCCGGTTCCCTCTACCCCGCCGCCCTCCTGTCCTGGCAGACACCCCGCGTCTGCATTTAATCAGCCCGAGGTTTCTCTGCTGCTGGCAGCAAAGAGCCGCTCATTGGTTTATTTATGCGTCTGTTATTGCTCTAGATCTTCGGTGCCCGGAGGCGGGCTTCTGCTTCCGGCCCCCGGGCAGACGGGGGTCGCCCTCGGGGCCCCCGAGCCCGGCAGCCCTGCAGGCCAAGCGGCGCTCTGACTGCAGCATCCGCGTATGGAAAGATACCTCTGTCCTGCCAAACCGTTCCGGGGCGGACACTGTGTCCCCGAGCCTACCGGCATCGCAGCGCGTAAGGGAGGGGGAGGGGGAGTAGTAAGCGAAAAGCAACTTTTACCTCTGTTGACTCTCCCTTCCGCTGTCTCTTCCCCTCGGCCGGTAATGCGATCTGCGACCCTCTAGATGGGGACCCCACCCCTCCCCTAGAAATGTGGTTTGGGGCTCTGCCGAATCCACCCTTTTACAGTCCCGGCTGCTTGCGAACTGGGACTTTCCGAGGCAGGTAACTCGGGGGCGCAGATGGCGAGCTCTGGCCGGGGAGCAGAGGCGCGCCAGGGCTCGAGGGAGGGGCCGGGGCCGGAAGGAGGGTGCGCCCGCCGCAGTCCACCTGCCGGGTCCCAGCCGGGCGGCGAGCGCCGGCGGCCGGGCGGCGGGCGGCGAGCGCCGGCGCGGGCGAGCGGAAGACTGCGGGCAGCACTCCAGCCCAAGGCTGGTTGGGGGACGCTCAGGTCGCCTGGCTGTGACGGGGCGCGCTGGAAGTAGTGGCGCCGAGATGCCAGCCGGAGAACCAGGCGAGCGACCCCGCAGCCCACGCCCGCCGCCTGGGCCTCTGCTCCTGCCCGAGGGCTCGCTGCAGGGGAGCTGAGCGCTCTCGCGATACTCGCCGCCCGCTTTCGGTTGCGCGGGCGAGTAGAGCTTCGGCCCGCGCCCTCGCGCGGTGGTCCCCTTGCCCCGGGGCCCGTTGGTCAGTCCGCCGCACTCTCACCTCCCATTGCCACTGGTCTCTGCTTTGCAGACTTTGGGGGCCTACTCTGGTTGCTTTTTTGTTTTCCCCAAGCACATTTTGACCAAGAGGTGTCCAAGGGAAAATTCCTCCAGGACACCAAGACTTGCGAAATTGTATTCGGTATAAAATGCTGTTGAAAGGCTCTGAAATTAGAAGACTGCACAGGCATTAAAGCCCTCCTTCAGTGCACGGGGAGGGCCTGGGGCCTTCAGGTCCACCCAAAGGTTTTACGCTCCACCAGCCCCTAGGAGAAGCCTCTCTCGAGGAACCTGGACGGTTGCTGACAGAAGCCCTGCCCCCGGGGAGCTAAAAACTCCACCAGGCAATTGTCCCGGCCAAGTGAGAAGAGTGGGGTGTAGACTCCTTAAGGGATTGGCCCGGGGTCAGCGGTGAGGGAGGGAGCGAGGTGGTGAGTCACTGCAGGCCGGCTGAGAACGCGGCGTGTCGGGAGGGCCCTCGCCTTTGTCACCGCTTCTCTGAGCTCCGAGTGAGTTGGGAAACTGGAGCCCGGAGCCAAGTTCTTGGACAATCCAGGCCCCGCCGCCACGCGGGGCCGTGGGCTGGGGGCGGGGAGGCAGCGCTGCTCGCGACCCTCTGCCGCTGCCCGCTGGAAAATGAGCCGCCCCGCCCGTCTGGAGAAGGCTCCAAAGTCTCCCATTTACGCGGTAGCCAGTTACTGTTTCCAGTCCCCCTTCTGCACCTAGTCAGCCTCTCCTATGCACTGACTTACTGGTTGCTTTGTGTTTACCCGGCACCTTAATATGTGTGGTCTGAGTTTCCTGTAATTCAGCGTTCAGTAAACTGAGGGCAAGGACTGCACCTCGCTCATGTTTCTTTAGGAGGTGCTTTTCTTGGCCTTGCATAGGCCTGGACCCAGAGAAGAGCTTGATATATGTATGACTGCCTGACCCACCTGTTCGTTCAAGACAATGTGCACCCTGGCCCATCCTAGTGCAAGATGCCACCTGTGGCCTCAGCTCGAAAACCCTCCTAACTCCTTTCGCTGCCTCCACTCTGCCCCCTACTGTCTGCTCTCCATCTGACCAACCCAGTGAGGTCTGTGAAATGTTGTCACGTGAGTCCTCTGCTTAAACCCACGGGAGGTGTCCTCGTCACACTTAGAATAAAACCAAATTCCTAACCATAGCCTACAAGGTCCCATGTGAGGGGGCTCCTCACCATGATCAGCACACTGGCCTTCAACATTCCCCTGCAGCACTGCAAGCCTCCCTCCAGCCAGATCCTTGACCCCCAGATCTGATGGCCATCATCCTTTTAGCGCTCAGGTCTCAGCTCGGATGTCCCCTCGTGGAAGAGAATTTTCATGATCCCCTTCACCAAAGCAGGGCATTTTCTATTCTTTTACCCTGGATTAGGAATGTTCTTGTTTGTCTATTTGTTGATTGTTTATTATCTGCCCCAGCCCCCTTATGGAGTATAAGCTCCAGAAGGGCACAGGCCTTGTCTAGCTTGTTCACTCAGGGCCTGGCACATATATAGGCATTCAGCAAAGATTTGTTGAATGAATGACCAAACCTTTATGAGAGCGAGGGGTGCTGTTGAAAGAGTGCAGAAGCATGGAATGAGCAGCTGATGGCCCTGCCCATCATCAGACCACTGGGATTGTACACAGCTAGAGGCAGGCAGGTAGGAGTGGAGTTGGGGGAAAACAGACCCCTTGGTCACCATTAATGGTGCTCCATTCTGATTCTGATCTGATGAACCACAGCCCCAAATAATTCCCCACTCACGCCCGCTTCCTTCCCTCACTTTTTTTCTCCCCATCCCCAGCAATGGCCACATCTTATTCTGTCCAGACCTAAGGCACAGTCCTTGGGTCTCTCTTTTTCAACTACACTGCCTGCCCTTCTCTTTCGCTCTCAAGGCTTTGAGTAGCGTCTTTACCCTGAGAAAGGACTCTAAACCTGTAGCTCAAGCCCAGGGCTTTCTCCTGAGCTTCAGACCCTAGTCCAGCAGCTTCTTAGCATCTCCACGTGAAACTCTCATGGACGTCACAAGCTCAACATGTCTAGAGGTGAGTTCTTGAGTTCCCCCCACAAACGTGCTCCACCATGGTCTTCCCTAGCTCCATCTCTTAATTGCTCAGGCCACAGTCACTCCTGTCTTTCTCTCAAACTCCATCTTCAATCCATCTACAAATCCTGCTTTGCCTTCAAATTGTATCTAGCAATCTACATCTCTCATCACCTCCATTGTTGCCACTCTGGTCCCATGCACTTTTATCTCCTTCCCTTTGCCCCCATTCACTGTATTCCCAACGTAGCCACCACACTGGTCTCAATAAAATGCAGATCAAATCCTAGCTCTCCTCTGCTCACACCCATCTGATTCTTCTCGTCTCATTCAGAGGATAAATCTAGAGTCTCACACGATTTGCCTCTGATTTGTTTGAGCTCATCTCCTGCCTCTCTCCGCTGGCTCTGTTTCAGCCATAATGGGCTCCTTTTTGAGTGTTTCCTCTTCCAGTCACACCGTCTCCCCTATATTCACATGGCTCACGCCTCTGCTTCCTTCAAGCTTTGCTCAGCCCAGTGAGTCCGTCTCTCACCAGTCTATTTAAATTTTCAATACTCCCCCCTCCCAGACACTCTATTTCTTTCCTGCATTTTTCCCATAGCATTTATCACCTCCGAAAGTAATAAATAATTTGTTATTCAGTTTCTTGTCTGTAACTTTCCATGTGAAGAATCAGTTTGCTGATCACCAAAGACTTGTGTTTGTTACTGGGAACTACATTTCCCAGCCATGCCCTTGCCTTTGGGGCCATGTGACTAGTTCTTGCCAATAGACGTGAAGCAGAAGTGTGACTCTGAATGAGCAGGGCAGATCTGCATGACCAAAAATACATGCAAGGACTCTCAGCTGAGCAGACAACAGACCTTTATTATGTTAACCTGCTGAGAAGTTGTGATCTGTTTGTTACAGCATTTAGCACCTCAATCACTGTACCTTGGGTACAGTGGCCCACTAGAACAGAAGTTCAGTGAGGGCAAGGGCTTGTGTAGGTTTTGTTCATTTGTTTCTCCTCAGTGCCCAGAACAGAGCTTGGCATATAGTGGGTACCTAATAAATATTTGTTGAGTGAATGAATTAGTTTCCTTTTTCCACGACCAGTCATGAAAATAAGTGAATGGTTGGCAAGGAAAGGACAATGTGAAAGGAATTTTTTGTTTGTTTGCTTGTTAAACAGGTAGTAACTCTGGATTTCTACAGAAGCGCTGGCTACAGGTCTTGGTCAAACTAAATGGAGCTTCCTTTAATTCTGTTCTCCCCGCTTCATCTTTCTCTTTTCTTTTTCCCGCTTTTCTGCCTTCTCCATCTCTATCCCTCTAGGTCCTCCTTCTCTCTCCCTTTCTTCTTCCACTCCTTTTTCTCCCATGGATTTTCTTCTCTTTTTATTCCCACTTAATCTAAAAAAAAAAATTCACTGCCTGTTAATGTGAGCTACTGCGAGTACTCAGCCAGGATATCTACTCCAGGTTACTTAAAATATAGACGTGGGAAATAATAACGTGGGTTAAAAAATAAAGAAATATTAAATCCATGGACTCCTACTCTCCTTCTACCTTTAAGGCCCACTTCATTTCTTCTTGAAATACAGAAAAGAAGTGATGGTGGTCCAGATAATTCAGACTAACCCCCCCCCCACTAAGGACTACTAAAACAAAATAGACAATGTATTCCTCAAAACATCTGCTTGGAAACATCTGGTAGGTTAATAAGAGTGAAAACTATCAGGGGTAGACAGAACAGGGAGGTGATTCTAAGATTTGGGGTCCTTGTGCCCTAAGGTCCTTTGCTTTTGACAGCAACTTAAGTCCAGAGTAAGTATCACCTCGCACACATTTAGACAACTGTTATCAAAACCAAAACAAAAAACAGAAAATAACAAGCGTTGGCAAAGATGTAGTGAAATTAAAATACTTGTCCATTGCGGGTAGGAATGTAAAATGGTGCGACCACTATGGAAAACATTATGGCAGTTTCTCAAAAAATTAAACAATGACCATATAACCCAGCACTTCCACTTCTGGGTATATAACCAAAAGAATTGAAAGCAAGGACTCAAACAGATATTAAACACTCATGTTCATAGCAGCATTATTCACAATCACAAAAAGGTGGGAGGAACCCAAGCGTCCATCAACAGATGAATAGGTTTTTTTTATTGTGGTATATACACACCATGGAATATTACTCAGCCTTCAAAAGGGAGGAAATGCTACACATGCTACAACATGGATGAACCTTGACAACATTGTGCTATGTGGAATAAACCAGCAGCAAGAAACAAATAACTGTCTGATTGTATTTGTATGAGGGCATCTAGAGTAGACAAATTCTTCGAGAGTAGGAAGGGTGATTGCCAAGCAGGGGGTAGGAAGGAAGGATGGGGAATTGTTAACTGGATACACATATAGCGTCTTCAGTGTGGTAAGATGAAAAGACCTCTGGAGATTAATTGCAGAACAATGTAAATGTACTTTACTGTACACTTTAAAATGACTAAAATGGAAAACTTCATGTTAACAGAGTTTTTACCACAATTTTTAAAACTTTTAATGGTTAAGACAGTAAATTGTGCATTGTACCACAATTTTTGAAAGAAGAACAAAAATTTAACAAGACAAACCATGCAAAAACTACCAAAAGAAGGTAGGCATTATGGCAAAAAAGCATGACTGGAAGTAAAGAGGGATGCTTCATAATGATGGAATGCTTCATTCACCAAGAAGACATAACAGTTCTGAATTTGTGTGTGCCTAATACACATAGCCTCAAAATATAGAAAGCAAAACCATGGACAGAATTGCAAGAAGGTAGAGACAAATCTACAAATATAGTGAAAGATGCATATATCAGTAACTCTTAAAATGAGCAGATGGAGAGCTAGTAAGAAAGAGATCTGAACAACTGGATAAGCAGACCTTACCTAATAGATATATAGAGAATACTGCACCCACAACTGCAGATCACAAATTCTTCTCCAGTCTACATGGAATGTTTATGAAAATGCTGGGCCATATAACAAGTCTCAACAAATTCAACTGCTCTAAATCATACAGAGTACATTCTCAGACAGTGATGCAATTAAGATAGAAAACAAGAGAAAAACTAAGAAAATATCTACATATATGAAAATTCTTTCTTTCTTTCTTTCTTTTTTTTTTTTGTTTGCGGTATGCGGGCCTCTCACTGTTGGGGCCTCTCCCCTTGCGGAACACAGGCTCCGGACGCCCAGGCTCAGCGGCCATGACTCATTGGCCCAGCCGCTCCGCGGCATGTGGGATCTTCCCGAACCGGGGCACGAACCCGTGCCCCCTGCATCGGCAGGCGGACGTTCAACCACTGCGCCATCAGGGAAGCCCAAGAGGTGGTTCTTATGTAGTCATTAAGAACAATGAGTTTGGGAATTCCCTGGCAGTCCAGTGGTTAGAACTGTGGCGCTTTCACTGCTGAGGCCCGGGTTCAGCCCCTGTTTGGGGAACTAAGATCCCGCAAGCTGCTCGCAGCGGGCCAAAAACAACAACAACGAGGCAATGAGATCAATCCGTAAGTACAGACATGGAAAGATGAGTACAGTACATTAGGGAAAAAAACAACATGCAGATCAATATGAGTAATATCCCAATTAGGTTAAATATCAAAATAAAGCAAAACAGAAAACCTGAATGTGTTTATATATGTATAGGAAAATCTGGAAGGCTGCAAACTGATTGTTAATAATGGAGTTACCTTTCATAGTGTTGGATTATCACTTTTTTTTTTCTCATGGTACGCGGGCCTCTCACTGTTGTGGCCTCTCCCGTTGTGGAGCACAGGCTCCAGACGCGCAGGCTCAGCGGCCATGGCTCACGGGCGCAGCCGCTCCGTGGCATGTGGGATCTTCCCAGACCTGGGCACAAACCCGTGTCCCCTACATTGGCAGGCAGACTCTCAACCACTGCGCCCCCAGGGAAGCCCAGATTATCACTTTTTAAATTACGTACTTCTTTGTATTTTTTTTTGTCAAAGACATGTATTACTTATATAATTTTTAAATTTTGTTTATTTATTTAATTTATTTTTTGGTGTGTTGTGTCTTCGCTGCTGGGCGCGGGCTTTCTCTAGTTGCAGCAAGCGGGAGCTACTCTTCGTTGCGGTGCGTGAACTTCTCATTGAGGTGGCTTCTCTTGGTGCGGAGCACGGACTCTAGGCACATAGGCTTCAGTCGTTGTGGCACGTGGGCTCAGTAGTTGTGGCGCACGGGCTTAGTTGCTCCGCGGCAAGCGGGATCTTCCTGGTGAAGAGCTCGAACACGTGTCCCCTGCATTGGCAGTTGGATTCTTAACCATTGTGCCACCAGGGAAGTCCGTATAATTTTTTTAAATAGGTAAAAAACATGAATAACAAAAGCAGCACTGTAGCATTAGAATTGACTTGAACAGTTAGAGGTGCTTAAATACAATTTTGTTACTTTCCTTTTATTTTTGTGACCTTAAGCTTAAAGTATGTTATTGAAATGCCATGTAGATGAAGATTTTTCAAATATATGAAAACGTAATAGGATTTCCATAACCAGTTTTTCCATATTTTAATTTTTCTTTTTATTTCCTTTTCTTTTTATTTCTTTTTAATTTTTTTCCCATATTTTAATTTTGTATGAAGTTATTTTTAAGTACAATTCCATTTTCTACAATAATCAAGGATATAACTCCATTGGTCCAAAAGTAAATAGGTGAAGATTAGTATTTTCCACTTATAGGCAGGATATCTAATTTATTTTACTGTGACCTCAAGTTTTAAAAAAATACCAAAAGAAGCGAAGATTGATTAGAGATCTGGCAATAACAACTCCCAATTAGGGCTTCCCTGGTGGCGCAGTGGTTGAGAGTCTGCCTGCCGATGCAGGGGACATGGGTTCATTCCCCGGTCCAGGAAGATCCCACATGCCGCAGATCGGTAGGCCCGTGAGCCATGCCCGCTGAGCCTGTGCGTCCAGAGCCTGTGCTCCACAACGGGAGAGGCCACAACAGTGAGAGGCCCTCGTACCGGAAAAAAAACAAAAAACCATCTTAGGAATTTCCCGGTGCTCCAGTGGTTAGGACTCCATGCTCCCACTGCTGCAGGCCTGGGTTCAATCCCTGGTCAGGGAACTAAGATCCCACAAGCCACACAGTGCAGCCAAAAAATTAAATATTAAAAAAAAGTTAAAAAAAATCCATCTTGCTGGAATATTTTCAGAATTCAAATTATGACAACTATTGTGATTTGATTTCCATTTTAGAAAGTTAGCTCTTTAAATCAACTCACAGTGTAGAGTGAATCAGAAAGGGAGGAGATTAAGGAGACCAGTTAAGAGGTCGTAGTTTTAGTTAAGAATGAAAACTACCTGAACTAGGATAGCAGCATTAAAAAATAAGGATGGTGCAGATTCAAAAGTTGTGGGCAGTGTGAGTTGAGGGAAGGGGAGAAGTTAAGGCAGAGGACACGGAGGAGCAGTCCCTGGGGGCAGCTGCCACTTAAATGGGATCCTCTGCACGGGTTTTGTCTGCAGGTTGGTTTGTGCCCAGGCCCCAGTGTAACCAGACCGGTTGGTCACAAGTACCCCAGTATCTACTGCCTTGGAGCCTGTATTCATCTGCCCAGGCTGCCGTAACAAAATACCACAGGCTGGGTGGCTTAAACAACACACACTCACTTCTCACAGTTCTGGAGGCTGAGAACTCCAAGATCAAGGTGCCGGCAGACTGGGTTGCTGGTGAAGGCCCTCTTCCTGGCTTGCAATGACTGCCTTCTTACTGTGTCCTCACATGACAGAAAGAGACTGGGAGTTCCCTGGTGGCCTAGTGGTTAGGATTCCCGGCTTTCACTACCGTGGCCCGGGTTCAGTCCCTGGTTGGGGAACTGAGATCCTGCAAGCCTCACGGTGTGGCCAAAAAGAAAAAAAAGAGAGAGAGACTGATATCTCTCTCTCTGTTCTTATAAAGCCACTAATTCCATCTGGAGGGGCCCACCCTTATGACCTTATCTAACCCTAATTACCTCTCAAAAGCCCATTCTCCAAATATAGTCACATTGGAAGTTGAGCTTCAAGGTATGAATGGGGGAGGGGGACATGAGTCCATAGCACAATGTAAAGTCCATGGAAGGAATGGGCCTCTTTACCGAGTGTGTGTGTGTGTGTGTGTGTGTATTAGATTGGATTTTTTGCCTTTTGTCTGCTATCTTCTTTCCTTCTTCCTTCCTTTATAACTGTAGTACAACTGTTTTAGTTTTGGGCATTCAGTTTGGCAATATTTAGTAAATTTTCAGCTGTGGCCCAGCTATTTCACTTCTCTGAGTGTCCATGTAAAGGAAAAACATACTCCTGTGTGTTTCCTCTTCTCTCAGTATTCTACTACAATGCTGATTCACATGTTTAAAATTAATTAATTAATTAATTAATTTTTATTTATTTTATTTTTGGCTGCGTTGGGTCTTCGTTAGCTATGCGCCGGCTTTCTTTAGTTGTGGTGAGCAGGGGTTACTCTTCATTGTGGTGCACAGACTTCTCCTTGCAGTGGCTTCTCTTGTTGTGGAGCATGGCTCTAGGTGCGCAGGCCTCAGTAATTGAGGCATGCGAGCACAGTAGTTGTGGTGCACTGGCTTAGTTGCTTCATGGCATGTGGGATCTTCCCAGAACCGGACTCAAACCTGTGTCCCCTACATTGGCAGGCAGTTTTTTTTTTTTTTTAGAAGCAATTAGTGTATTTATTCTGGAAAAAAAAGCACTTAGATTAGAAAGCATTTGTCCTATCAAAGCCAACGCCTCTATTCATTTAGGAACTGGAGCTTATCCTCTTTTAATTAAACCCCAGCAATTCTTCATTTTCCATTCTGTATTGTCCTAGTTTGGGTTGTTATAGGAAAAATACCATAGACTGGGTGGCTTAAACAACAGAAATTTGTTTCTCACAGTCTGAAAGCTGGAAGTCCAAGATCAAGGTGATGGCAGCCTCATTTCTTGGTGAGAGCACTTCTCCCGGTTTGCAGATAGATGCCTTCTTGCTGTATCTCACATGGTGAAGAGACATTATTTCTCTCGACTCTCTTATTGTAAGGGCATTAATCCCATTCATGAGGGCTGGCAGGCAGTTTTTTATTTATTTTATTTTTATTTATTTATTTATTTATTTATTTTTTGCGGTACGCAGCCCTCTCACTGTTATGGCCTCTCCCGTCGCGGAGCACAGGCTCTGGACGTGCAGGCTCAGCGGCCATGGCTCACGGGCCCAGCCACTCTGCGGTATGTGGGATCTTCCCGGACCGGGGCAGGAACCCGTGTCCCCTGCATAGGCAGGTGGACTCCCAACCACTGCGCCACCAGGGAAGCCCTGGAAGGCGGTTTTTAACCACTGTGCCACCAGGGAAGATCCTGATTCACTTTTTTCCCCCAATGCACATATTATTTATTTATTTATTTATTTATTTATTTACTTATTTATTTATTTATTTTGGCTGCATTGGATCTTTGTTGCTGCATGCGGCTCTCTCTAGTTGTGGTGAGCAGGGGCTACTCTTCATTGCAGTGCGCAGGCTTCTCACTGCAGTCGCTTCTCTTCTTGCAGAGCACGGGCTCCAGGAATGCGGGCTTCAGTAGTTGTGGCACACGGGCTCTGTAGTTGCGGCTTACGGGCTCTAGAGCACAGGCTCACTAGTTGTGGCATGCTGGCTTAGTTGCTCCACGGCATGTGGGATCTTCCCAGACCAGGTTTCAAACTCAGGTCCCCTGCATTGGCAGGCAGATTCTTAACCACTGGGCCAACAGGGAAGTCCCTCCTGATTCACTTTTGACACTAGCTGTGTGTGGGTTTTCCACACATCAGGCAGGAATTGTTAAATAAATTATAGTGAATCTATACTATGAACTGGTATTCAGCCAAAACTAAAGTAGAGCTGTATCCAATGAGGTGCAAATATATCTAGGACCACATCGTTTACCAAAAAAAAAAAGCAAGTTCCTATATATAATGTAGAGTCTGGATTCATTTCTTTATTTTATTTGTTTAATATTTCTTTATTTATTTGGTTGCACTGGGTCTTAGTTTCTGCCAGCAGGCTCCTTAGTTATGGCTCACTGGCTCCTTAGTTGTGGCATGTGAACTTTTCGTTGTGGCTGTAGAAAGAGAATCAGTAGGCGTTTGCATCTGCCCTGGGGTGCACCGAGGTTGCGAGCCCAGGTGACTGATGGGGGTGCCGGGCGTGGGCTGAGGGACAGGCGGTGTTTGTATAAGATCCATCAAGCTGGAACTAACCCTCCATCCAAGAGGAGAAGCCCAGCAGGTACCGGGGCCTCCGCTGGTTCTGTGTTCTCTCCCTTCAGAAGAAGAGCTATTTGTCCGCGTACCACAAAAAAAAAAAAGGAGAGCTATTAGTAATCCTGGGGAAACCTGGGGTGTTCCCGTGTCACAGCTACTGGGTGACCAGTGTCACCTGAGCTGCGGTCTTTGTGTGGCTCCAGCAGCTGCTGGGCCTCGGGCAGGATGTGCTGGCACCTCCCCCCGGGAGACAGCCAGTCCGGGTCCGGGGTGCACAGGAGTGATGAGAGGAGAGACCAGCCCTCCCTCTGCATGTCGCCTTCTGCCGCCCTTCCCAGATCCCCTTTCCTCCTCCTCGCACGGGTGCCCTGCCCTGTCTCCTCCCCTCTAACATGTTTGACTGGCGCTTACTTCTTTCCCACCCAGGAATGTGGCATCACCCCAGAAAGTGAGAACCTGACCTTGTCACCGAAAGGAGCTATTGACCAGTCGTCCTGCACGGGGACGCCTCTCTCCTCCACAATTTCCTCCCCAGAAGGTACATGATGGTGGGTGGGAACAACTGCAGGTCCTTCCCCATCAGCCGAGTCCATAGTGCTTCTAATATTTCCTCCCGGATGGACTAGGGAGCAGCACTTTAATACCTAAGCGGCAGACAAAATAGGCCCCAGCTTGAGAGGAAGTGAGACTCGCTCCCTTGCAATGAGAGGGCGGTCTAGCAGCTGAGCTGGGGGAGAAGCAGGTATCTCACTCCCAGTCCTGCTGTCATAAGTGTTTCTTTAACATTATGACAGGGAAAAGCAAATCCCTCATCCCTGAGGTTGAGTTTGGATTTCTAAAACATAAAGGAGCCAAACCTTGGAAAACCTTCCATCTAAACCCTATTTGGTGAGGGCAAGGCTAGGCCGCTGGTGTCCTCACTGCCCGGGTGCAGCGAGAGAGCTCTGCTCCCAGTGCACTCACAGCAGCCGGGCCTGACCTCCGTGTCTTTCCTCCAATTCCTGTCTCAAAAGACGCTGCCAGCAGCAGTCTGGCCCAGTCGGTCATGTCCATGGTGTCCTCCAAGATCACCACCGACACCGCCTAATCCATGTCCGGCTCCTACATCGCCCCTGGCACAGAAGAGGACGGGGAGGCTGTCCCCTGCCCCCGGGCTGCCAGCAGGACCCCCTCAGAAGAAGGAGACGTAAGAGAGGAGCATAGGATCACCCTCGCCGCTCTGCTCTGCTCTGTACTCGAGTCCCAAGGAGCTCAGTCCAGGGCCTGCCAGGGAGATCGGCAAAGCACCCCAGTGCTCGGGAGGGGAGCCCTGGAACACAGGGCACCGTGTCGTTGAATCACAGACTCCCTCAGATGTGATCTTCCATGTGGCACCACTTCTGTCCTGAGGACTTGGTTTGGTTTGCTGCCAGGCGAGCTGGGTAGGAGAGCCGGTGGCATCTGCACCTTGACTTTTGTTGCTCCTTTGCAGGTGACGCCAGCGGCGTCTCCAGACTGCAACTTTGCGGGCCTCGTCGCCACCGCTGAAGAGCAGGATGCAGAGGTAAGAGCAAGGTGGACGCTGGTGCCCCTCCCCGGTCAGAGGGACTGCCGACACTGGCAGAGGAGGCAAATAGGATGGGGGCTGTTCTGGAAGAAGCCTTCCACGGTTGTGCACTTGGATCTGTTAGAGGCAGGGTGCAGGCACAGGGACTGTCCAGATAGCAGAGGGCGCTGGTCTCAGCGTAATAGGCGTGGAGTGAGTTCCAGATGGAAGTCTTCCAGGCCAGACAATTGAGAGGGTGTTTGTCCTCCAATTCACTTAGTATTTACCTGGCACAGGCATCTCACATCTTCCTGGCACTGGGGGACACAAAGACCGAGTGACATGGCTTTTGCCTGCCCACACCCCCAATCCACCCATCCCACCCATCCCGGAGCTCCGTCTGATGGAGGAATCAGAGTTATAACTCAGCGTGAGAAGTGCTCTGATGGAGGTGTGGCCGAAGTATATGGAATGCCCAGCTCCCAGTGGGGACTCTACAACTTTCTCTTGAGCCAGATGTTCTCTAAGGAGTATCTGGATGGGATTGGGGATCCTGAAGGGTTTCTGAAAGTTTTATGATCTCACGGTTTGCTTTTGCATTTGACAACATTTATTTCCAACTGGGAGAAACAGTGTGAGCTAAACTATTACCAAGGCTATTCCTGACAGTCCCACGGTCCCTCTGTAAGGTGCCTCAGACCTGGTCCCTCTGGAACGTGCCTCAGACCTGGTCCCTATGGGCCGATCCTGCCTCGCCAAGCAAAATCTGCCTCTGCTGGGCCTCCCAGCCATCTCACACGGACAGGAAATGTCTGGATACCATGAGGGTGATTAGTTCTGTCTTCTGACAATCAGTAGACTCATTTCACTGCTTTATGGACTCACAGTGCCTTCCTTCTGTCCTAGGGAAATGATGTTCTAGAAGAAGAGGCCGGATCACCCACACAAGAAGATGGTAAAAGACCTGGTCTTTTGCTCCCTTCTATTATATTTCTTTCCCGGGTATTCTCTGAAGGGTAGAGAAAGGGGCACTGGTGTGACTTGGTGGCACTGCTCAAGGGTGTGGCTTTGGGGAAAGGTCGTCTTCTTGATGGAATATCAAACCAAGCAGGGTATCTAAGGACCTCAGCAGCCTTCCTGGCTCTTTCTGGGCCTCTGAGCCAAGGCTGCAGTAGATACATGGAGTTCTCCATCTACGTTGAGTAGATCCTGAAGCTTCTTGGGCAACTGCCATCACCTTCCTTCCTGCTTCAGCTTCTCAGCTGAGTCTCACAGAACTGCTCTAGCAGCCCCCAGGTTCATCTGCAGCAGGAGAACAGCTTCCTCCCCTTGGGGGAACCGACTGTTAGGCAGTAGGTTTTCCTGCTTTAGTGAAGAAAACGGCTGGTGTTACAGTAGCAGAAGGATCACAGCCCTGGCGGCACAGCAAAGGTGAGGTGAAGAGACGTTAGCAGCTCAGCGTGCACTAGTGTTTGTAGGCTATTGGAACGAGTCTCTTTACCATCGTTCAGGCCTCAAGTAGATATATTTTTTTTAATTCCAAGAGTTGGTTTACCATGTTGTGTTAGTTTCTGCTGTACAGCCACGTGAATCAATTATACATATACATATATCCACTCTTTTTTTAGATTCTTTTCCCATATAGGCCATTACAGGGCACTGAGTAGAGTCCCCTGTGCTCTACAGCAGGTCCTTATTAGTTATCTATTTTATATATAGTAGTGTGTATATGTCAATCCCAATCTCCCAATTTATCCCTCCCCTCCCTTGCCCCCCGCCATAACCATAAGTTTGTTTTCTACACCTGTGACTCTATTTCTGTTTTGTAAATAAGGTCAATCATATCTTCAGTCGGAAGAATTTTGTTTCTAGTTAGCCGAGAAGCGAAGGAAGGACCTACATATAGAGCAAGGAAGTGGCGGGTGGGGTGGGGGGTTTAGGCGAGCTGGGAATCCCACCTGGAATTGTAGGACCAGGCGTCCCCGGAACCGGTGTCTCTTCCGTCTGCTCCTCTGAGGTGCCTCCACAGAAGGGCAACCTCTAGAGCAAACCTGGATCCCAGCCTGGATGCAGATGTCATGCTAGTCGCTTCTGCTTTGGCCATGGCAGTTGCTTGGTGGGTGGTGTGGTGTGCAGGGGGTGCACATGTGCACATGACCACTCTCTCCTGGCCAAGTAGTGCCGGAGGAGGGGTGGTCGCCCAGGCTGTGCCTCTGTCGCCCGCGCACGCCAACCAAGCCGGGGTTGGGCGCTACCTGCCCTCGGTTGATGTCTTCAGGGTGCAAGGCTCCGAGTTCTCCATTGTGATTGTCGTCCCCAGTAGAATATTTGCTTCTAAAAGGCAGAGGGCAGTACGTGCTTTCCGCCTGACATTCCATATGTGGTTTCCACCTGACATGCTGTACACAGTAGATGTATGTTTCTTCCTCTGCCATTCACCAAAGAAAAAAAAAAAAGGTGGGGGGCTTGAAAAAATAACACCTAAAACTGTCCCCTTCCCATCTTACACGACTGTAGGTTACTGGTCAGCCCCTTAAAACATCCTCAGAATAGCAAATTAAGTCTCAAAGAAAATAAATCATAATTTTGCAAGCGATGTGATTCTTTGAATTGAGGTGCAAAATTACGGGACCAAAGAGCTTTAATTGCCATTTTATGTATTAGTCATTTCGCAGAGCCTTGTGGTCATAAACACACCCCACGTGCACCGACAGACACAGGCCGGAGCCTGGGGTCACTTCCCCCGTGGCTCTCCTAGCTCTTCCAGCCTGGCTTAGCTCTGCTGTGGGCCCGGGTCTGTGTGTCCGAATCCCACAGACCTCCCCAGCGCCTGATTTCCCAGGAACAAAGGCTGGAAAGGGGCCAGTTAAGGGAACAGAGCAGAACAGAGCGAGAACACAAATGTACCCACACAGTTTCCTTTATTGTCCACTCTCCCCACTTAATTATTGTCTTTTTTTTAACATATGATTTGATGTTTTTTGTCTCCATCCTTAAGATTTTTATTTTAAGGACAGCAAAGCAGAGAAAAACACAGCCAGGTCCTCTCTAACTGCCTTAACTCCGTTACAGGCCAGAGGACATTCGCATTTCTAGGTATGGTGTGTGACAATAACAATGACTTTGACATCGCCAGCATGAAAGCACTGGACAGTAAGCTGTGCTCTGCGGTCTGCTTACCCGGTGAGTGGCAGTCTGCTGAACATGAACTTGGTGGGAGATGCTCCCCTGCTCGCACCCCTGCTCTCACCCTAGGACACCCATCTCCTGCCCTGCAGTTCCTGCAAGAAGGCATGGGCTTTGCTAAGGTGCTGGGAGCCAGTTGCTGAAAGGAAGTGAGGCGGCCTCGGGAGAGTCCTTGGGCAAAGAGCGACTCTGCTCTAAACGAATCTATTTGGGCATGGAGAAAGGCGCAAAAATACCCCCAAAGCCTTCCGATTTGGCCTGACCGTGCCCCCTCCATCATGATCTTGCAGATCCCATGGCAGGGGGCCTGGTCTTGTTTCCATCAACAGGCAGTTTAAGGCAGACACGGCCTCTGTGATAAGGTCTTGGAAAGAGAGCCTGAGCCCTTGAAAAGGGAACCTGTAGCCCCTCAGAGGAGAGTGGTTAGTTAGGATCAGAGAGGAATTTCAAAGCCTGCATTTTATAGACTAGCTCTGTGACCCAGTGAGCCCTGGGCGACCACCAGTTGCCTTGTGCTCCCTAGATTTGGATCCCAAAGGAACGATCAGGGGTCGAGGGTGACTCTTCTCCCTGGAGCCCTAACTCTATAAATTCAATCAGGGCCATCAACGTGCCCCTTATTCCTTCTCATGACACTAAACTGAATCCGGGATGAGTTCTCAGGAGGAGCCCACCTGTCAGTCACACTCTGCGCACTGATGTCTCTCTGCTCCGTGCTCACCAAGGGCTTCACCAACCATGGCTCTAAAGCCACATCTTGCCCGGTGGACTAGGTCGAAATTGCCCCTCCTGGGTTCACGGCAGAGACTGCCTTCATGTTGCGTGGTTTGTAATCTCTTAAACATGCCCTGGACATACTTAAGCTTCAGGACAGCCACGTCCCGTCATGGGTCCAGTGCTTTACTCTCTTGGCGACGTGGTTACAGGTGCTGGAGGGACACAAACTCCTGTGGTTGCCACTCTCCATCAGATTGCAAAAGACCCAGGTCCTCACCCCTCTGGCCCCATGAAGGCTTGTGGTGGAGGAAGCCATAATCCCCAGAGACACCTCCCACGGCCTTCCCAGGGGCTCTCCGGTCCCTTCCCACTTAGCGTTGACCCAGCCAGGCCTGGGCCAGAGTGGCTGAGGTCCAGGGTACATTTCACTTCCTGCCTTCCTACTCTTTACCTGGCTTCTGCCTGTCCATTTGTTTCTCATGTCTTTTTGCCAAATGTACGTCTGTCTGTCCAGTTTGTTTATTTTGAAACTCATTTAGGTTATCCAGACTTCATGTGAGAGTTCATGTTCACCCACACCCAACCCCAAGCTTGCTGGGCGCACGCACATCCGAGGGGCCCTCGCTGAGGCTTCCGGTCCTAACTGGCAAGAGCCTGTATTTAATATGCTGAAATTTTCCAGGAAAAAACATATTTGTGAGACTAGATTAATCCCTGTTCCACAAAAGCGGGGATGCTTCTGTGGCAAAGGTTACAGGCAGGATTTGTTTTGGTCACTAGTTGGGGAAGATGCCATCTCTGCCCTCACTCCGCCCTGAGTCTGTGGCAGCTGTGCCGGCCAGCCGCTCACTGGGTTTCAAGAGAGGAATCTAGGCTCCTGCCTCCCTGCAGTGGCTCCCCACCAACACCCGTGTTGGGCAGAGAGAGCTCCTGGGAATTGTTTCAGCCACCCATGCTGGTGGAAACTGACCCCAGGCCTTCTGCTTCCTCCTCTCCCTAACTCCTTCGGGCCAACCTGCTGGTGGATGTTTATTCCACTCTGGGATTGCGGCAGGGGAGCGAGACCTGGAAGGAAAACAATGCCTGGGCTTCTTTATGGTGATCTCGAGAGCCAGCCATTCTCAGATTAAACTGGCTTCACCGTTCAGGCCAGACATGAAACCGAATGACAGTGGCGGCTGCCGGGAGAGGGAGTTGAAGGTCGCATCGTAGCCTCACCCCGAGGTCTCAAGGGCTCTTACGGGAGAAGGAAAGTGCATCTGCTCTCTTGGTAAAATGTTTCTCGGGTTCTGCTGTTAGCGTCACACTGGTAGTAAAGAGCTGGGGGACTCTCTGGAAGCATCTGTCGGGTTAATGTCAGGTTAATGACAGGAGCATCCACTGTGGTAGGTCCCGTGGAATCAACAGACCTCACCACGCTCAGCTGTAAGTTCAAAGTTCCATCCTATGACTGAGGTGCCTCAGGCTGGCTTGGCCGTCAGGACAGCTTCTCAGGCACTTGGTCTCCCTCTCCACGCTGTTTCCCTCCCCACATGGATGCCACTCCCCTCACGGAGCGCCCACAAGGAGGGAGCCCGGGGAGCATCCCATGGTCCACCCTCCCCAGGCCCACAGGTGCTCTGCCAGGAGCCCCAGCTCGCGGCAAGGATGGCTCAGGTCCCCATCCTCGCTGCTCTCATCAGCCTTGTGGGAGTGATGTTGAGAAAGCATCTGTGTCATTCCAGCACCTCTTCCGCTAAGAAGCCTCTGGGTCTTCTTTAGCCCTGAGACCAAGGTGGGGGGGGCGATGGTATGTTCTGAGATTGTTCTGCAAGGTTCTCAAAGGGAGGAAATCTGAGTTGACCATTGTAGGTGGTGAGCCGATTAGAAGCGTGAGGCCATGCTAGGTAGACGGGGCCCCAAGGAACCTGACGGAGTATCACACAGGCGTCAGGATAGTGGCCAGGGGACCAGTGACAATTCTGTGAAAAGGCTCTGGGGAGTGTGATGGGAAAAAGCAAAGATAATTTGAGTTTATTAGTGGAAATACAAATGCTTTTGTTTTGTTTTGTTTTGTTTTGTGTGGTACGCGTGCCTCTCACTGTTGTGGCCTCTCCCATTGCGGAGCACAGGCTCCGGACGTGCAGGCTCAGCGGCCATGGCTCACGGGCCCGGACGCTCCGTGGCATCTGGGATTTTCCCGGACCGGGGCATGAACCCGTGTCCTCTGCATCGCCAGGCAGACTCTCAACCACTGCGCCACCAGGGAAGCCCGATACAGATGTTTTTAAATGATGGCATTGGACAGGAGTGGGCATACCGATGAAATCTAAAAGTACTTATGGAGGGAATTCCCTGGCCGTCCAGAAGTTAGGACTCAGCACTTTCATTTCAGTGGCCTGGTTCAATCCCTGGTCGGAGAACTAAGTTCCTCCAAGCCACTGCACAGCCAAAAACAAAACAAAGAAAAGTACTTATGGAGACCTGAAATAACCCAAGACTAAGACGCCACTAGGAAGGGTTATGCTTCGCAGATACTAAGGAAAAATCGGAATTAACTTTCTCTTTTCTTGGAGAGAAACTCTACAAGATGGTGGAACTGTTACAGACCTTAAATTTAATTAGTGGCTGGGTAGAGGTAGGAAACAGGTGTGTGGAATCCCCCTAGATGTGCTCCCCAAATCTGCCTCTAGAGGTCTCCTCACTCCCCCGTTTCTGAGCCTGAGGATGGAATTAAGTGGGAACCACCTTTCTCTACCTCCCGTGAAGGATTTTCAATCTCCAGGCTCCCTTTTCTGGCTGAGGGCTGGACAGAATGGCAGCACTCGCTCAGGAAGTCCTCCTGCGCCTTCCAGGCTTACCTTCTGCATCCAGGATGCACGGAGCAGCAGGGTTTCGCCGAGGGTCTGGCAGAAGCCTTTTTAGAGGAAAGAGCACCAACGACTGTACTAAGAAGCTGGGGAGATCAGAGACTTCGGGTCTGAGTCTTGAGGCTGTTTCAGAAGGAGCCAGTTTTCAGCCCTGGCTCAGAATCTGGACCAGTGGTGTTTGTAGCAAGGACTCAAGAATTCAGAGCCAGGCAGCCTGGCAGCCAGTGGTGGTGGCGGCGAGGCTGCGGCAGTGTTTTGATTTGACTTTCTGTGTGTGTGTGTGTGTGCGTGTGTGTGTGTGTGTGTGTGTGTGTGTGTGTCTTCTCTCCTTTTTACCATTTGCTTTTGGTCTTTTATACCAAACAGCCACAGTTCCGGAGTCCTGCCCATTAAACACAGAGGAATAAGTATGAGATCTACCAAATTATATAAAATGAAGGAACAACTTATTTCATCTGGGGGTTCCTAACTTAAAAGGGCAATCTTGCCTGCTCTTCATCCTGTCACCCTTAGAGCGGTAAAGCACTGTGGACCCATGTGCCGGACTCCGGTACCCCCAGGGAGTACAGATCCCCGCATTCCGTCTGGCTGTGAGAGATACCTAAACATTTCCTGTCCCACTCACTCCCCTTCCCCTGGGGTCCACCTCCACAAGACTATTATTAGAGCCTTAGGGCGGATTAGCACACCAGGACATTTATGGGTATACACAATTTATACCCGCTGAATCCCAGTGCTTCTGCCATTAAAGGGTTTTGTGTCTTGGGCTGGCCTAACCTGAAGCTGACCCCAGACATTGGTGAGTGGCCTCCCTCAAATGTGACACAGTGAGCCTCACGCCCACCCTCCAGGGTCAGCTGGCTCCGTCCACGAACTGAGCCCTCTGAAGGGCATGGCTCTCGGCTCTGCCCTGGAGGAGATCACCGAGTGCTGGAGGACCCAGCAATTTCCACACAGCATGAGAAATTGGGTGGTCGTACGGGCCAGTGGGGGAACACTTCGGAGCATGCTGGACCCCATCTGGCCTCCGGGGGGGTCTTCTGGGGGCAGGTGCTGGAAGAGGCAGCTCAGCAGTCCTCGGCCAGAGAATGGAAGGCTTTCCCCAAACTCAGGGGGTTAGGGCTTCATCCTCTCCCTTCAGAAGGGGCATCTCGTTGCACTGGGGGGACTGAATCAGATGGAGTCAGTCTGTGGGATGGGAGGACGACTTGGGGGAGATGAGTGTAGCCTGAACAAGGCCTGGGGGGCGGATGGTTTTCGCGCACATTCTGTGAGTCAGGCACCCTGCTCACCACTCTTCCATGTCACCTCGCTTAGTCTCACAGCATCCCTGGGGAGTAAGTACTTGTCTCCCATCTGATGGATGGGAAAACCTGGGCTCCAAGTACAGTGACCTGCCCAAGGTCACACAGTCAGTACGTTACAAGCTGGGGCTGTATCCCGGTTTTCTGACTACAGATTTAGACCTTACTAGAGCTTGAACAAGCAGGAGGTCATGGTGGATTGGATACAGAGCATGAAGGAGAGAGAAGCATCAAGAGTGGGTTTCCAGCATGGGCAGCGGATGCTTCTCGTGCAGGAACTGCAGTACAAGGGGGGAAGATGATGAGTTTCGTGGATGGTACCCGGGGGACCCCAAAGCTCTGGAGCTAATGTCTCCTAGGGTTGGTGGCACCAGCTGATAGCAACTCTCGGTGGGCTGTTCAGGTGCAGAAGGAGAGGAACAGCTGTCACTCTGTTCTCTGCCATGCCATTTGGTCCCTGGCACCCTGCTGGGCAGCCAGTCCCTTCCTGCCCCACCCTGGCCCCCACAGCAAACACTAACTCTGAGCCCAAATTAACACACTCTTCTCCCTCCCCTTCACCTCCTCCTGCTCTCGTGAAAGTCTCAGCCAGACTCAGTTTCTTTTCCTGGTCCGCTGTAACACTTAGGCAAACTTCAAGACCAAATAAAGATACAAAGGTGGAGCCTACGGCAAGCTCACAAAACAAGGACCATCCTGCATGTCCCTCCATCAGAGGGCCACAGTGGCCATGACTGTCCCTAGCCCAGTGGACGCCACTGCTCCCAAGTTTCACGTGCTGTGGTTTGCACCCTGTGGGAGTTCCAGGTAATGCGCATCTTGCCAGTTTTCGTGCCAAACTCCGGACTGTCCTGCCAGAGACACCATCTACACCAAACCAAAGGTCCGGTAACCTTCCTTTCCTCTTCTCAGGTGCCTGGCAGGCTGACGACAACGTGGTCAGTCATCGGAACACGCAGTGCAGACGCTCATCTTCTGGCAGCCTGGAGGACCCCGAGAACAGGCTCTGCGTGTGGGATCCTTTGGCCATCTGAGAGCCTTAGCCCCTGTACCAGGGCTCTCCTCCCGTTCTCACATCCCATCCTGGCCTCATGGCACCACTGACCTCCTGGGCATCCTCAGCAAGACACACGGAGACGTTTTAGACCCACGTGAAAGCTGGATGCTGAGGGCACCTGACCCTTCTCCCAGACTCATCTTCTTCCGCAACCGTGATCCTTCCCCTCTCAGAAGGGACTGGAAACCTCTTTTCTCCTTGTGGGCTAAAGCCACTCGAACTGCAGCTCATGAGACCCTTTGCAGAGAGTCTCTGGAATGTTTCCACTGTATCTTGATCTTCAGGTGGAGCTGTGGCCTACAGACTGGTTATTTCTTGTGCATCTTTTCTTTTTTTTCTCCTTAGGAGGTAGACCAAGAAGACTCAAGAGTTTGGGTGACTTCATTACAAACACCCATCTGGCATTTTCTAGTCTCTGGGACATCATGAGCAATCTGAGACCTGCAGTTTGGGGTGGCGTTGGGGGATGACTCCTGTGAGAAGGGAAAGCCATATTGCACTGTAAGTGGGGTTTCCCTCAAAATGCATTAGGAGCTCCTCTCTCAAGGACAAGAAGCAGTGGCAACCACCAGAAGGTTGGTTGGGAAAACAGTTCTTGCTTCTGGTAGCAGAGGCTATGCCTCGTGTGTCTGCTTAGGAAGGAGGCCTTGAATCTGAGAACCCCTCAGTTAAATGATGACCTACCGGGGAGTTCTTTATGATCAGGTGCACTCAGGAAGGCCTGGGGCTCCATCCTAAGGTGACACTGCAAAGGCATTTTTGACCCCCTCTATGTACCAGGCACTTGCTAGGGACTGTCGTATATTATCACGTTTCATCACCACCGCCCTGTCAGGTGGCATTCTTATCCCTGCTGCCCCCGTCTCCACCCCGCTTTTCTGAAAGAGTTGAAGAAAGAAGCTGAGAGAGGGGTGGACCGGTGGTTCTCATTTGGTGCCCAGGAACCCCAAAGGAGGTTGGGGGAAGGGCTGAGCTGGGGTCAGTGGTGGTCTGGGAGGCTCCCCACCCCACCGGTTTTCCTCCCCTGTCCTCCAGATCAGCTGAGCCTGATGGGGGGAGCCGGAGGTACTGCCTTCCATAGGCTCATCAGAGATTTAGAGATATTGTTCAAATCACATGTGCACCCCACCTCACTCTGGTGTAGGGCATAGAAATAACAGCCTGAAACAGCAAGACCGTAAGCTGTTGGCTCTTCGTCCCTCAACACTAGTGTTATCAATGGATTCCTCATAGCTCTCTGATAGATGCATTGTCTGCTGGCTTTTGGAAGAGGTGGTTATTTAGTGGAGCATGAGATTGAGAAGCAAAGTGGGATCCAACATTTTGTGAGGCTGAGATATGACAGAGCCCTAGGCTATGCCCACCATGATGGCCTGAATTAGTAGTTGGAATTGTTGCCCTACAAGAGCTTTTCAGGGTCCTTCCCAAGGCCTCAAAGAGAGCCCATTGCCAGGGCATGTTTTGCATCTCCTGTGTGGCTGCTTTGCGCCACCAGGTGCCTGGTGACCCTCCCTGCCTGGTGGTTGTGGTTCACATCCTGCCCTGGGGGTGGGCAGGGGGAGGCCTGTGGTCTTGACAGACACTACATGAGCCAAGCCTGAATCTCAGCTTCTGCCTTGAGTTCCCGTGTCCACCCGCTCTGAAATCCTGCACTGGGCTCTGCTGTTTCAGGCTCCATTTAATGTCCTTCCTTACCCCGAAACATTCTTACAGCCCCTTTCATATTGATGATTCCAGCAATAACCACACTTCCTGATCTCCTTGAAGTCTGAGTCCCAGAAGCACTAGGGAAGGGGGCGCTCCCTTAGCCTGGGGTGGTGGTATACAGATCCACCTCCTCTCCCGGCAGGTAGTATTCAGAGTGTGGTGTTACCTGAGATGAAGGAGATGCAGGAAAACAGTTGCCACAGTGGCCAGGAACCCTAAGAGGAAGTCATTGTCTTCACCCTTTCTGGAGCGTCTGTCTTCTCCCAGGAAGAGGCTCAGAGAGATTCCTCAAGGCCTTGGTTCCATAACCAGGACATACCCGGGTGAGAAGTGGCCCTTCACTCCTGTTTCTCAGACAGTTCCTGCTCTCTCCCCCATCACCTCAACTCTTTGCCCTCATTTAGCTCTTTGGCGAGCAGAAATATCCCATCCAAAAGGGCTGGGATCAGGGAACAGGGCACAGAGCCTGGTCGGGGAACAGGACAGCCGCCCCAGTCATCATCTGGAGATGGTCATATTGTTAGCAGTAGACCCACAGAGCATATGACGGGGCCTGGTTTCTCACACAAGGACACAGACTAACCAGAGGCCTGTGGCTCCTTCCTGCCACACTCAGGTCGGACCTCACCTATGAGCTCACTTCCGGGTGGTGTGGTGATCCCAGCCTTCTCACAGAGCCCTTTTTCCTTCTCCTCCCCTGTCCCATCCCACCAGAGGTCATGCCCACGCTGGGGCATCTCCTGGGCACGGATCCACACACGTTAAGCCATCTCACCTGGGGAGAGTGTGTGTCCTGTTCACCTGACCTTGGCATGCTGCTTGCTCACTTTGCTTTAGGATCTGCACACCTACTGTGTGTAAGTATGTGTGTACTGTTGTGCCAGCTGTGTACCCCTCACTCCCTGGAGTACACTCATGGGCACACGACAGTGGGGACGTCAAGGATGCAATATTTATGGACTGCTGCATGATTCTTAAAAATGAATAGAACTGTTCACAAGGGAAGGAGAGCTATTAATTGCGCAGTTGGCTTATTTGTGAAAGTTTCTGTCCAACTTTCTCCAGCACGCTTTTAATACTTGGACTCAATAACAACTCACACTGCAGAAATATAGAAGATCATGAGAGATTACTACAAGAAACTCTATGCCAATAAAATGGACAACCTGGAAGAAATGGACAAATTCTTAGAAATGCACAACCTGTCAAGACTGAATCAGGAAGGAATAGAAAATATGAATAGACCAATCACAAGCACTGAAATGGAAACTGTGATTAAAAATCTTCCAACAAACAGAAGCCCAGGACCAGATGGCTTCACAGGCGAATTCTATCAGACATTTAGAGAAGAGCTAACACCTATCCTTCTCAAACTCTTCCAAAATATAGCAGAGGGAGGAGCACTCCCAAACTCATTCTACGAGGCCACCATCACCTTGATACCAAAACCAGGCAAGGATGTCACAAAGAAAGAAAACTACAGGCCAATGTCACTGATGAACATAGATGCAAAAATCCTCAACAAAATACTAGCAAACAGAATCCAACAGCACATTAAAAGGATCAAACACCATGATCAAGTGGGGTTTATTCCAGGAATGCAAGGATTCTTCAATATACGCAAATCAATCAATGTGATACACCATATTAACAAATTGAAGGAGAAAAACCATATGATCATCTCAACAGATGCAGAGAAAGCTTCCGACAAAATTCAACACACATTTATGATAAAAACTCTGCGGAAAGTAGGCATACAGGGAACTTTCCACAAGATAATAAAGGCCATATATGACAAACACACAGGCAACATTGTCCTCAATGGTGAAAAGCTGAGACCATTTCCACTAAGGTCAGGAACAAGACAAGGTGGCCCACTCTCAGCACACTTATTCAACTTAGTTTTGGAAGTTTTAGCAACAGCAATCAGAGAAGAAAAGGAAATAAAAGGAATCCAAATTGGAAAAGAAGAAGTAAAGCTGTCACTGTTTGCAGATGACATGATACTATACATAGAGAATCCTAAAGATGCTACCAGAAAACTACTAGAGCTAATCAATGAATTTGGTAAAGTAGCAGGATACAAAATTAATGCACAGAAATCTCTGGCATTCCTGTACACTAATGATGAAGAATCTGAAAGTGAAATCAAGAAAACACTCCCATTTACCATTGCAACAAAAAGAATAAAATACCTAGGAATAAACCTACCTAAGGAGACAAAAGACCTGTATGCAGAAAATTATAAGACACTGATGAAAGAAATGAAAGATGATACAAATAGATGGAGAGATATACCATGCTCCTGGATTGGAAGAATCGATATTGTGAAAATGACTCTACTACCCAAAGCAATCTACAGGTTCAATGCAATCCCTATCAAACTACCACTGGCATTTTTCACAGAACTGGAACAAAACATTTCAAACTTTGTTTGGAAAAACAAAAGACTCCGAATAGCCAAAGCAATCTTGAGAATGAAAAACGGAGCTGGAGGAATCAGGCTCCCTGACTTCAGACTACACTACAAAGCTACAGTAATCAAGACAGTGTTTTACGGGCACAAACACAGAAAGATAGATCAATGGAACAGGATAGAAAGCCCAGAGATAAACCCACCCACATATGGTCAACTTATCTTTGATCAAGGAGGCAGGAATGTACCGTGGAGAAAGGACAGCCTCTTCAATAAGTGGTGCTGGGAAAACTGGACAGGGACTTGTAAAAGTATGAGATTAGATCATTCCCTAACACCATACACAAAACTAAGCTCAAAATGGATTAAAGACCTAAATGTAAGGCCAGAAACTATCAAAGTCTTAGAGGAAAACATAGGCAGAACACTCTAGGACATAAATCCCAGCAAGATCCTTTTGGACCCACCTCCTAGAGAAATGGAAATAAAAACAAAGATAAACAAATGGGACCTAATGAAACTTCAAAGCTTTTGCACAGCAAAGGACACCATAAACAAGACCAAAAGACAACCCTCAGAATGGGAGAAAATATTTGCAAATGAAGCAACTGACAAAGGATTAATCTCCAAAATTTAAAAACAGCTCATGCAGCTCAAGAGCCAAAAAAACAAACAACCCAATCCAAAAATGGGCAGAAGACTTAAATAGGCATTTCTCCAAAGAAGATATACAGACTGCCAACAAACACATGAAAGAATGCTCAACATCATTAATCATTAGAGAAATGCAAATCAAAACTACAATGAGATATCATCTCACACCAGTCAGAATGGCCATCATCAAGAAATCTAGAAACAATAAATGCTGGAGAGGGTGTGGAGAAAAGGGAACACTCTTGCACTGCTGGTGGGAATGTGAATTGGTACAGCCACTATGGAGAACAGTATGGAGGTTCCTTAAAAGACTAAACATAGAACTACCATATGACCCAGCAATCCCACTACTAGGCATATACCCTGAGAAAACCATACTTCAAAAAGAGGCATGTACCAAAATGTTCATTGCAGCTCTATTCACAATAGCCCGGAGATGGAAACAACCTAAGTGTCCATCATCGGATGAATGGATAAAGAAGATGTGGCACATATATACAATGGAATATTACTCAACCATAAAAAGAAACGAAACTGAGCTATTTGTAATGAGGTGGATAGACCTAGAGTCTGTCATACAGAGTGAAGTAAGTCAGAAAGAGAACGACAAATACCGTATGCTAACACATATATATGGAATTAAAAAAAAATGTCATGAAGAACCTAGGGGTAAAACAGGAATAAAGTCACAGACCTACTTGAGAATGGACTTGAGGATATGGGGAGGGGGAAAGGTAAGCTGTGACAAAGCGAAAGAGAGGCATGGACATATATACACTACGGAACGTAAGGTAGATAGATAGTGGGAAGCAGCCGCAGAGCACAGGGAGATCAGCTCGGTGTTTTGTGACCGCCTGGAGGGGTGGGATGGGGAGGGTGGGAGGGAGGGAGATGCATGAGGGAAGGGATGTGGGAACAGATGTATATGTATGACTGATTCACTTTGTTATAAAGCAGAAACTAATAAAAAAATAAAAATAAAATAAAAATTAAAACAATAAATACTTGGGAAGGAAAAAAAACTTTGACTCAAGACAAGCTGGACATGGAGGAGTGAGAGAGGGCAAGGGGTATAGGGAAAGACATGTTTCTGGGTGTGAGCTGGTGTACCATCCCCTGGGCACAGCTTCTGCGCAGAGGCCTGATAAGGAGCCCTCACCTCCACCCACCCCCTTCAACCAGAGAACTTCCAACTGCTGCTCCTCAAATCATTGAAGAGCAGGAAAGCTGGTGACTAGAGGGAGGCTGGGGTAGGGGAGGAGGAAGGACCACAGTCCACCGTTAGTGCGTCACTTAAAGGCTGGTGAAATTAATGGGGCAAATGACCCCAGTCACAGAATTTGGCAAGTCCACGGCTTTCCTGGGTTTCACCCACCGGCTCTGTTTCCTCGGCTATCTGGAAAGGAGGGAGAGCACTTGCGAAGAAGCCTCTGGAATGTCAGCTTCTGGGAATCTTGCTGAGGACGGGGCGGGGAGGGAGTGCTTACCGGGAAACACTGGATTACCCTAGCCGCCTTGGGGTGTCTGCGACCGGGGCTGCGGTTTCTGCGGACCTGAGCGGCAGGTGGCATCGGAGAGTCAGACCTGCTTGCGGGCACCAAGACGACACTCGGTCGGGAGACAGAGACAGGCCGCAGAAACGTGAGGAAGTGCCACTCGCAGCCCAGAGGAGAGGAAAGGAAAGCCCCAAGGATGCACCCAGCCCTGGCCCCCGCGCCACGGGCTGCGTCCCTGGAGCAGTCGCCAACTCTGAGCAGCCCAGATGGGAAGGGGGTGGGGCGGAGTATGGTTCCCGAGGCGAACTGCGCGCCGAGGGCCCCGGGGCCTCTGCGGGAAGCGCCGAGCCGCGCGCCTCTCCGAGCCCGGCGCGGGGCCCTCGGGCGGGAATGCGCGGAGCTTGGACGCGATGGCGGGTTGGGGACTCGGTCGCGCGCGGGAGAGGGCGGCAGGAGGGAGCTGGAAGAGAGTTACCGCGTGAGAGAGCGGTTAAGAGCCCGCGGTCTCTTTGGAGATGCCCTGGCCAATGGCAGAAGAGGAAGCTGTTTATATGGGCGGGGCGTCGCCACGGCAGCAGGAGACGCCTTGTGAGCGGCTACTGAGTGCCGGTCCCTGGCCGCTGGCTTTCAGAGAGGCGCCGGCGGGCGTGAGTGGCGACGAGGATTGCTGGCTGGGCCCTCGAGCTGGGAGCAGAGAGCCGCGGTGAGGGTGGGCGGTGGGAGGAATTTCTTTGAGAACCTTCCTTTGGCCCGGGCTGCGCTCTGAGCCAGGTAAGGGACGGGGAGGGCTGCAGGCCGTGGGAAGGGAGGGCGTCAGTAGCAGCCCGCTCTCCCATCGGTCCCCGACGGAAGTGGTGGGCCCGGGGACTGACATCAGAGGCGTTTGGGGGACACTCACTTCCCGCCCCCTTATAACTCTCTGTATTCTTTCCTTCCTTCCCCTTGATCCCCATCCTAATATCCCTTTTCAAAGATCAGACGACCTCCCCCGCCCCCCGACCCGTCGTACTGCCCTCCTGGACTCTCTCGCCCCATTTCCATTGGTTGTGGACGGAGAGAGGGGGGTTAATTCCCCGCTTTGAGGGAGAAAGGGGTGGCCTCGCATGCCCCTACACTATTCCCTCGTTTGGCTAATTAAGTCTCCTCTAAGAGATCCAAGAGGAAAAGAGCGAGGCGAACCCCCTGTGGGTCGGACACCCGGGCACAACTTCTGTTTCCCAGACCTCGGCAGTAAAAGATCCTCCCCAGCTGCAGGAAGGATTTTAGTAAGAGCCTCCCCCCTCGCCCACACTCTCCCCTCGGGGGTGGGGAAAGAGGGCTCAGTTCCCACTCTGGTCCCCTCAGGCACCACATTCCCTTTGGAGGAGGCTACCCCCGGATCGCGGGATGGAAGCCCGCTTCCGGGAGGCTGCGTAACTGAAGCCGCGGGAGTCAGCGGGCCGGAGAGCTCGGCGGCCACCCTCGGCTTGGCTCGTGGATGTTGACAGCCCCCTCGGAGAGTGCCCGCAGATATGGCGGAGAGCTGGCTACGCGTCTCGGGAGCAGGGGCAGCGGAGGAGGCCGGACCGGAAGGCGGCCTGGAGGAGTCCAACGCCCTGAATGACAGCCTGACCAGCCTGCAGTGGCTGCAGGAATTCTCCTTTCTCAACGCCAAGGTCCCCGCCCTGCCTTCAGGGGACACCGACCCTCACGGCTACCACGAGCTGTCAGGCTCGGCCGAGCCGGGGTCTCCCCTGGCGGCGGACCCCGCCTGCCTGGGGCAGCCGCACACACCCGGCAAGCCCACGTCCTTGTGCACGCCGCGGAGCGCCCCCTCGGGGCTGCAGGCCTCGCCTCCCGACGACGTGGACTACGCCACCAACCCGCACGTGAAGCCGCCCTACTCGTATGCCAAGCTCATCTGCATGGCCATGCAGGCCAGCAAGGCCAGCAAGATCACCCTGTCGGCCATCTACAAGTGGATCACAGACAACTTCTGTTACTTCCGCCACGCTGATCCCACCTGGCAGGTAGGGAGGCACTCCCTCCCTCCCTCCCCATGCCCGCGCGGACTGGACTCACATCCTAGATCCGCAGGCCAAGTAGGCGCGGTACGGCCAGGGCCCCGAGAGAGGAAGGCCGTCCAGGAAGGACCTCAAGGGAGCCCAGTGCTTGGACTGCTGCCCCTTTGACTTCAGAGACGGAGGAGGGAGGATAGGATGTTCAGAGGGCTGCAGGGGTGCCGACATAGAGGTTCAAGTGGAAAGAACTTGTCCCTCATCCGGCAGGCTCAGCCCAAAGACCAGGGCTGAACTATGCGTGGACACAGCCCACCAGGGTAGGTTGATGGACTGAGGGACACATTTGTGTCCCAAGTCCTGGAATTCCTACACACTACCCTCCTCAAGGTCAGTTTGTCAGGGCCTGACTGGAGGCAGAGCATGGTTGCTGCCCGGCTCTGCATCCCGCCTGCTTTCAGTTGGCTGGAGGGGCTCTGGGAGGGGAGAGGGGTGTGCTGCAGGGTGTGGTGGCCATCTGTGTCCCAGTGGAAGGGCTACGGGGCCTTCCGAAAGCTGCTGTGCCAGCCCCCACCCCAAGGCCTCCCTAGTTTCCTGCCTACACTCCTCCCCCTCTTCTCATCAACCTCCCTGCGGGGACAATTATCTCAGCCACGTGCTTTCCACAGGGGCTCTTTCCTCCCACACTGGCTTCATGTTCCAAGTCTCCGGAACCTGGCACAGAGCAGCCAAGGGGCCCAGACCACCTTGTAAACCTCCCAGTCTTGCCAGGGCGCACTACTCACCTGCCGGCCCCACCCACCAGGCCCCAGACCCCTGTGCCCCAGCGTGGTTTGGACTGTGCACCCAGGCGTGAACAAGGCAGGATGGTGATTCAGGCTGGGCACACACTGCCCTGAGCCTCTTCGACCATCAGGATCAGGGGCTACTTGGGGACAGAGACCCTGAGGATGCACAGATCCTTCCCTGTGGCACAGGTCACAGGATCAGAGTTCCTGTGATCACAGCTGTTCCACGTTTGCTTGGGCCCTGACCCTGGGGCAGGTACCATTTGTAACCTTGGTGAGAAAGCAGAGACCCTCCACAACCCCCCACCCTACCCCAAGCCTGAGAGCCCCCAGGAATGAGCGCTATGCTCTTGGCTGGGTAATAATCAACTGAGGCCTCAGAGCCTGGGGTGGGAGGAGGGGGACATGGTGGGTGAGGGCCCAGGCCAGCAGGCGGCTCTACAAACAAGGAAAGTCATCAGATCCTCCCACACTTCATCCTCCACCACACACACACACCCTCACACCCACTCACTCATTTCACAAACAGAGAAGGCCAGCCAGGCCCAGGCAGAGGGAGATGGCCGTCCAGGACCTGGGGGAGCCAAGGCCTTTGACCAGAGGCCGCAAGCAGCGGGGTAAGGGAGGGAGGGCAGGACAGGCTGGCACTGAGAGCCACCCTGCGGCTCAGGGCTCGGATGACTGAGCAGGCAGATGTCCTGGCAAATGGGAACAAAAGCCCCCGACAGCACTCCCAGCTCCTGGTGCCCCGTGGCGGGTGTCCCAGAGCCTCCCGCTCAGAGCAGCGCTTCTGTCTCCCCTGCCCCCATCGGAGAGAAGGTGGTGGTGGGACTGGCAGTGGCGCTAGGAGACCCCATCACTGACCCCACCCACTCTCCCAGCTGTCTTCCTTCTCTCCTATCTCCCTGTGTCCAGAACTCCTTCCGCCACAACATGTCCCTGAAGAAGGGCTTCATCAAGGTGCCTCGGGAGAAGGACGAGCCAGGCAAGGGGGGCTTCTGGCGCATCGACCCCCAGTACGCCGAGCGGCTGCTGAGTGGGGCCTTGAAGAAGCGGCGGCTGCCCCCAGTCCACATCCACCCGGCCTTTGCCCGCCAGGCCGCGCCAGAGCCGAGCGCCGCCCCATGGGCCGGGCCACTGACCGTGAGCACCAAGGCCAAGCAGCTGTTGCGGGAGTTCGAGGAGGCCACTGGGGAGGCGGGCTGGGGTGCAGGCGAGGGCAGGCTGGGGCGTAAGCGTCAACAGCCTCTGCCCAAGCAGGAGGCCAAGGTCCCGTGGCCCTCCAGCCCCCTGCTGCTGACCCAGGAGGAGCAGGCTGAGCTGGAACCCCTCAAGGGCAACTTTGACTGGGAGGCCATCTTGGACGCTGGCATGCTGGACGGGGAGCTGGGCACGCTGGAGACCTCGGAGCTGATCCCGACGCTGAGCCCTGCCTCACACGGGGACGTGGACCTCACCATCCATGGCCACCACATCGACTGCCCTGTTACCTTGGGGCCTCCAGTGGAGCAGGCTACCGAAAGCCTGGACTTTGATGAGACCTTCCTGGCCCCATCCTTCCTGGAGCACCCCTGGGACGAGAGCACCGTAGCTCCCTGCCCCCCGAGCCCCTCTTTGAGGCCGGGGATGCCACACTGGCCTCTGACCTGAATGACTGGGCCAGCCTGGCCGCCTTCTTGTAAGAAGCCAGGCCCTGCCTCACCTCCAGACAGCACCGAAGTCTGGGCCCAGACTGCCCCCCTCCCCGCCAGTGCAGGCCCATGGACACCCTACCACCCAGGCAGGGGCTGGGCCCGGTCAACCCACCAGGCCACACGGCCCCCAGCCCAGGCCATCCTCAGATTCTAGTCCAGCAGGCTGAGAATTGGGGCCCAGGACCAAAATTGCGGCCTCCGCTCCCTAGCCCCCCATACACACAGTGTTTCATTGACCCACTTCTTCCCTGCCCCAGAGACACGCTAAGGGCCCTGCACTATGAGAGCTGCAGCTTGGAGGGGCCCTGGCCAAGCTGGAAACATCAGTACAGGGCCCGCCCCAGAACACCTTAGCTTCGAAGCTTCTCTCTCTCCTGCTCTCCTCCCCAGGTCTCTATCCAGAGCAAGTTCCCAGGTACAACAAATGCTGATTAGGTGACTGCAAATTAACACCCAAGAGGCCTCTCCCGGCAGTCTGTGAGGAGGAGCAAGGCGGAGGGGGGAAGAGAGAGGAGACAGAAAGGAGGCCGGGGTGCTGGGTGGAGCCAGGAGATTTTCTAAGGCCTCTGGGATCTTCTGGCTTCATCCCTAGAGGTGGGGCAGAGGGCATGTGTCCCTAATCTTTGAGCCCAACTTGAGGCTGAGAGCAGTGGGGACATGGGGATCTGGGGGTTAGGGGCTGGGGCAGCCAAGCTGCAGAGGGAAAGGGGACAGACAGACTAATGTAGTGAGTGTAGCTATAGCTGAGGCTTAACTGGGAGGGACGCAGTGCTTGCTAGAACCACTGGGACCAGGAATGGGGGGATGGCCCCGTGCCCTTGCTTGCACTCCTGCAGGGGAGTGTCTTGCTCCACCATAAACGCCCTGGGCTGCATCCCACATCCACTCTCCTAACCCATCGGGCATTTTAACCTTTTTCATAGAAAGTTATTTACAATAAAAACATTTTTAAAAATAAAGTTTTAAAAAGTCTCAAAATGGACCTGCTTGCAACTTTCTCTGGGGAAAAGCATGGGCCAGTTTTGGGGAGGCCACGGCCCAAGGGAGAATGCCTGGGGGAAGATGGGGGGCACCAAAGGCCTGCAGAGTGTCCCCGGATGCACTCCTCATGATCTCTGCGTCCCCAGAGAGAAAGGGGCTGAGAGGCGGCCCTCGGGGGTCCCCTGCAGCCAGGGCCTCGGCACCTCTATATGTGCAATGGGGAGACTGTACCCACAGCCCCGAGGAGCAGGCGGCAAAGGAGGCACAGCCCCCTCCCTGGCCCTGGGGACTCACTCACAAAGGCCGTTCTTGCCCAGGGCTCGGCTCACGTTCCCCACCTCGCCCAAGTTGAGGGCCTGCCCAGACTCACCTGCGGTCCTCGCCTGGGCCTGTCTCCAGCTCCTCCCTCCCTTGGTCCCTTCCTGAAGGGACAGGGTGTGACGTCAGAGGGCCCCAGCCCCTAGGGCCCCACTTGCCACCCTGGGGTTCATTCACCCCACCCAGGGCCTTCCCTCCAATGCAGGTTGGGGCTGAGGGTGGCCTTCAGGGCAGATGGAAGACGGGGTGCCTAGACCCTACAGCTCCAGCCTGTGAGGAATCAACGTACTAGAGTTCTGATGGGGAAACTGAGGCACAGCAAATATGTGACACTCAGCAGGCACCTTTCAACACACTCACCCCAGCTTTGCCTGGAACCCATCTCTCCCCCGAGCCCGCACCTGGCCCCGCCAGCACACCCTTGTGGTGCACAGCCCCTTCCCCCAGCACTCACGTGCAGGTGCGCACAGACACAGACACACACACACACACACACACACACACACAAATGGGCACTGTCCTACACAATCCTGCCCAGCCTCCACGGGCCCCTTTCTCCTGAAGCCCCTTTCTTTCCTTGCACTCGAGGCTGGCTCCAGGACAACCTGGCATTCCCCCACCAACTTGCTGCTTTCCCTTGCTAATTATTCCAAATATTTCAGAAGGGTGCACACACTGCAGGGCCAGCCGGGTTGGGGCCTTACAGAGCTCAGGAGGCAGCCCATCCCCTTCCCACCACTTGCTGAGGAGGCTGCCCCAACCTCCCTCTGAGACTCCCTTCAACCCCTAAGCAACGACTCCCTCCCTCTCCCCACCACCCTCCGGCCTTCCTGCCCACGCTCCCCAGCACTGGGGGAACATGGGGGCTCCAGCCTCTCCACTGGTCCCCAGGCTCAGCCTCCAGCCCCCGCCAAAAGGGGTACACCCTGGATTGACAGGTGGGGCCGGTCACTGTCCCCCCTCCTCACCCTCTGCCTGGGCCCATGCTGGGGGAAGAGGGGCAAGGTCAGGGGCTGGCAGAACTGCCTGCCAGGTAAGGAAAGGCTGAAGAAGCTTCTGGCTGCCAGGAAGAATCCCCAGGAGCTCCTGAAAATCCCTATGCTTGGTACTAGCGTCTCTGGGGCTGGGACCCAAACACTGGCACTTTTAAGGGTCCATGGATGCTGCCAACGAGCAGCCAAAGCTAAGAGGGGGCTCCGAAGTGGCCAGAACACAGGGCTTCACACACCCTTTCAGCAGGCAGCGTTTCGGGGTTGGCGGTGGAGGGGGCGGGAAGCGTGAGTGGATCCTGTCCCTCCTATTCATCCCTGCCCCGGCCCTTGGCTGGGTGGCTTTTTCAAAAAACGTTCAGTGACTCCGTATTTATTTAGAGATTCAATGAAATCCCAGTCAATATATAGTTTGCGCCCTTAACAGTAAGTTGCAGACAGGCTGCCCCATTAGCACTAGATACTTTAGTGTGTGTTTCCTTAGAACAAGGACACGCCTCCTTAATCCCAGTACCACCATCACAATCAGGAAATGAACACTGACCTGGTAATCCCATGTAACCGCAGACCCCCTTCACGTCTTGCAGATCACCCCAGTAATGCTCCTCTCCATTCCAGCCTCCCAATCCAGGACCCCATGTTGCACTGAGCTGTCCTTTCTCTTTTGCCCTGTGTGGCTTTGAGCCCATGACTCAAGCTCTCTGCGCAGGTTTCGCATTTCCTTTGATCTCCACTTTTGAGGTGAGAAGCCCTTCAGCCACTTCACCCTCAGGTGTGGTACAGTCCCTTCCCAAAGCAAGAAGCCAGCTTCCTGTCTCCTCACTTTCCACCTCTTCCCTATCCTCCCTCCCCCATGTATCGCCAGCCAGGAAAGGGATGAGGGGCAATGTTCAGGAACTCAGTCTTTGGGGACCCTCGCCATCTGCCCACAGGACAGGCCACCCCCAGCTCCAGTGACGGGAAGGCCCCCGGGATGGGATTCCATGCTGGCCTGAAGCAAATGCGCCAGGCCTCCTGAAGAGCTGAGCTGAGGGCAGGAAACAGTCTTCTCACCGCCTCTGCCCCCCTCAACATACTGGGGACCCAGTCTTGAAGAAGGAAGGTCATGTCCATGGTGTCCTCTCAGATCAGCACCGACACCGTCTCCTCCATGTCCGGCTCCTACATCGCCCCTGGCACGGAAGAGGACAGGGAGGCTGTCCCCTGCTCCCGGGCCGCCAGCAGGACCCACTCTGGAGAAGGAGAAGTAAGAGAGGAGCATGGGATCGCCCTCCCCGCTCTGCTCTGCTGTGTACTTGAGTCCCAAGGAGCTCAGTCCAGGGCCTGCCAGGGAGATCGGCAAAGCCCCCCAGTGCTCGGGAGGGGAGCCCTGGAAAACACGGTACCGGGTTGTTGAATCAGACTCCCTCAGATGTGATCTTCCATGTGGCACCACTTCTGTCCTGAGGACTTGGTTTGGGTTTGCTGCCAGGCGAGCTGGGTAGGAGAGCCGGTGGCATCTGCACCTTGACTTTTGTTGCTCCTTGGCAGATGACGCCAGCGGCGTCTCCAGACTGCAACTTTGCGGGCCTCGTCGCCACCGCTGAAGAGCAGGATGCAGAGGTAAGAGCAAGGTGGACGCTGGTGCCCCTCCACAGTCAGAGGGACTGCCGGCGCTGGCACAGGATGCAAATAGGATGGGGGCTGTTCTGGAAGAAGCCTTCCAAGGTGGTGCTCTTGGATCTGTTAGAGGCAGGGTGCAGACAGAGGGACTGTCCGGTTAGCAGAGGGTGCTGGTCTCAGCGTAATAGGCATGGGGTGAGTTCCAGAGGGAAGTCTTCCAGGCGAGACCCTTGAGAGGTGTTTGTCCTCCAATTCACTTAGTATTTACCTGGCACAGGCATCTCACATCTTCCTGGCACTGGGGGACACAAAGACCGAGTGACATGGCTTTTGCCTGCCCACACCCCCAATCCACCCATCCCACCCATTCCGCAGCTCCATCTGATGGAGGAATCAGAGTTATAACTCAGCGTGAGAAGTGCTCTGATGGAGGTGTGCCTGAAGTATATGGAATGCCCAGCTCCCAGTGGGGACTCTACAACTTTCTCTTGAGCCAGATGTTCTCAAAGGAGTATCTGGATGGGACTGGGGATCCTAAAGTGTTCCTGAAAGTTTTATGATCTTACGGTTTGCTTTTGCATTTGACAACTTTTATTTCCACCTGAGAGAAACAGTGTGAGCTGAACTATTACCAAGGCTATTCCTGACAGTCCCAGGGTCCCTCTGTAAGGTGCCTCAGACCTGGTCCCTCTGGAACGTGCCTCAGACCTGGTCCCTACGGGCCGATCCTGCCTCGCCAAGCAAAATCTGCCTCTGCTGTGCCTCCCAGCCATCTCACACGGACAGGAAATGTCTGGATACCATGAGGGTGATTAGTTCTGTCTTCTGACAATCAGTAGACTCATTTCACTGCTTTATGGACTCACAGTGCCTTCCTTCTGTCCGAGGGAAATGATGTTCTAGAAGAAGAGGACGGATCACCCACACAAGAAGATGGTAAAAGACCTGGTCTTTTGCTCCCTTTTATTATATTTCTTTCCCGGGTATTCTCTGAAGGGTAGAGAAAGGGGCACTGGTGTGACTTGGTGGCACTGTAAAGGGTGTGGCTTTGGGGAACGGTTGTCTCCTTGATGGAATATCAAAGCAAGCAGGGTATCTGAGGACCTCAGCAGCCTTCCTGGCTCTTTCTGGGCCTCTGAGCCAAGGCTGCAGTAGATACATGGAGTTCTCCATCTACGTTGAGTAGATCCTGAAGCTTCTTGGGCAACTGCCATCACCTTCCTTCCTGCTTCAGCTTCTCAGCTGAGTCTCACAGAACTGCTCTAGCAGCCCCAAAGTTCATCTGCAGCAGGAGAACAGCTTCCTCCCCTTGGGCGAACCGACTGTTAGGCAGTAGGTTTTCCTGCTTTAGTGAAGGAAACGGCTGGTGTTACAGTAGCAGAAGGATCACAGCCCTGGCGGCACAGCAAAGGTGAGGTGAAGAGACGTTAGCAGCTCAGCGTGCACTAGTGTTTGTAGGCTATTGGAACGAGTCTCTTTACCATCGTTCAGGCCTCAAGTAGATATTTTTTTTTTAATTGCAAGAGTTGGTTTACAATGTTGTGTGAGTTTCTGCTGTACAGCCACGTGAATCAATTATACATATACATATATCCACTCTTTTTTTAGATTCTTTTCCCATATAGGCCATTACAGGGTACTGAGTAGAGTCGCCTGTGCTCTACAGCAGGTCCTTATTAGTTATCTATTTTATATATAGTAGTGTG
Source organism: Mesoplodon bidens (assembly GCF_964165515.1). Lineage (NCBI taxonomy): Eukaryota > Metazoa > Chordata > Mammalia > Artiodactyla > Ziphiidae > Mesoplodon > Mesoplodon bidens. The sequence continues at coordinate 222,866 of NW_027672468.1, read as the reverse complement.
TATATGTCAATCCCAATCTCCCAATTTATCCCTCCCCTCCCTTGCCCCCCGCCATAACCATAAGTTTGTTTTCTACACCTGTGACTCTATTTCTGTTTTGTAAATAAGGTCAATCATATCTTCAGTCGGAAGAAGTTTGTTTCTAGTAAGCCGAGAAGCGAAGGAACGACCTACATATAGAGCAAGGAAGTGGCGGGTGGGGGGGGGGTTAGGCGAGCTGGGAATCCCACCTGGAATTGTAGGACCAGGCGTCCCCGGAACCGGTGTCTCTTCCGTCTGCTCCTCTGAGGTGCCTCCACAGAAGGGCAACCTCTAGAGCAAACCTGGATCCCAGCCTGGATGCAGATGTCATGCTAGTCGCTTCTGCTTTGGCCATGGCGGTTGCTTGGTGGGTGGTGTGGTGTGTAGGGGGTGCACATGTGCACATGACCACTCTCTCCTGGCCAAGTAGTGCCGGAGGAGGGGTGGTCACCCAGGCTGTGCCTCTGTCGCCCGCGCACGCCAACCAAGCCGGGGTTGGGCGCTACCTCACCTCGGTTGATGTCTTCAGGGCGCAAGGCTCCGAGTTCTCCATTGTGATTGTCGTCCCCAGTAGAATATTTGCTTCTAAAAGGCACAGGGCAGTACGTGCTTTCCGCCTGACATTCCTTATGTGGTTTCCACCTGACATGCTGTACACAGTAGATGTATGTTTCTTCCTCTGCCTTTCACCAAGGAAAAAAAAAAAAAACGGGTGGGGGGCTTGAAAAAATAACATCTAAAACTGTCCCCTTCCCATCTTACACGACTGTAGGTTTCTGGTCAGCCCCTTAAAACATCCTCAGAATAGCAAATTAAGTCTCAAAGAAAATAAAACATAATTTTGCAAGCGATGCGATTCTTTGATTTGAGGTGCAAAATTACGGGACCAAAGAGCTTTAATTGCCATTTTATGTATTAGTCATTTCGCAGAGCCTTGTGGTCATAAACACACCCCACGTGCATCGACAGACACAGGCCGGAGCCTGGGGTCACTTCCCCCGAGGCTCTCCTAGCTCTTCCAGCCTGGCTTAGCTCTGCTGTGGGCCCGGGTCTGTGTGTCCGAATCCCACAGACCTCCCCAGCGCCTGATTTCCCAGGAACAAAGGCTGGAAAGGGGCCAGTTAAGGAAACAGTGCAGAGCAGAGTGAGAACACAAACGTACCCACTCAGTTTCCTTTATTGTCCACTCTCCCCACTTAATTATTGTCTTTTTTTTAACATATGATTTGATGTTTTTTGTCTCCATCCTTAAGATTTTTATTTTAAGGACAGCAAAGCAGAGAAAAACACAGCCAGGCCCACTCTAACTGCCTTAACTCCGTTACAGGCCAGAGGACATTCGCATTTCTAGGTATGGTGTGTGACAATAACAATGACTTTGACATCGCCAGCATGAAAGCACTGGACAATAAGCTGTGCTCTGCGGTCTGCTTACCCGGTGAGTGGCAGTCTGCTGAACATGAACTTGGTGGGAGATGCTCCCCTGCTCTCACCCTAGGACACCCATCTCCTGCCCTGCAGTTCCTGCAAGAAGGCATGGGCTTTGCTAAGGTGCTGGGAGCCAGTTGCTGAAAGGAAGTGAGGCGGCCTCGGGAGAGTCCTTGGGCAAAGAGCGACTCTGCTCTAAACGAATCTATTTGGGCATGGAGAAAGGCGCAAAAATACCCCCAAAGCCTTCCGATTTGGCCTGACCGTGCCCCCTCCATCATGATCTTGCAGATCCCATGGCAGGGGGCCTGGTCTTGTTTCCATCAACAGGCAGTTTAAGGCAGACACGGCCTCTGTGATAAGGTCTTGGAAAGAGAGCCTGAGCCCTTGAAAAGGGAACCTGTAGCCCCTCAGAGGAGAGTGGTTAGTTAGGATCAGAGAGGAATTTCAAAGCCTGCATTTTATAGACTAGCTCTGTGACCCAGTGAGCCCTGGGCGACCACCAGTTGCCTTGTGCTCCCTAGATTTGGATCCCAAAGGAACGATCAGGGGTCGAGGGTGACTCTTCTCCCTGGAGCCCTAACTCTATAAATTCAATCAGGGCCATCAACGTGCCCCTTATTCCTTCTCATGACACTAAACTGAATCCGGGATGAGTTCTCAGGAGGAGCCCACCTGTCAGTCACACTCTGCGCACTGATGTCTCTCTGCTCCGTGCTCACCAAGGGCTTCACCAACCATGGCTCTAAAGCCACATCTTGCCCAGTGGACTAGGTCGAAATTGCCCCTCTTGGGTTCACAGCAGAGACTGCCTTCATGTTGCGTGGTTTGTAATCTCTTAAACATGCCCTGGACATACTTAAGCTTCAGGACAGCCACGTCCCGTCATGGGTCCAGTGCTTTACTCTCTTGGCGACGTGGTTACAGGTGCTGGAGGGACACAAACTACTGTGGTTGCCACTCTCCAACAGATTGCAAAAGACCCAGGTCCTCACCCCTCTGGCCCCATGAAGGCTTGTGGTGGAGGAAGCCATAATCCCCAGAGACACCTCCCACGGCCTTCCCAGGGGCTCTCCGGTCCCTTCCCACTTAGCGTTGACCCAGCCAGGCCTGGGCCAGAGTGGCTGAGGTCCAGGGTACACTTCACTTCCTGCCTTCCTACTCTTTACCTGGCTTCTGCCTATCCATTTGTTTCTCATGTCTTTTTGCCAAATGTATGTCTGTCTGTCCAGTTTGTTTATTTTGAAACTCATTTAGGTTATCCAGACTTCGTGTGAAAGTTCATGTTCACCAACACCCAACCCCAAGCTTGCTGGGCGCACGCACATCCGAGGGGCCCTCGCTGAGGCTTCTGTTCCTAACTGGCAAGAGCCTGTATTTAATATGCTGAAATTTTCCAGGAAAAAACATATTTGTGAGACTAGATTAATCCCTGTTCCACAAAAGTGGGGATGCTTCTGTGGCAAAGGTTACAGGCAGGATTTGTTTTGGTCACTAGTTGGGGAAGATGCCATCTGTGCCCTCACTCCGCCCTGAGTCTGTGGCAGCTGTGCCGGCCAGCCGCTCACTGGGTTTCAAGAGAGGAATCTAGGCTCCTGCCTCCCCGCAGTGGCTCCCCACCGACACCCGTGTTTGGCAGAGAGAGCTCCTGGGAATTGTTTCAGCCACCCATGCTGGTGGAAACTGACCCCAGGCCTTGTGCTTCCTCCTCTCCCTAACTCCTTCGGGCCAACCTGCTGGTGGATGTTTATTCCACTCTGGGATTTCGGCAGGGGAGCGAGACCTGGAAGGAAAACAATGCCTGGGCTTCTTTATGGTGATCTCGAGAGCCAGCCATTCTCAGATTAAACTGGCTTCACCATTCAGGCCAGACATGAAACCGAATGACAGTGGCGGCTGCCGGGAGAGGGAGTTGAAGGTCGCATCGTAGCCTCATCCCGAGGTCTCAAGGGCTCTTACGGGAGAAGGAAAGTGCATCTGCTCTCTTGGTAAAAGGTTTCTCAGGTTCTGCTGTTAGCGTCACACTGGTAGTAAAGAGCTGCGGAACTCTCTGGAAGCATCTGTCGGGTTAATGTCAGGTCAATGACAGGAGCATCCACTGTGGTAGGTCTCGTGGAATCAACAGACCTCACCACGCTCAGCTGTAAATTCAAAGTTCCATCCTATGACTGAGGTGCCTCAGGCTGGCTTGGCCGTCAGGACAGCTTCTCAGGCACTTGGTCTCCCTCTCCACGCTGTTTCCCTCCCCACATGGATGCCACTCCCCTCACGGATCGCCCACAAGGAGGGAGCCCGGGGAGCATCCCATGGTCCACCCTCCCCAGGCCCACAGGTGCTCTGCCAGGAGCCCCAGCTCGCGGCAAGGATGGCTCAGGTCCCCATCCTCGCTGCTCTCATCAGCCTTGTGGGAGTGATGTTGAGAAAGCACCTGTGTCATTCCAGCACCTCTTCCACTAAGAAGCCTCTGGGTCTTCTTTGGCCCTGAGACCAAGGTGCGGGGGGGCGATGGTATGTTCTGAGATTGTTCTGCAAGGTTCTCAAAGGGAGGAAATCTGAGTTGACCATTGTAGGTGGTGAGCCGATTAGAAGCGTGAGGCCATGCTAGGTAGACGGGGCCCCAAGGAACCTGATGGAGTATCACACAGGCGTCAGGATAGTGGCCAGAGGACCAGTGACAATTCTGTGAAAAGGCTCTGGGGAGTGTGATGGGAAAAAGCAAAGATAATTTGAGTTTATTAGTGGAAATACAAATGTTTTTGTTTTGTTTTGTTTTGTTCATTGTGGTACGCGTGCCTCTCACTGTTGTGGCCTCTCCCATTGTGGAGCACAGGCTCCGGATGCGCAGGCTCAGCGGCCATGGCTCACGGGCCCAGACGCTCCGTGGCATCTGGGATTTTCCCGGACCGGGGCATGAACCCGTGTCCTCTGCATCGCCAGGCATTCTCTCAACCACTGCGCCACCAGGGAAGCCCGATACAGATGTTTTTAAATGATGGCATTGGACAGGAGTGGGCATACCGATGAAATCTAAAAGTACTTATGGAGGGAATTCCCTGGCCGTCCAGAGGTAAGGACTCAGCACTTTCATTTCAGTGACCTGGTTCAATCCTTGGTCGGAGAACTAAGATCCTCCAAGCCCCTGCACAGCCAAAAACAAAACAAAGAAAAGTACTTATGGAGACCTGAAATAAACCAAGACTAAGACGCCACTAGGAAGGGCTATGCTTCTCAGATACTAAGGAAAAATCGGAATTAACTTTCTCTTTTCTTGGAGAGAAACTCTACAAGATGGTGGAACTGTTACAGACCTTAAATTTAATTAGTGGCTGGGTAGAGGCAGGAAAGAGGTGTGTGGAATCCCCCTAGATGTGCTCCCCAAATCTGCCTCTAGAGGTCTCCTCACTTCCCCGTTTCTGAGCCTGAGGATGGAATTAAGAGGGAACCACATTTCTCTACCTCCCGTGAAGGATTTTCAATCTCCAGGCTCCCTTTTCTGGCTGAGGGCTGGACAGAATGGCAGCACTCGCTCAGGAAGTCCTCCTGCGCCTTCCAGGCTTACCTTCTGCATCCAGGATGCACGGAGCAGCAGGGTTTCGCCGAGGGTCTGGCAGAAGCCTTTTTAGAGGAAAGAGCACCACCGACTGTACTAAGAAGCTGGGGAGATCAGAGACTTCAGGTCTGAGTCTTGAGGCTGTTTCAGAAGGAGCCAGTTTTCAGCCCTGGCTCAGAATCTGGATCGGTGGTGTTTGTAGCAAGGACTCAAGAATTCAGAGCCAGGCAGCCTGGCAGCCAGTGGTGGTGGCGGTGAGGCTGCGGCAGTGTTTTGATTTGACTTTCTGTGTGTGTGTGTGTGTGCACGTGCGTGCGTGTGCGCGCGTGTGTGTGTGTGTGGTGTGTGTGTGTGTCTCTTCTCTACTTTTTACCATTTGCTTTTGGTCTTTCGTACCAAACAGCCACAGTTCCGGAGTCCTGCCCATTAAACACAGAGGAATAAGTATTGGATCTACCAAATTATATAAAATGAAGGAACAACTTATTTCATCTGGGGGTTCCTAACTTAAAAGGGCAATCTTGCCTGCTCTTCATCCTGTCACCCTTAGAGCGGTAAAGCACTGTGGACCAATGTGCCGGACTCCGGTACCCCAGGGAGTACAGATCCCCGCATTCCGTCTGGCTGTGAGAGATACCTAAACATTTCCTGTCCCACTCACTCCACTTCCCCTGGGGTCCACCTCCACAAGACTATTATTAGAGCCTTAGGGCGGATTAGCACACCAGGACATTTATGGGTATACACAATTTATACCCGCTGAATCTCAGTGCTCTGCCATTAAAGGGTTTCGGGTCTTGAGCTGGCCTAACCTGAAGCTGACCCCAGACATTGGTGAGTGGACTCCCTCAAATGTGACACAGTGAGCCTCACGCCCACCCTCCAGGGTCAGCTGGCTCCATCCACGAACTGAGCCCTCTGAAGGGCATGGCTCTCGGCTCTGCCCTGGAGGAGATCACCGTGTGCTGGAGGACCCAGCAATTTCCACAGAGCATGAGAAATTGGGTGGTCGTACGGGCCAGTGGGGGAACACTTCGGAGCACGCTGGATCCCATCTGGCTTCAGGGGGGGCCTTCTGGGGGCAGGTGCTGGAAGAGGCAGCTCAGCAGTCCTCGGCCAGAGAATGGAAGGCTTTCCCCAAACTCAGGGGGTTAGGGCTTCATCCTCTCCCTTCAGAAGGGGCATCTCGCTGCACTGGGGGGACTGAATCAGATGGAGTCAGTCTGTGGGATGGGAGGACGACTTGGGGGAGATGAGTGTAGCCTGAACAAGGCCTGGGGGGCGGATGGTTTTCGCGCACATTCTGTGAGTCAGGCGCCCTGCTCACCACTCTTCCATGTCACCTCCCTTAGTCTCACAGCATCCCTGGGGAGTAAGTACTTGTCTCCCATCTGATGGATGGGAAAACCTGGGCTCCAAGTACAGTGACCTGCCCAAGGTCACACAGTCAGTACGTTACAAGCTGGGGCTGTATCCCGGTTTTCTGACTACAGATTTAGACCTTACTAGAGCTTGAACAAGCAGGAGGTCAGGATGGATTGGATACAGAGCATGAAGGAGAGAGAAGCACCAAGAGTGGGTTTCCAGCATGGGCAGCGGATGCTTCTCGTGCAGGAACTGCAGTACAAGGGGGGAAGATGATGAGTTTCGTGGATGGTACCCGGGGGACCCCAAAGCTCTGGAGCTAATGTCTCCTGGGGTTGGTGGCACCAGCTGATAGCAACTCTCGGTGGGCTGTTCAGGTGCAGAAGGAGAGGAACAGCTGTCACTCTGTTCTCTGCCATGCCATTTGGTCCCTGGCACCCTGCTGGGCAGCCAGTCCCTTCCTGCCCCAACCTGGCCCCCACAGCAAACACTAACTCTGAGCCCAAATTAACACACTCTTCTCCCTCCCCTTCACCTCCTCCTGCTCTCGTGAAAGTCTCAGCCAGACTCAGTTTCTTTTCCTGGTCCTCTGTAACACTTAGGCAAACTTCAAGACCAAATAAAGATACAAAGGTGGAGCCTACGGCAAGCTCACAAAACAAGGACCATCCTGCATGTCCCTCCATCAGAGGGCCACAGTGGCCATGACTGTCCCTCGCCCACTGGACGCCACTGCTCCCAAGTTTCACGTGCTGTGGTTTGCACCCTGTGGGAGTTCCAGGTAATGCGCATCTTGCCAGTTTTCGTGCCAAACTCCGGACTGTCCTGCCAGAGACACCATCTACACCAAACCAAAGGTCCGGTAACCTTCCTTTCCTCTTCTCAGGTGCCTGGCAGGCTGACGACAACGTGGTGAGTCGTCGGAACACGCAGTGCAGACGCTCATCTTCTGGCAGCCTGGAGGACCCCGAGAACAGGCTCTGCGTGTGGGATCCTTTGGCCATCTGAGAGCCTTAGCCCCTGTACCAGGGCTCTCCTCCCGTTCTCACATCCCATCCTGGCCTCATGGCACCACTGACCTCCTGGGCATCCTCAGCAAGACACACGGAGACTTTTTAGACCCACGTGAAAGCTGGATGCTGAGGGCACCTGACCCTTCTCCCAGACTCATCTTCTTCCGCAACCGTGATCCTTCCCCTCTCAGAAGGGACTGGAAACCTCTTTTCTCCTTGTGGGCTAAAGCCACTCGAACTGCAGCTCATGAGACCCTTTGAAGAGAGTCTCTGGAATGTTTCCACTGTATCTTGATCTTCAGGTGGAGCTGTGGTCTACAGACTGGTTATTTCTTGTGCATCTTTTTTTTTTTTCTCCTTAGGAGGTAGACCAAGAAGACTCAAGAGTTTGGGTGACTTCATTACAAACACCCATCTGGCATTTTCTAGTCTCTGGGACATCATAACCAATCTGAGACCTGCAGTTTGGGGTGGCGTTGGGGGATGACTCCTGTGAGAAGGGAAAGCCATATTGCACTGTAAGTGGGGTTTCCCTCAAAATGCATTAGGAGCTCCTCTCTCAAGGACAAGAAGCAGTGGCAACCACCAGAAGGTTGGTTGGGAAAACAGTTCTTGCTTCTGGTAGCAGAGGCTATGCCTCGTGTGTCTGCTTAGGAAGGAGGCCTTGAATCTGAGAACCCCTCAGTTAAATGATGACCTACCGGGGACTTCTTTATGATCAGGTGCACTCAGGAAGGCCTGGGGCTCCATCCTAAGGTGACACTGCAAAGGCATTTTTGACCCCCTCTATGTACCAGGCACTTGTTAGGGACTGTCGTATATTATCACGTTTCATCACTACCGCCCTGTCAGGTGGCATTCTTATCTCTGCTGCCCCCGTCTCCACCCCGCTTTTCTGAAAGAGTTGAAGAAAGAAGCTGAGAGAGGGGTGGACCGCTGGTTCTCATTTGGTGGCCAGGAACCCCAAAGGAGGTTGGGGGAAGGGCTGAGCTGGGGTCAGTGGTGGTCTGGGAGGCTCCCCACCCCACCGGTTTTCCTCCCCTGTCCTCCAGATCAGCTGAGCCTGATGGGGGGAGCCGGAGGTACTGCCTTCCATAGGCTCATCAGAGATTTAGAGATATTGTTCAAATCACATGTGCACCCCACCTCACTCTGGTGTAGGGCATAGAAATAACAGCCTGAAACAGCAAGACCGTAAGCTGTTGGCTGTTCCTCCCTCAACACTAGTGTTATCAATGGATTCCTCATAGCTCTCTGATAGATGCATTGTCTGCTGGCTTTTGGAAGAGGTGGTTATTTAGTGGAGCATGAGATTGAGAAGCAAAGTGGGATCCAACATTTTGTGAGGCTGAGATATGACAGAGCCCTAGGCTATGCCCATCATGATGGCCTGAATTAGTAGTTGGAATTGTTGCCCTAGAACAGCTTTTCAGGGTCCTTCCCAAGGCCTCAAAGAGAGCCCAGTGCCAGGGAATGTTTTGCACCTCCTGAGTGGCTGCTTTGCGTCACCAGGTGCGTGGTGACCCTCACTGCCTGGTGGTTGTGGTTCACATCCTGCCCTGGGGGTGGGCAGGGGGAGGCCTGTGGTCCTGACAGACACTACATGAGCCAAGCCTGAATCTCAGCTTCTGCCTTGAGTTCCCGTGTCCACCCGCTCTGAAATCCTGCAGTGGGCTCTGCTGTTTCAGGCCCCATTTAATGTCCTTCCTTTCCCCGAAACATTCTTACAGCCCCTTTCATATTGATGATTCCAGCAATAACCACACTTCCTGATCTCCTTGAAGTCTGAGTCCCAGAAGCACTAGGGAAGGGGGCGCTCCCTTAGCCTGGGGTGGTGGTATACAGATCCACCTCCTCTCCCGGCAGGTATTATTCAGAGTGTGGTGTTACCTGAGATGAAGGAGATGCAGGAAAACAGTTGCCACAGTGGCCAGGAACCCTAAGAGGAAGTCATTGTCTTCACCCTTTCTGGAGGGTCTGTCTTCTCCCAGGAAGAGGCTCACAGAGATTCCTCAAGGCCTTGGTTCCATAACCAAGACACACCCAGGTGAGAAGTGGCCCTTCACTCCTGTTTCTCAGACAGTTCCTGCTCTCTCCCCCATCCCCTCACCTCTTTACCCTCATTTAGCTCTTTGGCGAGCAGAAATATCCCATCCAAAAGGACTGGGATCAGGGAACAGGGCACAGAGACTAATCGGGGAACAGGACAGCCGCCCCAGTCATCATCTGGAGATGGTCATGTTGTTAGCAGTTGACCCACAGAGAATATGACGGGGCCTGGTTTCTCACACAAGGACATAGACTAACCAGAGGCCTGGGGCTCCTTCCTGCCACACTCAGGTCGGAGCTCACCTATGAGCTCACTTCCGGGTGGTGTGGTGATCCCAGCCTTCTCACAGAGCCCTTTTTCCTTCTCCTCCCCAGTCCCATCCCACCAGAGGTCATGCCCACGCTGGGGCATCTCCTGGGCACGGATCCACACACGTTAAGCCATCTCACCTGGGGAGAGTTTGTGTCCTGTTCACCTGACCTTGGCATGCTGCTTGCTCACTTTGCTTTAATATCTGCACACCTACTGTGTGTAAGTATGTGTGTACTGTTGTGCCAGCTGTGTACCCCTCACTCCCTGGAGTACACTCATGGGCACACTACAGTGGGGACGTCAAGGATGCAATATTTATGGACTGCTGCATGATTCTTAAAAATGAATAGAACTGTTCACAAGGGAAGGAGAGCTATTAATTGCGCAGTAGGCTTATTTGTGAAAGTTTCTGTCCGACTTTCTCCAGCACGCTTTTAATACTTTGACTCAATAACAACTCACACTGCAGAAATATAGAAGATCAGGAGAGATTACTACAAGAAACTCTATGCCAATAAAATGGACAACCTGGAAGAAATGGACAAATTCTTAGAAATGCACAACCTGCCAAGACTGAATCAGGAAGGAATAGAAAATATGAATAGACCAATCACAAGCACTGAAATGGAAACTGTGATTAAAAATCTTCCAACAAACAGAAGAAGCCCAGGACCAGATGGCTTCACAGGCGAATTCTATCAGACATTTAGAGAAGAGCTAACACCTATCCTTCTCAAACTCTTCCAAAATATAGCAGAGGGAGGAGCACTCCCAAACTCATTCTACGAGGCCACCATCACCTTGAAACCAAAACCAGGCAAGGATGTCACAAAGAAAGAAAACTACAGGCCAATGTCACTGATGACATAGATGTAAAAATCCTCAACAAAATACTAGCAAACAGAATCCAACAGCACATTAAAAGGATCAAACACCATGATCAAGTGGGGTTTATTCCAGGAATGCAAGGATTCTTCAATATACGCAAATCAATCAATGTGATACACCATATTAACAAATTGAAGGAGAAAAACCATATGATCATCTCAATAGATGCAGAGAAAGCTTTCGACAAAATTCAACAGCCATTTATGATAAAAACCCTGCAGAAAGTAGGCATACAGGGAACTTTCCACAAGATAATAAAGGCCATATATGACAAACCCACAACAAACATTGTCCTCAATGGTGAAAAGCTGAGACCATTTCCACTAAGATCAGGAATAAGACAACGTGGCCCACTCTCACCACACTTATTCAACTTAGTTTTGGAAGTTTTAGCAACAGCAATCAGAGAAGAAAAGGAAATAAAAGGAATCCAAATTGGAAAATAAGAAGTAAAGCTGTCACGGTTTGCAGATGACATGATACTATACATAGAGAATCCTAAAGATGCTACCAGAAAACTACTAGAGCTAATCAATGAATTTGGTAAAGTAGAAGGATACAAAATTAATGCACAGAAATCTCTGGCATTCCTGTACACTAATGATGAAGAATCTGAAAGTGAAATCAAGAAAACACTCCCGGGGCCTCCCTGGTGGCGCAGTGGTTGAGAGTCCGCCTGCCGATGCAGGGGATACGGGTTCGTGCCCCGGTCTGGGAGGATCCCATATGCCGCGGAGCGGCTGGGCCCGTGAGCCATGGCCGCTGGGCCTGCGCATCCGGAGCCTGTGCTCTGCAACGGGAGAGGCCACAACAGTGAGAGGCCCGCATACCGCAAAAAGAAAAAAAAAAAAAAAAAAAAAAAAAAGAAAACACTCCCATTTACCATTGCACCAAAAAGAATAAAATACCTAGGAATAAACCTACCTAAGGAGACAAAAGACCTGTATGCAGAAAATTATAAGACACTGATGAAAGAAATGAAAGATGATACAAATAGATGGAGAGATATACCATGCTCCTGGATTGGAAGAATCGATATTGTGAAAATGACTCTACTACCCAAAGCAATCTACAGGTTCAATGCAATCCCTATCAAACTACCACTGGCATTTTTCACAGAACTGGAACAAAACATTTCAAACTTTGTTTGGAAAAGCAAAAGACTCCGAATAGCCAAAGCAATCTTGAGAATGAAAAACGGAGCTGGAGGAATCAGGCTCCCTGACTTCAGACTACACTACAAAGCTACAGTAATCAAGACAGTGTTTTACGGGCACAAACACAGAAAGATAGATCAATGGAACAGGATAGAAAGCCCAGAGATAAACCCACGCACATATGGTCAACTTATCTTTGATCAAGGAGGCAGGAATGTACCGTGGAGAAAGGACAGCCTCTTCAATAAGTGGTGCTGGGAAAACTGGACAGGGACCTGTAAAAGTATGAGATTAGATCATTCCCTAAAACCATACACAAAAATAAGCTCAAAATGGATTAAAGACCTAAATGTAAGGCCAGAAACTATCAAAGTCTTAGAGGAAATCATAGGCAGAACACTCTAGGACATAAATCCCAGCAAGATCCTTTTGGACCCACCTCCTAGAGAAATGGAAATAAAAACAAGGATAAACAAATGGGACCTAATGAAACTTCAAAGCTTTTGCACAGCAAAGGACACCATAAACAAGACCAAAAGACAACCCTCAGAATGGGAGAAAATATTTGCAAATGAAGCAACTGACAAAGGATTAATCTCCAAAATTTAAAAACAGCTCATGCAGCTCAATAGCCAAAAAAACAAACAACCCAATCCAAAAATGGGCAGAAGACTTAAATAGGCATTTCTCCAAGGAAGATATACAGACTGCCAACAAACACATGAAAGAATGCTCAACATCATTAATCATTAGAGAAATGCAAATCAAAACTACAATGAGATATCATCTCACACCAGTCAGAATGGCCATCATCAAGAAATCTAGAAACAATAAATGCTGGAAAGGGTGTGGAGAAAAGGGAACACTCTTGCACTGCTGGTGGGAATGTGAATTGGTACAGCCACTATGGAGAACAGTATGGAGGTTCCTTAAAAGACTAAACATAGAACTACCATATGACCCAGCAATCCCACTACTAGGCATATACCCTGAGAAAACCATACTTCAAAAAGAGGCATGTACCAAAATGTTCATTGCAGCTCTATTCACAATAGCCCGGAGATGGAAACAACCTAAGTGTCCATCATCGGATGAATGGATAAAGAAGATGTGGCACATATATACAATGGAATATTACTCAGCCATAAAAAAACGAAACTGAGCTATTTGTAATGAGGTGGATAGACCTAGAGTCTGTCATACAGAGTGAAGTAAGTCAGAAAGAGAACGACAAATACCGTATGCTAACACATATATATGGAATTAAAAAAAAATGTCATGAAGAACCTAGGGGTAAAACAGGAATAAAGTCACAGACCTACTTGAGAATGGACTTGAGGATATGGGGAGGGGGAAGGGTAAGCTGTGACAAAGCGAAAGAGAGTCATGGACATATATACACTACGGAACGTAAGGTAGATAGATAGTGGGAAGCAGCCGCAGAGCACAGGGAGATCAGCTCGGTGTTTTGTGACCGCCTGGAGGGGTGGGATGGGGAGGGTGGGAGGGAGGGAGATGCATGAGGGAAGGGATGTGGGAACAGATGTATATGTATGACTGATTCACTTTGTTATAAAGCAGAAAGTAATAAAAAAATAAAAATTAAATAAAAATTAAAACAATAAACACTTGGGAAGAAAAAAAAACTTTGACTCAAGACAAGCTGGACATGGAGGAGTGAGAGAGGGCAAGGGGTAGAGGGAAAGACATGTTTCTGGGTGGGAGCTGGTGTACCATCCCCTGGGCACAGCTTCTGCGCAGAGGCCTGATAAGGAGCCCTCACCTCCACCCAACCCCCTTCAACCAGAGAACTTCCAACAGCTGCTCCTCAATAATTGAAGAGCAGGAAAGCTGGTGACTAGAGGGAGGCTGGGGTAGGGGAGGAGGAAGGACCACAGTCCACCGTTAGTGCGTCACTTAAAGGCTGGTGAAATTAATGGGGCAAATGACCCCAGTCACAGAATTTGGCAAGTCCACGGCTTTCCTGGGTTTCACCCACCGGCTCTGTTTCCTCGGCTACCTGGAAAGGAGGGAGAGCACTTGCGAAGAAGCCTCTGGAATGTCAGCTTCTGGGAATCTTGCTGAGGACGGGGCGGGGAGGGAGCGCTTACCGGGAAACACTGGATTACCCTAGCCGCCTTGGGGTGTCTGCGACCGGGGCTGCGGTTTCTGCGGACCTGAGCGGCAGGTGGCATCGGAGAGTCAGACCTGCTTGCGGGCACCAAGACGACACTCGGTCGGGAGACAGGGACAGGCCGCAGAAACGTGAGGAAGTGCCACTCGCAGCCCAGAGGAGAGGAAAGGAAAGCCCGAAGCATGCACCCAGCCCTGGCCCCCGCGCCACGGGCTGCGTCCCAGGAGCCGTCGCCACCTCTGAGCAGCCCAGATGGGAAGGGGGTGGGGCGGAGTACGGTTCCCGCGGCGAACTGCTCGCCGAGGGCCCCGGGGCCTCTGCGGGAGCGCCGAGCCGCGCGCCTCTCCGAGCCCTGCGTGGGGCCCTCGGGCGGGAATGCGCGGAGCCGGGACGCGATGGCGGGTAGGGGACTGGGTCGCGCGCGGGAGAGGGCGGCAGGAGGGAGCTGGAAGAGAGTTACCGCGTGAGAGAGCGGTTAAGAGCCCGCGGTCTCTTTGGAGATGCCCTGGCCAATGGCAGAAGCGGAAGCTGTTTATATGGGCGGGGCGTCGCCACGGCAGCAGGAGACGCCTTGTGAGCGGCTACTGAGTGCTGGTCCCTGGCCGCTGGCTTTCAGAGAGGCGCCGGCGGGCGTGAGTGGCGACGAGGATTGCTGGCTGGGCCCTCGAGCTGGGAGCAGAGAGCCGCGGTGAGGGTGGGCGGTGGGAGGAATTTCTTTGAGAACCTTCCTTTGGCCCGGGCTGCGCTCTGAGCCAGGAAAGGGACGGGGAGGGCTGCAGGCCGTGGGAAGGGAGGGCGTCAGTACCAGCCGCTCTCCCATCCGACCCCGACGGAAGTGGTGGGCCCGGGGACTGACATCAGAGGCGTCTGGGGGACACTCACTTCCCGCCCCCTTATAACTCTCTGTATTGTTTCCTTCCTTCCCCTTGATCCCCATCCTAATATCCCTTTTCAAAGATCAGACGACCTCCCCCGCCCCCCGACCCGTCGTACTGCCCTCCTGGACTCTCTCGCCCCATTTCCATTGGTTGTGGACGGAGAGAGGGGGGTTAATTCCCCGCTTTGAGGGAGAAAGGGGTGGCCTCGCATGCCCCTACACTATTCCCTCGTTTGGCTAATTAAGTCTCCTCTAAAAGATCCAAGAGGAAAAGAGCGAGGCGAACTCCCTGTGGGTCGGACCCCCGGGCACAACTTCTGTTTCCCAGACCTCGGCAGTAAATGATCCTCCCCAGCTGCAGGAAGGATTTTAGTAAGAGCCTCCCCCCTCGCCCACACTCTCCCCTCGGGGGTGGGGAAAGAGGGCTCAGTTCCCGCTCTGGTTCCCGCAGGCACCACATTCCCTTTGGAGGAGGCTACCCCCGGATCGCGGGATGGAAGCCCGCTTCCGGGAGGCTGCGTAACTGAAGCCGCGGGAGTCAGCGGGCCGGAGAGCTCGGCGGCCACCCTCGGCTCGGCTCGTGGATGTTGACAGCCCCCTCGGAGAGTGCCCGCAGATATGGCGGAGAGCTGGCTACGCGTCTCGGGAGCAGGGGCAGCGGAGGAGGCCGGACCGGAAGGCGGCCTGGAGGAGTCCAACGCCCTGAATGACAGCCTGACCAGCCTGCAGTGGCTGCAGGAATTCTCCATTCTCAACGCCAAGGTCCCCGCCCTGCCTTCAGGGGACACCGACCCTCACAGCTACCACGAGCTGTCAGGCTCGGCCGAGCCGGGGTCTCCCCTGGCGGCGGACCCCGCCTGCCTGGGGCAGCCGCACACACCCGGCAAGCCCACGTCCTTGTGCACGCCGCGGAGCGCCCCCTCGGGGCTGCAGGCCTCGCCTCCCGACGACGTGGACTACGCCACCAACCCGCACGTGAAGCCGCCCTACTCGTATACCACGCTCATCTGCATGGCCATGCAGGCCAGCAAGGCCACCAAGATCACCCTGTCGGCCATCTACAAGTGGATCACGGACAACTTCTCTTACTTCCGCCACGCTGATCCCACCTGGCAGGTAGGGAGGCACTCCCTCCCTCCTGCCCATGCCCGCGCGGACTGGACTCACATCCCAGATCCGCAGGCCAAGTAGGCGCGGTACGGCCAGGGCCCCGAGAGAGGAAGGCCTTCCAGGAAGGATCTCAAGGGAGCCCAGTGCTTGGACTGCTGCCCCTTTGACTTCAGAGACGGAGGAGGGAGGATGTTCAGAGGGCTGCAGGGGTGCCGACATAGAGGTTCAAGTGGAAAGAACTTGTCCCTCATCCGGCAGGCTCAGCCCAAAGACCAGGGCTGAACTATGCGTGGACACAGCCCCCCAGGGTAGGTTGATGGACTGAGGGACACATTTGTGTCCCAAGTCCTGGAATTCCTACACACTACCCTCCTCAAGGTCAGTTTGTCAGGGCCTGACTGGAGGCAGAGCATGGTTGCTGCCCGGCTCTGCATCCCGCCTGCTTTCAGTTGGCTGGAGGGGCTCTGGGAGGGGAGAGGGGTGTGCTGCAGGGTGTGGTGGCCATCTGTGTCCCAGTGGAAGGGCTACGGGGCCTTCCGAAAGCTGCTGTGCCAGCCCCCACCCCAAGGCCTCCCTAGTTTCCTGCCTACACTCCTCCCCCTCTTCTCATCAACCTCCCTGCAGGGACAATTATCTCAGCCACGTGCTTTCCACAGGGGCTCTTTCCTCCCACACTGGCTTCATGTTCCAAGTCTCCGGAACCTGGCACAGAGCAGCCAAGGGGCCCAGACCACCATGTAAACCTCCCAGTCTTGCCAGGGCGCACTACTCACCTGCCGGCCCCACCCACCAGGCCCCAGAACCCTGTGCCCCAGCGTGGTTTAGACTGTGCACCCAGGCGTGAACAAGGCAGGATGGAGATTCAGGCTGGGCACACACTGCCCTCAGCCTCTTCGACCATCAGGATCAGGGGCTACTTGGGGACAGAGACCCTGAGGATGCACAGATCCTTCCCTGTGGCACAGGTCACAGGATCAGAGTTCCTGTGATCACAGCTATTCCATGTTTGCTTGGGCCCTGACCCTGGGGCAGGTACCATTTGTAACCTTGGTGAGAAAGCAGACACCCTCCACCACCCCCCACCCTACCCCAAGCCTGAGAGCCCCCAGGAATGAGCGCTATGCTCTTGGCTGGGTAATAATCAACTGAGGCCTCAGAGCCTGGGGTGGGAGGAGGGGGACATGGTGGGTGAGGGCCCAGGCCAGCAGCCGGCTCTAGAAACAAGGAAAGTCATCAGATCCTCCCACACTTCATCCCCCACCACACACACACACCCTCACACCCACTCACTCATTTCACAAACAGAGAAGGCCAGCCAGGCCCAGGCAGAGGGAGATGGCCGTCCAGGACCTTGGGGAGCCAAGGCCTTTGACCAGAGGCCGCAAGCAGCGGGGTAAGGGAGGGAGGGCGGGACAGGCCGGCACTGAGAACCACCCTGCGGCTCAGGGCTCGGATGACTGAGCAGGCAGATGTCCTGGCAAATGGGAACAAAAGCCCCCGACAGCACTCCCAGCTCCTGGTGCCCCGTGGCGGGTGTCCCAGAGCCTCCCGCTCGGAGCAGCGCTTCTGTCACCCCTGCCCCCATCGGAGAGAAGGTGGTGGTGGGACTGGCAGTGGCGCTAGGAGCCCCCCATCACTGACCCCACCCACTCTCCCAGCTGTCTTCCTTCTCTCCTATCTCCCTGTGTCCAGAACTCCATCCGCCACAACCTGTCCCTGAAGAAGGGCTTCATCAAGGTGCCTCGGGAGAAGGACGAGCCAGGCAAGGGGGGCTTCTGGCGCATCGACCCCCAGTACGCCGAGCGGCTGCTGAGTGGGGCCTTGAAGAAGCGGCAGCTGCCCCCAGTCCACATCCACCCGGCCTTTGCCCGCCAGGCCGCGCCAGAGCCCAGCGCCGCCCCATGGGCCGGGCCACTGACCGTGAGCGCCGAGGCCCAGCAGCTGCTGCGGGAGTTCGAGGAGGCCACTGGGGAGGCGGGCTGGGGTGCAGGCGAGGGCAGGCTGGGGCGTAAGCGTCAACAGCCGCTGCCCAAGCAGGAGGCCAAGGTCCCGCGGCCCTCCAGCCCCCTGCTGCTGACCCAGGAGGAGCAGGCTGAGCTGGAACCCCTCAAGGGCAACTTTGACTGGGAGGCCATCTTGGACGCTGGCACGCTGGACGGGGAGCTGGGCACGCTGGAGACCTCGGAGCTGATCCCGCCGCTGTGCCCTGCCTCACACGGGGACGTGGACCTCACCATCCATGGCCACCACATCGACTGCCCTGTTACCTTGGGGCCTCCAGTGGAGCAGGCTACCGAAAGCCTGGACTTTGATGAGACCTTCCTGGCCCCATCCTTCCTGGAGCACCCCTGGGACGAGAGCACCCGTAGCTCCCTGCCCCCCGAGCCCCTCTTTGAGGCCGGGGATGCCACACTGGCCTCTGACCTGCATGACTGGGCCAGCCTGGACGCCTTCTTGTAAGAAGCCAGGCCCTGCCCCACCTCTAGACAGCACCGAAGTCTGGGCCCAGACTGTCCCCCTCCCCGCCAGTGCAGGCTCATGGACACCCTACCACCCAGGCAGGGGCTGGGCCCGGTCAACCCACCAGGCCACACGGCCCCCAGCCCAGGCCATCCTCAGATTCTAGTCCAGCAGGCTGAGAATTGGGGCCCAGGACCAAAATTGCTGCCTCCGCTCCCCAGCCCCCCATACACACAGTGTTTCATTGATCCATTTCTTCCCTGCCCCAGAGACACGCTAAGGGCCGTGCACTATGAGAGCTGCAGCTTGGAGGGGCCCTGGCCAAGCTGGAAACATCAGTACAGGGCCCGCCCCAGAACACCTTAGCTTCGAAGCTTCTCTCTCTCCTGCTCTCCTCCCCAGGTCTCTATCCAGAGCAAGTTCCCAGGTACAACAAATGCTGATTAGGTGACTGCAAATTAACACCCAAGAGGCCTCTCCCGGCAGTCTGTGAGGAGGAGCAAGGCGGAGGGGGGAAGAGAGAGGAGACAGAAAGGAGGCCGGGGTGCTGGGTGGAGCCAGGAGATTTTCTAAGGCCTTTGGGATCTTCTGGCTTCATCCCTAGAGGTGGGGCAGAGGGTATGTGTCCCTAATCTTTGAGCCCAACTTGAGGCTGAGAGCAGCGGGGAGATGGGGATCTGGGGGTTAGGGGCTGGGGCAGCCAAGCTGCAGAGGGAAAGGGGGCAGACAGACTAATGTAGTGAGTGTAGCTATAGCTGAGGCTTAACTGGGAGGGACGCAGTGCTTGCTAGAACCACTGGGACCAGGAATGGGGGGATGGCCCCGTGCCCTTGCTTGCACTCCTGCAGGGGAGTGTCTTGCTCCACCATAAATGCCCTGGGCTGCATCCCACATCCACTCTCCTAACCCATCGGGCATTTTAACCTTTTTCATAGAAAGTTATTTACAATAAAAACATTTTTAAAAATAAAGTTTTAAAATGTCTCAAAATGGACCTGCTTGCAACTTTCTCTGGGGAAAAGCATGGGCCAGTTTTGGGGAGGCCACGGCCCAAGGGGGAATGGCTGGGAGCAAGATGGCGGGCACCAAAGGCCTGCAGAGTGTCCCCTGATGCACTCCTCATGATCTCTGGGTGCCAAGAGAGAAAGGAGCTGAGAGGCGGCCCTTGGGGGTCCCCTGCAGCCAGGGCCTCGGCACCTCTATATGTGCAATGGGGAGACTGTACCCACAGCCCCGAGGAGCAGGCGGCAAAGGAGGCACAGCCCCCTCCCTAGCCCTGGGGACTCACTCACAAAGGCCGTTCTGGCCCAGGGCTCGGCTCACGTTCCCCACCTCGCCCAAGTTGAGGGCCTGCCCAGACTCACCTGCGGTCCTCGCCTGGGCCTGTCTCCAGCTCCTCCCTCCCTTGGTCCCTTCCTGAAGGGACAGGGTGTGACGTCAGAGGGCCCCAGCCCCTGGGGCCCCACTTGCCACCCTGGGGTTCATTCACCCCACCCAGGGCCTTCCCTCCAATGCAGGTTGGGGCTGAGGGAGGCCATCAGGGCAGACGGAAGACGGGGTGCCTAGACCCTACAGCTCCAGCCTGTGAGGAATCAACGTACTAGAGTTCTGATGGGGAAACTGAGGCACAGCAAATATGTGACACTCAGCAGGCACCTTTCAACCCCCTCACCCCAGCTTTGCCTGGAACCCATCTCTCCCCCGAGCCCGCACCTGGCCCCGCCAGCACACCCTTGTGGTGCACAGCCCCTTCCCCCAGCACTCACGTGCACGTGCGCACAGACACACACACACACAACCACACACACACACAAATGGGCACTGTCCTACACAATCCTGCCCAGCCTCCACGGGCCCCTTTCTCCTGAAGCCCCTTTCTTTCCTTGCACTCGAGGCTGGCTCCAGGACAACCTGGCATTCCCCCGCCAACTTGCTGCTTTCCCTTGCTAATTATTCCAAATATTTCAGAAGGGAGCACACACTGCAGGGCCAGCCGGGTTGGGGCCTTACAGAGCTCAGGAGGCAGCCCATCCCCTTCCCACCACTTGCTGAGGAGGCTGCCCCAACCTCCCTCTGAGACTCCCTTCACCCCCTAAGCAACGACTCCCTCCCTCTCCCCACCACCCTCCGGCCTTCCTGCCCACGCTCCCCAGCACTGGGGGAACATGGGGGCTCCAGCCTCTCCACTGGTCCCCAGGCTCAGCCTCCAGCCCCCGCCAAAAGGGGTACACCCTGGATTGACAGGTGGGGCCGGTCACTGTCTCCCCTCCTCACCCTCTGCCTGGGCCCATGCTGGGGGAAGAGGGGCAAGGTCAGGGGCTGGCAGAACTGCCTGCCAGGTAAGGAGAGGCTGAAGAAGCTTCTGGCTGCCAGGAAGAATCCCCAGGAGCTCCTGAAAATCCCTATGCTTGGGACTAGCGTCTCTGGGGCTGGGACCCAAACACTGGCACTTTTAAGGGTCCATGGATGCTGCCAACGAGCAGCCAAAGCTAAGAGGGGGTTCCGAAGTGGCCAGAACACAGGGCTTCACACACCCTTTCAGCAGGCAGCGTTTGGGGGTTGGCGGTGGAGGGGGCGGGAAGCGTGAGTGGATCCTGTCCCTCCTATTCATCCCTGCCCTGGTCCTTGGCTGGGTGGCTTTTTCAAAAAACGTTCAGTGACTCCGTATTTATTTAGAGATTCAATGAAATCCCAGTCAATATATACTTTGCGCCCTTAACAGTAAGTTGCAGACAGGCTGCCCCATTAGCACTAGATACTTTAGTGTGTGTTTCCTTAGAACAAGGACACGCCTCCTTAATCCCAGTACCACCATCACAATCAGGAAATGAACACTGACCTGGTAATCCCATGTAACCGCAGACCCCCTTCACGTCTTGCAGATCACCCCAGTAATGCTCCTCTCCATTCCAGCCTCCCAATCCAGGACCCCATGTTGCACTGAGCTGTCCTTTCTCTTTTGCCCTGTGTGGCTTTGAGCCCATGACTCAAGCTCTCTGCGCAGGTTTCGCATTTCCTTTGATCTCCACTTTTGAGGTGAGAAGCCCTTCAGCCACTTCACCCTCAGGTGTGGTACAGTCCCTTCCCAAAGCAAGAAGCCAGCTTCCTGTCTCCTCACTTTCCACCTCTTCCCTATCCTCCCTCCCCCATGTATCGCCAGCCAGGAAAGGGATGAGGGGCAATGTTCAGGAACTCAGTCTTTGGGGACCCTCGCCATCTGCCCACAGGACAGGCCACCCCCAGCTCCAGTGACGGGAAGGCCCCCGGGATGGGATTCCATGCTGGCCCGAAGCAAATGCGCCAGGCCTCCTGAAGAGCTGAGCTGAGGGCAGGAAACAGTCTTCTCCCCGCCTCTGCCCCCCTCAACATACTGGGGACCCAGACTTGAAGAAGGAAGGTCATGTCCATGGTGTCCTCTCAGATCAGCACCGACACCGTCTCCTCCATGTCCGGCTCCTACATCGCCCCTGGCACGGAAGAGGACGGGGAGGCTGTCCCCTGCTCCCGGGCCGCCAGCAGGACCCACTCTGGAGAAGGAGAAGTAAGAGAGGAGCATGGGATCGCCCTCCCCGCTCTGCTCTGCTGTGTACTTGAGTCCCAAGGAGCTCAGTCCAGGGCCTGCCAGGGAGATCGGCAAAGCCCCCCAGTGCACGGGAGGGGAGCCCTGGAAAACACGGTACCGGGTTGTTGAATCAGACTCCCTCAGATGTGATCTTCCATGTGGCACCACTTCTGTCCTGAGGACTTGGTTTGGGTTTGCTGCCAGGCGACCTGGGTAGGAGAGCCGGTGGCATCTGCACCTTGATTTTTGTTGCTCCTTGGCAGGTGACGCCAGCGGCGTCTCCAGACTGCAACTTTGCGGGCCTCGTCGCCACCGCTGAAGAGCAGGATGCAGAGGTAAGAGCAAGGTGGACGCTGGTGCCCCTCCACAGTCAGAGGGACTGCCGGCGCTGGCACAGGATGCAAATAGGATGGGGGCTGTTCTGGAAGAAGCCTTCCAAGGTGGTGCTCTTGGATCTGTTAGAGGCAGGGTGCAGAGCAGAGGGACTGTCCGGTTAGCAGAGGGTGCTGGTCTCAGCGTAATAGGCATGGGGTGAGTTCCAGAGGGAAGTCTTCCAGGCGAGACCCTTGAGAGGTGTTTGTCCTCCAATTCACTTAGTATTTACCTGGCACAGGCATCTCACATCTTCCTGGCACTGGGGGACACAAAGACCGAGTGACATGGCTTTTGCCTGCCCACACCCCCAATCCACCCATCCCACCCATTCCGCAGCTCCATCTGATGGAGGAATCAGAGTTATAACTCAGCGTGAGAAGTGCTCTGATGGAGGTGTGCCTGAAGTATATGGAATGCCCAGCTCCCAGTGGGGACTCTACAACTTTCTCTTGAGCCAGATGTTCTCAAAGGAGTATCTGGATGGGACTGGGGATCCTAAAGGGTTCCTGAAAGTTTTATGATCTCACGGTTTGCTTTTGCATTTGACAACTTTTATTTCCACCTGAGAGAAACAGTGTGAGCTGAACTATTACCAAGGCTATTCCTGACAGTCCCACGGTCCCTCTGTTAGGTGCCTCAGACCTGGTCCCTCTGGAACGTGCCTCAGACCTGGTCCCTATGGGCCGATCCTGCCTCGCCAAGCAAAATCTGCCTCTGCTGGGCCTCCCAGCCATCTCACACGGACAGGAAATGTCTGGATACCATGAGGGTGATTACTTCTGTTTTCTGACAAGCAGTAGACTCATTTCACTGCTTTATGGACTCACAGTGCCTTCCTTCTGTCCTAGGGAAATGATGTTCTAGAAGAAGAGGACGGATCACCCACACAAGAAGATGGTAAAAGACCTGGTCTTTTGCTCCCTTTTATTATATTTCTTTCCCGGGTATTCTCTGAAGGGTAGAGAAAGGGGCACTGGTGTGACTTGGTGGCACTGCTCAAGGGTGTGGCTTTGGGGAAAGGTCGTCTTCTTGATGGAATATCAAACCAAGCAGGGTATCTAAGGACCTCAGCAGCCTTCCTGGCTCTTTCTGGGCCTCTGAACCAAGGCTGCAGAAGATACATGGAGTTCTCCATGTACGTTGAGTAGATCCTGAAGCTTCTTGGGCAACTGCCATCACCTTCCTTCCTGCTTCAGCTTCTCAGCTGAGTCTCACAGAACTGCTCTAGCAGCCCCAAAGTTCATCTGCAGCAGGAGAACAGCTTCCTCCCCTTGAGGGAACCGACTGTTAGGCAGTAGGTTTTCCTGTTTTAGTGAAGAAAACGGCTGATGTTACAGTAGCAGAAGGATCACAGCCCTGGCGGCACAGCAAAGGTGAGGTGAAGAGACGTTAGCAGCTCAGCGTGCACTAGTGTTTGTAGGCTATTGGAACGAGTCTCTTTACCATCGTTCAGGCCTCAGGTAGATATTTTTTTTTAATTGCAAGAGTTGGTTTACAATGTTGTGTTAGTTTCTGCTGTACAGCCACGTGAATCAATTATACATATACATATATCCACTCTTTTTTTAGATTCTTTTCCCATATAGGCCATTACAGGGTACTGAGTAGAGTCCCCTGTGCTCTACAGCAGGTCCTTATTAGTTATCTATTTTAGATATAGTAGTGTGTATATTTCAATCCCAATCTCCCAATTTATCCCTCCCCTCCCTTGCCCCCCGCCATAAACATAAGTTTGTTTTCTACACCTGTGACTCTATTTCTGTTTTTCAAATAAGGTCAATCATATCTTCAATCGGAAGAAGTTTGTTTCTAGTAAGCCGAGAAGTGAAGGCACGACCTACATATAGAGCAAGGAAGTGGGGGTGCGGAGGTGACCTGGAAATCCCACCTGGGAGTGTAGGACCAGGCGTCCCAGGAACCGGTATCTCTTTCATCTGCTCCTCTGAGGTGCCTCCACAGAAGGGCAACCTCTAGAGCAAACCTGGATCCCAGCCTGGATGCAAATGTCACACTAGTCACCTCTGCTTTGGCCATGGCAGTTGCTTGGGGGGCGGTGTGGTGTGCAGGGGTGCGCATGCGCACATGACCACTCTCTTCTGGCAAAGTAGTGCCGGAGGAGGGGTGGTCACCCAGGCTGTGCCTCTGCCGCACGCAGACACCAACCAAGCCGGGGTTGGGCGCTACCTCCCCTCGGTTGATGTCTTCAGGGCACAAGGTTCCGAGATCTCCATTGTGATTGTCGTCCCCAGTAGAATATTTGCTTCTAAAAGGCACAGGGCAGTACGTGGTTTCCGCCTGACATTCCATATGTGGTTTCCACCTGACATGCTGTACGCAGTAGATGTATGTTTCTTCCTCTCCCTTTCACCAAGGAAAAAAAACCGAGTGGGGAGCTTGAAAAAATAACATCTAAAACTGTCCCCTTCCCATCTTACACGACTGTAGGTTTCTGGTCAGCCCCTTAAAACATCCTCAGAATAGCAAATTAAGTCTCAAAGAAAATAAATCATAATTTTGAGAACAATGCGATTCTTTGATTTGAGGTGCAAAATTACGGGACCAAAGAGCTTTAATTGTCATTTTATGTATTAGTCATTTCGCAGAGCTTTGTGGTCATAAACACACCCCACGTGCACCGACAGACACAGGCCGGAGTCCGGGGTCACTTCCCCCGAGGCTCTCCTAGCTCTTCCAGCCTGGCTTAGCTCTGCTGTGGGCCCGGGTCTGCGTGTCCGAATCCCACAGACCTCCCCAGGGTCTGATTTCCCAGGAACGAAGGCTGGAAAGGGGCCAGTTAAGGAAACACAGCAGAACAGAGCGAGAACACAAACGTACCCACACAGTTTCCTTTATTGTCCACTCTACCCACTTAATTATTGTCTTCTTTTTAACATATGATTTGATTTTTTTTGTCTCCATCCTTAAGATTTTTATTTTAAGGACAGCAAAGCAGAGGAAAACACAGCCTGGTCCTCTCTAACTGCCTTAACTCCATTACAGGCCAGAGGACATTCGCATTTCTAGGTACGGAGTGTGACAATAATAATAACTTTGACATCGCCAGCATGAAAGCACTGGACAATAAGCTGTGCTGTGCGGTCTGCTTACCCGGTGAGTGGCAGTGTGCTGAACATGAACTTGGTGGGAGATGCTCCCCTGCTCGCACCCTAGGACACCCATCTCCTGCCCTGCAGTTCCTGCAAAAGGCATGGGCTTTGCTAAGGTGCTGGGAGCCAGTTGCTGAAAGGAAGTGAGGCGGCCTCGGGAGAGTCCTTGGGCAAAGAGTGAATCTGCTATAAGCGAAACTATTTGGGCATGGAGAAAGGCGCAAAAATACCTCCAAAGCCTTCCGATTTGGCCTGACCGTGCCCCCTCCGTCATGATCTTGCAGATCCCATGGCAGGGGGCCTGGTCTTGTTTCCATCAACAGGCAGTTTAAGGCAGACACAGCTTCTGTGATAAGGTCTTGCAAAGCGAGCCTGAGCCCTTGAAAAGGGAACCTATAGCCCCTCAGAGGAGAGTGGTTAGTTAGGATCAGAGAGGAATTTCAAAGCCTGCATTTTATAGACTAGCTCTGTGACCCAGTGAGCCCTGGGCGACCACCAGTTGCCTTGTGCTCCCTAGATTTGGATCCCAAAGGAACGATCAGGGGTGGAGGGTGACTCTTCTCCCTGGAGCCCTAACTCTGTAAATTCAATCAGGGCCATCAACGTGCCCCTTATTCCTTCTCATGACACTAAACTGAATCCGGGATGAGTTCTCAGGAGGAGCCCACCTGTCAGTCACACTCTGGGCACTGATGTTCCCCTGCTCCATGCTCACCAAGGGCTTCACCAACCATGGCTCTAAAGCCACATCTTGCCCGGTGGACTAGGTCGAAATTGCCCCTTCTGGGTTCACGGCAGAGACTGCCTTCATGTTGCATGGTTTGTAATCTCTTAAACATGCCCTGGACATGTTTAAGCTTCAGGACAGCCACGTCCCATCGTGGGTCCAGTGCTTTACTCCCTTGGCAACGTGGCTACAGGTGCTGGAGGGACACAAACTCCTGTGGTTGCCACTCTCCATCAGATTGCAAAAGACCCAGGTCCTCACCCCTCTGGTCTCATGCAGGCTTGTGGTGGAGGAAGCCGTAATCCCCAGAGACACCTCCCACGGCCTTCCCAGGGGCTTGCCAGCCTATCCACTTAGTGTTGACCCAGCCAGGCCTGGACCAGAGCGGCTGAGGTCCAGGGTACACTTCACTTCCTGCCTTCCTACTCTTTACCTGGCTTCTGTCTGTCCATTTGTTTCTCATGTCTTTTTGCCAAATGTACGTCTGTCTGTCCAGTTTGTTTATTTTGAAACTCATTTAGGCTATCCAGAATTCATGTGAAAGTTCATGTTCACCGACACCCAACCCCAAGCTTGCTGGGCACGTGCACATACGAGGGGCCCTCGCTGAGGCTTCCATTCCTAACTGGGAAGAGCCTGTATTTAATATGCTGAAATTTTCCAGGAAAAAACATATTTGTGAGACTAGATTAATCCCTGATCCACAAAAGCGGGGATGCTTCTGTGGCAAAGGTTACAGGCAGGATTTGTTTTGGTCACTAGTTGGGGAAGATGCCATCTCTGCCCTCACTCCGCCCTGAGTCTGTGGCAGCTGTGCAGGCCAGCCGCTCACTGGGCCTCAAGAGAGGAATCTAGGCTCCTGCCTCCCCGCAGTGGCCGCCCACCAACCCCCGAGTTTGGCAGAGAGAGCTCCTTGGAATTGTTTCAGCCACCCATGCTGGTGGAAACTGACCACAGGCCTTGTGCTTCCTCCTCTCCCTAACTCCTTCGGGCCAACCTGCTGGTGGATGTTTATTCCACTCTGGGATTGCGGCAGGGGAGCTAGACCTGGAAGGAAAACAATGCCTGGGCTTCCTTACGGTGATCTCGAGAGCCAGCCATTCTGAGATTAACCTGGCTTCACCGTTCAGGCCAGACATGAAACCGAATGACAGTGGCGGCTGCCGGGAGAGGGAGTTGAGGGTCGCATCGTAGCCTCACCTCGAGGTCTCAAGGGCTCTTACGGGAGAAGGAAAGTGCATCTGCTCTCTTGGTAAAATGTTTCTCGGGTTCTGCTATTAGCGTCACACTGGTAATAAAGAGCTGGGGAACTCTCTGGAAGCATCTGTCGGGTTAATGTCAGGTTAATGACAGGAGCATCCACTGTGGTAGTTCCCGTGGAATCAACAGACCTCACCACGCTCAGCTGTAAGTTCAAAGTTCCATCCTATGACTGAGGTGCCTCAGGCTGGCTTGGCCGTCAGGACAGCTTCTCAGGCACTTGGTCTCCCTCTCCACGCTGTTTCCCTCCCCACACGGATGCCACTCCCCTCACGGAGCGCCCACAAGGAGGGAGCCCGGGGAGCATCCCCTGGTCCACCCTCCCCAGGCCCACAGGTGCTCTGCCAGGAGCCCCAGCTGGCGGCAAGGATGGCTCAGGTCCCCATCCTCGCTGCTCTCATCAGCCTTGTGGGAGTGATGCTGAGAAAGCACCTGTGTCATTCCAGCACCTCTTCCGCTAAGAAGCCTCTGGGTCTTCTTTGGCCCTGAGACCAAGGTGGGGGGGGCGATGGTATGTTCTGAGATTGTTCTGCAAGGTTCTCAAAGGGAGGAAATCTCAGTTGACCATTGTAGGTGGTGAGCTGATTAGAATCATGAGGCCGTGCTACGTAGACGGGCCTCCAAGGAATCTGATGGAGTATCACAGAGGCAGCAGGATAGTGGCCAGGGGAACAGTGACAATTCTGTGAAAAGGCTCTGGGGAGTGTGATGGGAAAAAGCAAAGATAATTTGAGTTTATTAGTGGAAATACAAATGTTTTTGTTTTGTTTTGTTTTGTTTTTTGTGGTACGTGGGCCTCTCACTGTTGTGGCCTCTCCCGTTGCAGAGCACAGGCTCCGGACGCACCGGCTCAGCACCATGGCTCACGGGCCAAGCCGCTCCGTGGCATGTGGGATCTTCCCGGACCGGGGCACGAACCCGTGTCCTCTGCATCGGCAGGCGGACTCTCAACCAAGGTTAAGCTGTGACAAAGCGAAAGAGAGGCATGGACATATATACACTACCAAACGTAAGGTAGATAGATAGTGGGAAGCAGCCGCAGAGCACAGGGAGATGAGCTCGGTGCTTTGTGACCGCCTGGAGGGGTGGGATGGGGAGGGTGGGAGGGAGGGAGATGCATGAGGGAAGGGATGTGGGAACAGATGTATATGTATGACTGATTCACTTTGTTATAAAGCAGAAACTAATAAAAAATAAAAATAAAATAAAAATAAAAACAATAAATACTTGGGAAGAAAAAAAAAACTTTGACTCAAGACAAGCTGGACAAGGAGGAGTGAGAGTGGGCAAGGGGTAGAGGGAAAGACATGTTTCTGGGTGGGAGCTGGTGTACCATCCCCTGGGCACAGCTCCTGCGCAGAGGCCTGATAAGGAGCCCTCACCTCCACCCACCCCCTTCAACCAGAGAACTTCCAAATGCTGCTCCTCAATAATTGAAGAGCAGGAAAGCTGGTGACTAGAGGGAGGCTGGGGGAGGGGAGGAGGAAGGACCACAGTCCACCGTTAGTGCGTCACTTAAAGGCTGGTGAAATTAATGGGGCAAATGACCCCAGTCAAAGAATTTGGCATGTCCACGGCTTTCCTGGGTTTCACCCACCGGCTCTGTTTCCTCGGCTATCTGGAAAGGAGGGAGAGCACTTGCGAAGAAGCCTCTGGAATGTCAGCTTCTGGGAATCTTGCTGAGGACGGGGCGGGGAGGGAGCGCTTACCGGGAAACACTGGATTACCCTAGCCGCCTTGGGGTGTCTGCGACCGGGGCTGCGGTTTCTGCGGACCTGAGCGGCAGGTGGCATCGGAGAGTCAGACCTGCTTGCGGGCACCAAGACGACACTCGGTCGGGAGACAGGGACAGGCCGCAGAAACGTGAGGAAGTGCCACTCGCAGCCCAGAGGAGAGGAAAGGAAAGCCCCAAGCATGCACCCAGCCCTGGCCCCCGCGCCACGGGCTGCGTCCCAGGAGCCGTCGCCACCTCTGAGCAGCCCAGATGGGAAGGGGGTGGGGCGAGTACGGTTCCCGCGGCGAACTGCTCGCCGAAGGCCCCGGGGCCTCTGCGGGAGCGCCGAGCCGCGCGCCTCTCCGAGCCCTGCGCGGGGCCCTCGGGCGGGAATGCGTGGAGCCGGGACGCGATGGCGGGTAGGGGACTGGGTCGCGCGCGGGAGAGGGCGGCAGGAGGGAGCTGGAAGAGAGTTACCGCGTGAGAGAGCGGTTAAGAGCCCGCGGTCTCTTTGGAGATGCCCTGGCCAATGGCAGAAGCGGAAGCTGTTTATATGGGCGGGGCGTCGCCACGGCAGCAGGAGACGCCTTGTGAGCGGCGACTGAGTGCCGGTCCCTGGACGCTGGCTTTCAGAGAGGCGCCGGCGGGCGTGAGTGGTGACGAGGATTGCTGGCTGGGCCCTCGAGCTGGGAGCAGAGAGCCTCGGTGAGGGTGGGCGGTGGGAGGAATTTCTTTGAGAACCTTCCTTTGGCCCGGGCTGCGCTCTGAGCCAGGTAAGGGACGGGGAGGGCTGCAGGCCGTGGGAAGGGAGGGCGTCAGTAGCAGCCCGCTCTCCCATCGGTCCCCGACGGAAGTGGTGGGCCCGGGGACTGACATCAGAGGCGTCTGGGGGACACTCACTTCCCGCCCCCTTATAACTCTGTGTATTGTTTCCTTCCTTCCCCTTGATCCCCATCCTAATATCCCTTTTCAAAGATCAGACGACCTCCCCCGCCCCCCGACCCGTCGTACTGCCCTCCTGGACTCTCTCGCCCCATTTCCATTGGTTGTGGACGGAGAGAGGGGGGTTAATTCCCCGCTTTGAGGGAGAAAGGGGTGGCCTCGCATGCCCCTACACTATTCCCTCGTTTGGCTAATTAAGTCTCCTCTAAAAGATCCAAGAGGAAAAGAGCGAGGCGAACCCCGTGTGGGTCGGACCCCCGGGCACACCTTCTGTTTCCCAGACCTCGGCAGTAAAATATCCTCCCCAGCTGCAGGAAGGATTTTAGTAAGAGCCTCCCCCCTCGCCCACACTCTCCCTTCGGGGGTGTGGAAAGAGGGCTCAGTTCCCGCTCTGGTCCCCGCAGGCACCACATTCCGTTTGGAGGAGGCTACCCTCGGATCGCGGGATGGAAGCCCGCTTCCGGGAGGCTGCGTAACTGAAGCCGCGGGAGTCAGCGGGCAGGAGAGCTCGGCGGCCACCCTCGGCTCGGCTCGTGGATGTTGACAACCCCCTCGGAGAGTCCTCGCAGATATGGCGGAGAGCTGGCTACGCGTCTCGGGAGCAGGGGCAGCGGAGGAGGCCGGACCGGAAGGCGGCCTGGAGGAGTCCAACGCCCTGAATGACAGCCTGACCAGCCTGCAGTGGCTGCAGGAATTCTCCATTGTCAACGCCAAGGTCCCCGCCCTGCCTTCGGGGTACACCGACCGTCACGGCTACCACGAGCTGTCAGGCTCGGCCGAGCCGGGGTCGCCCCTGGCGGCGGACCCCGCCTGCCTGGGGCAGCCGCACACACCCGGCAAGCCCACGTCCTTGTGCACGCCGCGGAGCGCCCCCTCGCTGCTGCAGGCCTCGCCTCCCGACGACGTGGACTACGCCACCAACCCGCACGTGAAGCCGCCCTACTCGTATACCACGCTCATCTGCATGGCCATGCAGGCCAGCAAGGCCACCAAGATCACCCTGTCGGCCATCTACAAGTGGATCACGGACAACTTCTCTTACTTCCGCCACGCTGATCCCACCTGGCAGGTAGGGAGGCACTCCCTCCCTCCC
The DNA here is from genome assembly GCF_964165515.1 of Mesoplodon bidens. Classification (NCBI taxonomy): domain Eukaryota; kingdom Metazoa; phylum Chordata; class Mammalia; order Artiodactyla; family Ziphiidae; genus Mesoplodon; species Mesoplodon bidens. The sequence continues at coordinate 191,721 of NW_027672468.1, read as the reverse complement.
TGCCCATGCCCGCGCGGACTGGACTCACATCCCAGATCCGCAGGCCAAGTAGGCGCGGTACGGCCAGGGCCCCGAGAGAGGAAGGCCGTCCAGGAAGGATCTCAAGGGAGCCCAGTGCTTGGACTGCTGCCCCTTTGACTTCAGAGACGGAGGAGGGAGGATGTTCAGAGGGCTGCAGGGGTGCCGACATAGTGGTTCAAGTGGAAAGAACTTGTCACTCATCCGGCAGGCTCAGCCCAAAGACCAGGGCTGAACTATGCATGGACACAGCCCCCTAGGGTAGGTTGATGGACTGAGGGACACATTTGTGTCCCAAGTCCTGGAATTCCTACACACTACCCTCCTCAAGGTCAGTTTGTCAGGGTCTGACTGGAGGCAGAGCATCGTTGATGCCAGGCTCTGCATCCCGCCTGCTTTCAGTTGGCTGGAGGGGCACTGGGAGGGGAGAGGGGTGTGCTGCAGAGTGTGATGGCCATCTGTGTCCCAGTGGAAGGGCTACGGGGCCTTCCGAAAGCTGCTGTGCCAGCCCACACCCCAAGCCCTCCCTAGATTCCTGCCTACACTCCTCCCCCTCTTCTCCTCAACCTCCCTGTGGGGACAATTATCTCAGCCACGTGCTTTCCACAGGGGCTCTTTCCTCCTTTCCTCCCACACTGGCTTCATGTTCAAATCTCCGGAACCTGGCATAGAGCAGCCAAGGGGCCCAGACCACCATGTAAACCTCCCAGTCTTGCCAGGGGGCACTACTCACATGCCGGACCCACCCACCAGGCCCCAGACCCCTGTGCCCCAGCGTGGTTTGGACTGTGCACCCAGGCGTGAACAAGGCAGGATGGTGATTCAGGCTGGGCACACACTGCCCTGAGCCTCTTCGACCATCAGGATCAGGGGCTACTTGGGGACAGAGACCCTGAGGATGCACAGATCCTTCCCTGTGGCACAGGTCACAGGACCAGAGTTCCTGTGATCACAGCTATTCCACGTTTGCTTGGGCCCTGACCCTGGGGCAGGTACCATTTGTAACCTTGGTGAGAAAGCAGACACCCTCCACCAACCCCCACCCTACACCAAGCCTGAGAGCCCCCAGGAATGAGCGCTATGCTCTTGGCTGGGTAATAATCAACTAAGGCCTCAGAGCCTGGGGTGGGAGGAGGCGGACATGGTGGGTTAGGGCCCAGGCCAGCAGCCGGCTCTAGAAACAAGGAAAGTCATCAGATCCTCCCACACTTCATCGCCCCCCCCACACACACCCTCACACCCACTCACTCATTTCACAAACAGAGAAGGCCAGCCAGGACCAGGCAGAGGGAGATGGCCGTCCAGGTCCTGGGGGAGCCAAGGCCTTTGACCAGAGGCCGCAAGCAGCGGGGTAAGGGACGGAGGGCAGGACAGACTGGCACTGAGAGCCACACTTCGGCACAGGGCTCGGATGACTGAGCAGGCAGATGTCCTGGCAAAAGGGAACAAAAGCCCCCGACAGCACTCCCAGCTCCTGGTGCCCCGTGGCGGGTGTCCCAGAGCCTCTCGCTCGGAGCAGCGCTTCTGTCTCCCCTGCCCCCATCGGAGAGAAGGTGGTGGTGGGACTGGCAGTGGCGCTAGGAGCCCCCCATCACTGACCCCACCCACTCTCCCAGCTGTCTTCCTTCTCTCCTATCTCCCTGTGTCCAGAACTCCATCCGCCACAACCTGTCCCTGAAGAAGGGTTTCATCAAGGTGCCTCGGGAGAAGGACGAGCCAGGCAAGGGGGGCTTCTGGCGCATCCACCCCCAGTACGCCGAGCGGCTGCTGAGTGGGGCCTTGAAGAAGCGGCGGCTGCCCCCAGTCCACATCCACCCGGCCTTTGCCCGCCAGGCCGCGCCAGAGCCCAGCGCCGCCCCATGGGTCGGGCCACTGACCGTGAGCGCCGTGGCCCTGCAGCTGCTGCGGGAGTTCGAGGAGGCCACTGGGGAGGCGGGCTGGGGTGCAGGCGAGGGCAGGCTGGGGCGTAAGCGTCAACAGCCGCTGCCCAAGCAGGAGGCCAAGGTCCCGCGGCCTTCCAGCCCCCTGCTGCTGACCCAGGAGGAGCAGGGTGAGCTGGAACCCCTCAAGGGCAACTTTGACTGGGAGGCCCTCTTGGACTCTGGCACGCTGGATGGGGAGCTGGGCACGCTGGAGACCTCGGAGCTGATCCCGACGCTGAGCCCTGCCTCACACGGGGACGTGGACCTCACCATCCATGGCCACCACATCGACTGCCCTGTTACCTGGGGGCCTCCAGTGGAGCAGGCTACCGAAAGCCTGGACTTTGATGAGACCTTCCTGGCCCCATCCTTCCTGGAGCACCCCTGGGACGAGAGCACCCGTAGCTCCCTGCCCCCCGAGCCCCTCTTTGAGGCCGGGGATGCCACACTGGCCTCTGACCTGCATGACTGGGACAGCCTGGCCGCCTTCTTGTAAGAATCCAGGGCCTGCCCCACCTCCAGACAGCACCAAAGTCTGGGCCGAGGCTGCCCCCCTCCCCGCCAGTGCAGGCCCATGGACACCCTACCACCCAGGCAGGGACTGGGCCAGGTCAACCCACCAGGCCACACGGCCCCCAGCCCAGGCCATCCTCAGATTCTAGTCCAGCAGGCTGAGAATTGGGGCCCAGGACCAAAATTGCTGCCTCCGCTCCCCAGCCCCCCATACACACAGTGTTTCATTGATCCAGTTCTTCCCTGCCCCAGAGACACGCTAAGGGCCCTTGCACTATGAGAGCTGCAGCTTGGAGGGGCCCTGGCCAAGCTGGAAACATCAGTACAGTGCCCGCCACAGAACACCTTAGCTTCAAAGCTTCTCTCTCTCCTGCTCTCCTCCCCAGGTCTCTATCCAGAGCAAGTTCCCAGGTACAACAAATGCTGATTAGGTGACTGCAAATTAACACCCAAGAGGCCTCTCCCGGCAGTCTGTGAGGAGGAGCAAGGCAGAGGGGGGAAGAGAGAGGAGACAGAAAAGAGGCCGGGGTGCTGGGTGGAGCCAGGAGATTTTCTAAGGCCTCTGGGATCTTCTGGCTTCATCCCTAAGAGGTGGGGCAGAGGGCATGTGTCCCTAATCTTTGAGCCCAACTTGAGGCTGAGAGCAGCGGGGAGATGGGGATCTGGGGGTTAGGGGCTGGGGCAGGCAAGCTGCAGAGGGAATGGGGACAGACAGACTAATGTAGTGAGTGTAGCTATAGCTGAGGCTTAACTGGGAGGGACGCAGTGCTTGCTAGAACCACTGGGACCAGGAATGGGGGGATGGCCCCGGCCCTTGCTTGCACTCCTGCAGGGGAGTGTCTTGCTCCACCATAAACGCCCTGGGCTGCATCCCACATCCACTCTCCTAACCCATCAGGCATTCTAACCTTTTTCATAGAAAGTTATTTACAATAAAAACATTTTTAAAAATAAAGTTTTAAAAAGTCTCAAAATGGACCTGCTTGCAACTTTCTCTGGGGAAAAGCATGGGACAGTTTTGGGGAGGCCACGGCCCAAGGGGGAATGGCTGGGAGCAAGATGGCGGGCACCAAAGGCCTGCAGAGTGTCCCCTGATGCACTCCTCATGATCTCTGGGTGCACAGAGATAAAGGGGCTGAGAAGCGGCCCTCGGGGGTCCCCTGCAACCAGGGCCTCGGCACCTCTATATGGGCAATGGGGAGACTGTACCCACAGCCCCGAGGAGCAGGCGGCAAAGGAGGCACAGCCGCCTCCCTGGCCCTGGGGACTCACTCACAAAGGCCGTTCTTGCCCAGGGCTCGGCTCACGTTCCCCACCTCGCCCAAGTTGAGGGCCTGCCCAGACTCACCTGCGGTCCTCGCCTGGGCCTGTCTCCAGCTCCTCCCTCCCTTGGTCCCTTCCTGAAGGTACAGGGTGTGACGTCAGAGGGCCCCAGCCCCTGGTGCCCCACTTGCCACTCTGAGGTTCATTCACCACGCCCAGGGCCTTCCTTCCGATGCAGGTTGGGGCTGAGGGAGGCCATCAGTGCTGACGGAAGTTGGGGTGCCTAGACCCTACAGCTCCAGCCTGTGAGGAATCAACGTACTAGAGTTCTGATGGGGAAACTGAGGCACAGCAAATATGTGACACTCAGCAGGCACCTTTCAACCCCCTCATCCCAGCTTTGCCTGGAACCCCATCTCTCCCCCGAGCCCGCACCTGGCCCCGCCAGCACACCCTTGTGGTGCACAGCCCCTTCCCCCAGCACTCACGTGCACGTGCGCACAGACACGCACACACACACACACACACACACAAATGGGCTCTGTCCTACACAATCCTGCCCAGCCTCCACGGGCCCCTTTCTCCTGAAGCCCCTTTCTTTCCTTGCACTCGAGGCTGGCTCCAGGACAACCTGGCATTCCCCCGCCAACTTGCTGCTTTCCCTTGCTAATTATTCCAAATATTTCAGAAGGGTGCACACACTGCAGGGCCAGCCGGGTTGGGGCCTTACAGAGCTCAGGAGGCAGCCCATCCCCTTCCCACCGCTTGCTGAGGAGGCTGCCCCAACCTCCCTCTGAGACGCCCTTCACCTCCTAAGCAACGACTCCCTCCCTCTCCCCACCTCCCTCCAGCCTTCCTGCCGACGCTCCCCAGCACTGGGGGAACATGGGGGCTCCAGCCTCTCCACTGGTCCCCAGGCTCAGCCTCCAGCCCCCGCCCGAAGGGGTACACCCTGGATTGACAGGTGGGGCCGGTCACTGTCCCCCCTCCTCACCCTCTGCCTGGGCCCATGCTGGGGGAAGAGTGGCAAGGTCAGGGGCTGGCAGAATTGCCTGCCAGGTAAGGAAAGGCTGAAGAAGCTTCTGGCTGCCAGGAAGAATCCCCAGGAGCTCCTGAAAATCCCTATGCTTGGGACTAGCGTCTCTGGGGCTGGGACCCAAACACTGGCACTTTTAAGGGTCCATGGATGCTGCCAACGAGCAGCCAAAGCTAAGAGGGGGCTCCGAAGCGGCCAGAACACAGGGCTTCACACACCCTTTCAGCAGGCAGCGTTTGGGGGTTGGCGGTGGAGGGGGCAGGAAGCGTGAGTGGATCCTGTCCCTCCTATTCATCCCTGCCCCGGCCCTTGGCTGTGTGGCTTTTTCAAAAAACGTTCAGTGACTCCGTATTTATTTAGAGATTCAATGTAATCCCAGTCAATATATAGTTTGCGCCCTTAACAGTAAGTTGCAGACAGGCTGCCCCATTAGCACTAGATACTTTAGTGTGTGTTTCCTTAGAACAAGGACACGCCTCCACAATCCCAGTACCACCATCACAATCAGGAAATGAACACTGACCTGGTAATCCCATGTAACCGCAGACCCCCTTCACGTCTTGCAGATCACCCCAGTAATGCTCCTCTCCATTCCAGCATCCCAATCCAGGACCCCATGTTGCACTGAGCTGTCCTTTCTCTTTTGCCCTGTGTGGCTTTGAGCCCATGACTCAAGCTCTCTGCGCAGGTTTCGCATTTCCTTTGATCTCCACTTTTGAGGTGAGAAGCCCTTCAGCCACTTCACCCTCAGGTGTGGTACAGTCCCTTCCCAAAGCACGAAACCAGCTTTCTGTCTCCTCAATTCCCACCTCTTCCCTATCCTCCCTCCCCCATGTATCGCCAGCCAGGAAAGGGATGAGGGGCAATGTTCAGGAACTCAGTCTTTGGGGACCCTCGCCGTCTGCCCACGGGACAGGCCACCGCCAGCTCCAGTGACGGGAAGGCTCCCGGGATGGGATTCCATGCTGGCCTGAAGCAAATGCGCCAGGCCTCCTGAAGAGCTGAGCTGAGGGCAGGAAACACTCTTCTCCCCGCCTCTGCCCCCCTCAACATACTGGGGACCCAGACTTGAAGAAGGAAGGTCATGTCCATGGTGTCCTCCCAGATCAGCACCGACACCGTCTCCTCCATGTCCGGCTCCTACATCGCCCCTGGCACGGAAGAGGACGGGGAGGCTGTCCCCTGCCCCCGGGCCGCCAGCAGGACCCCCTCAGGAGAAGGAGACGTAAGAGAGGAGCATGGGATCGCCCTCGCCGCTCTGCTCTGCTGTGTACTCGAGTCTCAAGGAGCTCAGTCCAGGGCCTGCCAGGGAGATCGGCAAAGCCCCCCAGTGCTCGGGAGGGGAGCCCTGGAAAACACGGTACCGGGTTGTTGAATCAAAGACTCCCTCAGATGTGATCTTCCATGTGGCACCACTTCTGTCCTGAGGACTTGGTTTGGGTTTGCTGCCAGGCGAGCTGGGTAGGAGAACCGGTGGCATCTGCACCTTGACTTTTGTTGCTCCTTTGCAGGTGACGCCAGCGGCGTCTCCAGACTGCAACTTTGCTGGCCTCGTCGCCACCGCTGAAGTGCAGGATGCAGAGGTAAGAGCAAGGAGGACGCTGGTGCCCGTCCCCGGTCAGAGGGACTGCCGGCGCTGGCAGAGGATGCATATAGGATGGGGGCTGTTCTGGAAGAAGCCTTCCAAGGTGGTGCGCTTGGATCTGTTAGAGGCAGGGTGCAGAGCAGAGGGACTGTCCGGTTAGCAGAGGGTGCTGGTCTCAGCGTAATAGGCGTGGGGTGAGTTCCAGAGGGAAGTCTTCCAGGCCAGACCCTTGAGAGGGTGTTTGTCCTCCAATTCACTTAGTATTTACCTGGCACAGGCATCTCACATCTTCCTGGCACTGGGGGACACAAAGACCGAGTGACATGGCTTTTGCCTGCCCACGCCCCCAATCCACCCATCCCACCCATCCCGGAGCTCCATCTGATGGAGGAATCAGAGTTATAACTCAGCGTGAGAAGTGCTCTGACGGAGGTGTGCCTGAAGTATATGGAATGCCCAGCTCCCAGTGGGGACTCTACAACTTTCTCTTGAGCCAGATGTTCTCAAAGGAGTATCTGGATGGGACTGGGGATCCTAAAGGGTTCCTGAAAGTTTTATGATCTCACAGTTTGCTTTTTCATTTGACAACTTTTATTTCCACCTGAGAGAATCAGTGTGAGCTAAACTATTACCAAGGCTATTCCTGGCAGTCCCAGGGTCCCTCTGTAAGGAGCCTCAGACCTGGTCCCTCTGGAACGTGCCTCAGACCTGGTCCCTATGGGCCGATCCTGCCTCGCCAAGCAAAATCTGCCTCTGCTGGGCCTCCCAGCCATCTCACACGGACAGGAAATGTCTGGATACCATGAGGGTGATTAGTTCTGTCTTCTGACAATCAGTAGACTCATTTCACTGCTTTATGGACTCACAGTGCCTTCCTTCTGTCCGAGGGAAATGATGTTCTAGAAGAAGAGGACGGATCACCCACACAAGAAGATGGTAAAAGACCTGGTCTTTTGCTCCCTTTTATTATATTTCTTTCCCGGGTATTCTCTGAAGGGTAGAGAAAGGGGCACTGGTGTGACTTGGTGGCACTGCTCAAGGGTGTGGCTTTGGGGAAAGGTTGTCTCCTTGATGGAATATCAAAGCAAGCAGGGTATCTGAGGACCTCAGCAGCCTTCCTGGCTCTTTCTGGGCCTCTGAACCAAGGCTGCAGTAGATACATGGAGTTCTCCATCTACGTTGAGTAGATCCTGAAGCTTCTTGGGCAACTGCCATCACCTTCCTTCCTGCTTCAGCTTCTCAGCTGAGTCTCACAGAACTGCTGTAGCAGCCCCAAAGTTCATCTGCAGCAGGAGAACAGCTTCCTCCCCTTGGGGGAACCGACTGTTAGGCAGTAGGTTTTCCTGCTTTAGTGAAGAAAGCGGCTGGTGTTACAGTAGCAAAAGGATCACAGCCCTGGCGGCACAGCAAAGGTGAGGTGAAGAGACGTTAGTATCTCAGCGTGCACTAGTGTTTGTAGGCTATTGGAACGAGTCTCTTTACCATCGTTCAGGCCTCAAGTAGATATTTTTTTTTTAATTGCAAGAGTTGGTTTACAATGTTGTGTGAGTTTCTGCTGTACAGCCACGTGAATCAATTATACATATACATATATCCACTCTTTTTTTAGATTCTTTTCCCATATAGGCCATTACAGGGTACTGAGTAGAGTCCCCTGTGCTCTACAGCAGGTCCTTATTAGTTATCTATTTTATATATAGTAGTGTGTATATGTCAATCCCAATCTCCCAATTTATCCCTCCCCTCCCTGGCCCCCCGCCATAACCATAAGTTTGTTTTCTACACCTGTGACTCTATTTCTGTTTTGTAAATAAGGTCAATCATATCTTCAGTCGGAAGAATTTTGTTTCTAGTAAGCCGAGAAGCGAAGGAAGGACCTACATATAGAGCAAGGAAGTGGCGGGTGGGGGGGCGTTAGGCGAGCTGGGAATCCCACCTGGAATTGTAGGACCAGGCGTCCCCGGAACCGGTGTCTCTTCCGTCTGCTCCTCTGAGGTGCCTCCACAGAAGGGCAACCTCTAGAGCAAACCTGGATCCCAGCCTGGATGCAGATGTCATGCTAGTCGCTTCTGCTTTGGCCATGGCGGTTGCTTGGTGGGTGGTGTGGTGTGCAGGGGGTGCACATGTGCACATGACCACTCTCTCCTGGCCAAGTAGTGCCGGAGGAGGGGTGGTCGCCCAGGCTGTGCCTCTGCCGCACGCAGACACCAACCAAGCCGGGGTTGGACGCTACCTCCCCTCGGTTGATGTCTTCAGGGCGCAAGGCTCCGAGTTCTCCATTGTGATTGTCGTCCCCAGTAGAATATTTGCTTCTAAAAGGCATAGGGCAGTACGTGCTTTCCGCCTGACATTCCATATGTGGTTTCCACCTGACATGCTGTACACAGTAGATGTATGTTTCTTCCTCTGCCTTTCACCAAGGAAAAAAAAAAACCGGGTGGGGGGCTTGAAAAAATAACATCTAAATCTGTCCCCTTCCCATCTTACACGACTGTAGGTTTCTGGTCAGCCCCTTAAAACATCCTCAGAATAGCAAATTAAGTCTCAAAGAAAATAAATCATAATTTTGCAAGCGATGCGATTCTTTGATTTGAGGTACAAAATTACGGGACCAAAGAGCTTTAATTGCCATTTTATGTATTAGTCATTTCGCAGAGCCTTGTGGTCATAAACACACCCCACGTGCACCGACAGACACAGGCCGGAGCCTGGCGTCACTTCCCCCGTGGCTCTCCTAGCTCTTCCAGCCTGGCTTAGCTCTGCTGTGGGCCCGGGTCTGTGTGTCCGAATCCCACAGACCTCCCCAGCGCCTGATTTCCCAGGAACAAAGGCTGGAAAGGGGCCAGTTAAGGAAACAGTGCAGAACAGAGCGAGAACACAAACGTACCCACACAGTTTCCTTTATTGTCCACTCTCCCCACTTAATTATTGTCTTTTTTTTAACATATGATTTGATGTTTTTTGTCTCCATCCTTAAGATTTTTATTTTAAGGACAGCAAAACAGAGAAAAACACAGCCAGGCCCACTCTAACTGCCTTAACTCCGTTACAGGCTAGAGGACATTCGCATTTCTACGTATGGTGTGTGACAATAACAATGACTTTGACATCGCCAGCATGAAAGCACTGGACAATAAGCTGTGCTCTGCGGTCTGCTTACCCGGTGAGTGGCAGTCTGCTGAACATGAACTTGGTGGGAGATGCTCCCCTGCTCGCACCCCTGCTCTCACCCTAGGACACCCATCTCCTGCCCTGCAGTTCCTGCAAGAAGGCATGGGCTTTGCTAAGGTGCTGGGAGCCAGTTGCTGAAAGGAAGTGAGGCGGCCTCGGGAGAGTCCTTGGGCAAAGAGCGACTCTGCTCTAAACGAATCTATTTGGGCATGGAGAAAGGCGCAAAAATACCCCCAAAGCCTTCCGATTTGGCCTGACCGTGCCCCCTCCATCATGATCTTGCAGATCCCATGGCAGGGGGCCTCGTCTTGTTTCCATCAACAGGCAGTTTAAGGCAGACACGGCCTCTGTGATAAGGTCTTGGAAAGAGAGCCTGAGCCCTTGAAAAGGGAACCTGTAGCCCCTCAGAGGAGAGTGGTTAGTTAGGATCAGAGAGGAATTTCAAAGCCTGCATTTTATAGACTAGCTCTGTGACCCAGTGAGCCCTGGGCGACCACCAGTTGCCTTGTGCTCCCTAGATTTGGATCCCAAAGGAACGATCAGGGGTCGAGGGTGACTCTTCTCCCTGGAGCCCTAACTCTATAAATTCAATCAGGGCCATCAACGTGCCCCTTATTCCTTCTCATGACACTAAACTGAATCCGGGATGAGTTCTCAGGAGGAGCCCACCTGTCAGTCACACTCTGCGCACTGATGTCTCTCTGCTCCGTGCTCACCAAGGGCTTCACCAACCATGGCTCTAAAGCCACATCTTGCCTGGTGGACTAGGTCGAAATTGACCCTCCTGGGTTCACAGCAGAGACTGCCTTCAGGTTGCATGGTTTGTAATCTCTTAAACATGCCCTGGACATACTTAAGCTTCAGGACAGCCACGTCCCGTCATGGGTCCAGTGCTTTACTCTCTTGGCGACGTGGTTACAGGTGCTGGAGGGACACAAACTCCTGTGGTTGCCACTCTCCATCAGATTGCAAAAGACCCAGGTCCTCACCCCTCTGGCCCCATGAAGGCTTGTGGTGGAGGAAGCCATAATCCCCAGAGACACGTCCCACGGCCTTCCCAGGGGCTCTCCGGTCCCTTCCCACTTAGCGTTGTCCCAGCCAGGCCTGGGCCAGAGTGGCTGAGGTCCAGGGTACACTTCACTTCCTGCCTTCCTACTCTTTACCTGGCTTCTGCCTGTCCATTTGTTTCTCATGTCTTTTTGCCAAATGTACGTCTGTCTGTCCAGTTTGTTTATTTTGAAACTCATTTAGGTTATCCAGACTTCATGTGAAAGTTCATGTTCACCCACACCCAACCCCAAGCTTGCTGGGCGCACGCACATCCGAGGGGCCCTCGCTGAGGCTTCCGTTCCTAACTGGCAAGAGCCTGTATTTAATATGCTGAAATTTTCCAGGAAAAAACATATTTGTGAGACTAGATTAATCCCTGTTCCACAAAAGTGGGGATGCTTCTGTGGCAAAGGTTACAGGCAGGATTTGTTTTGGTCACTAGTTGGGGAAGATGCCATCTCTGCCCTCACTCCGCCCTGAGTCTGTGGCAGCTGTGCCGGCCAGCCGCTCACTGGGTTTCAAGAGAGGAATCTAGGCTCCTGCCTCCCCGCAGTGGCTCCCCACCAACCCCCGTGTTGGGCAGAGAGAGCTCCTGGGAATTGTTTCAGCCACCCATGCTGGTGGAAACTGACCCCAGGCCTTTTGCTTCCTCCTCTCCCTAACTCCTTTGGGCCAACCTGCTGGTGGATGTTTATTCCACTCTGGGATTGCGGCAGGGGAGCGAGACCTGTAAGGAAAACAATGCTGGGCTTCTTTATGTTTATCTCGAGAGCCAGCCATTCTCAGATTAAACTGGCTTCACCGTTCAGGCCAGACATGAAACCGAATGACAGTGGCGGCTGCCGGGAGAGGGAGTTGAGGGTCGCATCGTACTCTCACCCCGAGGTCTCAAGGGCTCTTACGGGAGAAGGAAAGTGCATCTGCTCTCTTGGTAAAATGTTTCTCGGGTTCTGCTGTTAGCGTCACACTGGTAGTAAAGAGCTGGGGGACTCTCTGGAAGCATCTGTCGGGTTAATGTCAGGTTAATGACAGGAGCATCCACTGTGGTAGGTCCCGTGGAATCAACAGACCTCACCACGCTCAGCTGTAAGTTCAAAGTTCCATACTATGACTGAGGTGCCTCCGGCTGGCTTGGCCGTCAGGACAGCTTCTCAGGCACTTGGTCTCCCTCTCCATGCTGTTTCCCTCCCCACATGGATGCCACTCCCCTCACGGAGCGCCCACAAGGAGGGAGCCCGGGGAGCATCCCATGGTCCACCCTCCCCAGGCCCACAGGTGCTCTGCCAGAAGCCACAGCTCACGGCAAGGATGGCTCAGGTCCCCATCCTCGCTGCTCTCATCAGCCTTGTGGGAGTGATGTTGAGAAAGCACCTGTGTCATTCCAGCACCTCTTCCGCTAAGAAGCCTCTGGGTCTTCTTTGGCCCTGAGACCAAGGTGGGCGGGGGGCGATGATATGTTCTGAGATTGTTCTGCAAGGTTCTCAAAGGGAGGAAATCTGAGTTGACCATTGTAGGTGGTGAGCCGATTAGAAGCGTGAGGCCATGCTAGGTAGACGGGGCCCCAAGGAACCTGATGGAGTATCACACAGGCGTCAGGATAGTGGCCAGGGGACCAGTGACAATTCTGTGAAAAGGCACTGGGGAGTGTGATGGGAAAAAGCAAAGATAATTTGAGTTTATTAGTGGAAATACAAATGTTTTTGTTTTGTTTTTTTTTGTTTTTTGTGGTACGCGTGCCTCTCACTGTTGTGGCCTCTCCCATTGCGGAGCACAGGCTCCAGACGCGCAGGCTCAGTGGCCATGGCTCACGGGCCCAGACGCTCCGTGGCATCTGGGATTTTCCCGGACCGGGGCATGAACCCGTGTCCTCTGCATCGGCAGTCAGACTCTCAACCACTGCGCCACCAGGGAAGCCCGATACAGATGTTTTTAAATGATGGCATTGGACAGGAGTGGGCATACCGATGAAATCTAAAAGTACTTATGGAGGGAATTCCCTGGCCGTCCAGAGGTAAGGACTCAGCACTTTCATTTCAGTGACCTGGTTCAATCCCTGGTCGGAGAACTAAGATCCTCCAAGCCACTGCACAGCCAAAAACAAAACAAAGAAAAGTACTTATGGAGACCTGAAATAACCCAAGACTAAGACGCCACTAGGAAGGGCTATGCTTCGCAGATACTAAGGAAAAATCGGAATTAACTTTCTCTTTTCCTGGAGAGAATCTCTACAAGATGGTGGAACTGATACAGACCTTAAATTTAATTAGTGGCTGGGTAGAGGCAGGAAAGAGGTGTGTGGAATCCCCCTAGATGTGCTCCCCAAATCTGCCTCTAGAGGTCTCCTCACTTCCCCGTTTCTGAGCCTGAGGATGGAATTAAGTGGGAACCACCTTTCTCTACCTCCCATGAAGGATTTTCAATCTCCAGGCTCCCTTTTCTGGCTGAGGGCTGGACAGAATGGCAGCACTCGCTGAGGAAGTCCTCCTGCGCCTTCCAGGCTTACCTTCTGCATCCAGGATGCACGGAGCAGCAGGGTTTCGCCGAGGGTCTGGCAGAAGCCTTTTTAGAGGAAAGACCACCAACGACTGTACTAAGAAGCTGGGGAGATCAGAGACTTCAGGTCTGAGTCTTGAGGCTGTTTCAGAAGGAGCCAGTTTTCAGCCCTGGCTCAGAATCTGGACCGGTGGTGTTTCTAGCAAGGACTCAAGAATTCAGAGCCAGGCAGCCTGGCAGCCAGTGGTGGTGGCGGTGAGGCTGCGGCAGTGTTTTGATTTGACTTTCTGTGTGTGTGTGTGTGTGCGCGTGCGTGTGCGCGTGTGTGTGTGTGTGTGTGTGTGTGTGCGTGTGTGTCTTCTCTACTTTTTACCATTTGCTTTTGGTCTTTCATACCAAACAGCCGCAGTTCCGGAGTCCTGCCCATTAAACACAGAGGAATAAGTATGAGATCTACCAAATTATATAAAATGAAGGAACAACTTATTTCATCTGGGGGTTCCTAACTTAAAAGGGCAATCTTGCCTGCTCTTCATCCTGTCACCCTTAGAGCGGTAAAGCACTGTGGACCCATGTGCCGGACTCCGGTACCCCCAGGGAGTACAGATCCCCGCATTCCGTCTGGCTGTGAGAGATACCTAAACTTTTCATGTCCCACTCACTCCCCTTCCCCTAGGGTCCACCTCCACAAGACTATTATTAGAGCCTTAGGGCGGATTAGCACACCAGGACATTTATGGGTATACACAATTTATACCCGCTGAATCCCAGTGCTTCTGCCATTAAAGGGTTTCGTGTCTTGGGCTTGCCTAACCTGAAGCTGACCCCAGACATTGGTGAGTGGACTCCCTCAAATGTGACACAGTGAGCCTCACGCCCACCGTCCAGGGTTAGCTGGCTCCGTCCACGAACTGAGCCCTCTGAAGGGCATGGCTCTCGGCTCTGCCCTGGAAGAGATCACCGTGTGCTGGAGGATCCAGCAATTTCCACACAGCATGAGAAATTGGGTGGTCGTACGGGCCAGTGGGGTAACACTTCGGAGCACGCTGGACGCCATCTGGCTTCAGGGGGGGCCTTCTGGGGTCAGGTGCTGGAAGAGGCAGCTCAGCAGTCCTCGGCCAGAGAATGGAAGGCTTTCCCCAAACTCAGGGGGTTAGGGCTTCATCCTCTCCCTTCAGAAGGGGCATCTCGCTGCACTGGGGGGACTGAATCAGATGGAGTCAATCTGTGGGATGGGAGGACGACTTGGGGGAGATGAGTGTAGCCTGAACAAGGCCTGGGGGGCGGATGGTTTTCGCGCACATTCTGTGAGTCAGGCACCCTGCTCACCACTCTTCCATGTCACCTCGCTTAGTCTCACAGCATCCCTGGGGAGTAAGTACTTGTCTCCCATCTGATGGATGGGAAAACCTGGGCTCCAAGTACAGTGACCTGCCCAAGGTCACACAGTCAGTACGTTACAAGCTGGGGCTGTATCCCGGTTTTCTGACTACAGATTTAGACCTTACTAGAGCTTGAACAAGCAGGAGGTCATGGTGGATTGGATACAGAGCATGAAGGAGAGAGAAGCATCAAGAGTGGGTTTCCAGCATGGGCAGCGGGTGCTTCTCGTGCAGGAACTGCAGGACAAGGGGGGAAGATGATGAGTTTCGTGGATGGTACCCGGGGGACCCCAAAGCTCTGGAGCTAATGTCTCCTGGGGTTGGTGGCACCAGCTGATAGCAACTCTCGGTGGGCTGTTCAGGTGCAGAAGGAGAGGAACAGCTGTCACTCTGTTCTCTGCCATGCCATTTGGTCCCTGCCACCCTGCTGGGCAGCCAGTCCCTTCCTGCCCCACCCTGGCCCCCACAGCAAACACTAACTCTGAGCCCAAATTAACACACTCTTCTCCCTCCCCTTCACCTCCTCCTGCTCTTGTGAAAGTCTGAGCCAGACTCAGTTTCTTTTCCTGGTCCGCTGTAACACTTAGGCAAACTTCAAGACCAAATAAAGATACAAAGGTGGAGCTTACGGCAAGCTCACAAAACAAGGACCATCCTGCATGTCCCTCCATCAGAGGGCCACAGTGGCCTTGACTGTCCCTAGCCCAGTGGACGCCACTGCTCCCAAGTTTCACGTGCTGTCGTTTGCACCCTGTGGGAGTTCCAGGTAATGCGCATCTTGCCAGTTTTCGTGCCAAACTCCGGACTGTCCTGCCAGAGACACCATCTACACCAAACCAAAGGTCCGGTAACCTTCCTTTCCTCTTCTCAGGTGCCTGGCAGGCTGACGACAACGTGGTCAGTCGTCGGAACACGCAGTGCAGACGCTCATCTTCTGGCAGCCTGGAGGACCCCGAGAACAGGCTCTGCGTGTGGGATCCTTTGGCCATCTGAGAGACTTAGCCCCTGTACCAGGGCTCTCCTCCCATTCTCACATCCCATCCTGGCCTCATGGCACCACTGACCTCCTGGGCATCCTCAGCAAGACACACGGAGACGTTTTAGACCCACGTGAAAGCTGGATGCTGAGGGCACCTGACCCTTCTCCCAGACTCATCTTCTTCTGCAACCGTGATCCTTCCCCTCTCAGAAGGGACTGGAAACCTCTTTTCTCCTTGTGGGCTAAAGCCACTCGAACTGCAGCTGATGAGACCCTTTGCAGAGAGTCTCTGGAATGTTTCCACTGTATCTTGATCTTCAGGTGGACCTGTGGCCTACAGACTGGTTATTTCTTGTGCATCTTTTCTTTTTTTTCTCCTTAGGAGGTAGTCCAAGAAGACTCAAGAGTTTGGGTGACTTCATTACAAACACCCATCTGGCATTTTCTAGTCTCTGGGACATCATAACCAATGTGAGACCTGCAGTTTGGGGTGGCGTTGGGGGATGACTCCTGTGAGAAGGGAAAGCCATATTGCACTGTAAGTGGGGTTTCCCTCCAAATGCATTAGGAGCTCCTCTCTCAAGGACAAGAAGCAGTGGCAACCACCAGAAGGTTGGTTGGGAAAACAGTTCTAGCTTCTGGTAGCAGAGGCTATGCCTCGTGTGTCTGCTTAGGAAGGAGGCCTTGAATCTGAGAACCCCTCAGTTAAATGATGACCTACCGGGGAGTTCTTTATGATCAGGTGCACTCAGGAAGGCCTGGGGCTCCATCCTAAGGTGACACTGCAAAGGCATTTTTGACCCCCTCTATGTACTAGGCACTTGTTAGGGACTGTCGTATATTATCACGTTTCATCACTACCGCCCTGTCAGGTGGCATTCTTATCCCTGCTGCCCCCGTCTCCACCCCGCTTTTCTGAAAGAGTTGAAGAAAGAAGCTGAGAGAGGGGTGGACCGGTGGTTCTCATTTGGTGCCCAGGAACCCCAAAGGAGGTTGGGGGAAGGGCTGAGCTGGGGTCAGTGGTGGTCTGGGAGGCTCCCCACCCCACCGGTTTTCCTCCCCTGTCCTCCAGATCAGCTGAGCCTGATGGGGGGAGCCGGAGGTACTGCCTTCCATAGGCTCATCAGAGATTTAGAGATATTGTTCAAATCACATGTGCACCCCACCTCACTCTGGTGTAGGGCATAGAAATAACAGCCTGAAACAGCAAGCCCGTAAGCTGTTGGCTCTTCGTCCCTCAACACTAGTGTTATCAATGGATTCCTCATAGCTCTCTGATAGATGCATTGTCTGCTGGCTTTTGGAAGAGGTGGTTATTTAGTGGAGCATGAGATTGAGAAGCAAAGTGGGATCCAACATTTTGTGAGGCTGAGATATGACAGAGCCCTAGGCTATGCCCACCATGATGGCCTGAATTAGTAGTTGGAATTGTTGCCCTAGAAGAGCTTTTCAGGGTCCTTCCCAAGGCCTCAAAGAGAGCCCAGTGCCAGAGCATGTTTTGCACCTCCTGTGTGGCTGCTTTGCGCCACCAGGTGCGTGGTGACCCTCAATGACTGGTGGTTGTGGTTCACATCCTGCCCTGGGGGTGGGCAGGGGGAGGCCTGTGGTCTTGACAGACACTACATGAGCCAAGCCTGAATCTCAGCTTCTGCCTTGAGTTCCCGTGTCCACCCGCTCTGAAATCCTGCAGTGGGCTCTGCTGTTTCAGGCCCCATTTAATGTCCTTCCTTTCCCCGAAACATTCTTACAGCCCCTTTCATATTGATGATTCCAGCAATAACCACACTTCCTGATCTCCTTGAAGTCTGAGTCCCAGAAGCACTAGGGAAGGGGGCGCTCCCTTAGCCTGGGGTGGTGCTATACAGATCCACCTCCTCTCCCGGCAGGTAGTATTCAGAGTGTGGTGTTACCTGAGATGAAGGAGATGCAGGTAAACAGTTGCCACAGTGGCCAGGAACCCTAAGAGGAAGCCATTGTCTTCACCCTTTCTGGAGGGTCTGTCTTCTCCCAGGAAGAGGCTCAGAGAGATTCCTCAAGGCCTTGGTTCCATAACCAAGACATACCCGGGTGAGAAGTGGCCCTTCACTCCTGTTTCTCAGACAGTTCCTGCTCTCTCCCCCATCCCCTCACCTCTTTGCCCTCATTTAGCTCTTTGGCGAGCAGAAATATCCCATCCAAAAGGGCTGGGATCAGGGAACAGGGCAGAGAGCCTGGTTGGGGGACAGGACAGCCGCCCCAGTCATCATCTGGAGATGGTCATGTTGTTAGCAGTTGACCCACAGAGAATATGACGGGGCCTGGTTTCTCACACAAGGACACAGACTAACCAGAGGCCTGGGGCTCCTTCCTGCCACACTCAGGTCGGAGCTCACCTATGAGCTCACTTCCGGGTGGTGTGGTGATCCCAGCCTTCTCACAGAGCCCTTTTTCCTTCTCCTCCCCAGTCCCATCCCACCAGAGGTCATGCCCACGCTGGGGCATCTCCTGGGCACGGATCCACACACGTTAAGCCATCTCACCTGGGGAGAGTTTGTGTCCTGTTCGCCTGACCTTGGCATGCTGGTTGCTCACTTTGCTTTAGGATCTGCACACGTAGTGTGTGTAAGTATGTGTGTACTATTGTGCCAGCTGTGTACCCCTCACTCCCTGGAGTACACTCATGGGCACACTACAGTGGGGACGTCAAGGATGCAATATTTATGGACTGCTGCATGATTCTTAAAAATGAATAAAACTGTTCACAAGGGAAGGAGAGCTATTAATTGCACAGTTGGCTTATTTGTGAAAGTTTCTGTCCGACTTTCTCCAGCACGCTTTTAATACTTTGACTCAATAACAACTCACACTGCAGAAATATAGAAGATCATGAGAGATTACTACAAGAAACTCTATGCCAATAAAATGGACAACCTGGAAGAAATGGACAAATTCTTAGAAATGCACAACCTGCCAAGACTGAATCAGGAAGGAATAGAAAATATGAATAGACCAATCACAAGCACTGAAATGGAAACTGTGATTAAAAATCTTCCAACAAACAGAAGAAGCCCAGGACCAGATGGCTTCACAGGCGAATTCTATCAGACATTTAGAGAAGAGCTAACACCTATCCTTCTCAAACTCTTCCAAAATATAGCAGAGGGAGGAGCACTCCCAAACTCATTCTACGAGGCCACCATCACCTTGATACCAAAACCAGGCAAGGATGTCACAAAGAAAGAAAACTACAGGCCAATGTCACTGATGAACATAGATGCAAAAATCCTCAACAAAATACTAGCAAACAGAATCCAACAGCACATTAAAAGGATCAAACACCATGATCAAGTGGGGTTTATTCCAGGAATGCAAGGATTCTTCAATATACGCAAATCAATCAATGTGATACACCATATTAACAAATTGAAGGAGAAAAACCATATGATCATCTCAACAGATGCAGAGAAAGCTTCCGACAAAATTCAACACACATTTATGATAAAAACCCTGCGGAAAGTAGGCATACAGGGAACTTTCCGCAAGATAATAAAGGCCATATATGACAAAACCACAGGCAACATTGTCCTCAATGGTGAAAAGCTGAGACCATTTCCACTAAGGTCAGGAACAAGACAAGGTGGCCCACTCTCACCACACATATTCAACTTAGTTTTGGAAGTTTTACCAACAGCAATCAGAGAAGAAAAGGAAATAAAAGGAATCCAAATTGGGAAAGAAGAAGTAAAGCTGTCACTGTTTGCAGATGACATGATACTATACATAGAGAATCCTAAAGATGCTACCAGAAAACTACTAGAGCTAATCAATGAATTTGGTAAAGTAGCAGGATACAAAATTAATGCACAGAAATCTCTGGCATTCCTGTACACTAATGATGAAGAATCTGAAAGTGAAATCAAGAAAACACTCCCATTTACCATTGCACCAAAAAGAATAAAATACCTAGGAATAAACCTACCTAAGGAGACAAAAGACCTGTATGCAGAAAATTATAAGACACTGATGAAAGAAATGAAAGATGATACAAATAGATGGAGAGATATACCATGCTCCTGGATTGGAAGAATCGATATTGTGAAAATGACTCTACTACCCAAAGCAATCTACAGGTTCAATGCAATCCCTATCAAACTACCACTGTCATTTTTCACAGAACTGGAACAAAACATTTCAAACTTTGTTTGGAAAAACAAAAGACTCCGAATAGCCAAAGCAATCTTGAGAATGAAAAACGGAGCTGGAGGAATCAGGCTCCCTGACTTCAGACTACACTACAAAGCTACAGTAATCAACACAGTGTTTTACGGGCACAAAAACAGAAAGATAGATCAATGGAACAGGATAGAAAGCCCAGAGATAAACCCATGCACATATGGTCAACTTATCTTTGATCAAGGAGGCAGGAATATACAGTGGAGAAAGGACAGCCTCTTCAATAAGTGGTGCTGGGAAAACTGGACAGGGACCTGTAAAAGTATGAGATTAGATCATTCCCTAACACCATACACAAAAATAAGCTCAAAATGGATTAAAGACCTAAATGTAAGGCCAGAAACTATCAAAGTCTTAGAGGAAAACATAGGCAGAACACTCTAGGACATAAATCCCAGCAAGATCCTTTTGGACCCACCTCCTAGAGAAATGGAAATAAAAACAAAGATAAACAAATGGGACCTAATGACACTTCAAAGCTTTTGCACAGCAAAGGACACCATAAACAAGACCAAAAGACAACCCTCAGAATGGGAGAAAATATTTGCAAATGAAGCAACTGACAAAGGATTAATCTCCAAAATTTAAAAACAGCTCATGCAGCTCAATAGCCAAAAAACAAACAACCCAATCCAAAAATGGGCAGAAGACTTAAATAGGCCTTTCTCCAAAGAAGATATACAGACTGCCAACAAACACATGAAAGAATGCTCAACATCATTAATCATTAGAGAAATGCAAATCAAAACTACAATGAGATATCATCTCACACCAGTCAGAATGGCCATCATCAAGAAATCTAGAAACAATAAATGCTGGAGAGGGTGTGGAGAAAAGGGAACACTCTTGCACTGCTGGTGGGAATGTGAATTGGTACAGCCACTATGGAGAACAGTATGGAGGTTCCTTAAAAGACTAAAAATAGAACTACCATATGACCCAGCAATCCCACTACTAGGCATATACCCTGAGAAAACCATACTTCAAAAAGAGGCATGTACCAAAATGTTCATTGCAGCTCTATTCACAATAGCCCGGAGATGGAAACAACCTAAGTGTCCATCATCGGATGAATGGATAAAGAAGATGTGGCACATATATACAATGGAATATTACTCAGCCATAAAAAGAAACGAAACTGAGCTATTTGTAATGAGGTGGATAGACCTAGAGTCTGTCATGCAGAGTGAAGTAAGTCAGAAAGAGAAAGACAAATACCGGATGCTAACACATATATATGGAATTTAAAACAAAATGTCATGAAGAACCTAGGGGTAAAACAGGAATAAAGTCACAGACCTACTTGAGAATGGACTTGAGGATATGGGGAGGGGGAAGGGTAAGCTGTGACAAAGCGAAAGAGAGGCATGGACATATATACACTACCAAACGTAAGGTAGATAGATAGTGGGAAGCAGCCGCAGAGCACAGGGAGATGAGCTCGGTGCTTTGTGAACGCCTGGAGGGGTGGGATGGGGAGGGTGGGAGGGAGGGAGATGCATGAGGGAAGGGATGTGGGAACAGATGTATATGTATGACTGATTCACTTTGTTATAAAGCACAAACTAATAAAAAAATAAAAATAAAATAAAAATAAAAATAAAAACAATAAATACTTGGGAAGAAAAAAAAAACTTTGACTCAAGACAAGCTGACATGGAGGAGTGAGAGAGGGCAAGGGGTAGAGGGAAAGACATGTTTCTGGGTGGGAGCTGGTGTACCATCCCCTGGGCACAGCTCCTGCGCAGAGGCCTGATAAGGAGCCCTCACCTCCACCCACCCCCTTCAACCAGAGAACTTCCAACTGCTGCTCCTCAATAATTGAAGAGCAGGAAAGCTGGTGACTAGAGGGAGGCTGGGGGAGGGGAGGAGGAAGGACCACAGTCCACCGTTAGTCTGTCACTTAAAGGCTGGTGAAATTAATGGGGCAAATGACCCCAGTCACAGAATTTGGCAAGTCCACGGCTTTCCTGGGATTCACCCACCGGCTCTGTTTCCTCGGCTACCTGGAAAGGAGGGAGAGCACTTGCGAAGAAGCCTCTGGAATGTCAGCTTCTGGGAATCTTGCTGAGGACGGGGCGGGGAGGGAGCGCTTACCGGGAAACACTGGATTACCCTAGCCGCCTTGGGGTGTCTGCGACCGGGGCTGCGGTTTCTGCGGACCTGAGCGGCAGGTGGCATCGGAGAGTCAGACCTGCTTGCGGGCACCAAGACGACACTCGGTCGGGAGACAGGGACAGGCCGCAGAAACGTGAGGAAGTGCCACTCGCAGCCCAGAGGAGAGGAAAGGAAAGCCCCAAGCATGCACCCAGCCCTGGCCCCCGCGCCACGGGCTGCGTCCCAGGAGCCGTCGCCACCTCTGAGCAGCCCAGATGGGAAGGGGGTGGGGCGGAGTACGGTTCCCGCGGCGAACTGCTCGCCGAGGGCCCCGGGGCCTCTGCGGGAGCGCCGACCCGCGCGCCTCTCGAGCCCGGCGCGGGGCCCTCGGGCGGGAATGCGCGGAGCCGGGACGCGATGGCGGGTAGGGGGCTGGGTCGCGCGCGGGAGAGGGCGGCAGGAGGGAGCTGGAAGAGAGTTACCGCGTGAGAGAGCGGTTAAGAGCCCGCGGTCTCTTTGGAGATGCCCTGGCCAATGGCAGAAGCGGAAGCTGTTTATATGGGCGGGGCGTCGCCACGGCAGCAGGAGACGCCTTGTGAGCGGCGACTGAGTGCCGGTCCCTGGACGCTGGCTTTCAGAGAGGCGCCGGCGGGCGTGAGTGGCGACGAGGATTGCTGGCTGGGCCCTCGAGCTGGGAGCAGAGAGCCGCGGTGAGGGTGGGCGGTGGGAGGAATTTCTTTGAGAACCTTCCTTTGGCCCGGGCTGCGCTCTGAGCCAGGTAAGGGACGGGGAGGGCTGCAGGCCGTGGGAAGGGAGGGCGTCAGTAGCAGCCCGCTCTCCCATCCGTCCCCGACGGAAGTGGTGGGCCCGGGGACTGACATCAGAGGCGTTTGGGGGACACTCACTTCCCGCCCCCTTATAACTCTCTGTATTGTTTCCTTCCTTCCCTTTTCAAAGATCAGACGACCTCCGCCGCCCCCCGACCCGTCGTACTGCCCTCCTGGACTCTCTCGCCCCATTTCCATTGGTTGTGGACGGAGAGAGGGGGGTTAATTCCCCGCTTTGAGGGAGAAAGGGGTGGCCTCGCATGCCCCTACACTATTCCCTCGTTTGGCTAATTAAGTCTCCTCTAAAAGATCCAAGAGGAAAAGAGCGAGGCGAACCCCCTGTGGGTCGGACCCCCGGGCACACCTTCTGTTTCCCAGACCTCGGCAGTAAAAGATCCTCCCCAGCTGCAGGAAGGATTTTAGTAAGAGCCTCCCCCCTCGCCCACACTCTCCCCTCGGGGGTGGGGAAAGAGGGCTCATTTCCCTCTCTGGTTCCCGCAGGCACCACATTCCCTTTGGAGGAGGCTACCCCCGGATCGCGGGATGGAAGCCCGCTTCCGGGAGGCTGCGTAACTGAAGCCGCGGGAGTCAGCGGGCCGGAGAGCTCGGCGGCCACCCTCGGCTCGGCTCGTGGATGTTGACAGCCCCCTCGGAGAGTGCCCGCAGATATGGCGGAGAGCTGGCTACGCGTCTCGGGAGCAGGGGCAGCGGAGGAGGCCGGACCGGAAGGCGGCCTGGAGGAGTCCAACGCCCTGAATGACAGCCTGACCAGCCTGCAGTGGCTGCAGGAATTCTCCATTCTCAACGCCAAGGTCCCCGCCCTGCCTTCAGGGGACACCGACCCTCACGGCTACCACGAGCTGTCAGGCTCGGCCGAGCCGGGGTCTCCCCTGGCGGCGGACCCCGCCTGCCTGGGGCAGCCGCACACACCCGGCAAGCCCACGTCCTTGTGCACGCTGCGGAGCGCCCCCTCGGGGCTGCAGGCCTCGCCTCCCGACGACGTGGACTATGCCACCAACCCGCACGTGAAGCCGCCCTACTCGTATGCCACCCTCATCTGCATGGCCATGCAGGCCAGCAAGGCCACCAAGATCACCCTGTCGGCCATCTACAAGTGGATCACGGACAACTTCTCTTACTTCCGCCACGCTGATCCCACCTGGCAGGGAGGGAGGCACTCCCTCCCTCCCTGCCCATGCCCGCGCGGACTGGACTCACATCCCAGATCCGCAGGCCAAGTAGGCGCGGTACGGCCAGGGCCCCGAGAGAGGAAGGCCGTCCAGGAAGGACCTCAAGTGAGCCCAGTGCTTGGACTGCTGCCCCTTTGACTTCAGAGACGGAGGAGGGAGGATGTTCAGAGGGCTGCAGGGGTGCCGACATAGAGGTTCAAGTGGAAAGAACTTGTCCCTCATCCGGCAGGCTCAGCCCAAAGACCAGGGCTGAACTATGCGTGGACACAGCCCCCCAGGGTAGGTTGATGGACTGAGGGACACATTTGTGTCCCAAGTCCTGGAATTCCTACACACTACCCTCCTCAAGGTCAGTTTGTCAGGGCCTGACTGGAGGCAGAGCATGGTTGCTGCCCGGCTCTGCATCCCGCCTGCTTTCAGTTGGCTGGAGGGGCTCTGGGAGGGGAGAGGGGTGTGCTGCAGGGTGTGGTGGCCATCTGTGTCCCAGTGGAAGGGCTACGGGGCCTTCCGAAAGCTGCTGTTCCAGCACCCACCCCAAGGCCTCCCTAGTTTCCTGCCTACACTCCTCCCCCTCTTCTCATCAACCTCCCTGCGGGGACAATTATCTCAGCCAGGTGCTTTCCACAGGGGCTCTTTCCTCCCACACTGGCTTCATGTTCCAAGTCTCCGGAACCTGGCACAGAGCAGCCAGGGGGCCCAGAGCACCATGTAAACCTCCCAGTCTTGCCAGGGCGCACTACTCACCTGCCGGCCCCACCCACCAGGCCCCAGACCCCTGTGCCCCAGCGTGGTTTGGACTGTGCACCCAGGCGTGAACAAGGCAGGATGGTGATTCAGGCTGGGCACACACTGCCCTGAGCCTCTTCGACCATCAGGATCAGGGGCTCCTTGGGGACAGAGACCCTGAGGATGCACAGATCCTTCCCTGTGGCACAGGTCACAGGATCAGAGTTCCTGTGATCACAGCTATTCCACGTTTGCGTGGGCCCTGACCCTGGGGCAGGTACCATTTGTAACCTTGGTGAGAAAGCAGAGACCCTCCACCACCCCCCACCCTACCCCAAGCCTGAGAGCCCCCAGGAATGAGCGCTATGCTCTTGGCTGGGTAATAATCAACTAAGGCCTCAGAGCCTGGGGTGGGAGGAGGGGGACATGGTGGGTAAGGGCCCAGGCCAGCAGCCGGCTGTACAGACAAGGAAAGTCATCAGATCCTCCCACACTTCATCCCCCACCACACACACACACCCTCACACCCACTCACTCATTTCACAAACAGAGAAGGCCAGCCAGGCCCAGGCAGAGGGAGATGGCCGTCCAGGACCTGGGGGAGCCAAGGCCTTTGACCAGAGGCCGCAAGCAGCGGGGTAAGGGAGGGAGGGCAGGACAGGCCGGCACTGAGAACCACCCTGCGGCTCAGGGCTCGGATGACTGAGCAGCCAGATGTCCTGGCAAATGGGAACAAAAGCCCCCGACAGCACTCCCAGCTCCTGGTGCCCCGTGGCGGGTGTCCCAGAGCCTCCCGCTCGGAGCAGCGCTTCTGTCTCCCCTGCCCCCATCGGAGAGAAGGTGGTGGTGGGACTGGCAGTGGCGCTAGGAGACCCCATCACTGACCCCACCCACTCTCCCAGCTGTCTTCCTTCTCTCCTATCTCCCTGTGTCCAGAACTCCATCCGCCACAACCTGTCCCTGAAGAAGGGCTTCATCAAGGTGCCTCGGGAGAAGGACAAGCCAGGCAAGGGGGGCTTCTGGCGCATCGACCCCCAGTACGCCGAGCGGCTGCTGAGTGGGGCCTTGAAGAAGCGGCGGCTGCCCCCAGTCCACATCCACCCGGCCTTTGCCCGCCAGGCCGCGCCAGAGCCCATCGCCGCCCCATGGGCCGGGCCACTGACCGTGAGCGCCGAGGCCCAGCAGCTGCTGCGGGAGTTCGAGGAGGCCACTGGGGAGGCGGGCTGGGGTGCAGGCGAGGGCAGGCTGGGGCGTAAGCGTCAACAGCCGCTGCCCAAGCAGGAGGCCAAGGTCCCGCGGCCCTCCAGCCCCCTGCTGCTGACCCAGGAGGAGCAGGCTGAGCTGGAACCCCTCAAGGGCAACTTTGACTGGGAGGCCATCTTGGACGCTGGCACGCTGGACGGGGAGCTGGGCACGCTGGAGACCTCGGAGCTGATTCCGCTGCTGAGCCCTGCCTCACACGGGGACGTGGACCTCACCATCCATGGCCACCACATCGACTGCCCTGTTACCTTGGGGCCTCCAGTGGAGCAGGCTACCGAAAGCCTGGACTTTGATGAGACCTTCCTGGCCCCATCCTTCCTGGAGCACCCCTGGGACGAGAGCACCCGTAGCTCCCTGCCCCCCGAGCCCCTCTTTGAGGCCGGGGATGCCACACTGGCCTCTGACCTGCATGACTGGGCCAGCCTGGCCGCCTTTTTGTAAGAAGCCAGGCCCTGCCCCACCTCCAGACAGCACCGAAGTCTGGGCCCAGACTGCCCCCCTCCCTGCCAGTGCAGGCTCATGGACACCCTACCACCCAGGCAGGGGCTGGGCCCGGTCAACCCACCAGGCCACACGGCCCCCAGCCCAGGCCATCCTCAGATTCTAGTCCAGCAGGCTGAGAATTGGGGCCCAGGACCAAAATTGCTGCCTCCGCTCCCCAGCCCCCCATACACACAGTGTTTCATTGATCCACTTCTTCCCTGCCCCAGAGACACGCTAAGGGCCCTGCACTATGAGAGCTGCAGCTTGGAGGGGCCCTGGCCAAGCTGGAAACATCAGTACAGGGCCCGCCCCAGAACACCTTAGCTTCGAAGCTTCTCTCTCTCCTGCTCTCCTCCCCAGGTCTCTATCCAGAGCAAGTTCCCAGGTACAACAAATGCTGATTAGGTGACTGCAAATTAACACCCAAGAGGCCTCTCCCGGCAGTCTGTGAGGAGGAGCAAGGCGGAGGGGGGAAGAGAGAGGAGACAGAAAGGAGGCCGGGGTGCTGGGTGGAGCCAGGAGATTTTCTAAGGCCTCTGGGATCTTCTGGCTTCATCCCTAGAGGTGGGGCAGAGGGTATGTGTCCCTAATCATTGAGCCGAACTTGAGGCTGAGAGCAGCGGGGAGATGGGGATCTGGGGGTTAGGGGCTGGGACAGCCAAGCTGCAGAGGGAAAGGGGACAGACAGACTAATGTAGTGAGTGTAGCTATAGCTGAGGCTTAACTGGGAGGGACGCAGTGCTTGCTAGAACCACTGGGACCAGGAATGGGGGGATGGCCCCGTGCCCTTGCTTGCACTCCTGCAGGGGAGTGTCTTGCTCCACCATAAATGCCCTGGGCTGCATCCCACATCCACTCTCCTAACCCATCGGGCATTTTAACCTTTTTCATAGAAAGTTATTTACAATAAAAACATTTTTAAAAATAAAGTTTTAAAAAGTCTCAAAATGGACCTGCTTGCAACTTTCTCTGGGGAAAAGCATGGGCCAGTTTTGGGGAGGCCACGGCACAAGGGGGAATGGCTGGGAGCAAGATGGCGGGCACCAAAGGCCTGCAGAGTGTCCCCTGATGCACTCCTCATGATCTCTGGGTGCCCAGAGAGAAAGGGGCTGAGAGGCGGCCCTCGGGGGTCCCCTGCAGCCAGGGCCTCGGCACCTCTATATGTGCAATGGGGAGACTGTACCCACAGCCCCGAGGAGCAGGCGGCAAAGGAGGCACAGCCCCCTCCCTAGCCCTGGGGACTCACTCACAAAGGCCGTTCTGGCCCAGGGCTCGGCTCACGTTCCCCACCTCGCCCAAGTTGAGGGCCTGCCCAGACTCACCTGCGGTCCTCGCCTGGGCCTGTCTCCAGCTCCTCCCTCCCTTGGTCCCTTCCTGAAGGGACAGGGTGTGACGTCAGAGGGCCCCAGCCCCTGGGGCCCCACTTGCCACCCTGGGGTTCATTCACCCCGCCCAGGGCCTTCCCTCCAATGCAGGTTGGGGCTGAGGGAGGCCATCAGGGCAGACACAAGATGGGGTGCCTAGACCCTACAGCTCCAGCCTGTGAGGAATCAACGTACTAGAGTTCTGATGGGGAAACTGAGGCACAGCAAATA
Source organism: Mesoplodon bidens (assembly GCF_964165515.1). NCBI lineage: Eukaryota > Metazoa > Chordata > Mammalia > Artiodactyla > Ziphiidae > Mesoplodon > Mesoplodon bidens. The sequence goes on along the minus strand of NW_027672468.1, from coordinate 163,916 downwards.
TGTGACACTCAGCAGGCACCTTTCAACACACTCACCCCAGCTTTGCCTGGAACCCATCTCTCCCCCGAGCCCGCACCTGGCCCCGCCAGCACACCCTTGTGGTGCACAGCCCCTTCCCCCAGCACTCACGTGCACGTGCGCACAGACACACACACACACACACACACACACACACACACACATGGGCACTGTCCTACACAATCCTGCCCAGCCTCCACGGGCCCCTTTCTCCTGAAGCCCCTTTCTTTCCTTGCACTCGAGGCTGGCTCCAGGACAACCTGGCATTCCCCCACCAACTTGCTGCTTTCCCTTGCTAATTATTCCAAATATTTCAGAAGGGTGCGCACACTGCAGGGCCAGCCGGGTTGGGGCCTTACAGAGCTCAGGAGGCAGCCCATCCCCTTCCCACCGCTTGCTGAGGAGGCTGCCCCAACCTCCCTCTGAGACTCCCTTCACCCCCTAAGCAACGACTCCCTCCCTCTCCCCACCACCCTCCGGCCTTCCTGCCCACGCTCCCCAGCTCTGGGGGAACATGGGGGCTCCAGCCTCTCCACTGGTCCCCAGGCTCAGCCTCCAGCCCCCGCCAAAAGGGGTACACCCTGGATTGACAGGTGGGGCCGGTCACTGTCCCCCCTCCTCACCCTCTGCCTGGGCCCATGCTGGGGGAAGAGGGGCAAGGTCAGGGGCTGGCAGAACTGCCTGCCAGGTAAGGAAAGGCTGAAGAAGCTTCTGGCTGCCAGGAAGAATCCCCAGGAGCTCCTGAAAATCCCTATGCTTGGGACTAGCGTCTCTGGGGCTGGGACCCAAACACTGGCACTTTTAAGGGTCCATGGATGCTGCCAACGAGCAGCCAAAACTAAGAGGGGGCTCCGAAGCGGCCAGAACACAGGGCTTCACACACCCTTTCAGCAGGCAGCGTTTGGGGGTTGGCGGTGGAGGGGGCGGGAAGCGTGAGTGGATCCTGTCCCTCCTATTCATCCCTGCGCTGGACCTTGGCTGGGTGGCTTTTTCAAAAAACGTTCAGTGACTCCGTATTTATTTAGAGATTCAATGTAATCCCAGTCAATATATACTTTGCGCCCTTAACAGTAAGTTGCAGACAGGCTGCCCCATTAGCACTAGATACTTTAGTGTGTGTTTCCTTAGAACAAGGACACGCCTCCATAATCCCAGTACCACCATCAAAATCAGGAAATGAACACTGACCTGGTAATCCCATGTAACCGCAGACCCCCTTCACGTCTTGCAGATCACCCCAGTAATGCTCCTCTCCATTCCAGCCTCCCAATCCAGGACCCCATGTTGCACTGAGCTGTCCTTTCTCTTTTGCCCTGTGTGGCTTTGAGCCCATGACTCAAGCTCTCTGGGCAGGTTTCGCATTTCCTTTGATCTCCACTTTTGAGGTGAGAAGCCCTTCAGCCACTTCACCCTCAGGTGTGGTACAGTCCCTTCCCAAAGCAAGAAGCCAGCTTTCTGTCTCCTCCCTTTCCACCTCTTCCCTATCCTCCCTCCCCCATGTATCGTCAGCCAGGAAAGGGATGAGGGGCAATGTTCAGGAACTCAGTCTTTGGGGACCCTCGCCGTCTGCCCACGGGACAGGCCACCCCCAGCTCCAGTGACGGGAAGGCCCCCGGGATGGGATTCCATGCTGGCCTGAAGCAAATGCGCCAGGCCTCCTGAAGAGCTGAGCTGAGGGCAGGAAACAGTCTTCTCCCCGCCTCTGCCCCCCTCAACATACTGGGGACCCAGACTTGAAGAAGGAAGGTCATGTCCATGGTGTCCTCCCAGATCAGCACCGACACCGTCTCCTCCATGTCCGGCTCCTACATCGCCCCTGGCATGGAAGAGGACGGGGAGGCTGTCCCCTGCCCCCGGGCCGCCAGCAGGACCCCCTCAGAAGAAGGAGACGTAAGAGAGGAGCATGGGATTGCCCTCGCCGCTCTGCTCTGCTGTGTACTCGAGTCCCAAGGAGCTCAGTCCAGGGCCTGCCAGGGAGATCGGCAAAGCCCCCCAGTGCTCGCGAGGGGAGCCCTGGAAATCACGGTACCGGGTTGTTGAATCAAAGACTCCCTCAGATGTGATCTTCCATGTGGCACCACTTCTGTCCTGAGGACTTGGTTTGGGTTTGCTGCCAGGCGAGCTGGGTAGGAGAACCGGTGGCATCTGCACCTTGATTTTTGTTGCTCCTTTGCAGGTGACGCCAGCGGCGTCTCCAGACTGCAACTTTGCAGGCCTCGTCGCCACCGCTGAAGAGCAGGATGCAGAGGTAAGAGCAAGGTGGATGCTGGTGCCCCTCCCCGGTCAGAGGGACTGCCGGCGCTGGCAGAGGATGCAAATAGGATGGGGGCTGTTCTGGAAGAAGCCTTCCAAGGTGGTGCGCTTGGATCTGTTAGAGGCAGGGTGCAGAGCAGAGGGACTGTCCTGTTAGCAGAGGGTGCTGGTCTCAGCGTAATAGGCGTGGGGTGAGTTCCAGACGGAAGTCTTCAAGGCCAGACCCTTGAGAGGGTGTTTGTCCTCCAATTCACTTAGTATTTACCTGGCACAGGCATCTCACATCTTCCTGGCACTGGGGGACACAAAGACCGAGTGACATGGCTTTTGCCTGCCCACGCCCCCAATCCACCCATCCCACCCATCCCGGAGCTCCATCTGATGGAGGAATCAGAGTTATAACTCAGCGTGAGAAGTGCTCTGACGGAGGTGTGCCTGAAGTATATGGAATGCCCAGCTCCCAGTGGGGACTCTACAACTTTCTCTTGAGCCAGATGTTCTCAAAGGAGTATCTGGATGGGACTGGGGATCCTAAAGGGTTCCTGAAAGTTTTATGATCTCACAGTTTGCTTTTTCATTTGACAACTTTTATTTCCTCCTGAGAGAAACAGTGTGAGCTAAACTATTACCAAGGCTATTCCTGACAGTCCCAGGGTCCCTCTGTAAGGCGCCTCAGACCTGGTCCCTCTGGAACGTGCCTCAGACCTGGTCCCTACGGGCCGATCCTGACTCGCCAAGCAAAATCTGCCTCTGCTGGGCCTCCCAGCCATCTCACACGGACAGGAAATGTCTGGATACCATGAGGGTGATTACTTCTGTCTTCTGACAATCAGTAGACTCATTTCACTGCTTTATGGACTCACAGTGCCTTCCTTCTGTCCTAGGGAAATGATGTTCTAGAAGAAGAGGACGGATCACCCACACAAGAAGATGGAAAAAGACCTGGTCTTTTGCTCCCTTTTATTATATTTCTTTCCCGGGTATTCTCTAAAGGATGGAGAAAGGGGCACTGGTGTGACTTGGTGGCACTGCTCAAGGGTGTGGCTTTGGGGAAAGGTTGTCTCCTTGATGGAATATCAAAGCAAGCAGGGTATCTGAGGACCTCAGCAGCCTTCCTGGCTCTTTCTGGGCCTCTGAGCCAAGGCTGCAGAAGATACATGGAGATCTCCATCTACGTTGAGTAGATCCTGAAGCTTCTTGGGCAACTGCCATCACCTTCCTTCCTGCTTCAGCTTCTCAGCTGAGTCTCACAGAACTGCTCTAGCAGCCCCAAAGTTCATCTGCAGCAGGAGAACAGCTTCCTCCCCTTGGGGGAACCGACTGTTAGGCAGTAGGTTTTCCTGCTTTAGTGAAGAAAACGGCTGGTGTTACAGTAGCAGAAGAAGGATCACAGCCCTGGCGGCACAGCAAAGGTGAGGTGAAGAGATGTTAGCAGCTCAGCGTGCACTAGTGTTTGTAGGCTATTGGAACGAGTCTCTTTACCATCGTTCAGGCCTCAAGTAGATATTTTTTTTTTAATTGGAAGAGTTGGTTTACAATGTTGTGTTAGTTTCTGCTGTACAGCCACGTGAATCAATTATACATATACATATATCCACTCTTTTTTTAGATTCTTTTCCCATATAGGCCATTACAGGGTACTGAGTAGAGTCCCCTGTGCTCTACAGCAGGTCCTTATTAGTTATCTATTTTATATATAGTAGTGTGTATATGTCAATCCCAATCTCCCAATTTATCCCTCCCCTCCCTTGCCCCACGCCATAACCATAAGTTTGTTTTCTACACCTGTGACTCTATTTCTGTTTTGTAAATAAGGTCAATCATAACTTCAGTTGGAAGAAGTTTGTTTCTAGTAAGCCGAGAAGCGAAGGAAGGACCTACATATAGAGTAAGGAAGTGGCGGGGGTGGCGGGGGTTAGGCGAGCTGGGAATCCCACCTGGGATTGTAGGACCAGGCGTCCAAGGAACCGGTGTCTCTTCCGTTTGCTCCTCTGAGGTGCCTCCACAGAAGGGCAACCTCTAGAGCAAACCTGGATCCCAGCCTGGATGCAGATGTCATGCTAGTCGCTTCTGCTTTGGCCATGGCAGTTGCTTGGGGGGTGCTGTGGTGTGCAGGGTGTGCGCATGTGCACATGACCACTCTCTCCTGGTTATTGTTTCAGCCACGCATGCTGGTGGAAAATGACCACAGGCCTTGTGCTTCCTCCTCTCCCTCACTCCTTCGGGCCAACCTGCTGGTGGATGTTTATTCCACTCTGGGATTGCGGCAGGGGAGGGAGACCTGGAAGGAAAACCATGCCTGGGCTTCTTTATGGTGATCTCGAGAGCCAGCCATTTTCAGATTAAACTGGCTTCACCGTTCAGGCCAGACATGAAACCGAATGACAGTGGCGGCTCCCGGGAGAGGGAGTTGAGGGTCGCATCGTAGCCTCACCCCGAGGTCTCAAGGGCTCTTACGGAAGAAGGAAAGTGCATCTGCTCTCTTGGTAAAATGTTTCTCGGGTTCTGCTGTTAGCGTCACACTGGTAGTAAAGAGCTGGGGAACTCTCTGGAAGCATCTGTCGGGTTAATGTCAGGTTAATGACAGGAGCATCCACTGTGGTAGGTCCCGTGGAATCAACAGACCTCACCACGCTCAACTGTAAGGTCAAAGTTCCATCCTATGACTGAGGTGCCTCAGGCTGGCTTGGCCGTCAGGACAGCTTCTCAGGCACTTGGTCTCCCTCTCCACGCTGTTTCCCTCCCCACATGGATGCCACTCCCCTCACGGTGCGCCCACAAGGAGGGAGCCAGGGGAGCATCCCGTGGTCCACCCACCCAGGCCCACAGGTGCTCTGCCAGGAGCCCCAGCTGGCGGCAAGGATGGCTCAGGTCCCCATCCTCGCTGCTCTCATCAGCCTTGTGGGAGTGATGCTGAGAAAGCACCTGTGTCATTCCAGCACCTCTTCCGCTAAGAAGCCTCTGGGTCTTCTTTGGCCCTGAGACCAAGGTGGGGGGGGGCGATGGTATGTTCTGAGATTGTTCTGCAAGGTTCTCAAAGGGAGGAAATCTGAGTTGACCATTGTAGGTGGTGAGCCGATTAGAAGCGCGAGGCCATGCTAGGTAGACGGGGCCCCAAGGAACCCAATGGAGTATCAAACAGGCGTCAGGATAGTGGCCAGGGGACCAGTGACAATTCTGTGAAAAGGCTCTGGGGAGTGTGATGGGACAAAGCAAAGATAATTTGAGTTTATTAGTGGAAATACAAATGTTTTTGTTTTGTTTTTTTTTGTTTTTTGTGGTACGCGTGCCTCTCACTGTTGTGGCCTCTCCCATTGCGGAGCACAGGCTCCGGACGCGCAGGCTGAGTGGCCATGCCTCACGGGCCCAGCCACTCCGTGGCATCTGGTATTTTCCCGGACCGGGGCACAAACCCGTGTCCCCTGCATCGGCAGGCAGACTCTCAACCACTGCGCCACCAGCGATGCCCGATACAGATGTTTTTAAATGATGGCATTGGACAGGAGTGGGCATACCGATGAAATCTAAAAGTACTTATGGAGGGAATTCCCTGGCCGTCCAGTGGTTAGGACTCAGCACTTTCACTGCAGTGGCCTGGTTCAATCCCTGGTCGGAGAACTAAGATCCTCCAAGCCACTGCACAGCCAAAAACAAAACAAAGAAAAGTACTTATGGAGACATGAAATAACCTAAGACTAAGACGCCACTAGGAAGGGTTATGCTTCGCAGATACTAAGGAAAAATCGGAATTAACTTTCTCTTTTCCTGGAGAGAAACTCTACAAGATGGTGGAACTGTTACAAATCTTAAATTTAATTAGTGGCTGGGTAGAGGCAGGAAAGTGGTGTGTGGAATCCCCCTAGATGTGCTCCCCAAATCTGCCTCTAGAGGTCTCCTCACTCCCCCGTTTCTGAGCCTGAGGATGGAATTAAGTGGGAACCAACTTTCTCGACCTCCCGTGAAGGATTTTCAATCTCCAGGCTCCCTTTTCTGGCTGAGGGCTGGACAGAATGGTAGCACTCGCTCAGGAAGTCCTCCTGCGCCTTCCAGGCTTACCTTGTGCATCCAGGATGCACGGAGCAGCAGGGTTTCGCCGAGGGTCTGGCAGAAGCCTTTTTAGAGGAAAGAGCACCACCGACTGTACCAAGAACCTGGGGAGATCAGAGACTTCAGGTCTGAGTCTTGAGGCTGTTTCAGAAGGAGCCAGTTTTCAGCCCTGGCTCAGAATCTGGACCAGAGGTGTTTGTAGCAAGGACTCAAGAATTCAGAGCCAGGCAGCCTGGCAGCCAGTGGTGGTGGCGGCGAGGCTGCGGCAGTGTTTTGATTTCACTTTGTGTGTGTGTGTGTGTGTGCGTGCGTGTGCGTGTGTGTGTGTGTGTCTCTTCTCTCCTTTTTACCATTTGCTTTTGGTCTTTCATACAAAACAGCCGCAGTTCCGGAGTCCTGCCCATTAAACACAGAGGAATAAGTATGAGATCTACCAAATTATATAAAATGAAAGAACAACTTATTTCATCTGGGGGTTCCTAACTTAAAAGGGCAATCTTGCCTGCTCTTCATCCTGTCACCCTTAGAGCGGTAAAGCACTGTGGACCCATGTGCCGGACTCCGGTACCCCCAGGGAGTACAGATCCCCGCATTCCATCTGGTTGTGAGAGATACCTAAACATTTCCTGTCCCACTCACTCCCCTTCCCCTGGGGTCCACCTCCACAAGACTATTATTAGAGCCTTAGGGCGGATTAGCACACCAGGACATTTATGGTATACACAATTTATACCCGCTGAATCCTAGTGCTTCTGCCATTAAAGGGTTTCGTGTCTTGGGCTGGCCTAACCTGAAGCTGACCCCAGACATTTGTGAGTGGCCTCCCTCAAATGTGACACAGTGAGCCTCACGCCCACCCTCCAGGGTGAGCCGGCTTCGTCCACGACCTGAGCCCTCTGAAGGGCATGGCTCTCGGCTCTGCCCTGGAGGAGATCACCGTGTGCTGGAGGATCCAGCAATTTCCACACAGCATGAGAAATTGGGTGGTCGTACGGGCCAGTGGGGGAACACTTCGGAGCTCGCTGGACCCCATCTGGCTTCAGGGGTGGCCTTCTGGGGGCAGGTGCTGGAAGAGGCAGCTCAGCAGTCCTCGGCCAGAGAACGGAAGGCTTTCCCCAAACTCAGGGGGTTAGGGCTTCATCCTCTCCCTTCAGAAGGGGCATCTCGCTGCACTGGGGGGACTGAATCAGATGGAGTCAGTCTGTGGGATGGGAGGACGACTTGAGGGAGATGAGTGTAGCCTGAACAAGGCCTGGGGGGCGGATGGTTTTCGCGCACATTCTGTGAGTCAGGCGCCCTGCTCACCACACTTCCATGTCACCTCGCTTAGTCTCACAGCATCCCTGGGGAGTAAGTACTTGTCTCCCATCTGATGGATGGGAAAACCTGGGCTCCAAGTACAGTGACCTGCCCAAGGTCACACAGTCAGTACGTTACAAGCTGGGGCTGTATCCCGGTTTTCTGACTACAGATTTAGACCTTACTAGAGCTTGAACAAGCAGGAGGTCATGGTGGATTGGATACAGAGCATGAAGGAGAGAGAAGCACCAAGAGTGGGTTTCCAGCATGGGCAGCGGGTGCTTCTCACTGCAGTACAAGGGGGGAAGATGATGAGTTTCGTGGATGGTACCCGGGGGACCCCAAAGCTCTGGAGCTAATGTCTCCTGGTTGGTGGCACCAGCTGATAGCAACTCTCGGTGGGCTGTTCAGGTGCAGAAGGAGAGGAACAGCTGTCACTCTGTTCTCTGCCATGCCATTTGGTCCCTGGCACCCTGCTGGGCAGCCAGTCCCTTCCTGCCCCACCCTGGCCCCCACAGCAAACACTAACTCTGAGCCCAAATTAACACACTCTTCTCCCTCCCCTTCACCTCCTCCTGCTCTCGTGAAAGTCTCAGCCAGACTCAGTTTCTTTTCCTGGTCCGCTGTAACACTTAGGCAAACTTCAAGACCAAATAAAGATACAAAGGTGGAACCTACGGCAAGCTCACAAAACAAGGACCATCCTGCATGTCCCTCCATCAGTGGGCCACAGTGGCCATGACTGTCCCTCGCCCACTGGACGCCACTGCTCCCAAGTTTCACGTGCTGTCGTTTGCACCCTGTGGGAGTTCCAGGTAATGTGCATCTTGCCAGTTTTCGTGCCAAACTCCCGGACTGTCCTGCCAGAGACAACATCTGCACCAAACCAAAGGTCCGGTAACCTTCCTTTCCTCTTCTCAGGTGCCTGGCAGGCTGACGACAACGTGGTCAGTCGTCGGAACACGCAGTGCAGACGCTCATCTTCTGGCAGCCTGGAGGACCCCGAGAACAGGCTCTGCGTGTGGGATCCTTTGGCCATCTGAGAGCCTCAGCCCCTGCACCAGGGCTCTCCTCCCGTTCTCACATCCCATCCTGGCCTCATGGCACCACTGACCTCCTGGGCATCCTCAGCAAGACACACAGAGACTTTTTAGACCCACGTGAAAGCTGGATGCTGAGGGCACCTGACCCTTCTCCCAGACTCATCTTCTTCCGCAACCGTGATCCTTCCCCTCTCAGAAGGGACTGGAAACCTCTTTTCTCCTTGTGGGCTAAAGCCACTCGCACTGCAGCTCATGAGACCCTTTGCAGAGAGTCTCTGGAATGTTTCCACTGTATCTTGATCTTCAGGTGGAGCTGTGGTCTACAGACTGGTTATTTCTTGTGCATCTTTTTTTTTTTCTCCTTAGGAGGTAGACCAAGAAGACTCAAGAGTTTGGGTGACTTCATTACAAACACCCATCTGGCATTTTCTAGTCTCTGGGACATCATAACCAATCTGAGACCTGCAGTTTGGGGTGGCGTTGGGGGATGACTCCTGTGAGAAGGGAAAGCCATATTGCACTGTAAGTGGGGTTTCCCTCAAAATGCATTAGGAGCTCCTCTCTCAAGGACAAGAAGCAGTGGCAACCACCAGAAGGTTGGTTGGGAAAACAGTTCTTGCTTCTGGTAGCAGAGGCTATGCCTCGTGTGTCTGCTTAGGAAGGAGGCCTTGAATCTGAGAACCCCTCAGTTAAATGATGACCTACCGGGGAGTTCTTTATGATCAGGTGCACTCAGGAAGGCCTGGGGCTCCATCCTAAGGTGACACTGCAAAGGCATTTTTGACCCCCTCTATGTACCAGGCACTTGCTAGGGACTGTCGTATATTATCACGTTTCATCACTACCACCCTGTCAGGTGGCATTCTTATCCCTGCTGCCCCCGTCTCCACCCCGCTTTTCTGAAAGAGTTGAAGAAAGAAGCTGAGAGAGGGGTGGACCGGTGGTTCTCATTTGGTGCCCAAGAACCCCAAAGGAGGTTGGGGGAAGGGCTGAGCTGGGGTCAGTGGTGGTCTGGGAGGCTCCCCACCCCACCGGTTTTCCTCCCCTGTCCTCCAGATCAGCTGAGCCTGATGGGGGGAGCCGGAGGTACTGCCTTCCATAGGCTCATCAGAGATTTAGAGATATTGTTCAAATCACATGTGCACCCCACCTCACTCTGGTGTAGGGCATAGAAATAACAGCCGGAAACAGCAAGACCGTAAGCTGTTGGCTGTTCCTCCCTCAACACTAGTGTTATCAATGGATTCCTCATAGCTCTCTGATACATGCATTGTCTGCTGGCTTTTGGAAGAGGTGGTTATTTAGTGGAGCATGAGATTGAGAAGCAAAGTGGGATCCAACATTTTGTGAGGCTGAGATATGACAGAGCCCTAGGCTATGCCCACCACGATGGCCTGAATTAGTAGTTGGAATTGTTGCCCTAGAAGAGCTTTTCAGGGTCCTTCCCAAGGCCTCAAAGAGAGCCCAGTGCCGGGGCATGTTTTGCACCTCCTGTGTGGCTGCTTTGCACCACCAGGTGCGTGGTGACCCTCACTGCCTGGTGGTTGTGGTTCACATCCTGCCCTGGGGGTGGGTAGGGGGAGGCCTGTGGTCTTGACAGACACTACATGAGCCAAGCCTGAATCTCAGCTTCTGCCTTGAGTTCCCGTGTCCACCCACTCTGAAATCCTGCAGTGGGCTCTGCTGTTTCAGGCCCCATTTAATGTCCTTCCTTTCCCCGAAACATTCTTACAGCCCCTTTCATATTGATGATTCCAGCAATAACCACACTTCCTGATCTCCTTGAAGTCTGAGTCCCAGAAGCACTAGGGAAGGGGGCGCTCCCTTAGCCTGGGGTGGTGGTATACAGATCCACCTCCTCTCCCGGCAGGTAGTATTCAGAGTGTGGTGTTACCTGAGATGAAGGAGATGCAGGTAAACAGTTGCCACAGTGGCCAGGAACCCTAAGAGGAAGCCATTGTCTTCACCCTTTCTGGAGGGTCTGTCTTCTCCCAGGAAGAGGCTCAGAGAGATTCCTCAAGGCCTTGGTTCCATAACCAAGACATACCCGGGTGAGAAGTGGCCCTTCACTCCTGTTTCTCAGACAGTTCCTGCTCTCTCCCCCATCCCCTCACCTCTTTGCCCTCATTTAGCTCTTTGGCGAGCAGAAATATCCCATCCAAAAGGGCTGGGATCAGGGAACAAGGCACAGAGCCTGGTCGGGGGACAGGACAGCCGCCCCAGTCACCATCTGGAGATGGTCATGTTGTTAGCAGTTGACCCACAGAGAATATGACGGGGCCTGGTTTCTCACACAAGGACACAGACTAACCAGAGGCCTGGGGCTCCTTCCTGCCACACTCAGGTCGGAGCTCACCTATGAGCTCACTTCCGGGTGGTGTGGTGATCCCAGCCTTCTCACAGAGCCCTTTTTCCTTCTCCTCCCCAGTCCCATCCCACCAGAGGTCATGCCCACGCTGGGGCATCTCCTGGGCACGGATCCACACACGTTAAGCCATCTCACCTGGGGAGAGTTTGTGTCCTGTTCGCCTGACCTTGGCATGCGGGTTGCTCACTTTGCTTTAGGATCTGCACACCTACTGTGTGTAAGTATGTGTGTACTGTTGTGCCAGCTGTGTACCCCTCACTCCCTGGAGTACACTCATGGGCACACTACAGTGGGGACGTCAAGGATGCAATATTTATGGACTGCTGCATGATTCTTAAAAATGAATAAAACTGTTCACAAGGGAAGGAGAGCTATTAATTGCGCAGTTGGCTTATTTGTGAAAGTTTCTGTCCGACTTTCTCCAGCACGCTTTTAATACTTTGACTCAATAACAATTCACACTGCAGAAATATAGAAGATCATGAGAGATTACTACAAGAAACTCTATGCCAATAAAATGGACAACCTGGAAGAAATGGACAAATTCTTAGAAATGCACAACCTGCCAAGACTGAATCAGGAAGGAATAGAAAATATGAATAGACCAATCACAAGCACTGAAATGGAAACTGTGATTAAAAATCTTCCAACAAACAGAAGAATCCCAGGACCAGATGGCTTCACAGGCGAATTCTATCAGACATTTAGAGAAGAGCTAACACCTATCCTTCTCAAACTCTTCCAAAACATAGCAGAGGGAGGAGCACTCCCAAACTCATTCTACGAGGCCACCATCACCTTGATACCAAAACCAGGCAAGGATGTCACAAAGAAAGAAAACTACAGGCCAATGTCACTGATGAACATAGATGCAAAAATCCTCAACAAAATACTAGCAAACAGAATCCAACAGCACATTAAAAGGATCAAACACCATGATCAAGTGAGGTTTATTCCAGGAATGCAAGGATTCTTCAATATACGCAAATCAATCAATGTGATACACCATATTAACAAATTGAAGGAGAAAAACCATATGATCATCTCAACAGATGCAGAGAAAGCTTCCGACAAAATTCAACACACATTTATGATAAAAACCCTGCGGAAAGTAGGCATACAGGGAACTTTCCGCAAGATAATAAAGGCCATATATGACAAACCCACAGGCAACATTGTCCTCAATGGTGAAAAGCTGAGACCATTTCCACTAAGGTCAGGAACAAGACAAGGTGGCCCACTCTCACCACACTTATTCAACTTAGTTTTGGAAGTTTTAGCAACAGCAATCAGAGAAGAAAAGGAAATAAAAGGAATCCAAATTGGGAAAGAAGATGTAAAGCTCTCACTGTTTGCAGATGACATGATACTATACATAGAGAATCCTAAAGATGCTACCAGAAAACTACTAGAGCTAATCATTGAATTCGGTAAAGTAGCAGGATACAAAATTAATGCACAGAAATCTCTGGCATTCCTGTACACTAATGATGAAGAATCTGAAAGTGAAATCAAGAAAACACTCCCATTTACCATTGCACCAAAAAGAATAAAATACCTAGGAATAAACCTACCTAAGGAGACAAAAGACCTGTATGCAGAAAATTATAAGACACTGATGAAAGAAATGAAAGATGATACAAATAGATGGAGAGATATACCATGCTCCTGGATTGGAAGAATCGATATTGTGAAAATGACTCTACTACCCAAAGCAATCTACAGGTTCAATGCAATCCCTATCAAACTACCACTGTCATTTTTCACAGAACTGGAACAAAACATTTCAAACTTTGTTTGGAAAAACAAAAGACTCCGAATAGCCAAAGCAATCTTGAGAATGAAAAACGGAGCTGGAGGAATCAGGCTCCCTGACTTCAGACTACACTACAAAGCTACAGTAATCAAGACAGTGTTTTATGGGCACAAAAACAGAAAGATAGATCAATGGAACAGGATAGAAAGCCCAGAGATAAACCCACGCACATATGGTCAACTTATCTTTGATCAAGGAGGGAGGAATGTACCGTGGAGAAAGGACAGCCTCTTCAATAAGTGGTGCTGGGAAAACTGGACAGGGACATGTAAAAGTATGAGATTAGATCATTCCCTAACACCATACACAAAAATAAGCTCAAAATGGATTAAAGACCTAAATGTAAGGCCAGAAACTATCAAAGTCTTAGAGGAAAACATAGGCAGAACACTCTAGGATATAAATCCCAGCAAGATCCTTTTGGACCCACCTCCTAGAGAAATGGAAATAAAAACAAAGATAAACAAATGGGACCTAATGAAACTTCAAAGCTTTTGCACAGCAAAGGACACCATAAACAAGACCAAAAGACAACCCTCAGAATGGGAGAAAATATTTGCAAATGAAGCAACTGACAAAGGATTAATCTCCAAAATTTAAAAACAGCTCATGCAGCTCAATAGCCAAAAAACAAACAACCCAATCCAAAAATGGGCAGAAGACTTAAATAGGCATTTCTCCAAAGAAGATATACAGACTGCCAACAAACACATGAAAGAATGCTCAACATCATTAATCATTAGAGAAATGCAAATCAAAACTACAATGAGATATCATCTCACACCAGTCAGAATGGCCATCATCAAGAAATCTAGAAACAATAAATGCTGGAGAGGGTGTGGAGAAAAGGGAACACTCTTGCACTGCTGGTGGGAATGTGAATTGGTACAGCCACTATGGAGAACAGTATGGAGGTACCTTAAAAGACTAAACATAGAACTACCATATGACCCAGCAATCCCACTACTAGGCATATACCCTGAGAAAACCATACTTCAAAAAGAGGCATGTACCAAAATGTTCATTGCAGCTCTATTCACAATAGCCCGGAGATGGAAACAACCTAAGTGTCCATCATCGGATGAATGGATAAAGAAGATGTGGCACATATATACAATGGAATATTACTCAGCCATAAAAAGAAACGAAACTGAGCTATTTGTAATGAGGTGGATAGACCTAGAGTCTGTCATACAGAGTGAAGTAAGTCAGAAAGAGAACGACAAATACCGTATGCTAACACATATATATGGAATTTAAAAAAAATGTCATGAAGAACCTAGGGGTAAAACAGGAATAAAGTCACAGACCTACTTGAGAATGGACTTGAGGATATGGGGAGGGGGAAGGGTAAGCTGTGACAAAGCGAAAGAGAGGCATGGACATATATACACTACGGAACGTAAGGTAGATAGATAGTGGGAAGCAGCCGCAGAGCACAGGGAGATCATCTCGGTGCTTTGTGACCGCCTGGAGCGGTGGGATGGGGAGGGTGGGAGGGAGGGAGATGCATGAGGGAAGGGATGTGGGAACAGATGTATATGTATGACTGATGCACTTTGTTATAAAGCAGAAACTAATTAAAAAAAATAAAAATAGGGCTTCCCTGGTGGCGCAGTGGTTGAGAGTCCGCCTGCCGATGCAGGGGACACGGGTTCGTGCCCCGGTCTGGGAAGATCCCACATGCCGCAGAGCAGCTAGGCCCGTGAGCCATGGCTGCTGAGCCTGCGCATCCGGAGCCTGTGCTCTGCAAGGGGAGAGGCCACAACAGTGAGAGGCCCGCCTACCGCAAAAAAAAATAAAATAAAATATAAAAATAAAAATAAAAATAAAAATAAATTAAAAATAAAAATAAAAACAATAAATACTTGGGAAGAAAAAAAAAACTTTGACTCAAGACAAGCTGGACATGGAGGACTGAAAGAGGGCAAGGGGTAGAGGGAAAGACATGTTTCTGGGTGGGAGCTGGTGTACCATCCCCTGGGCACAGCTCCTGCGCAGAGGCTTGATATGGAGCCCTCACCTCCACCCACCCACAGCAATCAGAGAAGAAAAGGAAATAAAAGGAATCCAAATTGGGAAAGAAGATGTAAAGCTCTCACTATTTGCAGATGCCATGATACTATACATAGAGAATCCTAAAGATGCTACCAGAAACTACTAGAGCTAATCAATGAATTTGGTAAAGTAGCAGGATACAAAATTAATGCACAGAAATCTCTGGCATTCCTGTACACTAATGATGAAGAATCTGAAAGTGAAATCAAGAAAACACTCCCATTTACCATTGCAACAAAAAGAATAAAATACCTAGGAATAAACCTACCTAAGGAGACAAAAGACCTGTATGCAGAAAATTATAAGACACTGATGAAAGAAATGAAAGATGATACAAATAGATGGAGAGATATAGCATGCTCCTGGATTGGAAGAATCGATATTGTGAAAATGACTCTACTACCCAAAGCAATCTACAGGTTCAATGCAATCCCTATCAAAGTACCACTGGCATTTTTCACAGAACTGGAAGAAAACATTTCAAACTTTGTTTGGAAAAACAAAAGACTCCGAATAGCCAAAGCAATCTTGAGAATGAAAAACGGAGCTGGAGGAATCAGGCTCCCTGACTTCAGACTACACTAGAAAGCTACAGTAATCAAGACAGTGTTTTACGGGCACAAAAACAGAAAGATAGATCAATGGAACAGGATAGAAAGCCCAGAGATAAACCCACGCACATATGGTCAACTTATCTTTGATCAAGGAGGCAGGAATGTACAGTGGAGAAAGGACAGCCTCTACAATAAGTGGTGCTAGGAAAACTGGACAGGGACATGTAAAAGTATGAGATTAGATCATTCCCTAACACCATACACAAAAATAAGCTCAAAATGGATTAAAGACCTAAATGTAAGGCCAGAAACTATCAAAGTCTTAGAGGAAAACATAGGCAGAACACTCTAGGATATAAATCCCAGCAAGATCCTTTTGGACCCACCTCCTAGAGAAATGGAAATAAAAACAAAGATAAACAAATAGGACCTAATGAAACTTGAAAGCTTTTGCCCAGCAAAGGACACCATAAACAAGACCAAAAGACAACCCTCAGAATGGGAGAAAATATTTGCAAATGAAGCAACTGACAAAGGATTAATCTCCAAATTTTAAAAACAGCTCATGCAGCACAATAGCCAAAAAACAAACAATCCAATCCAAAAATGGGCATAAGACTTAAATAGGCATTTCTCCAAGGAAGATATACAGACTGCCAACAAACACATGAAAGAATGCTCAACATCATTAATCATTAGAGAAATGCAAATCAAAACTACAATGAGATATCATCTCACACCAGTCAGAATGGCCATCATCAAGAAATCTAGAAACAATAAATGCTGGAGAGGGTGTGGAGAAAAGGGAACACTCTTGCACTGCTGGTGGGAATGTGAATTGGTACAGCCACTATGGAGAACAGTATGGAGGTTCCTTAAAAGACTAAAAATAGAACTACCATATGACCCAGCAATCCCACTACTAGGCATATACCCTGAGAAAACCATACTTCAAAAAGAGGCATGTACCAAAATGGTCATTGCAGCTCTATTCACAATAGGCCGGAGATGGAAACAACCTAAGTTTCCATCATCAGATGAATGGATAAAGAAGATGAGGCACATATATACAATGGAATATTACTCAGCCATAAAAGGAAACGAAACTGAGCTATTTGTAATGAGGTGGATAGACCCAGAGTCTGTCATACAGAGTGAAGTAAGTCAGAAAGAGAACGACAAATACCGTATGCTAACACATATATATGGAATTTAAAAAAAATGTCATGAAGAACCTAGGGGTAAAACAGGAATAAAGTCACAGACCTACTTGAGAATGGACTTGAGGATATGGGGAGGGGGAAAGGTAAGCTGTGACAAAGCGAAAGAGAGGCATGGACATATATACACTACCAAACGTAAGGTAGATAGATAGTGGGAAGCAGCCGCAGAGCACAGGGAGATCAGCTCGGTGCTTTGTGACCGCCTGGAGGGGTGGGATGGGGAGGGTGGGAGGGAGGGAGATGCATGAGGGAAGGGATGTGGGAACAGATGTATATGTATGACTGATGCACTTGGTTATAAAGCAGAAACTAATAAAAAAATAAAAATAAAATAAAAATAAAAACAATAAATACTTGGGAAGAAAAAAAGAAACTTTGACTCAAGACAAGCTGGACATGGAGGAGTGAGAGAGGGCAAGGGGTAGAGGGAAAGACATGTTTCTCGGTGGGAGCTGGTGTACCATCCCCTGGGCACAGCTCCTGCGCAGAGGCCTGATAAGGAGCCCTCACCTCCACCCACCCCCTTCAACCAGAGAACTTCCAACTGCTGCTCCTCAATAATTGAAGAGCAGGAAAGCTGGTGACTAGAGGGAGGCTGGCGGAGGGGAGGATGAAGGACCACAGTCCACCGTTAGTGCGTCACTTAAAGGCTGGTGAAATTAATGGGGCAAATGACCCCAGTCACAGAATTTGGCAAGTCCACGGCTTTCCTGGGTTTCACCCACCGGCTCTGTTTCCTCGGCTATCTGGAAAGGAGGGAGAGCACTTGCGAAGAAGCCTCTGGAATGTCAGCTTCTGGGAATCTTGCTGAGGACGGGGCGGGGAGGGAGCGCTTACCGGGAAACACTGGATTACCCTAGCCGCCTTGGGGTGTCTGCGACCGGGGCTGCGGTTTCTGCGGACCTGAGCGGCAGGTGGCATCGGAGAGTCAGACCTGCTTGCGGGCACCAAGACGACACTCGGTCGGGAGACAGGGACAGGCCGCAGAAACGTGAGGAAGTGCCACTCGCAGCCCAGAGGAGAGGAAAGGAAAGCCCCAAGCATGCACCCAGCCCTGGCCCCCGCGCCACGGGCTGCGTCCCAGGAGCCGTCGCCACCTCTGAGCAGCCCAGATGGGAAGGGGGTGGGGCGGAGTACGGTTCCCGCGGCGAACTGCTCGCCAAGGGCCCCGGGGCCTCTGCGGGAGCGCCGAGCCGCGCGCCTCTCCGAGCCCGGCGCGGGGCCCTCGGGCGGGAATGCGCGGGGGCGGGAATGCGCGGAGCCGGGACGCGATGGCGGGTAGGGGGCTGGGTCGCGCGCGGGAGAGGGCGGCAGGAGGGAGCTGGAAGAGAGTTACCGCGTGAGAGAGCGGTTAAGAGCCCGCGGTCTCTTTGGAGATGCCCTGGCCAATGGCAGAAGCGGAAGCTGTTTATATGGGCGGGGCGTCGCCACGGCAGCAGGAGACGCCTTGTGAGCGGCGACTGAGTGCCGGTCCCTGGACGCTGGCTTTCAGAGAGGCGCCGGCGGGCGTGAGTGGCGACGAGGATTGCTGGCTGGGCCCTCGAGCTGGGAGCAGAGAGCCGCGGTGAGGGTGGGCGGTGGGAGGAATTTCTTTGAGAACCTTCCTTTGGCCCGGGCTGCGCTCTGAGCCAGGTAAGGGACAGGGAGGGCTGCAGGCCGTGGGAAGGGAGGGCGTCAGTAGCAGCCCGCTCTCCCATCCGTCCACGACGGAAGTGGTGGGCCCGGGGACTGACATCAGAGGCGTTTGGGGGACACTCACATCCCGCCCCCTTATAACTCTCTGTATTGTTTCCTTCCTTCCCCTTGATCCCCATCCTAATATCCCTTTTCAAAGATCAGACGACCTCCCCCGCCCCCCGACCTGTCGTACTGCCCTCCTGGACTCTCTCGCCCCATTTCCATTGGTTGTGGACGGAGAGAGGGGGGTTAATTCCACGCTTTGAGGGAGAAAGGGGTGGCCTCGCATGCCCCTACACTATTCCCTCGTTTGGCTAATTAAGTCTCCTCTAAAAGATCCAAGAGGAAAAGAGCGAGGCGAACCCCGTGTGGGTCGGACCCCCGGGCACACCTTCTGTTTCCCAGACCTCGGCAGTAAAAGATCCTCCCCAGCTGCAGGAAGGATTTTAGTAAGAGCCTCCCCCCTCGCCCACACTCTCCCCTCGGGGGTGGGGAAAGAGGGCTCAGTTCCCGCTCTGGTCCCCGCAGGCACCACATTCCCTTTGGAGGAGGCTACCCCCGGATCGCGGGATGGAAGCCCGCTTCCGGGAGGCTGCGTAACTGAAGCCGCGGGAGTCAGCGGGCCGGAGAGCTCGGCGGCCACCCTCGGCTCGGCTCGTGGATGTTGACAGCCCCCTCAGAGAGTCCCCGCAGATATGGCGGAGAGCTGGCTACGCGTCTCGGGAGCAGGGGCAGCGGAGGAGGCCGGACCGGAAGGCGGCCTGGAGGAGTCCAACGCCCTGAATGACAGCCTGACCAGCCTGCAGTGGCTGCAGGAATTCTCCATTCTCAACGCCAAGGTCCCCGCCCTGCCTTCAGGGGACACCGACCCTCACGGCTACCACGAGCTGTCAGGCTCGGCCGAGCCGGGGTCTCCCCTGGCGGCGGACCCCGCCTGCCTGGGGCAGCCGCACACACCCGGCAAGCCCACGTCCTTGTGCACGCCGCGGAGCGCCCCCTCGCGGCTGCAGGCCTCGCCTCCCGACGACGTGGACTACGCCACCAACCCGCACGTGAAGCCGCCCTACTCGTATGCCGCGCTCATCTGCATGGCCATGCAGGCCAGCAAGGCCACCAAGATCACCCTGTCAACCATCTACAAGTGGATCACGGACAACTTCTGTTACTTCCGCCACGCTGATCCCACCTGGCAGGGAGGGAGGCACTCCCTCCCTCCCTCCCCATGCCCGCGCGGACTGGACTCACATCCCAGATCCGCAGGCCAAGTAGGCGCGGTACGGCCAGGGCCCCGAGAAAGGAAGGCCGTCCAGGAAGGACCTCAAGGGAGCCCAGTGCTTGGACTGCTGCCCCTTTGACTTCAGAGACGGAGGAGGGAGGATGTTCAGAGGGCTGCAGGGGTGCCGACATAGAGGTTCAAGTGGAAAGAACTTGTCCCTCATCCGGCAGGCTCAGCCCAAAGACCAGGGCTGAACTATGCGTGGACACAGCCCCCCAGGGTAGGTTGATGGACTGAGGGACACATTTGTGTCCCAAGTCCTGGAATTCCTACACACTACCCTCCTCAAGGTCAGTTTGTCAGGGCCTGACTGGAGGCAGAGCATGGTTGCTGCCCGGCTCTGCATCCCGCCTGCTTTCAGTTGGCTGGAGGGGCTCTGGGAGGGGAGAGGGGTGTGCTGCAGGGTGTGGTGGCCATCTGTGTCCCAGTGGAAGGGCTACGGGGCCTTCCGAAAGCTGCTGTGCCAGCCCCCACCCCAAGGCCTCCCTAGTATCCTGCCTACACTCCTCCCCCTCTTCTCATCAACCTCCCTGCGGGGACAATTATCTCAGCCAGGTGCTTTCCACAGGGGCTCTTTCCTCCCACACTGGCTTCATGTTCCAAGTCTCCGGAACCTGGCACAGAGCAGCCAAGGGGCCCAGACCACCATGTAAACCTCCCAGTCTTGCCAGGGCGCACTACTCACCTGCCGGCCCCACCCACCAGGCCCCAGACCCCTGTGCCCCAGCGTGGTTTGGACTGTGCACCCAGGCGTGAACAAGGCAGGATGGTGATTCAGGCTGGGCACACACTGCCCTGAGCCTCTTCGACCATCAGGATCAGGGGCTCCTTGGGGACAGAGACCCTGAGGATGCACAGATCCTTCCCTGTGGCACAGGTCACAGGATCAGAGTTCCTGTGATCACAGCTATTCCACGTTTGCGTGGGCCCTGACCCTGGGGCAGGTACCATTTGTAACCTTGGTGAGAAAGCAGAGACCCTCCACCACCCCCCACCCTACCCCAAGCCTGAGAGCCCCCAGGAATGAGCGCTATGCTCCTGGCTGGGTAATAATCAACTGAGGCCTCAGAGCCTGGGGTGGGAGGAGGGGGACATGGTGGGTGAGGGCCCAGGCCAGCAGCCGGCTGTACAGACAAGGAAAGTCATCAGATCCTCCCACACTTCATCCCCCACCACACACACACACCCTCACACCCACTCACTCATTTCACAAACAGAGAAGGCCAGCCAGGCCCAGGCAGAGGGAGATGGCTGTCCAGGACCTGGGGGAGCCAAGGCCTTTGACCAGAGGCCGCAAGCAGCGGGGTAAGGGAGGGAGGGCAGGACAGGCCGGCACTGAGAACCACCCTGCGGCTCAGGGCTCGGATGACTGAGCAGCCAGATGTCCTGGCAAATGGGAACAAAAGCCCCCGACAGCACTCCCAGCTCCTGGTGCCCCGTGGCGGGTGTCCCAGAGCCTCCCGCTCGGAGCAGCGCTTCTGTCTCCCCTGCCCCCATCGGAGAGAAGGTGGTGGTGGGACTGGCAGTGGCGCTAGGAGACCCCATCACTGACCCCACCCACTCTCCCAGCTGTCTTCCTTCTCTCCTATCTCCCTGTGTCCAGAACTCCATCCGCCACAACCTGTCCCTGAAGAAGGGCTTCATCAAGGTGCCTCGGGAGAAGGACAAGCCAGGCAAGGGGGGCTTCTGGCGCATCGACCCCCAGTACGCCGAGCGGCTGCTGAGTGGGGCCTTGAAGAAGCGGCGGCTGCCCCCAGTCCACATCCACCCGGCCTTTGCCCGCCAGGCCGCGCCAGAGCCCAGCGCCGCCCCATGGGCCGGGCCACTGACCGTGAGCGCCGAGGCCCAGCAGCTGCTGCGGGAGTTCGAGGAGGCCACTGGGGAGGCGGGCTGGGGTGCAGGCGAGGGCAGGCTGGGGCGTAAGCGTCAACAGCCCCTGCCCAAGCAGGAGGCCAAGGTCCCGCGGCCCTCCAGCCCCCTGCTGCTGACCCAGGAGGAGCAGGCTGAGCTGGAACCCCTCAAGGGCAACTTTGACTGGGAGGCCATCTTGGACGCTGGCACGCTGGACGGGGAGCTGGGCACGCTGGAGACCTCGGAGCTCATCCCGCCGCTGAGCCCTGCCTCACACGGGGACGTGGACCTCACCATCCATGGCCACCACATCGACTGCCCTGTTACCTGGGGGCCTCCAGTGGAGCAGGCTACCGAAAGCCTGGACTTTGATGAGACCTTCCTGGCCCCATCCTTCCTGGAGCACCCCTGGGACGAGAGCACCCGTAGCTCCCTGCCCCCCGAGCCCCTCTTTGAGGCCGGGGATGCCACACTGGCCTCTGACCTGCATGACTGGGCCAGCCTGGCCGCCTTCTTGTAAGAAGCCAGGCCCTGCCCCACCTCCAGACAGCACCGAAGTCTGGGCCCAGACTGCCCCCCTCCCCGCCAGTGCAGGCCCATGGACACCCTACCACCCAGGCAGGGGCTGGGCCAGGTCAACCCACCAGGCCACACGGCCCCCAGCCCAGGCCATCCTCAGATTCTAGTCCAGCAGGCTGAGAATTGGGGCCCAGGACCAAAATTGCTGCCTCCGCTCCCCAGCCCCCCATACACACAGTGTTTCATTGATCCACTTCTTCCCTGCCCCAGAGACACGCTAAGGGCCCTGCACTATGAGAGCTGCAGCTTGGAGGGGCCCTGGCCAAGCTGGAAACATCAGTACAGGGCCCGCCCCAGAACACCTTAGCTTCGAAACTTCTCTCTCTCCTGCTCTCTTCCCCAGGTCTCTATCCAGAGCAAGTTCCCAGGTACAACAAATGCTGATTAGGTGACTGCAAATTAACACCCAAGAGGCCTCTCCCGGCAGTCTGTGAGGAGGAGCAAGGCGGAGGGGGGAAGAGAGAGGAGACAGAAAGGAGGCCGGGGTGCTGGGTGGAGCCAGGAGATTTTCTAAGGCCTCTGGGATCTTCTGGCTTCATCCCTAGAGATGGGGCAGAGGGCATGTGTCCCTAATCTTTGAGCCCAACTTGAGGCTGAGAGCAGCGGGGAGATGGGGATCTGGGGGTTAGGGGCTGGGGCAGCCAAGCTGCAGAGGGAAAGGGGACAGACAGACTAATGTAGTGAGTGTAGCTATAGCTGAGGCTTAACTGGGAGGGACGCAGTGCTTGCTAGAACCACTGGGACCAGGAATGGGGGGATGGCCCCGTGCCCTTGCTTGCACTCCTGCAGGGGAGTGTCTTGCTCCACCATAAACGCCCTGGGCTGCATACCACATCCACTCTCCTAACCCATCGGGCATTGTAAGCTTTTTCATAGAAAGTTATTTACAATAAAAACATTTTTAAAAATAAAGTTTTAAAAAGTCTCAAAATGGGGCTTCCCTGGTGGCGCAGTGGTTGAGAGTCCGCCTGCCGATGCAGGGGACACGGGTTCGTGCCCCAGTCTGGGAGGATCCCACATGCCGCGGAGCGGTTGGGCCCGTGAGCCATGGCCGTTGGGCCTGCGCGTCCGGAGCCTGTGCTCCGCAACGGGAGAGGCCACAACAGTGAGAGGCCCGCATACAGCAAAAAAAAAAAAAAAAAAAAAAAAAAAAAGTCTCAAAATGGACCTGCTTGCAACTTTCTCTGGGGAAAAGCATGGGCCAGTTTTGGGGAGGCCACGGCCCAAGGGGGAATGGCTGGGGGAAGATGGGGGGCACCAAAGGCCTGCAGAGTGTCCCCTGATGCACTCCTCATGATCTCTGGGTCCCCAGAGAGAAAGGGGCTGAGAGGTGGCCCTTGGGGGTCCCCTGCAGCCAGGGCCTCGGCACCTCTATATGCGCAATGGGGAGACTGTACCCACAGCCCCGAGGAACAGGCGGCAAAGGAGGCACAGCCCCCTCCCTAGCCCTGGGGACTCACTCACAAAGGCCGTTCTTGACCAGGGCTCGGCTCACGTTCCCCACCTCGCCCAAGTTGAGGGCCTGCCCAGACTCACCTGCGGTCCTCGCCTGGGCCTGTCTCCAGCTCCTCCCTCCCTTGGTCCCTTCCTGAAGGGACAGGGTGTGACGTCAGAGGGCCCCAGCCCCTGGAGCCCCACTTGCCACCCTGGGGTTCATTCACCCCGCCCAGGGCCTTCCCTCCAATGCAGGTTGGGGCTGAGGGAGGCCATCAGGGCAGACGGAAGTGGGGGTGCCTAGACCCTACACCTCCAGCCTGTGAGGAATCAACGTACTAGAGTTCTGATGGGGAAACTGAGGCACAGCAAATATGTGACACTCAGCAGGCACCTTTCAACCCCCTCACCCCAGCTTTGCCTGGAACCCATCTCTCCCCCGAGCCCGCACCTGGCCCCGCCAGCACACCCTTGTGGTGCACAGCCCCTTCCCCCAGCACTCACGTGCACGTGCGCACAGACACACACACACACACACACATGGGCACTGTCGTACACAATCCTGCCCAGCCTCCACGGGCCCCTTTCTCCTGAAGCCCCTTTCTTTCCTTGCACTCGAGGCTGGCTCCAGGACAACCTGGCATTCCCCCACCAACTTGCTGCTTTCCCTTGCTAATTATTCCAAATATTTCAGAAGGGTGCGCACACTGCAGGGCCAGCCGGGTTGGGGCCTTACAGAGCTCAGGAGGCAGCCCATCCCCTTCCCACCGCTTGCTGAGGAGGCTGCCCCAACCTCCCTCTGAGACTCCCTTCACCCCCTAAGCAACGACTCCCTCCCTCTCCCCACCACCCTCCGGCCTTCCTGCCCACGCTCCCCAGCTCTGGGGGAACATGGGGGCTCCAGCCTCTCCACTGGTCCCCAGGCTCAGCCTCCAGCCCCCGCCAAAAGGGGTACACCCTGGATTGACAGGTGGGGCCGGTCACTGTCCCCCCTCCTCACCCTCTGCCTTGGCCCATGCTGGGGGAAGAGGGGCAAGGTCAGGGGCTGACAGAACTGCCTGCCAGGTAAGGAAAGGCTGAAGAAGCTTCTGGCTGCCAGGAAGAATCCCCAGGAGCTCCTGAAAATCCCTATGCTTGGGACTAGCGTCTCTGGGGCTGGGACCCAAACACTGGCACTTTTAAGGGTCCATGGATGCTGCCAACGAGCAGCCAAAGCTAAGAGGGGGCTCCGAAGCGGCCAGAACACAGGGCTTCACACACCCTTTCAGCAGGCAGCGTTTGGGGGTTGGCGGTGGAGGGGGCGGGAAGCGTGAGTGGATCCTGTCCCTCCTATTCATCCCTGCCCCGGCCCTTGGCTGGGTGGCTTTTTCAAAAAACGTTCAGTGACTCCGTATTTATTTAGAGATTCAATGTAATCCCAGTCAATATATACTTTGCGCCCTTAACAGTAAGTTGCAGACAGGCTGCCCCATTAGCACTAGATACTTTAGTGTGTGTTTCCTTAGAACAAGGACACGCCTCCATAATCCCAGTACCACCATCACAATCAGGAAATGAACACTGACCTGGTAATCCCATGTAACTGCAGACCCCCTTCACGTCTTGCAGATCACCCCAGTAATGCTCCTCTCCATTCCAGCCTCCCAATCCAGGACCCCATGTTGCACTGAGCTGTCCTTTCTCTTGTGCCCTGTGTGGCTTTGAGCCCATGACTCAAGCTCTCTGGGCAGGTTTCGCATTTCCTTTGATCTCCACTTTTGAGGTGAGAAGCCCTTCAGCCACTTCACCCTCAGGTGTGGTACAGTCCCTTCCCAAAGCAAGAAGCCAGCTTTCTGTCTCCTCACTTTCCACCTCTTCCCTATCCTCCCTCCCCCATGTATCGCCAGCCAGGAAAGGGATGAGGGGCAATGTTCAGGAACTCAGTCTTTGGGGACCCTCGCCATCTGCCCACGGGACAGGCCACCCCCAGCTCCAGTGACGGGAAGGCCCCCGGGATGGGATTCCATGCTGGCCTGAAGCAAATGCGCCAGGCCTCCTGAAGAGCTGAGCTGAGGGCAGGAAACACTCTTCTCCCCGCCTCTGCCCCCCTCAACATACTGGGGACCCAGACTTGAAGAAGGAAGGTCATGTCCATGGTGTTCTCCCAGATCAGCACCGACACTGTCTCCTCCATGTCCGGCTCCTACATCGCCCCTGGCACGGAAGAGGACGGGGAGGCTCTCCCCTGCCCCCGGGCCGCCAGCAGGACCCCCTCAGAAGAAGGAGACGTAAGAGAGGAGCATGGGATCGCCCTCGCCGCTCTGCTCTGCTGTGTACTTGAGTCCCAAGGAGCTCAGTCCAGGGCCTGCCAGGGAGATCGGCAAAGCCCCCCAGTGCTCGGGAGGGGAGCCCTGGAAAACACGGTACCGGGTTGTTGAATCAAAGACTCCCTCAGATGTGATCTTCCATGTGGCACCACTTCTGTCCTGAGGACTTGGTTTGGGTTTGCTGCCAGGCGAGCTGGGTAGGAGAGCCGGTGTCATCTGCACCTTGACTTTTGTTGCTCCTTTGCAGGTGACGCCAGCGGCGTCTCCAGACTGCAACTTTGCGGGCCTCATCGCCACCGCTGAAGAGCAGGATGCAGAGGTAAGAGCAAGGTGGACGCTGGTGCCCCTCCACAGTCAGAGGGACTGCCGGCGCTGGCAGAGGATGCAAATAGGATGGGGGCTGTTCTGGAAGAAGCCTTCCAAGGTGGTGCTCTTGGATCTGTTAGAGGCAGGGTGCAGAGCAGAGGGACTCTCCGGTTAGCAGAGGGTGCTGGTCTCAGCGTAATAGGCGTGGGGTGAGTTCCAGAGGGAAGTCTTCCAGGCGAGACCCTTGAGAGGTGTTTGTCCTCCAATTCACTTAGTATTTACCTGGCACAGGCATCTCACATCTTCCTGGCACTGGGGGACACAAAGACCGAGTGACATGGCTTTTGCCTGCCCACACCCCCAATCCACCCATCCCACCCATTCCGCAGCTCCATCTGATGGAGGAATCAGAGTTATAACTCAGCGTGAGAAGTGCTCTGACGGAGGTGTGCCTGAAGTATATAGAATGCCCAGCACCCAGTGGGGACTCTACAACTTTCTCTTGAGCCAGATGTTCTCAAAGGAGTATCTGGATGGGACTGGGGATCCTAAAGGGTTCCTGAAAGTTTTATGATCTCACGGTTTGCTTTTTCATTTGACAACTTTTATTTCCACCTGAGAGAAACAGTGTGAGCTGAACTATTACCAAGGCTATTCCTGACTGTCCCAGGGTCCCTCTGTAAGGTGCCTCAGACCTGGTCCCTCAGGAACGTGCCTCAGACCTGGTCCCTATGGGCCGATCCTGCCTCGCCAGGCAAAATCTGCCTCTGCTGGGCCTCCCAGCCATCTCACACGGACAGGAAATGTCTGGATACCATGAGGGTGATTACTTCTGTCTTCTGACAATCAGTAGACTCATTTCACTGCTTTATGGACTCACAGTGCCTTCCTTCTGTCCGAGGGAAATGATGTTCTAGAAGAAGAGGACGGATCACCCACACAAGAAGATGGTAAAAGACCTGGTCTTTTGCTCCCTTTTATTATATTTCTTTCCCGGGTATTCTCTGAAGGGTAGAGAAAGGGGCACTGGTGTGACTTGGTGGCACTGCTCAAGGGTGTGGCTTTTGGGAAAGGTCGTCTCCTTGATGGAATATCAAAGCAAGCAGGGTATCTGAGGACCTCAGCAGCCTTCCTGGCTCTTTCTGGGCCTCTGAGCCCAGGCTGCAGAAGATACATGGAGTTCTCCATCTACGTTGAGTAGATCCTGAAGCTTCTTGGGCAACTGCCATCACCTTCCTTCCTGCTTCAGCTTCTCAGCTGAGTCTCACAGAACTGCTCTAGCAGCCCCAAAGTTCATCTGCAGCAGGAGAACAGCTTCCTCCCCTTGGGGGAACCGACTGTTAGGCAGTAGGTTTTCCTGCTTTAGTGAAGAAAACGGCTGATGTTACAGTAGCAGAAGGATCACAGCCCTGGCGGCAGAGCAAAGGTGAGGTGAAGAGACGTTAGCAGCTCAGCGTGCACTAGTGTTTGTAGGCTATTGGAACGAGTCTCTTTACCATCGTTCAGGCCTCAAGTAGATATTTTTTTTTTAATCGCAAGAGTTGGTTTACAATGTTGTGTTAGTTTCTGCTGTACAGCCACGTGAATCAATTATACATATACATATATCCACTTTTTTTTTAGATTCTTTTCCCATATAGGCCATTACAGGGTACTGAGTAGAGCCCCTGTGCTCTACAGCAGGTCCTTATTAGTTATCTATTTTATATATAGTAATGTGTATATGACAATCCCAATCTCCCAATTTATCCCTCCCCTCCCTTTGCCCCCCGCCATAACCATAAGTTTGATTTCTACACCTGTGACTCTATTTCTGTTTTGTAAATAAGGTCAATCATATCTTCAGTCGGAAGAATTTTGTTTCTAGTAAGCCGAGAAGCGAAGGAAGGACCTACATATAGAGCAAGGAAGTGGCGTGGGGGGGTGGGTTAGGCGAGCTGGGAATCCCACCTGGGATTGTAGGACCAGGCGTCCCAGGACCCGGTGTCTCTTCCGTCTGCTCCTCTGAGGTGCCTCCACAGAAGGGCAACCTCTAGAGCAAACCTGGATCCCAGCCTGGATGCAGATGTCATGCTAGTCGCTTCTGCTTTGGCCATGGCGGTTGCTTGGTGGGTGGTGTGGTGTGCAGGGGGTGCACATGTGCACATGACCACTCTCTCCAGGCCAAGTAGTGCCGGAGGAGGGGTGGTCGCCCAGGCTGTGCCTCTGTCGCCCGCACACGCCAACCAAGCCGGGGTTGGGCGCTACCTCCCCTCGGTTGATGTCTTCAGGGCGCAAGGCTCCGAGTTCTCCATTGTGATTGTCGTCCCCAGTAGAATATTTGCTTCTAAAAGCCACAGGGCAGTACGTGGTTTCGCCTGACATTCCATATGTGGTTTCCACCTGACATGCTGTACACAGTAGATGTATGTTTCTTCCTCTGCCTTTCACCAAGGAAAAAAAAAAAACCGGGTGGGGGGCTTGAAAAAATAACATCTAAAACTGTCCCCTTCCCATCTTACACGACTGTAGGTTTCTGGTCAGCCCCTTAAAACATCCTCAGAACAGCAAATTAAGTCTCAAAGAAAATAAATCATAATTTTTCAAGCGATGCGATTCTTTGATTTGAGGTGCAAATTTACGGGACCAAAGAGCTTTAATTGCCATTTTATGTATTAGTCATTTCGCAGAGCCTTGTGGTCATAAACACACCCCACGTGCACCGACAGACACAGGCCGGAGCCTGGCGTCACTTCCCCCGTGGCTCTCCTAGCTCTTCCAGCCTGGCTTAGCTCTGCTCTGGGCCCGGGTCTGTGTGTCCGAACCCCACAGACCTGCCAGCGCCTGATTTCCCAGGAACGAAGGCTGGAAAGGGGCCAGTTAAGGAAACAGAGCAGAACACAGCGAGAACACAAACGTACCCACACAGTTTCCTTTATTGTCCACTCTCCCCACTTAATTATTGTCTTTTTTTTAACATATGATTTGATGTTTTTTGTCTCCATCCTTAAGATTTTTATTTTAAGGACAGCAAAGCAGAGAAAAACACAGCCAGGTCCTCTCTAACTGCCTTAACTCCGTTACAGGCCAGAGGACATTTGCATTTCTAGGTATGGTTTGTGACAATAACAATGACTTTGACATCGCCAGCATGAAAGCACTGGACAATAAGCTGTGCTCTGTGGTCTGCTTACCCGGTGAGTGGCAGTCTGCTGAACATGAACTTGGTGGGAGATGCTCCCCTGCTCGCACCTCTGCTCTCACCCTAGGACACCCATCTCCTGCCCTGCAGTTCCTGCAAGAAGGCATGGGCTTTGCTAAGGTGCTGGGAGCCAGTTGCTGAAAGGAAGTGAGGCGGCCTCGGGAGAGTCCTTGGGCAAAGAGCGACTGTGCTCTAAACGAATCTATTTGGGCATGGAGAAAGGCGCAAAAATACCCCCAAAGCCTTCCGATTTGGCCTGACCGTGCCCCCTCCATCATGATCTTGCAGATCCCATGGCAGGGGGCCTGGTCTTGTTTCCATCAACAGGCAGTTTAAGGCAGACACGGCCTCTGTGATAAGGTCTTGGAAAGAGAGCCTGAGCCCTTGAAAAGGGAACCTGTAGCCCCTCAGAGGAGAGTGGATAGTTAGGATCAGAGAGGAATTTCAAAGCCTGCATTTTATAGACTAGCTCTGTGACCCAGTGAGCCCTGGGCGACCACCAGTTGCCTTGTGCTCCCTAGATTTGGATCCCAAAGGAACGATCAGGGGTCGAGGGTGACTCTTCTCCCTGGAGGCCTAACTATAAATTCAATCAGGGCCATCAACGTGCCCCTTATTCCTTCTCATGACACTAAACTGAATCCGGGATGAGTTCTCAGGAGGAGCCCACCTGTCAGTCACACTCTGCGCACTGATGTCTCTCTGCTCCGTGCTCACCAAGGGCTTCACCAACCATGGCTCTAAAGCCACATCTTGCCCGGTGGACTAGGTCGAAATTGCCCCTCCTGGGTTCACAGCAGAGACTGCCTTCATGTTGCGTGGTTTGTAATCTCTTAAACATGCCCTGGACATACTTAAGCTTCAGGACAGCCACGTCCCGTCATGGGTCCAGTGCTTTACTCTCTTGGCGACGTGGTTACAGGTGCTGGAGGGACACAAACTACTGTGGTTGCCACTCTCCAACAGATTGCAAAAGACCCAGGTCCTCACCCCTCTGGCCCCATGAAGGCTTGTGTTGGAGGAAGCCATAATCCCCAGAGACACCTCCCACAGCCTTCCCAGGGGCTCTCCGGTCCCTTCCCACTTAGCGTTGACCCAGCCAGGCCAGGGCCAGAGTGGCTGAGGTCCAGGGTACACTTCACTTCCTGCCTTCCTACTCTTTACCTGGCTTCTGCCTGTCCATTTGTTTCTCATGTCTTTTTGCCAAATGTACGTCTGTCTGTCCAGTTTGTTTATTTTGAAACTCATTTAGGTTATCCAGACTTCGTGTGAAAGTTCATGTTCACCCACACCCAACCCCAAGCTTGCTGGGCGCACGCACATCCGAGGGGCCCTCGCTGAGGCTTCCGTTCCTAACTGGCAAGAGCCTGTATTTAATATGCTGAAATTTTCCAGGAAATAACATATTTGTGAGACTAGATTAATCCCTGTTCCACAAAAGCGGGGATGCTTCTGTGGCAAAGGTTACAGGCAGGATTTGTTTTGGTCACTAGTTGGGGAAGATGCCATCTCTGCCCTCACTCCGCCCTGAGTCTGTGGCAGCTGTGCCGGCCAGCTGCTCACTGGGTTTCAAGAGAGGAATCTAGGCTCCTGCCTCCCCGCAGTGGCTCCCCACCAACCCCCGTGTTTGGCAGAGAGAGCTCCTGGGAATTGTTTCAGCCACCCATGCTGGTGGAAACTGACCCCAGGCCTTGTGCTTCCTCCTCTCCCTAACTCCTTCGGGCCAACCTGCTGGTGGATGTTTATTCCACTCTGGGATTGCGGCAGGGGAGCGAGACCTGGAAGGAAAACAATGCCTCGGCTTCTTTATGGTGATCTCGAGAGCCAACCATTCTCAGATTAAACTGGCTTCACCGTTCAGGCCAGACATGAAACCGAATGACAGTGGCGGCTGCCGGGAGAGGGAGTTAAGGGTCGCATCGTAGCCTCACCCCGAGGTCTCAAGGGCTCTTACGGGAGAAGGAAAGTGCATCTGCTCTCTTGGTAAAATGTTTCTCGGGTTCTGCTGTTAGCGTCACACTGGTAGTAAAGAGCTGGGGGACTCTCTGGAAGCATCTGTCGGGTTAATGTCAGGTTAATGACAGGAGCATCCACTGTGGTAGGTCCCGTGGAATCAACAGACCTCACCACGCTCAGCTGTAAGTTCAAAGTTCCATCCTATGACTGAGGTGCCTCAGGCTGGCTTGGCCGTCAGGACAGCTTCTCAGGCACTTGGTCTCCCTCTCCACGCTGTTTCCCTCCCCACATGGATGCCACTCCCCTCACGGAGCGCCCACAAGGAGGGAGCCAGGGGAGCATCCCATGGTCCACCCTCCCCAGGCCCACAGGTTCTCTGGCAGGAGCCCCAGCTCGCGGCAAGGATGGCTCAGGTCCCCATCCTCGCTGCTCTCATCAGCCTTGTGGGAGTGATGTTGAGAAAGCACCTGTGTCATTCCAGCACCTCTTCCGCTAAGAAGCCTCTGGGTCTTCTTTGGCCCTGAGACCAAGGTGGGGGGGGCGATGGTATGTTCTGAGATTGTTCTGCAAGTTTCTCAAAGGGAGGAAATCTGAGTTGACCATTGTAGGTGGTGAGCCGATTAGAAGCGTGAGGCCATGCTAGGTAGACGGGGCCCCAAGGAACCTGATGGAGTATCAAACAGGCGTCAGGATAGTGGCCAGGGGACCAGTGACAATTCTGTGAAAAGGCTCTGGGGAGTGTGATGGGAAAAAGCAAAGATAATTTGAGTTTATTAGTGGAAATACAAATGTTTTTGTTTTGTTTTGTTTTGTTTTTTGTGGTACGCGTGCCTCTCACTGTTGTGGCCTCTCCCATTGCGGAGCACAGGCTCCGGACGCGCAGGCTCAGCGGCCATGGCTCACGGGCCCAGACGCTCCGTGGCATCTGGGATTTTCCCGGACCGGGGCATGAACCCGTGTCCTCTGCATCGGCAGGCAGACTCTCAACCACTGCGCCACCAGGGAAGCCCGATACAGATGTTTTTAAATGATGGCATTGGACAGGAGTGGGCATACCGATGAAATCTAAAAGTACTTATGGAGGGAATTCCCTGGCCGTCCAGAGGTTAGGACTCAGCACTTTCACTGCAGTGGCCTGGTTCAATCCCTGGTCGGAGAAGTAAGATCCTCCAAGCCACTGCACAGCCAAAAACAAAACAAAGAAAAGTACTTATGGAGACCTGAAATAACCCAAGACTAAGACGCCACTAGGAAGGGTTATGCTTCGCAGATACTAAGGAAAAATCGGAATTAACTTTCTCTTTTCTTGGAGAGAAACTCTACAAGATGGTGGAACTGTTACAGACCTTAAATTTAATTAGTGGCTGGGTAGAGGCAGGAAAGAGGTGTGTGGAATCCCCCTAGATGTGCTCCCCAAATCTGCCTCTAGAGGTCTCCTCACTCCCCCGTTTCTGAGCCTGAGGATGGAATTAAGTGGGAACCACCTTTCTCTACCTCCCGTGAAGGATTTTCAATCTCCAGGCTCCCTTTTCTGGCTGAGGGCTGGACAGAATGGCAGCACTCGCTCAGGAAGTCCTCCTGCGCCTTCCAGGCTTACCTTCTGCATCCAGGATGCACGGAGCAGCAGGGTTTCGCCGAGGATCTGGCAGAAGCCTTTTTAGAGGAAAGAGCACCACCGACTGTACTAAGAAGCTGGGGAGATCAGAGACTTCAGGTCTGAGTCTTGAGGCTGTTTCAGAAGAAGCCAGTTTTCAGCCGTGGCTCAGAATCTGGACCGGTGGTGTTTGTAGCAAGGACTCAAGAATTCAGAGCCAGGCAGCCTGGCAGCCAGTGGTGGTGGCGGCGAGGCTGCGGCAGTGTTTTGATTTCACTTTGTGTGTGTGTGCGCGTGTGTGTGCGTGTGTGTGTGTGTGTGTGTGTGTGTGTGTGTGTGTCTTCTCTCCTTTTTACCATTTGCTTTTGGTCTTTCGTACCAAACAGCCGCAGTTGCGGAGTCCTGCCCATTAAACACAGAGGAATAAGTATTGGATCTACCAAATTATATAAAATGAAGGAGCAACTTATTTCATCTGGGGGTTCCTAACTTAAAAGGGCAATCTTGCCTGCTCTTCATCCTGTCACCCTTAGAGCGGTAAAGCACTGTGGACCCATGTGCCGGACTCCGGTACCCCCAGGGAGTACAGATCCCCGCATTCCGTCTGGCTGTGAGAGATACCTAAACATTTCCTCTCCCACTCACTCCCCTTCCCCTGGGGTCCACCTCCACAAGACTATTATTAGAGCCTTAGGGCGGATTAGCACACCAGGACATTTATGGGTATACACAATTTATACCCGCTGAATCCCAGTGCTTCTGCCATTAAAGGGTTTCGTGTCTTGGGCTGGCCTAACCTGAAGCTGACCCCAGACATTGGTGAGTGGACTCCCTCAAATGTGACACAGTGAGCCTCACGCACACCCTCCAGTGTCAGCTGGCTCCATCCACGAACTGAGCCCTCTGAAGGGCATGGCTCTCGGCTCTGCCCTGGAGGAGATCACCGTGTGCTGGAGGACCCAGCAATTTCCACACAGCATGAGAAATTGGGTGGTCGTACGGGCCAGTGGGGGAACACTTCGGAGCACGCTGGACCTCATCTGGCTTCAGGGGGGGCCTTCTGGGGGCAGGTGCTGGAAGAGGCAGCTCAGCAGTCCTCGGCCAGAGAATGGAAGGCTTTCCCCAAACTCAGGGGGTTAGGGCTTCATCCTCTCCCTTCAGAAGGGGCATCTCGCTTCACTGGGGGGACTGAATCAGATGGAGTCAGTCTGTGGGATGGGAGGACGACTTGGGGGAGATGAGTGTAGCCTGAACAAGGCCTTGGGGGCGGATGGTTTTCGCGCACATTCTGTGAGTCAGGCGCCCTGCTCACCACTCTTCCATGTCACCTCGCTTAGTCTCACAGCATCCCTGGGGAGTAAGTACTTGTCTC
Source organism: Mesoplodon bidens (assembly GCF_964165515.1). Classification (NCBI taxonomy): domain Eukaryota; kingdom Metazoa; phylum Chordata; class Mammalia; order Artiodactyla; family Ziphiidae; genus Mesoplodon; species Mesoplodon bidens. Next base: position 129,705 of record NW_027672468.1, on the reverse strand, counting down.
CCATCTGATGGATGGGAAAACCTGGGCTCCAAGTACAGTGACCTGCCCAAGGTCACACAGTCAGTACGTTACAAGCTGGGGCTGTATCCCGGTTTTCTGACTACAGATTTAGACCTTACTAGAGCTTGAACAAGCAGGAGGTCAGGATGGATTGGATACAGAGCATGAAGGAGAGAGAAGCACCAAGAGTGGGTTTCCAGCATGGGCAGCGGGTGCTTCTCGTGCAGGAACTGCAGTACAAGGGGGGAAGATGATGAGTTTCGTGGATGGTACCCGGGGGACCCCAAAGCTCTGGAGCTCATATCTCCTGGGGTTGGTGGCACCAGCTGATAGCAACTCTCGGTGGGCTGTTCAGGTGCAGAAGGAGAGGAACAGCTGTCACTCTGTTCTCTGCCATGCCATTTGGTCCCTGGCACCCTGCTGGGCAGCCAGTCCCTTCCTGCCCCACCCTGGCCCCCACAGCAAACACTAACTCTGAGCCCAAATTAACACACTCTTCTCCCTCCCCTTCACCTCCTCCTGCTCTCGTGAAAGTCTCAGCCAGACTCAGTTTCTTTTCCTGGTCCGCTGTAACACTTAGGCAAACTTCAAGACCAAATAAAGATACAAAGGTGGAGCCTACGGCAAGCTCACAAAACAAGGACCATCCTGCATGTCCCTCCATCAGAGGGCCACAGTGGCCATGACTGTCCCTCGCCCACTGGACGCCACTGCTCCCAAGTTTCACGTGCTGTGGTTTGCACCCTGTGGGAGTTCCAGGTAATGCGCATCTTGCCAGTTTTCGTGCCAAACTCCGGACTGTCCTGCCAGAGACACCATCTGGACCAAACCAAAGGTCCGGTAACCTTCCTTTCCTCTTCTCAGGTGCCTGGCAGGCTGACGACAACGTGGTCAGTCGTCGGAACACGCAGTGCAGACGCTCATCTTCTGGCAGCCTGGAGGACCCCGAGAACAGGCTCTGCGTGTGGGATCCTTTGGCCATCTGAGAGCCTTAGCCCCTGCACCAGGGCTCTCCTCCCGTTCTCACATCCCATCCTGGCCTCATGGCACCACTGACCTCCTGGGCATCCTCAGCAAGACACACGGAGACTTTTTAGACCCACGTGAAAGCTGGATGCTGAGGGCACCTGACCCTTCTCCCAGACTCATCTTCTTCCGCAACCGTGATCCTTCCCCTCTCAGAAGGGACTGGAAACCTCTTTTCTCCTTGTGGGCTAAAGCCACTCGAACTGCAGCTCATGAGACCCTTTGCAGAGAGTCTCTGGAATGTTTCCACTGTATCTTGATCTTCAGGTGGAGCTGTGGCCTACAGACTGGTTATTTCTTGTGCATCTTTTCTTATTTTTCTCCTTAGGAGGTAGACCAAGAAGACTCAAGAGTTTGGGTGACTTCATTACAAACACCCATCTGGCATTTTCTAGTCTCTGGGACATCATGACCAATCTGAGACCTGCAGTTTGGGGTGGCGTTGGGGGATGACTCCTGTGAGAAGGGAAAGCCATATTGCACTGTAAGTGGGGTTTCCCTCAAAATGCATTAGGAGCTCCTCTCTCAAGGACAAGAAGCAGTGGCAACCACCAGAAGGTTGGTTGGGAAAACAGTTCTTGCTTCTGGTAGCAGAGGCTATGCCTCGTGTGTCTGCTTAGGAAGGAGGCCTTGAATCTGAGAACCCCTCAGTTAAATGATGACCTACCGGGGAGTTCTTTATGATCAGGTGCACTCAGGAAGGCCTGGGGCTCCATCCTAAGGTGACACTGCAAAGGCATTTTTGACCCCCTCTATGTACCAGGCACTTGTTAGGGACTGTCGTATATTATCACGTTTCATCACTACCGCCCTGTCAGGTGGCATTCTTATCCCTGCTGCCCCCGTCTCCACCCCGCTTTTCTGAAAGAGTTGAAGAAAGAAGCTGAGAGAGGGGTGGACCGGTGGTTCTCATTTGGTGCCCAGGAACCCCAAAGGAGGTTGGGGGAAGGGCTGAGCTGGGGTCAGTGGTGGTCTGGGAGGCTCCCCACCCCACCGGATTTCCTCCCCTGTCCTCCAGATCAGCTGAGCCTGATGGGGGGAGCCGGAGGTACTGCCTTCCATAGGCTCATCAGAGATTTAGAGATATTGTTCAAATCACATGTGCACCCCACCTCACTCTGGTGTAGGGCATAGAAATAACAGCCGGAAACAGCAAGACCGTAAGCTGTTGGCTGTTCCTCCCTCAACACTAGTGTTATCAATGGATTCCTCATAGCTCTCTGATAGATGCATTGTCTGCTGGCTTTTGGAAGAGGTGGTTATTTAGTGGAGCATGAGATTGAGAAGCAAATTGGGATCCAACATTTTGTGAGGCTGAGATATGACAGAGCCCTAGGCTATGCCCACCATGATGGCCTGAATTAGTAGTTGGAATTGTTGCCCTAGAAGAACTTTTCAGGGTCCTTCCCAAGGCCTCAAAGAGAGCCCAGTGCCGGGGAATGTTTTGCACCTCCTGTGTGGCTGCTTTGCGCCACCAGGTGCCTGGTGACCCTCACTGCCTGGTGGTTGTGGTTCACATCCTGCCCTGGGGGTGGGCAGGGGGAGGCCTGTGGTCTTGACAGACACTACACGAGCCAAGCCTGAATCTCAGCTTCTGCCTTGAGTTCCCGTGTCCACCCGCTCTGAAATCCTGCAGTGGGCTCTGCTGTTTCAGGCCCCATTTAATGTCCTTCCTTTCCCCGAAACATTCTTACAGCCCCTTTCATATTGATGATTCCAGCAATAACCACACTTCCTGATCTCCTTGAAGTCTGAGTCCCAGAAGCACTAGGGAAGGGGGCGCTCCCTTAGCCTGGGGTGGTGGTATACAGATCCACCTCCTCTCCCGGCAGGTAGTATTCAGAGTGTGGTGTTACCTGAGATGAAGGAGATGCAGGTAAACAGTTGCCACAGTGGCCAGGAACCCTAAGAGGAAGCCATTGTCTTCACCCTTTCTGGAGGGTCTGTCTTCTCCCAGGAAGAGGCTCAGAGAGATTCCTCAAGGCCTTGGTTCCATAACCAAGACATACCCAGGTGAGAAGTGGCCCTTCACTCCTGTTTCTCAGACAGTTCCTGCTCTCTCCCCCATCCCCTCACCTCTTTGCCCTCATTTAGCTCTTTGGCGAGCAGAAATATCCCATCCAAAAGGGCTGGGATCAGGGAACAGGGCACAGAGCCTGGTCGGGGAACAGGACCGCCGCCCCAGTCATCATCTGGAGATGGTCATGTTGTTAGCAGTTGACCCACAGAGAATATGACGGGGCCTGGTTTCTCACACAAGGACACAGACTAACCAGAGGCCTGGGGCTCCTTCCTGCCACACTCAGGTCGGAGCTCACCTATGAGCTCACTTCCGGGTGGTGTGGTGATCCCAGCCTTCTCACAGAGCCCTTTTTCCTTCTCCTCCCCAGTCCCATCCCACCAGAGGTCATGCCCACGCTGGGGCATCTCCTGGGCACGGATCCACACACGTTAAGCCATCTCACCTGGGGAGAGTTTGTGTCCTGTTCACCTGACCTTGGCATGCTGCTTGCTCACTTTGCTTTAGGATCTGCACACCTAGTGTGTGTAAGTATGTGTGTACTGTTGTGCCAGCTGTGTACCCCTCACTCCCTGGAGTACACTCATGGGCACACTACAGTGGGGACGTCAAGGATGCAATATTTATGGACTGCTGCATGATTCTTAAAAATGAATAAAACTGTTCACAAGGGAAGGAGAGCTGTTAACTGCGCAGTTGGCTTATTTGTGAGTTTCTGTCCGACTTTCTCCAGCACGCTTTTAATACTTTGACTCAATAACAACTCACACTGCAGAAATATAGAAGATCATGAGAGATTACTACAAGAAACTCTATGCCAATAAAATGGACAACCTGGAAGAAATGGACAAATTCTTAGAAATGCACAAACTGCCAAGACTGAATCAGGAAGGAATAGAAAATATGAATAGACCAATCACAAGCACTGAAATGGAAACTGTGATTAATATCTTCCAACAAACAGAAGCCCAGGACCAGATGGCTTCACAGGCGAATTCTATCAAATAATTAGAGAAGAGCTAACACCTATCCTTCTCAAACTCTTCCAAAATATAGCAGAGGGAGGAGCACTCCCAAACTCATTCTACGAGGCCACCATCACATTGGTACCAAAACCAGTCAAGGATGTCACAAAGAAAGAAAACTACAGGCCAATATCTCTGATGAACATAGATGCAAAAATCCTCAACAAAATACTAGCAAACAGAATCCAACAGCACATTAAAAGGATCAAACACCATGATCAAGTGGGGTTTATTCCAGGAATGCAAGGATTCTTCAATATACGCAAATCAATCAATGTGATACACCATATTAACAAATTGAAGGAGAAAAACCATATGATCATCTCAACAGACGCAGAGAAAGCTTTCCACAAAATTCAACACCCATTTATGATAAAAACCCTGCAGAAAGTAGGCATAGAGGGAACTTTCCTCAACATAAGAGAGGGCAGCAGGAGGGAGTTTGAAGAGAGTTACCGCGTGAGAGAGCGGTTAAGAGCCCGCAGTCTCTTTGGAGACGCCCTGGCCAATGGCAGAAGCGGAAGCTGTTTATATGGGCGGGGCGTCTCCACGGCAGCAGGAGACGCCTTGCGAGCGGCTACTGAGTGCCTGTCCTAGGCTGCTGGCTTTCAGAGAGGCGACGTCAGGCGTCAGTGGCGAAGAGGATTGCTGGCTGGGCCCAGGAGCTGGGAGCAGAGAGCCGCGGTGAGGGTGGGCGGTGGGAGGAATTTCTTTGAGAACCTTCCTTTGGCCCGGGCTGCGCTCTGAGCCAGGTAAGGGACGGGGAGGGCTGCAGGCCGTGGGAAGGGAAGGCGTCAGTAGCAGCCCGCTCTCCCATCCGTCCACGACGGAAGTGGTGGGCCCGGGGACTGACATCAGAGGCGTTTGGGGGACACTCACTTCCCGCCCCCTTATAACTCTCTGTATTCTTTCCTTCCTTCCCCTTGATCCCCATCCTAATATCCCTTTTCAAAGATCAGACGACCTCCCCCGCCCCCCGACCCGTCGTACTGCCCTCCTGGACTCTCTCACCCCATTTCCATTGGTTGTGGATGGAGAGAGGGGGGTTAATTCCCCGCTTTGAGGGAGAAAGGGGTGGCCTCGCATGCCCCTACACTATTCCCTCGTTTGGCTAATTAAGTCTCCTCTAAAAGATCCAAGAGGAAAAGAGCGAGGCGAACCCCGTGTGGGTCGGACCCCCGGGCACACCTTCTGTTTCCCAGACCTCGGCAGTAAAAGATCCTCCCCAGCTGCAGGAAGGATTTTAGTAAGAGCCTCCCCCGTCGCACACACTCTCCCCTAGGGGGTGGGGAAAGAGGGCTCAGTTCCCTCTCTGGTCCCCGCAGGCACCACGTTCCGTTTGGAGGAGGCACCCCCGGATCGCGGGATGGAAGCCCGCTTCCGGGAGGCTGCGTAACTGAAGCCGTGGGAGTCAGCGGGCCGGAGAGCTCGGCGGCCACCCTCGGCTCGGCTCGTGGATGTTGACAGCCCCCTCGGAGAGTCCCCGCAGATATGGCGGAGAGCTGGCTACGCGTCTCGGGAGCAGGGGCAGCGGAGGAGGCCGGACCGGAAGGCGTCCTGGAGTCCAACGCCCTGAATGACAGCCTGACCAGCCTGCAGTGGCTGCAGGAATTCACTGTTCTCAACGCCAAGCTCCCTCCCTGCCTTCGGGGGACAGACACCCACGGCTACCACGAGCTGTCAGGCTCGGCCGAGCCGGGGTCACCCGTGGCAGCGGACCCCGCCTGGCTGGGGCAGCCGCACACACCCAGCAAGCCCACGTCCTTGTGCACGTCGCGGAGCGCCCCCTCGGGGCTGCAGGCCTCGCCTCCCGACGACGTGGACTACGCCACCCACCCGCAAGTGAAGCCACTCTACTTGTATTCCACGCTCACCTGCATGGCCATGCAGGCCAGCAAGGCCACCAAGATCACCCTGTCGGCCATCTACAAATGGAACACAGACAACTTCTGCTACTTCCGCCACGCTGATCCCACCTGGCAGGTAGGGAGGCACTCCCTCCCTCCCTCCCCATGCCCGCGCGGACTGGACTCACATCCCAGATCCGCAGGCCAAGTAGGCGCGGTACGGCCAGGGCCCCGAGAGAGGAAGGCCATCCAGGAAAGACCTCAAGGGAGCCCAGTGCTTGGACTGCTGCCCCTTTGACTTCAGAGACGGAGGAGGGAGGATGTTCAGAGGGCTGTAGGGGTACCGACATAGAGGTTCAAGTAGCAAGAACTTGTCACTCATCCGGCAGGCTCAGCCCCTATGTGTGGACACAGCCCCCAGGGTAGGTTGATGGACTGGGGGACACATTTTTGTCCCAAGTCCTAGAATTCCTAGACACTACCCTCCTCAAGGTCAGTTTGTCAGGGCCTGACTGGAAGCATAGTATCGTTCCTGCCAGGCTCTGCATCCCGCCTGCTTTCAGTTGGCTGGAGGGGCTCTGGGAGGGGAGAGGGGTGTGCTGCAGTGTGTGAAGGCCATCTGTGTCCCAGTGGAAGGGCTACGGGGCCTTCCGAAAGCTGCTGTGCCAGCCCCCACCCCAAGCCCTCCCTAGTTTCCTGCCTACACTCTGCCCCCCCTTCTCATCAACCTCCCTGGGGCGACAGTTACCTCAGCCACGTGCTTTCCACAGGGCCTCTTTCCTCCCACACTGGCTTCATGTTCCAAGTCTCCGGAACCTGGCACAGAGCAGCCAAGGGGCCCAGGCCACCATGTAATCTTCCCAGTCTTGCCAGGGCGCACTACTCACTTGCCGGCCCCACCCACCAGGCCCCAGACCCCTGTGCCCCAGCGTGGTTTGGACTGTGAACACAGCCGTGAACAAGGCAGGATGGCGATTCAGGCTGGGCACACACTGCCCTGAGCCTCTTCGACCATCAGGATCAGGGGCTACTTGGGGACAGTGACCCTGAGGATGCACAGATCCTTCCCTGTGGTACAGGCCACAGGATCAAAGTTCCTGTGATCACAGCTATTGCACGTTTGCTTGGGCCCTGACCCTGGGGCAAGTACCATTTGTAACCTTGGTGATAAAGCAGAGACCCTCCACCACTCCCCAGCCTAACCCAAGACTGAGAGCCCCCAGGAATGAGCGCTATGCTCTTGGCTGGGTAATAATCAACTGAGGCCTCAGAGCATTGAGTGGGAGGAGGGGGACATGGTGGGTGAGGGCCCAGGCCAGCAGCCAGCTCTACAAATAAGGAAAGTCATCAGATCCTCCCACACTTCATACACCCCTCACACACACCCTCTCACCCACTCACTCATTTCACAAACAGAGAAGGCCAGCCAGGCCCAGGCAGAGGGAGATGGCCGTCCAGGCCCAGGGGGAGCCAAGGCCTTTGGCCAGAGGCCGCAAGCGGTGGGGTAAGGGAGGGAGGGCAGAACAGGCTGGCACTGAGAACCACCCTGCGGCTCAGGGCTTGGATGACTGAGCAGGCAGATATCCTGACAAAAGGGAACAAAAGCCCCTGACAGCACTCCCAGCTCCTGGTGTCCCGTGGCTGGTGTCCCAGAGCCTCACAGTCAGAGCAGCGCCTCTGTCTCCCTGCCCCCATTAGAGAGAAGTTAGTGGTGGGACTGGCAATGGTGCTAGGAGCCCCCCATCACTGACCCCACCCACTCACACAGCTGTCTTCCTTCTCTCCTATCTCCCTGTGTTCAGAACTCCATTCGCCACAACCTGTCCCTGAACAACGGCTTCATCAATGTGCCTCGGGAGAAGCACGAGCCAAGCAAGGGGGGCTTCTGGCGCATCGACCACCAGTATGCCGAGGGGCTGCTGAGTGGGGCCTTGAAAAAGCAGCAGCTGACCCCAGTCCACATCCACCCGGCCTTTGCCCGCCCTGCCGCGCCTGTTCCCAGCGCCACCCCATGGGCCGGGCCACTGACCGTGAACACTGAGGCCCAGCAGCTGCTGCGGGAGTTCGAGGAGGCCACTGAGGAGGCGGGCTGGGGTGCAGGCGAGGGCAGGCTGGCGCGTAAGCATCAACAGCCACTGCCCAAGCAGGAGGCCAATGTCCCGCGGCCCTCCAGTCCCCTGCTGCTTGCTGACCCAGGAGGAGCAGGGTGAGCTGGAACCCCTCAAGGGCAACTTTGACTGGGAGGCCATCTTGGACGCTGGCACACTGGACGGGGAGCTGGGCACGCTGGAGACCTCGGAGCTGATCCCGCCGCTGAGCCCTGCCTCACACGGGGACGTGGACCTTACCATCTATGGCCACCACATCGAGTGCCCTGTTACCTGGGGGCCTCCAGTGGAGCAGGCTACCGACAGCCTGGACTTTGATGAGACCTTCCTGGCCACATCCTTCCTGCAGCACCCCTGGGACGAGAGCAACCGTTGCTCCCTGCCCCCCGAGCCCCTCTTTGAGGCCGGGGATGCCACACTGGCCTCTGACCTGCATGACTGGGACAGCCTGGCCGCCTTCTTGTAAGAAGACAGGCCCTGCCCCACCTCCAGACAGCACCGAAGTCTGGGCCCAGACTGCCCCCCTCCCCGCCAGTGCAGGCCCATGGACACCCTACCACCCAGGCAGGGGCTGGGCCGGGTCAACCCACCAGGCCACACGGCCCCCAGCCCAGGCCATCCTCAGATTCTAGTCCAGCAGGCTGAGAATTGGGGCCCAGGACCAAAATTGCTGCCTCCGCTCCCCAGCCCCCCATACACACAGTGTTTCATTGATCCACTTCTTCCCTGCCCCAGAGACACGCTAAGGGCCCTGCACTATGAGAGCTGCAACTTGGAGGGGCCCTGGCCAAGCTGGAAACATCAGTACAGGGCACGCACCAGAACACCTTAGCTTCGAAGCTTCTCTCTCTCCTGCTCTCCTCCCCAGGTCTCTATCCAGGGAAAGTTCCCAGGTATAACAAATGCTGAGTAGGTGACTGCAAATTAACACCCAAGAGGCCTCTCCCGGCAGTCTGTGAGGAGGAGCAAGGCGGAGGGGGGAGGAGAGAGGAGACAGAAAGGAGGCCGGGGTGCCGGGTGGAGCCAGGGGATTTTCTAAGGCCTCTGGGATCTTTTGGCTTCATCCGTAGAGTTGTGGCAGAGGGTATGTGTCCCTAATCTTTGAGCCCAACTTGAGGCTGAGAGCAGCGGGGAGTTGGGGATCTGGGAGTTAGGGGCTGGGGCAGCCAAGCTGCAGAGGGAAAGGGGACAGACAGTCTAATGTAGTGAGTGTAGCTACAGCTGAGTCTTAACTGGGAGGGACGCAGTGCTTGCTAGAACCACTGGGACCAGGAATGGGGGGATGGCCCCGTGCCCTTGCTTGCACTCCTGCGGTGGAGTGTCTTGCTCCACCTGAGGCTTCCTCCATGGTTGCAGAAGTTTCAGCTTCTCCAAAAGTCTCTGAAAGCTGAGCTGGTGTCTCCTGCTGGCTTGTGGCAGGTATAACTTCTTCTCCAGGATGCTCTGGATACTGAGCTGGGGTCTCCTCTTTTACTGAAGGTTTATTATGTGAACTGGCTTCTGGAGTTTGGGCTGGAGCCTCCTGTTGAAATGGCAAAGGTTCAACCTCCTCAGATGGCTGTGAAGGCAGCGTGCGGGCCTCATGCTGGGTTGTAGAAAATTCTGCATTAGTAAGGGGCACTGAGGGCTGAGCTGAAGGCTTGTGCTTATTTGGACAAGGTCCCACCTCTGGAGTGGGTTCTTCTGTGATGGTAAGCTCCACATCTGCAGGTTTGACAGCGACACTGGATAACTTTGAATGCTGAGCATGAGGGTGACTTGGAGGTGAAACTGTCATTTCCTGATGCTCTGGAGCTTGAGCTGGCTGTTCCTGTTGAGTTGGAGAAGGTTCCACCTCCCCTGAAGAAGGCTCTGGAGGCTGAGCTGGTTGCTCCTGCAGGGTTGCAGAAGGTCCTATCTCCGGAGGAGACAGAGCTGGGATCTCCTGCTGGGTTGGAGAAGATTCTGCCTCATTAGGAGGCTCTAGAGACGGAGCTGAGGCTTCCTCCTGGGTTGCAGAAGTGTCAGCTTCTCCAAAAGACTCTGAAAGCTGAGCTGGTGTCTCCTGCAGAGCTGTAGGAAACTCAGCTTCCGTAGTGGCCTCTGGATTCATGGTAAATTCCAAATCCAGAGGTTGCAGTGGAACACGGGGCAAGTTTGAAGGAGCGTGACGCTGAACGCCAGGTACAGACGCTACCTCATCAGTCACTGGAATTTGAAGTACATACTCAGTAGGGAAAGCTGGAGCGGCACTTGGGGCCTCTTGATGGAGTAGAGAAGGATCAATCTCCTCAGGGTGCTCTGGAGGCTGTGATGGGGTCTCCTCCTGGACTGGAGAAGGTTCAACCTCTTTAGTGACCTGTGGATTTATGGGAAGTGCCAGATCCAGAGACTTAACAGTGCCATTGTACAAGTGTGACTGCTGAGCTTCATTTACCCTGTGATGTGCTTCTAGTCGAACTACAACCTCCTTAAGTGTCTCCAAAGGCCGGGCGAGGGCCTCCTGAGGACTTGAAGTTTCTAGTTCCTCAGGGGCCTCTGAAGGCTGAGATGGAGCCTCCTGCGGAAGTGGAGGTGGTTCTACCTCTTGAGTGGGCTCTGCATGCTGAGCCTGGGCCTCTGCCTGGGGTGAAAAAGATTCAACGTCCTCAGGGGTCTGTGGATGCTGAGCAGGGCCCTCCTGCTGGGTAAAGATTCAGCCTCCTCAGTGAGCTCTGGATGAGGAGTTTGGACCTCCTGCTGGGATGCAGAAATATCTCATCCTCATCAGAAGACTCCCTGTCGTGTAGCTTTTGGGCCATGTGTTCCTTGCGTGTGGCGCTGAGAGGCCTATACATATCCCTAAGCCAAAGTGGCCGCCTTCTCCCGAAAAAGCCCTCCTAGAACACAGAAAGGGAAATATTAATTCTGCATCTCCTCTGCTTTCTCTGGCCACAGTACTTTACCCTCCTCACATCTACCTGACTCTCACTTTCCCCTGAGCTTCTCTTATGCAGCAGAAATCAAAAAAAGGCCCTTGGAGGAAAACACACACAGTGAGTGTTACATGTCACTTTTCATCTCTCTCACAATGTGTCATGTCTGCTTTCATTAGGACTAAATGGGTACCTCAGTTCATAATCACAATGAGCAAAATCACCACAGACCCGGGATCATGAAAATCATTGCATGCATGCTGGCCTTCCAGAAGTTCTCTGTGTCTGTCCAAAATGGACCCCAAGTGTCTCTGGGGAGACGTTTGTATGTGGCTTAGCATGGAGCATAGGCAGGATTTTCAGCCCCGTTCACCTTTCTTTGCCCTTGGCCAACTGCCCTCGTGCAGTGAAAACACTGCACAACGGCACTGGGCAGAAACTTGTTACTCCCTTAGAGGCGCTTTACACCAGTCTGCTTTGCACTTAGTCGCACATGCAGCATTTGCTGGGGGTGTGGGTGTGGGGAGAAGGTGATTTTATTTTCCTGGCTGCTCTATCCTATAAGTTGAATCACACCAAGTAAACACCTGAACCCAACGAGCAAAGTCATCTATAGCTCTCTGACTTTCACTCTGCAGGCTGTCACTCAGGTGTCAGTGAATTGTGGAATCCGTTTAAAGGCCATGACCAGCAGGGAAGCACAAAATACACTTTTCGAATACAAATAGAATAGAAAAAATTCACAGTGCGCAATAAGTTTGTTTCAGAAACTACTTATGTCCGTATATATGTGTCTACTCAACTGTGACATAAAACGTAGCTCACAGCCCAAGCACAATGTGATCAGTGGAGAAGTCCTCAGTGGAAATGGACCATCTTCTTCTTGGTAATCACTAGCAGTATGACCATGGGGCAAGATATTTTCCCTTTCTCTTTCTCCATTTACTTATTACAAAAGGAAGAGACAAACTACTGTCTAAAGCTTCTCCCGGTTAAAATTCTATGAGGTTTGGATAAAGGGAATAGAGACTAGGGGCCTGAAAAACAGTAGGATGAGAAGGGAAGTTTTCTTGCCACTTTCCAGGAGGGACTCATATGTTCTACCTTTCGTCAGCTTTGAGTGAGGCCAGCCCCTAGATCCCCAACCATGTGGCCCTCCCTACCCCAGAGCCTCCTAGAAGGCCTCTGGCCTGGCCTGATGCCTAGGAACCAGGCATCAGCCCAGCAGGAACAGGTACAACCAAAACCTCTCCCCGTCCACCCTCTTTCCTTAGAGGACTAGTGAGAGCAGATGAATGTGTGCCAGTCCTGTTCTAACTCAGCTTGGGCTGGGGAGCTAATTCTGCTGATAAATAAACTAGGGTAAACCTTTAGGGTAATTAAACATTCCTCCTGCCTTTGGTGAGGAAATTGAAATAGATGAGTTCTAAGTTCTCCACTAGTTGTAAAATTCTGCTTTCAAAGACCAATATTTACCTTCTGCTTCTTTTTCTATCTTCCTCTTTTGCAATTCTATGAGAAGAAATCTGTTTTGAAAGAAAACAGGATCATGATTATCCATTACAACTATTTCCAAATCCTTATTCATTCCTTTTTACTTTAAATCTTATCTATCCAGTAAGATGATAACTCTTTCAAGGAAAGGAATTCTACCCTGTTTAAGAATCCTTTGACTCTTCCACAGTACCTAACTTAGGGTCTTGCATGCAGCTGGTGATATATTTTATTGACTGTTTTAGATAATGTTCAACAGATAATTCCTAATAAAAACTCTTAGAAGTAGGAAAAGAAAATAAAAGTATCTGGCAGAAACCTAAGCATTGTTTTAAAGTCAAGAACAAGAGTAGGATGCCCAATCATTACTGCTACTATTGAGCATTGTGGAGGAGGTCTTAATCAGTACGATAAGAAAAACGAAGCATTGGAAAGAAGAGACAAACATATCTGCATATGAAACAAGGGACCCAAAAAGACCAAAAGAATCAACTGAAATTTTATTGGAAGTAACATGAGTAAGATGGCTCCATACAAAATCAAGAGATCAACATATTAGCCTCAATAGCTTTCCCATATAACACAACTAACTAACTAAAAAACAGAAGAAACCTCCCATTTACTATATCAATAAAAAATGCATAAAGTACCTAGGAATAAATTTAGCCACAAATTTGTAAGACCTATGTGATGAAAATATAAATAGTTTTCTGAAAGACATTAAGAAGTACTTACATGGTATGAGATACCATCCTCCTAGAATGTTTTAAAGAGGACAGTTCTCCTGAAATGAAACTAAAAATTCAATGTAATCCATTTTATAGCCAAAATAATTTCTAAATAAAACCTGGCCTGCTGACATTTGATAGAGAATATATGTAAGAAGAGTTATGAAAGAAGGTCAAAGAGTAGGAACTTGCCCTACCAGATATAAAATATGTCATAGAGCAACTGGAATTAAGCAGTGTGATATCAGTACTGGTACAGGACAAGATAACTGGATCACAGAACAGCATCCAGATGAAGATAGCATATTAGACCAGGGAAGAAAGAATAAACCATTCAGTGAAAGATTTGAAAAGAATCAGATCTTCATGTAGGGGGAAAAAGTTAGATCCCCTACCTCAACCACACGAACAAACAAATACAACAAATTCTGGACAGATTATAAAAGTACTTGAAGAAAATATTAGAGATGATTTTTACGTCACGAGGTGACAAAGGCCTGGCTAACAAAACCCACCCCACATGAGCCATGAGGAGACGACAGGCAGATATGGTGGCAGACTGTCAACACACCTCCTACTCTTCACAGCCCTTGCCCCCTTTTCCCCTGGACTGTTTGTCTTCTTCTTGTTGACTTATAAAACTCTTGGGAGTTCCCTGGTGGTCCACTGGTTAGGGCGTGGCTCTTTCACTGCTGTGGCCAGAGGTTCAATCCCTTGTCAAGGAACTAAGATCCTGCAAGCTGCACAGCATGGCCAAACCCCACCACTTCGAAACAAACAAACAAAAACTCTTTATGGTAAAGAAATACTGGCTTTCATTGAATTTCAGTGTTTCGAATATTTCCAGTGTTTTTGTCTCTAAGGAGACAAGACAAAAGAGTGGAGTAGGGAGCACCAGCTTTGCAGTCGGGTGAAACTGCCTTCTGCTTTTGGTTTGGCCGCTGGGGCCTTACACTGATCTCCTTCATCTACGAAGGAGGGATAGTAATATCATCCTCACAGGACTGTGGGCTTTAAATCAGACAATATATGGAAAACTCTTCATCTTATGCTTGGCATGAATCAGTGCTAAGCTGGTGTCACAGACAAGATGGTGGAATATATCAAAGGCTCTGCTTGTGGCATCAGCCTCTGAAGGCTCTTTCCCACCAGAAGATTATAGAAATATTGCTTTTATTTTCTTCTAATACCTTTATGTGGTCTTTTTTCACATTTATGGATATAAGTTTATTTAACATGAAACATGGGGATCTGCTATTTACCCCCCAAATACTTAGGCAGCTATTCTATCACCATTTATTCATTTTCTTCCCCTGATTGCAATATTAAAACATGACATTTCAAAAGTCTTAAGAACACAGGGGTCTATTGCTGGACTCTATCCTACTTCAAATAAATATTCGGGTTGCATTATTCCTCACTGTGGAATTGACATAACGCCTCATCTCTCTTCCGTTGAACACCATTATTGTCTACCAAAGGAAGAACACTGCATGGCCCCTGTCCTCCAAAAGCTTATCGTATATGTGGGGAGAGGAAATAACGGTTAGGACTCCTCACTTTCACTGCTGAGGGAACAGGTCCAATCCCTGCTTGGGGAACTAAGATCACACAGGCCCAAACAAAACAAAACAAAACAAATGCAAGAAGTTAAAAACAATAAAAAGGGGACTTTACAGAAATTCTAAAAATGCCAAAGGCCATATGCCACCTGAGATGTAGAGGGTACAGTCTGGGCAATGGCCAATGACTAGCAAGCTAGTCCCCAGCCTCCTAGGCTCAGAAATCACACTCTTCCTCACCAAGCGAGAACTGACGTCTTCCTGTTGTGGCAGTCTCACTTTAGCAATATCACAGGATGGATCAAACATCAGAATGCCAAATTATTACTTGACAATGAGAAATACATCTGTTCTACACACAGGGCATCTGTGTCTACACAATCAGAGAATTACCTTCTGTGGGGACAGGCCTCCGTGGCACACTGAAGCACAATCACAGAATCGAAGGCTACTTGGTGACAACAGAATTAGAAAAGGAATCAGCCGAATACAGAGTTTAATGGGAAGGCCTGAGGTAACTGGATCCATCCATCTCCTCAACAGGCAGCCTGGCTAGTGGGCCTGACTCTTCAGTTATGCTGCCTAAGGTGCCATCTCTACTCTTGGGCAATGTGAGGATGGGCACTGCCCATGTTGGTCTCTCCTCACCTTTTCTATGCTTTCACTAGTGACCAACCCTCCTGCAGATAGACACATTTCTCTTTAGAAGTTAGTACATCATGTCAGGTTTGATTCAAGTGTGATAGGCCAGGAAGCCATTGGCCCTTACACGTCTCTGCTCAGCTCCATGATGTGCTAACCTTGGTGGCTCTCTCCTGGGGGGCTGCCTTTCAAAAAACTGCTTACCACTTTTGTGAGTTCTGAGGGGAGGGGACTGCTTTGCTATGGCCCCTAAGAAATGGTGACAAACCTCACAGGACTAGGATCAGGAGGGCTGGAGTATTCAGGGAAGGCTTTACAGAGAAAGATATCTGAACTTGAGTTGGCTTTTCAGAGATTCATAGGAGTTCCACAGGCAAAGCAAAATAAAGGAATTTTCGAGGGACAAAGGCACAGACAAAAGTAGGAATGGGTATGGTGTAACTAGCGTATAGTGAGGAGCTGCTTTGGCTGGAATGGAGGGCTGCCATTACAGGAGAAAAGATAACTAAAGTAATGTGGAGTGGTAGGGTAGAATCAAGACTGTCAGCCTATTAAAATCACTCTTTTAATGTTAGCAACTGCCTGCTGGGAAAAGTAATAAACCACTATGTAACTGAACAAAAGGTAAACAGGCTAGCTCCACGAATAGGCTACTATAAATATTTGAGGGTAGCCTGCTGCAAGATTTTACTTGCAGTGTTTTAATGGAACCTATCTACACAATTCCTAATACACCGGAGAAGAAAGCTGCTAAGTAAACCTGAGGAATTGACGAGATCACACTTGTGTCTTTCAGGCATGTCCTTTTAGCCCTCCCAGGGTGACTGATAGCTCCTTGAGTATGGAGATCCTATATCTCTCATCACTTCAGCCAAGAAGGAAAGAAATCAACGGTAGAATGAGAGTGACTGGTGAGGACCTCAAATCAGCATACTTTGTTGAGTTGAAGAAAATTTATTATCATGTCAACTCTGGCCTTCTTATAAACTTCACTTGTCAGAAGAGTCCAATAGCTTGTTATCAGGGATCCAATTCCATAGGGATCTCCTGGGAGTGAAGTTCCTTTTAAAAATCCTGTGGGGACTTCCCTGGTGGTGCAATGGGTAAGGATCCGCCTGCCAGCACAGGGCACACAGGTTCGATCCCTGGTCTGGGGAGGTCCCACATGCTGCGGAGCAACTAAGTCATTGTGCCACAACTCCTGAGCCCGTGCATCTACAGCCCGTACTCCACAACAAGAGACGCCACCTCAGTAAGAAGCCCATGCACCGCAATGAAGACCCAACGCAGCCAAAAAAAAAAAACACACACACACACACAAAAACATCCTGGGAATATACTTTTCATTAAAAGAACAAAGTGTATGTCAGTCCTCATGGCTAAAGGGAAGAATCAAGTAGTAGCAGGTGGAAAGGTGGATTTGACTCTCAGTTTCTGGGTTCTGAATCTGAATTAATTATTGTCCTTACCTCAATGAGACAGAGAATTCTAACACAAATCGTCACTACTACAGGTACAAATACTGCCAAGATGAGTTTGTTGTTATAGTCATAACCTGGAACTTCTTTTGTGAGCTAAAGAAATATATCACAATTTTTAAAAACAAGGAGATAGAAGGGATGAAAACGTACGATTCTTAATCCTATTCTAAACGATAGCTAACTATTCTTAAACTACTATGAAACCCAATCCTTTCAGGCGAGTAGCTTCTATAAGAACAAGCCAAATTTAATGTTATTAGTCTTATCATTAGCATTTTCTTCTACAATTTATCTACAATTTATTTATCTTGTGTTATGTCCTTTTCACGTCTACCCTAGGAATAGTGACACACGCTCTCAATGAGCAAAGTTGGAGATCACTGTCTTAGCCCGTTTCATGGCTGAAGATAAGATACTGACTAGGAGCCCGTGGTATTCCCGCTTGGGCACGTTAATGGCATGTCCTAAACTGAGTAAAAGTCCAAGTCCCATGTGTCAGGGGTTATCCTCACCTCACTTGACTCCTGCTCTTTCTGCTCACTCTGGGCTTCTGTGCTCTCACTGATATAGCTGTCAGCTTTCCACTGGTCCATATCCCATTCCGCTTTGGACACATTTACTTCTTGCTGCTTGCTGAGAAGCTTCATCAGGAGGCCTGTTCTAGAGATGAGGTTGGCACAGGCCAGCTGCACGTGGGTGTCCGAGCAGTCTATTTTCAAAGTCTGGATAACATGAGAAATGAGCCTTTGCACGTCATTGTTGGGGATGAGGGACCAGAGCTGCTGGTTTAGCTGAGTTTCAACTGGATCACCCGGGGATGCGAGCCCTGGGAAAGTGAAGCCTGTGGGCTTAGAGGATAATTCAGTGACCATGTTGTGGTGCTCCCATTGTGTTTTGTTGGTGTGTTGAACAGCTGGAATACTGTTGTCTGCAGCAACAGTAGAATGTGCAGTGGAGACGTTCCTATGGCTAGTGTTTCCAGGGCCGGTTCCTCCTGGCAGAGTAGCGTTTCCTGTAGAAATAATTGCTTCAGAAACATTTTGTGCAGTATTGTTTTCTGAAGTAGTGTTTTCTGCAGAAGGGTCTGAAAGAGAAAATAATTCTGGAAAAGGATTTTCCTGAGAAGTCACTTCTCCTGAAGATGAAACAGCCTCTCGTGGAGGGGAATTTATGAGACTCCTCATGACAGAGAAAGGAGGGCTTGCAAGCATCATTCTATCAAGTGAACTTTTCTTTCTGAACTTTCGACTCCCTTTTTTCTTTCTTTTTTTTGTTTCTTTTTGCGGTACACAGGCCTCACACCGTTGTGCCCTCTCCCGTTGCGGAGCGCAGGCTCTGGACGCACAGGCTCAGCGGCCATGGCTCACAGGCCCGGCCACTCCACGGCATGTGGGATCTTCCCGGAGCAGGACACGAACCCGTGTCTCCTGCATCAGCAGGCGGACTCCCAACCACTGTGCCACCAGGGAACCCCCTCGATGCTTTTTAACTTTGGGTTTTCTGTGGACCCGATGAGACCTAAGTTTATGGAAGATGTATTTTTTTTTCCAGAATGTGAGATTAATTCGAAGTCCTTAATATTTCTAACTCTTGCCTTTGCATCTTCGAAAACATGAATAGCGTTGGATAAGTCTTTTGATTTGCTTTTAACCTCAGATGGGGATTTTGGCGGGATGGAGGCACAAAGCCTGCCCTTGAAGTACGGTTTCAAGGAAGAGGAGCCTGCGGCCTTGTGTTCCTTTATGAATGAAGACTCTGCATTGGAGGACTTTCCCACCAGCTTCCTGGGCCTCTGCACCACGAGGAGCTGTTTCAGCTTTCTTGGGGATGGCCTCCTGAGCTTTCATTCTTTGGCAGTGTTCGCCACAGATGGCTGGGCATTCTGTTTCCTCCTGACGCTCTCATCTCCCACTGCTTTGAGGTGCATTTTCTGTATGCCCCTTGAGGACCTTGTTCACTCTCAGCAGCTTTTCCTCTGTACTCTCCATCTTTGCTAGGCTGTCTTTCTGTGGTTGGGCAGCTTCTAATTTATTTTGAAAGATGTAGCGTGTAATCATGGCACTTAAAAGGTTGGAACGCGTACACGTGGCAGGTTTTTCTTCCTTTTTAACCTCATCAATTTTTTCTTGAGTTTCTGCATCTAACAAATTTTCCACAAAATGGAGTTCCCTCAATTTGTTTTTATTAGTTGAATTGTTGGGTACAGGTTTAACAGAAGGGCTCCTTGTATTGTTTTTCAAAAGGCCCAGCGGCATATCTCCATCTTGTGTATTTGAAAAAAGAAGTTGAATGAATGGTAATAATGTTGATTCCACATCTCCTAGATTTCCCTCTGAGATATAAGGCAGTATGTAACTTAGTGCACTGATAATATCACTTTTATTATTAAAGTCCAGCTGCTCATTCATGAAGCCTGACAAGCTGACAGCACTGTTAGGTGAGGACATCCTCTCTGACGCAATAGTCCGCTCGGTGCTGTTGTTCTTCTTCTGGGCTTGTAACACCTTCATCAACGATCCTCCTGCATTCTCTATAGATGTTTCTTCATCTGTCAAAAGAGAAGGGACTGTTTTTGATCATTGAAGACTAATGGGACAGCCTTTTGTCAGTCCACAGCCAAAGAAATTAGGAATCAGTCAAAGTTTGAGTGCCACTTAGGAGAAAAAGAAACCCACACTTAAGCCTATGACTGGCAACAACAAAATGTGAGAAAGGTCTCTCTTGAAAAGGGGGCTATCTACTCAGAAAATTCTGTAGCGTGAAATATAGGAACTATATTCAGGATTACTCCACTGGTTCCCAGGGGCCAGTACTCAAGAAAAGCCAAGGCTGGAAGACAAATATTCCCCTAATCAGCTGGACTCTCTGCAGATCTACTGTGACTCCTCACATTCATATACCCCATCCTGTCCTGCCTCAAAGGCACAGGAGTGTGAGGCTTCCTCTCTCCACCTCTTCAGTGTGCTTGTGTTCTTGCTGCTATCACAGATCTCCACGACAACCACCGCCGCTAACAGGTCGTCATCTGGACATGTCCTTCTCCAACTACCCACTGAGTCCTTTGCTTAGTCCCTGCTTCTATATATCCCAGTCCCCATAACAGAAGGCTCTATACAGAAAAAAACACTATGTCCGCCCTGGCTCTTTGCTAAAATTTGGGCAGGGATCTCGGGTATAAGTTTAGAGATTTGCCAGATTGTATGCCCATGTGGAATGTTCAACAAATCAATGGAATAATACTTGAGGCCCTAAAATGTAGACGGGAAAAAGCAACTTCTGTCAGATGGCTACTTTGCTTTCAATTCATTTTACTTCTAATATTTCCAGCTCTACTTGGGGAACCATCCAAATCTTCTGACTGTGTGAAGGTAATGTGTACCATTGTGTAGCTGGGCTTGTCTTCCAAAAGGATTAAAAGTATTTTTGGTGAGGGTCAAAGGAGGAGGGAAGGGTCATGAGAAAGGAGGAGCAGAGGCTAGCAGAGAGCCCCAAACTGGGGACAGGAGATCGGGGCACTAGGGTCATAGCACTTAACACCTCTGGTCTTCTTTTTCCTCACCTGTAAAAGGAGAGTAAAAATGCCTTGTCCGCCCACTCTGGGGGAGAAGGGAGTAATATAATTAGTAAAAAAAATGTTTGGGGAGATTCCAGGTGGTCTAGTGGTTAGGACCCGGCACTTTCCCTGCTGTGGCCCGGGTTCAATCCCTGCTGGGGGAACTAAGATCCCACCAGCTTGGTGGCCAAAGGAAAAAAAAAACTGTGTTGAAAAATCAGCAATATTGTCTTTATATAAGTGGCAAAGTGTTATTATTTATGATGCGCTCTAGATCACTGAAAGAGACCTGTATTCAAGCTACCTGGGCATGAAAGCACATTTTGGAAGTCATCAAGTTAGTGCCCATAAATCTAATATATAGAAAAATAGTTGAAAGGCCCTGAGTGTTTTGTGGATAGAAAAACTTGCGATTCAGAGCAAGTTCAGAGCTGGACAGTCAGAGAAATAACTAGCTCTCCCATGCATTAGAAGGGCTTGGTAGCAGCTTCTGGTTATGGAACCAGAAACTCTCAGGCTCCAGATAGGACATAAAACAGCATCACTTGTACTCTTTATAAAATTGCAGAAACAAACCAAATAAACAAAAATATATTTACACCTGTCTTATAAGACAAAGGGTACTTGAGACCTAATGTATATAAAATCAGTTTACAAACTGTGATGTACTATGTGAATAAGTTCTCATTTGCACAGAGGGCAGCATAGGATATGTGGCCATTAATGTGAATTCCCTTCCCCCTTCCATTCCTTTCTCTGGTTCCTTTATATATGCAGATCAGTTACATTATGAAGCCAATAATGTAACTGAGCTATTCTTAGCTTAATAATGTAACCAAGAATCTGATTTTTAGCAAGGGGGTAATTCTTAGAAATTTAGGGAGCTGGAACTCTGAATGAATGTATTAAAATAATGTAATTACATCATTAGTTTTAAAATGTATCATCCTTGATTAAAAATAAAAAATTAAATTAAAAATGTATTATCCCACAATTGAGACTCACCACAACGTGTGACATCCCTCAGGCGTTCACTGTCACAACGCAGCTTGACTGTCTCACAGACAACCTCAATAGTATTTTTAAATTGGCAGAGGCAGCAGGCCCTACGGCTGGGTAAGATCCTATAAATGGAAACACAGGTAATTAAATTCGTGGTAAAAGAGTTACCTGAGTAGGTAGAAGAGGTAGGCCAAGGCCACCACAGACCAGTGCAAAACGGAGTTCTTGGGGCATATGGACTATAGAACTGGATAGGGGCCGGTTGGCCAATTGCTGCCCTTGACTGTTGGAAATAAATATAGAGGAGGAGAGAGGTGCCCAACAGAAGGATTAGGATGGCAGTAGGTATGATATGCCTAGAAAAAAGGGAATAGGGACTAGAATTGGGTGATATTGAACTGCAGTTTAATTCAGAAGTATCTCCTTCCAACCCGAAAGCCTCACTTTGGGTTGAGAGTACACAGGAAGAAGGCAAACTTCTAAGAAGAGTATGAATAAGACCGCACATTCTGGAGTCACTTTCTCAGTTCCTATTTGTGAGGAGTAATATATTAGAAATTATTCTAGTAATAAAAAAGCATCATGTGGCTAAACAATAACAGAGATCGCATTGATCAAATCTGGACAAAAGGAACATTCCAAAGAATAACATTATCATTATAATAAGGTATAACGTAGTTAATTGAAATAAAAGCACATGAGTTCATAATGATACTCCAAATGAAAAGTGGGGGAGCTCTTCTTTATAGAATAATGTCAGCTAATAAATGCAAAAGGAAGGATAGAATTAGGAAAGTGTTATTTTGCAACTATCAATGTAATAATCGATTCAGACAAGGTTTATCATTGATGCACAGTTGGGTGAAGAGTTGTTTGAAAGTAGGATCTTCACTGATCCCAAGGATCACCCCACATATTATTTATCAATTACCAAGGGGAAAAATAACTTTACAATGGAGAGATATGGAATAGACCACCTTAATCAAGTGATCAAACTTAGCACTGGGTCACCTCAAGTGATGAAGTATGAAGAATACATCACCTATATAGTATTCTTCCCCAAAATGTTTACTTTGAATCTAATGAGGAAACAGACAAATACAGATTGTGGGGCAATTTACAAGACAACTGGCTTAGACTCTTCAAAAAAGCCAATGTCATAAAAGACCAAAAAAAGATAGTAGGGAAAAATTCTAGGTTAACGGAAACACAGACATGACATGCAATGCCTCATCTTTAATTGGACCCTGTATCAAAGCAAAATAGACTTAAAGAATGTTATTGGCTCCTGGCCAAGATGAAGTACAAGGGCCAACTTAACCTCCCACCTGCAACAAGGAAAAAATCAGATGGAACATATGAAACAACAGTTTTCAAGAAACTGAACCTCACGCAATACATTTCAGTGATTCCCGAGGAGATGGGAAATACATGAAGTGATCCCTATAATTGCCCTTACTTCTCTGGGAGAGTATCCACGTCATGGTACAGGGAAGAGAAGTCCAGACAGAGACTAGTGGGCTCCCTGACAGACGAAATGGAGATAAGAGTCTGGGAAAACCAAGGTAACTAGAGTTCACAAAGCAGAGTATCAGAGAGAAAAGAAGTGCACAAAGAACTCTGGAGATATGCAGAGGGAGCTCTTGAGAATTCAACAAAGTATGGGTCAGTACATTTGTGTGAGGAATAACTTGATGCCAGGAAAAGAACCACATGAAAGGATTAATAAGAAGAACAACTGGATATCACACAGGGTTGTAGGAATAGTACCTGTTCCTACAAGTCAGACTGGAAAACCTCATGATACTCAGAAAGGACTTGTCTCAGTAGTTGCAAATAATGAGCTCCAGACTAAAGGCTACTTGGACTCCTACCCAACGAACCTTAAAAACTAGACCTAAAAGAATAAAATTGTTTTGAGTAACCTAATTTTACCCAAAACAAAGCCCAGGCATTTTACAGGAATATAAATATACACAGCACACAATAAACTAAAACTCACAATATCTGGGATCATATGAAAAATTGCCAAGCATGCAAAGAAGTAGGAAAATATGACCCATACTGAGGAGAAAAGGCAATCAATCAACAATAACCCATAATCGATACAGATGTTAGAATTGGCAGAAAAGAACTTTTAAAAAGTTATTATACATGAAGAAAAGTTATTATAACTGTATTTCATATGTTAAAACACCCAGACTAAACACTGAAAATGTTAAGTACAGGCATGGAAAATGTAAAACAGACCTAAATTGAGCTTCTAGAGATTAAAAACAATGTCTAAATGAAAAAGATATTGCAGGAGGTTAAAGGCTAATTAGACACGGCAGAAGGTCAGTGAACATTAAGGCATAGCAACAGAAACTATCCAAAATGAAACAAAAGGAGTAACAAAACAACAACAAAATGAATAGAGCCTCAGTGACTTGTGCAATAACTTCAAGTGGCCTAATACATGTGTACTTAGAGTCCATGAAGGAGAGGAGAAATATAAAAATTTGAAGAAATAATAGCCAAAAGTTTTCCAAATTGGTAAACACTATAAACCCACAAAGTCAAGAAGATCAATGAACTTTAAGCAGAAGAAACATGGACAAAACTACACCAAGGCACAAAAAATAATCGAACTTCTCAAAACCAGCAATAAAGAGAAGAATTTAAAAGGAGCCAGAGGAAAAAATTATACACTACCTACAGAGGAACAAAGATAACAATGACAGCAGAATTCGTGCTTGAAAAATCGTAAATGAGAACTCAGTGGAATAACATCTTTAAAGTAGTGAATTGAATTCTATCAAGCTAGAATTTTATACCCGGATCTGTCAAAACAAAAGCAAAATAAAGACTATCTCAGACATACAGAAGCTGAAAGAATTCATTACTAGTAGACTTTCACAATAAGAAATGTTAAAAGAAGTATTTTTAAGCAGAAGGAAAATGACACCAGATTGGAATATGGATCTACATAAAAGATTAAGAATACTGGATACATACAACAATGAAGACCCAATTCAACCAAAAATAAATAAACAAATTAAGAAAAGAAGGGAAAAATCATATAATCATTGCAATAGATGCAGGAAAAGAATGAAAACATCTAACACACATTCCTGATTAAAGAAAAAAACAGCCCTCAGTAGACTAGGAATGGAAGGAGACCACCTCAACTTGATAAATGACTTCTGCAAAAAACCTAACATCATACTTAATGGTGAAGGTCAAAGTACTTTCTCACCAGGATCAGGAACAAGGCAAGGATATCTGCTCTCATTGCTTCTATTTGACATTGCACTGAAGGTTCTAGCCAGTGCAATAGGGCAACAAAAAGAAAAGACATATTCAGGATGGAAAGGAAGAAGTAAAACTATCTTTATTTGCAGATAACATGATTATGTAGAAAACCTGATAGAAGCTACGAAAATGCTACTGGAACTAATAAATGAGTTTATCAAGTTTGCAGGGTAGAAGGTCAACATACAAAAAGATGAATTTGTCTCAACAAACAATCAGAGATCAAAGTTTTAAAATGCTACTTATAAAAGAATCCAACATATAAAATACTTAGAATAAATCTGACAAAAGACTTGCACACTGAAAACTGTAAAATATTGCCGGGGGAAATTAAGAAAGACCTAAATAAATGGAGAGATATAAAGTATTCATGGATCAGAAGATTCAATATTGTTGAGACATCAATTCTCCCCAAATCGATTTATACATCAAAACCCCAGTAGGCTTTTCTATAGACATTGACAAGCTAATTCTAAAATTCATATGGAAATAAAATTTAGAATAACTAAAACAACTTTGAGAAAGAACAAAGTTGAAGAACTAACAGTAACTGATTTCAAGGATTATGAAGCTACACCTTCAAGACATTATGATAGTAGTGTAAAGATAGACAAAAAGACCAAAGGAACAGAATACAAAGTTCTGAAGTAGAGAGAGGTGGAGAACTGACTTTCAGGTTCAAAGGCATTTCAGTGGAGAAATGATAGTCTTTTCAACAAATGATGCTGGAACAACTGAATATCCAGGTGCAAAAAGAATAAAAAATGAACTTCCATCTAAACCATATACAGAAGTGAACTCAAATTGGTTCAAAGATCTAAATGTAAAACATAAAACTATAAAACGTCTAGCAAAAAACAGGTGAAAAATTTTATGACCTTGAGTTCGGCAAGATTTCTTAGATACAACACCAAAAGCATAATGCATAAAAGAAAAAAATAGATAAATTAGACACCATCGAAATTAAGAATTTCTGCCCTGCAAAAGACACTCCTGAGAGAACGAAAAGATGAGTCACAGAATGGGAGAAAATACCTAGCAACTTACCTATTGGATAAAGGACTAATTTCCAGAATATATAAAGAACTCTCAAAACTCCAGAAAAATATAGATAAAAGATTCAAAGATATACAGGTGGAAAATAAGCATATGAAAAGATGTTTGACATGATTAATCATTAGGGATGCTACAGTGAGATACAACTACACACCTATTAAACTATCTAAAATTAAAAATACTGAGCATAGCAAATGTTGGCCACAACGTGAAGAAAATGCAGCTCTCATACACTGCTGGTAGAGATGTAAAATGATCAAACCACTATGGAAAATAGGTATTTTTAAAAAACTTAAACATACACTTACCAATGATGCAGCCATTCTACAGGCAGGCATTTACCCAGGAGAAATGGAAGTAAACATCCATACAAGACTTGTACACAAATATTCATAGCAACTTTATCTGTAATAGACAAAGACTCAAACAACTCAAATGTCCATCAATGGTCAATACAAAAATGGTGGTACATCCATATAAAGGAATGCTATTCAGCAATAAACAGAAGTGAATTACTGATATAGACAACAATATGGATGAAGATTAAAATAATTATGCTGAGTTAGAAGCCAGTTAGAAAAAAGTATACACTGTATGATTCCATTTATATAAAATTCTAGAAAATGCAAACAGAAAGCAGATCAATGGTTGCATGGCGATTGGGAAGTGCAAGGAACGATGGGAAGGAAGAATTACAAAGAGACATTAAGAAACTTTCTGAGGTGATGGACATTTTGATTTTCGTGATGTCTTCATGGTGTGTATGTATGTGTGTGTGTGAACACAGATCACTGCATGTCAGTTGTACCTCAAAAAGCTGTTAAAAGAAATGATATTATATAAGAGAGACAGTGGGGGAAATTTGAATAGCAACACTTTATTAGGTAATATTATTGTGTAGGAATTTAATTTCTTCAATACTGTGTATTAACAGTATCATCATTACACAGGGAAATAATTTTTAATATCCAGAGAGGAGGGCATGTAGCTGACAAGAGAGGGATCGCAATTGTGGCAGATGCTGTGGGACGCTGAGGAAGATGAGGCTAGAGCAGTGACCAATGCGTGACGGCACGGTGAACACAGTCATTTGTCAGGTGACCTGACAAAGACGGTTGGAACAGACTGCTAAATGCAGGGCCGTTTCCACATACTAATCTCACGCAATCCGCTCAAGTAGCCTTGGCGTAATAGAAAGTTTCTATTAGCTTGCCATATGGGAGGGGGGATGGCACAATTTAAGGTGCAGTACGTTGTGTAATAAACTGTCACAATAGGGTCCTACAGAAATAGTTTTTTAAACCGCAAAAAAATAAAACTTGACCCTTCCCTCACAACATATATGAAAATTAACTCAAAATGAATCATGGATCTAAATGTAGCTATACAACATCTGGAAGAAAACGTAGGAGAAAATCTTTGTGATTTGGGATTAGACAGTGGGGTCTCAGAGAAAGTTTTCTTAGATTAAGACACAAAAAAGCAGAAACCATCTACGAAATATTGCTAAGGGACTTCCCTGGTGGTTGAGACTCCGAGTTCCCAATTCTGGGGGCCCGGGTTCGATCCCTGGTCAGGGAACTAGGTCCCACATGCATGCCTCAACTATGAGTTCGTATGTCAGATCTAAGAAGCCCATGAGCCGCAACTAAGGGGCCCATCTGCCGCAACTAAGACCCAGCACAACCAAATAAATAAATAAAATAAATATAAAAAATTAAGAAAAACTGCTAAATTAGGGTTCATCAAAAAAAATTTAACACCTCTAGTTTCCAGAGACACTTTAATATAATGAAGATAAGTCACAATCTGGGAGAAGATATTTACTAAACACATATCTGAGAGCAAGGACTTTTTCCATTGCTTTTTATATAAAGCACTCTTAAATCTCAATACAAATATCCAATTAAAAATGGATTTGAACAGACACTTCATTTAAAAAGATATTTGCACATGAATAGACACTCAACATCATCAGCTATTACAGAAATGCAAAATGTGGCAAAAACCACGAGATTCAACTACACACCTACTAGAAAGGCTAAAATGTTTTTAAAAAACAAATATAAGGATCAGGTGAAAAGGTAGAGCATCTGCAGCTCTCATAGACTGCTTGTGGGAAAGCAACATGGCACAGGCACTTTAGAAAACAGTTCAGCAGTTTCTTAAAAAGTTCAATAGGCACTTAGCATATGATGAAGCAATCCCACCCTGAGGTATTTTACCCCAAGGAAATGAAAACATATGCTCACACAAGACATATGTTCACACACACATGTGAGTGTTTTCAGAGGCTTTGTTCATAATAGCCAAGGAACTAGAAGAAACTCAAATGTTCATCAAATGATGAATGTTTATCCACACAACTAGAATACTGCTCAGCGCTCAAAAGGAATGAGCTACTGACAGGTGCAACAAAACAGATGAATCTCCAAAGAGACTGGCTAAGTGAAACAAGCCAAAAACAAAAAGCTACATACCACATGATTTCACTTATCAAATATTCTGGAAAAGGCAACATTTTGCGGACAAAAATCAGATTGGTGGTTGCCAGGGGCTCGTAGTGACAGGAGGATGGATTGACTACAGAGGGACAGGAGGGGTCTTTTGGGAGTGCAGAAGTTTTCTTTACCTCAAATGTGGTGGTGGCTACAGAACTATACGTTTGTCGAAACACATCACACTGTATATTTAAAAAGAGTGAATTTTGTTAAATGAAAATTATACATAAATAAACCTGACTTAAGAAGATAATCAAACAAACCTAAAAATACAATTGAGTGAAAATCAATGTAAGAAAAATCAACTTACAGTGTTTCCAATTCAAGGGTCATCATGAGGAGGCTTTCAATTGCTGTAAGTGACACTTGTGCTGTTCCCATGTCTCTGAAGGAGAAGCCCAAACATGCATGATATAAAACCCAAAGACAAAATTTCTAAACTGAAGAAGATACTTAACATGTGATTACTTCCACTTTGGCTTCTTACTTGCCATAGTTGATAATTCCAAAGAGCTCATTTTGAAGAAATTTAAATTTGCATCATCAAATTAATGACCTTGGTGCTGAACAGTACAATCATTTTCTATTATCCTCACTCCTCATTTTCAATTGCATCTACCTCTTTTGATCACTCTTTTTTTAAAAAAAATAATGTACCCCTTATTCCTTTTTGCTTTCTTGGATAAATACTATTCCTATATGCATCTTCATGTTCCATATCTATATGTGTTCTTCAACACTGTTCTCATCCTCTGCTGGCTCTCTTACCCATATATATTCTTTCTTAATCCTTTTCTTTGCCAATAACTCTTATTTTCAATAACCCAGTTAAAATCTAAATTATGACTGTTTAGCCAAAGTACTCAATTTTTGACGAAAGTAAAAAGGAGCAGAAATTATCTCATGAGCCATGAAACTGTTACAATACTTACAAATAGTTTAATGCTGGCACTTTAAAAAGACAAGAATCTTCAACTGTTGGCAAAGGATTACGATTGAGAATTCTGAAAAATGGAATAGAATTAAAATTATCTGCATTTTCAATTACTTCCATGAAAGTTTATATTCATTTTTTTTGGTATGGAACTTGAAGGTTAAAAAAATCATTTTCTGTCTTTACCTATATATCAGCCTTAGAATCTGTAAAACACTCTTTCACTGGGAGCTACCCAGGTCTCTAGATGATAAAGTGGAGAAGAGAAACAAACAAACAAAGAATAAAATAGAAAAAAAGTGGCTAGCAAAGAAAAAATATGCCAAAGTACTTTTCACGTTAAAAACCCTCGAAGTGACTATGCTGGTAGGAAGCCCTTGCTCTGTAAAAAGGTACTATTTCTAGTGTCTTCCATAATTCAAGGTGTTTTTCTTTCATCTCTACCAAGTTTGAAAAATTTCATGATTTAAACTACCCAGCTAAAGACAAAAATAAGGCTAATTCCTTGGTTCTGGAGCCAAAGAAGAGAGAAATCCAAGAGGAACTGGTGAAAGCCATACTCCCATCACATAGTCCCGTGTGTATTCTTGTGCCATAGCCTTTGTTACTGTGTATGTAATCAACTGTTTACTTGTCACTCTCCTAGATTGTCAGCAACTTGAGAGCAGAGACCACACTTTATTGTCATTATTATTCGTGTGCCTGACATAGTGCCTAAGATTTACTAGGCATTTAATAAATGTTTGCTGAATAAATAAATAACATTTTATTTATATATCAATAAAATAAACAAATTAATTTTGGGGAACAAAATTTTATTCCAAAATGTTGGAATAGATTTTCTTCATAGTTCTTTCTTTCTTTCTTTTTTTTCCCCTTAGTTCTTTAAAACAAATAAGGGGGAAAAAAAACAGAAAAGAAACAGGAAGAAAGAAGAGAATATCTGACTTTAGGTTAACTCTACTCAAGAATTATTAGTGTACTTTTGCAGAATATTATAAAGATAATTATCAAAACTAATATCTTTGGGGTTGCCATGCATATGTGATCAGCATTTAACATTTCATCCTCACAGTAACCTTATGTGATATATATATTACACAATTGTACAAATGAGGAAACTGAGGCACAGAGAAGTTACATAACTTGTCTTAAGTCATCAAGCTCGTAAGAAGCAGAGCTGGAATTTGAACTCAGTTCTGACTCTAAAGCCTGCGTTTAACCTGAATGAAAAAAAAGGGTGGTTTTTTTTTTTGAAACATCTGTTACTTTAACCTTAATTTTGACAGCACTAAATATAGAAATACCTTTTCAAACTTCATCTACCCATCTGGGAAAGCCTCTATGAGAATTATATTTTCTCTTTTTATTTATTTATTTATTTATTTCTCTTTTTATTTAGTTTTTCCTTAATCATCTCTCATGATAAATATTTAATTAGCCTATGGCCATTGAGACTTTATAGATTTTTCTTTAATTGCAGGAAAATCAGTAAAAATGATGGAGGAAGGACATCTGAAAATTCATCCCTGCATAGAAGCAACAATAACAACAACAACAAAACTGGCAAAAATGGTCAGAATCAACTTCTTCTGAACTCTGGAAACTTAACCAACATGCTGGCAGTAAATGGGGGAGCAATTTATTCAAGGAAAACAAATTAATTTCTGTAAGAACAATGAGATCTGTGTTGGTTTAACTTGCCCTCGACCTTTGGTCTCCATGCCAGTGGTAGCCTTGAAAAACAGCCCACATCCCTGGTACCAGAATGAGCAGCATGGACTGGGAGGTCCTTCAAAGCCTCATTCCCAAAGAACTCTCATTGTTTTACATGTCTGGTGGTCCCCTGGAAGACCTCACTTGAAAGGCTTGCCTTTGACCTGACTGAGGGCTGTCTAGTGAGAAAAGCCTCTGCTCAGGTGGCATTTCTGGAAAACATTTTCAAGCAAATATTTTAACATGGCGGTGGCATGAGGCAATGGATAACAGTTTGGGGCAAAAAACCACCCAACCGCAAAGCTTTAAAAGAAAAGCTGAGGAATGAGATGTCCACAGACACTTTGCAATATTCCAATGTATTCCTGGGAAACTGGAAGACCACAAGACATATTCCTGGGCATCTAGGAAAATAACTGTTAGCATTAATAAATGAGTTCAGCAAGGTTGTAGGATATAAGATCAATATTATTTCTACACACCAGCAATGAGTAATCGAAAAATGGAATTTAGAAAACAATTCCATGTGGAACAGCATCAAAACAAATATAATACTTAGGGGAATATTTTACCAAGTAAGTGCAAGATTCACACTGAAAAGTACAAAACTGTTGAAAGAAATTGAAGAAGATCTAAATAAGTATAAAGACATGCTGGATTCATGGACTGGAAGATAATCTTATTAAAATTTCACTACTTCCCAAATCGACCTATGGTTCCATTGCAATTCCTATCAAAATCCCAGCTGACTTCTTTCCAGAAATTGCCAAGCTGTTTCTAAAATTCCTATGGCAATTCAAGGAAACAGAATAACCAAAACAATGTCGGTAAAGAACAAAGTGGGAGGACTCACACATCCTGGTTTCAAAACTCAGTTCAAAGCTACTGCAATCACAGTGTGGTACTGGAATAAGAACAGACATGGAAATCAATGGAACAGAATTGACAATATAGAAATAAACCCTCATATTTATGGTCTATTGATTTTCAACAAGGGTGCCAAAACAATTCAATGTGGAAAGAACAGTCTTTTCAAATGATGCTGGGACAACTGTACATCCACACACAAAATAATGAAGCTTCACACCGTATATGAAAATTAACTCCAAATGGATCAAATATCCAAATGTAAGAGCTTAGAAAACACAGGGGTAAATCTTTATGACCTTGCTTTAGACAACAGTTTCTTAGATATGATACCAGAAGCACAAACAACCAAAGGAAAAATAGATGAATTGGATTTTATAAAAACTATAAAGTTTGTGCTTCAAAGGACACTATCGAGAAAGTGAATAAACATATAGAATGGGAGAAAATACTACAGGTGGGAAGAATAAGATGCAGTTGGGAGGAGAAAAGTATAGTAGTTGCTAGGTGTGACAATCTCAAAATTTTGAACTATTACAAATAAAACAGCCACCCTGAATCACCCCAAAGGGCAGACCCAAGTTATTTTTGCTTTTAGTGTTTATGCCTTTCTAAATCTGAGAAGCTGCCAGGATTCTAGTACATAGCAAAAAGGGAGGACAACACCCTCAAGTGTGTAAGCTTTTGTGTGTACATAGCTATGTAAAGGAAACCAATGCTAGCTGACTGGGGGAGCATTAGGGCGGCTCTGTGACCGCAGCTCAATTTGCCTTCATAGTGTGGCCACACCTCCCACACTGATATTCTCAACAATGGGGTAAATAATTCAATAGGGATAAGGCTTTGATTTTCCTCTTATTCTCTCTTCGTGCTTATGTTTTTGGTACAATATTGATGTACCACGGACAAGCCAGCATGTGAATGTGCTCTGTCTGGTGAAGTTATATATAGCCTTTCTACATTGTACAGTCCTTCAGTTTCTAAAATCATGGAGCTTGTATTGTTAGATCCAATGAAGTGACTAAAAGAATTTTTAAAAATAAGCCATCAGTCTGGACGTGCATAGGTGAATGAAGGAGAAACACTTTACAGTCAGAGAAAAAAGCATACTTAACATTTAGGATTATCAGCCACTGCCGGTTTTCCATAGAATATTTCATTCCTGATTTTATCTGAAAGAGATATGATTACTACCACCATTCAAAAAGTGGTACTTTATTAATTAATAAGCTCTTGGCTCATCTTTGAGGTAGATTTCGGATTTAAAATAGACTACCACACTGCTAACTACTTCACCTGATATTTCTCAATAACATAGAGGCTTCATTCAAGAAACCTACTGCCTTATAATTACCTGACACCCGGTGATGAATCAAGGTTTTGTGGGGCCTGAACCTCATCTACTTTGGGAAATCCTATCTAATAAAAACATGCAAAGTTATAAATAGAAAAATCGCTAGGACCCCTCTCAAGACTTTGGAAGGGACCTATGCAAGTGAGGAGCCCTGAAGCCTAAGGTTCATTGAATTCATGATAAGTCCACCTCAGCTGGGGCCCTTTTCCAAACTTATTTAATGCCGGCAACTTATAAACACCCCAGTAATATGTCATTATAGGTAGTAAAATGATTTAACTCGAGGGTGGCATCTTCCCTTGGTGGCTTGCCTTTGGTAAGAGATGCAATAAAGTTTAGATCTCACCATGGCAAATGTTTCCTGAAGCAAATTAGCTTTGTCTATTAGAAAGACTTAGTCCAAAACAAAGACTTACTATACTGTGACAATCTTTTGAAAGTAACTGTGAATGAGTTTTCGGAGTACAGTACTAATTTATTTACAACACCAGATAGTTCTGATTCTTTCACTACCTTTTTCTGTCATTTAAGAGGAGCACAAATTCCAAAGGAACAAGTTGGTGCCTCTTCCATTACAAATCTTTTCTAACCTACCACCCATTTTCTACTTCATCACCCCCCTCCCTCTCCTTGTTACCCTGCTGCATAGATGCTAGAATGGCTCTCATATATGTTTCCCCATCGACATCCATATTTCTCCTTCCAGTATGAAAGCTTCTTGGGGACAAAGTCCCTGCCTATGCGTCTTTGTATCCCCAGCACTTAGTACAGTGTTCACAGACAGTGGGCATGGCACTCAGTGATTTATTTATTTATTTCCACAATGTATTTTCCTGTGTTACCTACATAACTATAGTGAAACTCTGATTCTTATAAGGAACTCTTGGTGTTCTAGGATGTTTAGGAAAAGTGGTGAGTTTCAGACGTTGTACTGACGCTACTAAAACCTCCTGGTGAAGGGACCTCACGAGCCTGCTCTCCGGTGTGCTAACAAAAGAAAAACCGACCCTTGGTGCTCTCTCCCCAAGGTAGGCGTCAGCAAACTAACAAGGGAAAGCAAGGAGGCCGCTAAAGATAGGCATCTGCAGGAATTGTTAATCCAGCTCCAGACACAGCCTCAACACCTTCATTAACCCAAAATATGGGAACTGTGTGAAACAGGATTTCTGAACCACAAGACAGGTAAGAGAGTCTTTTCCAAAGCCAGGTGTAGAAGAGCTCTTTACCTTGAGTCTAAAATCGCCTTCGGGCCATTGAACGTACCCACTACAATTTCCTTGTGCCATGAGAAATCAGAGAAGTTTTGAGCTGAAGGGGTGTAAAACCCACACTTCTTATTGAAGAGTAGTCAGCAAAGAAAACATATTGAATTAGGCCACAGCAAAGTCTTTTCTTTATATTTTTCACACTACAGCTGAACACAAACAACGTCTTTTTCCATACCTCAAAGGTTCCTATTGGCCACAGATAATTCACTTCAGCAATATATGCTTTTTTGAAAAATAATGTTCTGGGAGGCTGGGGAGAGCCCTGTGGTGGGTGTTCAGGAATTCTTTCTGCTTTACCATTTAAAAGAGCTAATGATGGTTGGGGAAGCACCCACACCCACTGAACCACACCCTGCTAAACTTAGTTCTCTGCAGCTCTGTGTTGCATACATTTTAAGCAGTTAGGAACTTTGCACATGAAAAGGAATCAAAGTGAAATTCAAAAGTGGAAGTCCCTGGACCACTCGCATAATGGAGAGGCATCCCTGGGATTCCATGACAATGCTAATCTGAGTGTTTTTGTTTGGTGCCTTTAATTGACCATGCCAAAGATCAGTACTATGGAAAGCAGAGCCTTTCATATATATGAGTTAAACAAGTCTCTTGGCCTCTTTGTACCTTAGTTGCCTCATTTGAAAAAATAAATAAATGGCTCTCAAGACATACTTTCCAGAATTCATACTGGGCTTACTTACACCCAGCTAACCAATAACTGCATGATTGTTTTTACACACAGTTGTTTACATGTATTCATCTTCTATTTCACTTACAACTTGTGTAAAAACTGCATTCCATGCCAGGCCTGAAACGTTCCAAAGCTCAGTTCTGGGAGTAAATTGCAACCAAGATTTCTACAAAAAAAGACACGAGCAAAAGAATTAGAAAAATAGATATTCTTTCAGAACATTTATCCTTTGGCAATAATTCTAATTTATATATGATGAAACATAACATCACTACTCCCTCCATACACTAAAGAAATCTCACTGTGGGAGATATTATGATTTATACTTTCATGATTATATATGTGCTGCATTAGATACAAAATACTAAATGCTCATTAAATACTTGTGTTAAGTGATCTTTATTTCTCTAGCTAGGCAGCACTATTGACACTTTGGGCTGGATAACTCTTTGCTGTGGGAGGCTCTCCTGTACACTGTTGGATGTTTAGTAGCATCTCTGGTCTCTGTCCACTAGATGCCAGTAGCATATACAGTTCTGACAAGCAAAACTGTCTCCAGACACTACCAAATGTCACCTGGGTGCACAATCACCCTGGGTGAGAACCACTGCTCTTGATACTGGCTGATGTTGGATGCTCAGCATGGTCCTGCTCTGTGCTGGATCTGTCACCTCGGGATACAATGGAGACTGAGCTACAACTTCCGTAAGGAGCTCTGGAGGCCGAGATGGGGGCTTCTGCTGGACGGGAGAACGTTCAACCTCTTTAGTGACCTGTGGATTTATGGGAAGTGCCAGAGCCAGAGATTTAACAGTGACATTGTACAAGTGTGACTGCTGAGCTTCATTTACCCCATGATGAACACATGGTCAAACTACAACCTCCTTAAGTGTCTCCAAAGGCCGGGTGAGGGCCTCCTGAGGCCTTGAAGTTTCTAGTTCCTCAGGGGCCTCTGAAGGCTGAGATGGAGCCCCCTGCGGAAGTGGAGGTGGTTCTACCTCTTCAGTGGGCTCTGCATGCTGAGCCTGGGCCTCTGCCTGGGGTGAAAAAGATTCAACGTCCTCAGGGGTCTGTGGATGCTGAGCAGGGGCCTCTTGATGAGGTAAAGATTCAGCCTCCTCAGTGAGCTCCGGATGACGAGTTTGGGCCTCCTGCTGGGATGCAGACATTTCAGCTTCCTCAGGGGACTCTGGAGGTTCATCTGGGCTCCCCAGAAAATCCCTAGGTATGCTCTCCTCAGGATAAAAGGCATCCATACTGGGATGTAAATAATCACCCTGCAACTGTTGTTCTAGATCCTGAGTGTTTTTTTTCAAATTGGCCTATAGTTCCAACAACAACTTTGGCAAGCCGTCGATGCTGAACTAGATCTTTCTTCAGGTTTGGGGGTGAAACAATAAAGCTCATTGGTTTTGAGCTCTTACTACCTAGAGGTGGAACATGTATTTCAAATGATTAGTGACCTTCAGCCTGATCTAGACCTATATGTTTAGTCTTACTTTTGTGTCGAGGAGGCAGAACCAAGGGCTGATTCTGATCCCACTCTAGCACTGGAACTGCCTCTGGGAGCTTTTGATGTTGGATTTGCTCGTTATTCAGATACTGATATGGAACAGCAAACTGATCTGGCCCTGTAGGGAGCTCTCCAACGGAACTCATGTCCGGGTATGGAGCCTCAGTCTCAGTCAACTCCTGATGAGGTGGGGCCAACATCTGGACTGGAGACGAGGACGTCAAGTAATTAAAGCCCCCGCCTTCTGCCAGGGGTGTAAGGGCATGGGGCATTTTGGGAGGGCTGTGTCAGGCGTATGAAGACCAAGACTCGGTGAGCCGCGGGGGGTAGGGGGTCACCTGGATGGGGCCCAGGGCCCACTCCAGAGGCTGAACTGCCTGGACTAGAAGCCACAGTCGTTGCCATGTGAGGAGGAGCCGTGGGGCGCAGCAGGGACACAGAGGCACAGCCAGGACATAACATACGGCCGCTCCCAGGCACAGTGACCCAGGCCAGTGAGGAGCCAGAGCCACATCGTCCTTCAGAGCCGAACTGAACCGTTATGCCAGCGCTGCAACGCCAGGGCTCACCGTTAGCAACCGTTAGCAACCGCGTGTCCCTCCCCCACCTA
This sequence comes from Mesoplodon bidens, assembly GCF_964165515.1. NCBI lineage: Eukaryota > Metazoa > Chordata > Mammalia > Artiodactyla > Ziphiidae > Mesoplodon > Mesoplodon bidens. The sequence continues at coordinate 92,525 of NW_027672468.1, read as the reverse complement.
ATGTCCCACCCGTTATTTATGACATCTGTAGTTACTCCACCTTTATTAGGCTCCTGCGGAGATCCAATGCACACCACCAGAGTGAGCCTTTTTCCCAGAGTCCCCAGGGCACAAGCCACCCTTCCCCTTGCAAAGGTGACAATTACCTCCTTCCGGGCCCCCTTCCCAACCCCGCCCTGCCCTCCCAGAGCCCAAACAATGAGGCGGGATTTGGGCTGCAGACCCCAGTGGCCACAACCTCCAGCAGCCCAGGGGTGGAGGGGAGTTGGGAAGGATGCAGAGCTTCCCGAGGAAACCACAGGATGTGGCATTCTGGGAAATTCAAAAGTGCTAGTCCAGTTCTGGCAATCTGAACACTTCCTCCCCGAAGCTGAAGTCTGAGAGACATTCTTCCTCCCTTTGGCTACAGGGCTGACAAGAAAAGTAGCTGACCTGCAAAGTGAGCACCAGTCAGGGTGGCGGGAGGGGAACACACCTTACAATTATTCTAAAATGTTGCCATTTCCTCCAAACTCTCAGTATTCACGTCTCATTATCAATTCACCACTCTGTTATCAGAGGTTACCACTGAATCAGTGATGACTCCAGAACATCTATAGGAGGGGTTTGGGGCAGGTGAGCAATTCATCCTGGGAAAGAGTGTCTAAAACCAAGTGAATGGCCCTTTATATTAGCATGGGAAAACTTCCACCATCCCACCTTGTCTCAACAGAACCATTAATGTAGAAAAAACTACTGTGTCACTTTTCAGAGGTCTACCCTGTGTGCAGACATGGAGAAGACACTTAGAATATTAAAGTCAGCATGTTAAGTAGTTTTCTCCAAATACTGTAACTAGCACCCAGTTTACTTTCTTCACAGTCCTTTTCATAATCTATTTAATTTTAGTCCTTTTTAATTGTCTGGTACACCTGTAACACCTAAACTCCAAGAGAGAAGGAGCTTCATCTTATTTCCAGTGCCTGGCACATAATGGTTTCTCAATGGAACCGATTCCAAGATGGGTCTCATTTAGGAATGGATCTGTTGTTATAATCAGTTTTCCGAAATCTTTACTATCAATACGGAGTCCTTTCCTCTCACATTTCACAGGAAGCTAGACTTCTTAATGTCCAAACATGGATACGTTTGAAGTTTCCTTGACTGATTTAAATTGAATTAAAATAATTATTTCGTACAGGAAAAACTTTCAAAATTTTTACATTTTTCAGAACATAACCACCTTTTCTTTCTCTACTTTCTTCCCTTCAAAACAAACTTTGCAACGTTGGGGTGAGTTAAATAATCAGAAAACTAGCCCCAAATTAAGCTCTCAATGACATGAAACACATTTTTTGCTCCTTTTTAATAAAAATCCTATATACAGTACATTAATGTTTTCTTTTAGAAATTACGTTGACAACTTAATCCCTAATTCGAGGCATCCATATAATTGGTTTACAGAAAGGTGCTTCGGCAAAATATTTAACACAAGATATATATGAGATGCTGAGATCGGGGTAATATACCTTACTTGAAAGGCATGAATAGTTTTAAAACACTGTAGCATAATCACACTTAAGGCCATAGTTACTTTGTTCCCAAATCCCTGCAATTCTATTTGAGGGAAGTTCTAAAGGGCCTGTGTCTTCTCCTGTGTCCACAATTGTAGACGTACACTGATGGCCCTCAATCCTGCTCTCCAAACTTCAAATAATGGGCCAGAGACAAGGCTCGGAACTTGGAAAAGTCCTAGAAATTCCCTGCCTCAAAAGCAGTTTCAGAGTTCACATTTTCCTAAGGAAGACAGAGCTGAGTAGACATGCCAAAGTCTTCCAAATCCTGCTGCTTGTTTTGAATTATGGCTACACTGGCTGTGTACCCCTTGAGTTTGTATCTCCACATACTTGAATTAAATCCTGTAGTTCCTCTTTGGTTCTAGCATCTGTGACGTCTTCACAGAGTCTATATGCCACGGCTGTTTTACCAATTTCTGAAATAAAGTTAACAAGGATCAATTCAGAAGTTTTCTTGTTCTAAAACTTCCTGTATACAATGGTAGCACCCAATAATTAGACATTCTTTTGATTTCTAAAAGCAGAAAATAAGAGCATTTTCCTAGAAGTTCCCTCATCTGACACTCCAGTTTTTATCATAATTATTTGTGAAAAAGTATATAAGAAGTATCAACTTTGGTTCAAAAACCTTTATGATCTTAGAAATAAGAACTAAGGAATAATGACATAGAAAGTAAAAGCTGTGGAAACAAAAATGTTCAATCACAGTAGAATAAAATAGGAAGGCATTAGGTGGGGGTCAAAATGAGTTCAAACCTGGAGAGATACCACTGGACTATAATAGATACTTCATATTAGAAGCAAGGCAAGTGCCTACTCCTTGGGATCAAACTTCTACCAGATACAATGAACAAAGCTTTGGAGACAGAGACAGAGAGAGACAGCATTTGAACACTCTACTGGCAGAAACTACCCCATGTACCTTTTGGACAATACAGCTTTCCTCAAGGCAAGCTAGAGCCACCAGGCTTTTGGGTCTAAGGAGTTTGGAGTACATACAAGGAATACCTTGGCATATTAGGGACAAACAACCCAGACATTTAGTTTGGTTCTTAAAGGTTGTTACCCACAGTTGACAGCTGATGGAGATTCTGCCTGATGACCAGGGAAGTCAAACTTCACTGGAAGGACTGCCCAGGCTGGAAGGCCAAGACCAATCCAGGGTCAACTCTTACAAGCAAATAAGGTCTCTGACAACTTAGCTCGGATTTTCTCTAAGCCTGCAGGGCTGTGAAGCAGGGGAGCAATTCTGTTCCGGGAATCTACTCATCATAAAGTTTCCTTTGGGCACAGCCTGTGACATTCTCACTGCTGTATAACTCGATAGGGAACACAATCAACACTATTCAATAGCATGACCACTTTCAAGGCTCACAAAAACGTAGCCAATTATTATATAAGAATCATATTCACCCAATATAGCAGAAATGAAAACTGAAATTAAACTGATTTCAAAAACATAATCTAATAAACTCTTCAACAAGAAAACAACGATAATAATAATAGTCAATATATTTTCTCTGCTTACTATCTTTCAGGCATAGTTCTAAGCTTTTTACATTCATCATCTCATTTACTCTTACAATATCCTCCATTAGGTGATAAGCTGTATTACTAATCCTATTTGCAGATAAAGAAATTGCAGCTTAGAGATATTAAATACCTTCAAATGTCTCTGGCTAGAAAAACCTAAAATTGCAACAACAACAACAACAACAAAATCTAAGAGACAAAGTTAGGACTCAAACACAGGTGCCCAAGGCTTATAATCACTGCACTATTCTGTAAGATAAGCAAGCAATTGGGGAAGAACTGGATCAAACACTTTCTGTATGAACTGAGGCAAGTCACTCTACATCTAAACACTGGGGACAATAATATTTGCTGTCATTTTTCTCATAAATGCCACAGAGAACACATTTAAGACTGCTGCTGTGAAAGCATCTGGTGAGCGAAAGAATATGTAATGTTTTAGACAACCATTATTTTCATCCAATTAACTTTTCAAGTAACGTTATTTGCTCACTGAAACTGAAGTACTTCAAGGACAATCAAAAAGGTCTTACCTAAGGCCACAATCAGCAGTTTCTGGAATGCGTCTGTCATAGCCTTCTGAATAGCAAGCTTCTGGGTTACCTTCCTTTCCATAAGGAATGATAATGACCCTAAATCCAACCAAAACAGATGAGTTTAAAATGCCTGTCTGCATAACTGATTTCTAGGTTATGTGTGTAAAACTAAAAATGCATCTGTGATTCTTAGATCATTATCTTAGTGATTAAGGGCAGGCACAACACTGGGGTACGGGTGAATGTCTCTGTTGTAGGTATACCCTGGCATGGCACATTTTTACTGCTCAGATCTATTCTGGAAGTTCCTAAAACACTCAATGGGAAATGCGAACCAAGAACGTGGCACAAATCTCATACTACTCACAGATTTCAAATGGACAAGCTGAGGCTGCACTGCTACAGACCCTGCTCTCCTGTGCGTAAAGGGCTGGATTCATACAGTGAGATAGATTTGGTGGTAGTGTAGATGATCTGGCCTCTCCTCAACCATCACCCACTCAGGTGGATGGTGGAGCCTCCTCCACTCCATTCGCTAACAGCTCTGCCTCTGAGTTAAAACCCTAAGCCCAAGTGCCATGGATTCTAGGAAAAAACTCAGTACCAATCGGAATCCCCTTTCTAGGGATCTACATTAACTTTTTCTGCTCAGGCCCTTCTATAGGAGGCAAAGGACTGAATATTTACACAAGAGTTTATTTCAATCTTTAGACAATGATTTTCTTGGGATAACTGAAGGCCAGAAGACATCTGTATTTGAAGGAATATTTTAGCACATAACAAATTATTAACAATAACAACAACAAAAACTCACTCATTTTCCTTCCTCCTAAGCTTCTTGGCAGGCGGTCAGTTCTAAAATTCTAAAGTTTAAGGTGCTGTCAGGTATTGCCTAAGATAAAAACCTATATTGTCAGGCAGAAAAAATCTGCCCAGGGCTTTAGTGGCTTAGAAAAGTGATGATGTATCTGAAAAGGTGAGTTTCAGAAAGAAAGGAAAAAAGAGAAATCCCACTCCCTCACCTCCCCACACATAAACATACTGGAAAACAGACCTTCCTCCAACTTATGCAAAGGTTCCTCAGCCATGACAACTCCGGGACTCCTGCACTCATGGGAGGGCAACACCACCTCTAAAGCACAGAAGAACTTCAGGCTTTGCTTCTGAATTGGTGTCACAATAGCTTCATTTTCCCTTTCTTCAAGGTTAGAAAGATCCTGAAGCTCTTAGGATTATGAATTAAAGGCTAGACTTCAAAATATCCTGTTGTTAGAAATAAAAACAAAACTCCAGCAATCCCAGGTAATAGTTTACGTATGCAATAGCTTCAAAATCAAGTTGGGACTTGCAAATGAATGACCAGATATGGACAACTATTTTTTATCATATACCATACAAATACTGGCGAAAATTATGGACACCGCCATCCAAGTCATTGAGATTATCACTAATTCTAGGTGGCAGGCCAATGCTCACATACTTCCATGTGGAAGGCTCTCACATCTCCTCCCCATAGCCCTGTTCTATTCTTCTCTCTAAAGTCTAGGAGTTCAATGTTGAAAGGAGTCTGGTTAGTCAAAGAAAATCTACAGAGTTCACCTTGATGATCCTTCTTGACCACCCATTGAAACCAAAGTAGTGATTTGCCAATTCTTGGCATCTGGAGCTGTTTAGGGCCAGCGTATTATGTTGAACCGCCTTATGTCTGGTGCCAAGACGAACCTAAAGACATAAAAGTCCTAAAAATATCACAATCCTACATAGAGACTTGTTTTGGATATACCTGAGATTTATCAATACCAATTTCCTAGAGTGGTTGTGAAGATTAAGTAGGACATTTTAAGCAATGAGCTCACAGTCAGCCCTAAATAAATGTTATTTATTATTTTCAAGTCAGTACTTTTCTGCATCATTTCCAGGGCCCCTGATTAACCGGAAGGTTCCCTGACCTCTGGTGGTGAAAGTGATGATGAAAACAACCAAGGAAGCCCAGCAGAAGCCTATCATGGGGCTGGGGGTAAGCAAAGGAAGTGAACTGTTTTACTCGTCTCATCCTGTAGCTCCTGCTTGAGAATATGACCTGAAGAGGAGGTAAGATGGACCTGCCACTGAATCAGGACCTTAATCTGTAGCACCCCCTCCCCAAGTTACTAACCCCTGTTAGAAGAGGGAATACCTATACCTCTATAAATGTAAATAAAGCAACCAAAAGAAGTAGGGGTTCATCTGCATGAACAAGCTTCTTGGAGAGTGCAAATATTTCCAGTCTTAACTCTCTAAATAACTTACATATTACTGTGGACTTTTTACATCACTAGTTCTTTCTTAAATATCTCTTTCCACTTTGAACAGGGTGTAGTATATAAATATACTCATAAAAATTCAAATAATACAAATAAAGTCAAAGCATTGTTAATTCTTTATTGATTGGTTTGTGCATCTTCCTCTGTCACTAGTTTATGAGCTCCTTAAGTGCTTGAAGGAACCATATATTATTCTTTCCTTGTTACCAGAAGCAAGCATAGATCTTGGCATATAATAGAGGAGTGATGGTCTGTTGACTGAGTGCATGAACGAGTACATAAGAAAATGAAATTACTTTCTCCAACTGAAGCTGCCTGCTGGGAAGGAGAAACGAAGACTAATTTTTAAATGTTGAGTGTCGCATGAGAGGCTAGGCCCTGTATGGTGAGTCATAATGGAGCTGTCCTGGACAATTAGGAAGCTTCAGAAGGGCTCTGAGCCCCTGGTAGTAGAGACAGTTGACATCTGGGATAACCTTGCCACAGTTCTTGCTGGCAAACATTTCCCTTCGTGCTACTGAGAAAAACTCAGATACATTAGGCCTTTCCTTCATTTTATTTTAAGATGTTATTCACTTTTCTGTATTTATAAAAATACAGGGGGAAAATGATAAGAATTATGTATACATGCCAATGAATAAAGGAACACATAACTGGAACTTCCCTGCTGGTGCAGTGGTTAAGACTCTGTGCTCCCAATGCAGGGAGCCCGGGTTCGATCCCTGGTCAGGGAACTAGGTCTCACATGCATGCTGCAACTAAGAGTTCACACGCCACAGTTCAGGAACCTGCGAGCCGCACCTAAAGGAGCCTGCCTGCTGCAACTGGGGAGCCCTTGAGCCGCAACTAAGGAGCCAACCTGCTGCAACTAAGACCCGGTGCAACCAAATAAATAAATAATTAAAATTTAAAAAGAACACATAATTAAAGTAGGTAACAATATCGGGGGTGTGGGTTGTAAACTCAGGCTCTGCATTAACAAAAGAAATCTAGGGCTTCCCTGGTGGCACGGTGTTTGAGAGTCCGCCTGCCGATGCAGGGGACACGGGTTTGTGTCCCGGTTCAGGAAGATCCCACATGCCGCAGAGTGGCTGGGCCCATGAGCCATGGCTGCTGTGCCTGCGCGTCCAGAGTCTGTGCTGCGCAACGGGAGAGGCCACAACAGTGAGAGGCCCGCGTACCGCAAAAAAAAAAAAAAACAGAAGGTGCAAAACTGTTTCCTATCCCAGACTCCTATCTTCCGTCGTACAATACTGTAACTGACACTTCAGAGAATCAAAGTCCACACCGTGTAGGATTTTTCCCACCAGTACAAAACACTGGCTCAAGGGCAAGTTCGAACTGGCTATTAATTCAGTTCAGCAAACATTTCCTGAGGCCAGGCCCTGTGTTAGCAGCACTATACGCAAAGAGGAAGCATGCCATCACTGCTTTCAAGAAACTCAGATTCTAGCAAGACAGGCAAAGCACAAATGGAAAATAGCAAGAAATACCTTCCATCTGCCGAAAGGCATGAGCTGCCCTCAAAAGAAGAACACAAGTTCACTGTGCAGAGATGATAGGGAGAGCACAGGGGAGTTTATCAGAGAGAATGCACAAGAAGTCACCAAGACAAGAAAAAGCACATGATACACTCCAGGTGTGTCAGAGAAAGAGGGAAAGGAGCTAAGAATGCCCTCCAATGCCACAAGAAGTGAGGGCTTTATTCCATAGCAATGGAGCATGATGGGAGGTGTTTAAATAAAGGAGGAACCTATCGGGCAGTGCAGTGGTTGGGACTCCGCGCTTCCTCCATGGCGGAAAGGGGTGGGGGGAGGGTTTGATCCCTGGTCGGGGAACTAAGATCCCGCAGGCGGCATGGTGTGGTCAAAAAAAAAAAAAAAAAGAAGGAACCTATCATGTAGAAGTCCTGTGAACAACTGGTGATAAGCAGGCATTGCCATTAATAACAGACCACTAAGCAGTCCAAGTAATAGAGACTGAAAATTCAAGCGCAGCCTCTCCTGAGCTATACCACTCATAATGCAGGGAGCAGCAATCCTGGGCAAAGAAGACCTAAGATCCTCTGACCTGACAGTCACAACACTGCTCCGGCGGACCACGCTTGCAGACCTCCCACCACCATCTCTGTCGGTTCCGAGACTGCTCTTCTTGCCTCTTCCCACCCTCGCTCACTCTCCCCACTTTCTACCTCACCAAACGGCCCCAAGTTACAGGTCTCCTCCATCCTTCCAAAGCTCAATTTATGCCACTTCGCTTTTAAGAAAGACCCACTTTAGTGCCTGTTTTCCCAACCAAAAGAAATCCAAAGAGGTATCTATTTTCACAAAAAAGGGGGGAAAATGAGAACAGTGCCCGGCACGTGTTGTGCAGCAGCCCGTACAGAGGCAATTCGCACTGTGCACTGCAAAAGCGGGTGCAAGGGGCACCACCCAGCTCCTTTCTGGGAACCACACTCAGCACCTCAGCATCAAGCCACCATAGCTTTGAACTGTCACTGAGCTTCTGTACTTTAGCTCAATTTATTTTGTGCATCCGTTAGCAAGATGTGTCCTATGGTCACTGCTTCTTCGCTTTACGCCACTTCGGCTTATGAAAGGTTTCATGGGAACGCTTTGCTTTCAGTCATTGGGGGGAACCCATACTTATTGTCCTCCCGCCTCCCTCCAGCCTACGCATCCACTCTCGGCCTGGCCTTTCCAGCTTTGAAAAGACAACCTGGCTCCGCCCTCTACCGCCTATATACTGCAGTGAAAGATGAGGGGAGAAGCTGACAGGCAGACAAAAGGCAGCAGCAGTGAGTGAGGCCTGACGACAGACAACGGAAGAGTTCCAGGCCCCTTCAACTTTTGAGATGTTTGGTATAATAAAAAATGTAGAAACACCTAAGGGATGGGATGAGAAAGAGCTCAAAATGCACTTCAGTATTTGTTAGCATTTGTTAAATATGGGTGGTACATACACGGGGTACAATGTAATATTCTCCACTTTTCTCAGTATGAAATTTTTAATTAAAAAAATACCAAATCACGGTTTTAAAAATTACAGGATATTTAAAATGTTTATACATTTGACAAGTTAATACAACACAAAAAATGAAATCTAATTGTGTAATTCACAAGGTAATCCAACAAATATTTAGAGTATTGTATCCTCAGGCATTACATGGCCTCCCTTTAAACTTCCTCAGCTCTCCCTCAGTGGGCTATAATTCCCAGTTTACTTTAAGGGAACTTCAATATTTAAGTTATGGTTGGTGTTTATGTCCCTTATACAAACATGCATTAATTTGGGGAAATCAATTATCAAACAAACATCAAAAGTAATCATTTCTACATTACTAATGTGACTTTGCCCATTAGAGATCAGAATGGCATTACAAGATCATCAGTCACTTATTCTATAGGCCAGAGTTGATGCTATTGACATTTTGGGCTGAACAATTCTTTGTTGCGGAAGGCTGTCCTGTGCTTCATAAATGTTTCAGCAGCATCCTGGCCTCTGACCACTAGGTGCCAGGAGCACGTCTCCTGACTTACGACAACTAAAGATGTCTGTCTCCAGACATCAGCAAATGTCCCCTGGGGGGCAAAATCATTCCTGGTTGACACCTACTGATATAAACAAGCATATAGTGTTTGCTTGCCAAATAACAGCAACAGAAGATGGATAAATCCATGGATTCCAAAGGTCCTAGAATTAGCAAATCTTCTCTATAAAACTCCTAGCCCACATCTAGAGAATATTACAAAAAGAAGCAAAATGAAAAGAAAAACTAACAACACATGAGCTAAAATCTTTACTAGGGACAGAACACAGCATAGTGATCCAAAGCACAGACTTGGAGCCAGAGGACTTACATTCAGAACTCACCAGCTGTCACTCACCAACTGTGTCACTCACCAGCTGTGTGACCTGGAGCAAATGACTTAGCCTCAAGTATCTCAACTTGCTCACCTCTAAAATGGCAAGCAGACAACTAATACCTACCTCCTATGGTTATTTATTTTCACTTAAGAATTAAGCGAAATAATACGTGTAAAGTGCTTAAAAGAATGCCTGGCATACAGTGAGTGCTCAGTAAGTGTTAGCTATTGTTATTTCACTAAAATTCCATATTTTCAATTTATACAAAGTGAAAATCACTTTACAGATTTCAACATACAACACTCTATTTTTAGAAAATAAAATATCATGCTATGTAACTACTTTATCTACTTGACAGAGGAATTATTTTCACCATCTCGGTAAAATAATAATGGTTATGATTATGCAATCATAAGAATGATTATGCTCTCCAATAGCCATTGGAGAAACAAGTGTACTTGTACATCGCTGACAAACACAAGCTAACCCCTAAAACTGGCTCTGAGGGGAGATCACAAAGCCTACCGTCAACATTAATCACCAAACATATTAGCCAGGGATATCTCAATAAAAGTAACACAGAAGTAGAGATTAGGGACAGAATTACTAACTCCGGGAGCTATGGGGGGAAGTGACTTAATTTCAAGAGTTAATGTCTCTGATATGTAGGCTCAGGTGCCCACCTCAGCACTGGATATGAAGATGCCTACCACAATTAATCAGGTCCCAACAGTTCATTTCTAACTGCAGTCTCCCTGAACCTCACTGCGGGTACTTCTGTAGCGTAGCTCTCCATACAAGGCAGGTCTCTGGTAACTGCCTTCTCTGGTTCTTCAGAAAACAGCATGACCTGGCTACACATACTCCTGAAGAAGTTCAAGCGTCTTCTTGAAAAACATAAAACAGAAACTGCCAGCCGAAGTCAAAGTGAGACAATGTCTCAAGCCACACTAAAATGGACTATAAAAAATACAGAGATCTAGAAACGACCTCTAAACGACGCCAGCACCAGACACACCTCACCATGTAGCCAACACTCTTGGCCAGGATACACGGATACACCCGTGTCTACAGCACGCAACCCTGCCATGTAGCGGACAGACACTGACCAAGCTGGGTCTTGTACAGCCTCTGCCACGGGGACAGAAAGGCCCGGAGAAGGGCGCTGAGTCGCTTAAACCCACCAGTGTGGGAAGAAGCACCACGTCCACCCATTGAGAACGCCACCCCTATTTGCCTTGACTCTTTCTCTTCCTGTTAAAAATTATCCAACTTTCACCAAAAGAATACACAACACTAACTTTCTGCAAACTCCTGCCCCTGTGGGGAACGGCATTCCTGGAGACAAAAAAGCTGGAATCAGTAACCAAGGTTCTAATTCAAATCCACTCTAATTCAAATCCATTAACCCCTGTGATCCGTTGCCGATCTACAAAAAGAGCCTAACAGCACATTAGTCGTTTGACCAGCCAGCGTCCATCCCTTTTTCTGGTAATAAAAGCCCACAAATTCCCTCAGAGTAGGTACCTCTCCCCGCCTCTCAGTCAGCGTGGCTCCAGTGGGCTCGACTCTGCCAAAGAGCCACGGGTGACACGTGACCAGAACTGGCCAATCCCAGTCTCACAGCCTCAAACAGCGATTGGCTCCAGGTCAGACATGTGACCCCATAAGAGCCAATGAGACATTATGAGACTTTTGCTGAGGCTTCTGGGAAAGAGACAGGCGCTCTTTCCGGCTGAATCTAAACACTGACAGGCTACAGGGGGTGAATATGCTACAGCCAAGTTTCTAACATACAGTTCCTACAACTGAAGTCCATACAGGAAAAGGCAGAGTTGACTTGTGGGGAGAACCTGAGTCCTGATGACTTTACTTGAGCCCTGAATCCAGCTAGCTGTGCCTGACTTTGCAGTTAGGTGAGCCTAACTCAAATTTCTTTCCAGCTTAAGCCAATTTAGGTTGATATTTCAGGCAGCTGAAGCAAACTGATGTATATGTGTATATCTGATTAGTACCTCACAAGATGTGAAAAATGGAATGAACTGATAGCTGGCTTGTAAAACAGTGTATATATACATGATTATTAAAAACACTGGTCACAGGTATTGATTAATAATAACAAGTGCAAAGAGAAAAAAGTGGGCATGGGAGAGAAATGACTTAGTGTGATATGTGGTTATTCTGACTCTTGAAAATATTCCAAAACATTTGTTTAAACAATTTTATCATAAAGCTATTTCAGCAATAATAAGAAGAAGAATAACAAGAGCCATTTGCTGAATGCTTCCTGTGGGCCAGAGGCCCTTGAAATGACTATATTATGTAATCTGCTTGAGTCCTCATAATGACCTTACAAGGTGGATGTTATTATTATCATTCCCACTAACAGATAAGGAACCTGAAGCACAGACAAGTTAAGTTACTCACCCACAGTTACACTATAAATAAAAGGCAGGATTCAAATGCAGACATTCTGATGCAGCTCGTGCTTTTAGCCATGACACTGAATCTGAACCTACACTCAGAGTTCTAATGCTGTTCCAGTGAAGCAGAAACTCAAACTCAGGCACTCCCCAAAGCATCAAATGGGAATGTAATATACCACTATTTTAACCCTGGAAGAGTCTTAAGGACTAATTCCTACATAGTTCTGCATTATGAAAGTATACATATTTAACCACATTAGTGATTATCATTTTTTTAAAAAGTGTGAAAACCCTCACAAACCTCAACCAATTGCATCCTTTGGTTAAACAAAAGTCCTAGATGTTCCCAAGACTAAGAGGTATATTAATTAGTACTACCTTTCCAGAAAATAACATTTGCACCTTCCACAAAGTCAACTTTATGAGGACATTCCCATCACTAAGTTACTTTTCACCGCTTTTATAGAACAGAAACTTATTTTAAAATCTACCCATCTTAGTATAATATAAAAAAGAAAAAAATTTATGAACTGGACTTTCTCAAAATTAAACCTTTTTCCTCTTTGAAAGACACTATTATGTTAGAAGGATACGAAGCCAAGCTAAAGACTGAGAAAAAACCAACGGCAAATCACATACCTGAAAAAGGATTTGTATCCAAATATATAAAGAATTCTCAAAACTCAACAGTAAGAAAACAACCCAGTTAAAAGCTAGGCAAAAGATTTCAATGGCACTCCACTAAGAGGATCTAATGATGGCAAATAAGCACATGAAAAGATGTCCAATGGCATTAGTCATCAGAGAAATGCAAATTAAAACCATGATAAGATATTACCACATACCTATTAGAATGGCTAAATTAAACTCACTGATAGTGTCAGTGATGTGGAATAGGTGGAATTCTCGTACATTGCTAGTGGGAGAATATAAAATGGTACAGACACTCTGGAAAAAGGGTTGACAGTTTCTTATAAAGTTAAAAATATACTCACTATATCACCCAGCAATCCCCTCTCCCCAGAGACAGCTACCCTAGAGATAGAGAAATGAAAACTATGTTTGCACAAAAGTCTGTACACAAATGTTTACAGCAGCTCTATTCTTAAATGTTAAAAATTGGAAACAATGCAAATGTCCTTTAATGAGTGACAATGGAAAACTACTCAGTAATAAAAAGGAATAAACTTTCAATACATGCAATAACTTAGATGAATCTCAAAGACAGAGTAAAAGAACCCAGTCTCAAAAGCTTACATGGATGATTCCATGTATAGGACATTCTCAAAAAGACAAAACTATAGGGATGGAGAAAAGGTCAGTGGTTGCAGAGGTTATAGGATGGGGACAGTTAACTATAAAAGGATAGCATCAGGGAATTCAGGGGGTGATAATATTATTCTGTATTCTGATTGTAGTGATGGTTGCACAAACTACACGTGTTAAATTAACAGGATAAAAGAAAAAAGTTAGTTTTACTGTATGATAATTTTAAGAATAAAATTTTAAAATTATTTTTAAATATGAATCTCAATGTCACAATGGACACGGTTTTTAAAAACTGGAAGGAAATAAAGAAGGATAAGTTTGTTAATAAAAGGAAAACCTGGGCTTCCCTGGTGGCGCAGTGGTTGAGAGTCTGCCTGCCGATGGGGGGGACACGGGTTCGAGACCTGGAATGGGAGGATCCCACATGCCACGGGGCAATTGGGCCCGTGAGCGACAACTACTGAGCATGCGCGTCTAGAGCCTGTGCTCCGCAACAAGAGGGGCCACGGCAGTGAGAGGCCCACGCACCATGATGAGGAGTGGCCCCCGCTCGCCACAACTAGAGAATGCCCTTTCACAGAAACGAAGACCCAACACAGACAAAAATAAATAAAAAATAAATAAAAATAAATACATTTAAAAGGAAAACCTATACATTTCCCTTTCTGCAAATGTAGGTTTTCGAGGCAAGAGTAGAGCCTCAGAAAGAATGTCTGCAAACAGAACAATCACTAGTTCACTAAGTACAAAATGTAGGATACTTTTGAAGAATCCCATCACAGCTAGATAACTGGTCCAGAACCAAAAGTAAATACTGGAAGAAAAAGGAAATCAACAGTGTTCCACAGAGGTGGTAGGCAGACTGGCCTGGACTAACACATGTTCAGTCATAGATAATAAGGGTGCTGATTTGTAAGCATCATTCTCGTCCCACTGTGGACTTCCTTCTGCGACAGTATAAGGATACCACCAGATCATCTTGAAATCAAGTCATGAAATGTACTTTTATATTTTTAAAAATCAATTCTTGTCCTTAAATTAACTTTTCTTATTAGTTTAGTCATGGTCCTCTATTACTTCTAAAACATTAAATCTTATTTGATTAGAGACAGACTTCAAAAAATAAAAATAAACTGTGATCAAATAGCAGGAACAAAGAGTAGTAACTAAAATTTCTTCAATCTAAACTGAAGATGATTTCTGTATCTCTGTCTTTTACATTTGCCTCCATTAAGGGAAAAAAATGATGTGAGTCATAATTAACTTGGCTGGAATGAATCAGACTGCATTTGTAAAGGTTTCAGAAGACCAATGAGCTGTGCTAAACAGTACCACTATCCACCTGAGCAGAAATTACTATCCATAAGTTTCTTTACATAACTAATGAAACAAAAATTTAAACAAAAGAAGAACTACTAGAAAAATATTAGAGATGCATTTTTTAAGTCAATAATTTGCCTCATACTTTATTATTTTCCCTGTGGAAACCCAATTATTACCCTGAAAACAAGACCACGTTAGAAAGTAAATGCATTGTGACAAAAGAAAGAAAAGGCAGATTGATACATTATTAAAATAACTCACACGCCATACCCTGAGGAGTAAGGAAGCCATGGCAGAGCAGGCCCCTTTCTCCTCAATGGACAGCACAGCTGTGGGGAAGACACTGCAGCTAGCAGAAGCGTGTCACACTTCCTCAGGGAGGAAGCAAGTTACACACCGCTCTAGAGAGGGCGCCCATAAACTGACAGCCACGCTCATTACCCAACGTCCAGGCCACCCACAGGCTGACTGCAACCCAACTTTCCCACCATTCCCACACAGGCCCCAGGAACCGTCAGGCCTCTGAGGCTCTGCCAATGCCCTTCCCTCTACCCAAATATCCTTTCCCTCCTCTCTCCGGACCTCAATCCTGCCCAGCTCTAAATGAACACACCAAGGCCTATTTCCCTAAGAATGCCTCTCTCAAAACCAGAATTACTTCCTAGACAATGATCTGCCTCTTACCCATCCATTATCTTGGATTAAATACATCATGTAAGATGCCTTATCTGACCAACAGAACTATTTTATAAATAGGAGTCATGTTTTATATCATCTATGACATGACATGACAACCAATCAGCTCACTAAAACCATTCAATAAATACTCTAATTGAATTTCCCAAAGAGTTGACCTAAAATAACCTAAATGCTAAGCATTTCAAAAACTGTCCTGAACCAAATTCACTTCTCATTTGAATGCCAATGTCATAGATAGGGATGTTGTATTGTCTTGAAATGTACTTGCCTTTATCCAAAACTAGAATCTCTGATGAATCTATGGGACACACATGTAAAATATTCTGCAAAGGAAAAAAGCTTTATTTATTGTACTCTGCTTAATATTCAGCCAGACTTGCATTTTTCTCTAAAACTTATACAATTACTGAGTATGCAAAAAGCATTAGAAGAGAGACTAAGTCTATTGAGAAGAAAACTGGAAGCGAAGGTCATCAATCATTTTCTACTTTGAATAATCTCTTTCATAAAGAGGTAAATTCTCCTAAATTCCAGAATGAATGGAATTCAATACAGCAAAGTAAAATGCTTTAAATACATAAAATAAATATCTTGATGGACCTTCCACCATCTGTTTTAGTAACTTAAATTATAAAAAAGAACCCTAAATTTAAGGAAAGTTATATCAAGAGCTAAAATTGAGATTTTTTTTCCATCTATTACTTTGATTTTCCTGACCCATTTTTGAGAACTGTCAGCATTCTGGATCAATAATTCCAAATTATTTCTTGAAGAGAGTGAGATTCCTCCCAAGTCATTTAATATGCTTACTAATCAATAAAGATATGAAAAAACAAAAAATCCATATTTATGAAGCAAGCAAATTATATTAAAAGACTGACCTTGAGAAAATGTTGCTGCTTGCCAAGAAAATTTTATTATTATAAAATATTTTCTGTCATTTGTATTTCTTCATTTTCCCTTCCAGATTATCTGTGTAGCCTTGTAAACACATCATAATCCAAAGCAGTGGAGCTTTATAAATAAAATGTAAATCAACGCAAGAGAGCCAACTGCATAATTAAAACAAAAGTGTACCGGGCTTCCCTGGTGGCGCAGTGGTTGAGAGTCTGCCTGCCGATGCAGGGGACACGGGTTCGTGCCCCAGTCTGGGAAGATCCCACATGCCGTGGATCGGCTGGGCCCGTGAGCCATGGCCATTGAGCCTGCGCGTCCGGCGCCTGTGCTCCACAACAGGAGAGGCCACAACAGTGAGAGGCCCGCGTACCGCAAAAAAATAAAAAATGGGCATCCCTGTTGGCGCAGTGGTTGAGAGTCCGCCTGCCGATGCAGGGGACACGGGTTTGTGCCCCGGTCTGGGAAGATCCCACATGCCGCAGAGAGGCCTGGCCCATGAGCCATGGCCACTGAACCTGCGCGTCCGGAGCCTGTGCTCCGCAACGGGAGAGGCCACAACAGTGAGAGGCCGCGTACTGAAAAGAAAAAAAATAGCATACCACCATCATCCCAACCAGATTACAAAATAGCAAGCAGATTATAAAATAATAGTCTACAAGCATGCTTTTTAAAATATATATCTATATGCACTGAATATCTTATATAAAAAGCCAAGAGAGAGAGATGAAACAAAATATTAAAAGTAAACATCTCCGGGGCTTCCCTGGTGGCACAGTGGTTGAGAGTCTGCCTGCTAATGCAGGGGACATGGGTTCGAGCTCTGGTCTGGGAGGATCCCACATGTCACGGAGCAACTAGGCCTGTGAGCCACAACTACTGAGCCTGCACATCTGGAGCTTGTGCTCCGCAGTAAGAGAGGCCGTGATAGTGAGAGGCCCGCGCACCGCGATGAAGAGTGGCCCCCCCTTGCCACAACTAGAGAAAGCCCTTGCGCAGAAACGAAGACCCAACACAGCAAAAATAAATAAATTAATTAATAAACTCCTACCCACCCACCCACCCCCCAAAAAAAAGAAAAAGACCCTGTCTAGTTCTTTAAAAAAAAAAAAGTAAACATCTCCTTCCCCAAAACCCTAACTCCATTCCAGTCATGAGGAGAACATCACACAAACCCAAGTTGAGGGACAGTCTATGAAATACATGAACCAGGACTCTTCAAAATTGTCATTAAAAAAAGGAACGTCTGGGACTTTCCTGGTGTTGCAGTGGTTAAGAATCCATCTGCCAATGCAGGGGACACGGGTTCCACCCCTGATCCGAGAAGATCCCACATGGCGCAGAACAACTAAGCCCGTACGTCACAACTACTGAGCCTGCGCTCTACAGCCTGCGAGCCACAACTACTGAGGCCACACGCCGCAACTACTGAAGCCCACGCACTCTAGGGCCTGTGTGCCGCAACTACTGAGCCTGGCTGCTGCAATTACTGAAGCCCGCGCACTTAGAGCCCGTGCTCCGCAACAAGAGAAGCCACCACAATGAGAATTCTGCGCACCACAATAGAGTAGCCCCCACTTGCCACAACTAGAGAAAGCCTGCACGCAGCAACAAAGACCCAACACAGCCAAAAATAAACAATAATAAAAATAAATAAATAAAGGCATCATCACATAAAAACAAATGAGGAAATAATTTTTTTATAAAAGAATAACTGGTGGGGCAGTGGTAAAGAATCCGCCTGCCAGTGCAGGGGACACGGGTTTGAGCCCTGCTCCGGGAAGATCCCACATGCTGCAGAGCAAGTAAGCCCGTGCGCCACAACTGCTGAAGCCCACACGCCTAGAGCCCGTGCCCCACAACAAGGGAAGCCAACACAGTGAGAAGCGCGTGCACCGCAATGAAGAGTAGCCCCTGCTCGCCGCAACTAGAGAAAGCCCACACACAGCAACGAAGACCCAACGCAGCCAAAAATAAATACATTAAATAAATTAATTTAAAAAAAAGAAACTAAAGAGTCAAAAACAAACTAAAGAAATAAAATATATTTTGGGAAGAAATAGGAAAAAATTATACATGGACTTGATATCTGATAGTATAACTATTAGTATTACTGAATTATCTTCTTAGGTGTGATAATGGTATTATGTTTATGAAGAAATATGTCCTCAATCTTAGGAGACACATGATGAAGTATGAATGAAATGCCATGTAAGATGTCTGCCACTTACTTTCAGCTGGCTCAGGAAAAAAAAATTCTATCTATTTGACAGAGAAAGGGAGACAAGGCAAATTATGACATAACGCTAACAATTGGGTATTGATTATACTATTCTTACAACTTTGCTGTAGGCGTAAAGATTTTCATAATATAAATTAAACTAAGAGTTTTCTTTAACTTAAAAATGATTCAAAACCCAAACTAATCCAGAAGTTATAATCTTCTCGTAAATACAAAATATATTTTATTTTATGCTGCTTAACTCATCTCCTCCAAATTAAAAAAAAAATTGAAAAGGGGTGACTTATTTTCCATAGTAAGGAATTATAGCTAACATCCAGGAGTAATATTTAGGTTTCCTTCAAATTGATATTGAATAGAGTCTTTTTAATCATCTGAGCAGTTTATACTGATCTTGGGCTCATTAATTGCTAACCTACCTAGTTTTTTTAAATAAAAATGTTTATTTGAATACAATTACCTTATCCCTTAAAGAAGCTGGAAAGAAGATTAAATAACCCAGAAGACACAGTTGGAAACTGTAAAGAAGTATAAGAAAGAGAGTCACTGGCAGAAGAGCAGATCTCTGGCAAAGCTGCATTCCATGTACCCTGCCTAGGTCAGACATAGTTCATCTTGAGCCGAAGATCCAGTAGAGACCCATCTGCACAAAATGCCTTTCTCCAACTGAGAAAGAAGTGAAAATGCTAAGACATATGAGAACATTTGTTGCTGTCTACAGCTAATTGAACCAGAAATCTTTAATACCATTTCCAGTCCTGAAATTCTATTATTCTACATAAAACACCTTTAAAAACAAGTATATATTATCATTTCACACCCATTAGGATGGCTACTATCCAAAAAATAGAAAATAACTGTTTGCGAGGATGTGGAGAAAGTGGAACCCTTTTACATTTCTGGTGGACATCAAACGGTGCTACTGCTATGGAATACAATATGGGGATTCCTCAAAAAATTAAACACAGAATTACCATATGATCTAACAATTCTTCTGGGTATTTCCTGAAAGAACTGAAAGTAGGGACCTGAACAGATATGTATACACCCAAGTTCACAGCAAGATTATTCACAACAGCCAAAAGGTGGAAGCAACCTGAGTGTCTATCAAAAACTGGATGGATTTTTAAAAATGTGGTATTTACATACAATGGCATAGTATTTAGCCTTAAAAAGAAGAAAATGCTGCCACATGCTACAATATGGATGAACCTTGAAGACAGGCTAAGTGAAATTAGCCAGTCACAAAAAGACAAATATTGTATCAGTGCACTTATATGAGGTACCTATGGTATGAATGGACCCTATTCAAATTCTGAGAAACAGAAAGTAGAATGATGTTTGCCAGGTGCTTGAGGGAGAGGGGGATGGAAGGTTAGTGTTTAATGAGTACAGACTTCAATTTGGGAAGATGAAGTTCTGGAGATGGATGGTGGTGATGGTTGTACAACAATGTGAATGCACTTAATGACACTGAATTGTATGCTAAAATGATTAAAATGGTAAATTTTATGTTATGTATATTTTAACAATATTCCAAAAAAACCCCACAGGTATGCAAGCCATAATACCCTCCTAACCGTCCTTAAAAGGAGTGAGGCCCATGTCCTAATCCTGATGCAAACTTAAGGAAGGCTCACTGCCCATTTCCCCATCTTCCCTGCCCAGGAAGAAGAACCACGAGCTGGCAAGGCAGAGCCAGAGCCAGAGGCGGGAAATTGGTCCTGACGTTAGTCCCGCTGAAGAAACTCAGAAGAGCCACAACAGAGGGTAAGGCCCAAGAAGACGGACAGAGGCAGGCTAGGGAAGAGAAGGCAAAAGCAGAAGGAAATCCCTGAGAACATGGGCAGCTGGTGACACTGGGAAGGGACACCACAGCTGTGAGGAAAAGGAGGATCAGACAACAGGGGAAATCAGAGAAGGGAACTGCCCCAAGGTAAGGAAAGAGAGGAGTAGGAGAAAAAAGAAGAATTGTAAGCAAGAAGGAGATTCATTCAAGAAGAGACTCTTCCCAAGTACCAGCAGGAAAATGACTTCGTTCCACTGAGGTGGCCATTTGTATCTAAAGAAACCAAGAAAGTTGCTGAAGCCTATAAAAAGTTAGGAAGAAACATTCTTTTCTCTGTAAGAATACTAATATACCCCCATCCACAGAGAACTGTGTACTGCCATTTTTTTCATTTGGTTTTGTCTTTTTTTCTCCCTCAAGAAGAGAACACTTACTTGTTTAGGAATAATTTCAATCAGGGCCTACCTTTTTTATTTGTACCAAACACTAGTATGCCATGAATGAGCTAAAGCGTTTTAATGGCACAGGGGTAAGAGTACAGGCTTGAAGCCAGCTCTGCCTGAATCTGAATCCTGGCATTGTGACCTGAGGCAATCTGCTTAAAAATCTGCTTTGATTTCCAAATCTGCAAAATGGGAATAATAACAGGGCTACACTTCAAGGCATTACTGCAAGAATTAAATAGGGTAAAATATGAAAGCACTTAGAACAGTGTCTGGCCCACACTAATCACTATTAAGGTATTAGCTTCCTATTATACTCCAGACCTAGAACATGAGTTCCAGGAGAGCTGAGATTTTGTCTGTTTTGTTCCCTGTTGAAGCCTCAGGTACCTCACATAATTCTTTGTTGAATAATAAAAATGTATTGAATGCCAGCAACACAGAAGCCCGGAGGAATAGCACTACCTTTCTGTTATTACCAACAACTAAAATCTGCATAACACTTCAGGCTCACAGTTCACAGAGGGTTTTCTATACCTTATCTCAGGTGATTCTGTGACGCTGCCATTATTACCTCCGTCTCACAGACAAACGAAGGCTCAGAAGACGTAAGTGACTTGCCCAGGAATTCTGGCAATTAATGCTACTTCTGTTCACTCTAGACCCCCACCCAGAAAGCTCAGAACATACCCTACTGAACTGTTCAATTCTCCTTAACTACAGATACCCAGAGTTCAAGTTCACCAAAACACTTTATCCGATTTGCTTCAATAGAATTGATGGAGAGGGAGGAAACAGATGAAACAACATTACTAACTATTAAAGTTGAACAATGGGTACAGTGGGATTGATTATACCCTTTCCACTTCTATACATCTGAAATTTTCCATAATAAAAAAATGTAATTAAAAAATAAACTCTTCACTCCCAACATAAGCTCTGCCACTTCCAACTTCCTATTGAGCACACCTGGGTGCGAGGAAAACACCACAGCAGAGAAGTTTCTCAGTCTGAGGCACTGAAGAGAGTGCTGCACTGGGAATCAGGAAGCTTCAGTCTTCACTCTGCTTTATCTAACTGTGAGACCTCACTGGTCCCTCTGGCTCCTCTGGGCCCTGAACTTCCTCATCTGTTCCTTCCAGGGTTAAGATGCTGATTTCACCTTTCTACTAGTTCCTTAAACTCAACACACAAAACCAAAATCATCTTTTCTCTATTCTAAACCCCTAAGACCTGCTCTTCCTCCTGACTTCTGTATTCCTGCTGTCCCATTCTGCCAGCCATCCAACCACAAACACCTCAGCATCATCTCTGACTTAAGACACAGAACTGACTGTTCCTTCCCCTCCTACCTAATCAGTCACCACATCTCTCTGTTCAACCTCCAAAGTACCTCGTGACTCCACCACCTCCTTTCATTCCCAAGCACACTAACTCAGGCACTCATCATCCCTCACCTGGAGTAGTGCCATGAACTCGACTGAAAACCCTGTCTCTAGTTTCTCCTCACTCACAATCCATCATATGCATTCTCCAAAACCCAGTCATGACCTCTCAACAGCCTCACTGTCCACTATGTTCTTTCATGTAACCCAGGGTCCGGGTAATTTGGATACTCAGTTTCCGGACATCCACCTCATTTCCAACACCACCCCTCAGCCTTTGCTCAAGCTACCCTTCCCTCCAGAATGCGCTCTTCTTGCCCTGGCGCCTCAATTTCACAGTGGTGCAATTTAAATGCCACCTCCTCAGTTGAAGTGTTCCCTTACATCCGCAAGGGGGCAGTATCACTCCCTCCACTGAACCCCTAAGCACCTTGTCTGAACCCCTCTTACAGCACCCTTCAAATTCCTATTAGTCCTTTCTTGTTTTGGTGCCCCTACTCTCTCTACTAGATGATTCGCTCCTTGTCAGAGGAAATGATGCTTTATTCGTCTTTGTATCCTTCAGAACAGAGCTTCTCAAAGACTGTGCCGTGGCACTGTGGTATGCCATGAATGAGCTAAAGAGGTTCTAGTCAGTCATCCCCTCAGCCCTCCACAAAGAGACTTCAGCAACCAAAGTCCCACAAGTCAAGCCTCAAGCAGCCTCAAGCAGCCTCCTCCTTCAGCCAAGTATACGCCACGATGACTTGAGAAGCACTAAGAGGACGCAACACGTGGTACACAATGGATGCGCACTAAACATGTGCTGAGCTGAACCTTGGAATAACTCACCCGTTCCCCTTCAACCACTATGTTCTCAAGAAAACGTACCATCCAGACTAGACTCTCTCTGAACACTCTCTCCGAACAGGTTCTGATCATCTTTTTAATAATCACCTGTTTATTAGCTGGTTATACTTGCCTTACCATCCAAAGCCCACATCGATAATTTACTAATTAAAATAGCAAAGGATATGAACAAACAATTCACCATGAAGAGACTCAAAGAGAAAAATTCAACATTATAGAACAAAGAAGTACAAATGCCACTTTACACTATTAAATAAGCAAAAACTTTTAAGGAAACAATGTATTTATATCCAGTTATGGCGAAACAGGTACATCTGTATATCTCTTAGTAGTACAAACTGGTATAACATTCTTGAAAAACAGTATGGCGATATATATATCAAAAGCCATAAAAACATTCATACCATTTAACACAATAATGCATTCAAAAATTTATCCTAGAGATATAATTAGCCAGAAGAAAAGTACAATAATATCTACAATAATGTACATTAAAGTATTAACTGAAAACGAGCCAGCAACATAAATAACTAACATAAAAAGAGTTAAGTAAATTATTGACGGCATGACTTGGTGAAATATTTTGCAGCCTCTCAAAGTGTAATCATGTCAATTAAAATTGTGACAACTATAACATGGAAATGTTTCATAATCTAATAAGTAGGAAAAATTCAAATTATATACATTATAATTAAAAAGGAGTACAATAATCTATGTGTGTGTGTATGTATATATATATAGATCTAGAGAGATATATATCTCTCTATATATATTTTTAACAGAATGCCAAAAATAAAATCAACTGTTTTAGGGGTAGTAACCCAAATATTTAACAATTAACTTAATAACAATTCTTAAATTATTTTATAATTTAAGAGAGAAAGTTCTACCATACTGAGCAAACTTAGGGGTCCCAGGATGCAAACTCGATATAGTCTCAGGAAGAGGTCCACACCTCTCTTTTATTGCTCACTTTGGCCTTAACTGAGAACGCTCATGTACTTCTTATCACAATGACCTATGACAGCCCAGACCCCAGCTTTCCAAGGACCAAGAAACCAGCTCAGCTAGCCTTCTGATCATCCCCATGAACCTGTGGGGGATGAATCGTGCAAACTACCCTAACTCAAGAAACAAAGAACCCCTACAACAATGTTTTACTTTAGCAATCAATAAGTAGCCAAGCCTAAGTTTAATTATAAACCCTAAAAGTATATAGCATTGTCTCATTAAAGTCTCTGGGACTAGCATTAAAAATACATCCAAAAATAATTTTAGCACTGATGCCCCACAAGGACAATATTAGAACAGTCTTCTAATTGTTTTTCTGTAGTATTACCATTTTCTTAGTTTAATACTGAATGGCCAAGATACTATAATGGACCAAGAAGATTAATTACTGTGAAATACTAAATACTCAAGACTAAAGTGTCATTCTTAGGGCATTTCAGCAATAAACAAATAATTTGAAGGACTAATACAACCATTAGGAAAAAAGTTTAACCTTCTGTTTCCATTGATATGTTCCTGGTATCCAGATCCTCAGAAATGCAGATATATAGTCATTCATGACAATGCACACATAGTAGATAACAGGAAAAACAGACAATTTAACACTTAACCTGTTCATCAGAGCACTGGGCGATCAACACTCAAGAATGTTGACACAAAAACTGAAGGACCTCTGAAGATCCAATCATATGCAGATAGGTTGAATCCCTGTGCAGTTACTCATTCAAAACAGAAGTGGAAGATTAACCTACCCTCCCTTCTCTTCAAACAAACTGACAAAGCATCAGGCAGTCTGTTTGGAGTAGGTTCACCATCATCCAGTCGGCCCCAGAAGTAGCCAATTCAGTCAGGTCACCGCTGCTGCAACAGGGCCCTACTTCCTCCACCTTGTCCCAGCTCATCTTGCTGACCAGACACCCTCCTCTAGATTAAGTCCCTTTTGTCTTTTCCTCAGGCATTACCAAGTCCTTGCTTTGTAAAGAAGGCTCTCCCAGACCTTACTCACCTGCAGTTCACTGCACTGGGTATCACACAAAGAGCCCATCAGAGCTCTTTATAATTTCTGAAACAGAGAGAAGGAACCTTTTAATACATACTAGAAAACACCACTGCTGATGTATCAGTTCTGAAGCATTTGTATCCAGTGGTCACAGCATATGGTCCTTTGGTCCACAGTACTTCAGTAAAATGTAGCATAACCAGCCAGGACCAAGAGTCCTGAGATAAGGGTCCAGAGATAAAAGTTTGGTTTAATGTTACTACTGATCAGCTGTATGACCTTGGGAAAGTCACTTGACTTCTCCAGGCCTCAATTTCCTCATCTGGAAAATAAGACAGACTAGATAGAAGCAGCAGAGCATACTGCAGTGGAAAGAGAACACCCTTTCCAAGGCACAACGCCAGCACCACTACTTACTGGTCTTGCGACATTATGTTCGTTAATTCACATTTAACGTAAATTTCCTCTGCAAAGCAGAAATAACAGCTATCTTGGAGTTGTTCTGAAAACTAAAGGAAACATAATGAGTTATAAAAAGCCTAGAGTAAGTATACTGTGCATCTCATCATAAAATTCCACAAATGATAATTACCAACATTACTCCCAGCCCTAAGGTTACGTGAATTCAATTTCCAAATAGTTATTTCCTTACAAGATCAACAAATCAAAACTTTACCAACCTGACAATGCAATTAACTGTTTGAGTGTTTCACTAACAATTCAATTACAGTTATCTTAAACTAATGGAAGTTTAAGATTATCAATATTAATTAACATCACAGGAAATAAGGGTGGAATACCTGCCTAACATCTAAACGGGTTCCGTGGCCATGCCTTCCATGACTTCTCCCTCTGCTTTCACTACTTCCCGTGCACCGAGTCAAGAGAGGTCTTCCAAACACCAAGTAACACCAACTGCTTTCTACGGTCAGATTAGGGGGACATGGCTAACGATGGAGGAAGGAGAGCAGAGGCTTTTTATCTTTTTTCCTATATACACTTAGCACTGCTTGGATTTGTTTACCATAGCATGCATCAGTTTTACATAAGAATAAATAAGTTTTTAAACTATATTAGTTACACATATTGCCTACTGAAAGGAAGCTCGCCTCACAGGAATATTTTCACCACTAGGAGAATATCGACAGAAGAAAGCAAAAAGGCAAATTCAGATGTTCTGAGAACACCTAAAATATGGCACAGAAATAACAAAAATCACAAACATTCACACGTCACAATGGTTTACTCAAAAAAATGTGCCTGCATTCTGTGAAGAACCTAATGATGAATCAGGGTTTCTGGGGGTCAAAACAAGTTGAACACACAAATTCTGGCTTTACCAGACAACCTCCTGCCCTTGGAGAAACTGACCCCGTACAATTTACACCGGTAAACAAGTTGGTATGACTCTCTAGTAGTATGCTGAAAAACGTTCAATTTGCTTTAGACAATTGGTAGCTTTTAAAATAAAGATAGATGCGTATATAAATATATATGCACACACACACATATAGACATATAACTTAAAAATCTCCATGTTATGTCTACTATTTATTCTTGAAAGAGGAATATGAACCTTATTGAATTCAGGAAGGCTCAGAAGCAAAATCCCAGCCACCGGTGAAGTGACGGACCACTACGTTTTACGCGGCTCCGAGCCAGGGCTACCGACGTCACCCTGACTCCAGCCAGCAATCCGAATGGACTACAAGCTGCTGCGGCCACACCCTCCACACATATCATACTTCTCTCCTAGAAAACAACTCAAACTATTATTTAGAAATCAAATTATATTGGCACGTATACTTATCTAAGTTGATGGAAATAAACGGCCATAACACTTTGTTTATAATTTTTAAGTAGCTCCTCCCCATCTCTTGTTTATCGACAAGTTGATAAACTTGGCCCCAAATCTACTATGCATTTAAAACAGCTAAGCATTTAAAACAACAGGCAAAGGACCTTACTTCTTGTGCTGGGCCTGTATTTAGAATCTTAAATAGAGTCTGACAGATAATTATAGACTAATTTGCATTTAATATCAATACCATGCCTACTTCTTAAACAGAGGACAAAAGTGCATGTGTAAGATCTGGTCTACTTAGTTGTACGTCCCGCTGCAATATTCTTAGCCTTTCATGAATATGCTCTATATTTTTAAACTACACAAGGTCCTTTGCAAGTAGAAATGATTTCCCCTGTTATTTTGGCATCACTCCCTGCTCCAGTAAAACACTGGACTGTCCATAAATGTATACAGACTTTAAAACAATGTCGATTGAATACTTACGGTATTAGAAATGAAACTTCTTGCTAACAACTGCAAAAATCAAGCACACCAGCTGATAGAGAGGCACTTACTGACTCCCCAAAACTCCCGCCTTACCTAAAAATAGTGTCCCAGCTTCCCAGCCAAAAGGACAGACTAAAAAAGCTATGTGTTCAAAGACACAGACCCTCGCTTCACCACAAACTTCAGTACTATGGCATTTCCCATTTTAGAATGCTTCGTGTGACAACCTATTCGGTGGCCAACCACCAACTTCACTTTGAAGTGAATACTAACACTTCACATGGTAATATGTATTAAAACTAATATGTATTAAAAAAGGTCCAGAGGCCCGCAGACCGGTCCCCCCCTCCCCCGTACTGGTTGCCTTTAAAACCGCCCCCCGCCATGTTTAAAAACGTGGCTTTGGGTCTTTCCCCTCGCTCCCGCCCAGGCCTCCCTTCCCCCCACCCTTCGCCTCCACGCCGGTTCCCTCTACCCCGCCGCCCTCCTGTCCTGGCAGACACCCCGCGTCTGCATTTAATCAGCCCGAGGTTTCCCTGCTGCTGGCAGCAAAGAGCCGCTCATTGGTTTATTTATGCGTCTGTTATTGCTCTAGATCTTCGGTGCCCGGAGGCGGGCTTCTGCTTCCGGCCCCCGGGCAGACGGGGGTCGCCCTCGGGGCCCCCGAGCCCGGCAGCCCTGCAGGCCAAGCGGCGCTCTGACTGCAGCATCCGCGTATGGAAAGATACCTCTGTCCTGCCAAACCGTTCCGGGGCGGACACTGTGTCCCCGAGCCTACCGGCATCGCAGCGCGTAAGGGAGGGGGAGGGGGAGTAGTAAGCGAAAAGCAACTTTTACCTCTGTTGACTCTCCCTTCCGCTGTCTCTTCCCCTCGGCCGGTAATGCGATCTGCGACCCTCTAGATGGGGACCCCACCCCTCCCCTAGAAATGTGGTTTGGGGCTCTGCCGAATCCACCCTTTTACAGTCCCGGCTGCTTGCGAACTGGGACTTCCCGAGGCAGGTAACTCGGGAGCGCAGATGGCGAGCTCTGGCCGGGGAGCAGAGGCGCGCCAGGGCTCGAGGGAGGGGCCGGGGCCGGAAGGAGGGTGCGCCCGCCGCAGTCCACCTGCCGGGTCCCAGCCGGGCGGCGAGCGCCGACGGCTGGGCGGCGGGCGGCGGGCGCCGGCGGCCGGGCGGCGGGCGGCGGCGGCCGGGCGGCGGGCGGCGAGCGCCGGCGCGGGCGAGCGGAAGACTGCGGGCAGCACTCCAGCCCAAGGCTGGTTGGGGGACGCTCAGGTCGCCTGGCTGTGACGGGGCGCGCTGGAAGTAGTGGCGCCGAGATGCCAGCCGGAGAACCAGGCGAGCGACCCCGCAGCCCACGCCCGCCGCCTGGGCCTCTGCTCCTGCCCGAGGGCTCGCTGCAGGGGAGCTGAGCGCTCTCGCGATACTCGCCGCCCGCTTTCGGTTGCGCGGGCGAGTAGAGCTTCGGCCCGCGCCCTCGCGCGGTGGTCCCCTTGCCCCGGGGCCCGTTGGTCAGTCCGCCGCACTCTCACCTCCCATTGCCACTGGTCTCTGCTTTGCAGACTTTGGGGGCCTACTCTGGTTGCTTTTTTGTTTTCCCCAAGCACATTTTGACCAAGAGGTGTCCAAGGGAAAATTCCTCCAGGACACCAAGACTTGCGATATTGTATTCGGTATAAAATGCTGTTGAAAGGCTCTGAAATTAGAAGACTGCACAGGCATTAAAGCCCTCCTTCAGTGCACGGGGAGGGCCTGGGGCCTTCAGGTCCACCCAAAGGTTTTACGCTCCACCAGCCCCTAGGAGAAGCCTCTCTCGAGGAACCTGGACGGTTGCTGACAGAAGCCCTGCCCCCGGGGAGCTAAAAACTCCACCAGGCAATTGTCCCGGCCAAGTGAGAAGAGTGGGGTGTAGACTCCTTAAGGGATTGGCCCGGGGTCAGCGGTGAGGGAGGGAGCGAGGTGGTGAGTCACTGCAGGCCGGCTGAGAACGCGGCGTGTCGGGAGGGCCCTCGCCTTTGTCACCGCTTCTCTGAGCTCCGAGTGAGTTGGGAAACTGGAGCCCGGAGCCAAGTTCTTGGACAATCCAGGCCCCGCCGCCACGCGGGGCCGTGGGCTGGGGGTGGGGAGGCAGCGCTGCTCGCGACCCTCTGCCGCTGCCCGCTGGAAAATGAGCCGCCCCGCCCGTCTGGAGAAGGCTCCAAAGTCTCCCCTTTACGCGGTAGCCAGTTACTGTTTCCAGTCCCCCTTCTGCACCTAGTCAGCCTCTCCTATGCACTGACTTACTGGTTGCTTTGTGTTTACCCGGCACCTTAATATGTGTGGTCTGAGTTTCCTGTAATTCAGCGTTCAGTAAACTGAGGGCAAGGACTGCACCTCGCTCATGTTTCTTTAGGAGGTGCTTTTCTTGGCCTTGCATAGGCCTGGACCCAGAGAAGAGCTTGATATATGTATGACTGCCTGACCCACCCGTTCGTTCAAGACAACGTGCATCCTGGCCCATCCTAGTGCAAGATGCCACCTGTGGCCTCAGCTCGAAAACCCTCCTAACTCCTTTCGCTGCCTCCACTCTGCCCCCTACTGTCCGCTCTTCATCTGACCAACCCAGTGAGGTCTGTGAAATGTTGTCACGTGAGTCCTCTGCTTAAACCCACGGGAGGTGTCCTCGTCACACTTAGAATAAAACCAAATTCCTAACCATAGCCTACAAGGTCCCATGTGAGGGGGCTCCTCACCATGATCAGCACACTGGCCTTCAACATTCCCCTGCAGCACTGCAAGCCTCCCTCCATCCAGATCCTTGACCCCCAGATCTGATGGCCATCATCCTTTTAGCGCTCAGGTCTCAGCTCGGATGTCCCCTCGTGGAAGAGAATTTTCATGATCCCCTTCACCAAAGCAGGGCATTTTCTATTCTTTTACCCTGGATTAGGAATGTTCTTGTTTGTCTATTTGTTGATTGTTTATTATCTGCCCCAGCCCCCTTATGGAGTATAAGCTCCAGAAGGGCACAGGCCTTGTCTAGCTTGTTCACTCAGGGCCTGGCACATATATAGGCATTCAGTAAAGATTTGTTGAATGAATGACCAAACCTTTATGAGAGCGAGGGGTGGTGTTGAAAGAGTGCAGAAGCATGGAATGAGCAGCTGATGGCCCTGCCCATCATCAGACCACTGGGATTGTACACAGCTAGAGGCAGGCAGGTAGGAGTGGAGTTGGGGGGAAACAGACCCCTTGGTC
This sequence comes from Mesoplodon bidens, assembly GCF_964165515.1. Classification (NCBI taxonomy): domain Eukaryota; kingdom Metazoa; phylum Chordata; class Mammalia; order Artiodactyla; family Ziphiidae; genus Mesoplodon; species Mesoplodon bidens. The sequence goes on along the minus strand of NW_027672468.1, from coordinate 61,868 downwards.
ACCATTAATGGTGCTCCATTCTGATTCTGATCTGATGAACCACAGCCCCAAATAATTCCCCACTCACGCCCGCTTCCTTCCCTCACTTTTTTTCTCCCCATCCCCAGCAATGGCCACATCTTATTCTGTCCAGACCTAAGGCACAGTCCTTGGGTCTCTCTTTTTCAACTACACTGCCTGCCCTTCTCTTTCGCTCTCAAGGCTTTGAGTAGCGTCTTTACCCTGAGAAAGGACTCTAAACCTGTAGCTCAAGCCCAGGGCTTTCTCCTGAGCTTCATACCCTAGTCCAGCAGCTTCTTAGCATCTCCACGTGAAACTCTCATGGACGTCACAAGCTCAACATGTCTAGAGGTGAGTTCTTGAGTTCCCCCCACAAACGTGCTCCACCATGGTCTTCCCTAGCTCCATCTCTTAATTGCTCAGGCCACAGTCACTCCTGTCTTTCTCTCAAACTCCATCTTCAATCCATCTACAAATCCTGCTTTGCCTTCAAATTGTATCTAGCAATCTACATCTCTCATCACCTCCATTGTTGCCACTCTGGTCCCATGCACTTTTATCTCCTTCCCTTTGCCCCCATTCAGTGTATTCCCAACGTAGCCACCACACTGGTCTCAATAAAGTGCAGATCAAATCCTAGCTCTCCTCTGCTCACACCCATCTGATTCTTCTCGTCTCATTCAGAGGATAAATCTAGAGTCTCACACGATTTGCCTCTGATTTGTTTGAGCTCATCTCCTGCCTCTCTCCGCTGGCTCTGTTTCAGCCATAATGGGCTCCTTTTTGAGTGTTTCCTCTTCCAGTCACACCGTCCCCCCTATATTCACATGGCTCACGCCTCTGCTTCCTTCAAGCTTTGCTCAGCCCAGTGAGTCCGTCTCTCACCAGTCTATTTAAATTTTCAATACTCCCCCCCTCCCAGACACTCTATTTCTTTCCTGCATTTTTCCCATAGCATTTATCACCTCCGAAAGTAATAAATAATTTGTTATTCAGTTTCTTGTCTGTATCTTTCCATGTGAAGAATCAGTTTGCTGATCACCAAAGACTTGTGTTTGTTACTGGGAACTACATTTCCCAGCCATGCCCTTGCCTTTGGGGCCATGTGACTAGTTCTTGCCAATAGACGTGAAGCAGAAGTGTGACTCTGAATGAGCAGGGCAGATCTGCATGACCAAAAATACATGCAAGGACTCTCAGCTGAGCAGACAACAGACCTTTATTATGTTAACCTGCTGAGAAGTTGTGATCTGTTTGTTACAGCATTTAGCACCTCAATCACTCTACCTTGGGTACAGTGGCCCACTAGAACAGAAGTTCAGTGAGGGCAAGGGCTTGTGTAGGTTTTGTTCATTTGTTTCTCCTCAGTGCCCAGAACAGAGCTTGGCATATAGTGGGTACCTAATAAATATTTGTTGAGTGAATGAATTAGTTTCCTTTTTCCACGACCAGTCATGAAAATAAGTGAATGGTTGGCAAGGAAAGGACAATGTGAAAGGAATTTTTTGTTTGTTTGCTTGTTAAACAGGTAGTAACTCTGGATTTCTACAGAAGCGCTGGCTACAGGTCTTGGTCAAACTAAATGGAGCTTCCTTTAATTCTGTTCTCCCCGCTTCATCTTTCTCTTTTCTTTTTCCCGCTTTTCTGCCTTCTCCATCTCTATCCCTCTAGGTCCTCCTTCTCTCTCCCTTTCTTCTTCCACTCCTTTTTCTCCCATGGATTTTCTTCTCTTTTTATTCCCACTTAATCTAAAAAAAAAAAATTCACTGCCTGTTAATGTGAGCTACTGCGAGTACTCAGCCAGGATATCTACTCCAGGTTACTTAAAATATAGACGTGGGAAATAATAACGTGGGTTAAAAAATAAAGAAATATTAAATCCATGGACTCCTACTCTCCTTCTACCTTTAAGGCCCACTTCATTTCTTCTTGAAATACAGAAAAGAAGTGATGGTGGTCCAGATAATTCAGACTAACCCCCCCCCACTAAGGACTACTAAAACAAAATAGACAATGTATTCCTCAAAACATCTGCTTGGAAACATCTGGTAGGTTAATAAGAGTGAAAACTATCAGGGGTAGACAGAACAGGGAGGTGATTCTAAGATTTGGGGTCCTTGTGCCCTAAGGTCCTTTGCTTTTGACAGCAACTTAAGTCCAGAGTAAGTATCACCTCGCACACATTTAGACAACTGTTATCAAAACCAAAACAAAAAACAGAAAATAACAAGCGTTGGCAAAGATGTAGTGAAATTAAAATACTTGTCCATTGCGGGTAGGAATGTAAAATGGTGCGACCACTATGGAAAACATTATGGCAGTTTCTCAAAAAATTAAACAATGACCATATAACCCAGCACTTCCACTTCTGGGTATATAACCAAAAGAATTGAAAGCAAGGACTCAAACAGATATTAAACACTCATGATCATAGCAGCATTATTCACAATCACAAAAAGGTGGGAGGAACCCAAGCGTCCATCAACAGATGAATAGGTTTTTTTTATTGTGGTATATACACACCATGGAATATTACTCAGCCTTCAAAAGGGAGGAAATGCTACACATGCTACAACATGGATGAACCTTGACAACATTGTGCTATGTGGAATAAACCAGCAGCAAGAAACAAATAACTGTCTGATTGTATTTGTATGAGGGCATCTAGAGTAGACAAATTCTTCGAGAGTAGGAAGGGTGATTGCCAAGCAGGGGGTGGGAAGGAAGGATGGGGAATTGATAACTGGATACACATATAGCGTCTTCAGTGTGGTAAGATGAAAAGACCTCTGGAGATTAATTGCAGAACAATGTAAATGTACTTTACTGTACACTTTAAAATGACTAAAATGGAAAACTTCATGTTAACAGAGTTTTTACCACAATTTTTAAAAATTTTAATGGTTAAGACAGTAAATTGTGCATTGTACCACAATTTTTGAAAGAAGAACAAAAATTTAACAAGACAAACCATGCAAAAACTACCAAAAGAAGGTAGGCATTATGGCAAAAAAGCATGACTGGAAGTAAAGAGGGATGCTTCATAATGATGGAATGCTTCATTCACCAAGAAGACATAACAGTTCTGAATTTGTGTGTGCCTAATACACATAGCCTCAAAATATAGAAAGCAAAACCATGGACAGAATTGCAAGAATGTAGAGACAAATCTACAAATATAGTGAAAGATGCATATATCAGTAACTCTTAAAATGAGCAGATGGAGAGCAAGTAAGAAAGAGATCTGAACAACTGGATAAGCAGACATTACCTAATAGATATATAGAGAATACTGCACCCACAACTGCAGATCACAAATTCTTCTCCAGTCTACATGGAATGTTTATGAAAATGCTGGGCCATATAACAAGTCTCAACAAATTCAACTGCTCTAAATCATACAGAGTACATTCTCAGACAGTGATGCAATTAAGATAGAAAACAAGAAAAAAACTAAGAAAATATCTACATATTTGAAAATTCTTTCTTTCTTTCTTTCTTTTTTTTTTTGTTTGCGGTATGCGGGCCTCTCACTGTTGGGGCCTCTCCCCTTGCGGAACACAGGCTCCGGACGCCCAGGCTCAGCGGCCATGACTCATTGGCCCAGCCGCTCCGCGGCATGTGGGATCTTCCCGAACCGGGGCACGAACCCGTGCCCCCTGCATCGGCAGGCGGACGTTCAACCACTGCGCCATCAGGGAAGCCCAAGAGGTGGTTCTTATGTAGTCATTAAGAACAATGAGTTTGGGAATTCCCTGGCAGTCCAGTGGTTAGAACTGTGGCGCTTTCACTGCTGAGGCCCGGGTTCAGCCCCTGTTTGGGGAACTAAGATCCCGCAAGCTGCTCGCAGTGGGCCAAAAAAAACAACAACGAGGCAATGAGATCAATCCGTAAGTACAGATATGGAAAGATGAGTACAGTACATTAGGAAAAAAAACAACATGCAGATCAATATGAGTAATATCCCAATTAGGTTAAATATCAAAATAAAGCAAAACAGAAAACCTGAATGTGTTTATATATGTATAGGAAAATATGGAAGGCTGCAAACTGATTGTTAATAATGGAGTTACCTTTCATAGTGTTGGATTATCACTTTTTTTTTTCTCATGGTACGCGGGCCTCTCACTGTTGTGGCCTCTCCCGTTGCGGAGCACAGGCTCCAGACGCGCAGGCTCAGCGGCCATGGCTCACGGGCGCAGCCGCTCCGTGGCATGTGGGATCTTCCCAGACCTGGGCACGAACCCGTGTCCCCTACATTGGCAGGCAGACTCTCAACCACTGCGCCACCAGGGAAGCCCAGATTATCACTTTTTAAATTACGTACTTCTTTGTATTTTTTTTTTGTCAAAGACATGTATTACTTATATAATTTTTAAATTTTGTTTATTTATTTAATTTATTTTTTGCTGTGTTGTGTCTTCGCTGCTGGGTGCGGGCTTTCTCTAGTTGCAGCAAGCGGGAGCTACTCTTCGTTGCGATGCGTGAACTTCTCATTGAGGTGGCTTCTCTTGGTGCGGAGCACGGACTCTAGGCACATAGGCTTCAGTCGTTGTGGCACGTGGGCTCAGTAGTTGTGGCGCACGGGCTTAGTTGCTCCGCGGCAAGCGGGATCTTCCTGGTGAAGAGCTCGAACACGTGTCCCCTGCATTGGCAGGTGGATTCTTAACCATTGCGCCACCAGGGAAGTCCGTATAATTTTTTTAAATAGGTAAAAAACATGAATAACAAAAGCAGCACTGTAGCATTAGAATTGACTTGAACAGTTAGAGGTGCTTAAATACAATTTTGTTCCTTTCCTTTTATTTTTGTGACCTTAAGCTTAAAGTATGTTATTGACATGCCATGTAGATGAAGATTTTTCAAATATATGAAAACGTAATAGGATTTCCATAACCAGTTTTTCCATATTCTAATTTTTCTTTTTATTTCCTTTTCTTTTTATTTCTTTTTAATTTTTTTCCCATATTTTAATTTTGTATGAAGTTATTTTTAAGTACAATTCCATTTTCTACAATAATCAAGGATATAACTCCATTGGTCCAAAAGTAAATAGGTGAAGATTAGTATTTTCCACTTATAGGCAGGATATCTAATTTATTTTACTGTGACCTCAAGTTTTAAAAAAATACCAAAAGAAGCGAAGATTGATTAGAGATTTGGCAATAACAACTCCCAATTAGGGCTTCCCTGGTGGCGCAGTGGTTGAGAGTCTGCCTGCCGATGCAGGGGACACGGGTTCATTCCCCGGTCCAGGAAGATCCCACATGCCGCAGATCGGTAGGCCCGTGAGCCATGCCCGCTGAGCCTGTGCGTCCAGAGCCTGTGCTCCACAACGGGAGAGGCCACAACAGTGAGAGGCCCTCGTACCGGAAAAAAAACAAAAAACCATCTTAGGAATTTCCCGGTGCTCCAGTGGTTAGGACTCCATGCTCCCACTGCTGCAGGCCTGGGTTCAATCCCTGGTCAGGGAACTAAGATCCCACAAGCCACACAGTGCAGCCAAAAAATAAAATATTAAAAAAAAAGTTTAAAAAAAATCCATCTTGCTGGAATATTTTCAGAATTCAAATTATGACAACTATTGTGATTTGATTTCCATTTTAGAAAGTTAGCTCTTTAAATCAACTCACAGTGTAGAGTGAATCAGAAAGGGAGGAGATTAAGGAGACCAGTTAAGAGGTCGTAGTTTTAGTTAAGAATGAAAACTACCTGAACTAGGATAGCAGCATTAAAAAATAAGGATGGTGCAGATTCAAAAGTTGTGGGCAGTGTGAGTTGAGGGAAGGGGAGAAGTTAAGGCAGAGGACACGGAGGAGCAGTCCCTGGGGGCAGCTGCCACTTAAATGGGATCCTCTGCACGGGTTTTGTCTGCAGGTTGGTTTGTGCCCAGGCCCCAGTGTAACCAGACCGGTTGGTCACAAGTACCCCAGTATCTACTGCCTTGGAGCCTGTATTCATCTGCCCAGGCTGCCGTAACAAAATACCACAGGCTGGGTGGCTTAAACAACACATACTCACTTCTCACAGTTCTGGAGGCTGAGAACTCCAAGATCAAGGTGCCGGCAGACTGGGTTGCTGGTGAAGGCCCTCTTCCTGGCTTGCAATGACTGCCTTCTTACTGTGTCCTCACATGACAGAAAGAGACTGGGAGTTCCCTGGTGGCCTAGTGGTTAGGATTCCCGGCTTTCACTACCGTGGCCCGGGTTCAGTCCCTGGTTGGGGAACTGAGATCCTGCAAGCCTCACGGTGTGGCCAAAAAGAAAAAAAAGAGAGAGAGACTGATATCTCTCTCTCTGTTCTTATAAAGCCACTAATCCCATCTGGAGGGGCCCACCCTTATGACCTTATCTAACCCTAATTACCTCTCAAAAGCCCATTCTCCAAATATAGTCACATTGGAAGTTGAGCTTCAAGGTATGAATGGGGGAGGGGGACATGAGTCCATAGCACAATGTAAAGTCCATGGAAGGAATGGGCCTCTTTACCGAGTGTGTGTGTGTGTGTGTGTGTGTGTATTAGATTGGATTTTTTGCCTTTTGTCTGCTATCTTCTTTCCTTCTTCCTTCCTTTATAACTGTAGTACAACTGTTTTAGTTTTGGGCATTCAGTTTGGCAATATTTAGTAAATTTTCAGCTGTGGCCCAGCTATTTCACTTCTCTGAGTGTCCATGTAAAGGAAAAACATACTCCTGTGTGTTTCCTCTTCTCTCAGTATTCTACTACAATGCTGATTCACATGTTTAAAATTAATTAATTAATTAATTAATTTTTATTTATTTTATTTTTGGCTGCGTTGGGTCTTCGTTAGCTATGCGCCGGCTTTCTTTAGTTGTGGTGAGCAGGGGTTACTCTTCATTGTGGTGCACAGACTTCTCCTTGCAGTGGCTTCTCTTGTTGTGGAGCATGGCTCTAGGTGCGCAGGCCTCAGTAATTGAGGCATGTGAGCACAGTAGTTGTGGTGCACTGGCTTAGTTGCTTCATGGCATGTGGGATCTTCCCAGAACCGGACTCAAACCTGTGTCCCCTACATTGGCAGGCCGTTTTTTTTTTTTTTTAGAAGCAATTAGTGTATTTATTCTGGAAAAAAAAGCACTTAGATTAGAAAGCATTTGTCCTATCAAAGCCAACGCCTCTATTCATTTAGGAACTGGAGCTTATCCTCTTTTAATTAAACCCCAGCAATTCTTCATTTTCCATTCTGTATTGTCCTAGTTTGGGTTGTTATAGGAAAAATACCATAGACTGGGTGGCTTAAACAACAGAAATTTGTTTCTCACAGTCTGAAAGCTGGAAGTCCAAGATCAAGGTGATGGCAGCCTCATTTCTTGGTGAGAGCACTTCTCCCGGTTTGCAGATAGATGCCTTCTTGCTGTATCTCACATGGTGAAGAGACATTATTTCTCTCGACTCTCTTATTATAAGGGCATTAATCCCATTCATGAGGGCTGGCAGGCAGTTTTTTATTTATTTTATTTTTATTTATTTATTTATTTATTTATTTATTTTTTGCGGTACGCAGCCCTCTCACTGATATGGCCTCTCCCGTCGCGGAGCACAGGCTCTGGACGTGCAGGCTCAGCGGCCATGGCTCACGGGCCCAGCCACTCTGCGGTATGTGGGATCTTCCCGGACCGGGGCAGGAACCCGTGTCCCCTGCATAGGCAGGTGGACCCCCAACCACTGCGCCACCAGGGAAGCCCTGGCAGGCGGTTTTTAACCACTGTGCCACCAGGGAAGATCCTGATTCACTTTTTTCCCCCAATGCACATATTATTTATTTATTTATTTATTTATTTATTTTTGGCTGCATTGGATCTTTGTTGCTGCATGCGGCTCTCTCTAGTTGTGGTGAGCAGGGGCTACTCTTCATTGCAGTGCGCAGGCTTCTCACTGCAGTCGCTTCTCTTCTTGCAGAGCATGGGATCCAGGAATGCGGGCTTCAGTAGTTGTGGCACACGGGCTTGCTAGTTGCGGCCTACGGGCTCTAGATCACAGGCTCAGTACTTGTGTCACACAGGCTTAGTTGCTCCACGGCATGTGGGATCTTCCCAGACCAGGTTTCAAACTCATGTCCCCTGCATTGGCAGGCAGATTCTTAACCACTGGGCCACCAGGGAAGTCCCTCCTGATTCACTTTTGACACTAGCTGTGTGTGGGTTTTCCACACATCAGGCAGGAATTGTTAAATAAATTATAGTGAATCTATACTATGAACTGGTATTTAGCCAAAACTAAAGTAGAGCTGTATCCAATGAGGTGCAAATATATCTAGGACCACATCGTTTACCAAAAAAAAAAGCAAGTTCCTATGTATAATGTAGAGTCTGGATTCATTTCTTTATTTTATTTGTTTAATATTTCTTTATTTATTTGGTTGCACTGGGTCTTAGTTTCTGCCAGCAGGCTCCTTAGTTATGGCTCACTGGCTCCTTAGTTGTGGCATGTGAACTTTTCGTTGTGGCTGTAGAAAGAGAATCAGTAGGCTTTTGCATCTGCCCTGGGGTGCACCGAGGTTGCGAGCCCAGGTGACTGATGGGGCTGCCGGGCGTGGGCTGAGGGACAGGCGGTGTTTGTATTAGATCCATCAAGCTGGAACTAACCCTCCATCCAAGAGGAGAAGCCCAGCAGGTACCGGGGCTTCCGCTGGTTCTGTGTTCTCTCCCTTCAGAAGAAGAGCTATTTGTCCGCGTACCACACACAAAAAAAAGGAGAGCTATTAGTAATCCTGGGGAAACCTGGGGTGTTCCCGTGTCACAGCTACTGGGTGACCAGTGTCACCTGAGCTGCGGTCTTTGTGTGGCTCCAGCAGCTGCTGGGCCTCGGGCAGGATGTGCTGGCACCTCCCCCCGGGAGACAGCCAGTCCGGGTCCGGGGTGCACAGGAGTGATGAGAGGAGAGACCAGCCCTCCCTCTGCATGTCGCCTCCTGCCGCCCTTCCCAGATCCCCTTTCCTCCTCCTCGCACGGGTGCCCTGCCCTGTCTCCTCCCCTCTAACATGTTTGACTGGCGCTTACTTCTTTCCCACCCAGGAATGTGGCATCACCCCAGAAAGTGAGAACCTGACCTTGTCACCGAAAGGAGCTATTGACCAGTCGTCCTGCACGGGGACGCCTCTCTCCTCCACAATTTCCTCCCCAGAAGGTACATGATGGTGGGTGGGAACAACTGCAGGTCCTTCCCCGTCAGCCGAGTCCATAGTGCTTCTAATATTTCCTCCCGGATGGACTAGGGAGCAGCACTTTAATACCTAAGCGGCAGACAAAATAGGCCCCAGCTTGAGAGGAAGTGAGACTCGCTCCCTTGCAATGAGAGGGCGGTCTAGCAGCTGAGCTGGGGGAGAAGCAGGTATCTCACTCCCAGTCCTGCTGTCATAAGTGTTTCTTTAACATTATGACAGGGAAAAGCAAATCCCTCATCCCTGAGGTTGAGTTTGGATTTCTAAAACATAAAGGAGCCAAACCTTGGAAAACCTTCCATCTAAACCCTATTTGGTGAGGGCAAGGCTAGGCCGCTGGTGTCCTCACTGCCCGGGTGCAGCGAGAGAGCTCTGCTCCCAGTGCACTCACAGCAGCCGGGCCTGACCTCCGTGTCTTTCCTCCAATTCCTGTCTCCAAAGACGCTGACAGCAGCAGTCTGGCCCAGTCGGTCATGTCCATGGTGTCCTCCCAGATCACCACCGACACCGCCTAATCCATGTCCGGCTCCTACATCGCCCCTGGCACAGAAGAGGACGGGGAGGCTCTCCCCTGCCCCCGGGCTGCCAGCAGGAACCCCTCAGAAGAAGGAGACGTAAGAGAGGAGCATAGGATCACCCTCGCCGCTCTGCTCTGCTCTGTACTCGAGTCCCAAGGAGCTCAGTCCAGGGCCTGCCAGGGAGATTGGCAAAGCACCCCAGTGCTCGGGAGGGGAGCCCTGGAACACAGGGCACCGTGTCGTTGAATCACAGACTCCCTCAGATGTGATCTTCCATGTGGCACCACTTCTGTCCTGAGGACTTGGTTTGGTTTGCTGCCAGGCGAGCTGGGTAGGAGAGCCGGTGGCATCTGCACCTTGACTTTTGTTGCTCCTTTGCAGGTGACGCCAGCGGCGTCTCCAGAAGGCACCTTTGCGGGCCTCGCAGCCACCGCCGAAGAGCAGGATGCAGAGGTAAGAGCAATGTGGACGCTGGTGCCCCTCCCCGGTCAGAGGGACTGCCGACACTGGCAGAGGAGGCAAATAGGATGGGGGCTGTTCTGGAAGAAGCCTTCCACGGTTGTGCACTTGGATCTGTTAGAGGCAGGGTGCAGGCACAGGGACTGTCCAGATAGCAGAGGGCGCTGGTCTCAGCGTAATAGGCGTGGGGTGAGTTCCAGAGGGAAGTCTTCCAGGCCAGACCCTTGAGAGGGTGTTTGTCCTCCAATTCACTTAGTATTTACCTGGCACAGGCATCTCACATCTTCCTGGCACTGGGGGACACAAAGACCGAGTGACATGGCTTTTGCCTGCCCACGCCCCCAATCCACCCATCCCACCCATCCCGGAGCTCCGTCTGATGGAGGAATCAGAGTTATAACTCAGCGTGAGAAGTGCTCTGATGGAGGTGTGGCCGAAGTATATGGAATGCCCAGCTCCCAGTGGGGACTCTACAACATTCTCTTGAGCCAGATGTTCTCAAAGGAGTATCTGGATGGGATTGGGGATCCTAAAGGGTTTCTGAAAGTTTTATGATCTCACGGTTTGCTTTTTCATTTGACAACTTTTATTTCCACCTGAGAGAAACAGTGTGAGCTAAACTATTACCAAGGCTATTCCTGACAGTCCCACGGTCCCTCTGTAAGGTGCCTCAGACCTGGTCCCTCTGGAACGTGCCTCAGACCTGGTCCCTATGGGCCGATCCTGCCTCGCCAAGCAAAATCTGCCTCTGCTGGGCCTCCCAGCCATCTCACACGGACAGGAAATGTATGGATACCATGAGGGTGATTAGTTCTGTCTTCTGACAATCAGTAGACTCATTTCACTGCTTTATGGACTCACAGTGCCTTCCTTCTGTCCTAGGGAAATGATGTTCTAGAAGAAGAGGCCGGATCACCCACACAAGAAGACGGTAAAAGACCTGGGCTTTTGCTCCCTTTTATTATATTTCTTTCCCGGGTATTCTCTAAAGGGTAGAGAAAGGGGCACTGGTGTGACTTCGTGGCACTGCTCAAGGGTGTGGCTTTGGGGAAAGGTCGTCTTCTTGATGGAATATCAAACCAAGCAGGGTATCTAAGGACCTCAGCAGCCTTCCTGGCTCTTTCTGGGCCTCTGAGCCAAGGCTGCAGAAGATACATGGAGTTCTCCATCTACGTTGAGTAGATCCTGAAGCTTCTTGGGCAACTGCCATCACCTTCCTTCCTGCTTCAGCTTCTCAGCTGAGTCTCACAGAACTGCTGTAGCAGCCCCAAAGTTCATCTGCAGCAGGAGAACAGCTTCCTCCCCTTGGGGGAACCGACTGTTAGGCAGTAGGTTTTCCTGCTTTAGTGAAGAAAACGGCAGGTGTTACAGTAGCAGAAGGATCACAGCCCTGGCGGCACAGCAAAGGTGAGGTGAAGAGACGTTAGCAGCTCAGCGTGCACTAGTGTTTGTAGGCTATTGGAACGAGTCTCTTTACCATCGTTCAGGCCTCAAGTAGATATTTTTTTTTAATTGGAAGAGTTGGTTTACAATGTTGTGTTAGTTTCTGCTGTACAGCCACGTGAATCAATTATACATATACATATATCCACTCTTTTTTTAGATTCTTTTCCCATATAGGCCATTACAGGGTACTGAGTAGAGTCCCCTGTGCTCTACAGCAGGTCCTTATTAGTTATCTATTTTATATATAGTAGTGTGTATATGTCAATCCCAATCTCCCAATTTATCCCTCCCCTCCCTTGCCCCCCGCCATAACCATAAGTTTGTTTTCTACACCTGTGACTCTATTTCTGTTTTGTAAATAAGGTCAATCATATCTTCAGTCGGAAGAATTTTGTTTCTAGTTAGCCGAGAAGCGAAGGAAGGACCTACATATAGAGCAAGGAAGTGGCGGGTGGGGGGGGGGTTAGGCGAGCTGGGAATCCCACGTGGAATTGTAGGACCAGGCGTCCCAGGAACCGGTGTCTCTTCCGTCTGCTCCTCTGAGGTGCCTCCACAGAAGGGCAACCTCTAGAGCAAACCTGGATCCCAGCCTGGATGCAGATGTCATGCTAGTCGCTTCTGCTTTGGCCATGGCAGTTGCTCGGTGGGTGGTGTGGTGTGCAGGGGGTGCACATGTGCACATGACCACTCTCTCCTGGCCAAGTAGTGCCGGAGGAGGGGTGGTCGCCCAGGCTGTGCCTCTGTCGCCCGCGCACGCCAACCAAGCCGGGGTTGGGCGCTACCTGCCCTCGGTTGATGTCTTCAGGGTGCAAGGCTCCGAGTTCTCCATTGTGATTGTCGTCCCCAGTAGAATATTTGCTTCTAAAAGGCAGAGGGCAGTACGTGGTTTCCGCCTGACATTCCATATGTGGTTTCCACCTGACATGCTGTACACAGTAGATGTATGTTTCTTCCTCTGCCTTTCACCAAGGAAAAAAAAAAAAACGGGTGGGGGGCTTGAAAAAATAACACCTAAAACTGTCCCCTTCCCATCTTACACGACTGTAGGTTTCTGGTCAGCCCCTTAAAACATCCTCAGAATAGCAAATTAAGTCTCAAAGAAAATAAATCATAATTTTGCAAGCGATGCGATTCTTTGATTTGAGGTGCAAAATTACGGGACCAAAGAGCTTTAATTGCCATTTTATGTATTAGTCATTTCGCAGAGCCTTGTGGTCATAAACACACCCCACGTGCACCGACAGACACAGGCCGGAGCCTGGGGTCACTTCCCCCGTGGCTCTCCTAGCTCTTCCAGCCTGGCTTAGCTCTGCTGTGGGCCCGGGTCTGTGTGTCCGAATCCCACAGACCTCCCCAGCGCCTGATTTCCCAGGAACAAAGGCTGGAAAGGGGCCAGTTAAGGAAACAGAGCAGAACAGAGCGAGAACACAAATGTACCCACACAGTTTCCTTTATTGTCCACTCTCCCCACTTAATTATTGTCTTTTTTTTAACATATGATTTGATGTTTTTTGTCTCCATCCTTAAGATTTGTATTTTAAGGACAGCAAAGCAGAGAAAAACACAGCCAGGTCCTCTATAACTGCCTTAACTCCTTTACAGGCCAGAGGACATTCGCATTTCTAGGTATGGTGTGTGACAATAACAATGACTTTGACATCGCCAGCATGAAAGCACTGGACAATAAGCTGTGCTCTGCGGTCTGCTTACCTGGTGAGTGGCAGTCTGCTGAACATGAACTTGGTGGGAGATGCTCCCCTGCTCGCACCCCTGCTCTCACCCTAGGACACCCATCTCCTGCCCTGCAGTTCCTGCAAGAAGGCATGGGCTTTGCTAAGGTGCTGGGAGCCAGTTGCTGAAAGGAAGTGAGGCGGCCTCGGGAGAGTCCTTGGGCAAAGAGCGACTCTGCTCTAAACGAATCTATTTGGGCATGGAGGAAGGCGCAAAAATACCCACAAAGCCTTCCGATTTGGCCTGACCGTGCCCCCTCCATCATGATCTTGCAGATCCCATGGCAGGGGGCCTGGTCTTGTTTCCATCAACAGGCAGTTTAAGGCAGACACGGCCTCTGTGATAAGGTCTTGGAAAGAGAGCCTGAGCCCTTGAAAAGGGAACCTGTAGCCCCTCAGAGGAGAGTGGTTAGTTAGGATCAGAGAGGAATTTCAAAGCCTGCATTTTATAGACTAGCTCTGTGACCCAGTGAGCCCTGGGCGACCACCAGTTGCCTTGTGCTCCCTAGATTTGGATCCCAAAGGAACGATCAGGGGTTGAGGGTGACTCTTCTCCCTGGAGGCCTAACTCTATAAATTCAATCAGGGCCATCAACGTGCCCCTTATTCCTTCTCATGACACTAAACTGAATCCGGGATGAGTTCTCAGGAGGAGCCCACCTGTCAGTCACACTCTGCGCACTGATGTCTCTCTGCTCCGTGCTCACCAAGGGCTTCACCAACCATGGCTCTAAAGCCACATCTTGCCCGGTGGACTAGGTCGAAATTGCCCCTCCTGGGTTCACAGCAGAGACTGCCTTCATGTTGCGTGGTTTGTAATCTCTTAAACATGCCCTGGACATACTTAAGCTTCAGGACAGCCACGTCCCGTCATGGGTCCAGTGCTTTACTCTCTTGGCGACGTGGTTACAGGTGCTGGAGGGACACAAACTCCTGTGGTTGCCACTCTCCATCAGATTGCAAAAGACCCAGGTCCTCACCCCTCTGGCCCCATGAAGGCTTGTGGTGGAGGAAGCCATAATCCCCAGAGACACCTCCCACGGCCTTCCCAGGGGCTCTCCGGTCCCTTCCCACTTAGCGTTGACCCAGCCAGGCCTGGGCCAGAGTGGCTGAGGTCCAGGGTACACTTCACTTCCTGCCTTCCTACTCTTTACCTGGCTTCTACCTGTCCATTTGTTTCTCATGTCTTTTTGCCAAATGTACGTCTGTATGTCCAGTTTGTTTATTTTGAAACTCATTTAGGTTATCCAGACTTCGTGTGAAAGTTCATGTTCACCAACAACCAACCCCAAGCTTGCTGGGCGCACGCACATCCGAGGGGCCCTCGCTGAGGCTTCCGGTCCTAACTGGCAAGAGCCTGTATTTAATATGCTGAAATTTTCCAGGAAAAAACATATTTGTGAGACTAGATTAATCCCTGTTCCACCAAAGTGGGGATGCTTCTGTGGCAAAGGTTACAGGCAGGATTTGTTTTGGTCACTAGTTGGGGAAGATGCCATCTCTGCCCTCACTCCGCCCTGAGTCTGTGGCAGCTGTGCCGGCCAGCCGCTCACTGGGTTTCAAGAGAGGAATCTAGGCTCCTGCCTCCCCGCAGTGGCTCCCCACCAACCCCCGTGTTGGGCAGAGAGAGCTCCTGGGAATTGTTTCAGCCACCCATGCTGGTGGAAACTGACCCCAGGCCTTGTGCTTCCTCCTCTCCCTAACTCC
The DNA here is from genome assembly GCF_964165515.1 of Mesoplodon bidens. Classification (NCBI taxonomy): domain Eukaryota; kingdom Metazoa; phylum Chordata; class Mammalia; order Artiodactyla; family Ziphiidae; genus Mesoplodon; species Mesoplodon bidens. The sequence continues at coordinate 46,830 of NW_027672468.1, read as the reverse complement.
TTCGGGCCAACCTGCTGGTGGATGTTTATTCCACTCTGGGATTGCGGCAGGGGAGCGAGACCTGGAAGGAAAACAATGCCTGGGCTTCTTTATGGTGATCTCGAGAGCCAGCCATTCTCAGATTAAACTGGCTTCACCGTTCAGGCCAGACATGAAACCGAATGACAGTGGCGGCTGCCGGGAGAGGGAGTTGAGGGTCGCATCGTAGCCTCACCCCGAGGTCTCAAGGGCTCTTACGGGAGAAGGAAAGTGCATCTGCTCTCTTGGTAAAAGGTTTCTCAGGTTCTGCTGTTAGCGTCACACTGGTAGTAAAGAGCTGGGGAACTCTCTGGAAGCATCTGTCGGGTTAATGTCAGGTCAATGACAGGAGCATCCACTGTGGTAGGTCTCGTGGAATCAACAGAACTCACCACGCTCAGCTGTAAATTCAAAGTTCCATCCTATGACTGAGGTGCCTCAGGCTGGCTTGGCCGTCAGGACAGCTTCTCAGGCACTTGGTCTCCCTCTCCACGCTGTTTCCCTCCCCACATGGATGCCACTCCCCTCACGGAGCGCCCACAAGGAGGGAGCCCGGGGAGCATCCCATGGTCCACCCTCCCCAGGCCCACAGGTGCTCTGCCAGGAGCCCCAGCTCGCGGCAAGGATGGCTCAGGTACCCATCCTCGCTGCTCTCATCAGCCTTGTGGGATTGATGTTGAGAAAGCACCTGTGTCATTCCAGCACCTCTTCCACTAAGAAGCCTCTGGGTCTTCTTTGGCCCTGAGACCAAGGTGCGGGGGGGGCGATGGTATGTTCTGAGATTGTTCTGCAAGGTTCTCAAAGGGAGGAAATCTGAGTTGACCATTGTAGGTGGTGAGCCGATTAGAAGCGTGAGGCCATGCTAGGTAGACGGGGCCCCAAGGAACCTGATGGAGTATCACACAGGCGTCAGGATAGTGGCCAGAGGACCAGTGACAATACTGTGAAAAGGCTCTGGGGAGTGTGATGGGAAAAAGCAAAGATAATTTGAGTTTATTAGTGGAAATACAAATGTTTTTGTTTTGTTTTGTTTTGTTTTTTGTGGTACGCGTGCCTCTCACTGTTGTGGCCTCTCCCATTGTGGAGCACAGGCTCCGGATGCGCAGGCTCAGTGGCCATGGCTCACGGGCCCAGACGCTCCGTGGCATCTGGGATTTTCCCGGACCGGGGCATGAACCCGTGTCCTCTGCATCGGCAGGCAGACTCTCAACCACTGCGCCACCAGGGAAGCCCGATACAGATGTTTTTAAATGATGGCATTGGACAGGATTGGGCATACCGATGAAATCTAAAAGTACTTATGGAGGGAATTCCCTGGCCGACCAGAGGTAAGGACTCAGCACTTTCATTTCAGTGACCTGGTTCAATCCTTGGTCGGAGAACTAAGATCCTCCAAGCCACTGCACAGCCAAAAACAAAACAAAGAAAAGTACTTATGGAGACCTGAAATAACCCAAGACTAAGACGCCACTAGGAAGGGCTATGCTTCTCAGATACTAAGGAAAAATCGGAATTAACTTTCTCTTTTCTTGGAGAGAAACTCTACAAGATGGTGGAACTGTTACAGACCTTAAATTTAATTAGTGGCTGGGTAGAGGCAGGAAAGAGGTGTGTGGAATCCCCCTAGATGTGCTCCCCAAATCTGCCTCTAGAGGTCTCCTCACTTCCCCGTTTCTGAGCCTGAGGATGGAATTAAGTGGGAACCACATTTCTCTACCTCCCGTGAAGGATTTTCAATCTCCAGGCTCCCTTTTCTGGCTGAGGGCTGGACAGAATGGCAGCACTCGCTCAGGAAGTCCTCCTGCGCCTTCCAGGCTTACCTTCTGCATCCAGGATGCACGGAGCAGCAGGGTTTCGCCGAGGGTCTGGCAGAAGCCTTTTTAGAGGAAAGAGCACCACCGACTGTACTAAGAAGCTGGGGAGATCAGAGACTTCAGGTCTGAGTCTTGAGGCTGTTTCAGAAGGAGCCAGTTTTCAGCCCTGGCTCAGAATCTGGACCGGTGGTGTTTGTAGCAAGGACTCAAGAATTCAGAGCCAGGCAGCCTGGCAGCCAGTGGTGGTGGCGGTGAGGCTGCGGCAGTGTTTTGATTTGACTTTCTGTGTGTGTGTGTGTGTGCGCGTCCGTGCGCGCGCGTGTGTGTGTGTGTGTCTTCTCTACTTTTTACCATTTGCTTTTGGTCTTTCATACCAAACAGCCGCAGTTCCGGAGTACTGCCCATTAAACACAGAGGAATAAGTATGAGATCTACCAAATTATATAAAATGAAGGAACAACTTATTTCATCTGGGGGTTCCTAACTTAAAAGGGCAATCTTGCCTGCTCTTCATCCTGTCACCCTTAGAGCGGTAAAGCACTGTGGACCCATGTGCCGGACTCCGGTACCCCCAGGGAGTACAGATCCCCGCATTCCATCAGGCTGTGAGAGATACCTAAACTTTTCCTGTCCCACTCACTCCCCTTCCCCTGGGGTCCACCTCCACAAGACTATTATTAGACCCTTAGGGCGGAGTAGCACACCAGGACATTTATGGGTATACACAATTTATACCCGCTGAATCCCAGTGCTTCTGCCATTAAAGGGTTTCGTGTCTTGGGCTGGCCTAACCTGAAGCTGACCCCAGACATTGGTGAGTGGACTCCCTCAAATGTGACACAGTGAGCCTCACGCCCACCCTCCAGGGTCAGCTGGCTCCGTCCACGAACTGAGCCCTCTGAAGGGCATGGCTCTCGGCTCTGCCCTGGAAGAGATCACCGTGTGCTGGAGGATCCAGCAATTTCCACACAGCATGAGAAATTGGGTGGTCGTACGGGCCAGTGGGGGAACACTTCGGAGCATGCTGGACCCCATCTGGCTTCAGGGGGGCCTTCTGGGGGCAGGTGCTGGAAGAAGCAGCTCAGCAGTCCTCGGCCAGAGAATGGAAGGCTTTCCCCAAACTCAGGGGTATAGGGATTCATCCTCTCCCTTCAGAAGGGGCATCTCGCTGCACTGGGGGGACTGAATCAGATGGAGTCAGTCTGTGGGATGGGAGGACGACTTGGGGGAGATGAGTGTAGCGTGAGCAAGGCCTGGGGGGCGGATGGTTTTCGCGCACATTCTGTGAGTCAGGCGCCCTGCTCACCACTCTTCAATGTCACCTCGCTTAGTCTCACAGCATCCCTGGGGAGTAAGTACTTGTCTCCCATCTGATGGATGGGAAAACCTGGGCTCCAAGTACAGTGACCTGCCCAAGGTCACACAGTCAGTACGTTACAAGCTGGGGCTGTAACCCGGTTTTCTGACTACAGATTTAGACCTTACTAGAGCTTGAACAAGCAGGAGGTCATGGTGGATTGGATACAGAGCATGAAGGAGAGAGAAGCACCAAGAGTGGATTTCCAGCATGGGCAGCGGGTGCTTCTCGTGTAGGAACTGCAGTACAAGGGGGGAAGATGATGAGTTTCGTGGATGGTACCCGGGGGACCCCAAAGCTCTGGAGCTAATGTCTCCTGGGGTTGGTGGCACCAGCTGATAGCAACTCTCGGTGGGCTGTTCAGGTGCAGAAGGAGAGGAACAGCTGTCACTCTGTTCTCTGCCATGCCATTTGGTCCCTGGCACCCTGCTGGGCAGCCAGTCCCTTCCTGCCCCACCCTGGCCCCCACAGCAAACACTAACTCTGAGCCCAAATTAACACACTCTTCTCCCTCCCCTTCACCTCCTCCTGCTCTCGTGAAAGTCTCAGCCAGACTCAGTTTCTTTTCCTGGTCCGCTGTAACACTTAGGCAAACTTCAAGACCAAATAAAGATACAAAGGTGGAGCCTACGGCAAGCTCACAAAACAAGGACCATCCTGCATGTCCCTCCATCAGAGGGCCACAGTGGCCATGACTGTCCCTCGCTCACGGGACGCCACTGCTCCCAAGTTTCACGTGCTGTGGTTTGCACCCTGTGGGAGTTCCAGGTAATGCGCATCTTGCCAGTTTTCGTGCCAAACTCCGGACTGTCCTGCCAGAGACACCATCTACACCAAACCAAAGGTCCGGTAACCTTCCTTTCCTCTTCTCAGGTGCCTGGCAGGCTGACGACAACGTGGTCAGTCGTCGGAACACGCAGTGCAGACGCTCATCTTCTGGCAGCCTGGAGGACCCCGAGAACAGGCTCTGCGTGTGGGATCCTTTGGCCATCTGAGAGCCTTAGCCCCTGCACCAGGGCTCTCCTCCCGTTCTCACATCCCATCCTGGCCTCATGGCACCACTGACCTCCTGGGCATCCTCAGCAAGACACACGGAGACTTTTGAGACCCACGTGAAAGCTGGATGCTGAGGGCACCTGACCCTTCTCCCAGACTCATCTTCTTCTGCAACCGTGATCCTTCCCCTCTCAGAAGGGACTGGAAACCTCTTTTCTCCTTGTGGGCTAAAGCCACTCGAACTGCAGCTCATGAGACCCTTTGCAGAGACTCTCTGGAATGTTTCCACTGTATCTTGATCTTCAGGTGGAGCTGTGGCCTACAGACTGTTTATTTCTTGTGCATCTTTTCTTTATTTTCTCCTTAGGAGGTAGACCAAGAAGACTCAAGAGTTTGGGTGACTTCATTACAAACACCCATCTGGCATTTTCTAGTCTCTGGGACATCATGACCAATCTGAGACCTGCAGTTTGGGGTGGCGTTGGGGGATGACTCCTGTGAGAAGGGAAAGCCATATTGCACTGTAAGTGGGGTTTCCCTCAAAATGCATTAGGAGCTCCTCTCTCAAGGACAAGAAGCAGTGGCAACCACCAGAAGGTTGGTTGGGAAAACAGTTCTTGCTTCTGGTAGCAGAGGCTATGCCTCGTGTGTCTGCTTAGGAAGGAGGCCTTGAATCTGAGAACCCCTCAGTTAAATGATGACCTACCAGGGACTTCTTTATGATCAGGTGCACTCAGGAAGGCCTGGGGCTCCATCCTAAGGTGACACTGCAAAGGCATTTTTGACCCCCTCTATGTACCAGGCACTTGTTAGGGACTGTCATATATTATCACGTTTCATCACTACCGCCCTGTCAGGTGGCATTCTTATCCCTGCTGCCCCCGTCTCCACCCTGCTTTTCTGAAAGAGTTGAAGAAAGAAGCTGAGAGAGGGGTGGACAGGTGGTTCTCATTTGGTGCCCAGGAACCCCAAAGGAGGTTGGGGGAAGGGCTGAGCTGGGGTCAGTGGTGGTCTGGGAGGCTCCCCACCCCACCGGTTTTCCTCCCCTGTCCTCCAGATCAGCTGAGCCTGATGGGGGGAGCCGGAGGTACTGCCTTCCATAGGCTCATCAGAGATTTAGAGATATTGTTCAAATCACATGTGCACCCCACCTCACTCTGGTGTAGGGCATAGAAATAACAGCCTGAAACAGCAAGACCGTAAGCTGTTGGCTGTTCCTCCCTCAACACTAGTGTTATCAATGGATTCCTCATAGCTCTCTGATAGATGCATTGTCTGCTGGCTTTTGGAAGAGGTGGTTATTTAGTGGAGCATGAGATTGAGAAGCAAAGTGGGATCCAACATTTTGTGAGGCTGAGATATGACAGAGCCCTAGGCTATGCCCACCATGATGGCCTGAATTAGTAGTTGGAATTGTTGCCCTAGAAGAGCTTTTCAGGGTCCTTCCCAAGGCCTCAAAGAGAGCCCAGTGCCGGGGAATATTTTGCACCTCCTGTGTGGCTGCTTTGCGCCACCAGGTGCCTGGTGACCCTCACTGCCTGGTGGTTGTGGTTCACATCCTGCCCTGGGGGTGGGCAGGGGGAGGCCTGTGGTCTTGACAGACACTACATGAGCCAAGCCTGAATCTCAGCTTCTGCCTTGAGTTCCCGTGTCCACCCGCTCTGAAATCCTGCAGTGGGCTCTGCTGTTTCAGGCCCCATTTAATGTCCTTCCTTTCCCCGAAACATTCTTACAGCCCCTTTCATATTGATGATTCCAGCAATAACCACACTTCCTGATCTCCTTGAAGTCTGAGTCCCAGAAGCACTAGGGAAGGGGGCGCTCCCTTAGCCTGGGTTAGTGGTATACAGATCCACCTCCTCTCCCGGCAGGTAGTATTCAGAGTGTGGTGTTACCTGAGATGAAGGAGATGCAGGTAAACAGTTGCCACAGTGGCCAGGAACCCTAAGAGGAAGCCATTGTCTTCACCCTTTCTGGAGGGTCTGTCTTCTCCCAGGAAGAGGCTCAGAGAGATTCCTCAAGGCCTTGGTTCCATAACCAAGACATACCCGGGTGAGAAGTGGCCCTTCACTCCTGTTTCTCAGACAGTTCCTGCTCTCTCCCCCATCCCCTCACCTCTTTGCCTTCATTTAGCTCTTTGGCGAGCAGAAATATCCCATCCAAAAGGGCTGGGATCAGGGAACAGGGCACAGAGCCTGGTCGGGGAACCGGACAGCCGCCCCAGTCATCATCTGGGGATGGTCATGTTGTTAGTAGTTGACCCACAGAGAATATGACGGGGCCTGGTTTCTCACACAAGGACACAGACTAACCAGAGGCCTGGAGCTCCTTCCTGCCACACTCAGGTCGGAGCTCACCTATGAGCTCACTTCCAGGTGGTGTGGTGATCCCAGCCTTCTCACAGAGCGCTTTTTCCTTCTCCTCCCCAGTCCCATCCCACCAGAGGTCATGCCCACGCTTGGGCATCTCCTGGGCACGGATCCACACACGTTAAGCCATCTCACCTGGGGAGAGTTTGTGTCCTGTTCACCTGACCTTGGCATGCTGCTTGCTCACTTTGCTTTAGGATCTGCACAGCTACTGTGTGTAAGTATGTGTGTACTGTTGTGCCAGCTGTGTACCCCTCACTCCCTGGAGTACACTCATGGGCACACTACAGTGGGGACGTCAAGGATGCAATATTTATGGACTGCTGCATGATTCTTAAAAATGAATAAAACTGTTCACAAGGGAAGGAGAGCTATTAATTGCGCAGTTGGCTTATTTGTGAAAGTTTCTGTCCGACTTTCTCCAGCACGCTTTTAATTCTTTGACTCAATAACAACTCACACTGCAGAAATATAGAAGATCAGGAGAGATTACTACAAGAAACTCTATGCCAATAAAATGGACAACCTGGAAGAAATGGACAAATTCTTAGAAATGCACAACCTGCCAAGACTGAATCAGGAAGGAATAGAAAATATGAATAGACCAATCACAAGCACTGAAATGGAAACTGTGATTAAAAATCTTCCAACAAACAGAAGAAGCCCAGGACCAGATGGCTTCACAGGCGAATTCTATCAGACATTTAGAGAAGAGCTAACACCTATCCTTCTCAAACTCTTCCAAAATATAGCAGAGGGAGGAGCACTCCCAAACTCATTCTACGAGGCCACCATCACCTTGATACCAAAACCAGGCAAGGATGTCACAAAGAAAGAAAACTACAGGCCAATGTCACTGATGAACATAGATGTAAAAATCCTCAACAAAATACTAGCAAACAGAATCCAACAGCACATTAAAAGGATCAAACACCATGATCAAGTGGGGTTTATTCCAGGAATGCAAGGATTCTTCAATATACGCAAATCAATCAATGTGATACACCATATTAACAAATTGAAGGAGAAAAACCATATGATCATCTCAATAGATGCAGAGAACGCTTTCGACAAAATTCAACAGATATTTATGATAAAAACCCTGCAGAAAGTAGGCATACAGGGAACTATCCACAAGATAATAAAGGCCATATATGACAAAACCACAGCCAACATTGTCCTCAATGGTGAAAAGCTGAGACCATTTCCACTAAGATCAGGAATAAGACAACGTGGCCCACTCTCACCACACTTATTCAACTTAGTTTTGGAAGTTTTAGCAACAGCAATCAGAGAAGAAAAGGAAATAAAAGGAATCCAAATTGGAAAAGAAGAAGTAAAGTTGTCGGTGTTTGCAGATGACATGATACTATACATAGAGAATCCTAAAGATGCTACCAGAAAACTACTAGAGCTAATCAATGAATTTGGTAAAGTAGCAGGATACAAAATTAATGCACAGAAATCTCTGGCACTCCTGTACACTAATGATGAAGAATCTGAAAGTGAAATCAAGAAAACACTCCCATTTACCATTGCACCAAAAATAATAAAATACCTAGGAATAAACCTACCTAAGGAGACAAAAGACCTGTATGCAGAAAATTATAAGACACTGATGAAAGAAATGAAAGATGATACAAATAGATGGAGAGATATACCATGCTCCTGGATTGGAAAAATCGATATTGAGAAAATGACTCTACTACCCAAAGCAATCTACAGGTTCAATGCAATCCCTATCAAACTACCACTGGCATTTTTCACAGAACTGGAAGAAAACATTTCAAACTTTGTTTGTTAAAACAAAAGACTCCGAATAGCAAAAGCAATCTTGAGAATGAGAAACGGAGCTGGAGGAATCAGGCTCCCTGACTTCAGACTACACTACAAAGCTACAGTAATCAAGACAGTGTTTTACGGGCACAAAAACAGAAAGATAGATCAATGGAACAGGATAGAAAGCCCAGAGATAAACCCACCCACATATGGTCAACTTATCTTTGATCAAGGAGGCAGGAATGTACAGTGGAGAAAGGACAGCCTCTTCAATAAGTGGTGCTGGGAAAACTGGACAGGGACATGTAAAAGTATGAGATTAGATCATTCCCTAACACCATACACAAAAATAAGCTCAAAATGGATTAAAGACCTAAATGTAAGGCCAGAAACTATCAAAGTCTTAGAGGAAAACATAGGCAGAACACTCTAGGACATAAATCCCAGCAAGATCGTTTTGGACCCACCTCCTAGAGAAATGGAAATAAAAACAAAGATAAACAAATGGGACCTAATGAAACTTCAAAGCTTTTGCACAGCAAAGGACACCATAAACAAGACCAAAAGACAACCCTCAGAATGGGAGAAAATATTTGCAAATGAAGCAACTGACAAAGGATTAATCTCCAAAATTTAAAAACAGCTCATGCAGCTCAATAGCCAAAAAAACAAACAACCCAATCCAAAAATGGGCAGAAGACTTAAATAGGCATTTCTCCAAAGAAGATATACAGACTGCCAACAAACACATGAAAGAATGCTCAACATCATTAATCATTAGAGAAATGCAAATCAAAACTACAATGAGATATCATCTCACACCAGTCAGAATGGCCATCATCAAGAAATCTAGAAACAATAAATGCTGGAGAGGGTGTGGAGAAAAGGGAACACTCTTGCACTGCTGGTGGGAATGTGAATTGGTACAGCCACTATGGAGAACAGTATGGAGGTTCCTTAAAAGACTAAACATAGAACTACCATATGACCCAGCAATCCCACTACTAGGCATATACCCTGAGAAAACCATACTTCAAAAAGGGGCATGTACCAAAATGGTCATTGCAGCTCTATTCACAATAGCCCGGAGATGGAAACAACCTAAGTGTCCATCATCGGATGAATGGATAAAGAAGATGTGGCACATATATACAATGGAATATTACTCAGCCATAAAAAGAAACGAAACTGAGCTATTTGTAATGAGGTGGATAGACCTAGAGTCTGTCATACAGAGTGAAGTAAGTCAGAAAGAGAACGACAAATACCGTATGCTAACACATATATATGGAATTTAAAAAAAAATGTCATGAAGAACCTAGGGGTAAAACAGGAATAAAGTCACAGACCTACTTGAGAATGGACTTGAGGATATGGGGAGGGGGAAGGGTAAGCTGTGACAAAGCGAAAGAGAGGCATGGACATATATACACTACGGAACGTAAGGTAGATAGATAGTGGGAAGCAGCCACAGAGCACAGGGAGATCAGCTCGGTGCTTTGTGACCGCCTGGAGGGGTGGGATGGGGAGGGTGGGAGGGAGGGAGATGCATGAGGGAAGGGATGTGGGAACAGATGTATATGTATGACTGATGCACTTGGTTATAAAGCAGAAACTAATAAAAAAATAAAAATAAAATAAAAATAAAAACAATAAATACTTGGGAAGAAAAAAGAACTTTGACTAAAGACAAGCTGGACATGGAGGAGTGAGAGAGGGCAAGGGGGAGAGGGAAAGACATGTTTCTGGGTGGGAGCTGGTGTACCATCCCCCGGGCACAGCTCCTGCGCAGAGGCTTGATATGGAGCCCTCACCTCCACCCACCCACAGCAATCAGAGTAGAAAAGGAAATAAAAGGAATCCAAATTGGAAAAGAAGAAGCAGAGCTGTCACTGTTTGCAGATGACATGATACTATACATAGAGAATCCTAAAGATGCTATCAGAAAACTACTAGAGCTAATCAATGAATTTGGTAAAGTAGCAGGATACAAAATTAATGCACAGAAATCTCTGGCATTCCTGTACACTAATGATGAAGAATCTGAAAGTGAAATCAAGAAAACACTCCCATTTACCATTGCACCAAAAAGAATAAAATACCTAGGAATAAAGCTACCTAAGGAGACAAAAGACCTGTATGCAGAAAATTATAAGACACTAATGAAAGAAATGAAAGATGATACAAATAGATGGAGAGATATACCATGCTCCTGGATTGGAAGAATCGATATTGTGAAAATGACTCTACTACCCAAAGCAATCTACAGGTTCAATGCAATCCCTATCAAACTACAACTGGCATTTTTCACAGAACTGGAAGAAAACATTTCAAACTTTGTTTGGAAAAACAAAAGACTCCGAATAGCCAAAGCAATCTTGAGAATGAAAAACGGAGCTGGAGGAATCAGGCTCCCTGACTTCAGACTACACTAGAAAGCTACAGTAATCAAGACAGTGTTTTACGGGCACAAAAACAGAAAGATAGATCAATGGAACAGGATAGAAAGCCCAGAGATAAACCCATGCACATATGGTCAACTTATCTTTGATCAAGGAGGCAGGAATGTACCGTGGAGAAAGGACAGCCTCTTCAATAAGTGGTGCTGGGAAAACTGGACAGGGACATATAAAAGTATGAGATTAGATCATTCCCTAACACCATACACAAAAATAAGCTCAAAATGGATTAAAGACCTAAATGTAAGGCCAGAAACTATCAAAGTCTTAGAGGAAAACATAGGCAGAACACTCTAGGACATAAATCCCAGCAAGATCGTTTTGGACCCACCTCCTAGAGAAATGGAAATAAAAACAAAGATAAACAAATGGGACCTAATGAAACTTCAAAGCTTTTGCACAGCAAAGGACACCATAAACAAGACCAAAAGACAACCCTCAGAATGGGAGAAAATATTTGCAAATGAAGCAACTGACAAAGGATTAATCTCCAAAATTTAAAAACAGCTCATGCAGCTCAATAGCCAAAAAAACAAACAACCCAATCCAAAAATGGGCAGAAGACTTAAATAGGCATTTCTCCAAAGAAGATATACAGACTGCCAACAAACACATGAAAGAATGCTCAACATCATTAATCATTAGAGAAATGCAAATCAAAACTACAATGAGATATCATCTCACACCAGTCAGAATGGCCATCATCAAGAAATCTAGAAACAATAAATGCTGGAGAGGGTGTGGAGAAAAGGGAACACTCTTGCACTGCTGGTGGGAATGTGAATTGGTACAGCCACTATGGAGAACAGTATGGAGGTTCCTTAAAAGACTAAACATAGAACTACCATATGACCCAGCAATCCCACTACTAGGCATATACCCTGAGAAAACCATACTTCAAAAAGGGGCATGTACCAAAATGGTCATTGCAGCTCTATTCACAATAGCCCGGAGATGGAAACAACCTAAGTGTCCATCATCGGATGAATGGATAAAGAAGATGTGGCACATATATACAATGGAATATTACTCAGCCATAAAAAGAAACGAAACTGAGCTATTTGTAATGAGGTGGATAGACCTAGAGTCTGTCATACAGAGTGAAGTAAGTCAGAAAGAGAACGACAAATACCGTATGCTAACACATATATATGGAATTTAAAAAAAAATGTCATGAAGAACCTAGGGGTAAAACAGGAATAAAGTCACAGACCTACTTGAGAATGGACTTGAGGATATGGGGAGGGGGAAGGGTAAGCTGTGACAAAGCGAAAGAGAGGCATGGACATATATACACTACGGAACGTAAGGTAGATAGATAGTGGGAAGCAGCCACAGAGCACAGGGAGATCAGCTCGGTGCTTTGTGACCGCCTGGAGGGGTGGGATGGGGAGGGTGGGAGGGAGGGAGATGCATGAGGGAAGGGATGTGGGAACAGATGTATATGTATGACTGATGCACTTGGTTATAAAGCAGAAACTAATAAAAAATAAAAATAAAATAAAAATAAAAACAATAAATACTTGGGAAGAAAAAAAAAACTTTGACTCAAGACAAGCTGGACATGGAGGAGTGAGAGAGGGCAAGGGGTAGAGGGAAAGACATGTTTCTGGGTGGGAGCTGGTGTACCATCCCCTGGGCACAGCTTCTGCGCAGAGGCCTGATAAGGAGCCCTCACCTCCACCCAACCCCCTTCAACCAGAGAACTTCCAACTGCTGCTCCTCAATAATTGAAGAGCAGGAAAGCTGGTGACTAGAGGTAGGCTGGGGGAGGGGAGGAGGAAGGACCACAGTCCACCGTTAGTGCGTCACTTAAAGGCTGGTGAAATTAATGGGGCAAATGACCCCAGTCACAGAATTTGGCAAGTCCACGGCTTTCCTGGGTTTCACCCACCGGCTCTGTTTCCTCGGCTATCTGGAAAGGAGGGAGAGCACTTGCGAAGAAGCCTCTGGAATGTCAGCTTCTGGGAATCTTGCTGAGGACGGGGCGGGGAGGGAGCGCTTACCGGGAAACACTGGATTACCCTAGCCGCCTTGGGGTGTCTGCGACCGGGGCTGCGGTTTCTGCGGACCTGAGCGGCAGGTGGCATCGGAGAGTCAGACCTGCTTGCGGGCACCAAGACGACACTCGGTCGGGAGACAGGGACAGGCCGCAGAAACGTGAGGAAGTGCCACTCGCAGCCCAGAGGAGAGGAAAGGAAAGCCCCAAGCATGCACCCAGCCCTGGCCCCCGCGCCACGGGCTGCGTCCCAGGAGCCGTCGCCACCTCTGAGCAGCCCAGATGGGAAGGGGGTGGGGCGGAGTACGGTTCCCGCGGCGAACTGCTCGCCGAGGGCCCCGGGGCCTCTGCGGGAGCGCCGAGCCGCGCGCCTCTCCGAGCCCTGCGCGGGGCCCTCGGGCGGGAATGCGCGGAGCCGGGACGCGATGGCGTGTAGGGGACTGGGTCGCGCGCGGGAGAGGGCGGCAGGAGGGAGCTGGAAGAGAGTTACCGCGTGAGAGAGCGGTTAAGAGCCCGCGGTCTCTTTGGAGATGCCCTGGCCAATGGCAGAAGCGGAAGCTGTTTATATGGGCGGGGCGTCGCCACGGCAGCAGGGGACGCCTTGTGAGCGGCTACTGAGTGCTGGTCCCTGGCCGCTGGCTTTCAGAGAGGCGCCGGCGGGCGTGAGTGGCGACGAGGATTGCTGGCTGGGCCCTCGAGCTGGGAGCAGAGAGCCGCGGTGAGGGTGGGCGGTGGGAGGAATTTCTTTGAGAACCTTCCTTTGGCCCGGGCTGCGCTCTGAGCCAGGTAAGGGACGGGGAGGGCTGCAGGCCGTGGGAAGGGAGGGCGTCAGTAGCAGCCCGCTCTCCCATCGGTCCCCGACGGAAGTGGTGGGCCCGGGGACTGACATCAGAGGCGTTTGGGGGACACTCACTTCCCGCCCCCTTATAACTCTCTGTATTGTTTCCATCCTTCCCCTTGATCCCCATCCTAATATCCCTTTTCAAAGATCAGACGACCTCCCCCGCCCCCCGACCCGTCGTACTGCCCTCCTGGACTCTCTCGCCCCATTTCCATTGGTTGTGGACGGAGAGAGGGGCGTTAATTCCCCGCTTTGAGGGAGAAAGGGGTGGCCTCGCATGCCCCTACACTATTCCCTCGTTTGGCTAATTAAGTCTCCTCTAAAAGATCCAAGAGGAAAAGGGTGAGGCGAACCCCCTGTGGGTCGGACCCCCGGGCACACCTTCTGTTTCCCAGACCTCGGCAGTAAAAGATCCTCCCCAGCTGCAGGAAGGATTTTAGTAAGAGCTTCCCCCCTCGCCCACACTCTCCCCTCGGGGGTGGGGAAAGAGGGCTCAGTTCCCGCTCTGGTCCCCGCAGGCACCACATTCTCTTTGGAGGAGGCTACCCCCGGATCGCGGGATGGAAGCCCGCTTCCGGGAGGCTGCGTAACTGAAGCCGCGGGAGTCAGCGGGCCGGAGAGCTCGGCGGCCACCCTCGGCTCGGCTCGTGGATGTTGACAGCCCCCTCGGAGAGTGCCCGCAGATATGGCGGAGAGCTGGCTACGCGTCTCGGGAGCAGGGGCAGCGGAGGCCGGACCGGAAGGCGGCCTGGAGGAGTCCAACGCCCTGAATGACAGCCTGACCAGCCTGCAGTGGCTGCAGGAATTCTCCTTTCTCAACGCCAAGGTCCCCGCCCTGCCTTCAGGAGACACCGACCCTCACGGCTACCACGAGCTGTCAGGCTCGGCCGAGCTGGGGTCTCCCCTGGCGGCGGACCCCGCCTGCCTGGGGCAGCCGCACACACCCGGCAAGCCCACGTCCTTGTGCACGCCGCGGAGCGCCCCCTCGGGGCTGCAGGCCTCGCCTCCCGACGACGTGGACTATGCCACCAACCCGCACGTGAAGCCGCCCTACTCGTATGCCACGCTCATCTGCATGGCCATGCAGGCCAGCAAGGCCACCAAGATCACCCTGTCGGCCATCTACAAGTGGATCACGGACAACTTCTCTTACTTCCGCCACGCTGATCCCACCTGGCAGGTAGGGAGGCACTCCCTCCCTCCCTGCCCATGCCCGCGCGGACTGGACTCACATCCCAGATCCGCAGGCCAAGTAGGCGCGGTACGGCCAGGGCCCCGAGAGAGGAAGGCCGTCCAGGAAGGACCTCAAGGGAGCCCAGTGCTTGGACTGCTGCCCCTTTGACTTCAGAGACGGAGGAGGGAGGATGTTCAGAGGGCTGCAGGGGTGCCGACATAGAGGTTCAAGTGGAAAGAACTTGTCCCTCATCCGGCAGGCTCAGCCCAAAGACCAGGGCTGAACTATGCGTGGACACAGCCCCCCAGGGTAGGTTGATGGACTGAGGGACACATTTGTGTCCCAAGTCCTGGAATTCCTACACACTACCCTCCTCAAGGTCAGTTTGTCAGGGCCTGACTGGAGGCAGAGCATGGTTGCTGCCCGGCTCTGCATCCCGCCTGCTTTCAGTTGGCTGGAGGGGCTCTGGGAGGGGAGAGGGGTGTGCTGCAGGGTGTGGTGGCCATCTGTGTCCCAGTGGAAGGGCTACGGGGCCTTCCGAAAGCTGCTGTGCCAGCCCCCACCCCAAGCCCTCCCTAGTTTCCTGCCTACACTCCTCCCCCTCTTCTCATCAACCTCCCTGCGGGGACAATTATCTCAGCCACGTGCTTTCCACAGGGGCTCTTTCCTCCCACACTGGCTTCATGTTCCAAGTCTCCGGAACCTGGCACAGAGCAGCCAAGGGGCCCAGACCACCATGTAAACCTCCCAGTCTTGCCAGGGCGCACTACTCACCTGCCGGCCCCACCCACCAGGCCCCAGACCCCTGTGCCCCAGTGTGGTTTGGACTGTGCACCCAGGCGTGAACAAGGCAAGATGGTGATTCAGACTGGGCACACACTGCCCTCAGCCTCTTCGACCATCAGGATTAGGGGCTACTTGGGGACAGAGACCCTGAGGATGCACAGATCCTTCCCTGTGGCACAGGTCACAGGATCAGAGTTCCTGTGATCACAGCTATTCCACGTTTGCTTGGGCCCTGACCCTGGGGCAGGTACCATTTGTAACCTTGGTGAGAAAGCAGAGACCCTCCACCACCCCCCACCCTACCCCAAGCCTGAGAGCCCCCAGGAATGAGCGCTATGCTCTTGGCTGGGTAATAATCAACTGAGGCCTCAGAGCCTGGGGTGGGAGGAGGGGGACATGGTGGGTGAGGGCCCAGGCCAGCAGGCGGCTCTACAAACAAGGAAAGTCATCAGATCCTCCCACACTTCATCCCCCACCACACACACACACCCTCACACCCACTCACTCATTTCACAAACAGAGAAGGCCAGCCAGGCCCAGGCAGAGGGAGATGGCTGTCCAGGACCTGGGGGAGCCAAGGCCTTTGACCAGAGGCCGCAAGCAGCGGGGTAAGGGAGGGAGGGCAGGACAGGCTGGCACTGAGAGCCACCCTGCGGCTCAGGGCTCGGATGACTGAGCAGGCAGATGTCCTGGCAAATGGGAACAAAAGCCCCGACAGCACTCCCAGCTCCTGGTGTCCCGTGGCTGGTGTCCCAGAGCCTCCCGCTCAGAGCAGCGCTTCTGTCTCCCCTGCCCCCATCGGAGAGAAGGTGGTGGTGGGACTGGCAGTGGCGCTAGGAGCCCCCCATCACTGACCCCACCCACTCTCCCAGCTGTCTTCCTTCTCTCCTATCTCCCTGTGTCCAGAACTCCATCCGCCACAACCTGTCCCTGAAGAAGGGCTTCATCAAGGTGCCTCGGGAGAAGGACGAGCCAGGCAAGGGGGGCTTCTGGCACATCGACCCCCAGTACGCCGAGCGGCTGCTGAGTGGGGCCTTGAAGAAGCGGCGGATGCCCCCAGTCCACATCCACCCGGCCTTTGCCCGCCAGGCCACGCCAGAACCCAGCGCCGCCCCATGGGCCGGGCCACTGACCGTGAGCACCGAGGCCGAGCAGCTGCTGCGGGAGTTCGAGGAGGCCACTGGGGAGGCAGGCTGGGGTGCAGGCGAGGGCAGGCTGGGGCGTAAGCGTCAACAGCCGCTGCCCAAGCAGGAGGCCAAGGTCCCGCGGCCCTCCAGCCCCCTGCTGCTGACCCAGGAGGAGCAGGCTGAGCTGGAACCCCTCAAGGGCAACTTTGACTGGGAGGCCATCTTGGACGCTGGCATGCTGGACGGGGATCTGGGCACGCTGGAGACCTCGGAGCTGATCCCGCCGCTGAGCCCTGCCTCACACGGGGACGTGGACCTCACCATCCATGGCCACCACATCGACTGCCCTGTTACCTTGGGGCCTCCAGTGGAGCAGGCTACCGAAAGCCTGGACTTTGATGAGACCTTCCTGGCCCCATCCTTCCTGGAGCACCCCTGGGACGAGAGCACCCGTAGCTCCCTGCCCCCCGAGCCCCTCTTTGAGGCCGGGGATGCCACACTGGCCTCTGACCTGAATGACTGGGCCAGCCTGGACGCCTTCTTGTAAGAAGCCAGGCCCTGCCTCACCTCCAGACAGCACCGAAGTCTGGGCCCAGACTGCCCCCCTCCCCGCCAGTGCAGGCCCATGGACACCCTACCACCCAGGCAGGGGCTGGGCCAGGTCAACCCACCAGGCCACACGGCCCCCAGCCCAGGCCATCCTCAGATTCTAGTCCAGCAGGCTGAGAATTGGGGCCCAGGACCAAAATTGCTGCCTCCGCTCCCCAGCCCCCCATACACACAGTGTTTCATTGACCCACTTCTTCCCTGCCCCAGAGACACGCTAAGGGCCCTGCACTATGAGAGCTGCAGCTTGGAGGGGCCCTGGCCAAGCTGGAAACATCAGTACAGGGCACGCCCCAGAACACCTTAGCTTCGAAGCTTCTCTCTCTCGTGCTCTCCTCCCCAGGTCTCTATCCAGAGCAAGTTCCCAGGTACAACAAATGCTGATTAGGTGACTGCAAATTAACACCCAAGAGGCCTCTCCCGGCAGTCTGTGAGGAGGAGCAAGGCGGAGGGGGGAAGAGAGAGGAGACAGAAAGGAGGCCGGGGTGCTGGGTGGAGCCAGGAGATTTTCTAAGGCCTCTGGGATCTTCTGGCTTCATCCCTAGAGGTGGGGCAGAGGGCATGTGTCCCTAATCTTTGAGCCCAACTTGAGGCTGAGAGCAGCGGGGAGATGGGGATCTGGGGGTTAGGGGCTGGGGCAGCCAAGCTGCAGAGGGAAAGGGGACAGACAGACTAATGTAGTGAGTGTAGCTATAGCTGAGGCTTAACTGGGAGGGACGCAGTGCTTGCTAGAACCACTGGGACCAGGAATGGGGGGATGGCCCCGTGCCCTTGCTTGCACTCCTGCAGGGGAGTGTCTTGCTCCACCATAAACGCCCTGGGCTGCATCCCACATCCACTCTCCTAACCCATCGGGCATTTTAACCTTTTTCATAGAAAGTTATTTACAATAAAAACATTTTTAAAAATAAAGTTTTAAAAAGTCTCAAAATGGACCTGCTTGCAACTTTCTCTGGGGAAAAGCATGGGCCAGTTTTGGGGAGGCCACGGCCCAAGGGGGAATGGCTGGGAGGAAGATGGGGGGCACCAAAGGCCTGCAGAGTGTCCGCTGATGCACTCCTCATGATCTCTGGGTGCCCAGAGAGAAAGGGGCTGAGAGGCGGCCCTCGGGGGTCCCCTGCAGCCAGGGCCTCGGCACCTCTATATGTGCAATGGGGAGACTGTACCCACAGCCCCGAGGAGCAGGCGGCAAAGGAGGCACAGCCCCCTCCCTGGCCCTGGGGACTCACTCACAAAGGCCGTTCTTGCCCAGGGCTCGGCTCACGTTCCCCACCTCGCCCAAGTTGAGGGCCTGCCCAGACTCACCTGCGGTCCTCGCCTGGGCCTGTCTCCAGCTCCTCCCTCCCTTGGTCCCTTCCTGAAGGGACAGGGTGTGACGTCAGAGGGCCCCGGCCCCTGGGGCCCCACTTGCCACCCTGGGGTTCACTCACCCCGCCCAGGGCCTTCCCTCCAATGCAGGTTGGGGCTGAGGGAGGCCATCAGGGCAGATGGAAGACGGGGTGCCTAGACCCTACAGCTCCAGCCTGTGAGGAATCAACGTATTAGAGTTCTTAAGGGGAAACTGAGGCACAGCAAGTATGTGACACTCAGCAGGCACCTTTCAACCCCCTCACCCCAGCTTTGCCTGGAACCCATCTCTCCCCCGAGCCCGCACCTGGCCCCGCCAGCACACCCTTGTGGTGCACAGCCCCTTCCCCCAGCACTCACGTGCAGGTGCGCACAGACACAGACACACACACACACACACACACAAATGGGCACTGTCCTACACAATCCTGCCCAGCCTCCACGGGCCCCTTTCTCCTGAAGCCCCTTTCTTTCCTTGCACTCGAGGCTGGCTCCAGGACAACCTGGCATTCCCCCGCCAACCTGCTGCTTTCCCTTGCTAATTATTCCAAATATTTCAGAAGGGTGCACACACTGCAGGGCCAGCCGGGTTGGGGCCTTACAGAGCTCAGGAGGCAGCCCATCCCCTTCCCACCGCTTGCTGAGGAGGCTGCCCCAAACTCCCTCTGAGACTCCCTTCACCCCCTAAGCAACGACTCCCTCCCTCTCCCCACCACCCTCCGGCCTTCCTGCCCACGCTCCCCAGCACTGGGGGAACATGGGGGCTCCAGCCCCTCCACTGGTCCCCAGGCTCAGCCTCCAGCCCCCGCCAAACGGGGTACACCCTGGATTGACAGGTGGGGCCGGTCACTGTCCCCCTTCCTCACCCTCTGCCTGGGCCCATGCTGGGGAAGAGGGGCAAGGTCAGGGGCTGGCAGAACTGCCTGCCAGGTAAGGAAAGGCTGAAGAAGCTTCTGGCTGCCAGGAAGAATCCCCAGGAGCTCCTGAAAATCCCTATGCTTGGGACTAGCGTCTCTGGGGCTGGGACCCAAACACTGGCACTTTTAAGGGTCCATGGATGCTGCCAACGAGCAGCCAAAGCTAAGAGGGGGCTCCGAAGCGGCCAGAACACAGGGCTTCACACACCCTTTCAGCAGGCAGCGTTTGGGGGTTGGCGGTGGAGGGGGCGGGAAGCGTGAGTGGATCCTGTCCCTCCTATTCATCCCTGCCCTGGCCCTTGGCTGGGTGGCTTTTTCAAAAAACGTTCAGTGACTCCGTATTTATTTAGAGATTCAATGTAATCCCAGTCAATATATACTTTGCGCCCTTAACAGTAAGTTGCAGACAGGCTGCCCCATTAGCACTAGATACTTTAGTGTGTGTTTCCTTAGAACGAGGACACGCCTCCTTAATCCCAGTACCACCATCACAATCAGGAAATGAACACTGACCTGGTAATCCCATGTAACCGCAGACCCCCTTCACGTCTTGCAGATCACCCCAGTAATGCTCCTCTCCATTACAGCCTCCCAATCCAGGACCCCATGTTGCACTGAGCTGTCCCTTCTCTTTTGCCCTGTGTGGTTTGAGCTCATGACTCAAGCTCTCTGAGCAGGTTTCGCATTTCCTTTGATCTCCACTTTTGAGGTGAGAAGCCCTTCAGCCACTTCACCCTCAGGTGTGGTACAGTCCCTTCCCAAAGCAAGAAGCCAGCTTTCTGTCTCCTCACTTTCCACCTCTTCCCTATCCTCCCTTCCCCATGTATGCCCAGCCAGGAAAGGAATGAGGGGGAAAGTTCAGGAACTCAGTCTTTGGGGACCCTCCCCATTTGCCCACGGGACAGGCCACCCCCAGCTCTAGTGACTGGAAGGACCCCGGAATGGGATTCCATGCTGGCCTGAAGCAAATGCACCAGGCCTCCTGAAGAGCTGAGCTGGGGGCTGGAAACACTCTTCTCCTCGCCTCTGCGCCCCTCAACATACTGGGCACCCAGACTTGCAGAAGGAATTAGGTGAGCTGGAGGGCAGGAAAGAAGGCCTGTGAGGGCGGGTGGGAGGAGATGGTCAGGAGTCAGGCGAGCTTCCATCCCCGGGCTGAGGCCCAAAGGTAAACAGGTGTATTTGGACTCCTGTCAGACAGGAGTGGGCTGGCCCTGCGTGGCAGGCCAGGGCCTATCAGGGGTGGGGCTGTGGAGAGGGTCTGCATTAACAATGGGGTGGGAGAGGGGCCCCAGGTCCTGCTGATATTCTTGTGTGATGAAGAGGAAAACACAGGTGACAAGGGAGGGGAGGCACTTGGAAAGGGGAGGGCGCTTTGTGAGGCCACCCAGGCTGGGCCTGCGCTGGCCAGTGTGAGCCAAGGAGGTGCATGGAAGCCCTGGGGGGTCACCTTCCTCCGGGGCACGTGTGTCCAGCCCACTCTGAGGCTCCAAGGTGGGACAGGTCAGACCCACCGTGACTGGCATGCTGGGCCTGAGCTTTCCCTGTGAGTGCAGGAGCCGGGAGGGAACAGCTGAAGGGTAGGGTCCCCCAGAAGCCAGCCAGGCTGAGCGGCAGGGGAGGGGAGGCGGGGTACACATTAACCAAGTCGGGAGACAGGGCCACAGGTCTCGCTGCTGCCCCCCGACTCCAGCTCCCAGCAGAGCCCTGTCGCCCAGATGCTGATCTGAGGGCAGGACAGCAGCCTGGGTCCGAGCCCCAGACCCCTTCCTCCTTGAAGGAAGCAGCTCGCTGAGCTCCCAGGAAAGCAAGAGCTCCAGGAACTGGGGAGCGCAGGCTGCTTGCACACATCCCACCCTACCCACGGCCCCCAAGAGCCTTTGAAGCCACAGTGGATTGCTGGCAACACTCCCAGGGCTGCTATTCGCCCAGGGAATTAAGCTGAGGCTGAGAGGCTGCCAACTGGTCTCCGCCCTTCACCCAGCCACCCCACTTCTATCAGTGGCTCTGCCCCCTTGCCCAGACCACCCTGAACCCCGCTCCTGCCTCACTCTGCGTACCAAGCCCTATGCCCAACCCTAGCGGCACCCCAGTTCCCTCCAACTTGCTTAAAGTGAACTGTGGGCGGGGGAGGTGGGAGGGGAAGGGTGGCATGCAGACCCCGCCTCTGAGAGTTTCAGCCTCAGAAGCCCATGAGTCTGCACACCCCTGTGGGCAGATAACCTGCCGCATTCCTACATTTGCTACATCCAGCACAGGGCCCGGCATTTTAAGTATTGAATGAATGAATGAGCTGCTGAGCAGATCATCAAAAGGTGGAAAAACAGCCAAGTCGCCTTGGAAAAATGTGACCGCAGACAGTAAACACTAAGGAGTTCTCGGCCACTGGGCCCTGGGTGCTTCCTGATGCCCCAGGGGTGCAGAGCATTCAGCCAGGGGAGGCCTTTGAGGAAACCCCACCCTGCCCTGTCCTGGAAACAATTAAGAGGCCACCCTTGCTGACTCTGTGGGCTTGGGTGAGGTAATAAAGGAGGGAGTAGGGCCCTGAGTGCCAGCTGAAGCTTGAGTGGGGCGTGTGGCTGGTGTGAGCCAGGGGAGGGCGGAGGGAGGGGGGATCTGGGACAAGAGGGAAGGGATGGAGGGCAGCGGGAGAGGCCTGGCCTTTCTCATTCTCATCTGCTCCTTTGTGGTCCCCAGCTCCCCTGGAGCCTAGGCCCTGGGGATAAGGATCACAGAGGCCCGAGATGCAGGGTTGGTGCGGTGAAACCAGTATTCAACCCCTTCACACGCATATGTTTTATTAGCCCACCCAAGTCCACAGGGTCAGCAAATGGCCTTTGACATGTTTGCACCCGACAACAAGGTCACCAGGTCAGAGCTGTGCCCAGCTCAGCTGTCCCTGCTGGGCTCAACCCACTGTACACCAGGATAGGCTCTGAGGCCACTGAGCTTGACAGCTGTGGAGCCCAGCTACTCAGGGTCCAAACTGGGGCTGGGAGCTCTGTGAGGGGCCCGAGAGACCCTGGTGCCGGCTGTTTGGCTAAAGATGAAGCCTGGCCTAATGGAGATGGCCCGGGAGGCTGGGCCCAGAGTTGGCACTGTGCCACAGGGCCGGGTGGGCTTGGGCCTACAGTTCAAGGCCAGTTTTGGAGAGAAGGGTTGGGTGTCCAGGTGTGGTGGGCGGACCTCACAGGAGGCTGGAGCTCAACCCCCAGCCACATTCCCTGGCTCTATTTCATGTGTGGGTTCTATTACGAGGGGGATTAAGGGTCTCCCAGACAAAGAGGAAGAGAAACAGCAACTAGACCCAACGACCTCCATGCAGGGAGAAGTGGTTCACAAAGAGAAGGCAAACCCCACCCTGGCCCCCCAACCAAATGCTCAGCTCAAAGGCCCTCACCCTTGGGTCCAGGAAGCTTTTTTCTGTAGGACAAGTCACCTCCCAGACTCCTCTACGAAGATGACCCGTGGTGACCTCTAAAGGGACTTGGGAAGAGACAGGTATATGTGACAACCAAAGATGTGGCTACAAAATGAAAATGAATCCCACCTGGAGAAATGGAGGACCGTGTGAAGGAGTGGAGAGAGACAGACATGTGTTGAATTCACAGGGAATGAATAACCATATGGATTAGTAAATGAAGTGGAGCCATTTGGGGGAGGGGGGAGATGACAATGGCGTTAGTCCTGTCCTGTGGAGGTCACCACAGGTTATGAAGTGGAGATGGTGGAATCCGTTGGCGAACAAACATGATGCTCAAAACCGGAAGGAGATAGAGCCAGGACTAAGACACAGTCCCAGGGGACCTGGTGAATGTAAAGGCTGCAGCCCAGGTGCACAGACTCTTCCAGAAGGGAGACCAGAGAGGAGAGCAGAGAATAAGGAGCCTGGAGAAGGGTCACCATTAGGGCAGGAGGGAGCCCTTTCCCCCACACACTCCCCCCCCACCTCGCCCCCTATACTCACCTACATGGACGCACCTGTTCCTGGCTGGCCCCGCCCCACGGAGCCTGCATTGAAAGTCAACAGGCCAGAGTGGGCTCCGGAAGGAAGGAAGCCAGCATTCGCCCAAGGAAGGCCTGTGGCCTCCCACAGGGCATTTCATTAGCACGACAGGGGTATAACCCAGACTCGGAGAGCAGGCAACAAACTCCGAGCTCAGATCAAGGTGAAAGGGAGGAAAGGTCGGGCAGTGATGAAGACAGGACCAAGGGAAGCTTTTTTTTTTTTTGTGGGCCTCTCACTGCTGTGGCATCGGAAGGCAGACCCTCAACCACTGCGCCACCAGGGAAGCCCTAAGGGAACCTTTTTTAAGATGGGGTGACCTGCGTGTGCTTGAAGGAAGGAAGGGGCTAGCCTGGGGAGAGGGTGAATTGTAGATGCTGGGGAGATGGGACGCTGGGAGAGCAAGGACAGACCCTTCTGGTGGGAGCAGGAGGCAAAGGGTCTCAGAGGAGGCAGGAAGGTTGAGCTCTGCCACAGCCCAGGGCAGCAGTCACTCTGCAGTGCCTCTTGCTTGCAGAGGGAAGAAGAAGGTGGCAGGGAGGGGGTGGGGTGAGGAGTAGCGGGGGCGGGGGCTGTGCCGGGATGCACAAGAGGATTGTGGGACCTCTGGTTCCAGCTCCAGCTAGAGGGCAGCGCAATGGGAGTAAGGAGGGAGGAGAGATCTGGAGGGACGTGGGAGGGCACTCAGGAGCCGGGGACACGAAAAGGAGGAATGGGAACAAGGGGAGGCCAGCCTTGGCCCTTGAAACTCTGCAATGGGCCAGCCCCGCTGGCATGTCTGCCTCCAGCTGGCAGGACTCAGGGGGATTCCCAGCTGCAGGGAGGAAGGCCAGGGTCCCAGGTGCTGGAAACCCTGGTCAGTCATCACCTGGTTGCTTGGTCAATGTTTCCTTTCGTCTGTGGACCTGAGTCTGCGTGGACACAAAGATGGGTGAGACCTGTTCTTAGAGAGATTTCCCAACCCACTGAGCTGGGTGGCGGCGTGATCTTGCCAGGACAACTCTCCAATTTCACTCCCACGATCAGGCAGAGGGGTTCTCTCAGGGCTCGGATGCCACAACAAGAGATGACTGGGGACTAGTGGCCGGCAGTGCCATCGTCCCCTGAGTGGGGAATGCAGCATGAAAGAGAAAGGAAATGGGGAGTTCGGCTGGGGGTACAGAGAGTTTGAGGCACATGTGGCACAGTTGAGGGGTGGCTGAGGGGCTTTTGGGTAATGAAGGATGGCTCTAGGAGACTCAGCTTGAAAAAGGAACCACACTGTGTGAGCAGAGCCCAGTCAGCCCCTCCTGGCCCCTCGACTCCCCAAGCAACATTTTGATTTCTACCGCCATAGGTCAGCTTTTCCTATTCTACAATTTCATATAAATGGCATCATACACTTTTACTCTGTGTTTGGCTTCTTTCACTGAACATATTATTTTTGAAATTTAACTACATTGTCACATGCATCAGTAGTTTGTTCCTTTTCACGGCTTAGTAGTATTCCATCAGATGACTATAGCAATTTGTTTATGCATTCTCCACTAGATGGATACCTGTGCTGCTTCCAGTTTGGGGCTATTGTATTTTTTTTTTTTTTTGCGTTATGCAGGCCTCTCACTGTTGTGGCCTCTCCCCTTGTGGAGCACAGGCTCCGGACGCGCAGGCTCAGTGGCCATGGCTCACGGGCCCAGCCGCTCCGTGGCACGCGGGATCCTCCCGTACCGGGGCACGAACCCGCGTCCCCTGAATCAGCAGGCGGACTCTCAACCACTGCGCCACCAGGGAAGCCCCAGTTTGGGGCTATTGTAAATGAAGCTGCTATGAAAATTATTGTACAAGGTTTTCTGTGGGGTTTTGTTCTGTTTTGTTTTGTTTTTGCTGTACCACACGGCAAGCGGGATTTTAGTTCCCCGACCAGTGATTGAACTTGAGCCCCCTGCAGTCGAATTGCGGAGTCTTAACCGTTGGACCGCCAGAGAAGTCTCAGGGTTTTTTTGTAGTAGGGCTTTTTAAAAAAATCCTTTTCATTTGAAAGGCGCTTGGGAAGAGAAGGCATAAACATGTGTGGCCCAGCTGCCATGCTTCACTGGACTATGCTGAGTTGATTCTTAAAAGGGTCAGCAGGGGGCATCCAGCAAGACGCAGAGAGGACAGGAGTTACAGGCAGAAGGAGAGGAGGTGGGAAAGGGCATGCAGGTGGACACCCAGCTGGCTGGCTCAGTGCAGGGGAGGGTTAGTGAGACTCTTCTCAAGTACACTTCTGGCCATGTCACTCATCTGTGGAGAATCCTACAATGACTTCCCTCGCCTACAGAAGACTCTAAACACCATCAAGATCCGCCCCTGCTCGCCACTCATCTTCCCACCTACCCCTCCCTCCGTGATCAGTCACACTGATGTATCGCCCCAAATCACTGTTTCCTCCCTCTGTCTCCTACCCCTGCCCTCTTCCCTGCGCGAACACCCTCCCACTTCACCTGCATAACTTTTCAGGACCTAGTTTCAGGGTCCCATCATGAGTCCCCAGCTGTGGTCCCCCAGCTGGAAGGACCCTAACATCCTGGTAGAACTCACACCAACCCTTTTTGCACTTCTGCTTGAGAAGGCAGTTGGTTACACATATTGGGGTCCCCAGACTGGTACCCGAACTGAGGACAGCACCAGCGGGGCCACATCCTCAAGGAAGGGTGGGGCAGGCTGGAGCAGTGTCCCCAGCCAATGGCTCTGCCTCCAGCTGGCCAGAGTTCTGGAAAGCCCACCCACCACGGTCCGCTCTTGACCCTGAACCCTTTTATTTGGTGGATCTAGAACTCAGTTTGGGGCATGACCTCCATCACAACCCCTTTTCCTTCTTCACCCCAGCAGTCTGTTGCATGACTCAAGGTCAGAGGACAAGTTCTGGGGGTTCTGTCCTCCTCCTGCCCGGTGCTCATGCCCTTCCCCTGCTGCCAGCACAGACTGCCCAATTCGGGGCTCCTGGCTGCTGTCTGGTATTCAGGTTTGTTGAGGAAGGTCTTGGGCTGAGCCCTGAGCTCCAGGAGCCCACCACATCAGCTGGCTGGGCCTCTGGCAGACCCCAGGATCTTCAAGCCCAGACTCCGGGGGATGAAGGGGCAACGTTGGTCTGTTTGCTCCCTCTGCGGGAGCGAGGGGGCAGCTGGAATGGTCCTCAGTCATAGAGACCTAGACCTTAATCTGCAGGAAGGATTAGGAGCCTTCTGGTATCACCTGCAGAAGAGGAAACTAAGGCACAGAGAGAGGACCCAGCTCTGAGGATGTCAGCACAGATGAGGTTGGCTTCTCCTGGGCACTACTGGCAGGGGACCCATCTGGACATCTGCCAACTCTCCACCCACTGCCATCCTCCAGCGCCCTTTATTTCACCATGTTGGCAGCATGGGCCTCTGCTGCTGGACGGGGAGCTCCAGGAAGGCAGAGGCAGTGCCTGGTTCTCCATGGCACCTGCCAGGAGTTGGGAGTGGAACATGGTGTGTGCTCAACAGAGCATGGTGGAATGGATGGATGGGGTGTGAGTGCACGCCCCAATTCTCAGAGTGACTTAGATCCAGAAGCCAGCACTCTGAGCTGGGCAGACAGTCGAGAGCCAGAGGTAAGGCAGCTCAGCCTGTCTTCCCTGCCCTCAGGGACCACAGGCCTTGCCTCCCAGCTCACCCCTCTTCCTTGTCCTTATTAAAAAGCCCTTGCTGAAGATGTGATTCTGTGTGGTGCCCTGCCGGTGGTGTACACTGAGAACCGCGTGTGCCCATCACTGGTCTCTGTGCTCATTCACTCATTCAACAAATCTCAGACACATGGGAAGACACTTCCACTGGGTGTGGAGGGCATCACACAACAGAACACCAAACGCATAGAGCAAGTGGGTCCCAAGAGTGCACCAAGGGACTTCCCTGGCGGTCCAGTGGTTAGGACTCTGCACTTCCACTGCCAGGGGCCCAGGTTTGATCCCTGGTCTGGGAACTAGGATCCCCCAAGCCATGCACAGCCAAAAAAAAAAGATTGCACAGGGGAGGTCCCCCTTCCCAGGCAGGGTCATCTCACTCAATCCCCTGCTTCAGGGCAGCTTTCAAGTCAGGGAAGGAGGCCTCCTGGTTTCCCATGGCAAAGGAAGGATCCATCTGTCCTCAGCACCTTTGGGGGAAGAACTGGCACTCAGCCTGCTCCTGGCAGGACTTTCCTGTGGCCCCTCCCTCCCAGCCAGCAGATCTAGAGTCCCCCCATCCTGGGCTCCACTACCTGAGCAACGCCATTTTCTCTCACTGCCATCTCCCTGTGTCCACTCTAGTTATCATACAGGTCATGACCATAGCCTGCTCACTTAGGTCCCAGCTCCAGGCCACCCTGCTGAGGCACCTCACCAAATACAGTCTAACCCTAGCCGATGCTTGGTCCCAGAGGCCACTCAGCCAGTCTCCTCTCTGGACACCCTGCCTACTTCTCAGCTGCCATAAGGCTGGGCCCTCTTCGTGGGGTCCCTCTTCCCATCCTTCAAAATCCAATCCAGGGCTTCCCTGGTGGCGCAGTGGTTGAGAGTCCGCCTGCCGATGCAGGGGACACGGGTTCGTGCCCCGGTCTGGGAAGATCCCACATGCCGCGGAGCGGCTGGGCCCATGAGCCATGGCCGCTGAGCCTGCACGTCCGGAGCCTGTGCTTCGCAACGGGAGAGGCCACAACAGCAAGAGGCCCGCGTACCGCACAAAAAAAAAAAAAAAAAAAAAAAAATGATTTAAAAAAAAAAATCCAATCCACACAGTTGTGCCCTCCAAAGTCGCCCTGATCTGCCCAGGGTTCTGCGAACACTGTTTCCCCAAGGCCAGGCCTGGAGACCTTTGTCCCTCCTGTGGCCTGAATTCCACAGGCCAGCAGTGCACCCCAAATTCCCAGATATTTCCTAGAGAACTATCTTACCGCAATCTTAGCCAGTAAGAAAGACAGACACTGTATGATCTCACTTAGATGTGGAATTTAGAAAAACTACCAAACTCAAAGAAAAAGGATCACATTTGTGGTTACAACAAGCAGGGGTGGGGAGAGGGGAATTGGAGGAAGGTGATTAAAAGGGTACAAACTTCCAGTTATCAGATAAATGAGAACTAGGGATGGGGACTTCCCTGGTGGTCCAGTGGCAAAGACACACTCCCAATGCACGGGACCCGGGTTTGATCCCTTGTCAGGGAAGTAGATGCCACGTGATACAACTAAGAGTTCACATGCTGCAACTCAGCATCCCACAACTAAGACCCAGAACAGTCAAATAAGTTTAAAAAAATTAGGGATGTAATGTACAACATGATGACTCTAGTAAACACTGCTATGTGATAGACAGGAAAGTTGTCAACAGAGTAGATCCTGAGTTCTCATTGCAAGGAGAATTTTTTTCTTTTCTTTTGATTCTATTTGAGATGATGGATGACAACTAAATCCACTGTGGTAATCATTTCACAATACAGTTGACCCTTGAGCAGCAGGGGTTAGAGGAACTGACCCTAGGGCAGTGGAAAATTCACACAGTACTTTACAGTTGGCCTTCCCTATCCACAGTACTATTGTGTACTACCGTAGTATGTACTCATTGAAAAAAATCCAGGTATAAGTGGACCCCCAGTGTTCAAACCCATGTTGTTCAAGGATCAACTGTATGTGTCAATCAAACCATCTTGCTGTACACCCTTTGTTTTTTGGGGTTTTTTTGGCTGCACCGGAGGGCATGTGGGATCTTAGCTCCACCACCAGGGATCGAACCACACCCCCTGCATTGGAAGTGCCTAATCTTAACCACTGGACCACCAGGGAAGTCCCAACACCTTATAGAGTGATGTATGTTAATTATTTCTCAATAAAACTGCAGAAAATAAATTAATTTTAAAAAGCCAGCAGAAGGGGTCCAGTGCACCCTGCGCAGGCTGTGAGCCCGTTAAGACAGGCTCCCCTCTCTTTCTCCCCATGCCTACAGTAGCCCCTGGGGTTAATGAAAAAAACGATTGAACCTGCCCCCTCCCCACAAAGATTCACCTGCCTGGCAGGAAGGCCTATGTGAGGGCGCTTCCAGGCAAGCCCCTTCCAGCAGGCAGAGGGAAGATGCGGGTGGGTCCATCCCTGAGGCTGGCGTCTCCACTCGCCCAAGCCCAAGGCCAGACGGGTCAGGGGGCTCTAGGCGCAGAAAAAGCGCTGAGTCATGTTCCGGGCACGCGACACCCAGAGATCGGGGGCCTTCCGCGCGTGGGGATGCGGGTACGCGAGCGCGCCCGGGGCTGCAGGGTGCGCGGGTGCGCAGGCCGCCCACCTGCGTGTGCGGGGCTGCGGGAGCGCGCCCCGAGCGGCGGGGGCGCGCGGGTCGCCCGGCTATGCGATGACCGCAACCTGTCCACCGGCGTCCTCAGTTACCAGGAGTTTCAGGGCCGGAGTGCGGCGGGTGTCAGCACCTGACGTCACCGCTGCCCGCCGGCCCAGACCGTCCCTTTGGGGCCCGTTTGGGGAATGGCGGAAGGGGAGCCCCGCAGAAAGGCCCCGAACGTCGGCCCCAGCCACCCTGTTAGTGCCCCTCTTCCCGCAGGTTCCCTCCTCCGTGTCCTCTCAAGATTTGTCCTCATTTATTTGCTTTCCACGTTCCTCTCCTTTTCAGGGCCCCATTTGCTCCCGTCTTTTCTGTTTCCAGCCATCCACCTGCCTTTAGAGCTCTCTCCTCCTTTCCTTGCACCCCCCGGAGATTCTCGGAAGCGGTGGGAGAGGGTCGCGGTGGAAAGGTACCGGAGGGCGTCGGGCGCCCCCTCGCGGCCCACTTTTCCCGGCCTGGCCTCCGGCCTGGGAGGCGACCGGCCACTCGCCACCCCCCAGCCCCCACCTCCTACCCGCCCAGGTCTGGCGTTCAGCTTCTTGGTTAGCGGGAGCCGCGCGCCCCCCAGCGGCACAGCCACATCCTCAAAACCCACTCTCTGGGTTCTTGAAAGTGGAAAGTGGCTTCCAGAAAAAAGCACCTTGAGACTGAAGATAAGCAGGCTGGGGAAGAGGCAGATGTTGCTGCTAGCTAAGGTAGAAGGAAGAGTAAAGTGTCAATTTTTTTAATAGCTGTTTTGCTATTTTTTTAATTTTTAAAATTTTATTTGATAGTAGAGTATATTTGATTTACCATGTTGTGTTAGTTTCAGGGGTACAGCAAAGTGACTCCTTTATACATATACATATATCCATTCTTTATCAAATTCTTTTCCCATGTAGCTTATTACAGAATATTGAGTAGAGTTCCCTGTGCTCTACAGAATGTCCTTGTTGATTATCTACTTTATGTACAGTAGTGTGTATTTGTTAATCCCAAACTCCTAATTTATCCCTCTCCGCCCCACATTTCTCCTTTGGTAACCATAAGTTTGTCTGTGAGTCTGTTTCTGTTTTGTAAATAAGTTCAGAAAAGTCTCAAAATTCTTCACCCATTTTTCCATAGAGTTAGCACAGGGATGTGCTGGGAAGTGTGCAGTTTGAAATGGAGGGAAACGTGTGTGTTTTGGGACAGGGGCAGAGGTGGGGGAATCGAGCCACGAGTAAAGGGACAGGGAGGGAGCAGTAGCCACGAGGAATCATCTGGCCTTGGTGGACTGGGCCTCCCCAGCTGGCCTTCGGCCAGGCCTTAACCCTGGGATCAGAAGAAAATCCCTGCCGTCCTCCAAGCCCCACTGACGAGAGTTTAAAAAGCGAATGGGAAATGTTCCCTCAAGTGTCGGTCCCCCTCCAAATCCAGACAGTGGAGAGCCTCTTGCCTGGCGACCAGGGTCCCTGAGCAAAGGCTCACCAGGCCCAGGGACAGCAGCAGGGCTGTGACACACAGACTCCAGCAGCAGGGAAGTAGCTGGGTGCCTCCTTGACCCACTCTCTCTCTTTGGGACACGAAAGGCTGAGTCCTTCAGGGTCTCCCCAGGTGGGACGGTGGCTGTGGGCCTGAAGTGTTCCAGCTAGTCCCAGGAGGGTCATTCTGATGTATCTGTGTGAGCCAGCCTGCCACATGATGAAGGATAAAAATGGAGCATCTGCTTCCTGGCTCTGGCATCTTCCAGACACTTCTGTGCACCTTGGTTCCCCCTCCCATTAAAACAAAAATACTCACCTCCCCCCGCAGTACACACAGGTGGTTGTGAGGACTCGGAGGTGACCATTTTAAAGGCTCAGCATGGTGCCAGCACATGGTAGCACTCATACCTCAGGCTTACTTCCTGGTCTGTAAAATGTGGTCAGTGTCACTCATGTGTTCCCCTCAGCCAGTGCCTTGTGGCCTCCGCTCTTTAAACAATCCATCAGCATTTGGGTCTCACTACCTCTTTTTTCCTTTAATTGAAGTATAGTTGATTTACAATGTTGTGTTCGTTTCAGGTGTACAGCAAAGTGATTCAGATATATATATTTTTTCTTTTTCAGATTCTTTTCCCTTATGGGTTATTACAAGATATTGAGTAGAGTTCCCTGTGCTATACAGTAAGTCCTTGTTGGTTCTCTATTTTATATATAGTATTGTGTATATGTTCATCCCAAACTGCTAATTTATCCCTCCCCCCTTTCCCCTTTGGCAACCGTAATTTTGTTTTCTATGTCTGTGAGTCTGTTTCTGTTTTGTAAATAAGTTCATTTGTATCATATTTTAGATTCCACATATACCTGATATCATGTGGCATTGGTCTTTCTCTGTCTGACTCCACTTAGTATGATAATCTCTAGGTCCATCCATGTTGCTGCAGTGGCATTATTTCATTCTTTTTATGGCTGAGTAATATTCTATTGTATATAGAATAGATGTATAGCACATCTTCTTTATCCATTTATCTGTCGATGGACATTTAGGTTACTTCCATATCTTGGCTATTGTAAATAGAGCTTCAGCGAACACTGGGGTCCATCCTTGATCTTTAAGAATGACCTCAGTGGATGGGACCAGGGCCAGGCCACTCAGGATGCTGTCGGTGACTCAGGACTGTTTTGGGGGCAGACAGCAGGAGTTGGTGAGGTTCCAAAGTTCTAGATAAATCAACAATTTGGATCTCAGAACACATTTCTAGGGTACTTCCCTGGCAGTTCAGTGGTAGGGCTCTACGCTTCCACTGCAGGGGGCACAGTTCAATCCCTGGTCAGGGAACTAAGATCCCATAAGTTGTGCAGCACAGCCAAAAAAAAAGTTCTATGCAGAAATCAATTTAGTTCCTAATATACTCCAGCTATAGCTGGAAAGGCCAGCCAAGGAAGGGCTGGGGTGGACACTGGTTAACATCCCTTGAGCACCTGTTATGTGCCGGGCTCCTTATATTAGCTGTGTCACCTAATTCCCGTGAAATGTTATTTAGAGGGTCCCTCCCTTGGCTGAAGTCACATGGCTCATGGGTGGCAGGGCTGGGAGCAGATGAGCCCATCTGACCTCACACCTGGTTCTCACTCTCCCTATCTCTGCCGTTATCGCCCTGGCTGTGATTGTCACAGGGGTCAGCAACCACGTGGAACACACTCCTATGGGAACACGTGTCCAAAGCCAGACCCCCACCTGCTCCACAGACCTCTCCTGGCACCTCCCCTGGGTAAGGGGACAAGTGAGGGTGGGAGGCTGGGGCGGGGGTCCCCAGAGGGGCAGGAATGGTCACTGATTCTCTCCAGCCACATCTCTGTGGGGTGTTTCTGCCCCTCCTGAGTGGGTTGCTGTAATTCT
Source organism: Mesoplodon bidens (assembly GCF_964165515.1). Lineage (NCBI taxonomy): Eukaryota > Metazoa > Chordata > Mammalia > Artiodactyla > Ziphiidae > Mesoplodon > Mesoplodon bidens. The sequence goes on along the minus strand of NW_027672468.1, from coordinate 13,556 downwards.
CAGGGCAGATAGTCTCACGGTGGCCTCAAAAAAGTACACCTGCCCTCTTTCCCCTGCTTCCCCATTCTGGAACACATACCCACCAGTTTCTCTCAGCATTTTGGTCCTCCCTCCAGGCCCCTGCTCCTCCCTTGCCCTCCTGGATTTAGCTGTCACACACTTATTTGTTTCTCACAGATTTGCTGGGCATCCTCTCTGTCAGGCCAAGGCTGGGTGCTCTAGACAGCCCTTTAGAAGGCTGGCCCAAGGTCTTCCTCTCACCTAGCTTTCCTCTCGCTTTTGTCACTCAACTGTGAAGAACAATTGCTTCATGCCTGCCTCTGATCTGCCTTCAGCAAGGCTCCCTTGTCCTGGCCACTCCTCACTCCAGCTCTTGCCTGTGAGGTCCGTCTTCTAGGCGTGGCCACTTAACAGGCTCCACTGGAAGGACTGTGGTCCAGCCTTCCAGCCCTCCCTTTCCAAGCTCACTTTGCCTCCATCCCTCAAGCAGGCATGAATCCCCAAGTGATGTCCCAGCCTTTTTGAGGACCTTCATTCAAACCAGTTTACTCTGGGGACATTCAATTTGCAGTTGTGAAAATAATGTTAAAGCTCACCTGAAAAAAATAAACAAAATTAGAATATCTAGGAAGTTTTTATTAATTAAAAAAAAGGGGAAGAGGGAAGGGTATGCCCACCAAATATTAAATTAAATATAATTAAGTCATAAAGCTACATTACCTTAGCTGGTTTGGTACTGGTGCTGAAATAGGTAAAAGCAGTTCATTTGAATAGAATATGCCCCAAATATCTATGGGGAGTTATTTATGATATAGGTGGCGTTTCAAACCAGTGGTTGAATAATTATTGAAAAAATGATATTGGGACAATTGGGTGTCCATCCAGGAAAATATGCAGATGGCTCAATGTTGTAAACATTAAAAAAAAGCAGATGAAGAAAAAGGAAGAAATTAGTAGAAAAAAACAAGAGCGTTTTTTTTTAAAAAAAGAAAGGGCTTCCTTGGTGGTGCAGTGGTTAAGAATCCGCCTGCCAATGCAGGAGACATGGGTTCGAGCCCTGGGTCGGGAAGATCCCACATGCTGCAGAGCAACTAAGCCCATGCGCCACAACTACTGAGCCTGTGCCCTAGAGCCCATGAGCCACAAGTACTGAGCCTGTGTGCCACAACTACTGAAGCCCGCATGCCTAGAGCCTATGAGAAGACCGTGCATCGCAATGAAGAGTAGCCCCCACTCGCTGCAACTAGAGAAAAGCCCGCATGCAGCAATGAAAACTCAACGCAGCCAAAAATAAATAATTAAAATAAATACATTTATTAAAACAGAAAAAAAGAAAAAAGCTTAGACCTGGGCAAGCCTTTACAAGCAAGGCACAAAACCAAAAATCTATAAAATAAAAAGTCTGATCAATATGAATAAATTAAAAAATTAAAACACTAGTAGAAAAAAATTAGCAAAAACCAAAATCTAAGCCACATAATAACATAAAAGGAAAAATATTTTCCACATAAATGTTAAAGGCTAATTTCTTTAATATATAAAGAATTCTGGGCTTCCCTGATGACGCAGTGGTTGAGGGTCTGCCTGCTAATGCAGGGGACACGGGTTCGTGCCCCGGTCCGGGAGGATCCCGCGTGCTGCGGAGCAGCTGGGCCCGTGAGCCACGGCTTCTGAGCCTGCGCGTCTGGAGCCTGTGCTCCACAGCGGGAGAGGCCGCAATGGTGAGAGGCCCACACACCGCGATGAAGAGTGGCCCCTGCTTGCCACAGCTAGAGAAAGCCCTCACACAGAAACGAAGACCCAACACAGCAAAAATAAATTAATTAATTAATAAACTCCTACCCCCAACATCTTCTTTAAAAAAAAAAAAGAATTCTGAAAAACTAATATGGCCATTAAACAAGAAAGATACTCAACTTTTTTTTAAAAATATTTATTTATTTATTTATTTTTGGCTGTGTTGTGTCTTCCTTGCAGAGTGCGCGTTTCTCTCCAGTTGCGGTATGCGGGCGTCTCTTTAGTTGTGGCGCACAGGCTCCAGAGCACAAGGGCTCTGTAGTTTGCAGCACGCAGGCTCTCTTGTTGAGGCACGTGAGCTCAGTAGTTGTGGCACACGGGCTTAGTTGCCCCACGGCATGAGGGATCTTAGTTCCCTGAACAGGGAAGAACACCTGTCTCCTGCATTGTAAGGTGAATTCTTTACCATTGGACCACCAGGGAAGTCCCTCAACTTACTTTTTTTTAAAAGGATTTTATTTATTTATTTATTTATTTTTGGCTGCATTGGGTCTTCACTGCTGTACGCAGGCTTTCCCTAGTTGCAGCGAGCAGGGGCTGCTCTTTGTTGTGGTGCACGGGCTTCTCCTTGCAGTGGCTTCTCTTGTTGCAGAGCACAGGCTCTAGGCGCACAGACTTCAGTAGTTGTGGCACTTGAGATCTAGAGCTCAGGCTCAGTAACTGTGGTGCACGGGCTTAGTTGCTCTGAGGCATGTGGGATCTTCCCGGACCAGGGCTTGAACCCACGTCCCCTGCATTGCCAGGCGGATTCTTAACCACTGTGCCACCAGGGAAGTCCCTCAATTTACTTTTAATTGAAGAGAAAAATTGAACATGAGATGCCATTGAAAGATTTTTTATTAATAGACTTTATTTTTTAGTGAAGTTTTATGTTTACAGAAAAAAAATTGTGCAGAAAGTACAGAGTTCCCATATGCCCCTTCTTTTCTTATTGCATTACCTAGGATTTCTAGTATGATGTTGAAAAAGAGTGGTGAGAAGAGGACATCCTTGCCTTTCTCCCAGTCTTACAGTGAAAGCATCTAGTTTCTCACTATTAAATATGATATTAACTGTAGGTTTGTTGTAGATGTTTTTATCGAATTGCAGAAGTTATTCAGTATTCCTAGTTTGCTGAGAATTTTTATTGCAAATGGATATTGGATTTTGTCAAATGCTCTTTTTTTTTGCATTTGTTGATATGATCATATGATTTTTCTTCTTTAGCTTGTTCATGTGATGGATTACCTTAATTGAGTTTCAAATATTGAACCAGTCTTGCATACCTGAAATTAATCCCGCTTAGTCATGCTGTATAATTTATTTTTATACATTGTTGGATTCTATATGCTAACATTTTGAGTATTTTTGCATCTGTATTCATGAGCGGTATTAGTCTATAGTTTTTCTTTCTTGTAATGTCTTTCACTTTTAGTTAAAGACATTAGTACTAGGGTAATTCTGACTTCACAGAATAAGTTTAGAAGTATTCCCTCTGCTTCTATTTTCTGGAAGAGATTGTAGAGAGTCGGTATCATTTCTTCTTTAAATGTTTGGTAGAATTCACCAGTAAAACCATCTGGGCCTGGTGTTTTCTATTTTGGAAGCTTATTAATGACTGATTCAATTTCTTTAATAGATATAGACCTATTTATTTCTCCTTGTGTGAGTTTTGGGAGATTGTGCCTTTCAAGAAATTGGTCCAATTTCACCTAAGTTATCAAATTTAGGGACATAGAATTGTTCACTGTATTCCTTTATTATCCTTTTAAAGCCCATGGGATCAGTAATGATGACCTGTATTTTATTTCTGATATTAGTAGTTTGTGTCTTCTTTTTGTCTTGTTTAGCCTGACTAGAGGTTATCAATTTTATTCATTTTTTCAAAGAACCAACTTTTTTTTTCTTTTTTTTTGGCTGCTCCATGCAGCAGTGAAAGCACAGAGTCCTAACCACTGGACCAGGGAATTGCCTCAAAGAACCAACTTTTGATTTTCTTGACTTTCTCTACTAATTTCCTGTCTTCTATTTCTTTTCTTCTGCCTATTTCAGATTTAATTTGCTTTGATTATGCTTGTTTCCTAAGGTGGAAGCTTAGATTACTGATTTTAGATCTTTCTTTTCGAATGTATCTATTCAGTGTTATAAATCTCCCTCCAAGCACAATTTTCACTGCATCCCACACGTTTTTGTTTTATTTTCCTTTCCATTTAGTTCAAAAATTAAACATGAGGGACTTCCCTGCTGGTTCGGCGGTTAAGACTCCACACTCCCAATGCAGGGGGCCCAGGTTCGATCCCTGGTCAGGGAACTAGAGCCCGCATGCTGCAACTAAGAGCCCACATTGCCACAAATAAAGATCCCACATGCCACAATGAAGATCCCGCTCATGGCACTGTGCTGCAACTAAGACCCAGAGCAGCCAAATAAATAAATATTTTAAAAACTTAAACATGATATGCCATTTTTCATCTATCAGATTGGACAAAATGTTAAAGCTTGATAATATTTAGTGTGGGTTAAGGTGGTATAAGGGAGTATAAGGCACATTTGTACATTGCTATTGGAAATATAGATTAGTTCAACCATTTTGGATGGCAATTTGTACATATCTGTACAAATTTAAAAGGGGTATACATTTTGATTTAGCAATTCCACTCTCAGAAGGCTGAGAGCAGAGTGTATGTACATACAGGGGGCAGAGTTTGCAATAGTAAAATACCAGGGAACAACCTAAATGTCCAATAATAGAGACTGCTTCAATATATAATATCTATTCAGTGAAATACTATGCAAAGGCTATGCAAAGAATACCCTGTTATTGAAAGATGGTCAAGGTATACTGTTAAGTGAACATGCAGGCTACAAGAATAGTATGTTTAATGAGATAGCATTTGTGGGTTTTTTTTTCTTAAGGATAACTTATTCTGTTTATAATATGCTTGGATTTGTATGGATACATCTGGAAAGTCATAACTGCGGTTATATCTTGAACAGAGGTGCTTGGGGCCAAGGAGGAGGTGGGCACTTTCCGTTCTTCACTTTATACCTTCTTTACAGTTTGAATTTTTAACCTTGAATAAGTATTACATTTAATTTGAAGAGCAGATTTAAACCCAAATTGCAGATTTGAGCCCACAGGTGGCTTGAAGGATGCTAAGCATTTCCTTTGCTGTCTCTGCCTTATATGAGAGCATGAGAAAGGCTGCCGATCCCTGGGCTTTGGGCACCCTGGTCCTTTCTCTCATTTTATATATAAGAGGATTTCAAGAGAAAAAAAAGAAAGAAAACCCTCCTGACCACTGTGTCAGATGGCACTGTTGATGGCTGGCTGGCGGTTTGTAAATGAAGAAAAGAGAGTCATTTTAATCACTACAGAAAAAATGAAGATTTGTTTTCTTCCTTTTGGTTTTCTTTTTTGGCCATGTGGGATCTTAGTTCCCTGACCAGGGACTGAACCTGAGCCCTTGGTAGTGAAAGTACAGGGTCCTAACCACTGGACTGCCAGGGAATTCCCTAGATTTGTTTTCTTAGATGTGTTTTTATAGAAAGGTAATTTAAACTCATCATCTTTAGAAACTAGAGAAAAAGAATCATCCATCTCCTCTACTTACCATTTTAGTGTTTTGTGGTGTTTTCCTGACTTTTTTTTGCAATGCAGCTATCATATTTTAAATGGCTGTCATCCCAGGGAACATATACTCTTGTGATCTGCTTTTGTGGCTGTTATGTCATACCGTATTCATTTTCAATATTGCTGCAGGGCCAGGAAACATTAATTTAGAGGAATTATATAGCTAATTCCTCAGAAAGAGCACAAAGTCCAGAATTCGGAAGTTACCAAACTAAAGAACAGGCTGTTGGGACTTCCCTGGTGGTGCAGTAGTTAAGAACCTGCCTGCCAGTGCAGGGGACATGGGTTTGATCCCTGGTCCAGGAAGATCCCACATGCCGCAGAGCAACTAAACCCATGAGCCACAACTATTGAGCCTGCACTCTACAGCCCGCAAGCCAAAACTACTGAGCCCGTGGGCCACAACTACTGAAGTCCACACACCTAGAGCCCATACTCCACAACAAGAGAAGCCACCTCAATGAGAAGCCCACGCACTGCAACAAAGAGTAGCTCCTGCTCGCTGCAACTAGAGAAAGCCCACACGCAGCAATGAAGACCCAATGCAGCCAAAAATAAATAAAATAAATAAATTTATTTTTTAAAAAAAGAACAGCCTATTGGGGAACAAGCTCTTCCTCCCCCCTCCCTGTGGAAAGAGCATCTCTGTGAGTGGGCAGCTGAGGGCTCCCTGGTGACCTGCACCTTTGTGTTCTGAACAAGTTTGCGAATGAAAGCCAAGCTTCTGAGGCTGCAGCTGAAACAGCACTTGCTCCTTTTGCTAAAGCAGCTTGTGCTGAGCATAGTTGGGGAATTACAGCTTTTACTGAGTCAATGTCCACTTGTCAACATCAGCCTGACATTGGATTGGGAATCATTGGAACTCATCTTTTCATTCTGTCTACCCTTTACTAGATATGGTTGCTATAAAAATAATAACTTGCTTTTCACAGTGGATTTTCTTGAAAATCAGATTGGCAGTTTTGCATAACAACAATCAGAACTCCTAAGCTACCCAGCATGGGGAGACCGAGAACAGCCTTAGCTGTACCGTGTCCTGGCCAGCTGTGCTGACTCAGTGCAGCTGACCTCTCTGAGCCTGACCTTCCTTGTCTGCAGAAGGGAGACAATAGCTGTGCCTGACTGGTGAGTTTATTGTGAGGATTAGACAAGATAACACAAGGTGGGGCTTGTAACAGAGATGGGCAAACAGAAGGCTCTCAACTGAGTTGGCTACCAAATTACCCTTAGAGAAGGAAACTGGAGAAAATATAAAAACCCACACACATGTGTAGTTTATTTACAAAATTGCAGTGATAATATACAAAGCTCAAAGTATTTGTTCACAACCATAGAGGATTTTTATTTTAATTAATTTATTTAGTTTTGGCTGTGTTGGGTCTTCCTTGCTGCGTACGTGCTTTCTCTAGTTGCGGCGAGCGGAGGCTACTCTTCGTTGCGGTGCATGGGTTTCTCATTGTGGTAGCTTTTCTTGTTGCGGAGCATGGGCTCTAGGCATGCAGGCTTCCATAGTTGTGGCTCACAGGCCCTAGAGCGCAGGCTCAGTAGTTGTGGCACATGGGCTTCGTTGCTCTGCGACATGTGAGAACTTCCCGGATCAGGGCTTGAACCCTTGTCCCCTGCATTGGCAGGCGGATTCTTTTTGTTTTGTTTTGTTTTGTTTTGTTTTTTGGGGGTACGCGGGCCTCTCAGTGCTGTGGCCTCTCCCGTTGCGGAGCACATGCTCCAGACACGCAGGTTAATCGGCCATGGTTCACGGGCCCAGCCGCTCCATGGCATGTGGGATCTTCCCAGACCGGGGCACGAACCCGTGTCCCCTGCATCAGCAGGCTGACTCTCAAGACACTGCACCACCAGGGAAGCCTGGAAGGTGAATTCTTAACCACTGTGCCACCAGGGAAGCCCCATAGAGGATTTCTTCCTGAGACCTATAGAGCAAGATGTTATCAATAGTTTCTGAAGCATTTTTTTGTCTTGTTTTGTTTTTTTGGCTGTGCCGCATGGTGTGTGGGATCTTAGATCCCCCACCAGGGATTGAACTCGGGCCGTGGCAGTGAAAGTGTCGAGTCCTAACCACTGGACGCCAGTGCCACCCTCTAGCCCACTTATTCTTTACTGTGGCCCCTAGCAGTTTAAACTTCTCCCTTCACTTAGTTCTCAGGACTGCACAAGGACCACCTCAGCTAAATCATCCTAGGTATCCTTACACAAGGACTCTGCCTTTTTATCTCCCTCATCTGCAATAGGGCTGCACCTCCTGGATATTTCCTTCATCAGCACTTTCACGGCCACCCACCAGATCTGAAATTGTCCTCTTGCCCCAGAAGAGCTGCCTAATCCTCCTGCAGGCTCTCTGTCCCACTTCTTTCTCCTCTTTGTGGAACTGGGTCCTGGGAGGGCCTTGGGAACTCTATGGCTTGGTGCCCACCAGCGTATGCCTCATCGTCTATCTACCTGTACCTGGATGTCAGGTCCACAGACGAACTGAACAAAGCTGTGTGGCCACTTACTTCCCCAGGGCTGGGGGCAGAGACAGGGTGAACAGGGAAGGGATGGAGGAAGGAGTAACTAGGTTTTGCAGGAGCTGGCTCTGGTGGTGAATCCAGAACATCCATCCCTGCAGGAACCTTGATTCAGGTCCCCCTTCCCGCCCCAGAGCTGTACTTAGAGGAGAGTCTGGGCAGAGGAACTGAGACATTCTGGCACCCTGCAGCAGGGACCCTAGCAGCTCTCCAAGCCTTTCTGATTTCCTCAGAGGCCCTGTGAGCAATGCTCCCCGTGTGTCTGAATACCTGCAGGCAGGCCTCAACCTCTCCTTAACTGACACCACCACCTGGGCCCCAAGCCCTCAGACAGGTCTGGGCTCTTTCAGCCTTCCCCTTGCACTGTTTCCAGATGTAGGAAAACTCCCCGCTGAAGCCACTTCTCTACCCGTCCAGGTCCTCAGCCCCGTCACCCGCCCCCTCCCCCCAGCAGGGTCCTCACCACCAGCAAATAAAACCACACAGTTCTCTACAAAACAGACTGCTTCCAGTGGAGCTTGGGGCTTGCTCTCCGGTCCCATCCAAATCCCTGGGATGGACGCACCGAGAACTCCCGCCACAGGAATTTGGCTGAGCCCCTCCACAAGGCAGGATTGTAGTTATGGGTGCCACTGGGACCATGGGCGACCACTCTGTCCCCATACGAGGGCTTGCACACAGGGCCCGTTCCATGAGCTTTAGGGCCGAAGGTGGACAAGATTATACAGGCTCCTTGTTCATTAAATGGGCACACATTAGGCGCCTGCTGTGTGATAAACTCTGTGCTATGCTTTGTGGGGAGTGCGACATCGATGCCTGGATCCAGACTTCGATCTGGAGAAACGAATTCGTCATTGATCTTTGTGAGAAGAGTCAGCCTTCCCACGAAGACGACAAGTGAGTTGTAACTGTTGTGACAATACACCGCTCAAGAGAACCTTCTCTGTTGAGGGTGGAAACCCGCATCAAGGATAAACCCGAACACTGTTCTCTGCCACACCCAAGATGGCCACCTGCCCGGGGCCCCTGTACTGAGTTGCACGCAGGCGCACTCAGCCTGCCACTCCTAACATGGCACATCAGAGCGGCAACTCAGAGCGGGGCCACGGGCGGAAGTGGGTGTGACAGGAATGGGAGCCCAGAGGGCACTCGGAGGCGAGGTACTGGGCAGTGAGAGCCGCTGGGAGGGTCGAAGTCATGATCCCCCCACAGGAGGCGTCCACCTGGCGGCGGGAGATCGAGGACAAGCTGAAGCAGGTGGGGCTGGAGCTGGGGAGGCGGGGGAGGAGGTGAGGGAGGGGGGCGAGATGCGGGCCGGGCCTCTACTCAGGGAGGCGGCGGGAGTGGGAGGGGGCCCTCCCTGCGAGGAGACCTTGTCTCCTAGGGGCGAGGCCGTGGATCTAGGACGCGGTGGTCTCCTTTAGCCTTCGGCTTCTGGTGATGTCCTTGCATGCGCTCCCCCCAGGAGGAGGAGACGCTGTCCTTCATCCGAGACAGACTGGAGAAGAGTGACCAGCTTTCCAAGAACATGGTGAGTAACCCCTCAGCTGGGAGGGCTTCCAGACGCTGGAGGAGAACCCTGCGACCCGGTAGTTCTGGCACCTAAGGCCTGGAGGTGTGGGTCTGGGTAGTGGTGGTGGTAACCTGTGGGTTTCTCTAGCAACAGTGTGACACGTCTCTTAACACTCCCTTCCCCTTGTCCGCCCCTTCGCTGAGGATGCTGCAGCCCCCACTGGCCTGGACTTTCTGCTTTCTGCCTAAGTTCTCCATTCTTCCTTCTCTCCTTCTGCAGACATTTAGTGAGACTGACTTAGGTGGGCTGGGTACTGGCCATGCGTCATCGTCAATTCAAGTGAGGGTTGGATGGCTGGGTTACCACTTCTGAGATTACTGAGGGCAGAAAAAGACTCAGCCTTCACCCCAGAGGGCTTGAGGTGTAAAATGAGCTCTGAAGTCAGAGAGATCTGGGGTCTAGTCCCCGCCCCTCCACCTATTTGTGTGTGGCCCCTGACAGGTAACTCTGAGCCTCAGTTACTTCCTCTGCTAAAACAGACGATGCCAACCTCCAGTGTAACTGTGAAGGTCATAGAAGCCAATGCATGCAGATGCATTTTGCATAGTACCTGGTATACAATAGGTCCTCAGTAAATATGAGTTTCCTTCCTTGTTCCTAGAGAAGACTGGAAAAGCACAAACTGAGCAGATACAAACTTGAGTATGTTTTTAATAATACAGTCATCAGGTGCTAGGCCTTACTTAATGAGATTCACTCTTAGAGAGAAAGGGTTTTGAAGGTACCAGCAATGCATTTGAGGCTACTCTGTATGAAACTATTTCCTGTTCAGTCCAGGAAAGCATCAGAGAGAATAGAGATTGAGATTTGGCTTCAAAGGTTGGAAGGGAAGCCATCCTGAGGTGTTATCTGAGGAGGAGTTAATTTAATGCTTGACTTGCCTTCAAATCAAACTTCAGCCAATTTATTTGGGCCACCTCCTATGTGCCAGGCACAGGGTAGGTTCTGGGGATACAGTGGTGAACAGATATACCCTGTCCCTTCCCTCATGGAGCTTATTGTCTAGAAAACCAGAGAAGAGGCAGCAATTGCCAAAGACCTGGTGGGTGGCAGAAGCAGTGCTGGGACAACCCTGAGGCCTGAGAGCATGGAGCTTCCCCCCGCAGGTGTCTATCCTGTCATCCATTGAGAGTCGCCTTATGAAGCTGGAGAACATCATCCCTGTGCACAAACAGACGGAGAACCTGCAGCGGCTGCAGGAGAATGTTGAGAAGACCCTGTCCTGTCTGGACCACGTTATCAGCTACTACCATGTGGCCAGTGACACTAAGAAGATCATCAGGGAGGGGTGAGCTAGGGCCAGAAGGTCACATTCCTAAGGCCTCTTGCACCAGTGGCTGTAGGCCTTGGAAGGGAGGAGTAGATATATTTGAGCCTCGAGTCCCCTGTGTTAATTCTCTTCTCCCCTTTCCAAATACCATTCTCTTGGTCCTTCCTCTTCAACTTCCATCTGCCCAGGCTAATAGGACTTTTCTCCTTTCCAGCCCCCCAGGTAGGCTGGAAGAGTACCTGGGCAGCATGGCTAAGATTCAGAAGGCTGTGGAGTATTTCCAGGACAACATCCCAGACAGCCCAGAGCTCAACAAAGTGGTAAGGGGCCAGCAGAGTGATGTGAGAGGTTTGGGGACACGAGTCACAGCCCTGGTCTCATGAGAGACACTGAACCAGCTTAAAAGAGAATATAGTAGAATAAACAGAAGTATATAATACCATACACATACTGTAGGCATTAAGATCTCTGTCTCAGAAATTACAGGTATACATTTTTATTGCATCTTAATAATTTAACTAAATTATAAGTTAAATATGAAGTATAAGTTTAACATTTGATTTTTATAAATGCATGGGTATTTTTTTATTGTAGCAAAAAATGCATAATATAAAATTTGCCTTTTTAACCATCTTTAAAGGAACAGTTCAGTGACATTAAGTACGTTCACACTGTCGTATAACCATCTCCAGAATTCTTTTCATCATCTCAGACTGAAACCCTGTACCCATTAAACACTAACTCCTCTTTCTCCTCCCCACCAATCCCTGGCCATCATCACTCTACTTTCTGACTCAATGAATTTGACTAGTCAGGGGACCTGCATTCATGTTTTCATATTCAATTTTTTTGTGTCATATCTTTGTGTTTAAGTTTTGGGGTCTTTAGATCACCAGAGGGAGATGGAGAAGGGCTGGGAAGTGAGATTTACTCAATGCATTGAGGAAAGGAGAGAATGCAGACAGGAGAAAAGGTGGGAGCAGAGGCCCAGACATCCCAGCCACTGAGGAACATTAGAGGGCAGGCCAGCTTGGACCCCCAGTCACCTGGCACACCTTCCTGGTGGCACCACAGTTCTTGCCCTGAGGCGTGTGTCTTACCCAGAAGAGGGGGTGGGCTGGGGAACAAAGATGGGAAACTGGCTTTTCTCCCACCCAGAAAGCTGTTGCTTAGAACAGTGCCTCCCAGCTTTTCTCCCATCGTGGCTCCATCAGAAATGAGAATGTTTGTGTGGCACACTGGGGTAAAGTAACTAGCCAGTGGTCTCTGGCTGTACACAGCGCCACCTGGCTACCCGGAGGACTGATAAGATCAATACCTCGGCACACCAGTAATGCAGTGGGCACACACCAGTAAAACCATAATACTGCAGCCCTTGGGTGGGCAGCCTGGACTCAGAGATTGGGATGCCAGGGGCTGGAGAACTTGATTCTTGAGGGTCTCTACCAAGTTTGGATCACAGAGTGAAGAGCTCTGTGCTAGAACTTGGGTGTGGGAGTGGATTAGAGAAGGAGAATACAAAAAATATGCTATAGGTTTACCCTAGGGGACGTACTTTTCATTTAAGCAGAAATGCTCCAACTCCTCTATTTTTAAAACATCTTTACTGAGATATAATTCACATACCATAAAATTTACCCATTTAAAGTATAAAACGCAGTAGTTTTAGTATAATCACAGAGTTGTGCAACAACACCGGAATAGGGCTTCCCTGGTGGCGCAGTGGTTGGGAGTCCGCCTGCCGATGCAGGGGATACGGGTTCGTGCCCCGGTCTGGGAGGATCCCATATGCTGCGGAGCGGCTGGGCCCGTGAGCCGTGGCCGCTGGGCCTGCGCGTCCGGAGCCTGTGCTCCGCAACGGGAGAGGCCACAACAGTGAGAGGCCCGCATACCACAAAAAGAAAAAAAAAAAAAAAAAAAAAAAACACCGGAATAACTTTTATAACATTTTCATTGCCTAAAAAAAGAAATCCATTGGCAGTCACTCTTCTTCCCTTCCCTCCCCCATTCACCCAGCCTCTGGTAATCACTCAGCTATTTTCTGTCTCTGTAAATTTACCTATTCTGGACTTCTCCTGAAAATGGAATCACACAATATGTGACCTTTTGTGTCTGGCTTCCTTCACTTAGCATAATGTTTTCAAGGTTCATCTATGTGGTAGCGTGTGGCAGTGTTTCATTCCATTGTATGGTTGAATAATATTGCATTGTATGGATCTGCCACGTTTTGTTTATCCGTCCATCACTTGGTGGACACTCCACTTTTTGGCTGTTATGAACAGTGTTGCTATGAACCCTTGTGTATGAACTTTTCTGTGAACATATATTTTCAATTGTCTTATCTGCTCTGGATACCTGTCACTTGTCAGATACATGACTTGCAAGTATTTCCTCTCATTCTGTGAATTGTATTTTCACTTTTTTGATGGTGTCATTTACAGCACAAAAGTTTTTAATTTGATGTAGTCCAATTTATCTATTTTTTTTCTTTTGCAAACCCTTTTCTAACAAGAACACAAATTAATGGTACAATGAGAAAATAATCAGCTGATATCTGTGAAGCACCTACTTCTTGTAAAACTCTGGGTTTCACCTATGAACATCCATTTTGAGAGAACACAAGGGAAATAAATAATCAAGGAAAGCTTCCCGGCATTTATTCTCTGGGAAAAAGGAAGTGAAGGCAGAGGAGGGCCGAGGCCCTGACTCAGGAAGGCAAAGGAAGGGGATGGGGAGGCGAGGGCCTGCTGAATGCTGGAACAGCCGTGGACCCTCTTTCTT